>NC_136070.1:109812103-111022461 GCF_964261635.1 Lissotriton helveticus | reverse complement strand
TTCTGACGGTAAAAAAGTCTTTGCAATGCATCGTTAGGGATAAATATCGCTTAACTTTGGTAATATGCCCCAACGTCTGTTAACGTTCGATTCGAAGGAAATCAGGAAGTGTTGAAAAACATTGTCTGCGCCATCTTGTCTTTTTTCAAATGCCACACTTTTGTCGTGCACGGCAGCCATTTTAGATGCCTTGACCAGACCCACTCTGTGCACGCTGTCGATCCTTAGCATGGCTCCCCACCCTCGCAAGCATCTCACCCAGGCAGTGGTCACCCCCGCTCTCTGTCTTATGCATGGGTAATAAACCTCCCCCCATCTGCGCTGCTCTTCCCTGAGAATCACACCCTGTGCCTGCCCGACACCTCCCTTTCGCCCTATTCACTACCGCACCCTCTGACACTTCTTTTCCTCTGTGTCCGATTGTCCAGGCCGGTCCTAGGCTATCAGCTAGCCCTGCAGATGTAGTTTATGGCCACAGCTGTAAAGAATCACCCCTCTTCAAAGGAGTTATAGTAGATCAAGGCCCACACTCGATGAGATCCGTCACAGCAGAAGCGTTGCTATTATCTGAAAACCATCCTGTATTGTGATTGGGGAGGGGACCGAGCGTGAAGCGGAAGATTCCAGGGATGACTCTTTGTACATGAAAGTTTTTACAATTATGTGTCACATTAAAAATATATAGCACTCCGACAAAGTAGTAAGATTATAAAACTTTAATAATTTATAAATATATACAAGAAAACAAAAATAGTAATAACATATAAACATTTTTAGGGAAAAACAACGAAGTAGCGGTCGGCTGTGCGAATAGTCCCAACGCAGCACAACGTCCAGATTTCCGGCGTGGGGCGTCGCGGGGGGTGGGTCATCAGTAGCAAACTGTTGTGCGAATAGTTCCAAGGCAGCAGAACGCGCCGAAATCTAGATGACACGAAAGTGATGTCTAGTAAGTTGCCACCCAGCAAATAACGGCGTGGGGCGTCGCGGGGGGTGGGTCATCAGTAGCAAACTGTTGTGCGAATAGTTCCAAGGCAGCAGAACGATGGCACCAAGGTGATGTCCAGTAAGTTGCCGCACTGGTTTTGGTATCCTACAATGCTGCTCCGAATAACGGCGTGGGGCGCCCCGGGGGAGGCGGCGTGAACGGGCCTCTCCAGGTGGAGTGTCATCTGTTGTAGTGGGGCGCCCCTTTACCGTTTCAGTTGCCATTACGTCCGTTTTTGGTCCACTGTGTCAAAAGCCGCAATTCAGCTGAGTTGCGCCCACTCTTGCGGTGCAGCGATAGGCGGCTGTCACAGGACTCTCAAAATGGCGGCAGGCTCTTTCCTTTTTGGGCCTGGTCCACTGAAATGGCCCTGGGACACCTTGGAAATCGGACGCTTGTCTGCTAGGTCTTGGACCCCATTCTCGAAAGCGTCCCCTCCGCCTTGAGAATTCATCAAAAGTTTTGGGGGCCCCGACTCCTGCAGGCTTCTGGTGGGGAGCGGCTGCCATGATTGCTCGCGGAATGACCACGACGGAGCTACGAGATGGTGGTGCTCTCATGCTGACGCCAGTTTAGTCTGAAACATCCAGAAACAAGGTGGGGCTTTCATCGTTTGGGAAAAAAAAAAAGTTTTCATCCAATGAAAAGTGTTGTTTTTAGGTCATATGATCAAGCCTTCCATCATTAGGAAACCAAAAGTAAAATGAACCAATGAAAAGTTTTATAAACAAGTCACATGACCTGTTATGCGGCATAGGGTATAAAATGCGTAGAAAATACGTTGGCACGTGAGGCGGCGTCAGTAGCGGACCGATGTGCGAATAGGCCGAAGGCAATACAACGCGCCAAGATCCGGATGGCACCGAGGTGGTGTCCAGCAAGTTGCAGCACTGGTGTGGCCATCCTACAATGCTGAAAGTCGGCGTGGGGCGCCCCGTTGGCCTGTGAGTTTGCGTCAGTAGCGGACCGATGTGCGAATAGGCCGAAGGCAGCACAACGCGCCAAGATCCGGATGGCACCGAGGTGGTGTCTAGTAAGTTGCCGCACTGGTGTGGCCATCCAACAATGCTGAAAGTCGGCGTGGGGCGCCCCGTTGGCCTGTGAGATGGCGTCAGTAGCGGACCGATGTGCGAATAGGCCGAAGGCAGCACAACGCGCCAAGATCCGGATGGCACCGAGGTGGTGTCTAGTAAGTTGTTGCACTTCTGTGGCCATCCTACAATGTTGAAAGTCGGCGTGGGGGGCCCCGTTGGCCTGTGAGATGGCGTCAGTAGCGGACCGATGTGCGAATGGGGCCAAAGGCAGCGCAACAATATTTTCTGACTGACACCACAAGGCGCTGAGATGCCAAGATCCGGATGGCACCGAGGTGATGTCTAAGTTGCGGACTGATGTGCGAATGGGGCCAAAGGCAGCGTAACAATATTTTTTGTATGGAAGATACCACTAGGCGTTGAGATGCCAAGATTCGGATGGCACCGAGGTGATGTCTAGCAAGTTGCTGTACTGGTGTGGTCATCCTACAATGCTGAAACTCGGTGTGGGTCGCCCCATTAGCCTGTGAGATGGCGTCAGTAGCGGACCGATGTGCGAATAGGCCGAAGGCAGCACAACGCGCCAAGATCCGGATGTCACCGTGGTGGTTTCATAGTTGAGAGGCACTTCATCTGCAGTGGGGCGCCGAGATCCGGATGGCACCGAGGTGATGTCTAGCAAGTTGCTGTACTGGTGTGGTCATTCTACAATGCTGAAAGTCGGCGTGGGGCGCCCCATTAGCCTGTGAGATGGCGTCAGTAGCGGACTGATGTGCGAATGGGGCCAAAGGCAGCGCAACAATATTTTCTGAAGAGAAGACACCAAAAGGTGCTGACATTCCAAGATCCGGATGGCACCGAGGTGGTGTCTAGCAAGCTATGCAGTTGAGTTGTGTGCGCACTTGCGGCGAATAGGTCGAAGGCAGCATAACAATGTTTTTTTAATAGAAGACACCACAAGGCGTTGAGATTCGGTTACCACCGAGGTGATGTCTAGCAAGTTGCCGCACTGGTGTGGCCATCCTACAATACTGCTCCGAATAACGGCGTGGGGTGCCCGAAGGGGGGGGGAGCCGGCGTGAATGGGCCTTCCTAGGTGGAGGCTCGTCTGCTGTAGTGGGGCGCCCCTTTACCGTTTCAGTTGCCATTCAGCTGAGTTTCGGCTGCTCTTGATGCTACAGCGACAGGCGGCTGCAAGAGGACTCTCAAAATGGCGGCCTGTTCTTTGGATTTGGGCCTGGTCCACTAAAATGGCCCTGGGACACCTTAGAACTCGGACGCTCGATTTTTTTTCCTTTCCTGTACATGCAAAAAAAGGTAAATGCCCGGTACGTTACACGCTTCATCTGCCACGATGAACTCTCCAGAGGAACCGAAAAAAAATATAGTTGTGGTAACTATACCATGCATCGTCATATGGAGAGGTGGCACCAATTAATTATAGTGCTGCATAAAAGAGAGATTTGGAGGAGAACCCCTGACCTGCTAGTACATTCATCAAAGAAGTGGCACTGAGAGCTTCAGAGGCAAGGGAAACGGTCCCAAATATTTAGAAGAACTTTGGAAAGATTAAAATGACATGTTTAGATTGTGGCAAATTAATTTCATGTGGACAGATGAGTGTTACTCTAATAAATACAGCATATGAACATCATCATAGTCGATGGTTGGTAGAGACATTTTGACTATATCCTGGACCTGCCCGTCCTCGCCCAAAATGGCGCCGGAATAAATGGGACTCGTAACTCCTTGTTGTGTACTGGTTGCAGAACCTTGAAATCACGAGATACGTATGCAGTTTTGAAGCACATGGCGGGCAGGGACGAGAATTGATTGACTATTTCGACATCCCTATTGATATTAAGTTCTGATGTGTTATTGATTACTGTACTGTTGAAAGTTTGAATTAACGTCACCCATGGTACTTGCCCGCAAATGTATATCTAGATAATTTTATTGTAACTGGCCCTGTCGTATTTTAATTATAAAATGTACGTCCACCGATTCCGTAACTGTTAGACACCTTAGTTCTTGCAACCTAATGGCCCGCCCGTTACGTTCCTCTACAGTGTAAATGTCTATTCATCATATACGATTACAGTTTGCTCTGTGGCAGGCCCACGTGGTTATAGGCTCGTATTTGTATAATGACAATTTCACAATAAAGGTTTTTAAAAGAAAACATGGTAGTAGTATATACATTGGTAAAGTTTTTAATAATAGTGACTGTTTTAGAATCATTAAAAGGCAAGTGAAATAAAGCAGACCAATTACATGAAGGGTAAAAGGTATAATACGAAGGAACGCAGTAAAGATAAATGGTCAAGGGCTGTTGTGTTTTCTATTCCTGCAACATAAAGTGATCGATAAGAATCTCATATTCAGGCGTATCGGCGACTAAGACAGCAGGTCGACCCTCTTTTGCTCAACGGCTCCGTCATGGGACGAAGAAACGCTCTTTTTCTCGAAAAAAGAATATATTTTACTTGCAGGACAGTTGTAAAATTTCCGGGAAAGTACATTAGCCTGGAACATTATAACATATATTTAAGAAAAAATAATGTTCGGAAGTAATGAAAAGCGTAATTTTTAGGTCATATGACCAAGCCTTTCATCATTACAATAAGAAAAGTAAAATGAACCAATGAAAAGTTTTATTAACAAGTCACATGACTTGTTATGCTTACGTTACGCGCTGCGCGCCCCGGATGACTTCCGGATGCGCTAACGCGGCGCGTCATATGACGCATTACGCGACAACGCAGGTACAGAATATAGTCAAAATGTCTCCACCAACCAGCGGTCGGAACACAACCCCTTTCAGCAGGCTAAATAGTTCTGTTAAATGGCAACAGAAGGGACAGGCAACAAGAACCATCAGTCAAAGAGGGGAGGGCTAGTTCTTCTCTACCGGGTTACATTGGGGCGCTACCGGAACTGATCGAATTGGTAGTCTACAGTGTTTCTGGATGTTTCAGACTGAAGCTGGGGTTAGCATGAGAGCAGCACCATTTCGTAGCTCCGTCGTGGTCATTCCGCAACCAATCATGGCAGCCGTTCTTTATCGTTATTTTGGGGGGGTGGGTGGCGGAGCCGAGCTGTTTTGCAGCCATCATTGTGTGGAGTTCAGTTCATCTCACTAGTTTTGTATTTGTCATGAGGGGTTGTTCCTAATGTTTCTATTTTAGCGAGGTCAAAAAGAGATCCCATTAGTGGCCTACTGATTTTGCTCGATTCCTTTTCTTTTTTTTTACACGATTTTTCGTTATCTGCAAAGACTAAACAGAGTATTGCGACTCTGTGTTTGTTTGTAAATAGAGAATGAACCAAAGAGAACTAATTCTAAAACAGTAAATACTTGGATAACAATCAATCAAATGGAGAGAGAAGCAGGCACGACGGATTACAACGGGGGCAAACGCCTGCGTTAACTACCTTTCACTATCAGCAAAGAGAGAGTACTCCTAATAGAAATGAGGGGGGGGGGCACCATTCAAAGCAGATCAGTGTGCATAAACACGAAAATGTTTTCACTTACCACGTACTTGACATTCGACAGCTTATGATATTTGCTATTAAAAAACCATTGAAATTCACTGAAAAAACCATAGGTTATAGACCATATATAGTTAGGAATTAGCATTTACAAAACCTTGAAAATTCACTGAAAAAACCATAGGTTATAGACCATATATAGTTAGGAATTAGCATTTAAAAAACCTTATTTTACTCACACAAAACCATTGAATTTCCATATATAGTTAGTTGCACTAACTATATATCGCGCACCCGCAATCCACTGCTGATCATGTCACATATTACATCATTCATGACATGGTCAGTGACATCACTGATGACATCACTGATGACATCTCAAATGACATCACTGATGACATCACTGATGACATCTCATTTGACATCATTCTTGTGCTAATACGATAAACCTCTTCAGACTCTAATATAACCTTAGATACACTCAGTGTATACAGACACTCACACACTGCCACTCATCCATGGAGTTACTCACACACCCAGTCAGTCATGCAAAGAAACAATCTCACCTCCATTTCTTCAACTATACAGTTAAACACACCTTACTTATTGAAACATATACTAACACATATTTACTCTCTTATACAATCCCTGATACAAGTTCACAATGATCGATACAACCACTCACTCATTCAGTGGCTCTCATGCACAGTTATTTATATATGCCAACTCTCACATGTACTGTGTTTTACATATGTACTTACTATGACATGTAGCATTGAGATATCCATTCACTCATCAATACACTCATGCACACAGTCAACTGCCCATGTAGCTGTTTCCACATGCAGTCTTGAACTCATACACCTAGTGAATAAACTGCTCACACATCTATGCATAGAGTCACACACCTTCCAGCCACCCCCACACAAACTCAATCTCCCATAGAAATACTTGGGCAACCAATTAATAACACATATAGCCTCTCGTATAGCTAATGATCAACACATGCAGCAGTTTACATCACAACAGACATAATGATGCACAAATTAAGACAGTTTAGTCACTAACCCATGCATTCAGTGAGACACATTTAATCACTCACTCATACAGTCAGTCACGCACCTACTAAATCCTTCATCCAGACACTTATACATCCACTCATTCTTCAATATGTAAGACATATTTTAACTTTACAGAAACATACAGTCACTGGATGTTGTCATCAGTGATGTCATCAGTGATGTCATTTGAGATGTCATCAGTGATGTCATCAGTGATGTCACTGACCATGTCATGAATGATGTAATATGTGACATGATCAGCAGTGGATTGCGGGTGCGCGATATATAGTTAGTGCAACTAACTATATATGGAATTTCAATGGTTTTGTGTGAGTAAAATAAGGTTTTTTAAATGCTAATTCCTAACTACATATGGTCTATAACCTATGGTTTTTTCAGTGAATATATATATATATATATATATACACACACATATATATATATATTCACTGACAAAACCATAGGTTTCAGGCCTTATATAGTTAGGAATTAGCATTTAAAAAACCTTTGAAATTCACTGAAAAAACCCATAGGTTTCAGGCCTTATATAGTTAGGAATTAGCATTTTAAAAAACCTTTGAAATTCACTGAAAAAAACATAGGTTTCAGGTCTTATATAGTTAGGAATTAGCATTTAAAAAACCTTTAAAATTCACTCAAAAAACTGTGACCTAGGGGGTCAGGGTGCTTCTACCCTGCCCCCTTTTTGAGTTCTACACGTTTGTTTTTCTGCTTTCCTGTGCCTCAGTCTACCGAGGCACAAGATGGTTGCCAACAATTTCTGTTTTGGAGTGTTGACAGACAGTGGCAGCCAATCAGCATGCAGCTCATACTCGGGAAGGTACAGAGTACAGTAAGCTTACAGTGCACTCACGGTGTGCCACCCATAGATATATAATTTGGGAAAATTCAATTTTCTCAACAACTACTGGAGCGATTTTCACCAAATATAAAAAAAGGCACTACTGCATACCAGTCCCTACCATTTTGCCAAGTTTGGTGTAATTCCATTCAGCCGTTCGGGCTGTAGCCGTGTCTAAAGGTCCTATGGAAAATTACATTGGACTCAATTTCACATTCAATTTTCTCAAAAACTACTGGAGGGATTTACACCAAACATACAAAAGGCACTGCTGCATACCAGTCCCTACCATTTTGCCAAATCTGGTGTAATTCCATTCAGCTGTTCGAGCTGTAGCCTTGTCCCTATGGAAATCAACATGGGGAAAACACGTTTTGGGACCGCCCTTTTTTCTCGGCCCCCGCTTAACGAATCCCCCCGAAACTTTCAGGGAAGGAGCGGAGCGCAGCGAGGCAAATTTAAGGAAAATTAAAGGCAGATCCCTCAATCGGCGCCAAAGTCATTCCCAATAAAATGTTCGGAATTTCCTATAGTAACTAGGTCCAAACTATATATACCTACTGGCGACCGCCAGTAGGTAATATATATATATATATATATATATATATATATATATATATATATACTAGCAGCCCCTCCCAGCGTTGCCTGGGGCAGAAAGGGGCTGGAGGCAGCATTTGAGGCTTGCATGCACTCCCGTCCCCTCCCGCCCCGGCCCGGCCCCCTCCTGCCCGTGTCCCGGCCCCCTCCCGCCCGTGTCCCGGAGAGCCTGCCTGATCCTTACCTCAGCCGCCGGTCTTGCTCCAGGCGCCCCGCCCGCACAGGTCGCCACTCTCCAGGTGCCCCGCCCGCACAGGCCGCCACACTCCATGCGCCCCGCCCGCACAGGCCACCACTTCGCCCAGCAGCAAGCAGGGCCGTGGCAGTCCTCCCAGCAGGTCGCGATCTTCGGCGCCATTTCAGGAAGTGTTGCCAGGGAGCGCAAACGCAAATGATGTCATCACGCAGACATCGCGGCCGGCGCTACTTGCAAGGGACTACTTTATTTTTATTTCGAAATTTTTTAAACAACGTATATTTTTTATTTTTAATAGCCTATGTCCTTCTGCTTGCCCTGAGGTTTTCAATGATGTCTTGGGTGTTTTGATTGGTGGTGTACTTTTCGAGTTTACCTGGCTCAAAGGTTTGTGTTCTCTCTTTATAATAGTAGTATAGATATATATATATATATATATATATATATATATATATATATATATATATATATATATATATATTATATATACACATGCACGAGTTTTAGCAGCATCCACTATGGAAATAACGAACTACCTTACCCAGAAGGCAACTTACCAGTAAACCCAGGAAGGCGGGATAGTGAAGGGTAAGTTCAATCAGCTGTAAACGGCGCGCATGGCCAGTGAGGAAGGGCGTGTTGCCCAAAACCAGTATGGCAATCTGTGTTGGGGGAATGAACACGTTGATTCCTGCTCCCTCAATAAATGAAAGGCAATACTTCTACCTGTGTAGCATCTCGCATAGGGCAACCTGGATCTTTGAATTTTGAAAGCGGCGTGCCTTACCACTGAGACGCTGTGCCGCGATAACAGCGGACCACGGCTCCGCACCCCTGGGGCCATGTGGAGGTGGCAGTTTTACTATTGCGGGACTTTGAATGCATGACAGCGTTGGTTGGTTCATCGATGCAACCCACTAAGGGGAATGTAATACATGCACGCAGTTTAGCAGCACCCCCTCTGGAAATAACGAACTACCTTACCCAGAAGGCAACTTACCAGTAAACCCAGGAAGGCGGGATAGTGAAGGGTAAGTTCAATCAGCTGTAAACGGCGCGCATGGCCAGTGAGGAAGGGCGTGTTGCCCAAAACCAGTATGGCAATCTGTGTTGGGGGAATGAACACGTTGATTCCTGCTCCCTCAATAAATGAAAGGCAATACTTCTACCTGTGTAGCATCTCGCATAGGGCAACCTGGATCTTTGAATTTTGAAAGCGGCGTGCCTTACCACTGAGACGCTGTGCCGCGATAACAGCGGACCACGGCTCCGCACCCCTGGGGCCATGTGGAGGTGGCAGTTTTACTATTGCGGGACTTTGAATGCATGACAGCGTTGGTTGGTTCCTCGATGCAACCCACTAAGGGGAATGTAATACATGCACGCAGTTTAGCAGCACCCCCTCTGGAAATAACAAACTACCTTACCCAGAAGGGAACTTACCATTTAACCCAGGATGGCTAGATAATGAAGGTTAAGTTTAATCAGCCGTAATCGGCGCGCATGGCCAGTGAGCAAGGGCGTGTTGCCCAAAATCGGTATGGCAATCTGTGTTGGGGGAATGAACACCTTGGTTCCTGCTCCCTCAATAAATGAAAGGAGATACTTCTACCTGTGTGGCGTCTCGCATAGGGCAACCTGGATCTTTTGACTACTGAGTTGTTGATGGGAGCCTCTATTACGATACTTGCTTGTGAATTTAGCACACACATTCATCGTATGTTCACATTGCCTAGGAATTCATCTTGACGCCACCTCCTGGGACTGTGTTCTTTTTTAATTTCAACAGAGAATTTTATTGGATGTTGTTACATTGAAGGTGGGACCTTTACTGATATACAAGTTTCTTTATATTAAGAACTCCAGTGGCCATTGTTATTTGTTGAACCGTGAAAACCTGATGATCTTCATTATTCCAAGTTATTGAATCCCCAATGGACGTACGGTGTCTATGTAGTCCATGGTTTATATAATTATATGATGCATACAATCCGACGTTACTTGTCCTTAGGAGGGGAGTCTTCCCTGAGAAGCCCTGACGAAGTTCTCGTTGAGAACGAAACGCGTTGGCTGAATCTTTTTCTTTTTCTGAATCAACATTGATCAATAAAGAACATTGAAAATTCCACGGCTATTTTCTGGAACTCCTATTTCTTCCTGCGCACACCATTAATTACTTGTCAAGGATCTGGATCACAGTGGCACCATAGGATGGTTGGTGTTTGGGTTTGTTGTGCGGAAAAACACAGCAGAGAAAACTGGTACAGAGGTGCAGGAATTCTTGTCCACCATCATCTTTGGTTTGTTGCTCCACCATGGTGAACATGTTTTGCATTGGGTGAAGTAGAAGAACGTTTTTAATCACTATGCTAGGGGGTCTGGTACAGAACTGAAAGCATCTCTACTTATGCACTGTTTAGGGCAGGAAGGTGAAGAAGCATTTAAGCCTTTGCTTGACCTTTCTGATGAGATTCTGTGGGTTTGAAGGAATTCATAATTTTCTTTAAAAAATTGGATATGCACTATTTACTATTTGTTAGTACTGTGTTAGAAATCTACCATTTGGGAAAACTCATGCAGGGAATTAGTGACTCTGTGGAAGAGTATATTTGTTATTTGCGCAAATTGGCGTCCACTGTTTTATTTTTTTAACAGACCCACAAAACCTTTCACACACCTACTCACAGACCCTACAGCCACCCATACACCCATTCAACTGCTCTTGTAGCTACTTAGACATGCATACAGCAACTCACATACCCACTCACACACTCACATACCCACTCACAGACTCACAAAGTCACTCACTATCCTACTCACTTACCCACTTAAACACCCAGTCACAGACCTACAAAACCAATCACAGACCTACTGAACCAGTGGCACACCCATTTGCACATTCACTCACACACCCATTCACACACACACGCCCATTCATACATCCATTCACAATCTCACACACCCAGTCACTGATCCACAAAACCACTCATACATACACTCACAGGCCCAAACACTCTCTCACACATCCACATAGACGCTCACATACTCTCTCACAAACTTATACAGCCACTCACACGCCCACTGTACAAAATCTGTTGTTGTTTTGAATGGGTGCTTTTCGGTAGGAACAAATCCGTCACAGAGCTAAAATGTGTTGCTTTTCTATATTGAATGTGTGTTTGTGGTTGGGTATCTGCGTGGATCCACGGATCTGAGTGAGAACATTTTAGAAAATGATTTAAAAACAAAATAAACCAGTGTTTGGGTAAAAGTGTTGGCTCCGAAAAGAGCCTTTGTGTTTATGATGTGTAGGATTTTAATTACACATAGAACGTGATGCAGTCTTTCAAGTTGTTGAGGAACACCATATTACCTCCATCTGTGAAATTAACTTCATCTTTTCGATATATTCTGCCCATATCGAATCATAAGTTGTTGTTGTATATAGAACCCATGTTGTGGTCCTGGAGGAATGCAGAACAGTTGTATTGACATATTTAATGGATGTGTCTATCTGTGGACAATATTTGGTTGATCACTGCCACTTCTGTCTTTGGCAAATGGCCAACGAAGGCAAATGCGCCTCCTGGTGCACATCTGGTTGGGGGATGAAGTCCCATTGGATGCATGCTGAGGGTTCTGGGGGTCCAACAAACCCTCCTGTTACCTCCAGTATGTCCCATAGAGTGTGATTTCTGGGAAGACTTCAGAGGCCACACCCCCTTTCTCCACCCATTCTGC
The DNA here is from genome assembly GCF_964261635.1 of Lissotriton helveticus. NCBI lineage: Eukaryota > Metazoa > Chordata > Amphibia > Caudata > Salamandridae > Lissotriton > Lissotriton helveticus. The sequence continues at coordinate 111,010,484 of NC_136070.1, read as the reverse complement.
AAACACATCTCCTGGTGCACTACTGGTTGGGGAATGAAGACCCCTTGGCTTTAGAGTGACCTTGAGGTCCAACAAGTCCTCCTGTTACCTCCAGTAAGACAAACACATCAAAATTGCTGAGAGGTCTTTGGGGGCCACACCCCATTTCTCCATCACTCTGCAAACATGCCTCCTGGTGCACTGCTGGTCGAGGGATGAAGTACTCTTGGATGCTAAGGGTTCTTGGGGGCCCAGAAGCCCTCCTGTTACCTCCAGTAGGTACAACACAGCTAGATTCCTAAGAGCTGGTTGGAGACCCCAACCTCTTTCTCCACCACTCTACAAATGTGATATCAGTGGTGTAATTTGAGATGTCACCATTGATGTCATCATTGATGTCACTGACCATGTAATGAGTGATGTAATATGTGAGTTCATAAGCTGTGCATTGCAGGTGCGTACGTTATAGTTTGCTTGGGTAACTATACCTGCAGAATTTCACTTGTTATGTCAAGTGAAATCTGAGCCTACCTATAACATTCCTATAACCCTTCATTTGATTCAGTGAATATATATAAATATATATATATATATATATGAGAAATTTCAATATTTGTTGTAATGCAATATCATGTATACAAAATTGATTTTGAAGAATCTGACTGTATTTTAAACAAACAGATTTTCCATTTTTAGTAGTAATTCCTGTGTTGACATGATGTCTGTGTAAATCATTGTTTTTGCTGCAAATATGGGGATATATATATTTTTTACATTTATGTATTTTATAGTCCTCTCTTTGTGGCATTGATGTCTCGATTTTAATTGACCAATGACAATCTATCTCATCAGTGATGTCATCAGTGATGTCACTGACCATGTCATGAATGATGTAATATGTGACATCATCAGCAGTGGATTGCGGGTGCGCGATATATAGTTAGTGCAACTAACTATATATGGAATTTCATTGGTTTTATGTCAATAAAATGTCCAGCTAACTATATATGGTCTCTAACCTATGGTTTTTTCAGTGAATTTTCAAGGTTTTGTAAATGCTAATTCCTAACTATATATGGTCTATAACCTATGGTTTTTTCAGTGAATTTTCAAGGTTTTGTAAATGCTAATTCCTAACTATATATGGTCTATAACCTATGGTTTTTTCAGTGAATTTCAATGGTTTTTTAATAGCAAATATCATAAGCTGTCGAATGTCAAGTACGTGGTAAGTAAAAACATTTTCGTGTTTATGCACACTGATCTGCTTTGAATGCTGCCCCCACCCCTCATTTCTATTAGGAGTACTCTCTCTTTGCAGATAGTGAAGGGTAGTTAACGCAGGCCTTTGCCCCCGTTGTAATCCGTCGTGCCTGCTTCTCTCTCCATTTGATTGATTGTTCTCTTTGGTTCATTCTCTATTTACAAACAAGCACAGAGTCGCAATACTCTGTTTAGTCTTTGCAGATAGCGAAAAATCGTGTAAAAAAACAAAAGGAATCGAGCAAAATCAGTAGGCCACTAATGGGATCTCTTTTTGACCTCGCTAAAATAGAAACATTAGGAACAACCTGTTGAAAATAGCAATGTGTATTTACATAAGCGGCGTTCATTTGTGTTCACAGTACCCCTTGTTGATTGTTTGAATCGAGCATTGAATTGTTCGAAGTTGGTTCTCTTAAGGATCTTCTCTGCCTGCAAACGAGGAAGAATAGGAATATTCTCTCTCCCTTTGCAGATAGTGAAGGGTAGGTAACGCAAGCCTTTAACACATCGTACCTATTTCATTCCTCATTGATTGATTGATTGTCCGAACATTGACTGTTTGGGAATTAGTTCTTTTTGGAGGTATTCCCTGTTTGCAAATAAACGTAGGAAAATCTTTGCAAGTAGTGAAAGTGTAGGTAATGCGGACCTTTCTCCCCCGTTGTAATCTGTCATGCCTATCTACTCCCCACTGATTGATGCACCTGTTTCACCCGGACCATTTACTAGAGATAGGTCATCTGGCCCAACAAGAGAGCACCCCTAGTGAAAAGGACATATGCAATAATAACGAAGTGATCACTGTATCCTGTTAACAGAAACTTTAGCATGAAACAACCTGGAAAGACAAGAATAGGAAAACGAAAATCAGTAGGCCACTGATGAACTTTTTATTAAATAACAAACAAAGAAACGATAACAATACGTAATGATAAAACCTATTATTGTCCTAGAAACAAGAAACGTTAGAAGTAAGCCCGTAATAAGAAACCTGAAAACATCGCCCCTCACTGCCCCAAAACGTGTCTGTCCCACCGCCTGCCACGGCCAAATAACGGCAAACTGGGAAAGATAGAAGTCAGCAGACATCCGCCCCATTCTAGAAACTTCCAAAGGGCAACAGGTTTTCGGCTACGCCCAGCCGGAAGCAACACATATAAGGCGGGTCCTGCTGCCACGCCTCGGCCAGGAGATCATCACGTAGGGTGTAGCCGGAGGAGAGGCCGAGGCCAGCGGGACCCGGCCAGGGGGATTGACAACGCTGGAGAGTTGCAGGGGGGGGAATGTCCGTGTCCTCGACCCTCCCCTCTCTCTCCCAGTCCGGCCGCGGTGGCCCTTGACAGTTGCAGGTAGTCCCGCCACATTCTCTACCGGTCCGGCCACCAGCGGCCGGGGCCGATGGGATCCGGCTGCAGTCGATAAACCAAGGAACCCGTTCATGGGGCCAGAGCAAGGGGCGTCCGGCCGACATCCACCGGAAACCCGGCCCGAAGACGGACGGGACATTTCTTCTTTCTTCAATAATGGCTTTGACAACACTGGGGGGGATGTCTTGCACATGCCTCCGACCCCCCCCCCCTCGTCCACATCGCCTGGTCTGGCCATAACAAATCTCAAGCGAGACGCCGTGGGGTGCACTGGGAGGGAGAGACGGTGCGAACAGGCCTCTCCCGCCTCCCCAGTGGAGGCTTCCCACCTGCACCCTCAGCGCTCCAGGCGCCCGGAAAAGGGTTCTTCCACTGTGGCGATGCTGCAACGTCTCGCCCGGCAGGGTGGAGCCCGTCCGCTCATTTGACCCCGCGATCGCCAGTAGCTACCGAACTCTCAAAATGGCGATCGACCTGGCAAGAGCGGGCCCAGCATAAAGAAATGGCCCGGTCACTGGTTGACTCCACCACCGTAGTCCTCCACGACCTTGAAGATTCTAGAGGAGCCGCGGGAGTCTCCGACCCCCGCAGACACCCCCGATGGGGAATGACTGCCATGATCGCCCGTGGAGTGACGAAACTGTATCCGCGGGACGTCGGCGCTCCCATGCTGGCGCCAGCCTCACTTTGAATTACTAGAATCCTGCAAACCTCAGTTCCGGTGAAAGCACACTGTGACCCGGTAGGAAAAATTGTTGCACCCCCTCCCCTTTTTGACTGATAGTTCAAACCACCGATCCTTTCCTTTGCCCTTTTAACGGAACTTTGGACTGCCTCCCCCTCTTTTACATTTTCTAGAGAAAACAAAACATTAACCACTACATTAGCATAGCAGTTGACACCAGAACTGTATTCAAATTGAAAACCAACAACATCTTCAACAGAATCCTTTTTGTTTCTGCTGTGACCCTGCTACAGCACAGGCATTGTCCCCAGCAGTAATTCTGCAATGCCGGTAAGAATAGCTGTGGTGCCTACTGGACTCACTCACCCCCGCGGCGCCCCACGCCGTTATTTGCTGGGCGGCAACTTACTAGACATCACTTTCGTGCCATCTAGATTTCAGCGCGTTCTGCTGCCTTGGAACTATTCGCACAACAGACTGCTACTGACGACCCACCCCCAGGCAACATCTTCTGAATTTTCATAATTTGAAAGAACTAGTAACATGTCCTCATCAGGAATTCAAAAGAAATTGCCACGGTCTCGTCGTTGTTTAAATGTTTTTACTGTTTTTGTTTTGTTGTATATATTTATATGTTATTAAAGTTTTATATTCCTACTACTTTGTTGGAGTGCTATATATTTTTAATGTGACACATAATTGTAAAAACTTTGATGTACAAAGAGTCATTCCTGGAATCCTCCGCTTCAGGCTCGGTCCCCTCCCCAATCACAATACAGGATGGTTTTCAGATAGTAGGAACACGTGTGGTGTGACGGATCTCATCGGGTGTGGGCCTTGATCTACTATAACTCCTTTGAAGAGGGGTGATTCTTTACAGCTGGGGCCATAAACTACATCTGCAGGGCTAGGTGATAGCCTGGACAATCGGACACAGAGGAAGAGGAGTGTCAGAGGGTGCGGTAGTGAATAGGGCGAAAGGGAGGTGTCGGGCGGGCACAGAGTGTGATTTTCAGGGAAGAGCAGCGCAGATGGGGGGAGGTTTATTGCCGATGCATAAGACAGAGAGCGGGGGTGACCAGTGCCTGGGGAAGATGCTTGCGAGGGTGGGGAGCCATACTACGAATCGACAGCGTGCAGAGAGTGGGTCTGGTCAAGGCATCTAAAATGGCTGCCGTGCACGACAAAAGTTTGGCATTTCAAAAAAGGCAAGATGGCGCAGACAATGTTTTTCAACACTTCCTCATTTCCTTCGAATCGAACGTTAACAGACGTTGGTGCATATTACCAAAGTTAAGCGATATTTATCCCTAACGATGCTTAGCAACAAATTTTTTACCGCTAAGCATCGTCAGAAATTATCGAAGATAAACCTTGCTATTATCAAGGTTTATCGCAAATGCGATAATAAACGGCCGCAATGCATGAATATCGCTAAAAAGTCAGCGATATTCATGCATTACCGAGCTAATGCTCTTAGCCATGTTATCCACCTCCCATTGGATAACATGGCTAAGAACTGCTCAGGGCAGGTGTTACTTTTTGGAGATATTCGCGCTTAGCGCGAATATCTCAAAGTTGGTAATAGGAGATAGATATCTTGCATGTTGTAATGCAAATTATTGTGGTATATGGAACTCATACCATAATCTCTCAGGAAAGCAGAAACTGATCCTTTTGGGACCGCCTAAAAAGGCCTAGGGGGTGAGGGGTACTCTACTTTGCCCCCTTTTCACGTTCCGAACTATTTTATTTTACTCTCTTCTGTAATTACACAAAATAGCAGCGATAAGATGCATCGGAGACACACAGTGAGAGAAAGGAGGCCGGAGATGAATAAGAGATGTCAAATACACATTGGAGATAATATAGTGGCAGAAGGGAAGTAAATATGAGTAAACTTACCATGTAACATAAAAATGTTGCACTCTATACTATAAGTCTCATTTTATTTATTTATTTTATTTTGAAAGTTTTATATAGCGCGAACAAGATCTTCGCAGATATCAGAGCGCTTTACAGAGGAGGGGAGCATGTATACGCAGATACATCAATCATGTTAACAGTACATTGAAGTGATATCATAAAACAGTCAAGTAAACCAATTTCAAAGTCAAAAATAAAAGTACAAGGGTTCGAACAGGTAGTACAGATGAGTATCGAGTCTTTGTAGTTTTTCCTCAGTAGTCGTTCAAGTGTATTTAGCCATGAGGATCGCTTTCACTTCTCTCTTGAAAAGTATGGTAGAGGTGATAAGCCTTGTTTCAGGGGGGAGCGAGTTCCAAATCCTGGGAGCCATTCCTGAGAAAGAGCGTTTAAAGGTTTTTTCCTTGCGGAATCTTTTAGGCTTTAGCAAAAGGTTGTTGGTGCCTCTAGTGTTTCTGGAGCCTCCAGAAATCGTCAGCTTCTGAGCGAGGTATCTAGGTGAGCTCAGGTGGACAGCCTTGTGGGTCAAACAAGCTATTTTCAGGTGTATTCTGGCTTCAAACGGCAGCCAGTTCAATGATTTGAAGTCTGGGGAAATGTGTGAGTGTTTTTTTGATCCAGTGATAAGTCTCGCTGCGGCGTTTAGAGAGGCTCTTATGGGTGCCGTAGTAGCTAGGGGGAGACCGCAGAGGGCGGTGCTGCCGTATTCTATTCGAGGTATGACTAGTGATTGTACCGCCGTCTGGAAGTCTTTGGCTGGAAGGAAAGGTTTAAGTTTCCTAAGGGTGTTGATTTGGTAGTTTGCTCCCTTAGTTGCTTTGTTGATGTGTTCCTGCATGCTGAGATTGGTGTCAAGTGTAATGCCCAGAGATTTCGCTGAATCCACGATGGTGGGTTGGACATTGAGCGCCGTTAGTTCTTTAAGCCACATTTGTGCAGTAGTGATCTTCGCTGGAGGTGAGATCAGAAGGAACTCTGTTTTTAGGGCATTGAGTTTGAGATGATTAGCGGCCAACCAAGATTGGGTGCTTCTGATCGTTGAGTTCAAGAGCGTGATGTCTTTGGGTGATTGTAGTTTGAGATAAAGTTGGGTGTCATCAGCATACATGTGGAAGTGTACATTGGATTCTTGCAGCAAGGTGGTGAGAGGTTCCATAACTAGGTTGAACAAAGTTGGGGATAGGGAGGATCCTTGTGGTACGCCTAGCGATATGGGTCTTGGTGCGGACATCAGGTTGTTGCTCTTGAATTTCTGCGACCTGTTTTGCAAAAAGGAAGTGAACCATTTGAGCACAGTTCCAGATAGGCCCATTCTTGTGTTTAATAGTTCGAGTAAGCTCTCATGTTTGACGGTGTCAAATGCGGAGGAGAGATCAAGGAGGATGAGGAGGCAGGTATCGTTATGATCTAGGATTTGGAGGGCGTCGTCGATTATGTGAATCATGGCAGTTTCCGTACTGTGATTAGCTCGGAAGCCTGATTGATGAGAGTTGAGGAGATCAAATTGAGTAATGTGTTTAGTCAATTGTATTTGTGCGCATTTTTCCAGCAGTTTGGCCAGAGTCGGAATGTTGGTAATGGGACGGTAGTTGTTTAGGTCAGAGGGGTCGGCTGTAGGTTTCTTTAGCAGGGGTGTTACTTGTCCGACTTTGAGGGAGTCGGGAATGATCCCTTGTTGAAGTGAGCTGTTGATAATTTTGGTCCAGAGTGGAAGGAGCGACGGGGTAAGGACTTTGACAGCGTTAGCAGGAAGGGGGTCCGTGAGGTGATTGGATGGTTTCAGAGTGCTGAGCAGTTTGCCAATTTCTTCTTCTGTGTAGGTGACAAAGGTTGACCAGGTTGCATTGTTTTTTGGTTTAGTGGGTGTTATGCGGTGGGGTTTGGGATAGCTGCTTGCGTCCATGAGGAGATCATTCTTTATGTTGTCAGTTTTTTGGTTAAAGAAAGAGGCGAAGTCTTCGCAGGAGGGAGCTTCGCATATAGTGTTGAGAGGTTGGGGTTGTTCTTTTGTTTGTGTTCGGATAAGCTCAAACAGCTTTCTCGGACGATTTTTGGCTTGGTCGAGCTGACGGCTGAAGAAGACTGATTTTGATCGTTTTATTTTCCTGAAGTAGGCATTTCTCTTTTTCTTCAGGTTTTTTAAGTTCAGAGCAGAGGGAGCTGATCTCCAGGAGCGCTCTGCCATTCGCATGGCGAGTCTATCGTCATTGAGACTCCCGTCGTACCAGGGATTAGAGGTTTTTGTGGTGGCTTTTTTTAGTTGCAAGGGTGCAACTTCATTAATTATTGCGGTCATATTGTTAAGATAGTGATCAGTCAAGGATTGGACGTCCTTAACGCCAGCCGGAGGAAGTAGTAGGTTGCAGCTGTTGGGGGTCAGAGAGTTTGAGTTTAGCTTTTTCATGTCTCTTTTCCAGACTTTGGGCCTGGCGGATTGAATAGGGTTAAATTTTACTTTTTCATTGATGAAGAACGTGATAATATGATGGTCCGACCAGTCACAGGGTTGGATAGATTCGAGTTGGATAGAGGCCTCTTTGGAGATGATAAGGTCGAGGGTAGAGCCTTTCTTGTGTGTTGGGCTGTTGCAAATTTGTGTAAGGTCAAGGGCGTTAAGGAAATTCTTCAGACCTTTTACCACCGCATCATTATGATCGTTCCAGTGGAGGTTGAAGTCCCCAAGGTATATTTGTGTGAGTTGTCGTCCTGAGTTGGTTGAGATCATGTCCATGATTTGTTGGGAGAAGGTGAGGTTGTCACCGGGTGGGTGGTAGACGCCGTGAAGAGTGCAGATCGGTTTGCCCTCACTGATAATATCTAGGCTGATGTATTCACAGGACGTTGGGGAGGGTAGGGGAGGGGAAGGTACTTTCAGGACAGAGAGGTTGCTCCTGTATATACATGCGATTCCGCCACCTTTTTTATTGCCAGACCTGTCAAGTCTAGTGATGTGGTAGTTGGGGGGAACCAGAGTGTCCATTATAGGTGTAGAAGATTCTGTTAGCCATGTTTCAGTCAGGATCATTAAGTCAAGATCCAATTTTAGGATGAGATCAGCGATAGCGGCGGAGTGTCTAGCGGCTGATCTGCAATTTAGGAGAGTGCATTTGAGACGGGGTGTGTCGAGGGTGGAAGGGTGTTCTAGAGCGAGGGGGACTTTACTCAGGTTACTGTGTATGGCGACTCTGTTGTTCAGTGTGGGGGGTCTAAGGGGATTGGAGTGAATCGTAGGTATGGCAGTGAGAGTGTCGGGTGTGTTGCTAAGGGGAGCTGAGTCATAGGAGCGGAGGAGGATGATTGTGTCTAGGTCCGAGAGAGGGTTGCAGGAGCGATGGGGGCGGTTTTCACGATTGAGAACAGGGGTTGAGGTCCAGTGCGGTGGGGGTCGAGTGCGAGAGTTCGCCGCCCGGGTGGGGGACCAGTTGTGAGGGGAGGTGATGGTGGAGGCGCGTGAGTGATGTCTGGGGTGTGTGCTGAGCCGTTGTTTGATGATGTGAATGTCTTGTTTGATCTGGTGGAGGGTGTTGGGTGAGGGGTGACTGGAGTGTGATAGACAGAGTAGTTGTTGTTTGATGATGTACATGTCTTCTTTGAGTTGGAGGAGTGAGGCCGTAATGTGGTCCGCAGTGGGACATGTGTTGGAGGTGGGGATGGGAGGGTCAGGCGTGGATGACATAGGGGAGAGGTTGTTGGTGCGGGGGAGAGTATTGGTGGTGGGCGTAGAGTGCAGGGTGGAGGATGGGCGTTTATCTGTGGTGGCGGGGGTGGATGTTGGGTAATGGGGGGTGAGCCTGGGGGGGAAGTGGGATTGTAGATGGGGTCGAGTTGAGTTGATGGAGGTGGCGTGTTCTGTGTGAATAGTTAGTGGGAGGAAGTGGGGGCTGAGAATGGGTGGGGGTAATGGGTGGGGTTTGCCTTTGTGTGTGTCGGTCTGCTGTTGATCTAGAATAGGCCGGTTGCGGGAGGGAGCTGTGGCATCAGGGGTGTGAGGGACAGGGGTGTCGGTCTGCTGTTGATCTAGAATAGGCCGGTTGCGGGAGGGAGCTGTGGCATCAGGGGTGTGAGGGACGGGGGTGATAGGAACGGGGATGAGGGCTGGTGTGTAGGTGGAAGGGGTGGGGTGGTTGTTGTATACTACAATCACTTCGCTACAACCTCATAAATTAAAAATAAAAATGAATAATGTCTCAAACTATTTTTGATTTCTAAATATAAATTTATTCTTCAGAATTTTCTAAATTTGAAAGAACTAGTAACATGTCCTCATCAGCAATTTCCTCATGAAAAGTCTGCAATGATGATTCTTGTAACTCTATGGTCTCCAAACATTCGATAAATTCGCCATCAACAGATTGATCAATAAAATCATTCAAGTCATCTCCTCCTTGTGACAATATTTCATTATTGGTGCTGTCAATTTCAATCAATGTAGTGGAATCATTTAAGTCATCTCCTCGTGACAATATTTCATTATTGGTGCTCTCAATTTCAATCAATGTAGTGGAATCATTCAAGTCATCTCCTCCTTGTGACAATATTTCATTATTGGTGCTGTCCATTTCAATCAATCTAATGGAATCATACAAGCCATCTCCTCCTTGTGACAATATTTCATTATTGGTGCTCTCAATTTCAATCAATGTAGTGGAATCATTCAAGTCATCTCCTTGTGACAATATTTCATTATTGGTGCTGTCCATTTCAATCAATCTAAAGGAATCATACAAGTCATCTCCTCCTTGTGACAATATTTCATTATTGGTGCTCTCAATTTCAATCAATGTAGTGGACAATTCAAAAGAAATTGCCACGGTCTCTTCATTGTGAGCCATTTTATTTTGAAATTGCTTGCTGTAAATTGCAGAAAAAAATAATCACTTTCATTTATCGTTTTTAGTAATACATAATATAAAACTAACTTTATCAAGTATTTAGTATAACAGAAGGACTGCAAATAAATAACAGAAAACATTTTTCAAATTATCTTCAAGCGTACAACATAGTTCCCCTTACAAATTAACAACTCACCTTTTTAAAAGTAGGAGAAGTGTTAGTACTGTGTAAATCAAACACCAGAAATTCACCACCAAAAATTCCTCACAAATGTACCTCAGACAGTAGTATCACAAAATGGCTGTGGTTTCCTCTCATTTGACATATATACATAACCAATTAACTTTCATCACACACAAATACAAAACCAAAGTAACATTTTAATTGGTTCTAAATTTCAACACTTTCAAATGTGTTTTCCCCATGCAATTTTCCATAGGACATTTACATACGTCTACTGCCTGAATGGCTGAACGGAATTACACCAAACTTGGCAAAATGGTACATCAAACCTAAGAGGTCAGGAAGGATCTACTATGCCCCCTTATGGTCATTCCCCCCTTCGCTTTGGCCTCCTCTTGTCTCTCAATCCTACCGAGAGACAAGATGGCGGCCGCTACGGACTGTTTGGAATGTTGACAGACGCCGGAGAACCAATCAGCTTCGCAAAGCTCCGTAACGCGAAAAGTACGCGAAGCGGAGCGCTGTTACAGATATATATCTTTTTTTGAACGTTAATTTCTCAAAATCCACTGCAGCACACATATTGAGACCTAGCAAAGGCACATCGGGCTACCAGTCCCTAATATTTTACCAAGTTTCGTGCAAATCCATTCAGCCGTTCGATTATTATTATTATTTTTTTTTTTTGCCCCGCGGGGCCCTTTTAAAACCTCCACATCAAACCTAGGGGGTCAGCGAGGATCTACTATGCCCCCTTATGGTCATTTGCCCCTTCGCTTTGGCCTCCTCTTGTCTCTCGATCCTACCGAGAGACAAGATGGCGGCCGCTACGGACTGTTTGGAATGTTTACAGACGCCGGAGAACCAATCAGCTTCGCTTCACAAAGCTCCGTTGCGCGAAAAGTACGCGTACTGGAGCGCTACCCGGTCCGCTGTTACAGATATATATCTTTTTTTAAACGTTAATTTCTCAAAATCCACTGTAGCACATATATTGAGACCTACAAAAGGCACATCGGGCTACCAGTCCCTACAATTTTGTCAAGTTTCGTGCAAATCCATTCAGCCGTTCGGGCTAAAAGTGAGGCCAACCGCCCTATGGAAAACTCAATGTTAAAAACACGTTTTGGGACCCCCCTTTTTTCTCGACCCCCCCTGGACGAACCCCCCCCACAATTTTCAGGGGCTGCTCAGAAACAAAATGTGCCATTTTCCTGAAAATTTCAGCCAATTCCGTCCACAAACGCCAAAGTTATTTGACATAGAATTTTCAAAAATCCCATAGAAAAAAAATCCTAACTATATATACCTACTGGCGACCGCCAGTAGGTAATATATATTACCTAGTGAGGCCAACCGCCCTATGGAAAACTCAATGTTAAAAACACGTTTTGGGACCCCCCTTTTTTCTCGGCCCCCCCTTGACGAACCCCCCCCAAATTTTCAAGGGCTGCTCAGAAACAAAATGTGCCATTTTCCTGAAAATTTCAGCCAATTCCGTCCACAAACGCCAAAGTTATTAGACATAGAATTTTCAAAAATCCCATAGGGGAAAAATCCTAACTATATATACCTACTGGCGACCGCCAGTAGGTAATATATATTACCTACTGGCGGTCGCCATTAGTTAGGATTTTTTCCCTATGGGATTTTTGAAAATTCTAACTATATATACCTACTGGCGACCGCCAGTAGGTAATATATATTACCTACTGGCGGTCGCCATTAGGTATATATAGTTAGGATTTTTTCCCTATGGGATTTTTGAAAATTCTATGTCTAATAACTTTGGCGTTTGTGGACGGAATTGGCTGACATTTTCAGGAAAATGGCACATTTTGTTTCTGAGCAGCCCTTTAAAATTTGGGGGGGGTTCGTCAAGGGGGGGCCGAGAAAAAAGGGGGGTCCCAAAACGTGTTTTTAACATTGAGTTTTCCATAGGGCGGTTGGCCTCACTTTTAGCCCGAAGGGCTGAATGGATTTGCACGAAACTTGGCAAAATTGTAGGGACTGGTAGCCCGATGTGCCTTTTGTAGGTCTCAATATATGTGCTTCAGTGGATTTTGAGAAATTAACGTTCAAAAAAAGATATATATCTGTAACAGCGGACCGGGCAGCGCTCCAGTTCGCGTACTTTTCGCGCAACGGAGCTTTGTGAAGCGAAGCTGATTGGTTCTCCGGCGTCTGTAAACATTCCCAACAGTCCGTAGCGGCCGCCATCTTGTCTCTCGGTAGGATCGAGAGACAAGAGGAGGCCAAAGCGAAGGGGCAAATGACCATAAGGGGGCATAGTAGATTCTCGCTGACCCCCTAGGTTTGATGTGGAGGTTTTAAAAGGGCCCCGCGGGGCAAAAAAAAAAAATAATAATAATAATCGAACGGCTGAATGGATTTGCACGAAACTTGGCAAAATTGTAGGGACTGGTAGCCCGATGTGCCTTTGCTAGGTCTCAATATGTGTGCTCCAGTGGATTTTGAGAAATTAACGTTCAAAAAAAGATATATATCTGTAACAGCGCTCCGCTTCGGAGCTTTGCGAAGCTGATTGGTTCTTCGGCGTCTGTAAACATTCCAAACAGTCCGTAGCGGCCGCCATCTTGTCTCTCGGTAGGATCGAGAGACAAGAGGAGGCCAAAGCGAAGGGGCAAATGACCATAAGGGGGCATAGTAGATCGTCCCTGACCCCCTAGGTTTGATGTGGAGGCTTTAAAAGGGTCTCGCAGGGCAAAAAAAAAATATATCGTTTTTTTAGTTTTTTTGCGTGGAGTGCGCCCGGTTCGCGAACCGGGAAGCGTTCTGGGGAGCGTACTTTCTTGAAAATTAGTGAAAAAAGTTAGAGTAAAATAATAATTGTGAGTGATCAGATGTAGGGTAGCTCTGAGAAGAGCTTTTGGGTTTATGGTACATTTAGGTACTTATAAGTAGGTACCAATGCACAGTCTTAAATTCAAAATGAAAACTCTGTTGCCCTCATCTGAGAAGTGAACTCCATCTCCTCTGTAGATATCTTGCATGTAGTAACGCAAGTTATTGTTGTACAGGGAGCCCATTCCATGGTCTCTCATGTAAGCTGAAACAGATTTGTTTACATGCTTCCTCGACTTCTCAATTTGTGGACAAAATTGGTTTGACCACCTCCATTTCTGTCTTTGGCATATATTTGAATATACCAAGGCAGTCTGAGGAAAAAGTGCCATCAATTGCTCAAAGGTGTCCTTTAAAAGCATTTCCAGACCTACCCCAGTCAAAGTGCCCAAATCATTACCTCCACAGTGCACAATTAACAGGTCAGGTTTTGGCAAATGCATAAAGGTTTTCACCAATGGTATCAATTGGTGACATTTTAATCCTCTGTGGCCAAACCACTTAATTTCCACATCTTGTAAATTGAGGTTAGGTAAATTCCTGTTCTCAGCATACCTCTGAGCCCAATAGATGTAACTATGTCCAACAATCCAGACAGAAAACATGGTGAGAGAAGGTTCTCCAGCAGTCAGATGAAGTGTGGCAATGAAATGGCAGTTGAAAAAATAAGAGTTTAAAATGAAAAAAAACTGTGGAGTTTCTGTGTTAATGAAGCAGTAACAGTGATTGGTGGATTTTGATTGCTGAAAACAGAAAGTTAGGGTGCATGGATGAGTTGTTTGAAAGATGTATTTTGAGTGGTGAAGAAAAAATCATTAAATGAAAGAATGCACTGGATATGAGGTGCACTGAGAGTTCAGAGTTCAATTGCAACATTGTTGTGTGAACTTGCAAACACCAGAGGTCTTCCAAGACGTGGTTGCCATGCAGAAAAGGCATGAAATGGCAGAGGGGGGAAGGGTTTTCATTTGAAAAAAAGTGAGGGAAGAGTTTTGATTGGGTGACATTAGAGATATGTGTGAAGAATTACAGCATTTCTGTGCTTTTGATAGCTGCAGACTCTGGAGTGCATACCTTTTGCTCTGCTGAAGACAAATTGGTGTGTTTCTGAGACTGTTTTGAAACTCAAAGTATTTGCTAAGGTGAGAAAAGATTTCTTTAATTTAGATAGAAAATAGTGTGCTTTAAGGAGAAAATTATGAAGAAAGTTGTGTTTTTCAAATGTTGCTTTGTCTCAAGTGTTTTACAAATAGATTTTGTTTCTTTGAGAAATTGTAATTGGAGAAAATGTGAAGTATTAGTACTGACAGGGTTTTTATGTGCATAGGAGCTGTGGAGTGTTTTCAAATTATGACTTGTAAATCGTTTTTGAGAAAAAGCAATGGTTTTAATATTGATGACAAGGACATAATGGTGTCTGCTTCTTTATAAGGTAATTGAGAGTCTCTGATGTTATTTTTCCCATTTCAATGTAAGAAGTTTGTCTGTGGAGCAAATTGCTTGTAAATATGCTCCCACCTGTGCATGGCAAATTTAGATTTTGAATGTTTGCGTTACATAGGCATGTTAAAGGTGACTGAAACATGCTGCAAAGGCAATCAAAAAACGCTTTTATGTGTCTTAAGGACATTTTAAGTCATTTCCCCATGTGCAGTGTTTTCAAATTATGAGTTGAAAATCGTTTTTGAGGTAAAGGAATGTTTTCAAAATTTATGTGCGCCATATGCCCCCAAATTTCTTTTTCAGGGGTGCAGCAGGGTGTTCTTGAGACACCCCTGCACCCTCGGAAAAATTCGTAATTTGCGATGAGGTAATTGCTAATCGCAAATTGCACCTTCATTGCTATGGGCCTCCTGCTGCATGGAAATGAATGGGTAATTTGTAATTAGCAAATAGCTCATCGCAAACTAGGAATGGTAAAGAATCGCTATTTATTCCTTAAAGTTCGCTATTTAGGAAATGCAAAAAACTTTGATGATACATATGGCGGTTCATTTCTAACAAGATAAGAAGCATAGGGATAGATTTATGATGACTGGCGCATCACCAGGGATGTGTTAGTCATTCTGTGCCGCTGTTCCGTCACCTATGGTGTGCTGCATTTACAATGCGGCGCATCATGGGGCAAAAACAGCACAGATGCGTGACGCATCTGTGCCGTAAAGGTGGAGCATTGCTGGAGTTGTATCGCAAGTGTGATGAAGCTCCAGCAAGGCTCAGGGGTGTCCCTGTCGCAGGGTTTCTGTTCTCACACAGAACTGTGGACAGAGGATTGGAACCTCGGCGAATTAGGGTGCCCCAAAACTCACCTTAGTAATCAAAAACCCCTTAGCAAGCTAGGTACAGTGTCACATTGGATATAACAAACTCTCAATGTTTAGACAATCCAGAATATGAACTTATAGTACCTCAGGATACGTGGAACTCATGAACAGTCGGTCGTTATATATTTCTTAGAAACCAGAACATGGAGTTAAGAAGAACACATGTGTATTTGAAATGTTTATTTACTAATGCCGTCTTCTCAGGCGTAGTATCTTAGATAATAGAAGTACACATATTATCAGTAGCAAAATTACCAGCATAGTTACTAGTACATAAAAAGCGAATGGTGACAGTATGTTAACATGCTGTAAATGAATAAGAGTTAGCAACACTTATAAGCAGCCGCGGGCCGTGGAGGGAGTTACGGTGGGGCAGGGAGGCGGGGAGGGGGAGGGGCAGGGTGGAGAGGGCTCCACCCTGCCCCTCCCCCTCCCCGCCTCCCTGCCTCACCGTAACTCCCTCCACGGCCCGCGGCTGCTTATATCTGACCCTCCCTAATACACATATTATATTATTTGCTAAGAAGGTCTCTTTGTGTTGGTTTAGGGCGTGCCCATACTTTAGTGTCTTAGATTTGAAGGAATCACATCAGCATACACCAGCTCTCTCTTCATGTGAACCGCATCAAGTGTTGTGTATGTGTGTTCGGCAAAGCAATATAAAACCCGCCTCATGCCCAGAATTGGCAGAAGCTGCACTTATGTTATGAGTATGAAGTCGTGGAGATCAGACCTCATAACAATTCTGTATCGTGTTGTTCTTGAAACTTCAGCAGTCGCTGTACAGATATAGTTTAACAAGCAAAGCAGATAGTAGAGCAATAACATATTATTCTCATGTAAACCACGATGAACTACTAGGTTGAAAGCTAAAGCAACAACTAAGTGTCGTGTGCAGAAGTTGCAAAAAAGGAAAAATGGCGTTTAAACCGGTAATGAGCCCATGCTAACTTAACACGGTGTAAAGATATCCAGGATCTAGATGACACCTCCCCATGATCCGGAAACGAACTGAATAAGATAATAGAAGTGGCATCTCATGAGAGCAGATTGCAACTTTATATGTGGACGGTCCGCAAGGTAAAACATTAAAAACTAGGAAAATTTAATGCTAAAGAAAAATAAAACAGCCAACTACTTTATCGAGGCTTAAGCCAATAGGCAAGCTAAATAATAAAAACTTGACAAATAAGTCAATGAATTGTCAATGAAATGCTAGTACTCAGCATATCAAACATGAAAAAGGTCTATGACATAACTGTGTATGCAAAATAAGCTGCAACAGCCTCCAATAGGAAGTCACCGTCTTCATCCGAAAAGAGTTCAGCCATCCAATTTAAAAGCGGAAAAGAACATACGTGCTCTCCCAGCACCGGATCCTCTATCACCATCAGAGGACAGCTCGGTGGGTTTTCAAGAAAGCTCTGTTCCAAGAAAGACTGTGTTGCCGCCAGTAAATTCCAGGGACCAATTAGTCCATGCATCAATGCCACAGCCATAATCCTTTCGCCAGGACAAACCAACTCGTGAGTAATGATAGGAGTCATCAGCTGATTAAAGTCGACGTCAGGAGAAACCGGTCCGCAGAGACACAAATCAATGGCCCAATCGAAATCACAGGTCAGGCAGTGAAATACAGGCTGGACACAGGTGAAGTAGGAGAATCGAAAAGATAATCCATATGCCGTGCTTAATATCGCCAACGGCATTGTGCCATAATATTCAAGCATGCGATTGCGGAACAGCGTCAGCAGCTGCAGGGCGGGAGCTTGCACAGGAGGGACATCCATATTTAAAAATGTAAAAAAGCACAAGAGCGTCCGCTGGTAATGCAAGTAAAAATGGGAATCCACCAAGCACAGTGGAAAAAATAGAATGAAAGAAAGCAGGGATGACTCCAAAGATTTTCTCAAATGAAGTCACGAGACCACTGGTAACAACTTTAAAAAAGTGCGCCAGGCCCTTTGTGGAGGACGCGTTAAAGATAGTCCGAACCATCTTGCTGAAATGGAAAGGCAAATCTGTATTTAAAAGGGTCTGCACCTCTGTACGGGTGTTCGCTATGTGAAGCACGACAGTTTCACGGGCCGAACTCAAGGCCACCTCTCTCTGAGACAAAAGAGCTCTTATTCTTGCCATGCTGTTGAAATCTGTTCCCAAGGTTGGTATTTGTGGCCAGATTGAAAACTCCCTATGTTCATGTGTGGGAGGAAATAGAACATTTCTGCAGCAAATAACCCGTTCACTTACTGTTACGATAAAAGGAATACTTTTATTTAACCCAGAACAATCTTCATTATTGAGCATCAAATAACTACCATTTTCCAACAACTTGAACGTGGGGATGATAGCAGGAACTGGCGTGCCTTGCAACATGCAAGCCATATTTGGTCGGTGTTTGTTGCATGAACCGTGTAACTGTATGTGCCTACACATTAGTGAATGATGTGGCGTCTCAGTGCATTCCTCTCCATTCAGATAAACTTCTTGATCATCTTTGAAACATCTGTATGTGTATGGAAGCGACCAGACCTCATGAAGAAAACCACTACCTAAAGGTGCATAACGACCTATTGGTATATATTTCATACAATTTGAAAACTTATATAAAGCAAAAGGCAGCGTTATTAAACCGTGGATAAGGCACGTTGCCAAAGCAGCCAACCTTTTGGATTTATACTGGAAATGTTAAAGGAAGAATTATGGAGTAGGGCCTGTAAATCTTTAATGGACAACCGAGTAAAATTACTCCAACCATCATATTCCTCTAACTCCGGAATAGTAGGGGTGTTTAATTTTTTAGAAGTAGCCAATCCAAAGCATTTGGTCTGGGAAATTGTTTCATTCACAAACAACATATGATTTGGGATGAGATATGCACGGTGCAAAGCCTCAGTGCCTTTTACCTGCCAGGTTCGTGAACCCCAAACTGATGTAGATCCTGGATATCTTTACACTGTGTTAAGTTAGCATGGGCTCATTATTGGTTTAAACGCCATTTTTCAATTTTTTGCAACTTCTGCACACGACACTTAGTTGTTGCTTTAGCTTTCAGCCTACCTGCGTCAAGATCTATGCCTGCTTAAAGCAGGCGCAGGGTTTTGATGCAGCTTTGTCCTATCTGATTGTAAATGCAGCAGACTGTGGGTGGTAGAGCAGCGGTGCACGTTAACTGGTGCATCTCTGGGGATGTGCTAGTTAATATAAATCTGCCCCTTTCCATACATACTGAGCATGTCATGAATGATGTAATATGTGACATCATCAGCAGTGGATTACGGGTAATAGTATCTCTAGTTTACTCCCCTATAGCTGTCTTTCTTTTAACATAACTGTCTGTTTCCTTCCCTTATACTTACTGTTTTTTTGGTTCGCTTCCGGTTCGCGTACCGGCGAGCGAACTGGGAAGCGAACTAAGAGAAATAGAGGTTGGCACAGTTCCAAATATTGTACCAATTTTTTAATACCGGGGAGGTAGTTCTGAAAATAACTTTTTTTTTATTGTTTTTGTTGTTTTATATTTTTTTTATTATTTTTCTGAATTTTTTTTACTTTTTTTGAATTTTTCTGAACAGTTTTATATTTTATTTGTTTTTTTTTTGGAGGGGGCAACGAAAACGATTCATTGTAAAGGGCTCAACAGGAGCAACAAAAAAAAAAAAAGAATTTATTGTTTGGGGCGTTTCGGACAAACATGAGCATGATTGTCAATAGCTCTGTTGATCAGAGTGATGCTACTTTCTCCGTAGCAAATGAATCCACTGCAATGTACGCAGACTTGTTTTACTTCACGAAATCTCGTTTGTATATTTGGCACCATCTCCCTGCCCTCTGGTCCCGTTACTTCCGGTACAACAGATCTTCTGGCCATAATAGGGAGATTATCTAGGTCGTTACGAAACTGTGCAGCACTGTAGTTGTTAGGATGCCACCTAGTCATATGGCGATGCATTGTGTAGTTTCCGAAACTGTATTTTTTGTCGGTCCCTCTGGACAGTCTATCTTGACATATAAGGCAAGTTACGTATCTTGCATTTACTTTTTTCTGACCTTTGGGAATTTTAAAAAATTGCCAAATGAAGTTTTCTTTCCGGTGAGACGTCCTGGGCTCCTCAGGCAAAAAGTGCCTCTCTTCGTGCTCTTCGTCCTGTTCCTCTTCTTCCTCTTCTTGCTGAATTATAACTTCAGCAGGTGGTCCACTCTTCCTTGGATGTGGTGGAGGTGGTGGGGAAGCACCAGCTGAAGCTACTAAAGAAGCCATTGCTCACTGGTAACAAAGGGTCTTTCTCTCACAATGATGAAAGTCAGAGTGAGGAAAGAAGGAGGGATTTTCATCATTTGGGAAAAACAATAGTTCTCAACCAATGAAAAGTGTTCATTTTAGATTATATGACCTAGTCTTACATCATTAGGAAACCAAAAGTGAAATGAACCAATGAAAAGTGTTATTACCAAGTCACATGACCTGCTGTGTTTACGTTACGCGCTTTGCAGGGCCTCCCGGTTTGATTCCAGAAACCTGCGCTTTGCGCCTCGCTTCGCGTACCAGTTCGCTAACGTAGCACGTCATATGACGTATCACGCGACAACGCGAAACGTCATGTGGACGGGATGCGTCACGATGTTGTTTTCTAACGCGGCAGTTGCGGTAAAGAAACGTTTACCGGCTCGCGGTCTATTTCGCGGCATCAAGGTCAGCTAACGGGAAGTTTCCCGATTCGCGAAGCGGGAACGAAGAAAAAAATATATTAAAAAAAAAAATTATTAATAAACATATAAAATATATTTTTGGATTTAAAGAAGAATACATTTTACAGCTACAGATATTAGCTGTTAAAAAACCAATGAAATTCACTGAAAAAACCATAGGTTATAGACCATATATAGTTAGGAATTAGCATTTAGAAAACCTTATTTTACTCACACAAAACCATTGAAATTCCATATATAGTTAGTTGCACTAACTATATATCGCGCACCCGCAATCCACTGCTGATGATGTCACATATTACATCATTCATGACATGGTCAGTGGCAGCCAATCAGCATGCAGCTCATACTCGGGAAGGTACAGAGTACAGTAAGCTTACAGTGCACTCACGGTGTGCCACCCATAGATATATAATTTGGGAAAATTCAATTTTCTCAACAACTACTGGAGCGATTTTCACCAAATATAAAAAAAGGCACTACTGCATACCAGTCCCTACCATTTTGCCAAGTTTGGTGTAATTCCATTCAGCCGTTCGGGCTGTAGCCGTGTCTAAAGGTCCTATGGAAAATTACATTGGACTCAATTTCACATTCAATTTTCTCAAAAACTACTGGAGGGATTTACACCAAACATACAAAAGGCACTGCTGCATACCAGTCCCTACCATTTTGCCAAATCTGGTGTAATTCCATTCAGCTGTTCGAGCTGTAGCCTTGTCCCTATGGAAATCAACATGGGGAAAACACGTTTTGGGACCGCCCTTTTTTCTCGGCCCCCGCTTAACGAATCCCCCCGAAACTTTCAGGGAAGGAGCGGAGCGCAGCGAGGCAAATTTAAGGAAAATTAAAGGCAGATCCCTCAATCGGCGCCAAAGTCATTCCCAATTTAGAAAGACAAACTTGAGTTAACTTACAAGATTATAGTAACTCTTCTATGTTTGTATCATGTGATGGCTATTGTGCACTTTAAAAGGGTGGCCAGCCCTCGTGACGTTGTCATGTGAACAAGGCTACGTTTAGCCGAAACGCGTCGTGGCGGACTGGTGCTGGGTTTTGAAATAATAAAATAACTTTGCACCACATTTTGGGTCTCATTGGTTCCTGTTCGTGTGTGTGGCAGATTGCAGCGCTAGTGGACGAAGGAACTTGACATACCTCGTATTTGGCATCCGGGACTGCTTCCCCGGACTTTACGAGACCCCTCCATGTTTTGGGCAACGGCGGCAAGAAGCAACGGTCTTTTGGGACTTTAATCAAAGCTCCGTGGAGGAGACGTCGCCAACGCCCCAAGGAAGGCGGAATTGACTGCGGCGGGTCAGAGGAAAACCGGAAGGAGTTCGGCATTCTGGGTCGGCGGAAGCAGATCGAGAACTACTGGACTCCCCGTGTGTGTACCTGGGACGCTGTGCGGACAGACCGCGAGATACCTTGTGTGGAGTAGCAGGATCGGCTCGGCGGCATAGCAACCGGTAGGAGCATCGACTGCTGTGTGCATTTTTGAATATTACCCACTGTCAAGCACCATGTCGGCGGACACGTTAAGGGGGCGTGTTGAGGCGTCCAGGGGCATGTTTACGGATTCCCCGGCTGGGGGGTCCGGGACTAATACTAATTCTATTGTAGTTGCGGTTAGCAGCACGAAAAATGAGGCAAAAGAACTGTTCAAACGTTTGGAGAAATGCAGCAAGAGAGAGTTATCCAAATGGTGGGAATTCACTTCCCTGACCGGCTATTTGGATGTGGGGCGAGTACCGCGCGGTTTGCGCATTATGTTAGCTCCTTCTTATGAACAGCCCGACCCACTTATGTTACAAGCATGGGCGCTCTGCAACCTAGATAATTCCAAACGATTGATGGCCATACTAGTTCAGTTCGCTGAGAGCGATAGATTGAAGCTCTTAGACGAAATCAACTTGATTGAAGCTGACATACTTAAACTGCCTCCTACTCCGGAAATTGATAAGTACAGAACGGATATGAATGCACGTCTAGCACGTGAGGAGGACATTATCAAGAAGAGAAAAGCTTTCAAGTTTATACGTGATAGACTTGACTATGAAAATGGCCAAATTTTTACTTTTGCGAGAAAATATGACAGCATTAAACAAAGTAAAAATGTACCGGTCGTTGCTGCTATAAGTTCAACTGATACCACTGTACCATCACAACAGGTAGAACTGTCCTCAGTTTCGGGGGATAGCTCACAACCCGAGAGTGAGTCAGACTCGGAAATAAGGCGACAACAAAGGTCGGGGTTTCGGAAATTTACCCCGGGGCAGGAGTTGGAGTTGGTCCAGCGGGATCGCAAATTAACTTTGCGTTCAGCAAATCAATCTACCGCAGGCAGCAAGCCAACCGCAAACGCTCAGAAAGGCGCAAAAGCAACAAACGCCGGAAGCGTAAGGGGAACCCCAAGGAGACAGCGTACTCGCTGGCAGCGCAACAAAGCACAGCCAGCTCCGTCACAAGATTGAACGCCAACACAGTAATTGATGAGAATGGACACTCTGTCATCAACTTGACTGACATCGACCTAACCCCCAAAGAAACCAGCATTCTGGCGTTAGGCTTAACGTACAGTCCAAGGGGAGACTTTGATTACGCAACCACAAAGATCGATGTCTTTAAATTCGTGCGCAAACTCAAGTTGAGGAAATACCATAATGCGCACAAAACAACTGAGAGTGTGGCGAATAGCAATGATCAGCCTGTAAACGTCAGTCTTGGTACCCCAGTAGGTGGAAATGCGGATCCATCTTTAGGATCAGCTCTAACGCAAGAACTTTTTGAGCTTCAAGAGGAGGAATCCTCCTCAGGTTCTCACAATTCAATAACAATAGGTGGGGAACCTGCCACTGCCTTATGTACAACACCTTTCAAACCGAAGTCGAAATTTTGTCCACTCATGATAAAAGATAATGTGGACATTTTTCATGATAAAGTGGCACTACAATTGAAGGAGCTACAGATTAAGAACGCCCATAGAAGGAAACGTTTCAACTATAGGGACAGTGAATATCATCAATTGATTAAAAAGTTGAGTGCAAACAAAAATGTGGTGATACGTCAATCAGATAAAGGGGGCAACGTGGTCTTATGGCCACGTAGGATGTATCTAGAAGAAGCCCTGAAACAACTGAATGACAGAGACTGTTATAAACGTATTACACCACAGGATGCTCTACAGGCGAGAAACACAATATATTCAACGTTGATAGCCTGGAGGAGCAAGGGCCTGCTCACTATGGACGAACTTAAATTTTTGAGGAATGATTTCCCGGTCACACCAGTTATTTACTTCATTCCGAAAGTTCATAAGTGTTATCAACAACCTCCTGGCAGGCCCATAATTTCGGCTTGCAACAGCCTGTTGGAAAACATGAGCAAATATATTGATTTCTTTTTGCAGGACTTTGTGAGAAACCTGCCATCTTTTATTTTGGATACTAGTGACTTATTAAAGAAACTAGCAAATTTCCAGTGGAACACAAACTATATATTGGTATCTATGGACGTCACCTCGTTATATACCAGTATATTCCACCAAGATGGTATGAGAGCAATACAGCATTTTCTTGGGAAAAGACCATCCTGTTTCCAAGATCACTCTAAAATGCTGATGGACATGATTGCAATCTGCTTAGAGAACAATATGTTTTTGTTTGCTAAACAACTTTTTCTTCAGACCAGGGGAGTGGCTATGGGGGCCTGCTTCTCTCCCAGTTATGCCTGTTTGCACATGGGGTACTGGGAGGAGCAGGTCCTGTGGCAAGAACATTTGGCCATTATGAATACCAAGGTGAAACTCTGGTCAAGATATATTGATGATTTGATTTTTATTTGGGAAGGCACTGAGACGGAGGTGATTGATTTCATTGATAAACTGAATGAGAATGATCTTAACATCCGTTTTACCAGTAACATAAGTGCGACCTCAATTGTGTTCCTAGATGTTGAGATTTACGTTCAGACAGGCAGCCTTCATACAAGATTGCACCGAAAGCCCACTGCGGGCAATACATTGCTGCATGCGGGGAGTCATCATCCTGCACACCTGATACGGAGCATACCTTATGGGGAGATGCTCCGTGTCAGGAGGATCTGCAGCAGTGAGGAGGAGTGCCGGCTGGCACAACTCCATTGTAAATCGCGTTTCCTTCTTAGAGGCTACAAATCGGATGCCATTAATTTGGCAATTCTAAAGGCTAACAGAACGGACAGACTGTCACTCCTGGGCTCAGGAGGGACGAAGTCATTAGCACAGGTAAAAGACCGACAAGGGGTAACAAGGATGATTATGGGTTATAGCAACCAGCATAATAGCATCTACAAAATCATTAAGGAGAATTGGTCCCTACTGTCTGAGGATCCTATTTTGGGTCCAGTCATTCCAAAATTTCCTAGTATAGCATATCGCAAAGCTAGGTCAATGAAGGATAGCTTGGTGTCCAGCAGCCCTGAGGTGGTGATGGGAAACTGGCTTAATGAGAGTAAGGGCTTTTTGAGGTGTTCGAGTTGTAAGGCTTGTAAAAATGGCGTTAGCAAAACAGAAGTGACAACACCATTGTCGCCATTTCCAATTAAGATTAGACACAAGCTCAACTGCAAGACAGAGTTTGCTGTCTATGTTTTGGAGTGCCCTTGTGGGCTAAGATACGTGGGCAGCACGAGGCCTCAGGTCCATAAGCGCATTCTCCAACATCTACGAGCAATCTGCAATGTTGACACCTCTTATCCAGTTGCAAGGCACTTTGACAAGTGCCATGGGAAAGATGCTTCCCTCTTGTCATATTTTGTGATAGACTGTGTTCCTCCCCAGAGGAGGGGAGGTGATAGAGAGTCCCTGTTGCGCAAATTAGAAACGCGCTACATCATCCTGTTAGATACTAAGGTACCACAGGGCCTCAACACTGGGGAGGACTGCCACACCTATCTTTAAAGAGTTATGTCCACTGTTATATGTAACTTATAATTACATTGCCTTTCTGTAGCTGTACTTGATTTAAAATTTTACCCTGTACCCTGGACGCCTATCAAGCTCATTATGTAACTGATTTTAATCACATTGTTTGAATTATTATGGTTTTTACTACATGGTAGCACCTGTTTTTTTAGCCATCTGTACATATATCAATTTAGCAATAGTTTGCACAAATTTTGCTATTTGCACATTAAAACAACTGCACTGTATATGCTACATATGGATCTAGTTGCCAATTTGGTTTACTATTAGGAGTGAGTTCCACCATCAGGACATGGTTTCAAATGTAAATATTTATGTTTTTAACTTTTATATTGTCCTTTTGAGCTTTTTATCAATTAATGAGTAACCATTGTGATTTGATGGGTATATATGAAATTTTGGTAATAGGGACTCCTCAAGTAGCAATTAATGTGCGGTGACAACTTGTATGTTGTATTTTGTATTTTATAATTACTCGGACAGATAACAATTGACATTTGTTTGGGCTTGTGCAATAGTGTGCAAATGAACAGCATTTACGCTGCAATTTAGAAAGACAAACTTGAGTTAACTTACAAGATTATAGTAACTCTTCTATGTTTGTATCATGTGATGGCTATTGTGCACTTTAAAAGGGTGGCCAGCCCTCGTGACGTTGTCATGTGAACAAGGCTACGTTTAGCCGAAACGCGTCGTGGCGGACTGGTGCTGGGTTTTGAAATAATAAAATAACTTTGCACCACATTTTGGGTCTCGTTGGTTCCTGTTCGTGTGTGTGGCAGATTGCAGCGCTAGTGGACGAAGGAACTTGACATACCTCATATATATATATATATATATATATATATATATATATATATATATATATATATATATACTAGCAGCCCCTCCCAGCGTTGCCTGGGGCAGAAAGGGGCTGGAGGCAGCATTTGAGGCTTGCGTGCACTCCCGTCCCCTCCCGCCCCGGCCCGGCCCCCTCCTGCCCGTGTCCCGGCCCCCTCCCGCCCGTGTCCCGGAGAGCCTGCCTGATCCTTACCTCAGCCGCCGGTCTTGCTCCAGGCGCCCCGCCCGCACAGGTCGCCACTCTCCAGGTGCCCCGCCCGCACAGGCCGCCACACTCCATGCGCCCTGCCCGCACAGGCCACCACTTCGCCCAGCAGCAAGCAGGGCCGTGGCAGTCCTCCCAGCAGGTCGCGATCTTCGGCGCCATTTCAGGAAGTGTTGCCAGGGAGCGCAAACGCAAATGATGTCATCACGCAGACATCGCGGCCGGTGCTACTTGCAAGGGACTACTATATTTTTATTTCGAAATTTTTTAAACAACGTATATTTTTTATTTTTAATAGCCTATGTCCTTCTGCTTGCCCTGAGGTTTTCAATGATGTCTTGGGTGTTTTGATTGGTGGTGTACTTTTCGAGTTTACCTGGCTCAAAGGTTTGTGTTCTCTCTTTATAATAGTAGTATATATATATATATATATATATATATATATATATATATATATATATATATATATTATATATACACATGCACGAGTTTTAGCAGCATCCACTATGGAAATAACGAACTACCTTACCCAGAAGGCAACTTACCAGTAAACCCAGGAAGGCGGGATAGTGAAGGGTAAGTTCAATCAGCTGTAAACGGCGCGCATGGCCAGTGAGGAAGGGCGTGTTGCCCAAAACCAGTATGGCAATCTGTGTTGGGGGAATGAACACGTTGATTCCTGCTCCCTCAATAAATGAAAGGCAATACTTCTACCTGTGTAGCATCTCGCATAGGGCAACCTGGATCTTTGAATTTTGAAAGCGGCGTGCCTTACCACTGAGACGCTGTGCCGCGATAACAGCGGACCACGGCTCCGCACCCCTGGGGCCATGTGGAGGTGGCAGTTTTACTATTGCGGGACTTTGAATGCATGACAGCGCTGGTTGGTTCCTCAATGCAACCCACTAAGGGGAATGTAATACATGCACGCAGTTTAGCAGCACCCCCTCTGGAAATAACGAACTACCTTACCCAGAAGGCAACTTACCATTTAACCCAGGATGGCTAGATAATGAAGGTTAAGTTTAATCAGCTGTAATCGGCGCGCATGGCCAGTGAGCAAGGGCGTGTTGCCCGAAATCGGTATGGCAATCTGTGTTGGGGGAATGAACACCTTGGTTCCTGCTCCCTCAATAAATGAAAGGAGATACTTCTACCTGTGTGGCGTCTCGCATAGGGCAACCTGGATCTTTTGACTCCTGAGTTGTTGATGGGAGCCTCTATTACGATACTTGCTTGTGAATTTAGCACACACATTCATCGTATGTTCACATTGCCTAGGAATTCATCTTGACGCCACCTCCTGGGACTGTGTTCTTTTTTAATTTCAACAGAGAATTTTATTGGATGTTGTTACATTGAAGGTGGGACCTTTACTGATATACGAGTTTCTTTATATTAAGAACTCCAGTGGCCATTGTTATTTGTTGAACCGTGAAAAACTGATGATCTTCATTATTCCAAGTTATTAAATCCCCAATGGACGTACGGTGTCTATGTAGTCCATGGTTTATATAATTATATGATGCATACAATCCGACGTTACTTGTCCTTAGGAGGGGAGTCTTCCCTGAGAAGCCCTGACGAAGTTCTCGTTGAGAACGAAACGCGTTGGCTGAATCTTTTTCTTTTTCTGAATCAACATTGATCAATAAAGAACATTGAAAATTCCACGGCTATTTTCTGGAACTCCTATTTCTTCCTGCGCACACCATTAATTACTTGTCAAGGATCTGGATCACAGTGGCACCATAGGATGGTTGGTGTTTGGGTTTGTTGTGCGGAAAAACACAGCAGAGAAAACTGGTACAGAGGTGCAGGAATTCTTGTCCACCATCATCTTTGGTTTGTTGCTCCACCATGGTGAACATGTTTTGCATTGGGTGAAGTAGAAGAACGTTTTTAATCACTATGCTAGGGGGTCTGGTACAGAACTGAAAGCATCTCTACTTATGCACTGTTTAGGGCAGGAAGGTGAAGAAGCATTTAAGCCTTTGCTTGACCTTTCTGATGAGATTCTGTGGGTTTGAAGGAATTCATAATTTTCTTAAAAAAATTGGATATGCACTATTTACTATTTGTTAGTACTGTGTTAGAAATCTACCATTTGGGAAAACTCATGCAGGGAATTGGTGACTCTGTGGAAGAGTATATTTGTTATTTGCGCAAATTGGCGTCCACTGTTTTATTTTTTTAACAGACCCACAAAACCTTTCACACACCTACTCACAGACCCTACAGCCACCCATACACCCATTCAACTGCTCTTGTAGCTACTTAGACATGCATACAGCAACTCACATACCCACTCACACACTCACATACCCACTCACAGACTCACAAAGTCACTCACTATCCTACTCACTTACCCACTTAAACACCCAGTCACAGACCTACAAAACCAATCACAGACCTACTGAACCAGTGGCACACCCATTTGCACATTCACTCACACACCCATTCACACACACACGCCCATTCATACATCCATTCACAATCTCACACACCCAGTCACTGATCCACAAAACCACTCATACATACACTCACAGGCCCAAACACTCTCTCACACATCCACATAGACGCTCACATACTCTCTCACAAACTTATACAGCCACTCACACGCCCACTGTACAAAATCTGTTGTTGTTTTGAATGGGTGCTTTTCGGTAGGAACAAATCCGTCACAGAGCTAAAATGTGTTGCTTTTCTATATTGAATGTGTGTTTGTGGTTGGGTATCTGCGTGGATCCACGGATCTGAGTGAGAACATTTTAGAAAATGATTTAAAAACAAAATAAACCAGTGTTTGGGTAAAAGTGTTGGCTCCGAAAAGAGCCTTTGTGTTTATGATGTGTAGGATTTTAATTACACATAGAACGTGATGCAGTCTTTCAAGTTGTTGAGGAACACCATATTACCTCCATCTGTGAAATTAACTTCATCTTTTCGATATATTCTGCCCATATCGAATCATAAGTTGTTGTTGTATATAGAACCCATGTTGTGGTCCTGGAGGAATGCAGAACAGTTGTATTGACATATTTAATGGATGTGTCTATCTGTGGACAATATTTGGTTGATCACTGCCACTTCTGTCTTTGGCAAATGGCCAACGAAGGCAAATGCGCCTCCTGGTGCACATCTGGTTGGGGGATGAAGTCCCATTGGATGCATGCTGAGGGTTCTGGGGGTCCAACAAACCCTCCTGTTACCTCCAGTATGTCCCATAGAGTGTGATTTCTGGGAAGACTTCAGAGGCCACACCCCCTTTCTCCACCCATTCTGCAAACACATCTCCTGGTGCACTACTGGTTGGGGAATGAAGACCCCTTGGCTTTAGAGTGACCTTGAGGTCCAACAAGTCCTCCTGTTACCTCCAGTAAGACAAACACATCAAAATTGCTGAGAGGTCTTTGGGGGCCACACCCCATTTCTCCATCACTCTGCAAACATGCCTCCTGGTGCACTGCTGGTCGAGGGATGAAGTACTCTTGGATACTAAGGGTTCTTGGGGGCCCAGAAGCCCTCCTGTTACCTCCAGTAGGTACGACACAGCTAGATTCCTAAGAGCTGGTTGGAGACCCCAACCTCTTTCTCCACCACTCTACAAATGTGATATCAGTGGTGTAATTTGAGATGTCACCATTGATGTCATCATTGATGTCACTGACCATGTAATGAGTGATGTAATATGTGAGTTCATAAGCTGTGCATTGCAGGTGCGTACGTTATAGTTTGCTTGGGTAACTATACCTGCAGAATTTCACTTGTTATGTCAAGTGAAATCTGAGCCTACCTATAACATTCCTATAACCCTTCATTTGATTCAGTGAATATATATAAATATATATATATATATATATGAGAAATTTCAATATTTGTTGTAATGCAATATCATGTATACAAAATTGATTTTGAAGAATCTGACTGTATTTTAAACAAACAGATTTTCCATTTTTAGTAGTAATTCCTGTGTTGACATGATGTCTGTGTAAATCATTGTTTTTGCTGCAAATATGGGGATATATATATTTTTTACATTTATGTATTTTATAGTCCTCTCTTTGTGGCATTGATGTCTCGATTTTAATTGACCAATGACAATCCCTGCTTTAAGAGCACTTGCACTTTAAATAGAACTCCCTCCCAAGCTGGCGTCATGTGACCAAGGCCTCTGGGCAGGCCGAAACGTTATGCTGGCGGGCCAGCTTCACGAAATAAACTTCTAAATTGCTCACTGCAATCTGGGTCGGCTCCTCTTTCCTTACCGTGTTTGAGCTCCCAGCTGATTGTGAGCTCGTAGTGCTGGACTAGGTGTACAGGCATATATATATATATATATATATATATATATATATATATATATATATATATATATATATATATATTTTGTTTGAGCAAATGCGCACCTGCGCTTTTCAACAGGCACTCGCAGCGCTTCTGGCCATCCAGCCTGCATGCCTCTCATGTCCTGAAAATCACAATTTCTCCTCATTATTTCTCATGCGCCCGACGCGTTTCGAGGCTGGCCGCCTCTTCTTCATGGGGCTTCGTTCAATAAACAGGCAGGGCTCTCAAAATTAAGTTACACCAGCTTTATTTCACTCGTGCAGGAACGCCCTAAGTGGGCGTGGCTAGATCGTCTTGTCACCATCAGGAAAGATGGTTGTTGTAGTCCATAGCGAGAGTCTGCAGTGATTCCCTTGGGTAGGTCGCCTGATTTCTTGAACCATTATACCAAAGTCTGTATTCCCTTAAGTAGGGGGAGAATTAACGAGTTCCAGGGCAGTTTTTAACTTTAGAAGCGTTGCGCCAGGGACCTTGCTGCGTGCAAGGAACGGCTCCTCCGCGCTGAATGACAGTAATGAGCTGCAGCCGGTGAAGGTGCTCTGCTGCATGGCCAGGGGCAGCCGTGAAAGAAATTTTGTTTGAGCAAATGCGCACCTGCGCTTTTCAACAGGCACTCGCAGCGCTTCTGGCCATCCAGCCTGCATGCCTCTCATGTCCTGAAAATCACAATTTCTCCTCATTATTTCTCATGCGCCCGACGCGTTTCGAGGCTGGCCGCCTCTTCTTCCTGGGGCTTCGTTCAATAAACAGGCAGGGCTCTCATAATTATGTTACACCAGCTTTATTTCACTCGTGCAGGAACGCCCTAAGTGGGCGTGGCTAGATCGTCTTGTCACCATCAGGAAAGATGGTTGTTGTAGTCCATAGCGAGAGTCTGCAGTGATTCCCTTGGGTAGGTCGCCTGATTTCTTGAACCATTATACCAAAGTCTGTATTCCCTTAAGTAGGGGGAGAATTAGCGAGTTCCAGGGCAGTTTTTAACTTTAGAAGCGTTGCGCCAGGGACCTTGCTGCGTGCAAGGAACGGCTTCTCCGCGCTGAATGACAGTAATGAGCTGCAGCCGGTGAAGGTGCTCTGCTGCACGGCCAGGGGCAGCCGTGAAAGAAATTTTGTTTGAGCAAATGCGCACCTGCGCTTTTCAACAGGCACTCGCAGCGCTTCTGGCCATCCAGCCTGCATGCCTCTCATGTCCTGAAAATCACAATTTCTCCTCATTATTTCTCATGCGCCCGACGCGTTTCGAGGCTGGCCGCCTCTTCCTCATGGGGCTTCGTTCAATAAACAGGCAGGGCTCTCAAAATTATGTTACACCAGCTTTATTTCACTCGTGCAGGAACCCCCTAAGTGGGCGTGGCTAGATCGTCTTGTCACCATCAGGAAAGATGGTTGTTGTAGTCCATAGCGAGAGTCTGCAGTGATTCCCTTGGGTAGGTCGCCTGATTTCTTGAACCATTATACCAAAGTCTGTATTCCCTTAAGTAGGGGGAGAATTAGCGAGTTCCAGGGCAGTTTTTAACTTTAGAAGCGTTGCGCCAGGGACCTTGCTGCGTGCAATTAAAAGGCTTCTCCGCGCTGAATGACAGTAATGAGCTGCAGCCGGTGAAGGTGCTCTGCTGCACGGCCAGGGGCAGCCGTGAAAGAAATTTTGTTTGAGCAAATGCCCACCTGCGCTTTTCAACAGGCACTCGCAGCGCTTCTGGCCATCCAGCCTGCATGCCTCTCATGTCCTGAAAATCACAATTTCTCCTCATTATTTCCCATGCGCCCGACGCGTTTCGAGGCTGGCCGCCTCTTCTTCATGGGGCTTCGTTCAATAAACAGGCAGGGCTCGCAAAATTATGTTACACCAGCTTTATTTCACTCGTGCAGGAACGCCCTAAGTGGGCGTGGCTAGATCGTCTTGTCACCATCAGGAAAGATGGTTGTTGTAGTCCATAGCGAGAGTCTGCAGTGATTCCCTTGGGTAGGTCGCCTGATTTCTTGAACCATTATACCAAAGTCTGTATTCCCTTAAGTAGGGGGAGAATTAGCGAGTTCCAGGGCAGTTTTTAACTTTAGAAGCGTTGCGCCAGGGACCTTGCTGCGTGCAAGGAACGGCTTCTCCGCGCTCTATGACAGTAATGAGCTGCAGCCGGTGAAGGTGCTCTGCTGCACGGCCAGGGGCAGCCGTGAAAGAAATTTTGTTTGAGCAAATGCGCACCTGCGCTTTTCAACAGGCACTCGCAGCGCTTCTGGCCATCCAGCCTG
Source organism: Lissotriton helveticus (assembly GCF_964261635.1). Taxonomy (NCBI): domain Eukaryota; kingdom Metazoa; phylum Chordata; class Amphibia; order Caudata; family Salamandridae; genus Lissotriton; species Lissotriton helveticus. The sequence goes on along the minus strand of NC_136070.1, from coordinate 110,977,735 downwards.
CATGCCTCTCATGTCCTGAAAATCACAATTTCTCCTCATTATTTCTCATGCGCCCGACGCGTTTCGAGGCTGGCCGCCTCTTCTTCATGGGGCTTCGTTCAATAAACAGGCAGGGCTCTCAAAATTATGTTACACCAGCTTTATTTCACTCGTGCAGGAACGCCCTAAGTGGGCGTGGCTAGATCGTCTTGTCACCATCAGGAAAGATGGTTGTTGTAGTCCATAGCGAGAGTCTGCAGTGATTCCCTTGGGTAGGTCGCCTGATTTCTTGAACCATTATACCAAAGTCTGTATTCCCTTAAGTAGGGGGAGAATTAGCGAGTTCCAGGGCAGTTTTTAACTTTAAAAGCGTTGCGCCAGGGACCTTGCTGCGTGCAAGGAACGGCTTCTCCGCGCTGAATGACAGTAATGAGCTGCAGCCGGTGAAGGTGCTCTGCTGCACGGCCAGGGGCAGCCGTGAAAGAAATTTTGTTTGAGCAAATGCGCACCTGCGCTTTTCAACAGGCACTCGCAGCGCTTCTGGCCATCCAGCCTGCATGCCTCTCATGTCCTGAAAATCACAATTTCTCCTCATTATTTCCCATGCGCCCGACGCGTTTCGAGGCTGGCCGCCTCTTCTTCATGGGGCTTCGTTCAATAAACAGGCAGGGCTCTCAAAATTATGTTACACCAGCTTTATTTCACTCGTGCAGGAACGCCCTAAGTGGGCGTGGCTAGATCGTCTTGTCACCATCAGGAAAGATGGTTGTTGTAGTCCATAGCGAGAGTCTGCAGTGATTCCCTTGGGTAGGCCGCCTGATTTCTTGAACCATTATACCAAAGTCTATATTCCCTTAAGTAGGGGGAGAATTAGCGAGTTCCAGGGCAGTTTTTAACTTTAGAAGCGTTGCGCCAGGGACCTTGCTGCGTGCAAGGAACGGCTTCTCCGCGCTGAATGACAGTAATGAGCTGCAGCCGGTGAAGGTGCTCTGCTGCACGGCCAGGGGCAGCCGTGAAAGAAATTTTGTTTGAGCAAATGCGCACCTGCGCTTTTCAACAGGCACTCGCAGCGCTTCTGGCCATCCAGCCTGCATGCCTCTCATGTCCTGAAAATCACAATTTCTCCTCATTATTTCTCATGCGCCCGACGCGTTTCGAGGCTGGCCGCCTCTTCTTCATGGGGCTTCGTTCAATAAACAGGCAGGGCTCTCAAAATTATGTTACACCAGCTTTATTTCACTCGTGCAGGAACGCCCTAAGTGGGCATGGCTAGATCGTCTTGTCACCATCAGGAAAGATGGTTGTTGTAGTCCATAGCGAGAGTCTGCAGTGATTCCCTTGGGTAGGTCGCCTGATTTCTTGAACCATTATACCAAAGTCTGTATTCCCTTAAGTAGGGGGAGAATTAGCGAGTTCCAGGGCAGTTTTTAACTTTAGAAGCGTTGCGCCAGGGACCTTGCTGCGTGCAAGGAACGGCTTCTCCGCGCTGAATGACAGTAATGAGTTGCAGCCGGTGAAGGTGCTCTGCTGCACGGCCAGGGGCATCCGTGAAAGAAATTTCGTTTGAGCAAATGCGCACCTGCGCTTTTCAACAGGCACTCGCAGCGCTTCTGGCCATCCAGCCTGCATGCCTCTCATGTCCTGAAAATCACAATTTCTCCTCTTTATTTCTCATGCGCCCGACGCGTTTCGAGGCTGGCCGCCTCTTCTTCATGGGGCTTCGTTCAATAAACAGGCAGGGCTCTCAAAATTGTGTTACACCAGCTTTATTTCACTCGTGCAGGAACGCCCTAAGTGGGCGTGGCTAGATCGTCTTGTCACCATCAGGAAAGATGGTTGTTGTAGTCCATAGCGAGAGTCTGCAGTGATTCCCTTGGGTAGGTCGCCTGATTTCTTGAACCATTATACCAAAGTCTGTATTCCCTTAAGTAGGGGGAGAATTAGCGAGTTCCAGGGCAGTTTTTAACTTTAGAAGCGTTGCGCCAGGGACCTTGCTGCGTGCAAGGAACGGCTTCTCCACGCTGAATGACAGTAATGAGCTGCAGCCGGTGAAGGTGCTCTGCTGCACGGCCAGGGGCAGCCGTGAAAGAAATTTTGTTTGAGCAAATGCGCACCTGCGCTTTTCAACAGGCACTCGCAGTGCTTCTGGCCATCCAGCCTGCATGCCTCTCATGTCCTGAAAATCACAATTTCTCCTCATTGTTTCTCATGCGCCCGACGCGTTTCGAGGCTGGCCGCCTCTTCTTCATGGGGCTTCGTTCAATAAACAGGCAGGGCTCTCAAAATTATGTTACACCAGCTTTATTTCACTCGTGCAGGAACGCCCTAAGTGGGCGTGGCTAGATCGTCTTGTCACCATCAGGAAAGATGGTTGTTGTAGTCCATAGCGAGAGTCTGCAGTGATTCCCTTGGGTAGGTCGCCTGATTTCTTGAACCATTATACCAAAGTCTGTATTCCCTTAAGTAGGGGGAGAATTAGCGAGTTCCAGGGCAGTTTTTAACTTTAAAAGCGTTGCGCCAGGGACCTTGCTGCGTGCAAGGAACGGCTTCTCCGCGCTGAATGACAGTAATGAGCTGCAGCCGGTGAAGGTGCTCTGCTGCACGGCCAGGGGCAGCCGTGAAAGAAATTTTGTTTGAGCAAATGCGCACCTGCGCTTTTCAACAGGCACTCGCAGCGCTTCTGGCCATCCAGCCTGCATGCCTCTCATGTCCTGAAAATCACAATTTCTCCTCATTATTTCCCACGCGCCCGACGCGTTTCGAGGCTGGCCGCCTCTTCTTCATGGGGCTTCGTTCAATAAACAGGCAGGGCTCTCAAAATTATGTTACACCAGCTTTATTTCACTCGTGCAGGAACGCCCTAAGTGGGCGTGGCTAGATCGTCTTGTCACCATCAGGAAAGATGGTTGTTGTAGTCCATAGCGAGAGTCTGCAGTGATTCCCTTGGGTAGGCCGCCTGATTTCTTGAACCATTATACCAAAGTCTGTATTCCCTTAAGTAGGGGGAGAATTAGCGAGTTCCAGGGCAGTTTTTAACTTTAGAAGCGTTGCGCCAGGGACCTTGCTGCGTGCAAGGAACGGCTTCTCCGCGCTGAATGACAGTAATGAGCTGCAGCCGGTGAAGGTGCTCTGCTGCACGGCCAGGGGCAGCCGTGAAAGAAATTTTGTTTGAGCAAATGCGCACCTGCGCTTTTCAACAGGCACTCGCAGCGCTTCTGGCCATCCAGCCTGCATGCCTCTCATGTCCTGAAAATCACAATTTCTCCTCATTATTTCTCATGCGCCCGACGCGTTTCGAGGCTGGCCGCCTCTTCTTCATGGGGCTTCGTTCAATAAACAGGCAGGGCTCTCAAAATTATGTTACACCAGCTTTATTTCACTCGTGCAGGAACGCCCTAAGTGGGCATGGCTAGATCGTCTTGTCACCATCAGGAAAGATGGTTGTTGTAGTCCATAGCGAGAGTCTGCAGTGATTCCCTTGGGTAGGTCGCCTGATTTCTTGAACCATTATACCAAAGTCTGTATTCCCTTAAGTAGGGGGAGAATTAGCGAGTTCCAGGGCAGTTTTTAACTTTAGAAGCGTTGCGCCAGGGACCTTGCTGCGTGCAAGGAACGGCTTCTCCGCGCTGAATGACAGTAATGAGCTGCAGCCGGTGAAGGTGCTCTGCTGCACGGCCAGGGGCAGCCGTGAAAGAAATTTCGTTTGAGCAAATGCGCACCTGCGCTTTTCAACAGGCACTCGCAGCGCTTCTGGCCATCCAGCCTGCATGCCTCTCATGTCCTGAAAATCACAATTTCTCCTCTTTATTTCTCATGCGCCCGACGCGTTTCGAGGCTGGCCGCCTCTTCTTCATGGGGCTTCGTTCAATAAACAGGCAGGGCTCTCAAAATTGTGTTACACCAGCTTTATTTCACTCGTGCAGGAACGCCCTAAGTGGGCGTGGCTAGATCGTCTTGTCACCATCAGGAAAGATGGTTGTTGTAGTCCATAGCGAGAGTCTGCAGTGATTCCCTTGGGTAGGTCGCCTGATTTCTTGAACCATTATACCAAAGTCTGTATTCCCTTAAGTAGGGGGAGAATTAGCGAGTTCCAGGGCAGTTTTTAACTTTAGAAGCGTTGCGCCAGGGACCTTGCTGCGTGCAAGGAACGGCTTCTCCACGCTGAATGACAGTAATGAGCTGCAGCCGGTGAAGGTGCTCTGCTGCACGGCCAGGGGCAGCCGTGAAAGAAATTTTGTTTGAGCAAATGCGCACCTGCGCTTTTCAGCAGGCACTCGCAGTGCTTCTGGCCATCCAGCCTGCATGCCTCTCATGTCCTGAAAATCACAATTTCTCCTCATTGTTTCTCATGCGCCCGACGCGTTTCGAGGCTGGCCGCCTCTTCTTCATGGGGCTTCGTTCAATAAACAGGCAGGGCTCTCAAAATTATGTTACACCAGCTTTATTTCACTCGTGCAGGAACGCCCTAAGTGGGCGTGGCTAGATCGTCTTGTCACCATCAGGAAAGATGGTTGTTGTAGTCCATAGCGAGAGTCTGCAGTGATTCCCTTGGGTAGGTCGCCTGATTTCTTGAACCATTATACCAAAGTCTGTATTCCCTTAAGTAGGGGTAGAATTAGCGAGTTCCAGGGCAGTTTATTTGAACGGGGGCGAACTCTGCCTGTGCTCCTGTGATTTTAAAAGATTGGATTGAAAGGACTGCTTGCAGCCCACTTGGGTCCTATTATTACGAACTATCAGCCCGAGGATGCAGCAAAGATGTATAACTCACCTGAGTAGTATTGTGTCATCAAAATAAAAGAGGGACAAACGCTGATGTTCGCGTAGCTGGCAGTCATTTCAATTGCAGAAAGCCTTTGAGAGAGGGAGTTATCCTGAAACGCGTCAGGCTCTGCTGATGCTGGGAACATGGGTCTCTTCCCCAAACTGGAGTTGCTCACAGAGAGTGCATCCTGCATATGGGCAACTGTGAAACTTAATTTGTATCGGCCGACCCTGTCGAAGGATGCACCGCCGCAAAACTAGCTGTTCCGATGCTGGTGCACTGCATCAGCGGAGCAGGACTGTTCAGCAAGAAATTTGAACGGGGACGAACTCTGCCTGTGCTCCTGTGATTTTAAAAGATTGGATTGAAAGGACTGCCTGCAGCCCACTTGGGTCCTATTATTACGAACTATCAGCCCCAGAATGCAGCAAAGATGTATAACTCACCCGAGTAGTATTGTGTCATCAAAATAAAAGAGGGACAAACGCTGATGTTCGCGTAGCTGGCAGTCATTTCAATTGCAGAAAGCCTTTGAGAAAGGGAGTCATCCTGAAACGCGTCAGGCTCTGCTGATGCTGGGAACATGGGTCTCTTCCCCAAACTGGAGTTTGCTCACAGAGAGTGCATCCTGCATATGGGCAACTGTGACACTTAATATATATATATATATATATACATATATATATATTCACTGAAAAAACCATAGGTTTCAGCCATGTTATAGTTAGGAATTAAAATTTAAAAAACCTTAGAAATTCACTGAAAAAAACATAGGTTTCAGCCACGTTATAGTTCGGAATTAGCATTTAAAAAACCTTAGAAATTCACTGAAAAAACCATAGGTTTCACACATGTTATAGTTAGCTGGACATTTCACTCACACAAAACCATTGAAATTCCCCTGTTATAGTTAGTTCAGCTAACTATAACTCGCGCGCCCGCAATGCACTGCTGATGACGTCACAGTTTACATCACTCATGACATGGTCAGTGACATCACTCATGACATCATTGATGACATCTCAAATGACATCACTGATGACATCATCCAGTGAATGTGTGTCTTTCTGAAAAATAAATATGTTTTATGGATGTATGACGTTACAACGCATGCTTTTACCACGCATGCTGTTACAACGCAGTTTTTACAACACATACCATTACAACGCATAGCGCTTTGGGGTGCTGGATAGTGAATAGTTTAATTTACTATTCCAACTCCAGTCCCCGTGGACACTAGAGAAGGTGTTCGATAGTAAATTAAATCTATTCCCTATCCTAGAGCGCCCCCCAGCGCAATGCGATGTAATGGTTTTCGTTGTAAAACCTGCGTTGTAATAGCACTGCGTGGTAAAAGTTGCGTTGTAAAGGATGTTTCCCATGTTTTATATATGTATATCTAAAGGTCGATAGAAGAACAAATGGGTAAATAAATGTCGAAATTGACTTTTTTTGTCAAAGTGATTGTATAACTGACTTAGTAAGTGTATCTTAGTGAATACATGTATTAGCGAGTAATGATTAAATATGTAAATGTCTGTATCAGTGTCTCACTTTGTGTATAAGTGGCTGCATGGGTTGGTGAGTAGCTACATGAGTGTCTATATAGGCTAGTAATTGTTTTTTGGAGTATCAGTGAGTGTCTGTATGGTTTGGTGGGGGGCATTACTTAGTGCACAGATGCATGAATGACTGATTCACTGTTTGTATGTGTTTTGAAGATAGCATGTGTGCAGGACTGTATGGGTGGATGAGTCTGTGTATGGGTGTGTTAGTGAGTGGATGACTGTCTCAATAGTATCTTTATGAGTAAATACATATGTTTTAAACTAGTATATGTAAGTATTGATGTATATAAGTGAGTATATGTGAGAGTGAGAGATTGGAAGAGTTCCTGTATAAATAAGTATGTCATTCTATAAGTGATTGTTTAAGAGAGTAAGTATGTGTACGTTTCTGTAGAAGTAAGTGTAGTGGTGTGTGTATAGCTGTTTATGCAAGTAAATGGATGTTTGATAGTTTATTCGCATGTGTGAGTATGTGTGTGAGTAACTCTATGGATGAGTATCGGTGTGTAACAGGATGTATAGGTGTATTAGTACATATGATGAGCAAGTACATGTATGAGCGACTATATAGAACTGTTGGTGAATGAGTGGATGTGTATGTAGATGTTGGAATTACTGAATAGGTTGTTTTAACTGGTATTGGTATCTCCATTTTTTTGAAAATGTTAGTTTCTATTTTTGAATGTGTGTATCAAACGTTATATTAGGGTGAGAGGAGGTCTGCCACTCTTTCCCAAGGATGATGTCATCAGTGATGTCACTGATCATGTCATGAGTAATGTAATATGTGACGTCATCAGCAGGGCATTGTGGGTGCGTGAGTTATAGTTAGCTGAACTAACTATAACAGGGGAATTTCAATGGTTTTGTATGAGTGAAATGTCCAGCTAACTATAACATGTGTGAAACCTATGGTTTTTTCAGTGAATTTCTAAGGTTTTTTAAATGCTAATTCCTAACTATAACGTGGCTGAAACCTACGTTTTTTTCAGTGAATTTCTAAGGTTTTTTAAATGCTAATTTCTAACTATAACGTGGCTGAAACCTATGGTTTTTTCAGTGAATTTCAAAGGTTTTGTAAATGATAATTTTTAAATGTATTAATTCTTATATTTTTTTATACTGATTTACATTGTTTTAAAGTATTTATTTTTATATATTTTATTTTTTAAATTACATGACATATTTTTTATGTAAATTTAAAAACAAATGTTTTTAAAAATATTGAAATTGTAATATATTTTTTATTTTATTTTATATATTTTTTAATTTATATATATTTTATATAGCAGGCAATGATATCCGAAGGAAGGAAATTCAAGTTACTGTAAGTGTGGTTAGAATTACTTTTCAGGATCAGTAATGGGCTGAAAGATGCAGCACTGAGATCTCTCCTGATAACAGGTGAGTAAATCGGAATTCGTAGTTCGGTTGATTTGAGAGGAATATTTTGCTCAATAATGAAGGAAGGGGGCAGGGCCTGAGCTGACGTGTGCAAACACACCCTGTGGCACGTTTTAAGTTGAGGAATTAATTCCTCTTCAATCCTGAGGTCCCCTGTGGGCCAACTAGCCCACCAGGTACCTCCAGTATGCGCCAGTGAGCTGCGTTGCAGAGAAGTGTCCAGAGACCACGCCCCCTTTTACAACACTCTGCAACGTGGCCCCGTGGCACTTACTGGAGGTACCTGTTGGGCTAGTTGGCCCCTTGGGGACCGCTGGATTGAAGAGGAATTAATTCCCCAACTTAAAACGCGCCACAGGGCATGTTTGCACACATATCACCTCAAGCCCTGCCCCCTACCTTCACCACTGTGCAAATGCGCCCCGTAGCGCTTTCTAAGTTGGGGGATTAAGTCCCCTTGCTTACTGGGGGTCCCTGGGGGCCAACTAGCCCACCAGGAACCTCCAGTATGTGCCAGAGGGCTGCGTTGCAGAGAGGTGTAAAAAGGGGTGTGGCCTTATTATACCTCTCTGCAATGCAGCCCCCTGGAGTGTTTCCAGAGTAGGAACTAAATCCCCTTGAACACTGGGGGTCCCTGGGGGCCAACTAGCCCACCATGAACCTCCAATATGCGCCAGGGGGCTGCGTTGCAAAGAGGTGTAAAAAGGGGCGTGGCCTCATTACACCTCTCTGCAAAGCAGCCCCCTGGCGCGTTTCCAGTGGGGGAACTAAATCCCCTTGAATACTTGGGGTCCCTGAGGGCCAACTAGCCCACCAGGAACCTCCAGTATGCGCCAGGGGGCTGCGGTGCAGAGAGGTGTAAAAAGGGGCATGGCCTCATTACACCTCTCTGCAATGCAGCCCCCTGGAGCGTTTCCAGAGGGGGGAACTAAATCCCCTTGAATACTGGGGGTCCCTGGGGACCAACTAGCCCACCAGGAACCTCCAGTATGCGCCAGGGGGCTGCATTGCAGAGAGGTTTAATGAGGCCACGCCCCTTTTTACACCACTCTGCAACACAGCCCCCTGGCGCATACTGGAGGTTCCTGGTGGGCTACTTGGCCCCCAGGGACCCCCAGTATTCAAGGGGAATTACTTCCCTTCGCCCTCTGCAAACATGCCAGGGGGCTGCGTTGCAGAGTGGGCGTGGCCTCCTCCCCGATGCCGTTTTTTCGTTTTTATTAAGGTGGGCTATGTAGCCCCCCTTCTTTTTCTCTTTTTTGGGCCCTGGGGACCCCATCCCCCAGGGCCTGACCCCCAATGTATTTATTTTTTTTAACGGGAAGGGGCCGAGTGGCCCCCCTCCCGTGGATAATCCAGGCCAGAGGACCCCATCCCCTGGGGCATGCCACATTTTTCTTTTAAAAAAATTAAGGAGGGGGGCTGCATAGCCCCTCTCCTCAGGCCACTTAAGGCCCCAGGGACCCCATCCCCCGGGGCCGGCCTGCATCCTCTTTTAAATTTTTTTTTATTATTTGGGGAGGAGGGCCCCTTCTGGCCCTGGGGACCCCATCCCCCGGGGCCTAGCCCTCTCCATTGGGGACCGTGGGGGGTCCCTAAGCCCCCCACAATTATTGTAGGCTCCCCGTATCCTGCAGGAGCCAGCATTGCTTTTCTGCATGGGGAGCAGCTAACATGCTGCTCCCCATGCAGAAAAGCAATCGGCTTTTGTTTTTGAAAGAGAGAGCAGTTTTCCTGCCCTCTCTTTCAAAAACCATAGCAAACAGCAGTGTCCCGGGGGTAGGCACCCTGGGACACTGCAGGAGCCGGCCCTGGGGGTGGCGGTCCCCATGGCCATCACAGGCTCCAGGAGGGGGGCCGAGAGGCCCTCCTCCCATCATTTGTAAAGCCCAGGGGGTGGTGGTCCCTGGGGCTGGGGGGTCCGTCATGAACCCCCCAATTTAAATATTAGAGCCCCAGGGAGGTGGCGGTCCCTGGGGCGTGTGGGGGGGCTTGAACCCCCCCCCCATACAGGTTTATTTTATTTTTTCTAAAAGAAGCCCCGGGAGGTGGTGGTCCCCGGGGCTGCGGGGTGGCCGTGAGCCCCCCGCATACATAACATTCAAGACCCCCCATTATAATAAAGAATATTGCCCCCGGGATTTGGCCCCCCATAGGGGGTAATTTAAAAAAATCAGACTTCGGGTTTATTTTTTTTGTTTAGCGGGATACGCGTACCATACGTGTATCCCGTGATTTTTTTGGTCTTGGGGGTCCTTGTGTGACCCCCTAAGCAGGCCTAGGGGGTCAGGGGGTTTCTACCCTGCCCCCTGTGCGTGTTTTGCATGGTCTCTTTCACTGCTTTCTTGTGCCTCGATTCTACCGAGGTACAAGATGGCTGCCAACACTTAATGGTCTGGAGTGTTGACAGCCAGTTAGCAGAAAGCTTGTGCTCGGGAGGTTACGCGTACGGTACTTCGTCTCTAGATATATCTATGAATTTACTTTTGATTTTCTCAGAAACTACTGAACGGATTTACACCATTTAAAAAAAAGCGTAATCTGCGAAACCAAACTCTACCTTTTTGCTAAATGTGATGTAATTCCGTTCAGTAGTTCGGGCTGTAGTCTGTCTTGAAGGTCACTGTGGAAAATTGCATGGGGAAAACCCGTTTTTGGACCCCCCTTTTTACTCGACCCACTTCACATATCACTCCCAAACATTCAGAGAAGGAGTGGAGCAGAGCAGGCCATCTTCTTGGAGGATTTTGCGTGTGTTCGTCGACCGGCGCCAAAGTTATTCCAAATAGAATGTGGTTGATTTCCTATGGAAACTAGGTCCTGACTATAACTACCTACTGGGGACTGCCAGTAGGTAAAAAAAATAAAATAATAAAAAAAAATATTAGTGCCGCCACACGTCACACGAGACCAAGGGATACTGGCTGGCGAGTAGAACCGGACTGGTTCGAAGCAGAAGCAGAGACAGCGCCCGGTGAGTGACGACGGCATTGTTGCAGAGGTGGGGAGATAATAGGCATTCATAGAGTAACTCGAGAAGTGATTCGGGCTACGTTAACATCGTAAACACCTACCGAACAGCATGACAGACGAGGCTGTACGCCAGCGTCAGCGCGAAGCAGCAGCGGAAGAGCTGTTCTGCAAAAGACCGGCGGCAAATTCAAATGTTGCACCGACTACTAGTAAAGTGACAGGAGCGGATGATAATGAAAAAACGCTACTAAGAGAATTAGAAAAGTACATGCGGTTGGAAACGACTAAATGGTGGGAGCACTGCTCATTATCAAAGTATGCAGAGGTAGGCCGAGTTCCGAGAGGTCTTCGTTTTCTTTTGGCTCCGACCTATGACAATCCTAATCCTGCAATGTTGAAAGAATGGGCACAGAATAATTTGGAGGCTTCCATGACCTCAGTCCGCATCCTAATTAAATATGCAGCAATCGACCGGGCGGAAATCTTGAAAAAAATTGAAAACATTGAAGAAGAACTCAAGAAATCGGCCAAAGTCGAGTATATTAAAACTGCTAGAATCGCTATTGAAGAAAGACTACGCAAATATGAGGAGAAGATTAAACATCGTAAAGCCCATAAGTTTGCCAGAGATGAATCAGACTACAACAACGGACAAATCTTCACATTCGCCCGAAAATACAACAATGAAAACCGTAAAAAATACGGGGAACGTAAGGGAAGGAGCAATGTGGAGATGAATGTACAGCAGCCTGCCACAATGGAAGGAGCAGCGGCAGAGAGTTCTAGTTTTGATTCTATCTCCCTATCTAGCGAATCAAGCACAGGGAGCGGAGAAAGGCCCACACCAGCAATTGTACTAGACATGGGTGAGGAATTGGATTTTTTAGCATCAGAGAGACTGCGTACGTTGAGACCGAGAAAAGACAGCAAACAGCAACAAAAAAATCAAGAAAAAACAGACGAAGAAAAGAAAGACGAAAAAAGTACAAACAAAAAAGGAAAAAACAAAAAGAAGAGCAATTGGACACGGAAGAAGTAAATGGAGACAGAACTATTATCAATTTGTCCAGTGTGCCCTTGACGGATACAGAAAAATCTTTGCTGTCGTTAGGTCTCAACTTTTGCCCCAGCCAAACATTTAACTATAGCTCGACGAGAATAGATGTTTTCAGATTTGTGAGGAAACTCAAGCTGAAAAAATATTTTTCTTTGAGAAACATCAAAGACAAAGATGTTGAGCCACAGCGAGATTCGGGCAATCATGTAGAGAGTCTGGGCATTGCAGCGGCGGATATTCCAACATACCTAGACCTACATGACTTAAATACTGGTGAGGCAGAATCAGATGACACTGAGTATGACCCATCCACTCAAACTAGGATGAGAAACATCAATCTGCTGCAAAAGGGTGCTGGGATCAGTCCCTTCAAGAAGAAATCTAAGTATATCCCCATGATGCCAAGAGATGCGTTAGATACGTTTCACGACTGTGTGGTTGAGGACATCAAAAAGCTAAACAAACAAGTACAATCTAAAAAATCCAAAAAGTCTAAACAAAAAAAGCAAATTGAACAAAGGAAGAAAGACTATGCTAAGTTGATGAAAAAACTAAGTGAGAACAATGAAATCATCATTAAAAAATCAGACAAGGGCGGCAACTTGGTAATATGGCCCCGAGTGGATTACATCAAGGAAGCCAAACGCCAATTGAATGACATGAACTGTTATGAGCCGTCTAACATCAAGAAATACAATATGGCCACGAACTCACTTAAGAAACTGTTGACACAATCACGCAGTGATGGCCTGATTTCTAATGATGAGTTCAAATTTATGCACAATGAACATCCTATTGTACCAGTATTGTACCTAATACCTAAAGTGCATAAAGGTGTGTCTCCCATTCCTGGCAGGCCTATCATCTCCGCTATAGGGAGTGCAGCGGAACAGGTGGGCCAATATGTAGACTTCTTTTTACAGAGCCATGTAAAAACCCTGCCTAGTTATATCAAAGATACTGGTGATTTTTTGGGTAAAATCAGGGACATCCAATGGTCTGATGATATGTTTTTAATCTCATTAGACATAGAGTCTCTATATACCAGTATAGACCACCAAGCAGGTTTGAAGGCTGTAAAATTCTTTTTGGATTTAAGACCGTGTGAATACTATCAGCACAACAAAGCCATAATCAATTTGATAAGTTGGTGTCTCAATAACAATTTCTTTCTTTTCGGAAAGGAGTTGTTTAAACAACTAAGGGGTGTGGCTATGGGGGCCTGCTTCTCCCCCAGCTACGCATGCTTGCATGTCGGCTGGTGGGAGGAGCAGGTCCTCAAAAGGGACTATTCTTCCATTTTGAAAGATAACATCAAACACTACTATAGGTACATCGATGATATTTTCATCGTGTGGCAGGGTAGTAAAGAGAAAGCATTGGAATTCATACAAAACATCAATCACAATAGTTTGAATCTCCACTTTACCCACCACATAGATAGTTCCAGTCTGGAATTTCTGGATGTAAAACTGTATGTAGATAAAGGAAGAATAGAAAGTACCCTGTTTAGAAAACCAACTGTGGGCAATGTCACACTTCATGCCTCAAGTGCACATCCTAAGCACTTGATTGCAAGCATTCCTTATGGGGAGCTATTACGCTTAAAAAGGATTTGTAGCACAGAGACTGAATTTAATGCCTGTGCTGCAGCATCCATGCAACGCATGAAGGCAAGAGGTTATTCTGATAAGATCTTGACATTAGCCCTGTCTAAAACCTCATTAAGATCTAGGGCAAGTTTATTACCAGCCCAGATTGAGGAAGAACCTGCCCCACATGATGTGCATAATCCACCAGCAATCTCTGGGTCATCTGTAATTGATCAATGTCCAAGACTAATCACAGGTTATAGTGAGAATGAACGTAAGCTAAGATCTATCATTAACAAGAATTGGGCAATAGTTCTTACTGACCCCGTTCTTAGAATGAATTTGCCATCCAATCCTACTATCACTTTCAGTAGAGCTAGAAACATGGGAGCAGTGTTAGACCCTACGAGTCCTGAAATACAAAGTAAACCAAACTGGTTGAAACCTAAAGATGGATTCTATAAATGCTCCACATGTCGTGCGTGCAAGTTTGGAATCAATACAACAGAATACCATACTCCATTCAGTCCTATACCACATAAGATAGTTGGGAATTTCAATTGCAAAACTGAATTTGCAGTTTACGTTCTTTCTTGCACCTGTGGGCTTAACTACATTGGTAGTACGAAGCTGCAGGTTCACGAAAGAATTCTTCAACATCTACGTGCCATCCTGCATAGTGATCCCAATTATCCAGTGGCACGCCACTTTAAGCAAGTACATGAAAACAACTTATCTTGTTTAAAGTATTATGTGGTATCTTCCGTCCCGAAACCACGCAGAGGGGGGAATAGAGAGGCTTTGCTAAGAAGGTTAGAAACTAAATTTATTCTTAACTTCGACAGCAAATGCCCAAATGGGCTGAATAACACCGAAGATATGTACACATGTCTGTAATATATATGTATTCTGATGATTGAAAGGAATGTATATTGTATCTTATATTCCAGATTGTGTCGCTGGTCTTGTTGTATAGAACCCTATATCTTTTCATTTTTTTCTTTTTATCATGTACATATTGCTATTTTGAATTATAGATGGGAACATTGGGCAGTTTCCGATATACGATGTATGAGGACTGCCAATTCCTAAGTTTTCACTTATTCACACTTTGGCTGAAACATTTTGAACAGGTATAAGGCATCATTTATATAAGAGAATTAATCTCCTCAAATATAGCTGAGGATTATATGAATTGTTTCTCTATAATCTAGTTGTTGCCACCTCAATACACATCGGGGTTCCTTTGTGTTTTCGTTGTGTATTATGTCTCAGCCTTGGTCGGGTTGTTTAGATACATTTTTGTCTTACAATCATTTCAATCACGTAACAACACATTTTTTGCACGATATATTGCACATTTTTGAGAAAAAAGTACACTAATAATGAATTATTATATTGCTGCTATGCTCTGCAAATGTTTTGCAAATTCCTTTTGATCAGAGTCACTAATTAGCGATTGAATATATGCATTCATGCAGTTATGTTAAAATTGCTTTATTGCACTTCATATGTATATATGGATTTATCCAGAAATTCTATATTGCCCTTTGGACTAATTTGGTTGAGATTAGATTGTGGTTTCAATTAAATGTTTTCATGGCACAAGTTTTAAAACTAAATTTCCGTTCTATCTAATTGTATAGTAGGAATTATTATAGTAGGTCATGATAAGTGGTCCTATGGGTATAACGAATCAAATACATGTGCAATTTTCAATTGACTGTTTTGTTGCTATCACGCAGTCTGTTTGCTATGTCTACAACTAACTTGCTAAACATGTGACCGGAATGGGAAGGACATATTATTTAAAAATGGCTACAATCATTCACAGCCTTTATGTGATCAAGGGCGCCTGAGCCCGAAACGCGTCATCTGTCGTATGCTGTTGAGGAGGTTGTAATAAAACATCTTGCCTACAAAGAAGTGGTTCGCTTCTCCTTCTTCGCCGCCGAGGTTTTGGTGGAAGTGGACGGAGTGTTTGTTTGTGATATATACATATATATATATATATATATATGTATAAACTGAAAAAATCAAGGGTTACAGGAATGTCATAGTTAGGCTCAGATTTCACTCGTAGAAAACCAATGAAATAAAATATATATATATATATATATTCTTTATGTGATACACGCTGTGGAGCCCCCCCCAGCATTGGAGTCTGAGGATCGCATATTGGTGAGAGAGGAGAGCAGTATTAAACTGCACAACGAGACACTGCTTGTGCATTAAAGTCAGCCACCAGGCACTTGAGGCCGTACCTGCTGGCTACTGTCTGGACATTATTATGTGTCTACACGGAGGTGACTGTACCTCTCATGTAAATGGCGTGCCAGAAGTTCTTATGCTGTACGGATTCACCCACACTCATTGAGGGACGTATTGGTGGAGACATCTCATCAGGAATATCGGGAGGGAGGACTGCAGTAAATGATGCCACAATTCACAGTACAAGTCACTGTCCACAAGGAATGAGGACTACCTGGTGATGTCGCATCCAGAATAAGGCACAGGCCATAGTGATTTGTCTGGACATGTCACGGGACATGGTTGTGGCAGCAAGAGTTGCAATCGGGTGTAAATTCAGTCCTCTATCTATGACTGTTCTGCTCCACCATTGAGAAGACACTGTGCTGGTCTTTAAGCTGGCGCGCGAGTTGCTGGTTATGTGAACCCACCTTGAAGGCATACAAGCCAAAACTCGTTTGTGAGGTCCATTTGAATAAAAAGAGGGTGGAACCAATTTTCGCTTGCGTGTGGTGGTGTGACGAAGTGATTATTCGATGAGCCCGAGCTGTGTTGGAGACCATGGCATAACAAGCAGGCTGTGTTGAGGATGTTTTGAACAAGCTGCCCGTGCTGTTACTGACACACCCTCTTGGTCAGGCGCACCACAGCAACGGGAGAAAGTAGAGTACTGTTTGTGATACACACAGCGGAGTACCCCCGGATTTGGAGTCTGAGGAAAGCGGCTATGCGCCCAGTGTTTGCATATGCCGGTTAGCATGCCGCCCATCATCAAGCGTATTGGGGACAGAGGAGAGGAGAGTAGTATTACACTGCACAACGGGAAACCACATGTGTATTAAAATCAGCCACTGGGCAATTGAGGAGCATGCAAGCCTGATGGCTGTACCTGCTGGCTACTGTAGGGACATTATTATTTGTCTACACGGGGTGACTGCACCTCTCATGTAAACAGCGTGCCAGAGAACATTATGCTATGCGGATCTACCCACACTCA
Organism: Lissotriton helveticus; assembly: GCF_964261635.1. Taxonomy (NCBI): domain Eukaryota; kingdom Metazoa; phylum Chordata; class Amphibia; order Caudata; family Salamandridae; genus Lissotriton; species Lissotriton helveticus. The sequence continues at coordinate 110,961,150 of NC_136070.1, read as the reverse complement.
TGTAGGGATGAATTGGTGGTGGCATCTCATCAGGAATATCGAGATGGAGAACTGCAGTAAATGATGCCACAACTCACAGTACAAATCACTGTACACAAGGAATGAGGACTACCTGGTGATGTTGGGTCCAAAATCAGGCAAAGGTCATGGTGATTTGTCTGGACATGTCAAGGGACGTGGTTGTGGCTGCAAGAGATGCCATTGGGGTGTAAATTTAGTCCTCTGTCTATGACTGTTCTGCTCCACCAATGAGAAGACACTGTACTGGTCCTTAAACCGGCGCGCAAGTTGCTGGTTATGGGAACCCACATTAAGGGAGGCATACAAGCTGAAACTCGTCTGTGAGGTCCATTTGAATAAAAAGAGAGTGGAACCAATTTTTGCTTGAGTCTGGTGGTGTGACGAAGTGATTACGCTGTGAGCCTGAGCTGTGTCGGAGCCTGGCGCATTACAAGTGGGCTGTGTTGAGGATATATATACTTACGTCCACACGACACTGTTGTGGTCTGGAACCAACCAACCATAGTTTGGTGGTTTTGATCACCGGATTTGGAATCCGACAACCATTTCCCAATGGCAGCCTGTGCGGCAGACGGGAAAGCAGATTTGGAAATGTCTGAATGGTTAGCAGAACTGTGCTGATGACGTTACGGTAAGAGGCTACGTTCCCATGTGGGCATCCTCACCAAGGGCAACTTGGACTGTTGTATTTGTTGCGGCTGTGCCCAAGCCGCGAGGATGCACCGCCGCAGCTGAGTGGACCTGCGGTGTCAGAAGAGTCTCTGGTGCTGCACTCAGGACAAGAACGCTCGACTGTGAGTGTTCTTTTTAGTACAGCAGGTCCTGCATTTCCACTGCCATTCACCCAGTAGGGATGTGATTTTAACTGGATTTCAACAACAACAGCAGCGCCCACTGGGGTTTCATTTTCTAGAGTTGAATTGCTACAACCAGAATGCAATTGTGCATACGCCCATATAGGCGGGCCATCATGCTCATGCGGGCGGAACTATGTCAAATAAAGAGCAGGTGTTTCACTCTATGGTTGCTGTTGCTGTGTCAGTGAATGGCTTGTGACCAAGGATTAACCTCCGAAATGCGTTAAGCCAGCAGATTTAGAAAGGTCTGGATGGTTAGCAGAATTGTGCTGATGACCTCACGGTATGAGGCTTCGTTCCCAGGTGGGCATCCTCACCAAGGGCAAATTGGACTGTTATAATATATATATATATATATATATATATATATATATAAAACAGTCCAAGTTTATCAATACTAATATAATAAAGAGAGAGCCCAAACCTTTGAGGCGGGTAGTCTCAGGAACCACAGCACCAATCACAACACCCAATACAGCTTTGCAAAGGGCAGTTGCAGCAGAAGGACATAGGCTATGCAGACGCCCACCATATACATTTAAAAGGAAAAAGCACCGTGCCAGCAAAGTAGTCCCTTGTGGGCGTGTCTGCGTTGTGCTGTGGGCATGTGCTGGGGCGTGACAAACGCTGGGGGCATGTGGTACGTTCCGCCCTTCATGCCATGTCTCATATCGTGTGCTAATCCCACCCTGCTCCCTTTAAATACCCCTGCACCCCATAATCATAACCCACTCTTACTCCTTAAAATACCCCAACACCCTAAAACACTAACCCATCTTAACCCTATAAATATACCCTGTACCCCAAAACCCAAACCTATCCCTAAACCCTAAAAATACCCCTGTACCCCAAAACCCAAACCTAGCCCTGAACCCTATAAATACCCCTGTACCTCAAAACCCAAACCTACCCCATAACCCTAAAATACCCCTGTACCCCAAAACCCAAACCTAGTCCTGAATCTTAAAAATACCACTGTAACCCAAAACCAACCCTGAACCCTAAAATACCCCTGTACCCCAAAACCCAAACCTAGCCCTGAACCCTTAAAATACCCCTGTACCCCAAAACCCAAACTTACCCCTGAACCCTAAAAATACCCCTGTACCCCAAAACCCAATCCTAGCCCTGAACCCTAAAAATAACCCTGTACCCCAAACCCAAACCTACCCCTGAACCCTAAAATACCACTGTACCCCAAAACCCAAACCTAGCCCTGAACCCTAAAAATACCCCTGTACCCCAAAACCCAAACCTAGCCCTGAACCCTTAAAATACCCCTGTACCCCAAAACCCAAACCTACCCCTGAACCCTAAAATTACCCCTATACCCCAAAACCCAAACCTAGCCCTGAATCCTAAAAATACCCCTGTACCCCAAAACCTATACCTATCCCTAAACCCTAAAACTACCCCTGTACCCCATAACCCAAAACCATATCTGAACCCTTAAAATACCCCTGTACCCCAAAACATATACCTCAGGACCCCAAAACATATACCCCATACCCATACTTACCTTATCCAAACATTAAAAAAAACATGCTTTTACCATTCATGCATGTACAACGAATTTCGTTGTAAAAGTATGCGTTGTAAAAGCATATAAAATGTAATGCCATGCGTTATAATGGCATTGCGGAGTCATGGTACTTTCGTAATGAAAGTATGCGGAGTGATGGTATGCAGAAAGAAAGTTGCGGAATAATGGGTGTTTACCCTCCCCCGGTAAGTACATTGGTGGCACGGTGGCCCACATCTCCAGCAACATACTCATATTTTTTCACCACCCATTTGAAAAATGCACAGGTCTCTGTCATTGATGGCCAGCACCGACATACACTTTTAGACACACCTCCCGCCACAAGTTCTAGAATTGCGAACTTTAGAGCTGGGGAACTAAGTTCGAATCTCGGCATCAGCTCAACATCCTGTGATTCCAGGCAAATCGCTTTGTCTCCCCGTGCCAACAACAAATGCATGTGTTCTTCTGTAATGTAAATTGTGCTCATGCCATGTTGTCGAGTTTGGGCTATATAATATTGGAAGGAAAAGTAAAATAGGGAAACTCGAGTTCACACACTACTGAACGCGCACTCTTAAGTGCATCAGCAGTGAACTGTGAATCGGAGCGTTTCACAGCCTGTCACACATAAGAAATGCTATCAAAACGAAATCCTGCAAAACAATATACTACTGGCCGGCAGCAATTCATACCCGGACAACGTCGGGACGGGCTGCTAGTTTATACATATATATATATATATATATATATATATATATATATATAAACATATATACGCATATATGTATATATACATAATATATATATGTATGTATATATATATATATTTTTATATATACAGATATATATCCTCTTTTACGTCCTCATCAGTTGCCGCACCACACGACACAGGTGCAACCTTGCGTGTCCGTGAAGACACGTACACACTCCACAATCAGATAAGGTGCATATTTGAAGGGTCTATATTCAATTTTTATTGCCAACACGATAACATCGGACAGACGCGTTTTGGCACGTTAGCCTTTCTCAATGTCAGTATGGCTTAATTTTACTCAATTATTTTAACAAACGCAAAAGGGGCAGTTCATTCCAATATGTCATAAAAATCAACAAAGGGCAAAGGAGTAATAACAATCAAGTTTCCATGGTGGCATTCGTATAATGGTTATTACGTATAAAAACAATATAAAACGTATTCCAATTCATTGGGCATGCTATGGTTCTGCACAATTCAACAGAATATAATTATAATATGTACATATTTCAATCGGGGCAGATAGTTCTGGGGGGCTTCCTCATGGTATATCTGAAGTTTGCAGGTAGTCTCCCTCTAATTCATCTAGCATGCATATAGGGTTATCACACCCTGAATGGGCATATCCTCTGACTTGCTTAAAATAATATTCCTCGCACACTAAAATTATCGTAGACCTTTCATACAGTCTTTATTGTTCCCAATTTGGCTAATTGACGACCGCTCCTTATGTATAGTCTTCCTAGTTCTGATTCGGTGTAACCTCAACCTATATCAATCAATCAATCAATCAATCAGAACATTTGTAAAGCGCACTACTTACCTGTGCGGGTCTCAAGGCGCTGGGGGGGGAGGGGTGCTAATACTGCTTGAATAGCCAGGTCTTGAGGAGTCTTTGGAAGGTTAGCAGGTCCTAGAACTGCCGTAGGAGAATGTGGAGGGCGAATCAGGGCTTGGTGGCGAGGTGGGAGAAAGATCTGCCGCCGGAGGTCGCTCTTCGGATGCTTGGGACTGTGGTGAGGGTGAGGTCGGGGGAGTGGAGCTGGTGATTGAGGGTGTAGAAGCGGAGTCGTCTGTTGATGTATGCTGGTCCGGTGTTGTGGATTGCCTTGTGTGCATGGGTGAGGAGCTTGAAGGTGATCCTCTTGTTGACAGGGAGCCAGTGCAGGTCTCTCAGGTGGGGCGAGGGTTGTCGAGGATCAGGCATGCAAAGGTGTTCTGTATGCGTTGCAGTAGTTTCAGGAGTTTGGCTGAGGCTCCTGAGAAGAGGGCGTTTACGTAGTCCAGCCTGCTGCTGGCGAGGGCCTGGGTGACCATTCTTCTTGTTTCAGTGGGGATCCACCTGTAGATCTTGCAGAACATGCGGAGGGTGTTGAAGAAGGGGGACGAGACGGCGTTGACCTGCTTTGTCATGGAGAGAGTGGAGTCTAGGATGAACTCTAGGTTGCGTGCGTGGTCGGTGGGTGTTGGAGCCACAGTTCCTCCTAATGATTGAGTCCTCCCGGATTCTTAGTTTGGAGCTCAATTATATATCTCGATTCTAAGAACCTCCATATTTTTTGTCCTATTTCCTCCTCTTTCGTCCCTTGGTACCTGATCTAAGCAGAAAACATTTAGCAAATTGGGATTACTGTTGTGTTTTTCTTCAAAATGACGGACCACCGGATATGCCTGGTCCTTGTTCTTTGTTGCCCACATGTGTTCTAGTATCCTTTTTTTGTGGGGTGTATCGTGCTGCCAATATATTTTTTCCCACACGGGCAAGAGAGACAATAAGCAGTATACTCAGAATTACAATTTAAAAATCTTAACATTTTAATTTTAGTTTTCCAGCCAGGTACTTGGAATTCACGGATCTTGTGACTATTATTGCATGCTTTGCACTTCATGCAGGAATAAAAACCTGTAACTAGATCTTTCTTCTGGCATCCTGCTATGAAGTGACTTTTTACCAAGTGATCTTTTAAAGATGCTCTGCTCCGATAAGTTATGAGAGGTGCTGGTGAAAGGTGGGGCCCTAGTATATTGTCACATTTTAGAATGCTCCAATTTCTACGAAATATTTGGTAAATTTCTATTGAAATGACTTTGTAGTCTGTGATCATACATATTTTTTGCTGCTCATCTTTCTTCAACTCTGGGGTTCTTTCATAGTCTAGCAGCTAGCCTTTTTTGCATCTTCCTGTGAAGTACCCTTAGAGTACCCTCTTTCCTTGAACCTATAGAGTGCTGATTTCTTAGTTTTTTCATATTCACCTACTTTTGTACAGTTACGTTTCATAGGTACAAGTGCCCTCATAGGGGAGACTCCCAATCACACTTCGTGGGTGAAAACTCCTTGCAGGCAGTTTGCAGTGGGTCTCCCCTCATAGGGAAGACTCCCAATCACACTTCGTGGGTGAAAACTCCTTGCATGCAGTTTGCAGTGGGTTTGCATACTTATCATTCTCAATATAAACCATAAGGTCTAGGTATGCCACCTCTGTATCACTAATGCACTCTGTGAAGTGTAAATTGAGATCATTACAATTTAGGGCAGTGATATATTCTTTTGCTTCTTGTTCGGTACCCTTCCCATGTAGCTGCTGGTATAAGTCCCCTGCAAACAGGAAGATATTGTTATTCAAGCAGAAAGCTATCAATTCGATCAACATTTCATTGTGCTCTTGATATTTAAGCCCTTCTGCTGAGAAAGGATTGTATTGCTGCGAGTCCTTTTTCATGTGTGATACTTGTGTATAAACTTGTTATGTCCAATGTTATTGTCATAAGCAGTGCATTGCTGGGGCGCAAGTTATAGTTCAATCAGCTAACTATAACTGCTGAATTTCACCGGTTTTGTACAGGTTAAACCTTAGCCTAGCTATAATGTTCCAGTAACCTTTGTTTTTTTCAGTGAATTTCTAAGCTTTCATTTGATACCATTTCCTAACTATAATGCATCTGTAACCTTTGTTTTCTTCAGTGAATTTCAAAGGTTTTTAAATGCTAATTCCTAACTATAACATCCCTGTTACCTTTGGTTATTTCAGTGAATTTCTGTGTTTTTTAAGTAGTAATGGCATTTGCAGAGTGGTGGAAAAATAGGCTGGGCCCTTGGGCCAGCTCTTAGGAATCCCGCTATTTTGGACTTACTGGAGGTAACAGGAGGGGGTAGTTGGCCCCGAAGAACGTCCTTCGGGGCCAACTACAACTCCTGTTCCCTCCATTATGTCCCAAAAGCAGGATTGTTGAGATCTGGGGTGGCGGTCCCCAGGGCCACATATGGCTTTAGGTTGGGGGCCTTGCGGTCCACCTCCTTTCTTCTTTTAAGACTTTCCCAGGGAGGTGGCAGTCCCTGGGGCCCCGGGGAGTCTGGGAGCCCCCAAACTAAATATAAAAAGCCCCAGGGAGGTGCCCAAAGCCCTAGGGAGGTGATGGTAACTAGCCCCGGGTATGTGGCGATCATTGGGGCAGAGGAGGTCCATGAGACCCCCATAATATTGTAATTATGCCTGGGGAGGTGGCTTTGATAAGCCCTAGGATGGAGGCCCTGTGCGCTCCCTCCTATATTCATGATATGCTTTTGGAACTTAGTCCACCCGGGGTTATTTGAAAGCAAGCGTGGGAGTCTGCACTTGCTTTATTTAAAATGCATTTTCCGGGAATTAAAGTTTGCCTTTTTTCACGAATGTTTCACGACCAAAGATATATCTATCTTTTTTGTCTTAAATTTCTCAAAAACTACTGAACGGATTTGCACCAAATAACAAAAAGCACAATCTGCATAGCATCATCTACCTTTCTTGCGAATGTGGTGTAATTCCGTCCAGCGGTTCGGGCTGTATGTTTGACATTGTGTTCCTATGGAAATTAAGAATACAAATGCACCCTTATTTTGTGCCCCTATTTCTCAATCCCCACTGCACGCATCATGCCCCAAACTTTCCATGACACACAGAACCTACTATGACACTTTTTTGGGAAGATTGGTCAAACGATGCTAAAGTTATAGGCAAGTCAATAAATGCTGTGATTGTACCTTGAGTATATCAGAAATCAGGAGAATGCCCCTGCAGTCTTTGTTAGCGCGTGGCGGTGCTCGCGGCGCATGCCGGCACCAAGAAGATATGAGGAAAAGGAAAAGAAAATGACTGCTCTTGCAGTCCTTTGGCAAGCATTGCGGTGTTCATGGCAGGGGACGGGCACCGTGAAGATATGAGGAAAAGGAAAAGAAACAAACCACTACTGCGGTTCTTTGGCAAGTGTTGTGGTGTTCGCGGCAGGGGACGGGCACCTTGAAGGAAGGGCAAGAAAATAAAAGGAACCACTCCTGCAGTTCTTTACCTAACTTTGTGGTGCTCTCAGCAACGACCATGCACTAAAAATGAAGAAAAAAGGAAAAGGGTACAGCTCCTGCAGCCCTTGGTGAAGGGAAGAAAAAGCATAGAAAAAACTGCTCCGGCAGCTCTGGGTGTGGCGGTGCTGGCGGCGGCTGTCGTGCACCGTGATGGTCGAGTGGAATGTCAGAGTTTCCACCAAGCAAGGATCCTGAATGCAAAGTTCAATAAAGCCAAGAAGTTCGATATGGCTTCAGGTGTGCCTTTTATGGTAACACCCCTTATCACATGGTGTGCATTTATCCAATAGGAAAGGAGAAAAGTACCTTGAAGGGAAAGCAGGAAAAGGAAGAAGGATTGTGCATTCACACTATTCCATATGAAAAAATATTTTTTGATTTGGCACCGCGAGGTGCCTGCCACGTTGTGCATTAAAACGCACAACCTGCCTAGGTGCCATCGCGGCGGGCAGTGCTCTCTGCACCGCCCGACGCAATTCTGCATATGCTCCATGCGCCCACCAGTGTGGCGGGCGCATACTAATCGGGAGTGCGGGACCGCCGCACCCTCAGCGGGCGGTCCCGTTTCCCGAGGGTATGGCGGGTGGACAAAGTCCGCCCTCCACACTAAAGGGGCCCCTAAACTTCAATCTGGAAGCACATTCTGATCCAGATACATCAAGCCTGTTGGATTTGATGAGTAATGCTGATTTTTTTTATTGAGTTTTCAACGCGAGAAATACAAAGAAACAAAAGCCAGCATGACGTTACAATATCGTAAAGGATTAGTCAGTCATGATCAATAGATTACGAAGGTGCGGGGATGGCACCGAAGGGCACGCCCCCGCCACGTCTCAAAGTAGACACAGGGCCAACTACCACAGGTATATTTCTGCAATATAAAACACAAATACAACCCATCAGGCTATGGAAAGTGCATAATCAGGGAAGGGACAGGCAGGCTCCACCCCTTGGCAATGGAAAGTTAAAGAAATAGTGGAAATAACGTTGAAAGCAAATTAAATATGCCTGTTGGAACTGGCCCTTCTTGCAGGGTCATCCTCACACTTTTTTCTTCTTCCTCCCCTATTTTTCCTGACCCGTGGCTGTTGGCAATAGGACTCTGCGCACTTTACCACTGCTGATCAGTGCTAAAGTGCATATGCTCTCTGTGTAAATTGTTATTCTGATTGAATATACATGTTTGGCATATTTGTATCACCATGAAGTCCCTGGTAAAGTGCACTGGGTATGCCAGGGCTGGTGATGACAAATGCTACTAGTGGGCCTGCAGCACTGATTGTGCCACCCACAGGAGTAGCCCTAAAATGATGTCTCAGGCCTGACACTGCAGTGCCTGTGTGCACTTTAGAACTGCCATGTCTTCCTGGTCAGTGTCCCCACTGACCAGGCCTAACCCTTCCCTTTTTGTGCACATCAGTCACCCCTATGGAAGGCCCAAGGTACCCCCCTGGGCAGGGTGCAGTGTATGTAAAAGGTAGAGCATGTACTAGTGCAGGTGACATGCTCTGGTAGTGAATGGCAGCCATTTTCGTTTTTCACTACTGTAAGGCTATCTTGCTCCATAGGTTAACATGGGGGATGCTGGCTACAGTGGTTAACAGCATTTCTTCCCATAGGAACAAGATAGGACATAAGTATCTAGTATCCCTGAACTCAGAATTTAATAACACATCTTTTAGGAAAGGTTGTTTTTAAATCCTGTGTTTGAGAACAGCACTTTTAGAAAGTTGCTGTTCTCTTGTCTGACCCTTCTGTGTGCCTGGGCCTGTTTGTGTATTGACTGTCTGGTTTGAGAGTGACAGGGGCTGGGGAATTCCCCAGGAGGCTGGATGAGTCAGCACTAGGCTGAATGACTGCAATTGCAACTGGAGTGGTGGGAGGAGTTAGCACCTGGGCTGAATAGGGCTGTGCCTGCCTTCCACAATGCTGGCTCCACCCCCCTGCTGGGCGGCTGAGGACCCTGCCCCTCACTCTGAAAGGAAAGATGCAGCCAGCAAAACAAAGTGCTCAGGATCCACCCAGAACTGGTTTAGACCGGGCTCAGGGCCAACATGCACCAAGAGAACAAAGACTTTAGGGGTATAAGTACAGGATCCCTGACAACAGAAAATTAGATCATCCTGGAAATCAAGAAGGAACCTCTGCCAAGGAGAAAGCTGAAACTGAAGAAGGAAGATTGTCCTGCTGTTGCTCTGCTGGACTGACCTGTTGCTTTGCTGCCAAGGAGAGGGGAAGGACTTTGCTTTGTGCTGTGTCCCCTTGCTTGAAGGAATCTCCAAGGGCCTGAGAAGAGCTGGCTCCCTGTTTTGAAGTCCCAGGAACAAAAGGACTTCACCCCCAGCTTCCCTGAACTCTGCTGAGAGAGTTCTGTCCTTCCTAGAGTGCTTGATCCAGTTGTGGGGCCTCTGGAAGTTGTACCTGAGCTGGGAAGCTTGAAACTGAGCTTGAGTGACTTTTGAACTTGAAAAGTGTCGCATCGCTCGCTTGCGGAGCGCATCCCCGACAGTGCGAGTAGTTTCCCGCCGCTACGGAGGTCGAGATCGTCGCAGCGCCTGACGCCGCTGCCAGAGCCGTCGCATCCTTCGTTTGCGGGACGCACCAGACCGGGGATGAGAATTGAACATCGCTGCGAGTATCGTCGCAGAGCCTGTCGTCGCTGGGTGAGATCGCCGCACCGCTTGCTTGCGGGTCGCATCACGTCGCTGCGAGTGTTGTCGCAGAATCAACGCATCGAGGAGCTGCGAGAGAGAGGATCCCCGCTGGACCGCGCATCGTCGCCCCGGAGATCGTCGCAGCCCCTACGAGATCGTCGCATCGTGCCTTTGCGAGAACAGACTTCCTACGGAACCTACGCATCGGAATCCATACAAGTGACCTTCCTCCCCATACAGACCGGATTCGTCGCAACACGCCCGCTGCTGCAGCGGGGCTGTCACATCGCCTCCCCAGGGTCTCAGGAGCAACGCATCGCTTGTTTTCCACCGCACCAGCTTCTGCTTTTGGAACTTTGTTGCAACTAAAAGGTACTGTGAGTAAACGTGACGCATCTGTGAACTTTTCACGCATCAGTAGAGAATTCTATCGCAATGTAGAGAATTCTAACGCAACCTTAAGAACTCTTTTTGAAACCATATTCTTGAACTGTGTATGTTGGATTTTTTGTCGTTTTGGTCTTGTGTAGTTTAGATTAAAATACCTTTATTTTTCTAAACTGTTGTGGAGTCAGTTTGTGGTGTTTTCACTGTGTTACTGTGAGTGTTGGTACAAATACTTTACGCATTGCCTCTGGTTAGCCTAGACTGCTCCTGCCAAGCTACCTAGTGGGTGAGTAGGGGTTATCTCAGAGGGTTATCTCCTTGCCCTGACTAGAAGCAAGGGTCCCTATTTGGACAGTGGTACCTACCTCTGCCAACTAGAGACCCCCAGATCTAACATAGGTGGTCAGGCGGTTGGATTTGAACTTGTATTTGTACTTGACCCACAGTAATTGGTGTACATCACTAGTGAGTGCAGACCACTACGCCACCACATACTGTTTGTTTTTTCCGGTGTCCTCCTGGAAGTATTTTTGGATATTGAGACTCTGGTTAGTGTTGCACCTGTAAAATCCTGCCAAAATGGAAGTCAACTTTTTCCACCTGTGCATTTACACAGAAGAGGATATAAAAGCCTTTTGCAAGAAGAGGGGGCTGCCCGTGGAGAAAGGTTCCACAAGGAGGGATCTTGAGGCATGCCTGTATTCCCATGAGGCCAGAATTTGGGAAGCAACATTAGCAGATGATTCTGAGGAGGAGGACTTCTCTGACAGTGAGGAAGAGAAAGATGAGTGGCTCCTTGCTGCTGAGCAAAGGTGCAGAGAATTAGACCGGCTAAACAAGGAAGGTATGATCCGGTGGGCCTTAGCCCAAAAAGAAAAATGGGATGCTCAAGGAAGGAGCTTTGCTGAGTTGGAGGTGGAGTCCAGCTCAGATGGTGGCAGCATGTTTATGATATCTAGTGCTGAGAGAAAGGTACAAACACCCAGAGATGTGGCGCCTGACTTGAGGGAGGGGGTCAACATACACCAGGTGGTCCAGGTTTATGATGTAATTCCAGTGGAGTGCAGTGTCCCTGAAGTAGATTGGGGGACTGGCACAGGGGACCATATTCCTAGTGGTGGGAGGGACACTCTACTGACTCTAGATGGGAGGTACAGGGAGAGGGGTTCCCTCATGGTAGAAACCTTGGTGCGTGTGTGTGAAGACCAGCCAGAAGAGTGTGGGTTGTGTGACAGAGACAGTCAGATACTGTCTTGCCAGTCTCAGGAGAGTGGTGTGGGGTACTTGTGTGAGGCACTGGAGGGTGAGGCAAAGGGTAGCTTGGTTAACAACTGTGGGGGGCTGTGTGATTCATTTGTTGGAGAGCATATTTTAAGTCCCTGTTTTCCAGAGCTATGCCAACACCCGGTGGAGTGTGAGTTCTCTGACCCCAGAGAGCTTGCATTGGAGGCAGACCTCTTGGTGGATTCCAGAGAGTCTGAGGAGGCATTGGGGAGTGATCCCAAAAGGAGAGGCTTAGATATATTCCAGACCTGTGAGGTGGAAGAGGTTCAGTGTAGCCCAGTTAGGTCCCAGTGTAGTGGGAGGGGTGTAGGGGCTCATGTCCGGTCTCAGTGGAGAAGGAGTGACTGTGGGACGGTGTGTCGCACAGTGCCCGAAACCCAGTCTCAGGGCCTGGAGGGTTCCTTAGGGGAACACCAGGTTGAGGATCTAGACTGTACTTGTAGGCCATTTGAGGAGGATCTCCTAGTGTCTGGTGAACGGGGAGTGCCTGTAACCAGGCCTCCATCAGTTCTGGTGTCTGGCAGTGCCGCTCCTTTTGGGAGGGTACAGAAGTCCAGACTGAAGGGTGAGAGGGGGAAGGAGTCCCCAGTGGGAGAACCAGTGGGTCAGGGACCAGTCGGAAGGGCTGAGTCCCCAGTGAGTGACCATGGTGACCTCACTTCTGTCCTGGGGGATCTTCCCGCGCTGTCAGGTGGACAGGGGTCGGGAGATCTGCGCCAGGCAGACTGTCACAGGACACATGAGTTGTGTGCCACCCTCAAGGGGGTACTATGTGAGTCCCCAGAAGTCCTGGCGTGCCAGGCAAATGCACAACCGCAGGTTTTGGTCCCTGGGTTGGGAGATCAGGTTCAGGATTTGCCTGACCTGGAAGGAAGGACATCTGTAACCAGTGTCCTGACCAATATGGTTCCCAGGGGTACCCCTCCAGTAGGGAGGGTGCAGTGCTCTGGAAGGGGGTGCAGAGGGAGGGAGCCCTCGCCCCTGACCTCGGTACAACCTGAGGGGTTAAACCCTCGGTTGGGAGACCAGTTGCTGGAGGGAGGTCCTGAACTGGTAGGAAAGTTGTGTTCTTGGTTGTCTTAGTGGACAGGGTTGCCCCTGGAAGGAGGGCAGGAGTCTCACCCTGGGGGTGGACTGGGTGACACCGTTGTGTTGGCCAGGTGGGTACTGTCTACCAGTATAGGCACCTCAGTGAGTGAAGTCCTGGTGCGCCAGGCAAGTGTTCCACTGCAGGGGTTAGTCCCTGGGTGGGGAAGCCAGGTTCAGGTGTTGTCTGACCTGGAGGCTTGGGAGCCTAGGTTTGAGGGCCAGGCCCGGGGTATCCCCCCTGACCTGGAAAACCAGTTGCAGGATAGCACCCCTGAACTGGTGGATGAATGGTGCGGGACACCTGCCACAGGTGCCCTGGCTATTCTAGAAGGGGGTACCGCTCCAGATGGGAGGGTACAGAGCCCCAAGGAAGAGGAGGACCGGGTGTGGGGAAGCCCACCACAGCCTCCTGTCCAGCCGCTGGATACAGGTCCGGGACTGGTGGGTCAGTGCCAGAGTGTCAGACCTGACCTGACAAGAGAGGGAGTGGACAAAGGGTGCCAAGCACCTGGGGCTACTGCCCCTCACCCTCTGACGCCACAGAGGTTTGAGAGCCCTGAGAGGCATGAGGCCTGGGTCTCATCCCTGATCCCTGTTGGTGGTCACTACGGCTTGCTGTCTGTCTGTTGGGACACACCTGTGAGTAAATTAAGGTTAGGTGCTGCACAGGTGGTGTCCACAGGTGAGGAGAAGGGTTCCACATGGATTGGCATGGTGGACCCTGAGAGTATGGATGGAGTGATTGAACTGGGTTTAGGACGGCGTAGAACAGGACTGCCCTGCTGTGTGGGCCAGTTTCCGTGTTCTATCGCCTTAAGCAGGGAATCCCATCGAGGTATCGTTTGGTCTACCCTGGCTTTAGGCTGGAAGGGGGTTGTGTTGAAACTGGCCCTTCTTGCAGGGTCATCCTCAAACTTTTTGCTTCTTCCTCCCCTATTTTTCCTGACCCGTGGCTGTTGGCAATAGGACTCTGCGCACTTTACCACTGCTGATCAGTGCTAAAGTGCATATGCTCTCTGTGTAAATTGTTATTCTGATTGAATATACATGTTTGGCATATTTGTATCACCATGAAGTCCCTGGTAAAGTGCACTGGGTGTGCCAGGGCTGGTGATGACAAATGCTACTAGTGGGCCTGCAGCACTGATTGTGCCACCCACAGGAGTAGCCCTAAAATGATGTCTCAGGCCTGACACTGCAGTGCCTGTGTGCAGTTTAGAACTGCCATGTCTTCCTGGTCAGTGTCCCCACTGACCAGGCCTAACCCTTCCCTTTTTGTGCACATCAGTCACCCCTATGGAAGGCCCAAGGTACCCCCCTGGGCAGGGTGCAGTGTATGTAAAAGGTAGAGCATGTACTAGTGCAGGTGACATGCTCTGGTAGTGAATGGCAGCCATTTTCGTTTTTCACTACTGTAAGGCTATCTTGCTCCATAGGTTAACATGGGGGATGCTGGCTACAGTGGTTAACAGCATTTCTTCCCATAGGAACAAGATAGGACATAAGTAGTCTAGTATCCCTGAACTCAGAATTTAATAACACATCTTTTAGGAAAGGTTGTTTTTAAATCCTGTGTTTGAGAACAGCACTTTTAGAAAGTTGCTGTTCTCTTGTCTGACCCTTCTGTGTGCCTGGGCCCGTTTGTGTATTGACTGTCTGGTTTGAGAGTGACAGGGGCTGGGGAATTCCCCAGGAGGCTGGATGAGTCAGCACTAGGCTGAATGACTGCAATTGCAACTGGAGTGGTGGGAGGAGTTAGCACCTGGGCTGAATAGGGCTGTGCCTGCCTTCCACAATGCTGGCTCCACCCCCCTGCTGGGCGGCTGAGGACCCTGCCCCTCACTCTGAAAGGAAAGATGCAGCCAGCAAAACAAAGTGCTCAGGATCCACCCAGAACTGGTTTAGACCGGGCTCAGGGCCAACATGCACCAAGAGAACAAAGACTTTAGGGGTATAAGTACAGGATCCCTGACAACAGAAAATTAGATCATCCTGGAAATCAAGAAGGAACCTCTGCCAAGGAGAAAGCTGAAACTGAAGAAGGAAGATTGTCCTGCTGTTGCTCTGCTGGACTGACCTGTTGCTTTGCTGCCAAGGAGAGGGGAAGGACTTTGCTTTGTGCTGTGTCCCCTTGCTTGAAGGAATCTCCAAGGGCCTGAGAAGAGCTGGCTCCCTGTTTTGAAGTACCAGGAACAAAAGGACTTCACCCCCAGCTTCCCTGAACTCTGCTGAGAGAGTTCTGTCCTTCCTAGAGTGCTTGATCCAGTTGTGGGGCCTCTGGAAGTTGTACCTGAGCTGGGAAGCTTGAAACTGAGCTTGAGTGACTTTTGAACTTGAAAAGTGTTGCATCGCTCGCTTGCGGAGCGCATCCCCGACAGTGCGAGAAGTTTCCCGCCGCTACGGAGGTCGAGATCGTCGCAGCGCCTGACGCCGCTGCCAGAGCCGTCGCATCCTTCGTTTGCGGGACGCACCAGACCGGTGCGGGAGAATTGAACATCGCTGCGAGTATCGTCGCAGAGCCTGTCGTCGCTGGGTGAGATCGCCGCACCGCTTGCTTGCGGGTCGCATCACGTCGCTGCGAGTGTTGTCGCAGAATCAACGCATCGAGGAGCTGCGAGAGAGAGGATCCCCGCTGGACCGCGCATCGTCGCCCCGGAGATCGTCGCAGCCCCTACGAGATCGTCGCATCGTGCCTTTGCGAGAACAGACTTCCTACGGAACCTACGCATCGGAATCCATACAAGTGGCCTTCCTCCCCATACAGACCGGATTCGTCGCAACACGCCCGCTGCTGCAGCGGGGCTGTCGCATCGCCTCCCCAGGGTCTCAGGAGCAACGCATCGCTTGTTTTCCACCGCACCAGCTTCTGCTTTTGGAACTTTGTTGCAACTAAAAGGTACTGTGAGTAAACGTGACGCATCTGTGAACTTTTCACGCATCAGTAGAGAATTCTATCGCAATGTAGAGAATTCTAACGCAACCTTAAGAACTCTTTTTGAAACCATATTCTTGAACTGTGTATGTTGGATTTTTTGTCGTTTTGGTCTTGTGTAGTTTAGATTAAAATACCTTTATTTTTCTAAACTGTTGTGGAGTCAGTTTGTGGTGTTTTCACTGTGTTACTGTGAGTGTTGGTACAAATACTTTACGCATTGCCTCTGGTTAGCCTAGACTGCTCGTGCCAAGCTACCTAGAGGGTGAGCAGGGGTTATCTCAGAGGGTTATCTCCTTGCCCTGACTAGAAGCAAGGGTCCCTATTTGGACAGTGGTACCTACCTCTGCCAACTAGAGACCCCCAGATCTAACAATGCCAATAGGGAATGAGACAATATTCAAATACACTGAGGGGTAACTGTTCCAAAGAGGTATGCCGGTCTACTAGGCTCCGGATAGTGTTGACAGAGAAAAACAGACGTAACTCATCTAAGATAGATAAGTCTCAGTTTGAATATAGTGGATAGCCTGGAAATTCCTCAAATGTGAAGAATTGCCCTCACACACCCATTAAGGTGTCATGCTTCACTATAGGGTGTTTTTGCTCCTCGTGGGGTTGGCGCTGCAGTCCCCACAGGCCCCATGTAAATGTAAATGTTTTTGTACTTGTATAGCGCACAGCTCCCCTCAGTGGGTTTCCCGGCGCTTGTACGAATACCGCAAGGGAACCCTTCCTGGCTTTCCCTGTGAAGTGTCCACTCCTGGACACCCCCATGGTGCAGACCAGGCATCCCTCGCGTTGTAGGGGCCGTTGTGGAGACTAAGCAAGCTATTGCCCAGTGTTGCAGCGCGGGACCCATGATCAGAATAGGCACTGAGGCGAGAATATCCGGTCAGGGCAATTAATGAGCCCGAGACCCGCCGAGGCGGGAATCGAACCCTTGTCCCTGGCCAGAGCTCTGCATCGAGGTCTGCCTGCTCTAACCATTGAGCCACACTTCTCCATGAAAGGGCTTGTTAGCGGAGATCCTTTAAGAGGAACACCGTAGCGGTGAGTGCGGGTGTGTGGGGTCTATGCAAGGGTGAGTTAAAAATATTGTGAAGGTACCCCAAATGAAATGTATTCTTGGGTCATTCCAGTATGGTTAAAAGCAGAAAAAACTGCCAGACCTTCCACAAATGAAGCGGGTAAGTTCGGTTTTCAAACAGTGAGTAATGATAAAGGTCAAAGGGTTAACATGGTTCATGCCCTAATGGTCCAAACTGGATCTTTGGCGATTCTTCAGGGCTGACAGGAAAAATGTTATATGTACATAGGGAAACTGAAGTCAAAGAAAGATATACGCCCTGTAACACAAACCATAGTCAGGCTTGTGGTGGTGTTGTCATGGAACAGTGATCCACAAACACCTCAAAGAAATGATCCAACCCCAGTTGGTGTGGGGAGAGGCCTCTAGGGGGGAAAGCAGGTGTATGTAAGGGTTACAGTGACCCTTGAAGATGTGTAGCAGTTGCACCTACCCACCTCTGCTGGCCGCCAGAGAACGAAACAAAACTAACCCTAATCATTGGTGGAAGGTTCTTTCTACTTTTAACGGACGGACCCAACAATAAATTTCATTTTGGGTACTTTCACAATATTTTTAACTCACCCTTGCACTGACACCACAGACCCGCACTCACCACTATAGCATTCCTCTTTAAAGATCTCTACTAAAGAGCCCTTTTGTTGTGTCCGTGGGGGGAAACGGCCATTACAACGCGACCGTTTCCACGAATACATTAACCACGCATGCATTACAACGCATGCGTGGTTAACACGAAAGCCTTTACCACGCATACCTTTACTACGAGGTGTGTAGTAAAGGCATATGTGGTAAAGGTTCAAAATAAACATGGGTGGCTTGGGGGGGTCTCCCCCCAAATAAAAACCTCACCTGAAATCGTCGTCTTTTAAGAGGAAACGGAAAGAAACTTCCGTTTCTTCTTAAGGACGTACGACGTCACCACGCATGAATTAGAGGAAATAGTTATGCGTTGATAAACCATTCCGTTGTAACGCATGCGTGGTAAAGGCATGCGTTGCAACGGAATTCGTTGTAAGAACATATAACCGTCCGTGGGGGACTGCAGCGCCAAGCCCACGAGGAGCAAAAACGCCCTATGTTGAAGCATGACACCTTAATGGGTGTTTGAGGGCAACTCTTCAAATTTGAGGAATTTCCCCACATATACTAAATCCAACCTGAGACTTATCTGTCTTAGATGAGTTACTTCAGTTTTTCTTCTATCAACACTTTACGGAGCCTAGTAGGCCGGCAAACCTCTATAGGAACAGTTAGCCCTCAGTGTATTTGATATGTGTTCTTGTGAGCACGGATACAGGACCTTCTTTTTTGCTCCCTGTCCCTCTGTTTGTGAATACTATGATAAACCAATATTACAATATTTAGGGAAGCACCTGCACTGGTTGGATGTATGTCGTTACTACGCATGCTTTTACAACGCATGCTTTACCACGCAACTTTTACAATGCAAGTCGTTACAACGACTTGTGTTGGGGGGCGCTGGATAGTGAATAGTTTAATTTACTATTCCAACTCCAGTCCCCGTGGATAGTAGAGAAGGTTTTGGATAGTAAATTAAACTATTCCCTATCCTACAGCGCCCCCCAGCGCAAGTCGTTGTAACGACTTGCGTTGTAAAAGTTGCGTGGTAAATGTAGTGCGTGGTAAAAGTTGCGTTGTAAACGCTGTTTACCGCACTGGTTAGCAGTGGTAAAAGGCATAGAGTTCTAATACCAGCAAAAATTAGATCAGAAAAATGGAGGAAGGTAGGCAAAAATGTGGGGGTAATACCACCTTAAGGCTGTCAGGTCTAACAAATTTCGTTAAAGGTTTACTATGTATGTTTCCTCCCATGCCCTCTATTATTCCCCAATGGGATTTGAATTTAGGTCTCACCTTCCTCATGTGTTCATCTTTTGAACCGGTGGACAGCTGCCTTCTATGGCTCTTAACATTCAAAACTATCTTCTTTATGATGACAACATCCGCCAGGAGGGTTAGCGAATGATACGAACTATCCATTAACCCTCCCTATGAGTCATTCTTCCCAGACAAACTTGTTCTTAGAAATCGAGTATTCTTTTTGCCACAAGTTGTTGGGGAAGCTGGGATTCTCATCTAGATTTTTCTTACCAATCTCTAGAATCCCAGGTCTGGTCGACTGGATCTTTTTCCCTGTCTTAGAAGCGTAGAGGGAAGATTTTTACAATCATAACTCTGAACAGCTTTACAACCCGAATCCAATTTAGACTCAAAAGACCACTGACGACGAACTGAAATTTTGAAGATTTATTACAGAGCAAAAATAATTGAACATACAGACATCTCAGCAAAAGATTCAAGAAATAGACTGGCAATAATACGAACATAATCCTACGCAGAAGTCTCAGACGACTCAGAATAAAAACTAAAGTTAATTCAAGAAGCATTAGACATACTATGATCGAGAAGGCAGAAAGCCTGGACTGCATTTACAAAAAAGAAAAGGATTTGGTTAGACTGTCCCTACACTAACTCTAGGGTGACATCCCTACTTAACGATTTATCCAGCAAGAATAAAGGTGTCAGCTGTGAAGACTTCCTAAGAAGTACACACACTTTCTAATAAGTAGCCTCAGCTACTAAGCTCGTTCTAAGATGCTCCTTCTTACACCTTACTTTGCCTTAAGTTTACAAACTACCTACATCTTGCCTTCCCCAAGCCCCCTTTCTAACTCCTAGTCTGCTCTCTGCTCCGGACTGACTCTCCACCCTCGGGTGCTGTCCCTCATGCAAAATCCCAAAAACAGTCGACACGCCCAGAAATACGCCCCTCTGGCAGGTACAGTTCTTCGGATTTTTCCAGAATGGCACCTCTCCATCAAGCGTCCGTTGGTGTGTCCTTGGGTCCCAGGCACCTTCTCCACTGAATGTTGCATTCCCAAATTCTTTGGCAGCTCCTCTGCACTATCGCCTACTATCCTAAATTCTAAACAATTGACTCTTCTACCTAACGAGCCTTGTGGCCTTGCACCTGCAAGCTAGAATACATGAGAGCATCCTTGCAAATATTTAATATTCCCTGAGGACAGACTTTCCCGGGAAAGAGAAATCATTTCTTATCGACTAAGGCTAACCAAAGAAATTACAGTTAGGCCTCTATTAGCTTCAACATATCCCAGGCCCTTGCACGTTTAAAAGCATTTCTAATATGACAGGGCATTACATTTCGTCACTTTAAAACATTGATTCTATTTTCAATGCAGGCAATATATCTTTCACGTTAAAACCTATGTTAACCCACACACTTATAAGCAAATGTATACTTCATTAAGGCACATCATTGCTAATGCGATATTTCACATATGATTAAATTTCTACGTTATTCAACATTACATTTTGATTAAGGCACTACATTAATCTATGCTTAATAAACACACCACTACATATTGCACTGATTCCCAGCCTAATGTTACATTTCTAAAACCCTCTATATATGTGGCTGCTGACTACTCGGGATTATAATGCACCCCTACAATTTTTTTAAAGTAACATGGCGCTCTATCAGTCCCCCCATTGGATGACCTGTGTCATCACATACTACACCATCCTTAGGGAAGAACCGATTTATACAGAGCTTTTTGCCACTTTCCCTCTCTTGAGCAACTCTATGTTTTTCAGACTTCAATATTGACTGTCCTGCAGTCTCTCCATTTGTTACTCAGTCTAGAAGCAAATCCAGTCGCTCTAATTACCATGAGGGTTGAGAGAATTTCCTTCACATCTCCTGTTAATTTCCAAGAATATATCCGACACATAAAGACCCCAAGCAAAGATCTGTGAATTCCCAGCAGAAACAATCTGACCCCATCTCTATTTACATCCTTTATATTTGGTGGTAGGACATGCTACTGATGAGGTTGCCTCTACCGGCATTACAGCAATATTTATTCCACATATCTTGATCAAGGTCTATCTTGGTATGCTATCTGCTAAACAAATATGCACTGTCTTTTTGTTGAGATGTATAGGGTGTTTTGTTTTCTTCTAGAGCCGTGCTCAAGGTGGAAATGAAGAAGACCAAACTGCAGAAGAAGCTACCATTGAAAGCGTAATTCAATTCAGTATTATGCACAGATTATGTGAAAGTCTGTTTCCTGTCGAAAAACACGAGTAAACTTTTTATTCCGTCCTTAATGATATTCTGAGGGAAAACTTCACTCTCACCATAATCCACCCAAGAAAACGTATAGCCATATATCATCCTCAAATCTTGCACAATGTTTTGAAACCTTTGAGATAGACTGCTTGTTCATTTACACTGTGGTATATTCAGAGTTGGGGTGGTCTATTAGACAGACAGGAGTACGGGTGATCTTCTGATTCTTCCTCTGACCATCAAAACTTGGATGTGGAAACCCTTTATGTTAGGATTTGGGGCTAGTCCTATGTCAGTGACCATGGACCATCATCACATGACTTGGGCTAAATGAATAAATGCGGGTCCTACCTCTGTTTCATTGCTTGATATTGCCATTGTTTGGACTCCGGTATCCTGCTCCCTTGTTTGCTGTTGCTGAAGATTCCTGTCGCCTTGGGTTTTTGTCCATCCTTCCCTTGTTATTCTCTCACGGGCTCGTGTGAGATTTTGATTCCCTTGAATTCGTTTTTCTTTTCCCCTTGTAGTTAGTTTGCCCCTTGTCCCAGGGTTAATTTCCTTCCCTTCTTGGTTTAGGGTCGTCTTTTTTCCAGCGTTTGTTTGCTGATTATTATTCGTGAGCGGGGGCTCCCGTTCACTGTTATCAGCCTTTTTTCACTGTGCCCTTTTTGGTTTATTAGTAGTGTACCGAGTAACGCTTAGCGTTCATTCCCGGTTTCGGGCGTTTTGCTGGGCGCCTTTCCTCATCATTGTATGCGGAAGTGACGTTTTGGGTCACTCCGCTACGGGCCGTGTACACAAACGCTGTAGAAACGCGGAGACTCCGAGTGTCTCTTTTCCCCCTTTCTGTTGGCCCTTTTTCTTTATTACACAAAGGTTTTTTTTGGCTCTGCATATTCGTTGCTCCTGACCTTTTTTCCCTTCATTTGTAATTCGACTTTATTAAATTAAAACGAAGGACGTTGTGCATGAGTGCCCCTGACTGGCCTTTCAATCCATTGGAGTATTATTATTATTGTATTGTCCAGTTCCTCCACGAAGCTGAGCCTGCGCTTACCACTGGTAAGAAGGGGGTGCATGTTGGGGTGGGACATGGTCACTGAGATAGAGGTATAGTATTGTAGAGTCTGTACAAATGGAGGTATTGTGTTTTCCTTGTTATCTCTAGGTGCAGAAGCGTGAAGGAGGGAGCCGTGTCCTATTGTTCTACAGGGTGGGAGACTTGGTGTCTCATCAATATACCACCCTCTTTTCGGGTTCACTGGAAAGCTCATAGTGTTATCTTCCTGTGGGTATCCAGTGGACAAGGGAAGGGGACTGGTACATGCTACGTTCCTGCAGTGCTTGGGCTGGGCGGGGTCCAACAGAATATCAAGCCCACGTATTTAGCACTGCCTGAGCGAGCATGGATGAGGATGGGAATACGTTAGATAATGGTACAGGAGGTTCCTCAATGCAAGACATCATGGGGGCAGTGCATACGTTACAGGCACAGGTTCAGGAGTTACAAGAGAATGCCGGTTTAAAACAGGAGTTGGTGGCTGTCAGGGCCCGAGAGCAGTTGCAACACAGAGGAACCACTCCCGTTATTCAGCCTGCAACCTTCCAGTATAGTGGAGGGGTGGGACACGGTGCGGTTGGTGGTAGCAACCCCGTTAATGTGACGGAGTCTTCTCCAGTTGCAGTCCTATTAGCCCCCCCTGAGAGATTCACTGGAGACAGTGAGAAGTTTGGGATGTTTATGACCCAGTGTCAGCTACATTTTATGTGTAGACCGAGTGCCTTTCCTGATGACTCCGCTAAAGTTGCCTTTACGATATCTTATTTGGCTGGTAACGCGGCCCAGTGGGCTATTCCTTTGGTGGATAGTGACGATCGTGTGTTATATAACTATACCGCTTTTAAGGAACTGATGCGGGGATTGTTTGCCAAGCATGCGTTCATGCAGGCAAGTGATGCAGAACTCATGAAGCTCCGGCAGGGCAGACAGGATTTGTTGTCATACATTGCCTCCTTCAATAGGTTGATATCTGAGACCCATTGGCCCACTGAAAAGAGGACATCTATATTTTATCAGGGTCTTTGTGAAGAGCTGAAGGATATAGTATCACAGGTGGTGGACCCACCAGAAGACTGTGCGGCGTTCATAGACCTTGTAGTTAAATTGAATCATAGGGTGTCCGAAAGGCGAGGGGAACGCAGTCGGTTCCAGGCATCCAGAGGTAGTTATGTGAAAGCTGAAATAAAGGCTGTGGGGGAGAATAAGACGTCGCCTGAACCTATGGAACTAGGAGGGGTGAGGGGACCTTTGGCTCCGGAGGAGAAAAAGAGAACGAGAGAGAACAATCTGTGTTTGTACTGTGGTCAGGGAGGGCACTTCGCTCGGGAATGTCCTGTGAAGCCATCTGGTGCGGGATTCAGTAAAAAGGTAGCCTGTATTCAGGTGGACCGTGGGGTAGACGGAGGACAAAGCAAACAGTATGAGGTTGTTGGAACTGTAGAGCAAGCCCCAAGACATTTTGTTATAAATGCCCAGTTATTGCTTCCAGTACAGAATCATGTTTCTGTTTCGGTGTTGTTAGATTCTGGTGCTACCGGAAATTTCATGGATATCACTATGGCAGAGAAGTTGGGGGTTTCTTGTCAGCTTAAAGAACGACCTGAGCCAGTGAGGGCTATTGATGGGACTGAGCTGACGTCGGGGTGTATTACCCGTCAGACTACACCTTTGTGTCTCTTATGTGAGAATGGGCATTCTGAAATGGTGGTATTCGATTTAATTGATGCCCCTTCCTTTGGTTTGGTGTTGGGGGTTCCATGGCTGCAGAAGCACAACCCCAGGATCGATTGGGTGCAGAGACTGGTGACGTTAGATTCAGCGCATTGTTTGAGGAATTGTTACACCATGGCACGTGCACAGATCAATCCTTTGGTCTGCGCCATGGCAGACGTGGGATCTGTCCCACCTCAGTACATGGCATTTAAAGATGTGTTCGATAAGAGATACGCTCAGGAACTACCCCCTAATAGAGCTTACGATTGTAAGATCGACTTGGTACCAGGGGTCTCACTGCCTTGCAGCCGGGTGTATGCATTGTCGGAACCCGAAGAGAAACATTTGAAAGATTACATCGATGAGATGTTACGGTTGGGGTTCATTCGTCCCTCTTCCTCTCCTGTGTCGTCCGCTATATTTTTTATTCCTAAGAAGGAAGGAACTTTGAGGGCTTGTGTGGATTACAGGATTTTGAATGCAGCCACGGTGAAGAACAGGTACCCTCTTCCACTCATCTCCGTGTTGTTGGATCAGCTCCGCAAGGCTACCGTATTTATGAAATTAGATTTGCGGGGAGCTTACCATCTCATACGGGTGAGACTTGGAGATGAGTGGAAGACGGCCTTCAAAACCAAGTATGGTCTGTTTGAATACACCGTTATGCCGTTTGGCTTGTGTAATGCGCCAGCGGCGTTTCAGTTTTTTATTAACGAGGTCCTCAGCAAATATCTGGATCGCACGGTTATCGTCTATTTGGACGATATCCTTGTTTTTTCTGAAGTGAGGGCAGAACATACAGACCATGTAATCCAAGTGTTACAGACACTACAGGAACATCAATTATATGCTAAGCTGGAGAAGTGCCAGTTTGACGCCCAGGAGGTAGAGTTCCTAGGATTCATCATTTCGGCAGAAGGGATCCGGATGGACCCAAAGAAAATACAGGCCATTGTGACCTGGCCTGTGCCTACATCAGTGAAACAGATCCAGGTGCTCCTAGGTTTCGCCAATTTCTATCGGCGATTTATCTCGCATTTCTCAGATGTAGTGTCGCCGATGACTCGCCTTTTGAGGAAGGGTGTCCCCTTTGAGTGGACCGATGAGACTCAGAAGGCTTTTCGGTCTTTGTTGGAGCATTTCACCTCGGCGCCCGTATTGGTGCATCCTGACCCTGCCCTGCAGTTCTTTGTAGAAACTGACGCATCAATGTGTGCTGTGGTTGGGGTGTTGTCCCAGCGTGACGAGGCTACTGGTCATATGCATCCCATTGCCTTTTTTCGAAGACATTGTTACCCGCCAAACAGAACTATACGGTGGCAGAACGGGAATTACTGGCAGTAAAGCTGGCATTCGAGGAGTGGCGACACTATTTGTGGGGCGCTAGGCATGTCATCACCATCTACACTGACCACAAAAACCTCGAGTTTTTCCGTTCCGCTAGGGCGTTAACACCTCGACAGATGCGGTGGGTGTTATTCTTTAATGAGTATGACTTTGTCATCACCTATAGGCCTGCGGCTCAGCAGATCAAATCGGATGCTCTTTCTCGGATCCATGGTGATCCTAAGGGCGAAGGCCCTTTGAGGGAGGATAGGGCTATGATTGAGAGCAAACGGATTGTAGGGGCTACGGGTATGGATGATTTTCCCGCATTGGTGAAAGAGCGATTGAAGCAGTTGGATTTGGCTCCTTGGTTATCGTTGCCCCAGGTTTCAGTGAAAGAGGGGTTGTTATATCATGGGGATAAGATGTTGATTCCCCCTGGGTTGCGGAATGAGGTTTTGGAGTGGTGTCATTCATCCGCCTTGGTGGCACATCCTGGGATAAGGAAAACGAGAGAATTGTGTATGAGGTGGTTTTGGTGGGACTCCATGACTAGTGACATCCAGGGATATGTGAGTGCCTGCCCTATATGTGCCATCAGCAAGCCTTTGCACTGTAAGCCCTCAGGGCTTTTGCACCCCTTGGAGGTACCTCCTTCTCCGTGGCACACCATAAGTATGGATTTTGTGACCGACTTGCCTTCTGCCTCTGGTTATACTGCCATAATGGTGGTGGTGGATTTATTCACCAAAATGGCACACTTTATTCCGCTTTATAAAATCCCAACGGCAAAAGAGATGGCTGTGGTTTTCATGTCCTCAGTGGTGCGTTTACATGGGTTGCCGGTGGTAATTATATCTGATCGGGGAGCGCAGTTCGTGTCTCATTTCTGGACTGAACTTTGTCTGGTACTGAAAACGGAGATACGTTTGTCCTCGGCATACCATCCTCAGTCTGATGGTCAGACTGAGCGAACCAATCAGACGATGGAACAATATTTGAGATGTCTGGTTTCGTTTTTGTCGTGTGATTGGGTGACGGCTCTGCCCATAGCGGAGTTTGCTTATAACAACAGCCTACACTCCGCTTTGGGCATGACCCCATTCTATTGTTCGCTTGGATACCATCCTAGAGCGGTGGCCATTCAGCCCACGGGACGTGTGCCAGCCATTGATGATGTTTGCAGGCGACTGAGTGACATTTGGGGTTTGGCCAGGGAGAGTTTGGTCGAGGCCAAAGCTGCTATGAAGACACAGGCAGATAAACATCGGGCCCCGGCTCCCTCATATAAGGTGGGCGATTTAGTGTGGTTGGCATCCCGTAATCTGAGGTTACAGGGGTCACGTAAATTGCAGCCCCGGTACGTGGGTCCTTTTCCAGTAACCCAGGTTGTTAATCCAGTTGCAATGAAGCTTGAGTTACCACAGGACTATGGGGTACATCCTGTGTTTCATACGTCATTATTGAAACCCTATGTACCCTCAGTACAGGTGCTGCCCCCTCCTCCTCCTTTGACGATTGATGGACAGGAGGAATTCGAGGTACATGCTATCCTCGATTCCAAACGGGTCAGGGGTCGTCTTTTTTATCTGGTGGACTGGAAAGGTTACAAACAGGAGGACAGGACTTGGGAGCCAGCTGGAGGGGTACATGCCCCGCAACTGGTTCGAATGTTCCATAGGCAGCATCCCATGAAACACCGCCCTGTGGGGAGGGTCATAGGGGGGGTACTGTTAGGATTTGGGGCTAGTCCTATGTCAGTGACCATGGACCATCATCACATGACTTGGGCTAAATGAATAAATGCGGGTCCTACCTCTGTTTCATTGCTTGATATTGCCATTGTTTGGACTCCGGTATCCTGCTCCCTTGTTTGCTGTTGCTGAAGATTCCTGTCGCCTTGGGTTTTTGTCCATCCTTCCCTTGTTATTCTCTCACGGGCTCGTGTGAGATTTTGATTCCCTTGATTCGTTTTTCTTTTCCCCTTGTAGTTAGTTAGCCCCTTGTCCCAGGGTTAATTTCCTTCCCTTCTTGGTTTAGGGTCGTCTTTTTTCCAGCGTTTGTTTGCTGATTATTATTCGTGAGCGGGGGCTCCCGTTCACTGTTATCAGCCTTTTTTCACTGTGCCCTTTTTGGTTTATTAGTAGTGTACCGAGTAACGCTTAAAGTTGCTTAGCGTTCATTCCCGGTTTCGGGCGTTTTGCTGGGCACCTTTCCTCATCATTGTATGCGGAAGTGACGTTTTGGGTCACTCCGCTACGGGCCGTGTACACAAACGCTGTAGAAACGCGGAGACTCCGAGTGTCTCTTTTCCCCCTTTCTGTTGGCCCTTTTTCTTTATTACACGAAGGTTTTTTTTTGGCTCAGCATATTCGTTGCTCCTGACCTTTTTTCCCTTCGTTTGTAATTCGACTTTATTAAATTAAAACGAAGGACGTTGTGCATGAGTGCCCCTGACTGGCCTTTCAATCCATTGGAGTATTATTATTATTGGATTGTCCAGTTCCTCCACGAAGCTGAGCCTGCGCTTACCACTGGTAAGAAGGGGGTGCATGTTGGGGTGGGACATGGTCACTGAGATAGAGGTATAGTATTGTAGAGTCTGTACAAATGGAGGTATTGTGTTTTCCTTGTTATCTCTAGGTGCAGAAGCGTGAAGGAGGGAGCCGTGTCCTATCGTTCTACAGGGTGGGAGACTTGGTGTCTCATCAATATACCACCCTCTTTTCGGGTTCACTGGAAAGCTCATAGTGTTATCTTCCTGTGGGTATCCAGTGGACAAGGGAAGGGGACTGGTACATGCTACGTTCCTGCAGTGCTTGGGCTGGGCGGGGTCCAACACTTTACCCCCAGGTCCCTTATGTCCTCGTCCCATTCATTACTCAGTGGAGATGACCATCTCCCGACAGAAAAAAACAAGAGGAATTCTGGGACCTTAATACTGCCCCTCCCACTGGGAGTACATAAGCAGTACTTGCCCAGCATCCCGCCTGTTCTTTTTTTCTGTCTGTCGACATAATGGATGGTGTGCTGGTACTGCTCCTGCTGGGCTGGAGTGGCGGCACTTCTCTTCTCCTGTCGTCCGGCTGCCTGGCTGTGCAGGCGTTGGATTTCCGTGGGCTTTCTCCTGGCCTGCTGGGCTTGCTGGGAGTTTGTCCCTGTTGGAGCCGGTGTCCTGCTTGACCTCCTGGCCCTTTGCGGCTGGGGCTTGGTCTCCCGGGTTTCTTCCGGGTCGCGTGCTCCTCTTGCCGAGCCTGGCCGGGTGGAGGTGTATTGCTTGCTGTGTTCCTGCCTGTCTCCTGGTGTCCTGGCAGTTGGAGGGGGGCCTTGTTCCTGGGGTTGGCCCCCCCTCTAGGTGAGCCCCACTTGCCGGGTTTTTGTATCTTACATGTGTGGTAACGAGCACTGGGGAAGTGCGTTTGTTTCCGGTCTTTCTTAGGGTGACAATGAAGTTAAACTGCTGGAACCTTTTCCTGCTGTTCCCTGTGGTGGTGGGGGCCTTGTTATGCAGTTGGCCCCCGCTCTGGATGTTTTCACTCCTTTTTCTTCTGGAGCCTCTGTTTCCCTCTTGTTGCTGGTGCCGGTGCGGGTCTGGGGTACAGAAGTGCGGCGCACCAGGTGCACGATTCTGGGCATTCTGCCGGTCACAGGTGTCCTGCTGCAGACACCGGACCCCGCACTGCTCCCGGAGTGTGTGACCCTGGTCGAGTGCACCTTGGATTGGGACTGTGCTTCCTGTGAGTGCGCAATCTGCCTGCTCCTCTCGGGGAGCTTCCTGTCGGGTCTGCTCTCCTCTTCTCGGGTTGCCTGCTGTGGCCTCTGTACTCTTGTGCTGCTAAAAGTGTGCGCTGCCCTGTTTGAGAGAGCCTTGGATGGGGGCAGTGCTTCCTGTGTGTGTGCGGTGGCGGGTGCTTGTGTGTGCCTGCGGTTGCTCTGACCTGGTGCTCTCTGGGGCGCTCTGGCCCACACTCCCCGCCCCCCAGCCTGCAGAGCGTGGGTGTCTGGCTGGTGCTAGACAGTCGGGCACTGTGGTTCCGGGTTTGGTACTCGTCATTGGCGCAGGTTCCTGTGTCCTCTCCCTTGGTCTGTATGGTTGGGGTTTCTGTTGCTAGCCTGTGGCCATGCCATCTGCATGCTCCTGATCTCGTCTGATCTCTGATGTTATGCCTACCGTGGGGCTTCTCCGTTTGGGTCGCTACTTCGGGTGGTGCCCCTGCTCCTGGCCACACGTGCTTTTGTGTTTTCTTTTTGGGCACTGTTGGGAGGGGGTTCTCCCCTCCGTTGAGTTAGTTTGCTGATTCTCTGTGCTGTTGGCATTCGCTCTTTCTGTTTGGTGGCCTGCCTTGGATTGGCGTTGGTTCCTGTCGCCACTGTGGTGGCTGGTTCCTTTTTCGCTGGCTCTGTCTGTGCTTGCTCCCGGGGTTCCTGTGTTGTTGGGGGTCTCCCTGCCTGCTTGCTTACGCCTTGCCCTCTGCTACTCTTATGTCGGGGTCGCCCCTTGCTTCCTCGGCGACGGACTGTTGGGGTGCACTTCTGTCCCCCCCAACTTCAGGCTCCTCTGCGGCTTCCTGCCCCAGGTTGGTGTTCCTGCTACTTGGGCGTCTGCGTGGGGGGTCCCGTTGGCTCCCCGGGGTTCCTGTTGGCCTGCCTCAGTTTTTCCCCGCTTTTCTTTGCTTCCCTTCTGCGTCCCTGCTTTTCAGGGTGTTGCGGGTGCGGGTGTCGTGGCCTGGTCTTGGTTGTGCTGAGTCCACCCTTTCTCAGGTGGCCTTGCCTCCGCTGCAGGCTGGCTGTTGTGTTGTGGCCTCTGCTCCGCTTGTGTATTCTGGATGTTCGCCTCCGCTTCCTGGCTTCTGCGTGGTTGGTCTGGGTTTGGGGCGCAGGGGCTCCTGGTTCCTGTTTTTGTTCCTCATGTCCCTTGGGCTGTGCCTGGTTCATCTTGCAGCTTCATGGTGTTGTGCCTGGTGCTCTCTGGGGCACTCTGCCCCCTCTGCCAGCGCCGGGGTGGCTCGTGCTGCCTTGGATGCGACTGTTCTGTTCTCCTTTGCTCCGGTCTGGGGCTTCGGGTGTTTGGGTTGCTTCTGGGGTCTGGCTGCTTCTGTTCTTGATTGCTCCTGCCCTGGCTCTCCCTGTGCTTGCCTTTGGCTTGCTTCAGGTGTTTTCTGGCCGCCCCTCCTGGTTCTGACGACGTTCCTGCCTAGTTTGTTCCTCGTTGGTGCCTCCTGTGGGTGCCTGGTGGAGGCTTCTCTGGCTGGTGTGGTTGGGTGCCTGCTCGTCTTTTCCTTGGCACCCCTCCCCTCCCGGGTTGTGTTTCCGGTGGCGGTTCACCTTTTGTCCCTGCGGTTCGTACCGCTGCTGTTTGGCCCTGGCTGTCTTTTGCTGCTGCTGTGTCCTTGGCATGGCGCCTGTTTCCCCTCTTCTATTCTGCAGTTATCCCAGTTGGTGGCCTGTGGCCCTGCTCCCATGTCTGTGCCTGCTTTTGTCTGCTCTCAATAGTTGTGCATGGTCGGGCCGGGTTGGTGCCTGCATGGCCACCTGGGACTGCCGGGTGCTGTTGGCTTCTTGGTCCATCTGCACTCTGGTGTGTTTGCCCCCTTGGAGGATTTGGTCTTGTCTGATTCCCGTGGTGGGTGCCTGGCTGGGTGTCTGTTGGGGCTTTTCCCCTCCTGCATGTTGGTCTCCTTTTTGGGCTCTGCATCCTTGCCTGGGCTCTCTTTTTGTGTCCTGGCGGGGCGCTCTGCAGTTGTGGCCGCTTCCTGGTGGGTGCTTTGGGGCCTTCTCTTGCCGGCGGTTCTCTTCCCGGGCTTGTTTCGCCTGTGTTGGGGCCTGTGTGGGGTCCTGTGGCTCCGGGTCTGCCGGCTTCATGCTGCTTCGGGATGGCCTCGGGCTGTGCCTCCTGGGCTTTCTGGCTGTACTGTCACTTTTTGGCCTGCTCTGGGCAGTGTTTTGCTGGGCGTTTCCTGGTTCTTTCCTGATTCTGGTGTCTTGCCTCGCTTCTACCTCCCTTGCTTCCCCGGTCTTTGTCCCGGTGGGGGTCTGTTTGGGTGCCCCCCTCTCTCTGGTTGGGGTGTGGTTCTGTGGTGCTCTTGCCTCTGTGGGGTCCTCCCTCCTGCCGGCGGGTTTTCTGGGGTTTTCCTGCTGCTTGGCCCTCTGCCTTCTCTGCTTCCTCCGGCTTGTGCTGGGGGTTCCCTGTTCCTCCCTGCCCTTTGCTTTGGCCTGGGTGCTGCAAGGGCTCTTTCCGGGCTTTGTGCGTTTTTCTTGGCTCCTCTCCATCATTGCTGGGGTCTGGCCTTGTGGACTTTTGGTCTGGGTGCTGTGTGCCCTGGGGCTGTTTCTTTTTTCGGCTGCTCCTGCCCTTGCTGCTTGCTTGGCCTGGGTGTGGGGTGCCTGTGCGGTGCTCTGCTGTGTTGGCACCTGTTTTTTTCTGCCCTCTGTGCCTGGTTTGGGGGCTGTTGGGAGGTCCCCGTTGCTCTGGACTCCCGTCCTGCCTTGTTTTCCCTCCCTTTTAGGGTTGGGGGTTTTCTAGGGGTTGCGGCCGGTGGATCTGTCCCCGCCCTTGTTGGGCTTGTTCGTTGTTGGTTTCCGGTCTTGTTGGGCTCTCCTTTGTTGGTCGACTTTCGGCTGGTTCTTTCTGGGGGCATCTCTGGCCTATGGTCTTTGGGTTGGCCTTCTCTGCCCCTGCTGTTCTGGGTTTGGTGGCCTTCCTGGTTTGGTTGGTGGCCTCCTTCCCTGTGGGCTTTTTGGCCTCCTGGGGTTTTTGGGTATCTTTCCCCTTACCTGTCTTTTCTGTTTGGTTGGGGTCTCGCTCCTGTTCGGCTCCTGGGCTCTTGCTGCTTCCTGGACCTCCTCGGCGGGGTTTGGTGGGCTTTCTCCTCTGGACTCTCTGGGGCCGGGTCATTCGGTTTGGTGGGGTGGGCTGGTTTCTGGCCTGTTCTTTCCTCCTTCCTTGATTGGTCTGGGTGCTTGTGCCTGCGCTCTGTTGGCCGTTGCTTTCTTTGGCCTTCTTCGGGGCTGTCTCTGTTTGCTCTGTGTTTGTGTGGCTGCGGGTTCTGTGGGCCTTCCCAGTGGTTCTAGGCTAGGCGGCCTTGTCCGGTGGGTTGCTTCTTCATGTCCTTTGGGTCTTGGTCCCAGTTGCCCTGTCTCTGGTTTCTCTGGTTGACGGCCTCCTTGTAGGGGCCCTGGCCTTCTGTTTGTCTTCAGTTCTTGTTTGGTCCCGGCTGTCCTCTTCTTCGTTGCTGGTCAGTTGTTTCCTGCAGTCCCCCTTTCCCTCCTTCTCGGTGCTCCCTTGGGTTGCTGCTTTTGATGTGGTTTCCAGGGTGTGCTTGTGGGCGCGGAAGGCCGGTTTTCTGCTTTGGTATTCTCCACTTTGTAATGAAGGGGACGAGGACATAAGGTACCTGGTGGTAATGCTCTATTCCTTACCGGTAATCTTCATTACTCTGAGTCCCGTTGTCCCGTTGTCCTCGTCCCATTCATACGCCCCTCCTTCCCTCCCGGACGGCCAGCCTTCGTGTCTGGGCTTGGTTGTACAAGTGGGATGCTGGGTAAGTACTGCTAGTGCTTATGTACTCCCGGTGAGAGGGGCAGTATTAGGGTCTCAGCACTCCTCTTGTTTTTTTCTGTGGGGAGATGGTCATCTCCACTTTGTAATGAATGGGACGAGGACAACGGGACCCGGAGTAATAAAGATTACCGGTAAGTACTAGAGCATGTTTCCTCTTCTACCACTGTGACTATTGTCTTTACTAATTTAATAATATCAGGGAGATGTTCTCTTTTGAGCATTTGCATTCTCCCAATTTCTCTCTTTATGCATAGGTTTTACGTCCATTTACCTCTCCTTATTCTGAGGTTCAGTTAGGCTTTTTACATTCTTCATGAGTCTTCTTTGAATCAACTTTTGTGACTCTACCTTCTTTCGTCTGGTCTCCTTCCATTTGGGGCTTGGAATAGAAGCCCCAAATTGACTGTGAGTCATTGTGAGACTCCTAGGAACGTTCGTATAGTTATCTATTCCAGGTGGCCATGGTTTCTGTGTCAGCCACACATAGAAGACACAACTACCAACTCCTCCTCCACTGGGAACAGTGCCTTCCTCCACACTCTGAATGAGAAAAAAGAACAAAGAGGACAGATGCAGTATCTGCCTTTTTTGTTGGCCATCAGTTTGCTTCCACCATCTAAATAGGCCATAAGTAATTCCAAAACAAACAGAGGTCATGATTGAAATGTGTATATTTTGTTGGTCACTATTTGTTATACACCCAGTGTAGTTTTGTGGACCAGGGAGAAAGCGCACAATACAGGTTTTAGCACATTTATTGCTAAAACTTAAAAAATAAACTTTCTACATTTATATAACTGAAAACAATTATAGTTTCTCTTTTGCTTTTAGACCTCTTCTTCATATAGCCAGGCATGGGAAGATGTAAAACTGGACACCGCAAATCTTTATTTTAATACCTGAGGCATTTCCAAATTGGGTTTCAAATTATTAAGGCTTTTAGTGCCCCTGTTTACTTCCTTGGATTCTAAAGCAGAGGGTTGAGCACATCTGTCACACAAAA
Organism: Lissotriton helveticus; assembly: GCF_964261635.1. Taxonomy (NCBI): domain Eukaryota; kingdom Metazoa; phylum Chordata; class Amphibia; order Caudata; family Salamandridae; genus Lissotriton; species Lissotriton helveticus. The sequence goes on along the minus strand of NC_136070.1, from coordinate 110,927,438 downwards.
CGGATTGCATAGCAGTTCAATCAAAATGCCTATATCGCCCTAGAATCACACATTTCATCATAAATATATTATGTACTGGGTAAATCAATCAACCATATCGTCTATATACAAAATGCCATACAAGCACAAACAAGTCATATCACTAAGCATTACAGTGTAACACATATTTTTGTATACTGAAATCAGGAGCGTCAAATACAATAGGTTAAAGAGTTACTGTACCTAAATGCACATTTCAGAAAAGACCCTGACACATAACACACTTTCAAATCAAACATCATCTGTAAATGTGCATTGGAGTGTCCTACACCTGATAAAACCACGTGCTTTAAGCAACTGGATTAATAATGTGAAAGAAAAAGATTTGTTATCTACAAAAAAGATAAAGTGGAAAAGTGGTTTGGGTGAAGCTTTAACCCACTAGGGCATTTGGAGCCTCCTCTCCTCCTCGTTAATGTGTTGCTTGTCGTTATAAGATGCCCATACGTCCTGAACAACCTGGTACTCTACTATTGGCTATATATGAAGTTAGAATCTTGAATCTTTTTCTGAAGCAGGAGACGTTCAAGATGCTCACTCTGGCGCAGGTTCTTCAAGCACTGCAACAGAAGGACTGGATGGTGTCAATCGACTTGCAGGATGCCTATTTTCATATACCAATCCTGTAGACGCACAGGAAGTATCTCCGTTTTACGGTAGGGTCGCACCATTATCAGTTTGCGGTTCTCCCGTTTGGACTTACTACTGCACCTCGAGTCTTCACCAAGGTGATGGCAGTGGTGGCAGCCCATCTCAGTTGATTGGGGATTGCAGTTTTCCCCTATCTGGACGACTGGCTGCTCAAAGCAGAGTCGCCAGAGAAGGTGCTTCATCATCTGCAGGTTACAACCCAGCTGTTGTACAAATTGGGTTTCTCGATAAATGTTCCCAAGTCTCACCTGGTGCCCTCTCAGCGCAACCTTTTCATAGGGGTGGGACTAGACACTACTGTGTGTCGAGCATTCCCTCCTCCACAAAGGATTCTCAACATACAGGACATGATTCCCTTTTTTTACAATGGAACGGTCGTTCCAGTCCTGAAGGTCCTTCGCCTGCTCGGTCTGTTCGCTTCCTGCATTCTGTTGGTCAACGATGTACGCTGGCACATGAGGGCACTCCAGTGGTGCCTCCGCAGGCAGTCGTATCAGCACAACGGAGATCTCAGGGAGTCAGTCAGGATCTTCAGAAAAGCTGCAGCGGATCTGTCTAGGTGGAGTGTGAGGGCAATCTGTCTCAAGGACAGCCCTTCCATCTTCCACCATCGGTGGCCACAGTGATAACGGATGCATCCACTCTAGGATGGGTTGCTCATCTGAGGGATCTGGAGATCAAGGGTATTTGGTCTCCAGAGGAAATGTTGCTTCACATCAACCTTCAAGAGTTTTGGGCGATACGTTTGGCGCTCAAGGCTTTCCTCATTTCCCTTTGCAGTCAGTCAATTCAGGTCCTGACGGACAACACTACCGCGATGTGGTATGTCAACAAGCAGGGAGGAGGACGGTCGCATCATCTCTGCAGAGAGGCTCTGCGACTCTGGTCCTGATTTGTCTGATGGCAAATCATCTGGCCGGAGTTCCGATCGTACGTGCAGACAGTCTCAGTCGGCAGTTCTCTGCCGACCACGAGTGGAAGCTCCATCCGGAGGTGGTTCATTATGTCTTTCGGACGTAGGAAACTCCTCGGGTGGAATTGTTTGCCACTCACGAGAATGTTCACTGCCCGTCATTCTGCAGTCTCCAGTATCCGATGCGGGGAGCTTTGGGGGACGCGTTCAGTTGAGTTGGAGCTCGCAACTCCTTTACGCGTTTCCTCCCATACCCTTGATTCCTTGGGTTCTGAGGAAGATTTGCCAAGACCGGGCCCAAGTCATATTGATCGCTCCGGATTGACCAAGAAGGGTGTGGTACACAGACCTCCTTCACCTCTCATCGCACCCTGTGCTCCGTCTCCCTCTCAGGGCAGACCTCTTCTCTCAGATGGAGGGGCAGGTTCTACACCCCCACCTCCAGAGCTTGCACTTTCATGCCTGGAGATTGAACAGGGCAACCTGAACTCTTTCTCTCTCCCGCTTGACATGGTAGATGCTATTTTATTGGCCAGGTGACACTCCACCAAGTCTATCTATTCTTACAGATGGTCCAAATTTGTCAAATGGTGTGGAGAGAAGTCTATTGATGCTTTGAGGACTCGTTTATCCAACATCCTTCAGTTTGCTCTCTCTTTAGCTCAGCAGGGCTTTGCTGTGGCTACTGTGAAGGGCTATTTATCGGCTTTGTCGGCGTTCCTTTGCTTGCCGGACCAGCCGTCCTTGTTTAAATCACCCATTATCTTAAGGTTCATTAAGGGCCTTACCAACAAATTCCTGCCCACTCCCTTTATCGTGCCTCAATAGGACTTAAATCTTGTCTTAAACTACTTGATGGGTTCTCCTTTTGAGCCCTTGCACAAGTGTCCCCTGAGACTGTTGTTTTTTAAGACTTTATTTCTTGTTGACATTACTTCGGCAAGAAGGGTAAGTGAGATTCAAGCTCTGAGTTGGAAACCCCGTTCTTGACCATTCATGCTGAAAGAATGGTACTCAGGACCAAGGCTGCTTTTCTGCCTAAGGTGGTAACTCCTTTTCATCTGGGGCAGTCCATTACCCTTCCTACCTTTTATCCTCCCCATCACCGTTCCAAGGAGGAGGAGCGGCTTCAGCCCATGCATCCTAAAAGTGCGGTGAGTTTTTACCTCGATAGGGCTAAAAACTATTGTGTGGATGACCAGCTCTTCGTGGGCTTCATTGGTCTCAGGAAAGGCAGAGCGATGCACAAGCACACTCTTTCCAGGTGGATTATCTTGTGCATCAAGATCTGTTACTCTTTGGCTGGTAAGGAACCCCCAGAAGGTATTAGAGCTCACTCTACGAGAGCAAAGTCTTCTACATCTGCCTTGTCTAGAGGTGTTCCTGTGGAGGACATTTGTAGAGCAGCAACTTGGGCCTCCCTCCACACTTTTGCTAAGCATTACTGCTTAGATTCCGAGGTGAGGAGGGACGGACACTTTGCGCGTTCCGTCCTACTGGACCTCCTTTGCTCACTCTGCTGACGGCACACTGTAGTGACATTAGGTGTGAGTCAAGGACCAGTCACGCTCGCACTAGCTCTCTGCTTTTAAAAATTGTATTGGTGACGTTTTAAAAATTTTACCTGCTGAAATTGTACTGTGGGACATCTTGCTGATCCTTGCTGGTTCCCCGTCCCGGTCCACTGCGGCTGTGTGCCGTTTGTGTGGAGGGCGTCACTGGGAGCAGCAGGACCAATCGCTAGGCACCTCCAGACTGAGGGAGGGCGGAGCAAGGCTCATGCGCCCTCCGCTATATCAGTCATATGTGCCAGCGGACGCGCCCCTCGTCTGCGTCCGGCCGCGGCCGGCCGGGGACAGGGGCCGGAACCCCTGCCCAAGTCACTACTTCCTCTGAGACTATCCGCAGATATACGAGAGACAAACTAATCGCTCTCCCCGGTAACTGGGACAAGGCCCACACGCAATGTGCAAGAGCCCATCCAAGCCTAACTTATGGTCCTTTCTCCTGCTTGTCCTGTAAATGGTGCAGTTTGAAGCAAACCCAGATAAACAGGCAGACTGTATCGGACGTACATAATTTGTCATGCCTGTACCTTAATGCAAGATCAATACCGAAACATTCCCTAGATATCTGGGACGTCATTAACAAAAAGAACCCTGACCTTGTCTTCATCACGGAAACATGGTTGGACGGAAACAATGTCCCAGACATGGCAAACGCCCTACCAGACACATATAAAATAATCAAACAAGATAGGCATGGCCGGAAGGGAGGGGGCGTTGCGATAGTATTCAAAGACCACCTGACATGCCAACCGGTGCAAGTGGTACAGCAAGGAGAGCATGAAATACTTCCGTTTCAAATAATTGACACCGGCAGTATCGTACTAGCCGGAGCCGAAGCAGTAATCTATAATCCTCCAGGCTGCCAAGCTAAGCTTGGAGCCCGACTACTCACCCAGCTCCTCCCTGTTTGCCTGAAGCAAAATAATTATATAATTGTTGGGGACTTTAACGTTCATTATGAGAAACCTGACAATCCTGCCGCTTGCCAACTACAGAGTGACATGCAGATTCTTGAACTCCGGCAATTGATTGAGGGACCTACTCACATATAAAGACACACCCTTGACCTGCTATTCTCTAACATTGAGGCCACACTTATTCAAGAGGTGCGACCATTACATTACTATGGACAGACCACTCGCTTATAGTATTCATATTAGGACTACCGGCCAAACGAACCAAAACCTGTAAGCCCCAACTAACAACTATTAGAGCCTGGAAACTAGTCACAGAGACGTCGTTTCAAGCTCACTAGCACCCCTCGGTCCTCCAGTAGGAAACCAGCACTCCAGCTAATACGGGGGCAGCATATCTTGAAACAGAAATCGGGTTGACTCTGGATCTAATCGCCCCAGGCAAAAACCCAAGCGCTCGCTCACATCCCCCACGGAGAAGTGGTACATGCCCCAATTAAAGGTATTAAAAAGGAAATGTCAAAATATCGAACATCAATGGAGCCTGTCCAAACTGGATACTGACAAGCTACAGTATAAGGCAGAACTCAGAACCTATAACCACGCCATTAGGGGTGCAAAGAAGACCTATTATGCACAACGTATTAATGATAACTGCAATTCAGCGAAGGAGTTATACAATATAGTGGAAGAACTAAGCAAGCCTGCTAGCATGTCCCAAACGTTACCCCCCTCAGCAGAAGCTTGCAAGAAAATCTGCAACTTCTTCTCGGACAAGATTAGTAAAATCTATTATACCTTTAGCCCCGCTATAAAAGAGGATATAACTAGTCAGAAATTCCAAACCCCATTCTCGGAAACATTACCAGCATTAAGTGATTTCACGCCCTTCACAGAGGCAGAGGTCTTAAAAACAATGGGTGAAGTAAAGTCAGGATCCCCTCTTAACCCGTGTCCCCACTTTATTTTTAACCAGATTGCACGGACCCTCTGCCCGGACATCACTCAACTTCTTAATCACTCCCTCATGACTGCCGCCTTCCCCGACACATGGAAACAGGCAATAGTAACTCCTTTGCTAAAAAAAGCCGGCTCAGACATCCTTAATCCGGAAAATTACCGCCCAAGTTCACAATTACTATACCTCTCCAAGGTCATGGAGAAAATGGTAAACAAACAACTTTCACATTACCTAGAAACTAATGATTTACTGGACCCATCACAAACTGGCTTCAGGGCCAACAATAGTACAGAGGCTACGCTGCTGGCAGTAATGGATAATATCAGAGCATGTACGGACCAGCCGTAGCTCTGATCCTTTTGGACCTGTCTGCAGCGTTCGACGCAGTCTCCCACAACAAGCTCCTGGAAGTCCTTTATGAAAAAGGAATTCACTCAAAAGCCCTGAAATGGTTCAGCTCATTCCTCAGTAACCAAACACAAACAGCCCAACTGGGTCAGTTCCAATCCAGACCAAGAGCCATCGGCTGTGGTGTCCCGCAGGGAGCATCGTTGAGCCCCACCTTATTTAATGCCTATGTATCATCTTTGGCCAAGATCTGCAGGAAGTGGGGTTTCGCAATCTGATCCTATGCGGACGACACACAGTTAATGGTAGCCCTGGAGGAAAGACCAGAAGTTTCAAAAATAAAACTCCACAATTGCCTCTCGGAGATGGCACAGTGGATGCTCGAGCACTGCTTGAAGCTAAATGCAGGGAAATCTGAGATTTGGCTCTTCGGAGGGGCTAAACGATTTGGAATGCCAACTGGTGGCCACAAACACTCGGATCAGCTCCCGTCCCTAAACAATGGGTAAGAAACCTGGGCATTCTGATCGATTATGCTCTCTCCATGAAGGACCACGTGCGGGCCCTCTGTGGTAAATGTTTCGCAACACTAAAACTGCTATCCAGACTCTTCCCCTGGGTTCCATTGGACTTCAGAAGAACAGTTACACAGGCCCTGCTCATAAGTCAGCTCAACTACGGAAACGCCCTATTCGTGGGCATGAATGAGCACCTTTTCACGCGGTTGCAGGTACTTCAAAATGCCACAGCCAAACTGGTCTGCAATAAAGACAGACTAAGCTCGGCATCAATGTGCATGAAAAGTCTCCATTGGCTACCCATTCGTCAAAGAGCAGTATTTAAACTGCTCTGTCATGCACCAACGGTCCTTAGCACTTGAGAACATACAACTTCTTCTAGTGCCTATGCAACTTAACATTGTGTATAATGCTGTTGTGACCACCACTTTGGCGATACTTCTAATTGAAATACTAACTTGAAAGTAGCCAATTTTTGCTCTGCCTTTGCCTGTAATCTTTACATGTTGTATGTTTTTTCCCCCTGTAATTCCCTCTTAAGTACGGTACAGGATTGTGCCCTACCACTAACGGATGTTAGATTATCCCTTGTTCTCAAATTTTTTTTTGTGATTTACTACAACATAAAATCCTTGTCCGGCTGGACATAGGAGTAATATAGCTACCTATCACGGTCTATATTCTATTATTGTTTCTTAAACTTCTCAAGTGCTAAGGACGGTTGTTGTCTGTAATATATGCTTGATACCCGTGGTCCTCAGCCAACTTTGGGGTCCCCTTGTTTCATTAAAAAGTCATGCACACAGAGCACTGTATTTAAGAGGCCCAAAGATCCTCCAGGAGAAAATTGAGTTTTACGTTCCCACAAGGAGCCTCCACTCTTTACAACAAGCCTTAGCCAGAACCAAGCGTATTAAGAAAGTGAGGACTGGAGGGCGCTCCTTCTCACATCTGGCAGCCAGGAAATGGAACGAGCTTCCCTTGGACCTACGGCTCACACCCAAGTATCTGATTTTCCGGAAAAAAACTAAAAACCCATCTGTTCCCTAGATATTAAAAATAATTGCCATCCTGTTTCAGCAGCCTGGCCTTGTATTTCCACCTCCACCGCCTTGATATCCCTTAGGATGAGTGTTGCGCTTTATAAATAAATGAAGAAAGAAAGAAAGAAAGAAGGGTGGACACCCTCCTCCGGGAGTGCGGACTGCTGTGGGACTCTATTCACAAGTTGAGGAATCCACTGGCAGATGTATCCATCAGAAGAACAAGTTACTTACCATCGGTAACGCTTTTTTCTGGTGGATACAGTATCTGCCAGTGGATTCCTCATTGACCCACCTGCCTCCCCGTTGTCCACCCTTGTATACCTGAAATAGTGGCAATGTTTAATGTCTATCTGTTACTTTCAAAGGAAGTGTATTATTCTATTTGCTGTCCTGCATTGATTTCACACTATGTGTGTTAGTTTGAATACTGTGTATTGTGTATACTTTACATTTGTTGTCGGACCGCCCGTATGCCTTGAAGGCACGGAAAAATAGGGCGTAACTAATGTCATCACACCAAGGAGGCTCTCTTATGGCTCCGGTGACGTCAGCGGAGCCGCGAGCAGCGCTATGCAATGGTGACGTCGTCCTCGTCGGCGTGGAGAGCTACGAAAAAGTTCCGAATGCCGCTGGCGCCTGGGATATTCACAAGGTGAGGAATCCACTGGAAGATGTATCCCCCACAAAAAGCGTTACCAAAGGTAAGTAACTTGTTCATTTAGTGGTTTAATAGTCATTCCATTTGCACACGTGTTTTAAGTAACCAACGTGTTTAAATGGTCGTTTTATTTTTTGCAGTGAATATTTTTGTTTTGTTTTCTATTAGAAGCCCACCGTAGATGGACACGAAGGAGACCAGCCTTCCGGAGAACCTGCCACTGAAAAAGTAACTATTTTCAGACAATGTTTTAGAAAAAACGTACATATGTCCAGTCCACCAGGTAGTCACTTGACCGTTCTTTGAGGATTCACGCCAGGCTGGAAGGCAGTCATGCTTTTGATCCAACATGAGATGCTCGTGGAAAATCTAGTGATCTTCCAAACTGTCCATGAGTCCCAGACCGGTCTTAGCAATAGACTGCTGATTTATTTATACTGTAGCCTATAGAGAGGTATACCTTCTGTTATAGAGACAGGTTTTTAAAAAAATATTATTTTACAAACTTTAATTTGAAACCCAGTATTAGCTGTTCCATCACTGACCATACTGCGTTTACTGATACACAAGTGTTGGAAATGCTGTATTTCCAACACATATAATGCCTCTACCCTTAGCACAAATTGTATATTACATATACTGTCACTACTTTCATTGTTCTCTACATTCAGAATGTTGTAAGCCATTGCATGTCAACCCAATTTGTTAATCAGACTAAGAGGATTATTTTTCTTTTAGTGTCTACTATCTTTCAGGTGTGCTTAATTCTTGCATTCCTCGCATTCATTTTGTGACATTTCTCTCCACATTTCACATCGATCAATTATCAAATCGCACATTTGTGATGATTTCTATAATGTCAAAAGATGCCCTCATGAATACTATATTCTAGTCTAGCTTTCCTTTCAACAGACCATTGTAACTTAGAGGTATAACTTTAGCACAATTTGTCAACCTGAGATATACCAATATCATGACTACAGGTGCCACAATGCATTAAAGGAATCCCCAGAGCTGGACCATGGTATTCCTGAGAATGTAGGCTCATTTGGTTATCTCAGCAATACCGTAACATAGAGGCATTTTCCAAAGTGACATATGAGACTACAAAAGCCATAAACCAACTGTTGGAAATGGCCCTTCTTGCAGGGTTATCCCCAAACTTTTTGCTTCTTCCTCCTTTGTTGTTCCTGACCGGTGGCTGTTGGCTATAGGACTCTGGGCACTTTACCACTGCTGATCAGTGCTAAAGTGCATATGCTCTCTGTGTAAATTATTATTGTGATTGGCTATCCATGATTGACATATTTGTTTTACCAGTAAGTCCCTAGTAAAGTCAGTTCAGTGAGTGTGCCAGGGCTGGTTATTCAAATGCTACTAGTGCGCCTGCAGCACTGATTGTGCCACCCACATGAGTAGCCCTAATATGGTGTTACAGGCCTGCCACTGCAGTGCCTGTTCGCAGTTTGTTAACTGCCATGTGGTCCTGGCCAGTGTACACATTTGGTACAACAAAAGGAGGAGTATCCCCTACTGAGATTTCAAAAAAATCTCACTTGAGGGCGTACTTTCTGGCAAAAAAGGAAAAATTCAACCTTTTGTTTAAAACCCCTCACTCACCCACCTAGTGGTGACATGCTTCATCATCGGGGTCCACCCTGGTGACCTAGCGTCACCAGGATGTGCTTTAACACCTGTACTACAGTGGAGCGGGTTGTGACTGTAGGTGCAAAAATTTTTTAAAAATTGTCCTGGTTTAACTCAAAATATAATTTTTATTTTAGAGCAACTGAACAATGTTTAAAAAATGAAGGCGAGACCCTGGTAGGTGAGTTACGACCAGAGAGTCTCTATATGTGTTGATGTGAATTGGTCGACATGTTTCTACCAATAGGGCGGTAGTGTACACATTTGCCAGGCCTTTTCTTACACATTGGACACCCCTATGGTAGGCCCAAGGTCCCCCTCTTGGGCAGCGTGCAGCGTATGTGAAAGGTAGGACATGTACTAGTTTGGGTAACATGTCCTGATAGTGAAACACTGCCAATTTCGTTTTTCGCTATTGGAAAGGCTATCTTGCCCATAGGACAGAACGGGGAATGCTGTGTAACATGTTTACCTGCATATCTTCCCATAGCAGCCAGATAGAAATTTGGAATCTGGTATCCCTCTAATCAGAATTTAATAACACATCTTTTCAGAAGGATTGTTTTTAAATTCAGAGTTTTGAAATAACACTTTTAGAAAGTAGCTATTTTCTTGTTCAACCTTTCTGTGTGCCTCTGCCTGTTTGTGAATTGACTGTCTGGTTTGTGAGTGACAGGGGCTGGGGTGGCTCCAGGAGGTTGGGTGAGTCGGCACGAGGCTGAGTAGACCTATGTAAATTTGGAGTGGTGGGAGGAGTAGCACCTGGGTCTGAATAGGGCTGTACCTGCCTTTCACAATGCTGGATCCACCTCCTGCGGTGCGTCTGTTGGCCCTGGCCCACACTCACAAATGAACAATATGCGCACTGCCAGAGTGCACCCAGAACTGGTTTGGACTGGGTCCAGGACCCCTCACACATGAAGAACAAAGACTTTTGGGGTATAAATATATGAGCGGAAACCCCTAAACTTTAGATTAGAAAATACTTTGTGATCAAGAAGGAATCCCTGCCAAAGAATAACAGTCAGGAAGACTGAGGAAAAGTGCTGCCATTGCTGTGTGTCTGGGAGCTGTTCTGCAGTTGCTGTGATTGCTGAGGAAGAGGACAATAGGGCTTTCTGCTGTGTACTGTGTCCCCCTTACTTAACCCCTCCGCGGCGCTGAATGTTACGCGCTGGTGCGGAACGTTCTATTGTGCGGGCGGGGCCGCGACATTCAGCGGACGTGCACAGCACTACCGAGGTAGTGCACGCGACGTCCGCTGAACTTGTGCAGCATTAAAGGGGCTAAAGAGAAGCTGTGCTGTGTGCTTCGTCCCCTCTGAAGTGTACATATCTCCAAGGACCTGAGGAGAGCTGCCCCCCTGTTGGAAACTCAGGGACACAAATGTTTTGCAAAGGACTTCTACAACTCGCCTTAAATTGTGCTCCGCTGTGCCTGCTGTCTCTGGGGCTATTTTAGTGTCCCCAGGACATCGTTTGTGCCGCTGTGCAGCCCGGCTTGCTGGCACACTTGTCTGCTTTCCAGAAGTACTAAGAGCGCTGCGTGCATCTCAGCCGATGGCCTGTGACAGACCCCCACTTGGTTTGCCTTCAGTGCTTGGAGTTGTACCAGGTCCTGCACGGATTGCAAGACAATGCATCCTAAGCCAATCAGAGTGCGAGCCATGAAGCTCCTGCTCGCTCGACACATGTCACCGCACTGCTCCATGTCCCAATTGCGAGGGTAGAATTGTCTCTGGTAACTTTTCCCCACAGGTTAGAGAAGAGCTAGGCGTTACCCTCGCTCATGAGCTAATGCCAACCCTAAATTTGGCATCCAAAGGCACCCTCCCATAGCACTTTCCCGACCTTTGGAATAATGAAGGAAGGACTGCACCTGATGTTAAGACTTGTGAGGCGACCTGAAGGAGTTTGCCCACACCCACTTGTACCCAGGACAAAGAAGTAGACTCCCAGGGACAGTTGGCTGACCTCCTGTGTGGTTATAAGGACACAACAAGGTGGAAGAGGACCTTTTCCAGAATCACCCCCTTGACCAGTAGCAAATGGGCTTGAACTGGGCCCTGGTGGTGGCCACTGCTGGAATGAGTTTTGACCTCCAAGTGCTGTTCCTAACACAGACCCATGTCTGTGCCTAACTAGACTTTTAAAAACTGAAAAGTGGGTACTTAGAAGTTCTTGAAATTCCAACCATCCACAGGCCCAGGACCAAACACCAAAGACAATCCACCTAAGGCATGACTTCACTGCGTTGAAGAAACAGGCTTTGTCTGCTTAGAGCTTCTCTACAGCATCAAATCTTTATCTGCTGGCCATCAGTGAGAAGGTACCTGACCTCATGGAGCTCATCATCAGATGCAGACTGCAGTCATGTCCCACTAGTTCTGAGCTCCAAAAAAACAACTAAGTTTGAACTTCCCTGGGCCCAAAATTTGAATGTTCCCACTTGGAGCTCTATCTGCCAAAACCAATGGCTGCTGCATGACCTCATCCAATGGCTATCCAACTTCGAAAGGACTTACTCAGATACAGCCTGCAACCTTGCCCCATCAGAGGATTTCAACTTTCATTAATTGAGACCAAGGGCCTGGTTTTGAGTTTTTTAGGCGGAGTATGCACCGTTTCCAAGGCAGAGTACTTTATTGAAACTATGTAAGGACTGTATCTAACAGCTCTCGGGTATGGATCTTCATGACTTCTGCTTTTGGTGCCTTGACTCTGGCCGTGCAGCCAGAAATACAGTTGTTCACAAGGAACTCATTACATCAAAAAAAGAAGATGTGCAAGGAGTATTCAATTCTACTGTGTATTCACACTATAAACCAGATAATATCAAAATGTGACGTGATTGACTCGGGCCTTCACTCGAAGTTATCTTTGTCATGTGCCAAGATGAACCAAAAGGCAATCCATGACCACAAGGCAAAGCTCACTCACAGTAAGTTGAGGAACTCAAAGTTCTATTCCCAGTCATAAATACACAGTATGGTGATCCCGGTCGAAGTGGAGGGTGTTAATGGGCTCTTTCTCCAAAAGTCGCTCTTTTGACCAGTCTTCATCAAAGCTAGAAAAGTAGAAGAGTAGCCATAAGAAACATAAAAAGTCAAACATGGTTCACCTACATCTTGCAAATCACACCATTCAGAGTCGCATGGTGCACCCACCAACTCTAACCCACAAAGCATCTCTTCTTAAGTGGAGGTGGATTCATTGCTGATCCCATGTCAAATTTCTTTTGATCGTTTGGCAATGCCAGATCAGCTCCATCAACTTTTTAGCTATGGGCAAGACCTTTGGTGCTACACCAGATCCCACTGGAGCGCCTTTGGGGCTCATGGATCAACGGAGGCCTCCAGCTGGTCTCCCATCAGCAGAGTCATCCTGGATGGAAGCTGTGCCTCTCGGCCTCATCCCAGGGTCCCTGCTGATGCTGGCTCTGGTACTATTGAGTCTGAATCTCACAGCACCTCTACCTCCATCCTGGGAGCTGAATTCAACACCACTATTGCAATGTCCAATGCCACTGGCTCCATATCTGCATCAATTACAAAGCTGCTGAAGACTTGGTTGTTTTATTGGCTCCGGAAGCCCATGCTTCTCTTCCTAGACATAGGTTTTATGCTCATTATGAAACTGGCTATTCGAAAGAGGAGTACATTTTTGTTGAGCAATAAAAAGCCCTTTGATCAAGGCGATATGTATGCCAATCTTCAGTGTCCTGAACACCTCTCTGGATATTGGCCTTGCTTCTCCAACCCTACTATTGCCAGTGAGGAAACATCATATTTTGTGAAAGTCATCAGGAGAGCAGTACAAATTGCTGATTTTGTTCTGCTTACTCAGTAGGGTAAGATAACTCTCCTAACAGAAGTCTTGAACACAGCACAGGCCAATCAGGAACCTTTGTTACAGTTCAATGAGTGTCATGAGTGTTGCATCCTAGTGCCACTGTGCAAGTTCACACCCTTTGTCTGTAATGAGCATAAGCATCATCATGTGTTGTTAGCCTCCATGGCTCCATACCTATGCGTATGTGTAACATCCCTTGCAGCAGTGGGAGGCGCCATGCATATCTAATATGGATTGTTTTGTAAATATACCAACCCCGGCGGCAGTGGTAGGCACCGTACATGTATATTTTTGGCTCCCACCAATTGACAACCATGTGCAGAATGAAACAACCGTTTGCGTGTGCATTTGTGTAAATAGCTTTATCAGCATAATTACTAGAGACACCATTTGCGTTGGACTCGTGCAGCATTACCATAATTACGGATGTTACCCTTGAGCACCATTACCATAATTGAGGGGGCTAGCAACGTGTTGGAAACAGCTGCTGTGTGCCCAAAGACCTTTTCACATGTATCGAGGGATATTTAAGCAACACAATGAAGACAGCTGTTGCTTAGTGTTAGAAATGGGGGTCTCTAGTTGGCAATGGCTTGCACCCTGTCCAAGTAGGAACCCTTATTTTAGTCAGGGTAAGGGGCTTTCACAGCTATGATAACCCCTGCTCACCACCCTTTAGCTTGTCACAAAGAGTCAGGCTTATCTCAGGGGCAATGTGTAAAGCATGTGTACAAAACACACACAGTCAAACAGTGAAAACACTACAAAATTGACAAAATTGATGTATATACGAAGTGTTTAGATTAATGTTTGGTTTTGTAGATATAATGTCGAATAAGTGTATGTAAAGTTTATATGTAAATGTCTTTCTCTTTCAAACGAATTTCTAAGTGAAAAAAATTATAAAGTAAAAGGGTATAAATAAATGATACCGAACAAATCTAGAAATCAGATTGATTTGTCACTGTAATTGAGGAGTACTGTAAAATTACTCTGTAGGGCCAGCACTTTGTGTTCTAAAGATTAGTATATGGTCCAGCTGCCCCTACGTCCCAGGACCTATCTCCCAGTTGTTAACAGGAGGAAAGCACACACAAGCCCTTGGAGAACCTTGGCAAGCAGAATACAGAGATCAAGAGTCCAGTCCTTTCACTGCCCAAGAAGAAGCAATAAGCAGTAGGCTAGCACAATACAGCAACAAGCAGTGGTGCAGTTCCCCTCCTACAGCATCTCCAGCTATTCTTCTTGGCAGAATCTCCTCTTAGTTCAGAAGTGTTAAAAAGTTATGGTGTAACAACTCCAGTACTTATACCAGTTTCTGCCTTTGAAATAGGCAAACCTTAAAGGAACATCTTTGTGGTACATAAGACCCTGCCTTTCCCTGACCTTGCTCCAGACACACTACAGGGGGTCGATACAGATTTGTGTGAGCTCAGGCACAGCCCTATTCAGATGTCAGTGACAACTCTTCCCACCACTCTTGCTCAGAGATACCTAGCAGCCTAGTGATGGTCCATCAGGATATGCAAGGCACACATTAGCTCCCTTTTTGAAACTGTCTACAGTGAATGTACAAACAGCTCAACTGTCACCCTCCCTCAGATTTGGATTCCACAGGCAGGCATAGGCACAGAATGGTAAAGCAAGAAAATGTCCGCTTTCTAAAAACTCTGCTCCATTCTCAGAGCGGAGTTTGCAGAGTTTTCTCAACTCCACAGAGCTCACGGAGTGCAGAAAACTCAGCTCCCTTTAGTGTAGCAGCTCACACTTGCTAACGGTAAGTTGGCAACCACAAGCTGCAGCTTGGGAGAATTTCTACCAGAGCAGCAGGAAGATAAGCACGAACGGTAGTTGGCACTGCATTTTAAATTGTGTGTTCAGGGACCCCACAACTCCATCTCTCCCCAATTGGAAGTTACACTTGTAAGAGGTTATAAGGCAGCTCCAATAATAACCTATAGGAGAGATAGTCCTTGCAATTGTGACTGAAAAACTAAATTAGCAGTATTTCTCTATCAGGATAGGTAAAACACACAAGTACATGCCCTACCTTTGAAATACCCTGTCCCTGGGGCTTCCATGGGCCTACCTTAAGGATGCCTTCGACATGGCAGTTTTAGAACTATCCACATAGACACTGCAGTGGCAAGTCTGAGACATGGTTGCAGGGCTACTCATGTGGGTGGCACAATCAGCGATGCAGGCCCACTAGTGGCATTTTATTTACTGGCCCTGACACACACAGTGGACTTTACTATGGACTTAACAGTAAATCAAATATGCCAATCATAGATAAACCAATCGCCATTACACTTTAGACAGAGAGCATATGCACTTTAGTACTGATCATCAGTGGTAAAGTGCCCAGAGTCCTAAAGCCAGCAAAACAGGTCAGAAAAAATAGGAGAAAGAAGGAAAAACATTTTTGGGATAAGCCTGCAAAAAGGATCAGGTGCTACACTTAACCTTGCAGCAAAGCAGCACTTACCTGGTTCCAGTAGGCTCCCATCCCGGACCGCGGCAGTGATCTCCAATCCAGTCTTCCTTCCTATAAACTACACGCTTCTTCTGGTCGACCATCAAAAGTGAGTAGTGGTAAACGTCAAAGAGTTGACATCTTTCATGCCTTAGTGGTCCAAACTGGTTCTTTAGCGTTTCTTCAGGCCCAACAGGAAACATTTTATGTGTGCATAGAGAAATAGCCAGTGTCAAAGAAAGATATACGCTCTGTTACACAAATCTTAGTGAGTCTTGTGGTGGTGTTGTTATGGAACAGTGATCTACAACGACCTCAAAGAAATTATCCAACCCCAGTCAGTGTGGGGGAGGACTCCACAGGGGGAAGCAGGCATATCTAAGGGTTGCATGGACCCTTGAAGGTGTGTAGCAGTCGCACCTACCCACATCTGCTGGCCGCCGGAGGACAACACTGAACTAACCCTCCTCATTGGTGGAAGGTCGGACAGTTCTTTCCGCTTTTAACCATAACAGACGGACCCAAGAATACATTTCATTTTGGGTACTGTCACAATATTTTTATCCCCCACATTCACCACTACAGGGTTCCTCTTAAAATATCTCTGCTAAAGAGCCCTTTTGCAGGGCCCGTGGTGGGCTGAAGCGCCAACCCCATGGGGAGCAAAAACGCCCTATGATGAAGCATGCCACCTTAACGGATGTGTGAGGGCAACTCTTCAAATTTGAGGAATTTCCCAACTATCCACTTTATCCAAATTGAGACTTATCAATCTTAGATGAGTTACTTCTGTTTTGTTACAGGGGCACTGCAGGGACAGTGGCTGTGCAGAATCATCACTGCATCCAAAACACCTTGGAGAGGTGCCATTGCCTTTGGATTCGTGGGACTCCCATCCCCCTCCATGTATTGGCTTGATCCATGGGAGGGGCGAGAAGAGAAGTGGCGGAGATGACGTCTTGATTGCTTAGGGGGATGGGACCTGACCCTGCCCCGGTCATCTACAGCTAAGAGCCTGGTGTGCATGGTCTCCACTGCTGGGATTTCGGCATAGTGAATCCAGTCATATGCCCCTCTGTGTGGGGTGCTCTCTACGAAAACCGACAGGCCGGGTGAAAGTCTTCACTGCAGGCAGCGGAGAGTAGCGGTCATGCCCCGACTCCGAGAGGTGCCATCGTGACAAGAAACAAGGCTTCCAGATGCAGCAACCAGATTACAACCCAGACTAAACTGGAGAAATTTGTTTGACAGAAACAGCAAAACAACGACCGAGCGGAGGCGGTGACCCCAGGTGACACGGCGGAACCCACGAACAAGTATCTCCTCGAGGCAATCATGGCGATAAGGACCTCCCTCGAGGTGAGAATCGACACTGTGGCCACGGATCTGGCACTATCCGGGAAGACATGAATAAAATGGCGGAAAGAGTGGGCACAGTAGAGAGCACCACAAATAACTGGTAACTGACACTGCCCTTCTCAAGAGACAAGTTACCGAACTGCGCTCTTCCCACGAGGAGATGGCCCTACAGTTGGACAATTATGAAGGGAGAATGCGGAGGAACAACATCCGCATTCTAGGTGTTACGGAACGCGCAGAGGGGCAGGCAGCTAACCTTTTTGTTGAGGAACTGGTCCTTCAACATCAACAACCAAGAGGACTCTCCAAGTGTTTTACGATTGAAAGACCTCACTGTGTGCGGGGAGGCCGTCCGAAACCGGGAGCGCCCCCTAGACCGCTTCTTGCTCAGGTATTTAACTTTCGAGACTGTGATGTAATTCTTCAAACAGCGAGAGCGGGCCCACCACTAACCCTCGAGAAAAACAAGATCATGTTCTTTCTTCACTTTGCGAATACAGAAACAGCGCCATAGCTTCCTGGAGGTGAAACGGGCCCTCCGAGATCAAGAAGTTAGATATGCAATGATGTTCCCTGCCAAGATGAGAGTGGAAGCCAATGGGAAGTTGTGGTTTTTCACTTGTCCAGAGGATGCCTGGGACTGGATGGAAGGCTGTCGCACGGTCGAGAAGGCGAAGAAGGGGTTCTCGGCTGCGGATGATGCCGATGACTGGCGCCAGCAGAGGCGCTCTCCTCCACATTCTGCCTCTGACTCCCAGGGACACACAGGGGGGCATTGATATGGAATCTGGTAAGACTAAATGGGGTTGACCCTGGTCCCTTGAGACTCTCTTGAACACTTCTACGTGTGAACATGGAGCCACAGCCTCCGGAATGTGGGATTACTGATGATAAGATTTGGACTGGAGGACGGGGCAGGGATCCTGATACATATTTGCTGTTACCTGCCCTTGTTCAGGGGTTTGGCCTGGCGTTCAGATGGCCTCCTCACGGTCTTGATTGATATGATTTTTCAGCATGTTTAGCTGTATTGCGGTTGTTACTTTCCTTAAGAGGTCCGCTGCTGCACTGGTCCTTGATCAAGGGCACTGCAAGATGACTGTTGAGGGCCGTATTTGGCCTCTGTATTGTGTATTGTTTTGGGGGTGGGGATCGGGCCAGGGGACGAAGCATCTACTGATTGATTGTGAATAAATGGGAAGTTGGGTTGCTCACGTTCCCTGGAGTGCTTTATCTGTGGGCGACAGACACTCTGCATGTTGGGGGTGGCAGGCGGTTCTAGTCCCGTTAAGCAGGGAGGCAGTGAGAGGAATGAGTTCTTAAAGGTAGGGCAAGGTTGGGCTTAATTTTTTGGGGGGTTTGCAGTAATTGTTTTTTTGCAGCAGGACAAAGTATGTATTAATCTTAGATGGCATCTATATTCAGAATGCTGATGTTAAGTTTCAAGGCATTGTAATATGCAATTACGGCCTAGGGGCCGCCCTGAAGAAGGCGACGGAGGGTTTAATACGCTATATATTTTCCATGAATACCATTGTATTACCATCTGAGGCCAATGGCGAGAGGTCAGGGACTTAAAATTACTATATGGAATGTCAACGTGTTAGGAGACAAAATTAAGCGAAGTATTGTTTTGCAGTATATCCACCGTCAGGGGCTTGACGAAGTGTTGTTTCAAGAAACCCATTTGATTGGTAATTCTTGCATGGCCCTCAATAGGAAGGGATATCGCATGGTGGCACACTCAGGTTTCACCACTGGGTCCGGAGGTGTGGGGGTTCTCCTTCGTAGAGGCTGCCCTTATGTGATACAAAACACTTGGACGGATCCACAGGGTTGATACGCAGCTTGTACGGGTATGCGGGAGGGCAGAGTTCTAAATGTTATCTCTGTGTATGCCCCACCGGGTCTGCAACACTTGAAATTGACAGATGTGGGGGCGCTATTGTTGAACTTACCTGTAGGCTCCCTGGTTATTGGAGGCGACTTTAACCTGACGATGGACGGCCTACTGGACCGATCCCTGCCCAGACGTGACTCGACACACTGTTCACAATTAAGTGATTTTACTAACTCCATGGGGATGGTGGATATTTGGAGATGGTCCCTCATGACACACACTTTATGTTTCAATCTGGTGTACACAGCAGTCAATCACAGATCGATTTGTTCACCCATGCACAACACATACAGGAATTTACTGATTCTGCGTGCTTGGCGCGAGGAGTTTTGGATCATTCCCCTGTGCTGGCGATCCTCGGTGCTCAGCACGCTCCACAACCTGGTCCGATTAGGATTCAGCCATGGGCACTAAAGATTCCACACATCAGGGAAACCTTGCCGAAAGATACTGATTACTATTTTGAGGAGAATATAGGATCAGTTAAGTCAGCAATTACACTATAGGACGCATATGGTGCAGTGATCAACGGGAGGACACTGTCTATGATGGTGGGTCATAGGGCAGAGCGTAATCGGAGGGTGATTGAATTGGAAACTGAGATCTTGCGCCTTGAGAATACCATCTCCCAAGGCCTAGTTCCTGATATTCAACACCGTTGGAATATAAAAAGACAGGATTATAGACAATTGCTCCTAGAGGACAACAATAGACACGCTCTGGACACCTGGCATTGGATATACAAACAGCGCGAGCGAACCTGCAAATTGTTGGCATGGCTGAAACACAAAAAACAGTCAACATGATGAGTGCGTGCAGTTAAGGGGCCTGACAACGATCTGATTACAAACCCTCAGGGCATTGCTGAGACCTACGCAAACCATTACAAAAGAGTATACGGTGTCCTGCTAAATTCACAAGCTTCGATGGCGGCAGAACTCCTCGCCACTATCGGGGTAACGAGTATTTCCGAACTCAGTAGAGAGGCGTTGGACATTGACATATCTGTTGATGAAGTTCAGAAAGCAATTCAGGACATTCGCACGGGTAAAGCAATGGGGCCCAATGGGCTTCCTATTGAACTCCTCAAAGCTATGGCTTTCAAGCTCGCACCCCATTTGCTCAATCTGTATAGTGAAAGCTATGAGAACACCCTTCTTCCGGCTGATATCCGGCGGCCACCATCGTGGTTATCCACAAACCTGGTATACCGGTGGATGAGTGCGCCTCATACCGACCTATATCTCTGATTACAGTGAAGGACAAAATTCTTGCCAAACTGTTGGCTAATCATCTGCTCCCTTATCTCACCGACCTGGTTCACCCAGACCAGTCGGGATTTATGCCGGGTCGGAACACAGCGCGAAATCTGCGTTGAGTGCACGGTGCACTGGGCCATGTAGATACGCTTGAGGAAGAAGGGATCTTGCTTGCGTTTGACGCAAAAATGGCATTCGACGCCATAGCGTGGGAGTATTTGTTTGCAGTTCTTGCCCGCATCAGATTCGGACACAAGTTCATTGGGTGGGTCAAACTATTATACACACAACCCATGGCACATGTTTCAGTGAACAATCATCGTTCCACTCCTTTCCCCCTTTGTCAAGCACAATGCAAGGATGCCCGTTATCACCACTCTTTTTTGCCATGGTCTTGAGCCTCCGGCGGTTTGGATAAGGGGGGACCCAGGCATCAAAGGTATTAAATGTACGAATGAACATGAAGACTGCATATCACTCTATGCTGATGATATTCTGCTTCATCTTGCTTCTTTTGTGCTTTCACTCCGCTGTGTACTACATATTTTTCATATTTTGGGGCGCATTCCGGGTACCAGATCCCAGATGTACTCTCTTTGGGGAGACCCCGCACAAAGTCCTCAAGGATATGATATTACGGTGGCTTCCCAGGGTTTTCGTTATTTAGGCATTTTTATAACTACTAATGCTGCACTATTTTTTTAGCAGAATTTGTTGGGGCCGCTACAGAGGTTTCGATCAGATGTCACACATTGGAAGACGCTCCACCTTACTCTGTTGGGACTTGCGTCTTTATTCAAGATGCTCGCTCTACCACGCTTTCTTTACACCCTGCAAAACACTCCTAATCCGATTCCTAACTCTTATTTTTTGCAGATCAAAGCAGCAGTGAGAGATTTACAGTGGGACAATAAGCCGTCTTGGATAGCCATAAACAAACTCACTATGGGATGGTACGATGGGGGTATTGGGTTGCCAGATATGTGCCTCTACTATCAGGTTTTGCAACTCACGACCATCAATCAATGGTTGTTCGGGCGACTTGACGATCCCAGCTTCCGCCCTGATCATTGGCTAATGGGGAAGGGGGGCTACAGCAGAGCATTATACATAAGCCATAGAAAATTACGCCTGACTGGCCCCAGGGCGCGTACAGTGGAGGTGTGGCATGGAGTGCAGCGGCGGATGGGTTGGCAGGGATGCCTCACGAAGGCTACCCCTCTGTGGGAGCCAGACATTTTGGGATGACTAAGCGCCAAGGCGGGGTTTGAAAAATGGGACGCAATCGGGATTTCCACTGTGGGTGATATGTGGGTTGAGGGCAAGAAGGCATTGTTTATGGATCTCCAAACTAAATACCAGCTAGCATCGTCGGAAAGCTACCGCTATCTTCAGATCAGCCATGCAATTGACTCCGCCCTCCCGAAGGATACCCACCTTCTGGATTCCTTTCGTCTGGAGGACAGGCTATTGCTGGATCCCATGGATCGCAAGGCCATTTCCCTCACATGTAAGAAATTGATCAATAACTGCGATAAACTAAGGGCGAGTTGGGAGGTTGACCTGGGGGAAATGGCCGATGAGGACTGGATAGAGACATTGGCCTCACCCCGAGAAGTGGTCATCCCTACGCGACTTCAGCTGGTCCAGCTCAAGATTCTCCATCGGGTATATTTTGACGCCACACTATTATTCAAGTTGGGTAGGAGACCCGATACACTTTGCCTCTGACACTGTAACCAGACTGGTACATTCATGCATATCCTGTGGGATTGCCCCCACATATAACAATACTGAACAGACGTCACCAAACAATTAAGAAGGACTTGTGAGAAACATATACAGACAACTCCCACATTATGTCTCCTCAATATCTGGGAGGCAACGGACCTCACACAAGCCGAACAATTGTGGGCCACTATGGGGTGGAGTATAGCGAAACGGAAAATTACTCAGAAGTGCGGGGTGGACACTATACCACACTTGCGAGACTGGGTGAAAATATGGACCATGCCATGATTGCCGAAAAACAGTATATAAATGGAGAGGATGTCCACGTAAATGGGATCACAAGTGGGGACGATGAAACAAATATAGGGAGGAGATCTTCATTTCTCCTACGGTGGAACTGAGGAGGGAGAGACTCTCGATGTCGGAGAGGGAGGATGAGGAGATGATGGCGCATACATAGGGTAATCAAGGTTAGGATGAACCAGTTGTGTTTCCTGACCCGGGGACATAGTTGCAACCCTCATAACAAATGTTAAGATGTTAAAAGAGTGGACTCCCATGGGCGCCTGCTGGGTTGATGGTTGGAATGTAATACTGTAATCTGATATAACTTTGCCGAAGATGTCAATGTAATGTCATTATTGCTGCAGTTTGTTTCTAATAAAAACTGATTAAAAAAAAATTTAAAAAAATATTCCCTGAGGGATTAAGAGCTTATTTCACCAGAGCCAAAGCTGTAACCACTGTGTTACCTAGAGGGGTCCCTATGCTGGTTGTCTATCATGGACATCACTGCACATGTTCGCCAAACACTACTGCCCCGACAGTCAGGTCCAGCGAGATGGGTGCTTTGCAAGTTTGCCTCTCCAGGACTTCCTACTCTAAAACAGACCCTACCCTGTGGAGATATTGCTTTGGTATCTATTCTAAAGCAATGTATCTGCAGATAGATAGAGTCTATACCAAATACATTACTGAAGGTACATAACATGTTCCTATTGGATGTATGACGTTACAACGCATGCTTTTACATCGCATGCCTTTACAACGCGGTTTTTACATCGCATACCATTACAACGCATAGCGCTTTTGGGTGTTGGATAGTGAATAGTTTAATTTACTATTCCAACTCCAGTCCCCGTGGACACTAGGGAAGGTTATTGGATAGTAAATTAACCTATTCCCTATCCTAGAGCGCCCCCCAGCGCAATGCGTTGTAATGGTTTGCGTTGTAATGCCCGCGTTGTAATGGTAGTGCATTGTAAAAGTTTCGTTGTAAGTGATGTTTCCCGTTCCTATCCCACCTCTGCCACTTCCATTAACCCATATCACCACATTCACCCATTTCTATAGTTCTCAAGTTACCAAACTTATGAAGAAGGAAGTCTATGATGGTCCTGCTAGGTTTTTAACCTCAAGCCTGCTGACCACTGCATATTTCAGCAGTGGGAAGTTGTATTCAATTAACCATCCTAATGTATAGGTGTACATTGTACAGCTGAGTAGCCTTTCTGTCCTTGTTTTGTTGTCCATAATAGACTTCCTTTAGACACAGACAAAACAGAAGCCGAATACCTGATTATTTACTGACACAGCTGAAAAACAATGGCATAGATTTACCAAATGTACACACAACGCAGCACCCAAAAATGTTGTACTGCATTGTGCGAGAGGAAGAGAGGAGAGTGCCATATCTACGGAGTGATAGTCAATAACAGGAGATCCCAATTTTGGTCTGTTTTTCTTCACTTTTGTGATTCAAACACATCGCAAAATGTTTGTAAATCCGTGCCAATTTGGTAAAACTGCCCAGCATCCTATATGTTGTAACCGTGATGTGATTACACATTTGCGCTCCCATCGATAATAGAAAAAGCACGTACTCTGTTTGCTCAGTATCAATACCATTTAGGGGTCTAACTCCGTCATTGTCAGCAGGGTCGACATATTTTCACTCTGTAGCATTTAGATATTGGAGGTCATTTAGAAGTTGCTATAAATAGTGCTGTAGGTCTTACAACCGTCCAGTCAACGGGTTACTGCTTCACCTCACAGTAATTTCGGAGAAATCTACAACAGCCATTTGCTGTTAGGAAATACATATAGTAATGAACAGCAGAAATAATGTTCCCTTTAGGCCTGGGAAAAATTCAAATCACGTAAGGGTAATTCACGAAATTCCTGAGATCAGGGCCTTACTCCAAACCAGTGGTGGCTGCCAGCTATCGGGAGTGGTGAGGCGGGCATACAGCTGCTGGGAACACAAAACATACTGCAATACTCACCAAACATACGTTAAAAAAAGAAAAAAAGCAACTTACATGACCGAGCTCCTCACTCTGGACCAATCCTTCCTCCTACCTGCAGGACCAGCTGACTTGCTTCAACAATCAGGTCGATGCTCTGGATTGGATGGAGCGTCCTGGCTGGACGCTCCTCCAGGCCTTTTTGGCCTGTCCTTGGTCTCCACCCAGTTGTCTAAGACAGCTAGGCGGAGAGCTTCTGATGTGTGTATGTTAGTTTGGACGGCGAAAGACAGCCCTCCAAAGTAATATGCCCAATTTGGAGCATCCGGCCAGCCACTTCTCCTGTCCTCTGGTGCCAGTCGGCAGAAGAGGACACGCCCAGTATTTCTGATAGATACATCTGCCGTGTGGATTCCTCACCTTGTGAATATCCCCTTGCGTCAGCAACATTCGGAAATTCTTTTGTAGCTTCGCGCCGACGTGGATCCGGACGTCACAGAGGCACGGCATCGCACGCGACCTCGCTGACGTCACCGGCGCCTATAACAGGCCCACGCCGGCGTGATGACATCAGTTCCCTTTTTTCCGCGTCGTCGACGCTAACGGTTTTCAGGGATCGTGTAGTAGCTTCCAGTAACTTTGTTACTATTTCTTCGTAATTGTGTCTTTCTTACATTTTCTTCGAGATGTCGTCGAAGAAGACGGGATTTAAAGCCTGCGGTGAATGTGGCAAGACCATGTCAATCACCGACCCCCACGAATGCTGTGTATGGTGTTTGAGCTCGGACCACGATGTCGAGGACTGTTCCTGCTGTAAGAAGATGACTCCAAAAGCCTTAAGAGAGAGGGAGACAAAGCTCCTTATGGCGAAACTCAAGAGCAAAAAAGCTAAGAAGTCGTCAAAATCTCGATCTCGTCGGTCGAGGTCGAGGTCGAGGTCTCGTTCGAGGTCACACTCGGAGTCATCGTCAGCACACGCTTCGAAGTCTTCGAAGAAGAAACACAGAAGGAAGTCCCATGAGTCGCGTCATCACTCTGGGAAGGACTCTAGCTCGAAACCAAAGTCCCAGATCAAGCTCGTGTGTAAAGAAGTGGAGGTTTCGGAGTCGGAACATGAAGAGGCTGTGCATCCAGTTTCACCCGAGCCTCAGGAACAGGTCCAATCTCCGATTCCATCAAATCCTTCTGGTCAGGAGGATGAAGGTGAGGAGCAGGGGGATGGTGGAGCCGAAGTTCCGGCACCCGATGGTTCATCGACTCCGGCGCCCGAAGAAGAGGTCGACGTCGTATCGACTCCGCCTCCCCGGGAACATCCGAGAGGTCCGTATCCTGAGTTTCCGACTCCAGGTCAGGATCCTTCCCAGTTCCTGAACGCCATGTATGGTGTATATTCAAGGGCAATGTTCCCGTCTGGTGCACCTGTTGGTCCCACGGGTCCTATGGCCTTTAACCTAGGGGTTCCGCAGGCGTATGCCCCTGCACCCTTCATGCCCTTTATGCCGGCTCTACCGCCGCATTGGCATTTTCCGACACCACCGGTGTCGTCGACGCCGAAGCGCACGACGCCGGCTCCATCGACGCCGATCCCATCGACGCCGATACCCGTGACTCCGAGGCAGGATTCTGTCCGACCTCGTGTCGAGAAGCCTCGTCCGACGTCGGGCTCGACGCCGGCAGCGACCCCGTCGGAGTCGATTCCGAATCCTTTAACTTCGATTGTGAAAGAAAGGTCTCGGAGAAAGGCCCAGAGACTTTTAGAAGAGGAAAAATATGGGTATTCTGACACTGAGGAAGGAGAATTACAGGATTCTGAGGATCCCTTTGATGAGTTAGGTGAAGCCAGTGGTCTTGAACTGTCACCTGAATGGGAGTTGGCTTCTGTATCGAATGCTCCATCTAAGGATGTGGTGCCTTACCACACTGTGATTAAGAAGGCAGCGAGTTTACTAAATATAACTCTGCCTACAGCTGATTATAAACCCAATATTTTACCTGAGGTACTTCATTCACCCTCATCTGTGATCGAGCCTATGTTACCATTCAACGAGGCGTTGTCTGAACCTGTCTATGAGGTCTGGAAGAAACCCTTGACTGCTCCAGCGGTTTCTAGAACGGTAGCAAGAAGATATAGAGCTGCACCGGATGACCCTGCATTTTTAACAACGCATCCTCTTCCTGAGAGTTTGGTAGTGCAGGCTGCCTGTTCTAAAAAATCTGCTGGGGCATTTCCACAGGTTCCTGGAGACAAGGAATCCAGGAAACAGGACCAAAATGCTAAAAAGGTTTTTTCATCAGCCAGCATGGCATTGAAGTCAACCAATGCTACGTGTTTGATGGGGAGATATATCCATGCTTTGATGGACTCTGTCAAACAACTCATTCCAAAGGTTCCTGAGGATGACAGGAAGGATTTTCAAGAAGTAATCTCGGACACCCAAGCGGCTGCGAGACAGGTCATCCAGAGTGGTTTGGACACTGCAGACTCGGTGGCAAGAGTCATGGGTTCCTCTGTGGCTACTAGGAGAGCTGCTTGGCTCAAATCTTCGGAGTTTTCTGCTGATGTCCAGTCTGCTTTAATGGACTTACCCTTTGATGGTTCAGGTCTGTTTGGAAAGAAGGCTGATACTGCCTTGGAACGTTTTAAGGACAGTAGGGCCACTGCAAAATCTTTAGGCCTTCAATCCAGAGGTACTACCGGAAGACGTTTCAGAGGATTTGGCCGATCTTCCTTTCGATCTTATTGATCATTCCAGCAGCAGCAGCCTCAGCAGCAGCAGCAGAACACGCTGTACAAGTCGTACAGAGGCAGACAAAGACCCCGTCCTAGAGGTCGTCAAGCTTCCTCCTCCTCCTCCTCCTCCTCTCCTTCCCAACCCCCGGCCAACGCAGCAAAGCAGCCCTAGATCCGCCATTCCGGATCATGTGGGCCCAGTAGGGGGTCGGCTTACTCATTTTCTACAAGATTGGGAATTTATAACATCGGATCTTTGGGTTCTCAATCTTGTAGAGAATGGGTATGCTCTTCCTTTCCAGGAATTCCCTCCCAATTACCCTCCTTGCCAGGGTTATTGTTCAGAAGACCACCTGCTTCTCTTGCAGGAAGAAGTCCTGGCATTATTTCGAAAGGGTGCAATAGAGGTGGTTCCAGAGTAGGAAAGGGGTCAGGGGTGCTACTCCCGGTATTTCCTGATCCCCAAGAAAGATGGCAGACTTCGGCCAATCCTGGACCTCAGGATTTTGAACCTTTACCTGAAGCAGGAAAAGTTCAAAATGCTCACTCTTGCACAGGTTCTTCAGGCGCTGTTGGAAGAGGACTGGATGGTGTCGATCGACTTGCAAGATGCGTATTTTCATATTCCCATCTTGAAGTCTCACAGAAAGTATCTCCGTTTCACGGTTGGGTCACAGCATTACCAGTTTGTGGTCCTTCCGTTTGGCCTTACTACTGCACCTCGAGTCTTCACCAAGGTGATGGCAGTGGTGGCAGCTCATCTCAGGAGAACGGGGATTCATGTATTTCCGTATCTAGACGACTGGCTGATCAAAGCGGAGTCGCCAGAGAAGGTGCTCCATCATCTGCAAGAGACAACTCAGTTGTTGCACAGGTTGGGTTTTTCGATAAATGTACCCAAGTCTCACCTGGTGCCCTCACAGCGCAACCTGTTCATAGGTGCGGTACTGGACACAACCGTATGTCGTGCATTCCCTCCCCCTCAAAGAATTCGCGACATACGGGAGATGATTCCTTTATTTTACAATGGAGCGGTCGTTCCAGTCCTGAAGGTCCTTCGCCTACTCGGTCTGATGGCTTCATGCATTCTGTTGGTCAACCATGCACGCTGGCACATGAGGGCACTCCAGTGGTGCCTCCGCAGGCAGTGGTATCAGCACAACGGAGATCTCGGGGAGTCAGTGAGGATCTCCAGGGAAGCTGCAGCGGATCTGTCTTGGTGGAGCGTGGAAGGCAATCTGTCACAAGGAAAGCCTTTTCAACTTCCTCCAGCGGTGGCCACAGTGATAACGGATGCATCCACTCTCGGGTGGGGTGCTCATCTGGGAGACCTGGAGGTCAAGGGTCTTTGGTCTCCAGAGGAAAGGTTGCTTCTCATCAACCTTCTAGAATTGCGGGCGATACGTTTGGCGCTCAAGGCCTTCCTCCCTTCCCTTCGCGGTCAGTCAGTCCAGGTCCTGACGGACAACACGACCGCGATGTGGTACATCAACAAGCAGGGAGGAGTGGGGTCGCAGTGTCTCTGCAGAGAGGCTCTGCGTCTCTGGTCCTGGGTTCAGGACCATCAGATTTGTCTGATGGCAAATCATCTGGCCGGGGTTCTGAACGTTCGTGCAGACAGTCTCAGTCGGCAGTTCTCTGCCGATCACGAGTGGAGGCTTCACCCGGAGGTGGTTCACGACATCTTTCAGATGTGGGGGACACCTCGGGTGGACCTGTTCGCCACTCACGAGAATGCTCACTGCCTGTCATTCTGCAGTCTCCAGTATCCGATGCAAGGAGCCTTGGGGGACGCGTTTCAGTTGAGTTGGGACTCGCAGCTCCTTTACGCGTTTCCTCCCATACCCTTGATTCCTCGGGTTCTGAGGAAGATTCGCCAAGACCGGGCCCAAGTCATATTGATCGCCCCGGATTGGCCAAGAAGGGTGTGGTATTCAGACCTTCTTCACCTCTCCTCTCACCCGCCGCTCCGTCTCCCTTACAGGGCAGATCTCCTCTCTCAGATGGAGGGGCAGGTTCTACACCCCCACCTCCAGACCTTACACCTTCATGCCTGGAGATTGAGCGGGGCACCCTGATTTCTTTTTCTCTCCCTCACGATGTGGTGGATGTCATTTTGTCGGCCAGGCGTGACTCCACTAAGTCCATCTATTCTTATAGGTGGTCTAAATTTGTTGTTTGGTGCAGGGAGAAGTCTATAGACCCTTTGAGGTCCCATTTATCTGATGTGCTCCAGTTTGCCCTTTCCCTGGCCCAGCAGGGGCTTGCTGTTGCCACGGTGAAGGGATATCTGTCTGCGCTGTCGGCATTTATCTGTATGCCTGACCAGCCTTCTCTTTTTAAGTCTCCCATTGTTTTAAGGTTTCTGAAGGGCCTTACTAATAGGTTCCCTCCTACACCCTTTGTTGTGCCTCAGTGGGATTTGAACCTAGTTTTGACATTTTTGATGGGTGCTCCCTTTGAGCCTCTTCACAAGTGTCCCATGAGGCTTCTGACTTTGAAAACGATTTTTCTCGTTGCAATAACCTCAGCAAGGAGGGTAAGTGAGCTTCAAGCTCTTAGTTCCAAGCCCCCATTCCTGACCATTCATGCTGAACGAATGGTTCTTAGGACCAGGGCTGCTTTTCTGCCTAAGGTGGTGACTCCTTTCCACCTTGGTCAATCCATTACCCTTCCTACCTTTTATCCTCCCCCTCACCCTTCCAAGGAGGAGGAGAGATTACACCGTCTTGACCCCAAGAGGGCGGTGTCTTTTTACTTGGACAGGACTAAAGACTGTCGAGTGGACGACCAGCTCTTCGTTGGCTTTGCTGGCTGCAAGAAAGGAAGAGCGGTCCATAAGAGGACTCTGTCGAGGTGGATCGTGCTCTGCATTAAGATCTGCTACTCTTTGGCTGGTAAGGACCCTCCAGAGGGTATTAGAGCACATTCGACTAGAGCAAAGTCTGCATCATCTGCTTTGTCTAGAGGTGTACCTGTTGAGGACATTTGCAGAGCCGCGACTTGGGCCTCCCTCCACACTTTCGCGAAGCACTACTGCTTGGATACCGAGGTGAGGAGGGACGGCCATTTTGCTCGCTCTGTCCTCCAAGATTTCTTGGTATAGCAGAGTGGACACCCTCCTCCGGGAGTGGGGACTGCTGTGGGACTCTATTCACAAGGTGAGGAATCCACACGGCAGATGTATCTATCAGAAGAACAAGTTACTTACCTTCGGTAACGCTTTTTCTGGTAGATACTATATCTGCCTGTGGATTCCTCACTGACCCACCCGCCTCCCCGTTGTCCACTCTTCTATGCCAGAGTTTCTATGATGTGTTATTTTATTGTCATGGAAATGTTTATTTCAAATGTTGTTATTGCATTTGCTTCACACTGTGTATGTTACCTTGTTTCTATACTACGTATACTGTGTATATTTCTACTATCATCGGTCCGTCCGTGTGCCTCGATGGCACGGAAAAAAGGGCGGAACTGATGTCATCACGCCGGCGTGGGCCTGTTATAGGCGCCGGTGACGTCAGCGAGGTCGCGTGCGATGCCGTGCCTCTGTGACGTCCGGATCCACGTCGGCGCGAAGCTACAAAAG
Source organism: Lissotriton helveticus (assembly GCF_964261635.1). Lineage (NCBI taxonomy): Eukaryota > Metazoa > Chordata > Amphibia > Caudata > Salamandridae > Lissotriton > Lissotriton helveticus. The sequence goes on along the minus strand of NC_136070.1, from coordinate 110,897,033 downwards.
AATTTCCGAATGTTGCTGACGCAAGGGGATATTCACAAGGTGAGGAATCCACAGGCAGATATAGTATCTACCAGAAAAAGCGTTACCGAAGGTAAGTAACTTGTTCGTCTCTGCTATTTACAACAAGGGGTGGTGATGGACAGAGTCTCTGAATTAAGCAGAGTACTCTCACCCAGTCAAGAGATCAGGGCTAGATCCAACACGTTTTTTAGCTCATTGCACCATCCCAGTTTCAGAACCTGGCTGTATGCAAATTAGTCTGTCCCTGGCCCAGTGCATCATGGGAACAGGGCAGACCAGACTACAAAAGCCAATTCTTACACTGGGAAGGAAACAAGCTTCCGGGGACCGGTTTCTGGCATTTCAGCCGTCTTCGGCCCGGCTTGCTTGAATCCTGATGGTGCAATGAGCAAGGGACTCACGTCTGAGTATACCCTTCCACGCTTAGGGTGGACAAAATTATTTACAACAAGGGGTGGTGATGGACAGAGTCTCTGAATTAAGCAGAGTACTCTCACCCAGTCAAGAGATCAGGGCTAGATCCAACACCGTTTTTTAGCTCATTGCACCATCCCAGTTTCAGAACCTGGCTGTATGCAAATTAGTCTGTCCCTGGCCCAGTGCATCATGGGAACAGGGCAGACCAGACTACAAAAGCCAATTCTTACACTGGGAAGGAAACAAGCTTCCGGGGACCGGTTTCTGGCATTTCAGCCGTCTTCGGCCCGGCTTGCTTGAATCCTGATGGTGCAATGAGCAAGGGACTCACGTCTGAGTATACCCTTCCACGCTTAGGGTGGACAAAATTATTTACAACAAGGGGTGGTGATGGACAGAGTCTCTGAATTAAGCAGAGTACTCTCACCCAGTCAAGAGATCAGGGCTATATCCAACACCGTTTTTTAGCTCATCGGTTTATCCACACTATGTGTGGGAGGGTATACTCAGACGTGAGTCCCTTGCTCATTGCACCATCAGGATTCAAGCAAGCCGGGCCGAAGAAGGCTGTGATGCCAGAAACCGGTCCCCGGAAGCTTGTTTCCTTTCCAGTTTAAGAATTGGCTTGGTAGTTTGGTTTGCCCTGTTCCCATCATGCACTGGGACAGGAACAGACTAATTTGCATATAGCCAGGTTCTGAGCTGGGATGGTGCAGTGAGCTAAAAAAACGGTAATGGATTAAAACCATGATCTCTTGACTTGGTAAGAGTATTCTGCATCATTCAGAAACTCTGTCCATCACCACCCCCCTTTTCCAAAATCGGTTTATCCACACTATGTGTGGGAGGGTATACTCAGACGTGAGTCCCTTGCTCATTGCACCATCAGGATTCAAGCAAGCCGGGCCGAAGAAGGCTGTGATGCCAGAAACCGGTCCCCGGAAGCTTGTTTCCTTTCCAGTTTAAGAATTGGCTTGGTAGTTTGGTTTGCCCTGTTCCCATCATGCACTGGGACAGGAACAGACTAATTTGCATATAGCCAGGTTCTGAGCTGGGATGGTGCAGTGAGCTAAAAAAAACGGTGATGGATTAAAACCATGATCTCTTGACTTGGTAAGAGTATTCTGCATCATTCAGAAACTCTGTCCATCACCACCCCCCTTTTCCAAAATCGGTTTATCCACACTATGTGTGGGAGGGTATACTCAGACGTGAGTCCCTTGCTCATTGCACCATCAGGATTCAAGCAAGCCGGGCCGAAGAAGGCTGTGATGCCAGAAACCGGTCCCCGGAAGCTTGTTTCCTTTCCAGTTTAAGAATTGGCTTGGTAGTTTGGTTTGCCCTGTTCCCATCATGCACTGGGACAGGAACAGACTAATTTGCATATAGCCAGGTTCTGAGCTGGGATGGTGCAGTGAGCTAAAAAAACGGTGATGGATTAAAACCATGATCTCTTGACTTAGTAAGAGTATTCTGCATCATTCAGAATCTCTGTCCATCACCACCCCCCTTTTCCAAAATCGGTTTATCCACACTATGTGTGGGAGGGTATACTCAGACGTGAGTCCCTTGCTCATTGCACCATCAGGATTCAAGCAAGCCGGGCCGAAGAAGGCTGTGATGCCAGAAACCGGTCCCCGGAAGCTTGTTTCCTTTCCAGTTTAAGAATTGGCTTGGTAGTTTGGTTTGCCCTGTTCCCATCATGCACTGGGACAGGAACAGACTAATTTGCATATAGCCAGGTTCTGAGCTGGGATGGTGCAGTGAGCTAAAAAAACGGTGATGGATTAAAACCATGATCTCTTGACTTGGTAAGAGTATTCTGCATCATTCAGAAACTCTGTCCATCACCACCCCCCTTTTCCAAAATCCGTATGTCTCTGCGCTCGGTGCAGGCTGGCTGCTACAGCGTGCACCACGGTAAAAAATAAAATGGCAATGAAATCTTTTATTTTGCCATTTATTTTTGTTCTGCCAGCTCGCAGCGGGCAGAAGACAAGTGAAGAAACCAGTGCCTAATAGTGACCGAACAATAAGAGTAACCAGAATGCGAGTGGCTGTTGTTCACGGCACTCATGTTTTTGGTGCTTTTTAAAAAAAATCTGGAATGCATCCTGGCATAAAAAATTGCTGCAAAGATTGCATGTGGGCTAAAATATAGCACACAATGACAGATTTGCATTTTGTGTAATTAATTATGCATTAATTCATGTCATTTTTCAGAAATGTAATTTAATTAGTCAAAAGCATATTACGTGAATTTTGGACAACCCTAGGGACTTATTTATGAAAAGTGACGCATCGCTGCGTGAAAACAGCGATGCGTCACTTTTCACTGCGCTCTCCCTGCGACATGATTGATGCGTCATATTTATAATATGACGCATCATGTCGCAAGGAGTTACAGATACGTCAGTATTTCTGACGCATCTGTAGGCGCAAAAGTCACGCATTGCTGGGGTGTGTCACAAAAGTGACGCAACTCCAGCAATGCGTCCTTTCACATGGGGAAAGCCCCATGTGAAAGGGCTTGCGTCAGTCTTACGCCTGCTGTGAGGCAGGCGCAAGATTTTGACGCAACAGCGTCCTAAAAGTGACGCAGTGAAATCTCATAGATTTCACTGCGTCACTATTACGAGGCTTTTTGCGTGTGAACGCCCTCTTTGCATACATTATACCTGACGCAGGTATAATGTGGCGCAGGGGTTTAAAAAGTGACGCATCTACCTAGATGCGTCACTTTTTAAATATGGCGCAACAAGGCGCATGTTTTACACCGCCGATGCGTCACTAAAAGTGACGCATCAGCAGCGCAAAACTGACGCATGGCCTCATAAATGAGGCCCCTAGTTTTCACTTGTTAATTTCCTAATTCAATTCAATTCAATTCAATTCAAAATAGCTTTATTCGGTGTAAATTATACAACCATAAAAGCATACTTATCAAAATCAAAAAAACATTATACAAGATAAAAATTTCAATTAATTTACTGTCGATACTTATACAATTTTGAACGGATCATCAGTCAATAGTAGCATACAATCATTTTATAACAAAATACAATCCATCAAACATTATTAAAATACAACAATACATATGGTTTCCTAAAAAACGTATTATTGTACACTGTTTTAAAAAGAGAATACACAACATTATAAATTATACTAATTCATTAAAATTCTTTGTGTCTCGTTCATCATAATATAGTAAACTAGCAGCCCGTCCCTACGTTGTCTGGGAGCAATTAGGTTTGAGGGCCCCCGCCCAGCCTGACGTTGTCCGTGGGTCCCCCAGAGCCTTCCTCAATATATTGCAGTATTATACCTCTATGTTTACTTTGTACGCTTTTGTAACCTGCACACGTCACTTTTTCCTCCTGTAATGCAGTATTATACCTCTGTTTACTTTGTACGCTTTTGTAATCTGCACACGTCACTTTTTCCTCCTGTAATGCAGTATTATACCTCTGTTTACTTTGTACGCTTTTGTAACCTGCACACGTCACTTTTTCCTCCTGTAATGCACCGTTTGGCTCACTTTTGTAATGCACCGTTTGCTTCCTCTTTTATTTTGTTGGCTCACGATTGTCATTTTTGCTTCATTTAATGTAACGTTTGCTTTTGTATTTTGCCACCGGTGACCGCTCCTAAATAAATAAATAAATAACTTACCTCATCTGCCACTCACCGCTCATCCCCGCCTGTCCGCCGCTCCTCCCCGCCTGTCCGCCGCTCCTCCCCGCCTGTCCGCCGCTCCTCACCGCCTGTCCGCCGCTCCTCACTGCCTGTCCACCGCTCCTCACCGCCTGTCCGCCGCTCCTCACCGCCTGTCCGCCGCTCCTCACCGCCTGTCCTCTGCTCCTCACCGCCTGTCCGCCGCTCCTCACCGCTCCTCCCCACGCTCATGTCCACCGGTCCTCTTCGCGCTCCTGTACGCCGCTCCTCCCCGTGCTCCTAAGGTCAGCACGCACGTCGCGGCCGGCGCTTCTTCCAAGGGACTACTTTTTTTGGGGGGGTACATTTTTGAAATTACGTATATTTATTAAGTTTATATAGCCTTTGTCCATCTGCACACCCTGACGATTACAACGATGTATCGGGTGTGTGGATTGGCGCTGTGGTTCCCGAGTTTACCCGCCTCAAAGGTTCAAAGTTCTTCCTTTATAATAGTAGTATAGATGAAAGATAAAAAGCCTGTGCAAAACCGCGTTTCAAAGGTAACCAAAATGAATCAGATAATTTAATCTCTGCTTTTATTTATAACGCGATTAATTACTATCGTCGAGTTTCTCATATAACAACCCATCTAGGTGAGCTAATTCCTTTCTTTTCCTAACTGTTCTTACTATGAAGCGAACAACAGAGTAAACAGTCTTTATATTATCCAGGCTGCATTTATGATTAAATGCGCTTTTATAATTATACATCCAATTAGTAAGGAAAAGTGGTTTTAAAACAGATTTCCGAATATCGCTACAAGGTACCAAATAGTATAAAATGTAGCGTGGACTGAGGAGTTTTTTCATTACATGGGCAGTTAGGTAAGTTATAAAATCCCATTTCTTTGTCACGGAAAGCAGTTATATAGTGTATAGTACCCAATCGTAACCTTGTTAAATAAAATCTGTGCTGGTTATTAACTAACAATGTAAGATTTGTTTGTATACCCAGCAAAGAGGGAATTTGGCTATAAGCAATAACACTGTTTTTGTCCAGCCTAGTCAGTTCTGACACAATCCCTGCGTGCACAGCTTGCACATGCCTTAGGCCGGCCCTGCTGAGATGTATGTAATCCTCAGCTCGTTTTTGCTAATACCTTGTATAGCTGAAAGGTCCTCTTTATCAAAATCTATCATACAATTTGACAATAGATTTTGAATGTATTCAAGCCATGAGATGTTATTCCAATGATCAAGGGTCAGGCAGTCCTTAATTATATCTGTAGTAACTTTGGTCTATTCCTTTGTCCACAACCCTCGCCAAAATATAAGTCCTGCTATACTAATAGTATTGTTTATGTAAGATACTGCCAATTCTTTGTGCACAATATAATTGGCTGTTGAATTAGGTACTGCCAATACTCGTTTTAAAAATGTATTTTCTTCTATTTGGAGGGCTGTGGAACTTGCTCTCCCCCATATTGCCACCCTATAATGAGCACCCGTCACACACTTAGTTCTGTACAGGGTGAGTAGCTCCCTCACCGGCTTATTTCCTATTTTGGTTGAAAATCTAAAGATTCCCCCAATAGTTCTTAAAAATTTCAGTTTACTTGAATCAATGTGAAATTTCCAGTTCCCATTTTTATTAAAAAGAAGACCCAAGTAAACAAAGGATGACACTCTACCTGTAGCTACTCCTCCCACCTTGTGTTGTCTAGGCTTCAGTTTGGTCTTACCACATGTCATAACAAAAATCTTATCTGACATGTACTGTGCAAATCTCTCAATTAGACATTATAATCCATTTGCTGTCCTTGATAAAAGGACAGCGTCATCGGCGTAGAGTAGTACTGGGGTTATACGCCTGCCTACTTTTGGACTATCTGTGTTTTGCTTTTTCAGGAAGGGATCCACATTGTTAATATATAGGGAGAACAATAATGGGGCCAGTACACAGCCTTGACGTATTCCTCTTGTAACCTTAAAATCTTATGTACACTCACCCTTCGATCCAAATCGTACTCTTGAAGTTAAGAAGGAATAGATTTGGGACAAGTATATAATGATGTCATTTGGTGCTCCTAGCTCTTTTAATATTTGCCAAAGCTTTACATGATTGACAAGGTTGAATGCACTTGTGAGGTCTACAAAACAAAGGTGCAGAACCCCCTCCTTAGCCAATGTATATTTTCCCAATTTGGAGATCCAAATTTAGACATTCATCGACAGTTCCAATACCTCATCTGAACCCGATCGGGGCTTCTGAGAGAATGTTATTCTCATTAGCCCAGTCTTCTAACCTCTAAGACCTCTAAGAGAATTCTTCCCATTAACTTGGAGGTTAAGTCCAAAAGAGATATCGGACAATCATAGTTTGCTTTCCCTCTATCTCCCTTCTTAAAAATGGGTAAAATAATACTTTGCGACCAAGATACGGTGAACAGGCATTCCCGCATGCCTGTTCACCGTGGTCCCCCCGCCATAGTAATATGGCAGGGGTAATGGGTGGCGGGCGGGGAAGGATGTCGGGCGGATCGCCACAGCCATGCGGGCGGTGGCGATCTGCCTGACATCCTAATGGACCCCTAAGTACTAGTATTAGTGGATGATGATCACTAAGTAGGTTTTCACTAATTATTATTTTTTCAATTAGATCATAACACTTTAGTGATATGATAAAATGGTCAATATTCGATCCGCCTCTCTCCCCTACATAGGTAGAGACAGTGGTTTCGCCCTCTGAATTTTCTGGTTCCAATGTTACCAAGTTAAATTTAAAAATTATGGGCCAGATGTAGGAAGGCTATTACCGGTCGGTAACAGCCGAAATTAACGAATTTCGGCCATTACCGACCGGTAATAGGCTTTTCTGATGTAGGGGCCGAAATTAAGGATTCGATCATTTACCGAATCGGTAATTTAAGGAATCGGTAAATTACTGATTTCTTGAATACTGATTCGGTAAATTACCGAATTCCTAATGTAGGGAGCACTTAAATGAGTGCTTATCTCATGTTAGGATTCGTTATTTACCACCAACTACAAGTTGGTGGTAAATAACGGGAAAAAAAAGAAGCAATTTTATGCAAATGGCTTCAGTGCCATGTTGCAGACATACATGCCCTTTGGGCATGTATGTCTGCAACATGTGCATCCATACATAATTGAGGGGTGCAACAGGGTGTCAAAGTGACACCCTGCCACCCTTCAATGTTTTCCCCATTTTACCGAATCGGTATTTACCGATTCGGTAATTGCTATTTATTCCTATGGGCCTTGAGGCCCATCGGAATGAATGGCAATTACCGAATCGGTAATTACCGATTCGTTAAATACCGAATCTAAACGATTCGGTAATTTTTACCGATTAATTTGCTACATAGCATTTACCAATTCAAAAATACTGAATCGGTTAAATTCGGTATTTTAGAATCGGTAAATACTATTTACCTACATCTGGCCCTATATTACTTATTGCTTCCCCATACGGGTTGTGTGCAAAATGTGGGATTCAATCCCCAAAGCTATCAATAAAACCGCATTGTTCTCCCACTATACTGTCACAAATTTCACAATTAAAATCACCCCCCATATGATTATATACTCTCCCCCAGTTCCTTTATGAAGAGTTCTAGATCAGCCTCTAAATCTTTAATTACCCTTGATCTAGTGTTATCGAAGATATTATTATAAAAATTATTCAAAACAAAAGTTTGTTTCCCTTCTGAGTATAATTGTATCAGCTGATAATATTGTGAATTGTGATTCTCCTATTAACATGACCAGAGAATCTGGATTTCATTAAAGACACGGAGGCTAACATTATGCATTAATCCTTTAATGCCAACTCACAACAGCCGCTTACATCACAAAGGATCAACAAAGAATCAGATGACATCACGCCATCAATAAAAGCCATGAGCAGGAGTAGAGATGCCTCTTTTAAATGCGGCTCACAACAGATAAGTTCTCTCTCTACCTTGCTTTAGATATCTAATATTTTATCCTATTGTATTTATTATGATTGTCAATATGCTTTTACTGACTTACGACTCATAAATATGTATATCTATATGCTGTATATATAAAACTCTAATCTTTATATTCTCAACAGGTGAATTTTCCCATTCCCTCACCCTCAATCCTCCCCAACGACTTCCAATTTATGGTTGTCGCTCTTTCCCCACCCCTCGACCCCCTCTCCTTTCTACTAGGAGATCCTTTTGTACCTTTTCTCCCCGGTCCTCCTCCTGCCGTTTTCAAGGTGAATTGCGCTGTTGCGAATTGCGAGTTGCGCTGCTAATTTTTTAAGTAATTTCATGACCCTTACGCTTATTACAAGCTTAATGTCCTATTCTCCTTCGACTCCGTTTTAATCTCCTTCGGCTCCGTGTATTCCCTCATCGGCAAATCAGTGAAGAGGAATGAACCTCGGCAAGAGCGACGCTACGCGCCATGCCTCCTAAGGTCCATTCCTCCCTTTTGATGCTTCAGCTGTCTCGAGCGCGTCGGTTGCCCTCCGGGGCTTATTCCGACTGCGCTCCTTCGCCGATCAGCTGTTCTCCTCGTTCTTTCAAGCTTTAAGCCCTCTTCACTCCAATTTAATACCATAATTTATAATATCAGACAATTTCAGACCCATACCTTCTCTCATAATTCTGATACCGTTTTAAAAAAAAAAGGGGGGGGTTTATTTAACAATATACTTATTCAAGGTTATAAATTAATTATTTAAACAATAAATAAACACTTATCTTTTTCTTTATTAACATTAGAACTGATAAAAAAAGAGAAGCCCACCCCCCCTTTTATTTTGAACCCCTATAATCTAATCCTCATACTTACCTGCTATGTCTGACATGGAAGCAGACGACGCAGTTGCTAGCTCGCCTAACCATAATAGCGATGCATTTAAAACCTTCCTTCAAAGGGAGATGAGAACTTGTATGTTAGATACCTTGAGAGAGGTCATGTCCAATAAAATATCCCTTCTACTTGATGACACTCCTTCTGACCCCGAAGTTGAATACTCTAAGGCCAATAAAAAAAAAAACAATGCCTAAGCACTGATGGAGGTCGCGCTACCTCATATAACATGAGAGGTCCAAGCACCTCACAAGGTATGGGAGGCCCTAGCGCCTCAAAAGACAAGGTTGCCCCTCGCGGCGCATTCAGGTTGGGTGTCCCTAGCGGCATAAATTTGGTGGGTGCCCTCGACGGCACATGTAGCGACAGTGCACTCGTTGATCCTAGCTCTGATGAAGACGAGTTCTTCAACGACCCCGATGACGAATTCGTCCTTGACCTTGATGAAGAAGACATAGAAGAGTTGGATCTTAACACTTTTTCAGAGGCAGACTCCTCCCCCTCTTCAAAGGACGCAATCCTTGACCATCTAGGTGGAGAAATGTTGTCCCCGACCAATATCTCCCACCCTAACAGTTCAAGGTGGTATCCACATGACCACGTCGCGAAGTTTGTGACTAAATGGCTGAGGAACTCTCTCGAGATACAATCACGCAACACTATGAGGTCTGAATGTCCTAGACCATACATAGAAAATAAAGTTTGCCAAACACCTAACCTAGACCCCGATCTTATAAAGTTCTTATTCAAATTAGGCAAGGATCCCAGGAAGGGCCTCGGAAGGGCTCTTAAAGCCTGTCAGGATCGCCTTCTTGACCTTTTAGGTCCCCTTATTAGGATCCTCGACTTAGCTGAGGAATCACACATTTCTAAGTCTCCCCTTGATACCAATCTGATAAGGGGATGGAGCCAAAGAGCAATAGTACTCCTTGGTAACGCAAATTCCTCGCTTAACATTGAGAGAAGGAAGACTGTCCCAAATAGAATAAATCCAAAACTCGGCGACCTTGCCGAGAAAGAACCTTCATCACAGCCCAATGGCCTCCTCTTTGGAGAAGACATGATTAAAACGCTTGGTAAATATGTCGCAACCTTTACCGCTTTGGACAGAGCTCAAATTAACATGAAAAGAGTTTTCCCAACAAACCTTTTTGGTTCGGCCGGAACAAGGGGCCGCTCTTCCGGCCGCAGAAATTTCCGTCCCTTCTCATCAGGAAGAGGAAGAGGTTCTACCGGTAGAGGCTTCTACCCCTCCAACAACAGACAATACTACCCGCGGAGAGGAAGGGGTTCACGTGGAAGAGGCTTCCCCCCCCCCGCGGTGCTTCCAACAACACTACTCAAAGTAAGTGCTTCTCTTTCTTCTTCCCCTCCAAAGGTCGGGGGCCGGCTCAAACATCTGACAAGTACAGCTGATCGGCGAAGGAGAGCAGTCGGAATAAGCCTCGGAGGGCAACCGACGCGCTCGAGACAGCTGAAGCATCAAAAGGGAGTAATGGACCTTAGGAGGCATGGCACGTAGCGTCGTTCTTGCCGAGGTTCATTCCTCTTCACTAATTTGCCCATGAGGGAATACACGGAGCCGAAGGAGATTAAAACGGAGTCGAAGGAGAATAGGACATTAAGCTTGTAATAAGCGTAAGGGTCATGAAATTACTTTAAAATTAGCAGCGCAACTCACAATTCGCAACAGCGCAACTAGCAATTCGCCTTGAAAACGGCAGGAGGAGGACCGGGGAGAAAAGGTACAAAAGGATCTCCTAGTAGAAAGGAGAGGGGGTCGAGGGGTGGGGAAAGAGCGACAACCATAAATTGGAAGTCGTTGGGGAGGATTGAGGGTTGAGGGAATGGGAAAATTCACCTATAGAGAATATAAAGATTAGAGCTTTATATATAGAGCATATAGATATACATATTTATGAGTAGTAAGTCAGTAAAAGCATATTGACAATCATATTAAATACAATAGGATAAAATATTAGATATCTAAAGCAAGGTAGAGAGAGAACTTATCTGTTGTGAGCCGCATTTAAAAGAGGCAGCTCTACTCCTGCTCACGGCTTTTATTGATGGCATGATGTCATCTGATTCTTTGTTGATCCTTTGTGATGTAAGCGGCTGTTGTGAGTCGGCATTAAAGGATTAATGCATAATGTAGCCTCCTTGTCCTGTAATGAAATTATTGTTAACATCTTTCACTATCAGGGGCGCAGAGCCTCCTTTTGCTCTCCCTCTTCTAGAGGGAGTAGAAATTAGTGCTGATTACTTTAAAATCATTTAGGAAAAAGGGCCCTATACTCCATGTTTCCTGAATCATAATTATAGTACAGTTCTCAATCGATTTGTGCCATTCGTCATGGCTTAGCTTATTTTTAATCCCTGCCATGTTCCATTACATAATATTTGTGGGCCTCTTAACTTGAGTGATTGGACGGTGTGCATCCGCACATTCCATATCAAGAGCTACCATCCCTAGAGTGTTATTTATTTCATCGGTCCGACATTCCTGTAAGTTCACACTTGATGTTAGGGAGCATAAGACACCATCTATCTTATTTTTGGTGCAATTTAAGGTACTTCCTTTATTGGGATCAATAGTATCACATTGGGTCTCAGTTGGTATTTGCGCACTCAAGCACACATCCAGCTTATTTACCTTTTCATTATCAACCTGGACATTTCTTGTGGCAAGAACTTTTGGTATTGTACCCGAAGTAATTTCTATATTCTCATTCTGTCAGTCAATCTCACTACACGATCTAAGTAATTCATACCTATTGTATGTAGGGAAGTTTAGGATCAATTTGCAGCAAATGGGCCCATTCGCCTTTAAATTCACATCATTTGGCCTATAAAAATAACCCAATGCGACAGCAGTTATATGATTTGTCTTATCTGTGATCATTTCCATGTTTTAGTTAGCAAAGAACTCCATCAACTCTTCAACCTACTCTCTGCTACGGAAGTTCACCATTATACAATCTCCCTCACACTGTTTTCCAGTGTTACCCGCCCATCTAACTCTCCTCAACATTTAAATATTTTGTTGTAATACATTCATATCAATATTCGTGTTTACAGTTAGCCAGTGTTTCACTTGTTTTTTTAATTTCCCATATGGTTCATATGGCCTATCTTTTTCTAACCTGGGTACATCTTTAAGGATGATGACTAACGCCCGCCTGGGGTGGGAGATGTAGGAATTCATCAATATTAATACCTCCATTCATGGTCTTAATCGGTTTCTCTATATTATTAATTTCATTCATTTTATTTAGTAGTGCTTTATATTCAGTAACAGGCCCTCGACTTTGTATAGCTGGCATTTTATCCCTTGATAAAGATTCGTTGACGATCTTTCCCTGTTTATTTTCAGATGTGATTTTACAAACACCGACCTCCTTTGGCATAATAGGTGTATCTTTGGCTACAGTCTATATACTCTAGTTTTTAGATGCAAATATGCCTCACATCAAGTCTGTTAAAAATGTTACTTCTTTGTGAACGAGTTTTATCTCAGACATAACACGGCGTTCAATGGAGTCCAATTTTGAATGTACTTTTTAAAATAGTGTCTCTAGATTATATGGCCCTTGTTGACTATCAATTACATTAGCCTCTCCTTTTGTTGATCCAGCAAATTTACCCCCATTTTTTGTCTTCTGCTTTGTTCTTAGCTTTGCCACCTTAATACATTCAGCGCAGTTCTTTGCTCTTGGCAACTGTTTCACTTTCTTTGCTGGTGGGGAGACTAAGGCTGAATTCTCCGATCCTTCTGAAATCTCCAATGATGATGTTAAAATGCATGGATTGTCCCCAATATTTGGCAATTTCCTCTTACTTGTATTGCTACGAAGTTGTCCTGTATCTAACTCAGTTGACTTCTCAATTACTGTTGCCATATGCGTCAACGGCTCTTTGCTACCTTCTAATTCCGGTGCCATTAGGGCAGCATCTAACGCATTTTTAGTTGCAGCCAGCTGTTCCTTCACAAGGACAATTTCATTGGCTATCATTCCCTCTGCGGATTTTAAATATTTGGTTATAGGAGTGTTATTAGACTGTGGCTTCCCCAGGGATTGTAGTTGTTTCCTCTTACCCATCGTCCTCTTGTTGATGAAAGGTGCTATTTTGACAAAACAGTTAGGAAACTCCTTACCAGACTCATACTTGGGGTCCTTTCAGGCAACCAAGAGGGGTGGCCCAGCCCAGCCTTCTCCAGTCGCCGACAGGCACAGACGGCCCGTCCTTAGCCCGGGCTTTGCCCAGGCATGCCCGTACGCGTCCCGCGCTGCGTGAGCCCTGCCCAGGATTTGAAGCGCCTCTGGCGCTGGTGGTGACGGGCCACCTGGGCGCCTTGCATTGCAGCTTGGGGATTGCAGTTTTGCTTCTCCAAGCTATTCCTCTGGTGATTTCAGGTACGGGCCCAAAACCAGCAGCAAAGAATCACAAACAAAAGTACAGGGCTTCCAAATTACTGGATAGTGATCTAAACATGATGCTGAAGGCTCCTCACAATGTTATTATTACCAGAAAAGACGTATCTATGGTATTTAGTCAAGTAATTTAGAGCAAATTCAGTCGCAGTAATTACCATGAGGTTTGAGAGAATTTCCTTCACATCTCCTAGTAATATCCAAGACTATATCAGACATCTAAAGACCCAAAGAAAAGATCTGTGAATACCCAGCAGAAACAATCTTACCCCATCTTTATTTACATCCTTTATATATGGGGGTAGGAGATGCTGCTGATGAAGTTGCCACTACCGGCATACAGCAATATTTATTCCACATTTCCTGATCTAGCTCTATCTCGTTATGCTACCTATTTGTAAACAAATATGCATAGTATTTTTGTTGAGATGTATAGGGTGTTTGGTTTTCTTCTGGAGCAGTGCCCAATGTGGAACTGAAGAAGAACCAACTGCAGAAGAAGCTACCATTGAAAGAGTAATTCAATTCAGTATTAGGCACGGATTATGTGAAAGTCCGTTTCCTGTCGAAAAACGAGTAAAATTTGTATTCCGTCATTAATGATCTTCTAAGGGAAACTTCACTCTCACCATAATCCACCCAAAAAGACTTATAGCCATATATCTTCCTCAAATCTCGCAAAATGTTTTGAAACCTTTGAGATAGACTGCTTGTTCATTTACACTGTGGAATATTCAGAGATGGGGTGGTCTATTAGACAGACAGGAGTGGGGGTGATCTTCTGATTCTTCTTCTGACCATCAAAACTTGGATGTGAACCCATGTTTCCATTTCTACCACTGTGACCATTGTCTTTCCTAATTTAATAATATCAGGGAGATGTTCTCTTTTGAGCATGTGCATTCTCCCAATTTCTCTCTGTATGCATAGGTTTTACGTCCATTTGCCCCTCCTTATTCTGAGGTTCAGTTAGGCTTTTCACATTCTTTATGAATCCTCCTTAAATCAACATTTCATCTTAAATATATTATATACTGCGTCAATCAATCAACCATATATTCGTCTATATACAAAATATCATACAAGCACAAACAACAGTCATATGAGTAGGCATTACAGTGTGACACAAATTTTAGAATACTGAAGTCAGCAGCGTCAAATAAAATACGTTAAAGAGTTACTGTACCTAATTGCATATTTCAGAAAAGGCCCTGACACATAACACACTTTCAAATCAGACATCACCTATAAATGCACTAGAGCGTCCTACACCTGATAAAACCATGTGCTTCAAGCAACTGGATTAATAACGTGAAAGAAAAAGCGTTATCTTCTTCAAAAAAGATGAAAGTGCAAACGTGGATTGGGTGAAGCCTTATCACACTATGGCATCTGGAGCCTCCTCTCCTCCTCGTTAATGTGTTGCCTGTCGTTATGAGATGCCCATACCATAAGTCCTGGAGGACCTGGTACCCTACTACTGGCTCTATATGAAGTTGTAGAGTTTTCGCGGACTTTTTCATCTTTCCTCCTTAGATTATTGTTGCTTAGCGGAAGTAAATAGGGATTACTTATCACCATGATTATTTCTTATTTCTAAGGAGGTTCTCAGGCTTCGACCTACAATGCTTGTTAATTTCACATTCCCTGAATTGGCATCACCCTCGTTATTATTCGCCGAGGTGGTAGGGAATGAACACCCACTGCAGCAGGATGAGCTGCCAAAGTCCTTTGTGCCCGGATCCTATTGGTTGCTGCCTGCTGACTGTATGTGAGCATCTGCTACCTTCGGATCATTGTGGTGCCTAACTGCATCCCTCCAGCGCAATCACTAACGGTAGCACACGGACTGTCCTGCCTCAGTCACTCTCATATGGACATTCTTAGTCCTACCATAACCAATGGCCTGCACGGAATGTTAAGGTGATTTGTGGAGGTTCTTGTCCTTCCTCTCCACTCGTTACTGTGCTTCCTCTCCTCCTAATGCTTGTAGAATGTGACCTCTCTGCCCTTTCTTCATTACCCTCGGTGAGAGTGTTAGTGGTCTGTGACTTTCAGCTGGGGCTGCCATAAGTGATATAAACGGAAAGGCTTTCCTTGTATAAAGTAAATTTTATAAAAAGTGCTCCGCAGATACATCTCTGAATGGGTGTAGATTTCCGACGTTTTTTGCTTCACAAACCTTTCTAGGAGTACACCTAGAAAGCTGCACCCGTGAAAAGGTGTCCATTCATTCTCGGAAAAGAATCCTAGATGAATATTAAGCTGTTTGGGCTCCAATGGACTAAAAGGTCACCTTCATAAATCTAGGGGTCGATTAGGATGTAGGGCAGATCGCCACCACCCGCATGGCGGTGGCGATCCGCCCTGCATCCTTCCCCGCCTGCCATTTATTTCCCCCGCCATATTAGTATGGCGGGGGGGGGGGGGGGGGGGGGGGACCCGGCGAAGGGAAAGAGAGTCCGCTGGTTTTCTGTTGGTCGACCAGTCGACCGGGCAGAAAAGGGGCTATATATGGTGGCGGTGTCTGCTAGACACCGCCATCCATATTAGCACGGGCAGATGAGCATGGCTTTCCAAGGCGGAGACCCCGCCACGGAAAGCCATGCGGAGTCTGCTTTCAGGGGCCTGTTGCGGGCCCGCCAGGCTATTGGGGGGGTGCACATGGGGGTACCTATGGTACCCCCCTGCATTGTCATAGACATGGTGGCAGGCACCTCGCTGTGCCTGTCACCTTGTGAATGACAATGCACACAGTGCATTCTCAGCATTGTAGTTGGCAGTGCTGTGAGCATGGCGGTGGCATCCTAATTGCAGGTGCGGCACCGCCGCACCACTGGCAGATGGTCCCAGCACCTCTAGGGTGGCGGGCGGAGTAAAGCCCGCCCGCCATCCTTATCGGCCCTTAAGTATTTGCACTCAGAAATCTGATTTACAAGCTCAAATAAAAGTGCAAAGTCCATTTGCACACGTGTTTTAAGTAACCAACGTGTTTAAATGAGCGTTTTAATTATGCAGTGAATATTTTTCTTTTGTTTTCTATTAGAAGCCCACCGAAGATGGATACGGAGACCAGCTTTCCGAAGAACCTGCCACCGAAAAAGTAAATATTTTCAAACAATGTTTTAGAAAAAGCTTACATATGTCCAGCCCACCAGGTAGTCACTTGACTATTCTTTGAGGATTTAAGCCAGGCTGGAAGGCAATCATTCTTTCTATCCAACATGAGATGCTCGTAGAAAATCTAGTAATCTTCCAAACTGTCCATACGTCCCAGACCGGCCTTGGCAATAGACTGCTGATTTATGTATACTGTAGCCTATAGAGAGGTATACGTTCTGTTATAGAGACAGTTTTTTAAAAATATTCTTTTACAAATTTGAATTTGAAACCTAGGACCCCATTAGGATGCCGGGCGGATCGCCACCGCCATGCGGGCGGTGGCGATCCGCCCAACATCCTTCGCCGCCCGCCACCTATTTCAGCCCGCCATATTACTATGGTGGGGGGGGAGACCGCGGCGGACGAGTTACATATGGTGGCGGTGTCTGTTAGACACCGCCATCCATATTAGGAAGTGGGCGGGAACATGCTTTTCCATGGCGGCGTTGCCACCACGGAAAGGCATGCAGGAATGTCTTGTGGGGGCCCGTTGCGGGCCCCCAGGGACTCCGGGGGGTGCACATGGGGGGTACCTATGGTAATCCCCTGCACTTCACTGTACAACGTGGCAGGCACCGCACGGTGCCTGTCACATTGTGCATTGAAGTGCGCAATGTGCATTTTTAGCATTGCGGCGAGCGGTGCTTTCAGCACCACCCGCCACAATGTTAAAAATGCAGGATGCGCCCGCCAGTGTGGCGGGCGCATCCTAATGGCCCCCACGGGACTGCCACCCTCTTGGCGGGCGGCCCCGTTTTACTCCGGGATTGTACGCTTGCCATCTTAATGGGGCCCCTAGGATTAGCTGTTCCATCAGTGATCATACTATGTTTACTGATATGCAAGTGTGAGGGAATGCTCTATTTCCAACATATAATACCTCTACCCTTAGCACAAATAGCATGTTCCATATACTTTCACTACTTCCATTGTTCTCTACATTCATAATTTAGTAAGCCATTACATATCAGCCCAGAATATCTGACATAATATTGACGTTAAAAATATTGGAGGCGGAATATCGACGTCAAGAATATCGAAGTCGTATCTACATTACAAATATATCGGAAAAGAAATATCGGAAAAAAGATTTTGTTGTAAAAAATGTCGTTATTTTTATGGTTAAAAATAATGTATAATTAAATAAATAATACATATAATTAAAATAGACATAGTTAAAAAGATGTTTAAAATTATAAGATACAGATGTAATGTAAAATAATAAATAAACATATGCATATCAAATATAATATATATACTTATTAATATTTACAATTAATTACTCAAATGACTTATAAATTGTTCAAATACATTTTATAAATTATAAATACATTCATTACATTAACTAAAACAGTAAATATTGGATAGCGTAGGGGTAAAAATTAATATTCCAACTCCAGAGGGTGCAACAGTAGGGAAAGTGTTGGATAACTTAGGGGTTAAAATTTCTATTCCAACTCCTGAGGGTGCAAAAGTAGAGAAAGTGTTGGCTAGCGTACGGGTTAAAATTACTATTCCAACTCCAGAGGATGCAATAGTAGGGAATGTGTTGGATAGCGTAGGGGTCAAAATAACTTACTAATAATCAAAATAGATTTTTTGTAAAAAATAATAATGAAATTATTAAATTTCAACAAATTAATTAAAAATACCAATACATAATTAATTAAAAATAATTACCAATTAATAATTTAATAACCATTAAAATAAACACAATGACATAATACTTATTAAAAATGTATTACCAAATAATAATTAAAACAAAAAAATCAATACCAAAAAACAATAACTATTAAAAAAAACATTGCAGCAATTAATTATTAATGAACAATACATTATTGATACATACCAGTAAATTAAAAATAATCAAATTTAATTACCAACTAATAATTATTGAACAAGAAATTAATTTAATTTAAAAACAAACTATTAATTATTAAAAATGTATTACCAATTAATAATTGTTTAACAATAATGTAATTATCAATACTCAACATTAAATAAATATTTACTTAATTACAATTAAATTACTTCCCACCCTATTACCCTATAACCTCACAACACACTTCAATAATAAATTAATACACTTAATATAATTACCAATTAATCATTTAATAAAAATTCATTACCAATTAATAATTATTTAACATTAAAATATTTATCAATACCAATAAATAACAATTAATTAATTACTTAATTATAACTAAATTACTTTCCACCCTATTCCCCTATAAACCTACAACCCGCTACAGAACTAAAACGCACAATTTATTTAAAAATATTTAATAATTCCTAAAAAATATTTAATTAATTTACTAAAATTAAATTACTTCCCACCCTATTCCTCTACAAACCCACAACCCTCTACAGTACTAACACGCATAATTTAATTAAAAAAAGTATTGCTAACTTCTAAAAATGTAATACATATATTTCAAAACTAGTACAATAATTAACAAAAATTATAAAAACAAACATATAAAATACATAATAAAATACATAACACTAATATTAATATCGATATTAGTAACATCGATATTTTTACTATCGATATTACTAACTTCGATATTAACAAAAAATATATATCCTACCTTCAGGTCGATATTTTGGTGGTTGATATTCTTGATTTCGATATTCTGTCTCTCTGATATTTTAAACTCGATATTCTTGTTTGTCGAAAAAAAAAGTCAATATTTAGACTGTTTGCCATCAGCCCAATTTGTTATTGAGACTAAGTGGAGTATCTTTCTTATAGTGTCTACTATTTTTCAGGTGTGCTTCATTCTTGCATTCCTCGCATTAATTTTGTGACATTTCTCTCCCCGTTTCACATCGATCAATTATCAACTCGCATGTTTGTGATGATTTCTATAATGTTGAAAGATGACATCATGAGTACTATATTCTAGTCCAGCTTTCCTTTCTACAGACCATTGTAACTTAGAAGTATAACGTTAGTACAATTAATCAAGTTGAGGTATACCAATATCATGACTACTGATGCCACAATGCAAAAAAGAAATCCACAGAGCTGGACCATGGTATTCCTAAGGACCTAGGCTCATTTGGTTACCTTATCAATACCATAATTTAGAGGCATTTCCCAAAGCGACATATGAGAATACAAAAGCCAAATATCAACTATAGGTATAGATATAGGTATCTTCCACTTTCTAAATAATGTCTAACTTTCTGTTTTACATCTAGGGGCCATCAACCTGTTTTCAAATATGTGAAGAGGTCATATTAGCTAAAGTAGCTACTAACACTCATGAAGTAAGTGTTTGCTTATCTTGCATTTTTCCTACCTTAGTCATTTCCTAATGTACTGAAGGAACCTAGGCTCATTTGGTTACCTCATCAATACCATAATTTAGAGGCATTTCCCAAAGCGACATATGAGAATACAAAAGCCAAATATCAACTATAGGTATAGATATAGGTATCTTCCACTTGCTAAATAATGTCTAACTTTCTGTTTTACATCTAGGGGCCATCAACCTGTTTTCAAATATGTGAAGAGGTCATATTAGCTAAAGTAGCTACTAACACTCATGAAGTAAGTGTTTGCTTATCTTGCATTTTTCCTACCTTAGTCATTTCCTAATGTACTGAAGGAACCTAGGCTCATTTGGTTACCTCATCAATACCATAATTTAGAGGCATTTCCCAAAGCGACATATGAGAATACAAAAGCCAAATATCAACTATAGGTATAGATATAGGTATCTTCCACTTGCTAAATAATGTCTAACTTTCTGTTTTACATCTAGGGGCCATCAACCTGTTTTCAAATATGTGAAGAGGTCTTATTAGCTAAAGTAGCTACTAACACTCATGAAGTAAGTGTTTGCTTATCTTGCATTTTTCCTACCTTAGTAATTTCCTAATGTACTGAAGGAACCCCTTGATTATCATTTGGACTGCAAGAGAGGAGGAACATATTGAAAATATCTATTCCAAAACCCCCCAAAAAATAAAATAGTTGCCTACTCTAGATTGCTGACAACATCCTGCATCAACAATGAAATGTGGGTATTTTATTAATCAATATTTATATCAGGTAAAGATATTTGAAATTCAGAAGGCAATGCAGAAAAGTTGAGAAGACATTCCGTATTGTTAGAAAGCATAACTGGATTTTTGTTCTCTTCTAGGAACCAGCCAAAGATGTCCCTAAAGACAGGCAGTCATTGGAAGAATCCACGTTTGAAAAAGTAACTACATTTCGCAAGAAATATGTATTGAAAAATGCCTTCATTTGTGTCTGTATTATAGAATCCTATGAGTAACCTCTTAAAGTTACATCATTATGGCTGGCAAAACCTGCCTCAAGGATATCTGATCCGATTCCAAAGCAGGTCAGAGTATTGAAGGATTTCATATTCCATGAGTCCTAAACCAGGGTTGGAAGCAGTGTACAGGTCGGTCAACACTTGTACCATTTTTGTCCAGTGATTGAACTACAGAAATACTTCTTCACTTCTTCTTCTTTTTGCCTTGTTGTTATTCTACTTCCTTTTCTCCTTTGTTTTCTTTTATATATACTGCATGCCAGTATTTGAGCCATCATTTTAGGTTTCTCGACTGGGCCAACTTAGCTTCTCTAACAAGCAAATGTCAAAGGACGTGCATTGCATCTATCCCGCAACAAAAAACATTCAATACCTATATTTCACTGGGCCCATACCCTCTCCCTATTTTGTAGGTTATTCAATTTTTGTCAACTATTAATGTGGTTTGATGCTATTCAGTTTAACCTGTTTTTCAGCTCTTCAGAGGAATCCTTCAGAGGATCCTCCCATCCCTTCTCTGCCATGTTCCATTTGTACATGATTTATTTATCTTTTGTCTTGCTTTTGAGCCCTTTTCTATGATCAGTATTTTCCTCATTTCTGTCTGTAATTCAATACTGATAATTTAGGACAGTGTTCACTGTGATATTACAGTCTGTTATACACACCAGTACACAGGAGACTAGAGATGTGTTTGACCTCATAGTGTACATTCAGGGGCCGATTCTGATTCGGTAAAATCCCTTTACAAATAGCCGTACGGAGCATATTTCCCGTACGAATTGTACGCGTAAACGTCCCCGTACATACGATGCAGTACGATTTGGATCCAAAGCAGATCTCCATACGAATCGTACTAAAACCGTATAACTAAAAAATAAGTGCGATTTGTATCCAGAATACGCAGTAGGCGACGTCCGTACGTAATTAAGCAGCAGTTTCCGGCCCTGCAAGTACAATTCGTCTCTGCGACACCTCGTACGACTCTTTTTCTACAGGAGTTAAAAACATCCGGCATAGCAGAGTCCGACCCGAACCGCATTCCCGGTACGCGACGTACACGCAATGAACCCCATCGCCCATGTCATCCCAGTCCTGTACGCCTAGGACATGGTGCGAGAACAACAACCAGGGGCTAGAGGGGGTGAGCGGCGAGAAACATCGCCCATACCAAAGTCCCACCCCATAATCATCACCACCAATGTCCGGTTACCTGGTGGGCATGTCCAGCAACCCCTGCGAACCGCATCAATGGAAGGATACTCCTCGATCTGGCCCTGCATATTACCTTCACATTGGTGTGTGCAGGTGTGGGCCGGCTCGTTGAGTTGTATTTGCTTCTGTTTATTTGTTTCCAACTCGGTCATACGAGACGTTCTCCGCGGTACGAGTCGTTTTCACCCTCCTTATGCTGTTTTACGGGGTTCGCTTGCGCGTAGTTCAGTGTTGTCTCGTATTTGATTGTGTGGTTTGCTCATACGCGGCGTTTTCCATACGAATCGCATTCTGATTCCCCAGTCTGGATCATACTTGTCGGGTCGTACAGCATGTTTACGATTCTTACGGTTCACTTTGAGGGTCCGTGTCGTACGGATTTTCCCTTGCTATTCATACGGTTTGCATTGATTTGGTCGTATATTTTTCCTACGAATCGTACTACGGGGTTTGGACGGTAATTGGAAGAGTCATACGGAAAGGGCTACGGATTCGATACAGTCGTACGGATTAGTTTACCGAATCGGAATCGGACCTACAGTGTAGCACTATGGCAATGGGACTCTGTGAGTTTACATGACAGCTATACAGAACATGGCATATACACATTTAGGGTTAAATGATTTTCTCTACGTCCATTTTCCCTTCAGAGCCAACCGGCTACTTTCCAACTAATTGAAGACATCAAATTAGACATGGTAAGTATTTTAAAATAGCAAAACACGTTTAGAAAGTAGGCTTAGTCCCCTCCTAGAAACAAGAATAAGGACATTGATTACATATTTGCACAAAAGGGAGTTTGTAACCGGTCTAGCATTCTTTCCTTACTCCCAAGGCTGACGCTGCAAAACCGAAGAATGTGCACAGCTGGTTCTTATGAAGCCAAATCTGGGAACACATTTCTTCCATAATCTGATCAAGTTAAGGAGTCTACAGTTTGGAAGGATTTGTGCCAATATCACCCGCTCATTTACACTCCTGTATCGGAAGTGTGGCAAGCTACTGGTTCGCACGGGTTGTATCTTTCTCTAACGTAACAATCTTGTATAATTGTCCACCACCTGTCCATACTGGAACTAGCATGTTGCTGTCTATAATCAGTGATTGACAGTTTTATTTTCACACTGTATATTTTGCGACTTTTCCTTATTAAATTTTGCATGTCCAAATTAACAATGCACATCCATCATAAATCCTAATACAAAACAGGGTGTTTGTCTTGCTAACAGTAGTATTAAGGGCTATTGCACTTTTTTGCTGTTAAATGTTAGTTTTTTTGTGAAATGTCAACAGTAAAAAGCCCAGTGCATGGTTCTACTCATCAAAGGAGAAAGTGGAAATTGAATCTGTATACTGATTTGTGAGAAAATGCCCTTTCTTTCACGTCACACCCTTTTTGCAGCCTTTTATTTCTGAAAATGAGTGCACTTCTGTGGATGTGCTGTGACGCTTAAAACATGTAATGGCTAATCCCTGACTCACATATTTAACTCTCCAGCGAGGCCACAGTGTATGGTGCCGAAACTACACCCATAGCATGGAAAGGTAAATGTCACATGTGGACAGCAGCACTTATTGTGCCATCCTCTAGTGTAACAAAGAACACATGGCTTCAACCTAACTGGTGTAATGTGTCTTACTAACAAGAACAACGGTAAGGGTAAACGCACTGTAGCACAGAAAACAACCAAATTTATAAATGAAATCCACACTGAATTGTCTTTACCTTGATCTGCAGTCCGCTCAAAACCTCAAATGGATCCACCGTCTAAAGATCCAAAAAACTGTCCAATGTAACCTCCAATGATTTGAGGGAACGGATTCCACTTCATATAAATATCACAGGGTCAAAGTTTGTTGATTCCCAAATTTTCACTTTATTCAAGTATCCGACACAAAATGACGACAGCTTCCAAATTCAATTTCAATATTTCAAGTAAATCCAGACAATCATCCATTAATCAAAACATCAAACAGCCGACGCGTTTCGTCTGATGACGGACATCATCAGGGCTTTCAATACAATCTATGCACAGATACAGTTTTCTTTTCCAGTGTAAATCAAACCAAATATCGACAGTACTCAAGATCTATGTTATTAATTCAGTCAGTGGTAAGACCTCAACTTCCCTCTCCTCATTCAGTGAATACTGTTCTGTTCTCACTAAAACTATCCAAAGTTCCAGTAAAGGGTTAACGTCACTCATGGTAATTCAATTAATTTTTCATTGTTTATGTATCTTATCTCAACAAATTCTGCTCATCCAATCCTGTTCTAAATCAAACGTCTTTGAGTATTCATGGCGGAAAGTCTCAGTCCGCGGCGACGGGCATCTCATCAAGCCTACGTGCCTTGTTGAGATAAGATACATGTGTGTCGGATACTTGAATAAAGTGAAAATTTGGGAATCAACAAACTTTGACCCTGTGATATTTATATGAAGTGGTGTAATGTGACTGTTGAAGTTTAAACCTGCCGCCCAACCTGACAAATAACCCTATAGACAGGAGAAAACTCTTCTTTTTTAATCTGAATAAGTTAACCGAATGTAGAACTTGGAGCACACAAGGTATGGTGCATAGTATTTAATAGTGGGACATGTAGAAATCAATGCTACCACGTCCATACAGTGACAATGCCTCACATGTTAGTTTCACTGTTGAAGACTCTGACTGTCCTTTCAGTAAAACTAGAGTCCTGATTAAAATATGAATTCTGCTATATTAAGTTTAGGACCAGCTAAAAATATAGATCAACCATGTATTTATTCAATGCAAATTCAATGAAGAAGTTGGATTTTTTATAAACATTTAGGAAATGCAACTTTTGGAAAGTTAACAGTTAGCTGACTCAAATGCCTCAAGACTAATATGCTTTAGCTCTATAGCAGCTGCCTAGCCAGTGCTTGACGTTAGTAAGGAGTGAAAACTGCTGCAAAGGCAGCAACAATGGTCTGGGAGTTGTTTTTCTTCCCCTTGCAGGAAGTTAAGTAAGGGTGGACCAAGGAACTTTATTAATTACTGAAGGGCCTGTCCTGTCACAAAAAAAAATGTAAAGTAAGGCCTAGGGAAGGCAACCCTTTGTCCCAAAGCCAGGCTGGGTCCAAACACGCTTGGAGGGGAGCTTCTCCAGAACTAGTTTTGAGTGTTCACAGAGGAGGAGTCTGCTTTTTTCTCTAGCCACACCTTTGGGTGGACACACAGGCTCTGCACAAGGGGTAAAGGGTTTCCTCATCTTTATTATCTGATAGAGACTTCTAGCTGCACATTCTATACCTCAGAATATTCCCCAGGCATCACACTGGATCTGGGATTTTCTTCTGAGCAGTCTCCCTTCACACTGATAAGTGCAATTGATCGGCTCCACATCAGCATTGCAGCATCATCTGCACCGGAAGTGGTGTGTGTGGTGCCTATATAGGCCCCACCCCAGTGCGCTGACCTCAGTTCCTTCTTTTACATGCCATCAGCTCGTATCCGTTTTGAGTTCCCCTCTGCCATTTTTGACTGGATTTTTCTAACCCTTTTATCAACACTTCAACCAGTGTGCCTTTTTTCTCCACTTTTTTGGAATATGTCTCTAAAGAAACTAGTGAGTTGTAAGTCTTTTTATGTCTGTCAAAGCCAAAAGGCAGACCACAACTTGGTTTGCCTTTAGTGCTTGGAGTTGTACCAGGTCCTGTGTGGATTGCAAGACTATGCATCCTAAGCCAATCAGAGTGCGAGCCATGAAGCTCCTAGTCTCACTACACATGACACTGCACTGCTCCCTTTCACAGTCGTGAGGGTAGAGTTGCCCCTGGTAACTTTTCTGCACTGGTTATAGAAGAGCCAGGTGTTACCCACGCCAATGAGCTAATCCCAACCATATATTTGGCACTCCAAGGTACCCTCCCATAGCACTTTCTGAACCTTTGGAAGAATGAAGGAAGGACTGCACCTGATGTCGAGACTTGTGCGGTGACCTGAAGGAGTTCGCCTGCTCCCACTTGTACCCAGGACAAAGAAGTGGACTCCCAGGGAAAGTTGACTGTCCGTTGCGGGCCCCAGGATGTTGGAGGGGGCACATGGGGGTACCTATGTTACAACCCTGTATATGCATGCACAACATGGCAGGCACTGCGCGGTGCCTGCCACGTTGTGCATGCAAATGCACAGCATGCTTTTTTGACATTGCGGCGTGTGATGCTGAAAGCACCGCCCGCCGCAATGTTAAAAATGCAGGATGTGCCCGCCAGTTTGGCTGGCGCATGCTAATTGTGTGTGCGGGACCACCGCACACATAGCGGGCGGTCCCATTTCACCTCAGGATGGCGGGTGGACAAAGTCCGCCCGCTATCTTAATGATGCCCTAAGTTTGAACTTCCCTGGGCGCAAAATTAGAATGTTCCCACCAGAAGCTCTACCTGCCAAAACCAATGGCTGCTGCAGGACTTCATCCAATGGCTATCCAACTTCGAGAGGACTTACTCAGATACAGCCTGCAACCTTGCCCCATCAGAGGATTGCAACTTCCATTAAAGAAACCAAGGACCTGATTTTGAGTTTGGCAGGAGGTGTATGCATTGTTTCCTTGAAACTATGCAAGGAATGTATCGAGCAGATCTCGATACATCTTCTGCCATAGGTGCCTTGACTCTGGCCGTTCAGCCAGAAATACAGTTGTTCACAAGGAACTCATTACAATAAAAATGATGTGTAAGGACTATTAATTTCTTGGGTATAAATTAAAAATGCAGTTAGCGTGGATAAGCATAACATTCTAACAATATCATTTCATTCATTGTCGTGAAGCATCAGTCTCAGAAGAGAAATAGCACACAGAGAACAGAATTTCTGTTGTGGCCACTCAAGCTGAAAATGGGCATTATTTTTATTTGCAAATACAGTACTTAGAAAAAGAATTCTACTGTGTATTCACACTATAAACAAGATAATATTAAAACGTGACTAGATTGACTCTGGCTGTGACTCGAAGTTGTGTTTGTTATTTGCCAAGATGAACCAAATGGCAATCTATAACCACGAGGCGAAGCTGACTCACAGTAAGTTGAGGAAGTCAAAGTTCCATTCTCAGTCATAAATAAACGGTGTGGTGGTCCCGGTTGAAGTGGAGGGTGTTAAAGTGCTGTCGCTCCAAAAGTTGCTCTTTTGACCAGTCTTCAAAGAAGTTAGAAAAGTAGTAGAGGAGCCATAAAAAACAATAAATGTCCAAACAGCGTTCACCTAGATCTTTCAACTCACACCACTCAGAGTCACATGGCGCACCAAGCAATTCTAAGTCACAAAGCATCCCTCAAGAAGTGGAGTTGGCTTCATTGCTGATCCCATGTCAAATTTCTTTTGATCGGTTGGCAATGCCAGATCAGCTTCACCAGCTTGTTAGCTATGGGCAAGACCTTTGGTGCCACACCAGATCCCACCGGAGCGCCTTAGGTCCTCATGGATCCATCGAGGACTCCAGCTGGTCTCCCATCATCAGATTCATCCTGGATGGAAGCTGCGCCTCTCGACCTCATGCCAATGCTGGCTGTGATTCTATTGAATCTGAATCTACAGCACCTCTACCTCCATCCTGGGAGCTGAATTCAACACCACTATTGCAATGTCCAAAGCCACTGACTCCATATCGGCATCAATTACAAAGTCGCTGGTCGAAGACTCGGTTGTTTTATTGGCTCCTGAAGCCCATGCTTCTCTTCCTAGACTTAGGTTATATGCTCATTATGAAACTGGCTGTTCAAGAGAGGAGTTCATTTTTGTTGAGGAATAACAGCTCTTTGATCATGGTGATATTTATGTAAATCTTCAGTGTCCTAAACACCCCTCTAGATATTGGCCTTGCTTCTCCAAACCCTACTTTTGCCAGTGAGGAAACAGTATATGATGTGACAGTCATCGGGAGAGCAGTACAAATTACTGGTTGTGCTCTGCTTACTGAGGAGGTGAAGACAACTCTCCTAACAGAAGTCTTGAACACAGCACAAGCCACTCAGGAACCTTTGTTACGGTTCAGGGAGTATCATGAGTGTTGCATCCAGGGGCCACTGTGCAAGTTCACACCCTTTGTCTGTAACAAGCATAAGCATCATCATGTGTTGGTAGCCTCCATGGCTCCATCCCTATGCGTGTGTGTAACATCACTTGCAGCAGTGGTAGGCACCATGCGTATCTAATATGGATTGGTTTGTAAATATACCAACCCCGGCGGCAGTGGTAGGCACTGTACATGTATATTCTTGGCTCCCACCAATTGACAACCATGTGCAGAATGAAGCAACCGTTTGAGCGTGCATTTGTGCAATTAGCTTCATCAGCATAATTACTAGAGAGACCATTTGCACGTGGACCCGTGCAGCATTACCATAATTACGTCTGTTACAAATGCGCAGCATTACCATTATTGAGGGGGCTAGCAACGTGTTAGAAACAGCTGCTGTGTGCCTAAAGACCTTTTTTTCACGTGTATCGCAGGCAATTTAAGCAACACAATGAAGACAGTTGTTGCTTAGTGTTAGAAATGGGGGTGTCTATTTGGCAATGGCTTGCACCCTGTCCAAGTAGGGCCCCTTACTTTAGTCAGGGCAAGGGGCTAATACAGCTATGATAACCCCTGCTCACCTTCCTTTAGCTTGGCACGAAGAGTCAGGCTTATCTCAGGGGCAATGTGTACGGCATTTGTACAAAGCATGAGATTCTATGAATGTGAAGAGGTGCAAAAAAATTTTTTTATATGTTTTTTAAAAGGTTTTTATAATGATCCAATGAAATACTAGGCTCTCTCTTAGATGTGAAAAGACAAGAGCACAATGTGCTTGTTAAAATACCCCTCACACACTAAAAAAATCCTTTAGTGTCATGCTTCATCATAGGGGTCTTCCCGTCCCTATAACGGGGCGGGCGTGCTACGACCAAACGAACTACGCGGGAGCACTATAAATGTGACAGGGCTATGTGTCGGTGTGGGGGTGTCAGTGAAGTGTAGGGACCTAACTAGTGAGTGCAAAAAAAGTACAAAAATTAAAAATTCCCTGGCTTAGTAGAAAAATATATTTTATTTGCTTCTCTAGCTGGGAACGTTAAGAAGGGGAGTGTGAGGTAGAGCAATAGCTAGCTACCTAGTCGACATGTTTCGTAAGCAGTCCCCTACTGCCTACTCATCAGGACCATATCGTGGTCCCTACTGCTAATAGCTCAGTTCTACAGTGAAAAGCCTGCTGTCCTACAAATAAAACAGCAAAAATAAGCTGAATATTTGAGCTTCAGGGCATGAGCTGGCCCAGGTGAAGCGTGGTACTTCGCAATGAATACCAAAAAGAAATAGTACAATAATGACCAATGGTCTCTGTAAATAAAAAGGAGAAAAAGAGAGGGAGAAAATAACACAAATTCATGTTTTTCTTCGATCGAAATACTGCTACAATTGATCTATTGTAACATTGATAACATTGTAAATAGAGCGAATCGCTTTTAGTTCCTAAAAGCGTTTGTTTTGCCTTATTTGATACAAAGCAATCATTATACACCTCTCATGGCTGGTTGGTTATACCAGATGTTTCACACAGAACCCTCCAACTGAAGGGGTTCGCATTTGTGTCATCACCCATACAAATGTGACTCAACACACTCACACATTCAACCCAACAGATAAGAGAAATGAGACCCTTATTTTTAGTTTTTCTAGAAAAGAGCGGTATTCTAAGAAAGAGTGGTAATGTCGGCCGAGGCCATCATGATAGCGTTATACATACTCTCTTTTTCAATGTTCAGTGCCCCATGAGCTTGCAGGAGGAGGGTGTTCGGCGCGGTCGACTGAAAAAATAATAAATACAGCCGCACCCATTTGTTATATACAGCTCGTGTCTACGTTTTTAAATGCCCCTGTGACCCATTTATTAGAGACTCGAGGTCTGAGTCTGTTACTTACATCACCGGCATCAGAGTATGCCTCTGTTCCTACCTCCGTGCTGCTCCGAGGACTGTCGGTCTCTCGCTTGCGGCACAGTTATAAGAAACCATTTCCTTCCGCGTTGTCTGCTGCATCAGATTGACGCCCACAGAGTGAACTAGAGCGCTGACCTAAGATGCGCGCCGCTATTTGGCACAAAGTGGAGTGAAAACCGGAAGTCTTTCTACGCTTTCCACTACTCATTCTAAGGAGATCGCTGATGTATACAAAAAATTCTACATTTGATCTTATGTTTCTGAATTGTTAGTCTCCCATATATTATCCATATATCCCACTCAGATGATCTCAAGTAGTTTCAGTAATTACCAGACGTTATTCATATACAGAAATTTGTTCATGGAGCTCTGTGGTCTCATTATGCAGTGTATGAGAGCTTTGTTATAAACATTGGGTTCAGGCTATGTGGAATTAAAGTTGTCCCCAAGGTATGTCATCGTTCAAACCTATTTTGTGGGATTGGATGCGAAACACCCACCTCTGTTCTTTTTCCAAAAGGAACTTTTCGTTGCCCACCTGTTCTATCACAGTCCAAGATATTTCTTCGGGTCTGTGGTTCTTTTCCAGAAAGTGGTTGGTGAGTTTTGTACTTGATTTTTTGCATTTTATAGTGCTCTTGTGCTCACCTATCCGGATTTTTACGGCCCTACTCGTCATTCCTGCATATTCAAGTTTGCAGGGACAGGTGATTAGGTAAACAACATTTGCACTATTGCAATTACTGAAGTTCCTTTGTTCCCAAACGGTCCCATTGTTGAAGGTCAGGTTGTTGCTTTTGTTTGTT
Organism: Lissotriton helveticus; assembly: GCF_964261635.1. NCBI lineage: Eukaryota > Metazoa > Chordata > Amphibia > Caudata > Salamandridae > Lissotriton > Lissotriton helveticus. Next base: position 110,866,209 of record NC_136070.1, on the reverse strand, counting down.
AGAAAACAGACTTTGCAACCTCCACATGGATGATGGCCATGTACAAAGTTCGGATTCTTTTGCCCATTGTTGTTATTAGATTTTGGTCTTGTGTGGACCAAGACATCCCTTATGCTTTGTGCTTTTTTGTGTGAGAAGATTGGTTTTGGTATTTGCAGACCACCACTGTTCAAAATCTTCCAATTTTTGTTGATAATCTTTGTCACTTGGTTTGAACTCGTGTTGTATGTGGTCACGCAAATAGGTCTTTTCTCCTCCTCTTTAGGCATTTTGTCTTCCAAAAGACTCTCTCGGCAGTTGTTTTTGGCTCGTTTGTATGCCTGATCAATAATTTTGTTTGGGTACATTCTAGCTTCTAATTTCTTTTTTAGATCCTTGGACTGAAGCTTGAAATTATCGATCTCTGCAGTTCCTGCGAAGGCGCAGAAACTGGCCATAAGGGAGATTGTCCCGTAGATGTTTTGGGTGGAAACTGTTATACATCAATAAACAGTTTTTTGAAGTATTTTTAAAGTGGGTAGTTGTCATTAATCTTCCATTCTTGGGAAATATATTCAAATCCAGGAAGACCAGATTGCTGTTAGAGGTAGTACTTGTGAATTTCAAGTAGTCATCTTGTAAATTCAAGCAACTTAGGAATTGTTCGGAAGCCCTTTTATCTCCATCCCAGATGATAAGGATCTCATCGATGTATCGTTTCCACATTTTGATGTTATCTCTGAAAGGGTTGTTAGAATTCAGTATTTTGGTCACCTCTAGGTGATGTACATAAAGTCCAGCTATGCTAGGGGCAAATGTGCTTCCCATGCTACAGCCGTGTTTTTGTAAGTATAAGACGCCTTTGTATTCGAAGAAATTTTCTTTCAGTGCTAGGGAGCAGCATTCCATCACCACATTCCGCGGTGTTTGATATTCCCAAAAGTCTTCAAATAGGACATCTTCGACAATCTCCAATGTTGCGTGGTGTGGCAAGCTGGTATAGAGACTCTCCACGTCACAGCTAATCAACAGCTGAGTGTTGGGGTCGAAGGTGACATCTTCCAGTAGATTCAGTACATCTTTTGTATCCCTGAGATACGTTGAAGTTTTTTGGACTATCGGTCTAAGGAAAGCGTCTGCAAATCTCGAGCTAGGTTCCAGAATAGACCCGATACCCGACACAATTGGTCGTCCCGGAGGGTTCTGCAGATTTTTGTGAATTTTAGGTAGTGTATACATATATGGGATTCTTGGGTTTTTTTGGCAGAGGAATTCTCCTTCCTTTTTCGTGATCCAATCATGTGCTAATGCCTCCTCTACCATTGTAGAGATCTTGATTGTTATTCTTTCCGTGGGATTGGTTCGAAGAATCTCGTAGTTCCTTTCGTCCTTGAGTAGTTTCATACATTCAATATCATACTGTTCTACACTCTGTATGACAGTTGCACCACCCTTGTCAGCCGGCTTTACTATGATACACTTGTTGTTACTCAGCTCTCGTAGTGCTTGTCGTTCCTCGTTACTTATGTTTTGAAAAGTGCATCTTTCCCGTGGGTTCATGTTTTCAAGTTCCCTCATTACTGACTTCTCAAATGCAAGAAGTTCAATTGGAAGGGTGTTGTCCATTGGTGTAAAGGTCGATTTTGGTCTTAGTTTTGTATCCCCGTGTTCCGTTTCATCTTTCTTATCTTTAAAGAAGACTTGCAACTTCAAGCATCGCATGAATTCCTGTACTTCTTTGCAAAGATGGAATTTGTCCATATTGGCAGTAGGCACATATCCCAGGCCTTTTTCCAGTACTCTTTTTTGTGCCTCTGTTAGTTCAATGTCTGAAAGGTTCACCACTAGACTCACTTCTGGTTCTTTGTGGCGCCTGTCAAGTCAAGTCAAGTCAAGTCAAGTTGCTTGAATTTACAAGATGACTACTTGAAATTCACAAGTACTACCTCTAACAGCAATCTGGTCAGAGCTCCATGAACAAATTTCTGTATATGAATAACGTCTGGTAATTACTGAAACTACTTGAGATCATCTGAGTGGGATATATGGATAATATATGGGAGACTAACAATTCGGAAACATAAGATCAAATGTAGAATTTTTTGTATACATCAGCGATCTCCTTAGAATGAGTAGTGGAAAGCGTAGAAAGACTTCCGGTTTTCACTCCACTTTGTGCCAAATAGCGGCGGCCATCTTAGGTCAGCGCTCTAGTTCACTCTGTGGGCGTCAATCTGATGCAGCAGACAACGCAGAAGGAAATGGTTTCTTATAACTGTGCTGCAAGCGAGAGACCGACAGTCCTCGGAGCAGCACGGAGATAGGAACAGAGGCATACTCTGATGCCGGTGATGTAAGTAACAGACTCAGACCTCGAGTCTCTAATAAATGGGTCACAGGGGCATTTAAAAACGTAGACACGAGCTGTATATAACAAATGGGTGCGGCTGTATTTATTATTTTTTCAGTCGACCGCGCCGAACACCCTCCTCCTGCAAGCTCATGGGGCACTGAACATTGAAAAAGAGAGTATGTATAACGCTATCATGATGGCCTCGGCCGACATTACCACTCTTTCTTAGAATACCGCTCTTTTCTAGAAAAACGAAAAATAAGGGTCTCATTTCTCTTATCTGTTGGGTTGAATGTGTGAGTGTGTTGAGTCACATTTGTATGGGTGATGACACAAATGCGAACCACTTCAGTTGGAGGGTTCTGTGTGAAACATCTGGTATAACCAACCAGCCATGAGAGGTGTATAATGATTGCTTTGTATCAAATAAGGCAAAACAAACGCTTTTAGGAACTAAAAGCGATTCGCTCTATTTACAATGTTATCAACGTTACAATAGATCAATTGTAGCAGTATTTCGATCGAAGAAAAACATGAATTTGTGTTATTTTCTCCCTCTCTTTTTCTCCTTTTTATTTACAGAGACCATTGGTCATTATTGTACTATTTCTTTTTGGTATTCATTGCGAAGTACCACGCTTCACCTGGGCCAGCTCATGCCCTGAAGCTCAAATATTCAGCTTATTTTTGCTGTTTTATTTGTAGGACAGCAGGCTTATCACTGTAGAACTGAGCTATTAGCAGTAGGGACCACGATATGGTCCTGATGAGTAGGCAGTAGGGGACTGCTTACGAAACATGTCGACTAGGTAGCTAGCTATTGCTCTACCTCACAATCCCCTTCTTAACGTTCCCAGCTAGAGAAGCAAATAAAATATATTTTTCTACTAAGCCAGGGAATTTTTAATTTTTGTATTTTTTTGCACTCACTAGTTAGGTCCCTACACTTCACTGACACTCCTACACCGACACATAGCCCTGTTACATTTATAGTGCTCCCGCGTAGTTCGTTTGGTCGTAGCACGCCCCGCCCCGTTATAGGGACGGGAAGACCCCTATGATGAAGCATGACACTAAAGGATTTTTTTAGTGTGTGAGGGGTATTTTAACAAGCACATTGTGCTCTTGTCTTTTCACATCTAAGAGAGAGCCTAGTATTTCATTGGATCATTATAAAAACCTTTTAAAAAACATATAACATTTTTTTTTTGCACCTCTTCACATTGATAGAATCTCATTGTTTATATGAAACGGCTAGGAGGGTGATTCTATCAGTACCTCTATGCTTCCTCTTTTTGTTTTGGAATTTGTACAAAGCACACAGTCACACAGTGAAAACACTACAAAACAACAAAAGTCCAACATACACATATCAAGATATTACTTTTAAAATGTTAAAAATAGTTCAGTCCATAGGAAACTATGGATGTTTCACTTTTATCACAAGGTACCTGGAATGCGTCAAAATCAAAGACAAAAATAGGTTCAGGAGAAGTGAGGTGCCTGAAAAGAAAAGCGTTGCGTCAGTTCTTTACTCCCAGGGGAAGTGATGCATCAGTTCCTTACAGCCAGATGAGGTGATGCTTCAATTCCTTACTGCAGTGCCCGGGAGGTGATGCATCAGTTCCTTACCGTCAGGGGAGGTAATGTGCCAGTTCATTACTGTGAGGGGAGATGATGCATCAATCTTCCAACACGCAGCCTCGGTTCCTTACTGTTGGGCAATGTCGATGAAGAACTTGGTGCATAGGTGTGATGCGTTGAAAATCCGGATGCCCATGGGCAATGTAGCCATGGAGAAACAGGCGATGCATCGATTTTCCAGCCGTAAAGCAGGTAATGCTTTGATTTCTTCAGCCGAACAGCAGGACCTGTGTCGGAGTCGGAGTGGGTGCCACGGATGCCTGTGATGATGCTCGGGACTTAGGCTGCGGCAATCTTTTCGCAGCATGGCAGGCACTGAGGCGATTCTTCAGCTGCATCACAGCGATGTGTTGCTTTTTCAGCCACACGGCGGTGCTGTATCAGGAAAAACAGGCACTGGAGGTCAATGTGTGGATTTTCTTGAGTCCTTTGCAGCAAAACCACCTTCGAGGGCTGAGAACTGGAATTTGCACCACTTGACAGGTCAGATCTCCCAGCAGAGGAGATCAAGAACTGTAACTGAAGTCTTTGATGACCCAGAGACGTCTTAACAGGAGGCAAGCACCCACAAGCTCTTGGAGAACCTTGGCATCAGAATACAGAAATCAAGAGTCCAGTCCTTTCACTGCCCAAGACAGAAGAAATAAGCAGTAGGCTAGCACAACACAGCAACAAGCAGAGTAGCAGTTCCCCTCCTACAGCATCTCCAGCTATTCTTCTTGGCAGAATCTAACAAGTTATGGTGTAACAACTCCAGTACTGATACCAGTTTCTGCCTTTGAAATAGGCAAACCTTAAAGGAAAATCTTTGTAGTGCATAAGACTTTGCCTTTCCTTGACCTGGCTCCAGACACACTACAGGTGGTTGGAGACAGATTTGTGTGAGGTCAGGCACAGCCCTATTCAGATGTCAGTGAGAACTCCTCCCACCACTCTTGCTCTTATCAGTCTAGGGATGGTCGATCAGGATATGCAGGGCACATATCAGCTCCCTTTTTGGGACTGTATAGAGTGAATGCACAAACAGCTCAACTGTCACCCTCCCTCAGACTTGAATTCCACAGGCAGGCATAGGCACAGAATGGTAATGGTCCGCTTTCTAAAAGTGCCATTTTCAAACAATTTACAAATCAACTACACAAAAGGATGTATTTTTTAGGCCTGGATGGTGAGCTCTGCTCCGTTCTCAGAGCAGAGTTTTCTGCACTCCAAGGAGATCGCAGAGTGCAGAAACCTCAGCTCCTTGTAGTGTAGCCAAGTTTTTTCCCCACTCGTGCTCGCTAACAGTAAGTTGGCGACCGCAAGCTGCAGCTCGGGAGAATTTCTATCCAAATGGCAGTAAGATAAGCACAAACGGCAGTTTGCACTGAACTCCGCCACTTGCAAAACTCCCCAGAGTTTTTTGTCACTTAACTGAGTTCCACGTAGTAAAACTCAGCGACTTATGCCCAAGCCTACTATTTTTAAATTGTGAGTTCACGGACCCCAAACTTCACATCTCCATTTTCCTAATTGGAAGTTACACTTGTAAGAGGTTATAAGGCATATCCAAAAATAACCTATAGGAGAGATAGTCATTGCAATAGTGAAAAACAAAATTAGCAGTATTTCTCTATCAGGATAGGTAAAACACACCAGTACATGCCCTACCTTTTAAATACCCTGCCCCTGGGGCTTCCATTGGCCTACCTTAGGGATGCCTTGGACATGGCAGTTTTAAAATTGTCCACATAGACACTGCAGTGGCAGGTCTGAGACATGGTTGTAGGTTTACTCATGTGGGTGGCACAATCAGTGATGCAGGCCCACTATTAGCATTTGATTTACAAGCCCTTGCACACACAGTGCACTTTACTATGGACTTAACAGTAAATCAAATATGCCAATCATAAATAAACCAATCACCATTACAATTTAGACAGAGAGCATATGCACTTTAGAACTGATCAGCAGTGGTAAAGTGCCCAGAGTCCTAAAGCCAGCAAAAACAGGTCAGAAAAACCAAGAGAAAGAAGGGAAAACATTTTTGGGATAACCTGCAAAAAGGGTCAGGTCCAACACTTAACCTTGCAGCAAAGCAGCACTTACCTTGTTCCAGTCGGCTCCCATCCTGGACCGCGGCAGTGAACTCCTATCCAGTCTTCCTTCCTATGAACTTCACGCTTCTTCCAGTGCACCATCAAAAGTGAGTAGTGGTAAAGCTCAAAGGGTTGACCTGTTTCATGCCCTAGTGGTCCAAACTGGATCTTTGGCGTTTCTTCAGGACCGACAGGAAAAATGTTATGTGTGCATAGAGAAACAGGGGTCAAAGAAAGATATACGCCCTGTTACACAAACCTTAGTCAGGCATGTGGTGGTGTTGTTATGGAACAGTGATTCACCTCAAAGAAATTATCCAACCCCAGTCGGTGTGGGGGGGAGGCCTCCACACGTGAAGCAGGTGTATCTAAGGTTTGCATTGACCCTTGAAGGTGTGTAGCAGTCGCACCTACCCACGTCTGCTGGCCACCGGAGAACAAAACTGAACTAACCCTCCTCATTGGTGGAAGGTCTGACAGTTCTTTCTGCTTTTAACCATAACGGACGGACCCAAGAATAAATTTCATGGGGCGTGGCCAAATGCTCAAGGGAAATGGTCGCACGGTAGCCGAGCTCCGCTGTGCCACTCCCGAAAACATCCGTCTAACATCATCTGCACCAGTGAAATCTCCTTTCCGGGGCTTGACGAAGCTTGCAGCTGCTGCTCCGAGAGCGTATGAACTTTGGGCCAAATCAAAAGAGGCCCCTGTGCTGATACGGCCACCACTCTCACCACCCGATGCGGCTATCCCTACGGCAGAGGAGCTTTCCCTGACGTCGAGTGACGCAGCAGGGGCGGGCTATCGGTGCTCACACCCCAGTGCCACCGGAAACACAGCAGGCACCCAGCTGAGTTGCCCTGCAGGTTGGTGGACGCCGGGGGAGTGGGAGAGGAGCCAACACTGGCTGAGGCCAAATCACCACATGGCCGCTTATGTCCACAGTTGATCAAGAAGCTAAGAGCGGGAGAGGGCTTCCCCACGGCCCCGGAGACTAAAGCGGCCCCAACATCACCTTCCCTAATACATACAGAAGCAGTCCTGCGGGCTGCCACTGTGGCTGAAGAAATACCTGTTAACGAGTCTGGAGTGGGAGGCTGCAAACAAGTGACCCCCCAGAGGGAGGAGAAGGTCTGCACGACACGCGCAACTTCCCCCGCGGTGCCCGCATCACCTGAGGGGCCGAATTATCGGGTTTGCTGCTTGCTGTGTCCACGCAGTCTCTGTGTGGGTGACCGGAGGTGTCCCACGGCATTGGCCATTTTCACCGATTGAGATTGGGGACGAAGGATCCCTTGTGTGGTGGCCATTATATATCTCTGGGGAGGCAGTAACAGATTGGTGCTCCTGTTGGTTGCCCATTCTGGGGCTGGACCGAAGGTGGAGGCAGCGGGACTATTCAAAGGTGGTCTGTTCGAACTAAGGCCTACTGACCAAAGAGGGTGCCAGGGCCTCCAGCTACTACATTACTGTGGGCAGCCAGAACTCTCGACCGTACTGAGAGGTGCTACTTTGCGGTCCATCGGTTTGGGGTGCTCTTTGCCAAAACCAACATAGAGGGTGGGGGATCCTACTGCAGGCGGCGTTGAGTAGCTGGTGCGTCCCGGCCCTCCACTGCATCCTCTCTGGCAGAGCAAACATGGCGACGGGCCGCAGCGGATGATGTGCCATGCAGGCTAAATTAGACAAATATGCGTGGCAGAAGAATCAGGAGGAAGGCCGGGGCACCGCCGCGACCCAGATTGAGGGCCCAGAACCCACCAACAAAGATATTTTAGCTGCAATAACCACCTCCCTCGAAAGCCGGATCAACACAGTCACCACGGAGGTAGACTTAATCAGGGAAGACAAGAGGAAAATGGCGGATCGAGTGAGTTCTGTCGAGAACACCACTAAGGACTTGGTGAATGACTCGGCCCCCCTCAAGAAACAGGTGACCGAACTTCAAACTTCCCATGATGCGATGGCCCTGCAACTGGACGTTTATGAAGGCCGAATGAGGAGCAACAACGTTCGGATTCTTGGTATACCTACAATGACTTCAACCTCAAGATCTATCCAACTGTTTCTCCATTGAACGAGCTCACCGTGTGCCTGGGGGTAGGCCTAAGCCGGGAGCGCACCGACCACTTCTTGCCCGAATGTTTAATTTTCGGGACCGCGATGTGATCCTCCAGACTGCACGGGCGCCCCCCCCCCCACACACACTTTCGAAAACAGTAAAATGTCATTTTTTCCAGATTTCACCTTGAGTGTCCAAAAATTACATTGTAGCTTCCTGAAAGTGAAGCGCGCTCTCAGAGACCAGGAGGTCAAATAAACCATGTTTTCCCCAGTAAAACTCCGGGTTGAATCAGATGGGAAATTGTGGTTCTTCATGAGACCCGAAGACGCCTGGGAATGGCTTGACGGCTGGCTTACAGTTGGTAAGCGGTCACACAAATCTACTCCTGCGGCCGGCATGGCCAGTGACTGGCGTCAACAACGATGGTCCCCTCCTTATTCTGATTCAGAGATCAGAGCCCGATGGAGTGAATGCGAACATTGGACGAAATGAAATGAAAATGAAATGAAAAATTATATTTGTATAGCGCCGGAACTACCCGGAGGCCTCGCAGCGCTTATATTGATTGTTAAAAGGGCGACCCGGGAGGTTAACGAGTTTTAGTGTACAAATGTGTTTTCAACGCTTTCCTGAAAGCCATCCTGTTTGGGTTCCCTCTAAGGGCGAGGGGGAGGGAATTCCAGAGCTTAGCAGCCATGTGGGAAAAAGAGCGGCCACCCCATCTAGCTTTGTTGATTTTTGTTGTAGTCGCTAGATGCAGTGATCCGGAGCGGAGGGCTCTGGGGGGGACGTAGGGCAGAACTAAGGGAAACAGGATGGCAGGGCCCGTTCGGTGGAAGGATTTGTGCACAATGCACATAGCCTTGAACTGAGCTCTAGCGGCGACTGGAAGCCAGTGAAGATTATCTAAGGCATGCTTGGCTGACTGCCAGCGGGGGATGTTGTACAGTAGGCGGGCGGCACAATTTTGGGTAACCTGGAGCCTGTGGGTCACAGCTACCGGAGCTCCCAGGTATAATGCGTTTCCAAAGTCCAGGCGAGAGAGGATCAGGGCCTGGACCATGATTCTCCTCGCCTGGAAGGGGAGCAGGGGGAGCACTTTACGAAGCATCTTCATAAGCCCCGCGCAAGTAGCCGCTGTTTTAGTAGCTTGAGCAAGTAAGAGGGACTGTCTGTTGAGTCTTTCACTGAGTCTTTCACTTTCACACTCAGCTGGGGAGTAAGTGTTGTACTCAAGCGGTGGTGTCTCCTCGTATTGACTGGAGGAATCAACCTTTTTCTGCATGATCATTTGTTGATCTGCTATATTAGATGCATATGCTTTGTCTTGCATTGTGTACCCCGACATTCATTTCAGTATGTTCCGCCCTCTGGCTTTTTGGCCAGGCTAGTCTTGAGGTTTGTAGATTGTTGCTCTAGGGAGTGGGGTAGTTCACATACTCGAAGTGGATGAGGGAGGGCAACAGGCACTCTGCAAGTTGGGGGTGGTGGGTGGTTCTAGACCCGTTGTGCAGGGAGGCAGGGTGGGGGGGTCCACACTGAGAGGGGGGTAAAGGATTTGCTGTTTATGTTTCTTTCATTTTTTGTATCGCTGCATTGCCATGCTTGGTTCTCCTGTAAAGTAATTGGTCCCACTATCCTCTGTGAATACGATCGCCATTTGAGCCCTTTTTGTCCACCGCCTAACTTTTACCATGCAAGGGAGGGTTGATTTGGAGGCGCATTAGCGGCTGGGCTCCTCAGGATGATTTCTTTCATCAACCAAACGATCAGATGGCATCTGGCGTAGCTCTCAACATATTGACCTGGAATGTTAATGGCCTGGGGAACACGATTAAGAGGGGTATTGTGCTGAAGTATATCAAAAAAATTACAGCGATTGACATTACGAAATATAGGGACTTTACTACTGGACATACCCTTAGGAGTGTTGATACTGGGGGTTACTTTAATTTAACTATGGATGGAACCCGGGACCGTCTCAAACCCCGAGATGATACGCCACGGGGCTCACAGCTCAACGAGTTCGCTGATGCTCTTGGCATTGTGGACATCTGGAGATGGCTGAACCTGCTCCATACTCACTTCACGTTCCAATCGGGGGCTCACAATAGCCTGTCTAGCATTGACTACATATTTACACATGCACAGGATATTCATGCTTTCACTAGGTCCAGCTGTTTAGCACGCAGGATATCTGATAATTCGCCCATCCTTACGAATTTCGGCCTGAGGCAGTCCAGGCGCCACAGTACCCTTACTGTATAACATTGGGCGCTAAAGATACCACACATCAGGGAGGCGCTACTTAAAGATACTGATTCTTATTTTGCAGAAAATGTGGGGTCCGTTGATTCTGCTGAGACACTTTGGGGAGCGTTTGGCGCTGTTATCAAGGGCAGGGCACTGTCATTAATGGTGGGACATAGGACTAAGCACTCTCAGAGGGTGGTAGAGATGGAAACAGATATTTTAACATAGGAAGACGTCACCGCACGCGCCCCCGATCCTGAAGCCCAATGTAGTTTAAATATGATACGGCACGACTATAGGGAACTTCTCCTAGAAGAAGCCACAGTGCGCTCCTTAGCTACCCGTCACAGGATCTATGAGCAAGGTGAATGCACGGGTAAACTTCTGGCATGGCTGGAACGGAAGGTGCAAGCCTCGAAATGGGTCCATGCGATATCTGGCCCTGACGGCGCTCTTCTCAGTGACCCCCAACAAATTGCTGACATCTTTGTTGGCCATTTTGAAGCGGTCTATAATACATCGGAGACATTTCAGGCCCCGTTGTCGGCCGATCTCCTAGCTACTATAAATGTGGTGAACTCTCCCCACAAGATAGAGACGCCCAGGAAGTGGACATGAAGACGCAGATTCAAAAGGCCATACAGGATGTCCGCTCCGGTAAAGTGATGGGCCCTAACGGACACCCTATCGAGCTTTTTAAACCCATGACTGCTAAATTAGCACCTGACCTGTTGAATGTGTATACAGAATATTTTGAGTGGGGACTCCTTCTGGCCGACATCTGGACCGCCTCCATTGTGGTTGTCCAGAAACCAATTAAGCCGGCGGACAACTGTAAATCCCACCATCCTATCTCCCTCCTCACCGTTGAGGCTAAGGTCTAGGCCAAATTACAGGCCAATCGACTCCTTCCTTCTATCAGAGGACTGGTTCATCCGGATCTGTCCGGATTTATTTCAGAACGGAACACAGCCCAAAATCTGCAACGGGTGAACAGGACCCTCGGTAGACCGGGAACTATCAGTGAAGAAGCGATCTTGCTGCCATTAGATGCCACCATGACATTTGATACTATTGAATGGGATTTCCTCTTTTCTGTATTAGCTCGCTTGGGGTTTGGACCCAGGGTGATAAAATGGATCAGGTTGCTGTACGCGCAACCTACCGTGCATGTCACCATCAATAACCTCCGCTCAGCTACCTTCTCCCTCCAACGGGGCACGAGACAAGGTTACCTGCTGTCTCCCCTACTCTTCGCCCTTTTATTAGAACCATTGGCCATCTGGGTCAGTGGGGATCCAGAAATAAGGGGAACAAAATGAACAGTAGACAAAGAGGACCCCATCTCACTGTATACAGATGACATTCTTCACTATTTAGCCTCTCCTTCGCGATATCTACAGCAGGTACGTCACATATTTCACATATTTGGTGCCCAATCCGGATACAAGATTAACTGGTCTAAATCTCAGATGTATGTGCTATGGGGCGACCCCCCTCCAGTCCATGGAGCTATACGATTCCAGTGGCATCTCAGGGCTTTCACTACCTGGGTATCTTTGTTACCCCGGATACTAACTTTGTCTTTGAACAGAACCTGCTGGGGCCTCTCCAACATCTCAAATCGGATGCCCTACACTGGCCATCTCTCCCTCCTACTCTCCTGAGGCGAGCGTCCCCTTTTTAAGATGCTCGCACTCCTGCGCTTCCTGTATCCGTTCACCAAAATAGTTAGCGTTGTGAGGGGGCTACTGTGGAAGGACCGTCCACCAAGTATTGCAATGAACAAACTCACCATGGGATGGTATGACGGTGGTATAGCTTACGCGACATACAACTTTATTATCAAGCTTCACAGTTGACCTCAATAAATAGGTGGGTGTTTGGCCGGCATGATGACCCAAATTTCGGTACAGATCACTGGCTCATGGGGCAGGTAGGCTACAATATGGCGCTATACACCAATCCCCGTAAGCTTAGCTTGACAGGCCCCACAGCCCATACGGTTGAGGTCCGGCATGGAGTCATGAGGAAATTGGGTTGGCACAACCGTTTGACTAAAGCAACACCACTTTGGGAACCCGACATACTGGGACGATTCAGTAAATGCCCTGGGTTCGACAAATGGGACACAATAGGGATATCCACTGTAGGGGACATGTGGGTGAATGGGAAGTTAGCCACATTTGCTGACTTTCAGACTGAGTATCAGCTGACCCACAATGAGACCTCCAAGTCAGTCAGGCCATCTTGGCGGCCATGCCGAAGGGGCTCCTCCTACCTGAGTCTTCTCCCCTAGAGGACTGGCTGAAACTAGACCCCATGAACCAAAAAGCAATATCCCTCACCTATAAAAAAATTGGTAAATATCTGCACTGACCCGATGCGGTGACTACATATGGGCTGGGAGTCTGACTTGGGAAGTATCGACGATGAGGACTGGCAAGATGCGCTGGCCTCTCCCAGGGAAGTGGCCATCCCCATGAGACTACGACTCATCCAGCTAAAATTTCTCCACAGAGTCTATTTTGATGCTAAACTCCTTTTTAGACTGGGTAGATGGCTTGACCCACTCTGTCTCCATTATTGTAATCAGACTGGCACCTTTATCACATACTATGGGAATGCCAACAAATTAAGCAATATTGGGATAAAGTCACACGACAAATGGAAAGGACATGTGATAAGTCCCTAAAGCCATCTCCCAAACTCTGTCTGCTTAATATATGGGAGGCTACTGACCTTTCCCAGGTGGAGCAGGCGTGTGCATCGATGGGTTGGGCCATCTCAAAACGAAATATTGCACAGAAATGGGTAATGGACCTTGTCCCAACTCTGCGTGACAGGGCCAAAGGCATGAATAGTGCAATGATTGCAGAGAAGACCATCTTCAAGGGTAGAGGCTGCCCCGGGAAATTGGACCATAAATGGGGGAAATGGAATAAATATAGAGGGGATATCTGCATCTCACCTACTATAGAAATGGGGCGGGACAGACGCACTTTGATGTCTGTGCTAACAGATATTGATGACACCTCTTCTCCGCCACATTTAGGGGGATATAGACGTAGGGCCTCATTCAGTCTATATTTTACTGTCTGTATTTCCTCTGCTTAGTGATACGCCACATTGGTTGCTGGGTCAAACCGGATGTGACGACATGGTGGATCTTGTGATTATTGTCATATTGTTGTAAACATTATGGAGTCAATCATTGGGGGCCTGACTACTGCTTTGAAATTGCTATGAACTGATGTTATTTTATTGAAAATAAAAACTGTTTATAAAAAAAGAATACATTTGATTTTGGTTACCGTCACAATATTTTTAACCCACCCTTGCACTGACACCACACCCCCACATTCACCACTACATGGTTCCTCTTAAAAGATCTCTGCTAAAGAGCCATTTTGCAGGGCCAGTGGGGGACTGAATCGCCAACCCCATGAGGAGCAAAAACGCCCTATGATGAAGCATGCCACCTTAACGGATGTCCGAGGGCAACTCTTCAAATTTGAGGAATTTCCCAACTATCCACTTTATCCAAACTGAGACGTATCTATCTTAGATGAGTTACTTCTGTTTTTCTTCCATCAACACTATCCGGAGCCTTGTAGGCCGGCATACCTCCTCTATAAGAAAAGTTCCCCATCAGTGTATTTGATATGTCTTCTTGGGAGCACGAGTACTGGATCTTCTTTTTTGCTCCCTGTTCCTCTTTTTGTGAATTATATGATGAACCAATATTACCATGTTTAGGGAAGAACGAGCATAGATAGGTTAGTGGTGGTAAACTGCACAGAGTCCTAATACCAGCAAAAATGAGATCAGAAAAACGGAGGAAGGTAGACAATATATTGGGGGTAATGCCGCCCTAAGGCTGTCAGCAAAATTCTTTAAAGGTTTACAACATATGTTTCCTCCCATGCCCTCTATTATTCCCCAATAGGATTTGAATTTAGTTCTCACCTTCCTCATATATTCCCCTTTTGAGCAGATGGACAGCTGCCCTCTATGGCTTCTAACAATCAAAGCTGTCTTCCTTACGATGATAACATCTGCCAGGAGGGTTAGCGAATGATATGAGTCATTCTTCCCAAACAAACTTGTTCTTAGAAATCGAGCATCCTTTTTGGCAAAAGTGGTAATGTTGGGCAGAACATCACCCTGCCCACCTTTTTTCAGCTCCCTTATCCAAGCAAGGAAATGGAGAGACTCCATTGCCTGAATACAAAAAGGGTGTTATCATTCTATATTGACCATACCAAAGATTTCCGGGTGGATGATCAATTCTTTGTTGGGTTTATGGGGGCAAATAAAGGAAAAGCAAATCAGAAGAGAACCATCTCTCGATCATCCGCCTACATTAAGATCTGCTATGCAATGGGCAAGAAACCATTCCCTTAGGGCTTAAGAGCTTATTTCACCAGAGCCAAAGCTGCGACCACTGCGTTACCTAGAGGGGTCCCTATCCTGGTCGTCTGTCATGGACATCACTGCTCACGTTCGCCAAACACTACTGCCTCGACAGTCATGTCCAGTGAGTTGGGTGCTTTGCAAGTTTGGCCCTCCAGGACTTCCTAGTCTAAATGAGACCCACCTCTGGGGAGATATTGATTTGGTATCTATTCTAAGGCAATGTATCTGCAGATAGATAAAGGGGCAGATTTATGAAGGCCTTGCGCCGCAATTGCGTCACTTAATGTGACGCAACGGCGGCGCAAACAATGCGCCCTATTTACAACATGATGCATCTAGGAGATGCGTCACGTTGGAAAGCCCTGCGCCATAAGGAGGCGTTCCTGCGCAGGGGGGGGGCGTTCCTGCGCAGGAACGCCTCCTAAAAGTGGCTGAGTGAAATCTATGAGATTTCACTCAGTCACTTTCTACGTCAATTCCTTATGCCTGCTTGAAGCAGGCGTAAGGGTGACGCACAATGCATTAAAAAGGTGGCCCCTGTGCATTGCAGGAGTCATGTCGCACTTGCGACATGACTCCTGCAATGCGCCGCCCGTACGCCGAGAGATGCGTCACGCATCTTCACTGCCTTGCACCATGGGTGGCGGAGCAGTGGCGCACTGTGGCGCACATTAACTGGCGCATCCCTGGGGATGCGCCGGTTAACATAAATCTGCCCCAAAGTCTATACCAGATACAACATTACTGAAGGTACATAACATGTTCCTATCCCACCTCTGCCACTTCCAATTGCTACCATTAAC
The DNA here is from genome assembly GCF_964261635.1 of Lissotriton helveticus. Classification (NCBI taxonomy): domain Eukaryota; kingdom Metazoa; phylum Chordata; class Amphibia; order Caudata; family Salamandridae; genus Lissotriton; species Lissotriton helveticus. The sequence goes on along the minus strand of NC_136070.1, from coordinate 110,850,615 downwards.
ACATATTACCACATTCACCTATTTAAATAGTTCTCAAGTTACCAAACCTATGAAGATGGAAGTCTGTGATGGTCCTGCTAGGTTTTTAAACTCGAGCCTGCTGAGCATGGCATATTTCAGCAGTTAGAAGTTGTATTCAATTAGCCATCCTAATGTATAGGTGTACATCGTACATCTGAGTAGCCTTTTTGATGGATACATCTGCCTGTGGATTCATCACCTTATGAATATCCCCTGCGCCACCATTCCGCGGAAATTTTTCCTAGCTCCCCGCGTAGCCTTTTTGATGTATACATCTGCCTGTGGATTCATCACCTTATGAATATCCCCTGCGCCACCATTCTGCGGAAATTTTTCCTAGCTCCCCGCGCCGACGGGCATATTCATAAGGTGAGGAATCCACAAGCAGATACTGTATCCACCAGAAAAAGCGTTACCGAACGTAAGTAACTTGTTCTTCTGAGGGATACATCTGCCTGTGGATTCCTCACCTTATGAATATCCACTGCGCCAGCATTCCGTGGAAATTATTCCTAGCTCCCGCGCCAACGAGGTCGTCATAGCATCGTGGCTCTGCATGCGGCTCCACATGATGTCACCGGAGTCATAAAAAGACCACGTCGGCGTGATGATACTGATAGAGCGCGCAGGTCACCTAATCAACAATTTTACCATATACGTATCGGGCCCATAAAATTCAAATTACCATATTCATTAATCAGGTGACCTTACACTCTACTACCAGTATCCCAGTTCCTTCCTATTTTATTTCCAGTGTACCCGACTTACCAATCCACGGTTACGGGTACCTATTGATCACAATGGATCAGGGAGCTAGCTGTAAAGAAAGGCAGACACCAAAATACTTTTTCTATATTTGCACTTGGATAATAACCAGACACACAGGAAGTTTTAAAAGCCTTTATCTAAACTTCGTCAGTTTCCGTAAGCATAAGATTTACAATAAGTAAGCAATCAATGACCAAGATTACAAAGAGCACGTATCCATAAAGGAAGTAAATGAGACCAACCATTTAAGAGTCTAAATGAAGGTAAGAACAGGGAACATACCAATATAGGTTTCAGAGTTTAGACTCAGTATGTTGTCTAAAGGACGGGAAAAATAAGGAACATACTAGAATTTCACAGTGAAATATGTCCCCATGAAGAGGAACTATAGGTAAAGTAAGAATAGACCAATACTACTAAAACAGTGCAATTACTTGAATCGACTAAAGGATGGGTAAAGAAAAGGAACATCTATATATCATGAAAGGATGGGTAAGACAAATGGAACATGCTAATATACCAACGATAAGATATGACTTGTTCATTTAGTGGTGCGAAAAGCATGGAAAATCAAATATGCAAGAGTATGACTTTATTGAAGCAAAGAAAGGAAAAATAGGAGATGCAGAATAGATTTCTCAGCTCTATATTTACCTAGTATGGTGTGAAGACCAACCCTGGCCATGGGTCAGTTAAGGACAGGAGGAACCCCAAGGAAGGACAGTCGCCAGTAGGCCAGCAGGTGCAGAATGAACACCCCAGGACAGGACAGGAAAACCAGATTAGGATCAGGACAGGACCACCAAGGTAAGACCAGCACCCGCAGTTCGGAAGTAACGCCTGCTCTCCACCCTCTCTGCAGCTATCAGTCAGAACCCCGATTGGGTTATCGAACTCCCCAGCAAGTGCTCCACCAGCACTTAAGGTTTCCAAAACCCCGCTTGAGTCTATGGAAATTACGGACAGAGTGCTCCGCAGCAGTCTGTATCAGTCACCTATTGAGTGCGTTGGGTCAGTGACAGGTCAGCTATTCGGACAAGTCGGACAATTTCTCTAGCTAAACCTAGGCTAGCTATACTGTTTTCGGGTCAGTGTACCACCCCCCAAATGTTGCAAGTGTCAGAATCCCCAATTTCGATTGGTCCCCAAGTAGGACAGGTTAACACACCAACCACATTTCACTTCTACAAGACCTGATTTACATACTCTGGGACCGCCTATTGAATTTGGGGTTCCCATGACCTAAGTTTCTATGTTACAATAGCACATCTATGAATTATGATACATTGAAAACAATTCAGCTTCTTCTGCTAGGCGAAGGTGCATCTTCCCAGGCACATCTTGGCTGGGACTTCGGGTTGGCAAGTTTTCAATGCCACCGGCAGAAGACTGTCATGCGCAGAAAGGCTGTTCAATATGGAATCACGAGTGTTCCTCGGGCCCCAAATAATACGATACATGAAAAGTAAGCGAAAACAATTTAGAAATACAAAAAAAATGAATACTCTGTATACTATGAATAGCTACTCTATACCCCACTTTATAATAACTATAGCGTTAGGGTAAATGCAAAACAAACAACTTTGCAAAAGCAGCTTTTCAAGCACGGAGCATATGAGAAAACAAAGCAGCCATATTAGCTGTATTGTGCATGAGCAAACATTTCCCACCAGAACTGCGAGTACGTCACATCACGTGATTGTGACCGACGCATGCGCAGAAGAAAATCCCGCCAAGCAGCGGCCATTTTAATGACAAGCGTTGTTAAGGTTAATACACACATAGGCAAGCATCTCTCGGATACCCCAAATGTCAGAATAAAAGGGAAATTAGTAAGACAAACATGTTGGTTATATCTCATTATTGTTATTCGAGGTTCTTGATACAAGCAAGCCGCGTAACGTGCAAATTCTTGCTCCATCAATCCCCTCTTTGATGATATTTACTATCATTACAAAACCAATAGAATCAGATGCCAACTTTCTCACATTTTGCCCAGTTCCATCTCTTCCAACATTCGATTCAGTTTCTCTTTATTTTCTTTGTTAGGGTGAGAATTCTTCACCCTTTTATAAATCTGATTATTCATTCTTTTAATTCAAGTTTATCCACATTCCTTTTCACACCTCTTTTGTTCACAGTATATTTCTTTTGATGTTTGCGACATTTGCAACAGACAAATATGAGGAATATGATAAAACCTATTCCTGCAATTGGCATCAGTACTTTAAACAATAAACCTCTACCTAAATGTGCAAACCAATGACCTACAGCGGAGAGACCATCAGTAACCGCTATATGTATCAAGCTATTTAGCATTCGCAAAGGCCGAAATTCTGCGAATTTCGGCCTTTGCGAATGCTAAATAGACAAATGGAATGTATCAAACAAGTTTGATGCAAAATAAGGATTAGCAAAATTTGCTAATCCTTATTTTGCGATTGCACTTAAGGAATTGCAAATTTTGCGATTCCTTAAATGCAATGTATCAAACAAATAAAATGCAAAAAATGCCATTAAGGAGTAGCAAATTACCACCAACTTCTAGTTGGTGGTAATTTGCGAATTCTTATCAAAAATCTTTTTTGATAAAAACCAAAGGTGCCATATGACGCCCATACATGCCCTTAGGGCATGTATGTGCGCCATATGCCCCCAAATGTCTTTTTCAGGGGTGCAGCAGGGTGTTCTTGAGACACCCCTGCACCCTTGGAAACATCCCTAATTTGCGATCAGCAAAGTGCTAATTGCAAATTGCACTTTCATTCCTATGGGCCTCCTGGCCCATGGAAATGAAGGGGTAATTTGCGATTGACAATTTGCTAATCTCAAATTAAGGAATGCTAAGGAATCGCTATTGGAAAGCGATTTTGTACATACATACCGTTTTGCATTTCCTAAATAGCGATTCCTTAAAATTCGCTATTTAGGAAATGCAAAATGGTTTGTTGATACATATAGCGGTAAGTCTCTTCCAGGCACTGTCAACCTCCAGTGGTTTGAGTTCCTTTTCCAAATTTGTAATGTTCCTTACATACCTTTTGATTTCCACACTTTTGTCAGGTATGTAAGTGCAACAATGTTGCGCTTTCAACATTCAGCAGACTCCGCCCTCTTTTGCCAATAGAGTATCAAGGGCAAGTCTGTTTTGTAAAACCATTGATCTGACCGCAACCATTTCGGTATTGACCATCAGGAACCCTCCAGCAGTATCGGTAGATAACCGATCTACTACTGTAGACAATTTGCAAATTCTGCATGTGTTCAGAACCACTCCCACTGCAGGTATTATTGCGCTAAAAATATTTCCTACAATTTCGCCAGCAGTTTCTCTTTTATTGCGTACTAATCGGTTAGTTTCTTCATTGCTGTGAGAAGTTGGCCTGATATATGATGCTCACTAGTTCTAGTGATCACCTTGTATCATGCCAAGCAACCCTTATGGTGGAGGTTGTAAAGTCAACCTTATAGACAAGCTATCCTAGGGGTAGCATGGACTAAGCAGTCTTAGGCTAAACTCTGTAAAGGCATGTGAAGCAAGCTGTTTTACCATACACAATCCCCTTGAATACCAAATGAAAGGACACCACACAGATATATATTGAAAATATATAGAGATTTATTTCTACAAATATCCCCTATACTCTTTATGAGCACAGAAGCAAATGCGTTAAAACAAAACACAGTTTAAATATACAAAAGTTGCACAAATATGGATGAGCCCTAGGGGCCACCTAAACCATATACTAAAATAGTGGTATAAGAACCACTATGGGGAAAGTGAAGAGGCCTAGGGCCTGGGGAATCGCTGAAGCTGTTCAGGACTAACAGTGATGAAGTCGGGAAAGGCCCGCGGCACTCGGGTGCAGTGCTTAAAGTGCACGCATACACCAATGCAATGTCAATGGTGCGTAAAAGTTACAAAGTTAGTTATTAAGGAACCTTCCGAGTGACCTAGGAGGATGAAACTTTAGACACGGACCCTAGAGGTGTGTACCAGTGTGGGAACACCGGCGTTGCTGAGTTACCTCACCCACAGGAAGCAGGTGCATAGGGTCGAAGTAGTGTCGGGTTTCGTCACGCAGGTCGATGGTGCTTGGAGCTGAAGATGCTGCAGGCGTCTCGATGTGAAGAGTTCCGGTGGATCCAAGGGTGGATCTGAAGAGGTGAAGACCTGAAAGCAGAGGGGACAATGCTCAAAGTCACTAGCCAGTGACTACCGTGGAACCAGGATGGAACCAGGCGATGTCAGGTGCAAACAGGCGATGTTGTGAAGATTGTCTCTGCAGCCACGTGGACACGAAGAGGTCAATGACGTCCAGGAGTCGATCACGAGCTGTCCCACGATGGTTCTCGCTGATGGCGGTGTCGGCAACTTGATTGGAGCAAACAGGCCTTGGCAAAAGCAAGTCACGCAGGAATCGTTTCAAGCTTCTCCTCGGACCAGCAAGGTCAGAGCGGGTGCTCCTTTTCAGGGGAGCAAGGACCAGTCTGGAGCAACCAGACCAGCGGTGTAAGTTGTAGTTTTCGTCGCCAAGATTGCCACTAGCCGCGTGGCAAGTGACCGGGATGGCGAGTCGAGTGGCAAAGTGCAAAAGGGCCCCACGCAGATCGTGGAGATGCTGGGGGGCTGATCTTCGGTGCAAATGCTGCTCTCTGTTGGGGCTTCTCAAACCCTAAAGCACAGCATCGAGGGTGCCTCGGGTGCTGCGCAGTCAGCTCTTCGGGGGTCTTCCAAGATGTCCGGTCCCACGTCTCTCGGTGCATCCACGGGTCTCTTCTTTTCAGGGACTGTGGATTGGGCTCTGAGATGTCTGGGAGTCTGAGTCTTGTCAGGCTCTGGGCTCGGGCTCGGGCGGGAGGCGGCGGCAAAGCAGACGTCGAGTTGCTGGTTGGTGCCTGTATTCACAGGGTGGTCACTCCTTGGCCACAAGGGAGATTCTCTTCAGTCTTCTGTGCAGCAGAATGTCGAAGTCCAGTCTTCTTCTTAGTTTCAAGTCGAGTTCAGGATGATCTGAAGTCTAAGGACCCAGCTCCTACTCTTATTCCAAATCTGGGGGCCGGATCACCTACTAGGTCCCTCCTCTGGGTGGGACCAGGAAGGGGGGTGGTTACACCCCCTTTCCTTTGTCCAGTTTCGCGCCAGGACTGGGGCTGGAAAGCCCCAGCACCGGTTTGTACTGGCATATGCACAGGGACACCTTGAGTGCCCCAGGCATGTCTGATTCTATTCAGCCCTGTCCTACCCAATACACAAAATCCTGTCTGGGGTGGTGCTAGCACCTCCCAAGGCAGGAAACCCTTTGTCCAAGCTGCCCTCGCTGGAAGGACTCCCCGCAGCAGGAGGTCAGACTTGTGTCTGTGGTGGCAGCATCCATTTTGTGATGCTGAGGCTCTGTTTAACTTTAACCGGGGTTCAGGTTAGGTACATGTCGTGCCCCTCTAGAAGGGTGGAATGCTACCCCCGTCGCCAGAACTGGCGAGGGGGTAGTATTCCAATTCGTATGACACCTTACTCGACATGTTTTGATAAAGCCAAACCAAAGATAGCATATAACCGTGAGGATTATAATGCACTTAAGAGTATGTGGTATGGCAGTATCATGAAACAGCTAAAGGACATGGTTCCGAAAGCTGCAGACAGGCTCAGCTCATGCCAGAGCACCATCTCACATATTTCCAAGCACTCTGCCTCCAGGATTGATGAGGCCTTCAATAGGAGTGGCTGATAGGAACATATGTGTCCATTTTAGGTTAGGCATAGGCATACTACACCTAAGTAAGGGGTGGTTACACCGACTTACCCCAGCTGAGTAATCAGCCAGTTGTGTCAAATGTGGAGGCCAGGCCAGGGGTGGCACAATACGTGCTGCAGCCCCTGGTAGGCCTTGGAAGCACCTATGCCCTGGGTACCTGTGTACACTGTTACAGGGGCCAATAAGGTGAACCAGTTCCAATTTCGTAATGCACCTAAAGTACATTGGCAATAATTTAGAGAGAGAACAGCAGGCTGTGGGTCTGATTAGCAGGCCCACAGCCACATTAAGTCATAAACCAGTGAAGCAAAAAGCAAAAATTTGGGGTGACCATAGGATAGCAGACCCTACTCTCCTACACAACCCCCCCCCCCCCCCAAATGCAGGGACATTAGACTAACCTTGACCAGTTGTGTCTTCATGTTCTAAGTGGAAGTACCTGGAGAGACCATCTGCATTACCATGGTCAGTCCCTGGGCGGTGCTCCACTGTAAAGTCCATCCCCTGTAGGGAAATGGACCACCTGAGCAGTTTGGAGTTTTCACCCTTCATCTGATTAAGCCATAAGAGGGGCTTATGGTCGGTCTGAATCTTGAAGTGAGTGCCAAACAAGTATGGTCTCAACTTCTTCAGAGTCCACACCACAGCAAAGGCCTCCCTCTCAATGGCTGACCAACGTTTCTCTCTGGGGGTCAGCCTTCTGCTAATAAAAGCAATGAGCTGGTCTTGACCATCTACATTAAGTTGTGAAAGCACAGCTCCCACTCCCAACTCAGAAGCATCTGTTTGGACAATGAACTCTCTTGAGTAGTCAGGACTCTTCAGGATAGGTGCAGAGCACATGGCCTTCTTCAGGTCTTCAAATGCCTTTTGACAGTATTCTGTCCACTGAACCTTTTTGGGCATCTTCTTAGATGTCAGGTCATTAAGAGGAGTCACAATGGACCCATAGTTCTTAACAAACTTCCTGTAGTACCCAGTCAGGCCCAAGAAAGCTCTGACCTGAGTCTGGGTAGTTGGAGGGGACCAGTCCTTTATGGTCTGGATCTTACTCTCCAGTGGTTGAACTTGGCCTCCACCTACAAGGTGGCCCAAGTATACAACCTTACTCTGCCCTATCTGGCACTTGGTTGCCTTGATAGTGAGGCCTGCCTTTTGCAGAGCCTCTAGCACTTCCTTCAGGTGGACCAGGTGATTCTCCCAGGTGGAGGTAAAGACAGCAATATCATCTAGATATGCTGCGCAAAAGTCATCCAGCCCAGTGAGGACTTGATTCACCAACCTTTGGAAGGTGGCAGGTGCATTTTTCAAACCAAAGGGCATTACCACAAATTGATAATACCCACCTGGGGTAGAAAATGCTGTCTTGGCTTTAGACTCCTCAGCTAACCTGATTTGCCAGTAGCCAGCTGTCAAGTCAAATGTGCTCAAATACTTGGCAGAAGCCAATTTGTCAATGAGCTCATCTGCCCTTGGAATAGGGTGTGCATCTGTCCTGGTGACAGCATTGAGGCCTCTGTAATCCACACAGAACCTCATATCTCTCTTCCCATCTTTGGTGTGAGGTTTGGGGACTAGAACCACTGGGCTAGCCCAGGGGCTCTCTGAAGGCTCAATGACACCTAATTCCAGCATCTTTTGCACCTCAGTCTTGATACAATCTCTGACATGGTCAGGTTGCCTGTAAATTTTGTTCTTTACAGGAAGACTATCACCAGTGTCCACCACATGGGTACACCAGTTAATCTGACTGGGTGTCAGGGAGAACATATGTCGATATGACTGCAAAACCTGTCTACAGTCATGTTGCTGATGTTCAGTGAGGCTGCCATCTAAGGCCACACCATCAACTGATCCATCCTCAGGGTTCTGAGTCAGCAGGTCTGGGAGAGGGTCACTCTCTTCCTCCTGCCCCTCATCTGTAGCCATGAGCAAGCCCATGTCTGCCCTGTCAACATATGCTTTCAGCCTGTTAACATGGTCCACCAAGTAGGTAACCTCTCCCTTTTTCTCAATGATTGTATGGGGTCCAGACCATTTGTCTTGGAGTGCTGCTGGGGCCACTGGCTCCAACACCCATACCTTCTGTCCAGGCTGGTACTCAGTCAGGACAGCCTTTTGGTCATGCCAGGCTTTCTGTAATTCCTGGCTAGCCTCAAGGTTTTTGAATGCCTTCTCCATATACTCAGCCATCCTGGAGCGGAGACCAAGTACATAGTCCACTATGTCTTGCTTGGGCTTTTTGAGAGGTAACTCCCATCCTTCCCTCACCAGACATAGGGGTCCTCTTACAGGGTGCCCAAACAACAACTCAAAGGGGCTGAAGCCAACCCCCTTTTGTGGGACCTCTCTGTAAGCAAACAGAAGGCAGGGCAGAAGGATATCCCATCTTCGCCTGAGCTTTTCAGGTAATCCTTTGATCATGCCCTTGAGGGTCTTGTTGAATCTTTCAACAAGCCCATTGAATTGTGGGTGATAGGGAGTGGTGAACTTGTAGTTGACACCACATTCCTTCCACAAAGCTGTTAAGTATCCTGACATGAAGTTGGCACCTCTATCAGATACTACCTCCTTAGGAAACCCCACTCTGGAGAAAACTCAAAGTAAGGCCCTGGCCACAACAGGAGCTGCTGTGGTCCTAAGTGGAATTGCCTCTGGGTACCTGGTGGCATGGTCCACCACCACCAGTATGAATCTGTGCCCAGATGCTGTAGGGGGATCCATTGGACCAACAATGTCAATCCCCACTCTTTCAAAGGGCACCCCCACCACAGGTAGTGGTGTTAGGGGGGCCTTTGTGGTACCACCTGCTTTGCCACTTGCTTGGCAGGTTACACAGGAGCGACAAAACTCCTTTGTATCTTCTGACATGTGAGGCCAGTGAAAGTGACAGACAAATCTGTCCCAAGTTTTGTTCTGGCCTAGGTGTCCTGCTAAGGGAATATCATGTGCCAAGGTAAGAAGAAAGCCCCTAAATTGCAGAGGTATGACTAACCTCCTGGTTGTACCAGGCTTGGGGTCTCTACCCTCTGAATAAAGGAGCCCATCATCCCAATAAACTTTATGGATACCTTGAGCATTCCCAGCAGCCTCAGCAGCAGCCTGCTGTCTGAGGGGTTCAAGAGAAGGACAGGTTAACTGAGCCTGCCCCAAGTCTGCCCTAGAAGGCCCCCCGGTCCCCAGAAACTCAACCTGATCAGGTTCAAGCTCTTCAGGGACAGTTCCTTCAGGGGTCTCAAGATCATCTTCCTGTGAAGGCTGATCCTCACTTGTAGGCAGTTGGGAAGGCACAGCCTTTACCCTCCTGTTCTTCTTCTTGGAAGGTGCTTGGTCCATTGTTCCAGGATCCAAGACCTGAGGTTCAGAGAGGCACTTTTTGGCCTGTGACCTGGTCACAGCAAGGACATGTGATGATATCCCTAACATCTCTGCATGAGTCCTGTACTCAACGTCTGACCATAGAGAGTTCTCCAGGTCATTGCCCAACAAACATTCTACTGGGAGATCAGCACTAACCACAACTCTTTTTAGGCCAGTTACCCCTCCCCAGGAAAAGTTAACAAGTGCCACACTATGTGTAGTAGTGACATTGCTGGCATTGGTCACCAGGTAATTATCACCTGGCAGGTATTGTCCAGGGTCCACAAAGCTAGGTGTCACCATGGTGACACTGGCACATGTGTCCCTGTATGCTTGAGCCACTTTATCATTAATCAAAGGCGTCTGCCTGTACTTGCCCAGATTACTGGGACTGACAGTAGTGGACAAATCAATCTCCACATCGCAGATCAAGACAGCCTGTGTAGGGGTTCTGACTAGGCCAGAATCTCCCTCAGTTCCCAAGGAGATACCAACTACCCCCTTAGTCTGTGGACCAACACTGCTGACTGTACTATTGGGTGCAGGTGCCTTAGGGGCTGCAGGGTTGGGGGCTCCACCCTTTTTACACTCACTTGTCCAGTGAGAGGTGTTTTTACAAAAACTACACCAGGGTTTTCTTTGACCTTCTTTCTTCTTCTTCTTGGAAGTTTGGGACCCACCCTCAGTATTAGTTTGGGGCCCTGTTGAAGACTTCTGGTCTTTAGCTTTCTGCTCCCCACCCTTCTGGTCTATTTTCTTCTGGTCACCACCCTGGTTCTGGTTCTTTTGCCAAACTCTGGTTCTAACCCATTTGTCTGCCCTCTTTCCCAATTCTTGGGGAGAGGTTAGATCTGAGTCAACCAAATGTTGATGCAACTGCTGGTTCTGACAGTTATTTAAAATCTGTTCTCTCATAAGCAAATTGTACAATCCTTCATAGTCTGTAACCTTACTTCCCAGCAACCAGCCCTCCAGAGCCTTAGTGGCACATTCAACAAATTCAGACCAGTCCTGAGTCTGTGTCTTCTGGGTATCTCTGAATATTAACCTGTACTGTTCAGTGGTTAAGCCTAACCCATCAATCACTCTTCAGGACCAGGTAGTTTCTAGAATCCCCATCACTAACTGTGAGGAGTCTGTCTCGGCCTCTACCTTCAAAGGAGAGCCACATGATTGCTGCCCACTGCTCCTGAGGGATCTGCTGTACTCTGCAGGCTCTCTCAAGTGCAGTCATCCATTTGTGGATGTCATCCCCACTCTTGTAAGAGGGCACAATCTTACTCAGGTTTCTATTGTCATAGGACCTGTCTTTATCCTTTTGGATAGTGCTGCCACCAATGGATCCTAATCCACTCTCTCTAGGCTGTCTTGCTCTAGCAAGCTTCTCTTTGGCCAGGGCAACTTCTAATTCTTGCTTCTGGATCCTAAGTTCAGCCTCTCTCATCTTGGCCTCATGTTCCCTTCTCTGAGGGCTAGACAGCTCCCTTCTGGAGTGTCCATGAGAACCTCTGGAAGCTTGGGAGGCATTGGACTCACCTGAGTGATTCCTTCTCTTCCTTTGCTCCTGGTTAAGTCCACTTGGGGGTCTGAATGGGTTGGACCCACTTTCAGTCCCAAATGTGCTTAAGTTAGCCAGGTTAAGCCTGCTGACTAGCACCTGACTATTTCTCTCATCATCAGACCCACTTTCCTCCTCCTCCTCCTCTTCTTCCTCATCCTCTGGTTGAGTATCTCCAGTGACCTGGTCTTCCTCATCTATCTGGATGACAGGGGCAGGGGTGTCAGTGTTGTCATCTTCAGTGGGAGAGCCTCCCTCTCCAGTCCCTGAGGGGCCTGGTTTGGAGGTCTTTAGAGCTTCAGACTGGTCTAAAAGCTGTCTGAGGTGACTTGCTGTAGGGCTAGGACCCGTTTTGATTCCTCTTAAGGAACACAGCTGCCTCAGTTCTTTAAAAGTAAAGATAGCAAATTTGGATGGTGCCCTTGGAGGGTCACTCTCAACAGAGATAGGTCCAGTGGATCCCTCTGCTCCAGACATTGCTCTAGTGTGGGTGGATATGTTGCAATCTACCTACACTGGTGTTTTCCTACTAAACCTATCTAGTAGTTGTAGTCAGGGTGTGCTACTCCCTATCCTCTACAACAACTAAGTTCAGTAGAACTTAAGTATACTAGTCTTGTTTTAATGTACCTATCAGGTACCTGTATGATCTTTCAAATGATACTCTCAAAGATTGTAATGGTAAAACAACAGCAAGCTCAAATCCCACCGCTGCCACCAATGTGAGAAGTTGGCCTGATATATGATGCTCACTAGTTCTAGTGATCACCTTGTATCATGCCAAGCAACCCTTATGGTGGAGGTTGTAAAGTCAACCTTATAGACAAGCTATCCTAGGGGTAGCATGGACTAAGCAGTCTTAGGCTAAACTCTGTAAAGGCATGTGAAGCAAGCTGTTTTACCATACACAATCCCCTTGAATACCAAATGAAAGGACACCACACAGATATATATTGAAAATATATATAGATTTATTTCTACAAATATCCCCTATACTCTTTATGAGCACAGAAGCAAATGCGTTAAAACAAAACACAGTTTAAATATACAAAAGTTGCACAAATATGGATGAGCCCTAGGGGCCACCTAAACCATATACTAAAATAGTGGTATAAGAACCACTATGGGGAAAGTGAAGAGGCCTAGGGCCTGGGGAATCGCTGGAGCTGTTCAGGACTAACAGTGATGAAGTCGGGAAAGGCCCGCGGGACTCGGGTGCAGTGCTTAAAGTGCACACATACACCAATGCAATGTCAATGGTGTGTAAAAGTTACAAAGTTAGTTATTAAGGTACCTTCCGAGTGACCTAGGAGGATGAAACTTTAGACACAGACCCTACAGGTGTGTACCAGTGTGGGAACACCGGCGTTGCTGAGTTACCTCACCCACAGGAAGCTGGTGCATAGGGTCGAAGTAGTGTCGGGTTTCGTCACGCAGGTCGATGGTGCTTGGAGCTGAAGATGCTGCAGGCGGCTCGATGTGAAGAGTTCCGGTGGATCCAAGGGTGGATCTGAAGAGGTGAAGACCTGAAAGCAGAGGGGACAATGTTCAAAGTCACTAGCCAGTGACTACCGTGGAACCAGGATGGAACCAGGCGATGTCGGGTGCAAACAGGCGATGTCGTGAAGATTGTCTCTGCAGCCACGTGGACACGAAGAGGTCAAGGACGTCCAGGAGTCGATCACGAGCTGTCCCACGATGGCTCTCGCTGATGGCTGTGTTGGCAACTTGATTGGAGCAAACAGGCCTTGGCAAAAGCAAGTCACGCCGGAATCGTTTCAAGCTTCTCACTCGGACCAGCAAGGTCAGAGCGGGTGCTCCTTTTCAGGGGAGCAAGGGCCAGTCTGGAGCAACCAGACCAGCAGTGTAAGTCATAGTTTTCATCGCAAAGATGGCCACTAGCCGCGTGGCAAGTGACCGGGATGGCGCGTCGAGTGGCAAAGTGCAAAAGGGCCCACGCAGATCGTGGAGATGCTGGGGGGCTGATCTTCGGTGCAAATGCTGCTTGGTGTTGGGGCTTCTCAAACCCCAAAGCACAGCATCGAGGGTGCCTTGGGTGCTGCGCAGTCAGCTCTTCAGGGGTCTTCCAAGATGTCCGGTCCAACGTCTCTCGGTGCCTCCACGGGTCTCTTCTTTTCAGGGAATGTGGATCGGGCTCTGAGATGTCTTGGAGTCTGGGTCTTGTCAGGCTCTGGGCTCGGGCTCCGGCGGGCGGCGGCGCCAAAGCAGATGTTGAGTTGCTGGTTGCTGCCTGTATTCACAGGGTGGTCACTCCTTGGCCACAAGGGAGATTCTCTTCAGTCTTCTGTGCAGCAGAATGTCGAAGTCCAGTCTTCTTCTTAGTTTCAAGTCGAGTTCAGGATGATCTGAAGTCTAAGGACCCAGCTCCTACTCTTATTCCAAATCTGGGGGCCGGATCACCTACTAGGTCCCTCCTCTGGGTGGGACCAGGAAGGGGGGTGGTTACACCCCCTTTCCTTTGTCCAGTTTCGCGCCAGGACTGGGGCTGGAAAGCCCCAGCACCGGTTTGTACTGGCATATGCACAGGGACACCTTGTGTGCCCCAGGCATGTCTGATTCTATTCAGCCCTGTCCTACCCAATACACAAAATCCTGTCTGGGGTGGTGCTAGCACCTCCCAAGGCAGGAAACCCTTTGTCCAAGCTGCCCTCGCTGGAAGGACTCCCCGCAGCAGGAGGTCAGACTTGTGTCTGTGGTGGCAGCATCCATTTTGTGATGCTGAGGCTCTGTTTAACTTTAACCGGGGTTCAGGTTAGGTACATGTCGTGCCCCTCTAGAAGGGTGGAATGCTACCCCCGTCGCTAGAACTGGCACCTTACTCGACATGTTTTGATAAAGCCAAACCAAAGATAGCATATAACCGCGAGGATTATAATGCACTTAAGAGTATATGGTATGGCAGTATCATGAAACAGCTAAAGGACATGGTTCCGAAAGCTGCAGACAGGCTCAGCTCATGCCAGAGCACCATCTCACATATTTCCAAGCACTCTGCCTCCAGGATTGATGAGGCCTTCCATAGGAGTGGCTGATAGGAACATATGTGTCCATTTTAGGTTAGGCATAGGCATACTACACCTAAGTAAGGGGTGGTTACACCGACTTACCCCAGCTGAGTGATCAGCCAGTTGTGTCAAATGTGGAGGCCAGGCCAGGGGTGGCACAATACGTGCTGCAGCCCCTGGTAGGCCTTGGAAGCACCTATGCCCTGGGTACCTGGGTACACTGTTACAGGGGCCAATAAGGTGAACCAGTTCCAATTTCGTAATGCACCTAAAGTACATTGTCAATAATTTAGAGAGAGAACAGCAGGCTGTGGGTCTGATTAGCAGGCCCACAGCCACATTAAGTCATAAACCAGTGAAGCAAAAAGCAAAAAATTGGGGTGACCATAGGATAGCAGACCCTACTCTCCTACAATTGCTTCCAGTGATTTTCCCCACATGTAAATGTAAATGTAAATGTACAGGAATTTATATAGCGCAAAATCACCAAGCGGTTTCTAAGCGCTTGCTTAGGGAACCCGTCCTGGTATTCCCCTGTGAGATAACCCCGGCAGGGTATCCGCAAGGTGAAAGCCAGGCATCCCGCCGCGAGGGGCCGTTGTGGAGATTAAGCAAGCTATTGCCCAGAGTCGCAGAGTGTGAACCCGTGAATCGAGTAGGCACCGGAGCGAGAATTGTCGATTCCATGGACATTTTAGGACTCAAGAACCCGCCGAGCCGAGAATTGTACCCTGGTCCCGGGCTGACCTCTGCGTCCAGGTCTGCCTCCTCTAACCAGTGAGCCACACTTCTCCACTCTCCTTGTGGTTCTTGTCTTTGGCCTTCTTTTGGAAACTCTCTCTTCTTTTCTCTACCATGTCCAGGAATTCTTTTTCCTTTTCATGTAAAGAACAGGTCAAGTTATTTTCATGTGCATCATCTATATTAATTTTTCCTACAGTTAGAAAATAATCACTCATGATTTGAGCTACATCTCTAGTCGTATGTACAGGATTCAGGTTTCTTCGAACAGGGAGTTCAGAAAAGGTTACGTCAGAGTTTGAATAGTAATATTGTAAAGGTCCTCTTTTGTATAATAAGCTAGTTAGTATACTACAGGAAATTCCATAGGTTAAGGGCAGGTGATGATAAGTCACGCCTTCAGCTACAGAAGTAGGTAGCTTCGTGCAGACTAAACAGTCGTCTATTTCCATAGTTTCTACATAATGCAATAACAGGTTTGCGAAAACGTTTAAATGAGTCTTATTCTTAATCTTGTTAAAGTGTAATACTTCCTCATCTGGTGCTTCTAAATCTAACCGTCTCCGTTTCAGGCTAAGTGGTTTGTCCAAGGTGTCTATTCTTCGTGGTGTAATTCTAGTGTGTGATTCTACAGTGTCGTCAGGTAAATTATTATTTGGGTACAAACTTGGGTTCTTACTTATCATAGAAGGAAGGGTTACTGTAAGTCCTATCCAAAGGATCAGTACTTTTGCTACACTACATAAATATACTTGGCAGCATGTTTTACAACAACTTCGTCTCGGTCTTTCATTCACATTTGAATCAGACATTTTCGCTCAAAAGAAGCTTTCCAACCCCTCTTTGTAACTTTGCACAGATAGCTTACACTGGGCAATTTCAGGTTGGTACTTCTTCTTCGGCAGACTGGTCAGCAGTCAATTCTTCATCACTTTCGTCACTTATCTCCAGATCCTCAAATTCCTCCAACACCAGATAAGTCCATTCAGGATCCTGATACTTTTCGTTCAGCCTTTTTATTCGGTCACTTCTTCGCTTGGAGTTCTCACCAGTTTGTTCTGTTTTACTGGTCCTTGCTTTCTTTGCTCAATCTTTTCTTCTACTGTTTTTAGTCTTAGTCTCAGTCTTTTGATGTACCTTGGTTCTCTATTTTTCTTCTTGAGTCTTTTAACTGGCACTGTTGTTTGGCTTTCTTCCAATGCTCTTTTATTTTCGTTTTGTTGTGGCACTTCTGCTTCTGTTTCCTCCCTTTCTATCTGACTAGTCCCAGGTCTTGTTTCAGTTTCTTCTGCCTGGTTGCTAAACTGGCCATGTTCTGGTGTATGCTGGATTTGACTTTTGGATGTTTCAATGTCTGCGTCCTGAACACATTCGTCTAATTCTATCTGATCCTGTTCAAGCACTTCGAGTCTTTGATTTTCTTTCGCTTGAACTTTCGCCCTAATTTCTATCTGTCCCTTTTCAATCTCAGGAGTTCTTGGAGGTGTGTCAATAACCTGTTCTGTCCCTATCTGACCTTCCTCCTCATCAGATTTGACATGGATTTCGATGATCTGATTATCTCCTTCTATTCCTGTCTCCTCCTCACTATCCCACTCTCTATCTGGGTATGTCTGGCTTCTGGTTCTTATTGGATCAACGGTCAGGTCGATTACTGGGATCCATTCATCTTGACTGGTGCTCGGTTGTTCATCATCAGCTACTTCAGGACCAACATCTGGAGACCCCTCAGCTGGACAACCTTCAGCGTCAGTCTCTTCATCTTCGGTTACCTTCTTTGTATGACTGGCATGGATCCACTTTGGTACTCCTGCACACTTCACCGCTGTCGTGGTCACCAGAATTACTTGTCTTGGTTTTCCCCACTTCGGTGCAAGGCAACTCGATCGGGTGTGCTTCTTAAGTACCACCCAGTCACCTGGATTCAGTTTATGGACTGGAGTTGCTGGGATGGCGACGGCGTCTTCCCCAATCTGGTGAGAGATAGAACGCACTTGGTCACCCAGTTGCTTGCAGTACTCTAGTACCAAATCATCAGAAATGCTTATCAGTTTGTGTCCTGGAACCCATGCTTGCCACATTACTCTTCCCATCAGGATCTCATGGGGACTCAGGCCTGTTTCTCGGTCTGGAATGCTTCTGATTCCCATTAGGACAAGAGGTAAAGCCTCTATCCAGTTCATGCCAGTAGATTCACACATCTTTCCTAGTATGGACTTGATAGTGCCATTCAGTTGTTCCACCACTCCAGAAGCCTCTGGACGATATGCACAGTGCAGTTTTTGAGTAATTTTGAATGCTTCACAGATCTGACCAATTATTTCATTCTGAAAATACCCACCTCTGTCTTATTCAATTGTGACTGGAACCCCGTACCTAGGTATTAGCTCTCGTAATAACAACTTAGCTACAGTGATGGCATCATTCTTCTTGGCTGGGTAAGCCTCTACCCATTTTGAAAACAGGCAAACAATGACAAGGACGTACCTCATTCCTTTACAAAGGGTTAACTGGATAAAGTCAATTTGAAACCTTATGAAAGGACCTTCTGCCTTCCCAATTTTACCCAGTGAAACTACTGTTTTCTTCCCGGCATTGTATTGCTGACATGTCAAGCACCTCTGGCAGAGTCTCTCTGCTACCTTCCTGAATCTCGAACTGAACCATGTCTGTTTGAAGACACGAACCATGGCATCCCTACCAATGTGCGTATTTCCATGTATTAGCCGGGCTAAAGGAGCAAGCAAGCTGTCAGGCAACACAGGCATACCATCAGAGCAAACAATGACACTATCCTCGTTTCTCTGTTGACAACCAAACTTTCTCCATCTTCTCTTTTCCTTTGGTCCTGCTGCATTCTGTAAATCTCTCAGTTCCTCCCATGTGGGCACATTCTCAAACACCATAAGTTGCCAGCTGTTTCCATTTCCCCCAATTAGATATTGACTGACATTTGATGTCTTGCACAATGTTGGGCCAGTTGGTCAGCATATCGATTACCTGCTGTCACATTGTCATCGCCAGATTTGTGAGCAGCACACTTGACCACTGCCAATTCTTTTGGTAACTGGATTGCTTCCACTAATTCCTGTACCACTTTTCCATTTCGGATAGGAGTACCTGAAGAAGTCAGGAACTCTCTTTGCAGCCATAATTGGCCGAAGTCATGCACAACCCCGTAACCATATTGGCTGTCAGTATATATGGTTACTCTTTTATTCTTCCCAACTTTACAGGCTCTTGCCAATGCAATCAATTCGGCTACTTGTGCAGACTTTACTCCAAATAGATAGGATGCTTCTACAGCACGGGATACTGTGACTACAGCATAGGCAGCGCGTAAGCCTCCATTCTCATGTCTCAGACATGAGCCATCTACAAACAGCTCGTAATCTTCTACAGGCAGGGGCATTTCCTTGATATCTGGACGTGGTTTGGTACTAAACTCAGTCAGGTCAAAGCAGTCATGCTCGACCTCTCCCTTTGCTTCTGCAATTAGTGAATCTGGTAATAGGGTTGCTGGATTCAATATGTTACATCGAGTAATGACTACATTTGCCGCACCCACAAGAATCCTCTCATATTTAGTCAGCCGACTAGGTGTGAGAGACTGAGTTTTAGTTCTGGTCAGTAAGATTACAACTGCATGTGGAACATACACAGTTACAGGATGTCCCATAATGATGGATTCGCTCTGTTTAAGACTCATGCAAGTTGCAGCTACTGCTTTCAGACATCCAGGCAATCCAGCAGCCACTGGATCCAAAGTAGCAGAGAAGTATGCTACTGGACGTCTAGTCAAACCATGCTCTTGGGTTAGTACTGACAGTGCACAATTGTCTCGTGTATCTCAAAATAGTGCAAATTCTTTTGAATAATCAGGCATTCCTAATGCGGGGGCTGTACATAGACATTCTCGCAATTTAGTAAATGCTGTCATGCTTTCTTCATCCCATTCTACTGGGTCCTTTGCTCCTTTCCTTGTCATTTTTATCAATGGTTTTGCTAGAACTGCAAATCCCACAATCCATTGTCTGCAGCATCCTACAACTCCAAGGAACATTCTGATCTCTTTCTGAGTGTTGGGTAACTGCATGTTTTGAATTATTCTAATTCTTTCTGAAGTAACTTTCCTGATACCTTTCTCTATCTGGTGCCCCAGATATTTTACTGAAGAGGTACAGAACTGTAGCTTGTCAGGTGATACTTTGTGTCCTCCTTCACCTAAGTGATTCAGTAAGGCTATGGTGTCAACAACACAGTCTCTCTGACTTTTAGACGCCACCAAGAGGTCGTCCATATATTGCACCAAAACTGATTTTCCAGGTAAAACTAAGGATTCAAGGCACTATTTCAGAATCTGATTAAAGATTGAGGGGCTTTCTGTATACCCCTGAGGGACCCGAATCCAAACGAACACGTGACTGTCAAATTCAAATGAGAAAATACATTTGCTGTCTGGATGCAATGGGATTGAAAATAATGCGTGACATAAATCAATAATGGTGAACCATTCAGCATCCCATGGAATCTGATATAAAATCACTGCTGGGTTTGGAACAATGGGACAGCAAGGAACAACAATTTTGTTTACCTTTCTCAGGTCCTGCACTACCCTGTACTTACCACTAGGTTTCTTGATGCCAATTATCGGGGAATTACAAGGACTACTCAACACTTCTTGTATGATGTTTGCTTCTAGCAATCTTTTTATTTCAATGGCAACTCCTGCTTTCACTTCTGCACTCATTTTGTATGGTTTAGTATTGGGGTAAACTGCATCTTCCTTTATGGCTATTTTGATTGGGTCAACATTTGCCATTAATCCTACATCTTTTCCAGTAAAATCCCATACTACTTTCACTGTCTGTTGGAGTTCTTCAGGTAAGTCTTGTATTGTCAGTCTTTTAATTTCTGAGTCAGGTCTTATTAGCATTAATTTGTATATTCCATCTTCATCTGGAGTTTGAATTTCGACGCCCTTTGGTGTGCAAAAGATGGTACAGTTCATTTTACACAACAAATCACGTCCCAATAGGTTTACAGGACTGGAATCACAGACAACAAATCTATGCATTTCTTTGAAATTCCCTATTGTAATCTCCATGGGCTCGGTAACTGGGGTACTAATCAATTGATTAGATACGCCCACTACTTGGATCGCTTCTCCCTAGAGGGGTAGGTTTGGAACGTCTGCTGTTCTTACAGTAGAACGAGTAGCCCCAGTGTCCAACAGAAAGGTGACATCATTTCCTTCAACCTTTCCTTCAATGTATGGCCCTGACTGGTCTACCGGCAAGGAGGCGCCAAGCACGCACTCCTTGTCCTCCCCCCTCAGGCACCGTCAGTAAGGTTCATCACAGAGGAAAGTGTAATTCAACAAAAATTGTGAAGTTGCTGCATTTCTATCCTCCTTTCCTCCCCATACTTCGATGTCTTCACCCTGCTGTGCTTTGCCCTTAAAATTCGGTCTAGGTGCACGGGGCAACTGACTCTGTTTTACCTGTTGCTGGGAATTTCTTGGGTTTTCATTCTGCGTCTGTGGATTTAAATGGTTAATTTGGGGGTTACTATTTTGTGCGTATGGACACTCGTCTCTCCAGTGCCCTATTTGTCCGCACCCATGACAGGGGAACTTCTTTTTGGCCTCCTCTCGGCTCATTTTTAATTTGGGCTTCCCTCCTCCCCGAGAACCTTGGTTTTGGGTATTACTGTTCATTTTACCCAACTGCTTTTCTTGTTGTTCTGCCAATTTTACCTCTGCCCACATGACCTTTTCTTTTAAGGCCTTCCATTTGTCAGCCATCTCATCTTTGCAGTATTTTGCATACCTTAATACTTCATCAATTTTCTTAGACTGCCAACAGATTTTATTGTCTTTGATCCATTGGCATATTTCAGACCTTAAACCGTTTACAAACCTGTAAATGAAATGGGTCATGTCCTTCATCTCAATATTATTTATGCCACTGTACGTTTTGAACACATGTAACAATCGTTCATAATAAGAATGCACAGTTTCATCTCTATCCTGGGTAGTTCTATCTATTCTGGTCCAATCAGTTTCCTTTGCAGGCACCTTTCCTTTCAGATGTAACATTACTTGCTCCTGTAACAGGGTCCCTCGGGAATTCCTCACTAGGCCATCCAATGGCAATTTTACATTCTGTCCACAAGTCTACGGGAACTACGATATCGAAAAACCCATCCAGATCTTTCCACAGGCATTTTTGTACCTTCACAAACCTTTCTACCTGCCTATACCAATCCACAGGTTTCTCTCGTAATTTAGGGAAATCATTTGTAAAGGACACAATATCCTGTCGGGACCATGGAACATGTACATACTTTCCACCTGGCACCTCTCGCATAGGATATAATTTTTCTGCTTTGTCTGCCTCTTTTAAGACATACTCAGAAGTCATCTGTTTAGATCTAATCTCCTCTTTTTTCTTTGCCCATCTGGCTTTCCATTTTTCTAATTCTCCCCATTTTTGCAACAGATTCACTAATTCTTTGATCCGTACCTTCTTCCCTGACACATTCATATTTTCCAGATCTTTGTCTGAGAACTCTGCTCTATAGGGTTTTTGCAATGATTTAGATTTTCCAATATCAATTCCCATACTGGCCGCGGTGTCCACTAACTTCTCATGGAACACCCTAGTATTACGAGTGATGCTCTTACAAATAAATAGCAGTTCTTCTTCAGAAAAGGTATTTAGTCTGTCCAACCCCACATTTCCAGCCATCAGTTCTTCCAATTCTATTCTTAATTTGTAAATATCTAATGGTCTCGACGGGGAATTTGGTTTCTCTAGGTCTCGACTCCATCTCTCAATTTCTTCAGGAGTTACTACAGTGGCACTTTTAGTACCTGAAGTTGTTTCCATTTGAATTTCTCCTGAAGTGAAAAGAGTGTTTCTTCTCTGCGGGCCCTTTCTGAGTTCTCTGATCGGTAAATCCATTAAGGAAATTTCTGACTCACATTCACTTGCCTGATCATCTACAAGTAAGGGCTCTTTCCTTGGCTGTACTACAGCTGGGGTAATAATTGGAGTCTTTGGACACCCCTGTTTATCCCCATATAAAGGAACGATTGGTCCAACTGTGATGTATTCCTATAGGTTCTGTATCGATCCCCCTATTCCTGACCCTATTCTGGTTAACAAGTTAACTAGCAGACATCCCATGAGACAGAAAACCCCCATGATGCAGGAACCGTTATCTGATTAAGCCACACTATGGCACAGGAACGTGTTATCTGATTAGGTCATAACGCTTGCCATCTAATTAGACAAGCGAGATTCCTCCAGCCCCTGATAAGGCATACGGAGTTCTCAAAACAAATCAAACCTATGACAGACCTGGGAAAAACCCTGCGGCCATTGTTTTGATTTCACCGAGAACTTCAGCAAAAGAATGTGCTAACGACCAGGTCGTATGACATCCTTATTGACGTATCTATGTCCATCCATACGTCAATCTCGGCACCTTAAAGGTATAAATATTACCGATATTGCCCTATGCAAACACACGCGGTGGTGACGAGATCGGAGCAGCCAGACTTGCCGAAGCCCAGAGCAGAGCAGACCCCGCTGGCGCAGCCCCGCCTTCCTGACGCGCTGAGAACGAGACGCTGCTTTCTCCTGCCGAGAAATCCAGCTCCGGCGCTTCCGGGTAGCCCTCGCAGGCAGCCTGGAATATCGAGACCAGAGACGAGAGATACCATCCCTCATTCATCCTAGACTCCAGGTACAGAACTGAATAACCCCTCACAGAGAATTCTTGAGTCAGTCACTTGGCAAAACAAACTTAACTTAAACTGCTACTTTCTACTCCCGCCCACGTATTAGGCTTAGGTCAGGTACATCTGGGGTAGGCGTAGTTAGAAACACCAGTTGAGTACGATTAGTCAAATGTATATGTGTATGTATCTATTTTATCCATTTTAAACCATCATATGGCTTAGAAACCATATCAATGTTTTTACAGTATTATTTTATACTTCTGCTTTTAATGTATGCACTTTACTTAACCATAAGTATTGCAATAATATCGATCCATTTCTCTTGTATGAGAAAAGAGACTGATCAATAAATAACATCTTTTATTGAACACGCCCGTCTCTTCCTTTTCTCTACAATCTGGTGAGACTAAGAATGCACGTACTGACTGAGTAAAATAAGTCGTCTTTTGTTTTCACACGACTCTAGAGATACACTCTTGATTAGGGAAGAGCAAAGTTGTCATGTTCTATGGTTGTCAGAAACGAAATCCCTTCTTGTCTATCCAGGGAGGTTCAACTCCTCCTTGCCTAGTCGAGAAAGTTTCTAGTGAACTCTGAGCTAGCTGGCAAACCCAAAACTTTAAGTCTAATATCGACAGTAGTAGACCTAGTTAACGTCTGGTCTAGGCCTATACTATTGAAGGTATTATTCCAATGCGCAGAGCCTATTGGGATAATAGGAACTACACTACATGGCGCCCAACGTGTTTGGATGGGCGATAAAACTAACGTAAGACATTTAGAGTAACTCAGTCGTGCTTTTTCACTCAGACCCCTTTTTTCCCATAATACTCCAAAGACGTCTGGAGTGGGTGAAAGGTAATATCCGCCAAACCTCGCAGGAGGAAACTCCTATGTATGGTCCTTGGTTTAGTCAACGTTGAAGGATACACTGTTCCAAAATATTGTGCATCTAATCTTTGTTTCCATAAGAACCTGATCTGCAAACAAACAAAATAACCTTCTGGACAGTACAATGTCAGACAATGAAGGAGAAAGAGAGGCAGTTAGAATAGCAACTGAACTCGCAGCAGCTGAGAATGCACTGCAAGACGCTGACCCGGAGATAATACTCATCGCGGTCAACACAAGAAAATCTATAACTTTAAAACTTATAGAAAATGGACTGACACCTAGAGGTGGCACAGTCATATTCGTATTGAGGCACACGAATATCGGCAGACAGAGGTATTCTATTCATGGATACATTTTCCAGCAGCAAATGCTGTAACAAAGGTCTTCCACTATTACAAAACAGAGGACCCTCCTAATGAGTACACTCCTTTCGAGGAGGTGGAAGTACCACTTAAATTTCAAGAGCATCTGCTCTTATTTAATGGCGCCCTAAAACATAATAATCACATCACCAGGCTCGGTCCATTAGGTAGACCAGGAGCAACGTGGCCGGTTCTAGCCGGATACACACCACATCCAGACATCGGTGGGATGTCTGCAGCAAACCTTTTAATACAACTAAAACAATTAATAAAAATACATAGACAATTAGTCCAATATGTAATGCGGACTTCAACAATCCAACCAGCAATTAAAATTCCACAGCTGACCCCTAATCAGGGGAACACAAATAAAATTACACCACAGAACATACAGTCCTGCCTAGGTAAAGTACCAGCTAAACGGGAACAAATACCATTCTGGTTAGCACAAAAAATCACCCAAATAGAGGCGGTGTTTCCAGACACCACCCCGTTAGAAAAACACAGGATTCTGACTATCTGTCTTCCAATGGGAATCGCACCACACGTGGAGGACTGTGACACTTGGGGTACAGTCTTTGCTTCCATCTACACAAAAACGCACGGTGTTCCATCCATTTCGGTAATACCAGATGTGCTAAAACAAATTCAAGACGAATACGGTCCAGAACCCGCTTTAACTCTTGGTATGAAATTACTGAAAGACTTCAAGCAGGTCTCGGCTATATTATTAGCCAACATAAAGGGAGAAGCAGCAAACGTGGCGATCCGCCAGAGGTTAAAGGAGACATATATAGCAGACCAACCAGCTGAAATTGCCAGAATTATAGAAAAATCCTATGAGGAACTAGGTAGAGATAGTTTAGGTGGAATACCAGTAAAACCACAACTGATTGAAAGTCCTGAAAAAATATTTTTTAATAATAATTCAACATCACAAAAAAAGAGCTGGGATGGAAACAAACAATCCAATCCTAAAGAAAAGAAATTCCAGTCCAGAGGAAGGTCTCCTCGGCGGAGAGAAAAATCTCCGAACCAAAGACACAGGTCACCCCAAAGTGACCCCTCTGGGAAAAGATATAACCTTAGAAATAGGGATAATATCAAGAAGCCTGATAGATATCAAGACATTGATACACGTCCCTCTCAATCTTTTCAGACTTCCTCGCAGAAATCGGAAAGAAGAGGACGATCAGAACAAAGAGAAGAGCACGCCAAGTCCAAAGACAAGGAATCTGCTCATCTAAAAAAGAAACTACAATTTCCAAAAAAGAAGGTAGCCAGTATCAAGGTAGTAAACAATGCCGAGAATACTGAGGACACAACTGAAAAACGGAGAATGGGCTCAGACAATGCTAGACAGCGCAGCAGAAGTGAGCATAGCTCGCAAAGTCCTTATGAATCTTCTGGAGACAGTGGACACGAATGAATATCTTCAAGTGGAAACTGCAGACACCAGAGTTAGCAAACCTCACAAAATATATGAAATAACTTTACGTATAGAAGGGGATAAGACTAGAAAAATAAGGGGACTATTTTGGGATAATCTCTCCAAGGGCTATGACATCCTTCTAGCTGAAAAAGACTGGCCACCAGAGTTTGTCAGGGAGTGCCCTCATGGCGAAGAAATAATTATGCCTGCCTTCTCAAATCATATCCCAATTCATAAAAAATATACACTTGCCAGAAAGTGGGCACTAGCTCAAGCTCCTGCTTTATATAAAAATCATGTAGGATGGGATGAGGACTCTCCTCCTCACAAAATCCAGTTAAAATCACAACCTACTGCACAAAGACAGTACCCAATTAAGCAAGAAGCTAAAAAACAGGTAAAAGAAATCCTAGATCAATTAGAATACCAGGGGGTGATTGAAACTTGCACCTCACAAATGAACAACCCTTTGTTTCCGGTCTCCAAACCAGACAATTCATATCGTCTAGTTTTGGATTACCGACACCTTAACTCATGTTGCAAAACTTTTGCAGTGCAAAACTCGCATAGTGCTGCACTAATGAATAACATAGTGCGCAAAAAATACAAAACAACATTAGACATCTCTAATGGATTCTTTTGTCAAAGCATAGCACCAGAGAGCAGATATTTGTCTGCGTTCTCAATAAATGGCACTCAAAAACAATTCTGTCGGTTAGCCCAGGGGTACAAGAATAGCCATGGGGTATTCTCAGCGAGAGTAACAGAGTTACTACAAACATATGATGACGAAGCATTATCTTATGTCGATGACATATACCTAACAGATGATGACTTGGATACTCACTTGAAGAGAGTGAACAGCATAATACTTGGGTTCGCAGCAGAGGGTTACAAATTCAACTTTAAAAAATCTAGAATTGCCCATCTAACAGTCCTGTTCTTAGGATACGAATTATCAAGTGAAGGCAAAAGCCTGGCTGACAATTTCCTAGAGAAATGTGCCGTACTCCAAGCACCTAGAACACTAAAAAACCTACAGTCAATTCTAGGCTTCCTAAATTTTGGAAGAACATACATTGCAAATTACGCAGAAAGGGTCAAACCCCTTTATGATCTAATAAAACCAGATTTTAAAAGAACCAATTGGACTCAAATACACACAGAAATTTTGAGATCCTTACAAACAGACATGTTGATTAAAACAAAATTAGAAACACGTGATAACACACGCAATCTTGTGATTCGAGTCATCCCAGGAAGATGCGGATTCACATACCTGACCTCTAATGAGGGAGAAAAGGTACCAATTGCATTCAAATAACACTTGTACACAGAAGCTGAAAAGAAATTCAGCATTAAAGAAAACATTGTTCATGCAGTTCAAACCGTAATAGCTAGGGAAAAAGATCAAGCGGACGGTAGACACATCACAGTCAGAACAGCGGAATCAGCCTTTGAGGCATTAACAACACCGTGTAATTTACCAACAACAACATTGAATCCGGAATGGATACAATGGGTGAATTCAATTACAACGGACAAAGTATACTACTACTTTGATCCAGAACTAAAGGAATTGAAAAATCTAGAATATGAAAGAACATTCCCTCTGCCTATCGACATTCTGCCCTTACGACAATACGCTTGTTTAATCTATACAGACGGACATGCTCAACCCTCCGTTTGGGGAGAACAAGCATACAACCCAACATGTGAGATTACAAAAGAAGTGTGGCGCGGAGGTAAACTAAGACCTCTATTAACAAAAACACACTCAGTAGAAACTAATTCAGAACAACAGACTGAAATAATGGCATTGAAAATGGCGCTAGATAATGCGGATCGCGAATTCCCGACACTCATAGTGTCCGATTCATATTACTGCGTCAAATCATATAACAACGATTTGCAGACATGGATTCAAAACAGTTACAAAGACGACACAGATGCAACAATAAAGGAGAAACTGCTTTGGGAACAAATAGCTCTTTTACAAAAAGAACTACCAAAGACTCACGTGACACACTCACTGAGTCATCAGCGTGATGGCGTTCACGTTGCAGGGAATTCATTGGCTGAGACAGCCACAGCGGTAGTAACTAAATCGGCTTCCGTAGCTCGAAAAAAGCGTACAGTGAAGTATATTGACGGTGAAACAGTGCTGGCGGTGAAAACGTCATCAAAAGGCGACTGCTCAGCGCTACCGATCAACTATCCACTCAATTATACATACATAATCGATGCAAACTCCGTCCCTTTTGCTCGAATCCCTGGAGTGGGGGATAGAGTGATTCCAAACATGGACAGGAGAACCTTGTTAATAGCAGACGCACATATGGGCGAGGGTCTCAGACACCTCAAACTAAAAGATTCTCTGGAAGAATTACAATCAAGGTACTGGTGGCCAGGCATGAGCCTGCATCATACCATGTTTGTAAAGAACTGCCCAAACTGTAACAGAAATCGCAGTGGTGAGAGAAACGGTGTAATACCGTGTCGTTTCACTCCAGAAAAAATCAACAGTAAAAAGCAAAGCGTCCGATTAACATATACAGGCTAGTTTCCACTTATAATGTAGATCACCAGCACTCGGCTGACGTCTGGACTGTTATACAAAGATTTGCGAGTCTAAATGGCATATACGCTAGAAGCATGCTACGTTTGACCATTGTTTTCACTCTAGCCCTCCAGCCTGAGGGGAAACATGGCCAAATGAGCATAGCACAGCGGGACTCTTCTCACTTCCTTCCTGAGGGATACGGGATGGTGTAAAGAAAAAACCAAGGCATAAAGCTATCTATAACAGAAAGGATATTAGGTTCGGGGGCTGGGTGGGTCAAACATCTAATAAGTGTCCAACGTAGTCTAAATAACCTGCCAAGAAATTCTCTGAAGGGATTCAGTCCGTACGAATTATTATTTGGAACTAGGATGTTAGTCTTAGACCTCGACAGTCAGACTTCAGTGGTGAAGGAAAAATGCTTTGATATCAAAGATCGTTTGGCTATTTTGCAGGACTTAAACGAAACAAGAAAAGACCTGAGCAACATAAAGTTGAAACAGCAGCCAACAACCACTGAAGAACCACCACCTGTCCCAGCAAGACCTGTCTGGATTCCAAAAGTCGGGGATCTAGTCAGAGAAAAGATCGCGGTAAAGAAGGAATTTGGGCCTTCTTACAGAAAAGCAGTTCCTGTCTTGTCTATCAACGGGACAAGATCAGTTGTACTACCGCCGCTTGCTGGTAAAAAGGAGAACCGAGTTGTATCCATCGACCTGGTAAAACCACAATCATGTGGCCGATAACAAATAGTAGGCCAAGTGGACTCCCGAAAAGTAGTAGAACACCAAGATTTGCTACAAACACAGAGGTTCAATCTAAGAGGCTAATCACATTTGAAACGCCTACAGAACTACAACAAGGACTATGCAACAATGCAATGGAACTTAGACCTCTGAAAACCCAAATAAAAACATTTAGCAGAGACACACCAATCTATAATGAAGTAACAAACGACTATGCAAGAAACAGTAATCCTGAAGCAATTGGAACAATTGACAGAACTGCATCCGGCTACTTCATAAACTTCGATGATTCCTCTGAAGGCTTTACTGAATCAAAAACACAGCCATCAACAAAAACCTTTAAAGATAAAGTTAAAGTACTTTTGAAACAACTGAAAGAAACATATCTGATTTCTCCATGGATTGAATTTTGGGTGGGTTTTGGTGCATTTATCCTCATACTTTGGCTCATCATGGTACTAACTTTGGGACGCTTCATTGAGGGAAAATATGCTAAAATGGACACAGCAAGTCAGAAAATCAACTTGATCCTCAAACCACACACATCTTCACACGTCGAGAAAAGAGAACTTTCTTCAGTCAACTTCACAGCCAATCCTATACCGGGTGGGGTAGCATGGGACATCACTGACTACGAAATTTATGGTCCGGTTGAAATCCTGAAATATCCACACCAAATTAAGATCTCGTTGAGTGACTTTGTAAAACCAAGCTCATTTGCTGATGATTGGGACTTAGAAAGTATAAATAATATGATGTCTGACTGAGTGATGTCTGCTAAATTTACCAAACATGATTATTTGCAGGGTTCGACAAATTATGATAGTATGTACTGTTATAACCACTATGGTAACCATTTTCTACATAGATCTGCTCAACCTAGAAATGTTTTAAATTATAATCAATGGGAACATTGTGCAACCCCTCCAAAAGGAAGCTCAAGAACCGTTTATGACAAATATTCATACTTTTCAAGTTTTAACACAAGTAATGCTGAAACATTTTATTTCAAATTGTCAAATAAGACAGGGACAAAGACCATGATAACAAACACGAAATTGATATATTCAGACTCATTCTTTGAACAAATGAATACTTTTGGTTTTGATTATTGGGACAAAAATGTTGAAGTAAAGAGTGTTTGGGGTACAAAAGAATGGCAAGTACAGGGTACAGAATCTTTGTTTAGAGCCTGCATGATCCCAGAACAAATTATATTTTTAAATGACACTGTTCAACAAACTACCTGTCTTGGCCTAGCCAAAATCAAAGACTTAAATAAACCGTCTATTCCAAAACCAACAATGAACAGCAATAGCTCTACAGATGAAGAGATAGACGTAAATTATGTATTAAACCAAAACAGAACACAACCTGATTGGAAAAAGTGGTTGATCTGGCCCACAGATACAAATAACTGTCAAGACAGATTCCTGAACAGAACACAGGGGTTCAAAATGACCAGGCCAGACCCTAGATATTCCCAAAGACAACACCCAGGAATAATAACCACCTACAGTGTGGGCAAATTATGCCTTCAATGGCTACAAACTTCCACACTGACAGAAATTAAGCAACACCTAACTTTACTTACTGATGGTGCTGACTTGCGTGATTTCATTATGGGACCGCGCAAACAGCGTCAGAAACGTTTCATAGCAGCCTCTGTATATGCAGCATACAACGAGGCCTGGAAGGTGACTCAAATTGAGACAGCAGAAAGAATACGGGAAATTGACCGTATTAATTTGGAAAAATCCCTTTCTGTAGTGGACAATGGGTTAATGACTCTGTCCTCCAGAATTTTTTCTCTGGACAGCATTGTGTCTTCAGCAATCGACATAATATCGCAAGACTTACTGTTGTTACAACACGGTCAGTCTCAATTGCGTTCTATTGTACAGCTAGGCTGGACGTTACAAAATCTTCGTTCAGGCTATGTGCCTTGGCGTTTAATCAACACAACGTCACTATTCAATATCTTTAACCTTACTGATAAACAAATCAGTATGGCACAAAAGGGTGCTGATTATACAATCCTGAGCATTGAGAAACTCGAGAGATTACAGTGACAATGTCAGAACGACCTGTCAGTGAATGGATAATACATGGGATAATTAATATTCCAATATCTACCTTCAGGTTTCAATACTGCCAAAAATATATACAGGCTGGCATGTACGAAAAAATGGGAAAAGGGTACATTAAAACAACATGGAACTTGCCCTATTCACATGCATGTGTCAGTAATAAAGGACAGAAAGTGTTTCTTAGTGGCAATAATTGTGCGATGTCACTGAGCGGTACACTTCTGTGTAATGGAATTAGTTTGCATGGAGCCTGTGAAGGGAACTCAAATAACCTTTCATGTCACCAACTAGGCGCACCTGCAACAGAGATAGAACCATTCTTTCAAAGACTCTATAATGGGAGTTACGTTCTAATTGTGGACCGCAGATGCTGTAGTCTTATGCCCGGGACTCCTTATCTCGTAAGTACGACTGCGAAGGTCAAGTGCTGTGGACGCTTATTGTTCCCCAGCTCCCTTCCAGACAGGGAGGCAAGGGCATGGCCCAACTTGAAAATTACTTCTATTCGAATAGATACTTTAAGCAGAATGAAAACAGTGCTTCTTCATACGCCGACCAGGCTCACGTCATCAAAAGAAACGTATGATCTCCTAGTCGCAAGGACGACTGCAGAGATTCACTCATTGTTATCAACTAATTCCCCCATACATTTCGCAGAAATCCTGAATGAAATCTTAAATATTTCTGATACCAGTGGAGTCTCAAAAGTATTTAAGACAGTATTTTCGATGGCATTAACACCATTCAAAGCCATACTGGGTATTTTTCCAGATTTCGTCCATTCGATTTTTGGCGGACTTCCCCTGCTTTGTGCTGCCCTCAACGGCTACCAATCCTGATGACGGCATTCGTGGAAGCTTCACCACTACGATTAAGGGGTAGTGAAGTTCAAGATGAAAGCAGGATTGATCAGGTACGACCTTCTGTCAACAATTCTAATGAAAACGTCAATGGAGACAATCATGCGCACGAATGCATGGTTACATCCTTTTCCGAGTTAGTGGAATTCTCCCAGGAAGCTGTTGACAGCTTTTTCGACAGTCTAAATGATATGATGTTCTCACCAGAGCAGAAATAGAGACTTTTGAGCAAGCTCGCACACGGCGTTCCCTGAATTTGGCCTTCAACTAGAATAGCAAAATACCATGAACAATTTTCCCTCCAGTTCACGGACAACAATTTTTTTTCAGCAGCCCCAAAATATTTTTACGAATTTTTCGGGACACTTATTTTCTGCTTAAAGTAAGAACTATTCTTAGAGAACTAAAATTTCTATTTTTAGATACTTTATAGACATTAGCTGCCCGCTGGTATGTTCATAATTATTTTATTCTGTGATGGAATGGTCTCGAACCTTTTTTCTGTATTAAGAGCCATTTCATGTGTAAATTCTCGTATACAAATTAGTGATAATGTATAGATATGCGTGGTTACTTTAGCATTATTCTACAGCTTGAGTGCATATATTACATGTGACTGTTTTTTCCGTATATTTGATAATTTCAAAATGCATTTATGTATTTTGGGGTGGTAAGGTATACACGATACTCTACAGTATGTTTTACTATGCATAGATTCGTAAATATGTCCATAGTTAGCGTGGAGTGGGTGTGATGTATTCCTATAGGTTCTGTATCGATCCCCCTATTCCTGACCCTATTCTGGTTAACAAGTTAACTAGCAGCCATCCCATGAGACAGAAAACCCCCATGATGCAGGAACCGTTATCTGATTAAGCCACATTACGGCACAGGAACGTGTTATCTGATTAGGTCATAACGCTTGCCATCTAATTAGACAAGCGATATTCCTCCAGCCCCTGATAAGGCATACGGAGTTCTCAAAACAAATCAAACCTATGACAGACCTGGGAAAAACCCTGCGGCCATTGTTTTGATTTCACCGAGAACTTCAGCAAAAGAATGTGCTAACGACCAGGTCGTATGACATCCTTATTGACGTATCTATGTCCATCCTTACGTCAATCTCGGCACCTTAAAGGTATAAATATTACCGATATTGCCCTATGCAAACACACGCGGTGGTGACGAGATTGGAGCAGCCAGACTTGCCGAAGCCCAGAGCAGAGCAGACCCCGCTGGCGCAGCCCCGCCTTCCTGAAGCGCTGAGAACGAGACGCTGCTTTCTCCTGCCGAGAAATCCAGCTCCGGCGCTTCCGGGTAGCCCTCGCAGGCAGCCTGGAATATCGAGACCAGAGACGAGAGATACCATCCCTCATTCATCCTAGACTCCAGGTACAGAACTGAATAACCCCTCACAGAGAATTCTTGAGTCAGTCACTTGGCAAAACAAACTTAACTTAAACTGCTACTTTCTACTCCCGCCCACGTATTAGGCTTAGGTCAGGTACATCTGGGGTAGGCGTAGTTAGAAACACCAGTTGAGTACGATTAGTCAAATGTATATGTGTATGTATCTATTTTATCCATTTTAAACCATCATATGGCTTAGAAACCATATCAATGTTTTTACAGTATTATTTTATACTTCTGCTTTTAATGTATGCACTTTACTTAACCATAAGTATTGCAATAATATCGATCCATTTCTCTTGTATGAGAAAAGAGACTGATCAATAAATAACATCTTTTATTGAACACGCCCGTCTCTTACTTTTCTCTACAATCTGGTGAGACTAAGAATGCACGTACTGACTGAGTAAAATAAGTCGTCTTTTGTTTTCACACGACTCTAGAGATACACTCTTGATTAGGGGAGAGCAAAGTTGTCATGTTCTATGGTTGTCAGAAACTAAATCCCTTCTTGTCTATCCAGGGAGGTTCAACTCCTCCTTGCCTAGTCGAGAAAGTTTCTAGTGAACTCTGAGCTAGCTGGCAAACCCAAAACTTTAAGTCTAATATCGACAGTAGTAGACCTAGTTAACGTCTGGTCTAGGCCTATACTATTGAAGGTATTATTCCAATGCGCAGAGCCTATTGGGATAATAGGAACTACACTACACAACAGTTACTGGGATGGTCAGGGCTTCAGGACTTGTATTTAGCTGGGAGATTTTCTGAATTAATTCTGTTCTTTGTTTAGCTATAGCCTCTCGCTCTCTTTCCTGCAGTATTCTTTCCAGGCTTATTTCAGGTACTATTTGGTGAGTCAAGGTTGGGGCAGTTGGATGCGTCATACTTGGTCCCTCACCATAATTAGGTTTCATGAATGGATTTCCTGTGCTTAAAGGTCTCGGCCCCTCCGGATAAGGAGGTATTTGACAGCTGTCTCTTACATTTACAGGTCTAGGCCCCTCCGGGTAAGGAGGTCTCAGGCAAGCATCCCCTACACTAGAGGATCAGGGTCCTTCATTATAGGAGGTGGATTTTTCATGAACAATTCCTCCAAATAATCGTCATCCGAGTCCCCACTGGTTACCCAATGTTTGGTCTTTTCTGTCTTTTTCCCTCCCTCGGGTTCTCCTAGTGCCATCATAGGGTACAGTCCTTCTACTATCATATTCTGTCTCCATTGCTTCATTTTCTTCTCTCGTGTTTCTTGTTTTAGTTTTGGATACCATTTGGTCAAACCTTTGTCCAGTCTAGGTTTGTCTCGCTCAAAAGCCTCTATCTCCCACTCTTCTAAGGCTTCGTATTGCGTTAATCTGGGTCTGGGATGCAAATCATTCATTTGGGTTCTCAAAATAAATAGAATCCTGCCATTAAATGTACCTTCTAACGGAAAAGCCAAAATTCCGTCATTTTTAGTGTATTCCACCCAATTCTCCAACCATACACATGAGTGGTACCCTTTATCAAACATCATGAAAGATGCGGGAGTATTAGGTGGCGGAATGACAACTCCTTCTTAAGCATGTGCGGATTTTGCGTATTGGCAATCCGCGGATTTGCGGATTTGCGTATTGGCGTATTTTGAAAATACGCAAAATCCGCGGATCCTAGCGTATTTTTTTTGTTTTTGTGTTCGCACGGGTTTCTGCAAGTTCGCGAGGGTTTTATTGTACAAAACGCTCGCGAATGTGCAGAAACCCGTGCGAACACAATGTGCCTGGGTATTGCGCTCGTGAAAGTCAAGGATGCAAAGTCTATCCAGCATCACAGCTGATTTTCGACGGTAGATTTGGGAAGAAGGCACATCTGCCCAGCCTTGACAACGCTTACGATTGTTTTTGGGCTGATGAATGAGTCACTGAATTTAAGCTTCAACTAGGGCACATGCTTTATTGATATCTTTATTGATATCTGTAAGTGCTTCCTGTTGAGGTTTTATTTTTGTGCCAGGACCATCGTGCCAGAATGAACCCTGCCCTTCATATTTATTCAAGAAGATGCCACCGTTTTGTGCCATACCTCTACTCAACTGGAGCTGCTGTTGTAATTTACAATGGCGCCAGCAAGCTGCCAGCGCCGTTGTAAAATAGTTACAAAATTAGCTTGCACAGGAAGCACTTAGATAAAATAAAGCAGCACCTGCTTCGTTTTATCTAGTGGTTCCTGTGCAAGCTAACTTTGTAACTATTTTACAACGGCGCTGGCAGCTTGCTGGCGCCATTGTAAATTAGTTACATGAGTGGGGGTTCAACTTTTGAACCCGTTACGTCCGCGCGGATTTTTTTTTCGGATTTTGTGGGAAATCCGTAAAATACGCGTATTGCGGATTTCCCAAAAATCCGAAAAATCCGTGGGCGTAACGGATTTACCGCTCACGCTTACTCCTTCTCTAGTTTTGATCGGCTTATCCTTTTTGAAATAATTCTTCACTTTATTTACAAGAGTCAATTTTCTCTTATTTCCTTACATAATGCTGGTGTTATGACCTTTCCACTGATCCTTCTCAAACCCTAAATGTCTTGGATCAGGTCTAGTCTCTGGCCTATAGGTATGCCACATACAATTTCCTACAAGCGACTTTGTTTACAAAATCACTTCCAATCCAATTACGTCCTTTATTTTCGTGCAACCAATCAAATGCGCGTTTTCAAATAACCTCAACCAATTGGTGCGCGGCCTTTTTCGCGAGACAGGTTCTCACGCTTCTGCGCTCACCCCTCCTTTATAATTCCTCCTCAAGTATACGCCACCGTCCTGACCAATACCAGCGCGGCACGGCGTGACATCAGCGCAGCTCCGCGACTAACTCCCTCCTTCACAAGGTAAGAAACGCTTCGTTCTCTACCCTTTAAAGTGCTAGTGCTCAGTTTAATTAACAACGTAAACACATTCGCCACTGTACTCGAGTTTCTAGAAAGAAAAGATTTGTTTCACTGCAAGTAAACTACTTCCATTTACTTTTCAAATACTGCGAGTAGATCCCTTCTGCCTACTCTTCACTCAAGCATCAGAGAACCTGCTACTTCTTCGACTCATCCACTTCTTTCCGGGATATATACTAAGTCTAAAGTTTCACTAGCGAACTCCTTTGTTATCACTCAAGCTCCGATGAACCTACTACTCCTTTCTCGTGTGACCCTTACTAGGTTATATCACAACTGAAGTTTCATTAGCGAGCTCGTTGCTATCATTTATTCAACTATTCATACAGAAACCCTAATCAGCGCTTCCAGTTCTGCTTAACCATGCACTAATTTTCCTCAAGCCACTGACCTCAGAGCGAAGTGGATTCTCCTCACCACTCGCTATTCTATTCCCCGGGGATTCCAGACAAACATATAACAATCACTAACGAGTTTTGTTAAAACATGTATCAATATAGCAGCAAGAAAAACAATTTAAAACATTTCATAATTTTTCAAAGCAATAAAACATTTGTAAATTCGTTCAAACGTTTTATCAGTAATATTTTCACAGTTAGCAGCAAATAACCTACCTACCTATCTTAACTAGTCCCTAACCATCCTCTGGCTACCAGAAAAATACTGATAGAGTGCGCCAGTCACCTAACCAACAATTTTACCATATACGTATCGGGCCCATAAAATTCAAATTACCATATTCATTACTCAGGTGACCTTACACTCTACTACCAGTATCCCAGTTCCTTCCTATTTCATTTCCAGTGTACCCGACTTACCGATCCACCATTACGGGTACCTATTGATCACAATGGATCAGGGAGATAGCTATAAAGAAAGGCAGACACCAAAATACTTTTTCTATATTTGCACTTGGATAATAACCAGAGACACGGGAAGTTTTAAAAGCCTTTATCTAAACTTCGTCAGTTTCCGTAAGCATAAGATTTACAATAAGTAAGCAATCAATGACCAAGATTACAAAGAGCACGTATCCATAAAGGAAGTGAGACCAACCATTTAAGAGTCTAAATGAAGGTAAGAACAGGGAACATACTAATATAGGTTTCAGAGTTTAGACTCAGTATGTTGTCTAAAGGATGGGAAAAATAAGGAACATACTAGAATTTCACAGTGAAATATGTCCCCATGAAGAGGAACTATAGGTAAAGTAAGAATAGACCAATACAACTAAAACAGTGCAATTACTTGAATCGACTAAAGGATGGGTAAAGAAAAAGAACATCTATATATCATGAAAGGATGGGTAAGACAAATGGAACATGCTAATATAACAACGATAAGATATGACTTGTTCATTTAGTGGTGCGAAAAGCATGGAAAATCAAATATGCAAGAGTATGACTTTATTGAAGCAAAGAAAGGAAAAATAGGAGATGCAGAATAGATTTCTCAGCTCTATATTTACCTAGTATGGTGTGAACACCAACCCTGGCCACGGGTCAGTGAAGGACAGGAGGAACCCCGAGGAAGGACAGTCGCCAGTAGGCCAGCAGGTGCAGAATGAACACCCCAGGACAGGACAGGAAAACCAGATTAGGATCAGGACAGGACCACCAAGGTAAGACCAGCACCCGCAGTTCGGAAGTAACGCCTGCGCTCCACCCTCTCTGCAGCTATCAGTCAGAACCCCGATTGGGTTATCGAACTCCCCAGCAAGTGCTCCACCAGCACTTAAGGTTTCCAAAACCCCGCTTGAGTCTATGGAAATTACGGACAGAGTGCTCCGCAGCAGTCTGTATCAGTCACCTATTGAGTGCGTTGGGTCAGTGACAGGTCAGCTATTCGGACAAGTCGGACAATTTCTCTAGCTAAACCGAGGCTAGTTATACTGTTTTCGGGTCAGTGTACTACCCCCCAAATGTTGCAAGTGTCAGAATCCCCAATTTCGATTGGTCCCCAAGTAGGACTGGTTAACACACCAACCACATTTCACTTCTACAAGACCTGATTTACATACTCTGGGACCGCCTATTGAATTTGGGGTTCCCATGACCTAAGTTTCTATTTTACAATAGCACATCTATGAATTATGATACATTGAAAACAATTCAGCTTCTTCTGCTAGGCGAAGGTGCATCTTCCCAGGCACATCTTGGCTGGGACTTCGGGTTGGCAAGTTTTCAATGCCACCGGCAGAAGACTGTCATGCGCAGAAAGGCTGTTCAATATGGAATCACGAGTGTTCCTCGGGCCCCAAATAATACGATACATGAAAAGTAAGCGAAAACAATTTAGAAATACAGAAAAAATGAATACTCTGTATACCATGAATAGCTACTCTATACCCCTTACTTTATAATAACTATAGCGTTAGGGTAAATGCAAAACAAACAACTTTGCAAAAGCAGCTTTGCAAGCACGGAGCATATGAGAAAACAAAGCGGCCATATTAGCTGTATTGCGCATGAGCAAACATTTCCCACCAGAACTGCGAGTATGTCACATCACGTGATTGATGCATGCGCAGAAGAAAATCCCGCCAAGCAGCGGCCATTTTAATGACAAGCGTTGTTAAGGTTAATACACACATAGGCAAGCATCTCTCGGATACCCCAAATGTCAGAATAAAAGGGAAATTAGTAAGACAAACATGTTGGTTATATCTCATTATTGTTATTCGAGGTTCTTGATACAAGCAAGCCGCGTAACGTGCGAATACTTGCTCCATCAACATCAGTTCCCTTTTTTCCGCGCTGTCGACGCTAACAGGTTTTTATGGGACTCTCCATACTTTGTTTCGATACTTCGTATTTTTGATTGTATCTCTTCCTTTTTTGTCATGTCTGCTCTGAGGAAGTCAGGTTTTAACCCCTGCAGAGAATGCGGTAAACATATGTCAATTACTGACCCGCATGTGGATTGCCTTTGGTGTTTTTCTTCAAACCATGACGTCGAGGGATGCTCTTCGTGCAGGAAGATTAATTTAAAGGCATGAAAGGCTGATGATCCGGCTGATGATGAGGTTCCTTCAGCTCCAGCTGTTCCACCTGTGGCTCCCGCGGCTCTGACTCCAGAGGTACCTCGATCAGATCCAGAACCAGCTTCTTACCCTCAGTTTCCTATGCCAGGTTCTGATCCCTCGTATTTTTTAATTGCGATGTATGGTGTTTTCACCAGGACCTCGTACCCCTCTGGAGCACCTTCGGATCCCATGGGTCCTTTGGCATATAATTTGGGTGTGTCTCACCAGTATCCTCAGGGGCCCTTTATGCCGTTCATGCCAGCGACATCGTCCTGGTCTTTTCCGGCTCTGAGGATGACACCATATGGGCAGTCTCCGGCTACATCCCGTGAAGCTTCTTGGATTCGATCGGCACCGGTTATGGATCCACCTTCAACGCCGCTCCCGGAGCCGTCGATGCTGCGTGTGGCAACTCTGCAACCAAAGATGCATTCGAGGAGAGAGGCGCAGAGGTTATTGAAAGAGGAGCAGTACCAGGCTGAAGAGAGGGAGGAAGGCGAGGTGTATGACACAGAAGATGTGTTTGCAAGACTTGTGTGAAGCAAGTGGGCTTGACACTTCTCCAGAGTGGGACTTTGCTCCCCAAAAGGCTTCTCCCTCTAAGGATGTTGTTCCATATCATACAGTTATTAGGAAGGCTGCAGAACTATTGGACTTGCAGCTTCCTGTGGCAGAGTATAAGCCTAATCTTCTCACTGAAGTGCTTCATTCTCCTTCTTCGGTGGTTGAGCCACTTTTGCCATTTAATGATGCTCTGACTGAGCCTATACTTGATGTGTGGCGCAATCCTCTTTTGGCTCCTGCAGTTTCGAGGTCAGTCTCAAGAAGGTATAATCCTGCTCCTGGAGATCCGGTTTTCCTTTCCTCTCACCCCTCTCCTGAAAGTCTGGTGGTGCAGGCTTCTTTGCTCAAAGGAGTCATCAGGGGCGACAGGCATTCTAAGAACTTGGAGAGCAGCGCGAGCAAGGCGCTGGGCGGTGTGTTGTGGAAAGCCTCATTTTAAAAACTGCTTTGTGTTTATTTTTTTACGTGTACTGTGACTTTGACAACTCCAGTAGCGTGTGCAATTTTAAAAAACTTATTTTCTGGCAGGAGCATGTAATTTCTTCTGCGGGGATACATACACTGTTAGGCTGGTTGTACGAGCTTTCTGGCCCCTTGTAGTGTCCCGGTCCGTCCCCGTTCCACCACGGCTTTTGTGTGCCGCTTGAGCGGAGGGACGCGACTCCTCCCACCCACAGCATCACTTCCGGGCTAGGCTCTACTAGAGTCAATGTGCATCCGGCCGCGCAGCGGACGAGCGCAGCGGGCGTGACGATGCCGCGCCGAAGTCGCGCCTAAGTCCAGCCCGTCTGCGCCCGTCCGCGGCCGGACTGCCAGTTATGCTGCCCCATCGGGGTCCGAGCCTGTCAGGATCAGTTGGTCTAGGCAAGACTTGCTGGCCTTCGATCTAACAGGGCCGTGCAAAGCCCACTCTCTCGATCCTGAATCGTTCTCAGAGTCGGTTATGTGCCCAGACTGTGGAAGAGGGTGGGATGTGGCCGACCCTCCACAAGAGGCCATAGCGAAGGCATATATTGATCAGCCGGGCAAAGGTCTCAGAGCGGGACTTCTGAACTGTAGATCGATGCCCAAGCACAGCACTGATATTTGGCTACTCTTAGAGAGCCAGGAATGGGATGCCCTGTTCCTAACTGAGACTTGGTTGAACGAGCAGAATTTGACAGCCATTGCTCTAGCAGTACCAGAAGGCTTTTCTATGTGTTTTTCTAACCGCGAGGATGGTAAGAGAGGAGGAGACGTGGCCTTAATCTGCAAGGACTGCTATACCTGGTCATCCGCCTCGCCAGTTCTAATCCCCGGGGTGGAATGTCTATATTTCTGCCTCCTTCTCAATCCTTAATTGGCTATTGCCGGGCTGGTGGTTTATCGTCCCCCGGATTGCTCAGACAGTAGCACTTTGCGACTTATTGATGCTATTGCCCAAAAGCTCGCTGAAGCACGACCACTTCTTAGTTGTAGGAGATTTTAATATCCACATTGATAGCCAGGAAAGTTCACAGGCAGAACAATTCGTGGCCTCATTAAGTGCGGCGAATCTGATTCTTCAGAAAAAAGGATCCACACATAGAGCAGGGCACACACTTGACCTGATCTTTGCCATATTTAAGGATATATTGATGGAAGAAGCACAGCCATTGGTCTGGTCAGATCATTGGCTTATTCCCTTCTCAATAGTGGTAGAAGGCGTAGTGCCCATTAAGGGCAAACGCTCGTATCTCAAGAGGCAATGGAAAAACCTTACCCTGGATATTATGGGCCCTATTCTGGCGCAAGCTCCGCCCAAATTTACTAATAATGTAAACGCTGATGCGCTGGCTTTAAATCAATGGATTGGAGATATGGTGGAACAAGTGGCACCAGCTAAGAGGATGATGTCGCAGAGAGAATCGCCCACAGCCCCGTGGTTTTCCGCTGAATTGCGGCAGGAAAAAACAGCCTGTAAAAAGTTGGAGAGACTCTGGAGGTTGGGTTATTGCCCCTTAGCTAAAATACAATATAAAGATGCTATTAGATCTTTCCATAAATTGATGAAAAAGGTAAAAAAAAGCTACTTTGCGGCTTCTGTCCAACAGGCAGAACATTCTAGCAAAGAGGTGTTCAAAATGGTTCGGTCCTTTTTTAAACCACGCTGCATTGAGAGAGAGATCCCCCCATCCATAACACTCCGCGACAAAATCTCTCTCTTCTTTGCTAATAAAATACAGAAAGTCTACGATTCTTTCGGGCCGCCCAAACCTACGGTCAAAGAGGAAATAGGGAGCGAGGGCTCGCTGACAGCCCCCCTTGGGAAATTTCAGCTAATCCCATTGGATATGGTGAGGCAAGAAATAATACGCTGTAAATCAGGCTCGCCCGAAGATCCCTGCCCTCCCAAATTATGGGGACTGTTGGCAGATTCGATCGCGCCAATTCTGCAGCACATCTGGAGTACCTCCATATGCACTGGGGGGGTTCCCAGAGGGCTGGAAACATGCCACCCTTTTACTCTTAAAAAAGAAGCCAAATGGTGACCCGGAGGATTTGAATAATCTTCGTCCTATTTCCCTGCTGGCAGCCCCCGGAAAAATGCTGGAGAAGCTAATCCAGCGTCAGCTAAATGCCCATATTGAGGCAAACAATATACTACATGAAACCCAGTCAGGGTTCAGGCCCGGTTTCAGTACTGAGACGGCGCTGATCGAAGTGGCCGAGTTACTAAGATGGTCGTTGGATTCAGGAGAGTCGGCTATGCTGATGCTCCTGGATCTATCGGCCGCATTTGATACCGTGGATCATGATAGGCTGGTACACCGACTTACAGCTATTGGGCTGCGTGATCAAGCACTTGGCTGGTTGCAGTCCTATTTATCGAATAGAACACAGAAGGTTGCACTAGGCCAATGCTCCTCGAGGCGCAGGGCGTTGAGTTGTGGGGTCCCACAGGGGTCGGCTTTAACCTGTTCAGTGCTAATGACAAGGTGAACTCGTCATGTATAATGGGATTCAATAAATGTTAGCATTGAAGGTGTTACCCCCCTACTATTCAATATCTATCTTGCCCCACTTTTTACACTCATTGCCAACTGGGGAGTCACCGCTATATCATACGCGGATGACACCCAGTTGGTTTTCCCCTACTCAGAAGTGTCAGAGGTGGCCTTTGCGCGCTTTAAGGGCTGCCTCCAAGATGTGGCAACTTGGATGAATACAAAGAAGTTGAAATTGAATCCGGGAAAAACGGAAGTGATCTTCTTTGGCAAAAACACCCACCCCCGGCAGAATTATGGTGGCCGGTTGAGATGAGGACCCCCCCGACCCCCAGCCACTGGGCAAAGAACCTTGGGGTAAAATGGGACGATAATCTTTCTTTCGCGGCTCAAATCCAGCAAGTCACCGGATGCTGCTTGAGTAAAATGAGAAACCTCCGAAAATTTTTGAAACTACTGCCTGAGTCCTGTCGGAAAACGGTGATCCATGCCACAATTACATCGAGGCTGGACTATGCCAATGGCCTGTATATGGGTCTTCCTAAATATCTGACCCAACGGCTGCAAACTGTACAGAATGCGGCGAATAGGCTGCTGAAGCATATACCGTTTAAAGA
Organism: Lissotriton helveticus; assembly: GCF_964261635.1. Classification (NCBI taxonomy): domain Eukaryota; kingdom Metazoa; phylum Chordata; class Amphibia; order Caudata; family Salamandridae; genus Lissotriton; species Lissotriton helveticus. The sequence goes on along the minus strand of NC_136070.1, from coordinate 110,807,182 downwards.
GCACGTCTCCCCCCATCTTCGTTCTCTGCATTGGCTGCCGATATCCAGCAGGATTAAATTTAAAGCTCTTACACTGGCCTTTAGGGCTATGCATGGCTCATGCCCTAATTATCTGAGATTACGACTCCCTAGATACACTCAGACCCGCTCTCTTCGCTCGAATGATCGGGTTTTACTGAGTGTGCCACGAGTCAAAAGGGCAAGACTGGGCGGTCGGACTTTTTCAGCTAACACAGCTCGACTGTGGAACACCCTACCACCTGATTTGTAAAGGGCCCCGTCAGAACAGAGCTTTAGGAAACAGCTCAAGTTTTGGTTATTTTCACTGGATCATTAACTTTGCTCGCTTACCGGGCAGTTTGGCTTTGTTTTGCTCTCACAGCGCCGGGACACCTCCTAGTTGAGGTAGCTGTTCGCGCTATAGAAAATACAGTATTATTATTATTATTGGAGCAGTCTGCAAAAAAGGTCTTTTTTTTGGCCTGTATGCCATTAAAGTCTACCAACGCCACGTGTCTTTTGGGCAGGTACATTCATGCTTTAATGGACTCTGCAAAGCAGCTTCTCCCTAAGTTATCTGAGGAGGACAAGGGGAATCTGAGTGAGGTGTTGGTGGATGCTCAAGCGGCTTCTCGCCAGGTTATCCAGTCTGGTCTGGATACAGCGGATTCTGTTGCCAGAGTAATAAGCTTGTCTATTGCGACAAGGAGGCACACATGGCTAAGATCTTCTGGGTTCTCTGCTTACATGCAGTCTGCTCTTATTGATTTGCCATTTGATGGTTTCAAGCTTTTTGGTAAAAAGGCGGACTCTGCCCTACAGAGACAGTAAAGCAACGGCAAGGTCTTTGGGTCTGCAGACTCAATCAAGAGGCTATGGATATAAAAGATACCGTGGCTTTGGGAAGTCTTCCTTTCGTTGGTCCAGACAGCCTCAGCAACAGCAGCAAAACCCCTTTTATAAGAGCTACAGGGGTAATGGTAGAGGTTGCCTTCGTGGAGCGGGTGTCAATCCTCTTCCTCCTCTACCTCCCTAACCCCTCCTGGTAATGCAGGAAAGCAGCCCTAGATCCGTCATCTTGGATAATGTAGGTACCATGGGAGGTCAGCTTGCCCAATTTCTATGAAGATTGGAAATTGATCACTTCGGACTTTTGGGTTTTAGATCTTGTAGAAAATGGGTATGCCCTTCCCTTCAGGAAATTCCCTCTTCCTTACCCTCCTTGTCAGTGGTTTTGCACAGATGATCATTTGCCTCTCCTTCAGAAGGACGTTCTTACTCTATTGCAGAAAGGTGCAATAGAGGTGGTTCCAGAGCAGGAAAGGGGTCAGGGATGCTTCTCCCGGTATTTCCTGATTCCCAAGAAGGATGGCAGGTTACGTCCTATCCTGGAACTCAGAATCGTGAATGTGTTTCTCAAGCAGGAGAGGTTCAAGATGCTCACCCTAGCGCAGGTTCTTCAGGCGCTGCAACAAGAGGACTGGATGGTGTCCATTGACTTACAGGATGCATATCTTCATATTCCAATCCTGAAGTTGCACAGGAAGTATCTCCGTTTTACTGTTGGGTTGCAACATTTCCAATTTGCCGTCCTTCCGTTTGGTCTTACTACCGCACCTCCAGTCTTCACCAAGGTGATGGCAGTGGTGGCTGCCCATCTCAGGAGGTCAGGGATCCTGGTTTTCCCCTACCTGGATGACTGGCTTTTGAAGGCAAAGTCTCCAGAGGTGGTGCGTCGTCATCTGCAGGTAACAACTCAGCTGTTGTACAAATTGGGTTTTTTGATAAATGTACCCAAGTCTCACCTGGTGCCCTCTCAGCACAACCTATTTATAGGGGGAGTACTGGATACCACTGTGTGTCGAGCTTTCCCACCCCCACAAAGGATTGTCGACCTTCAGGAAATGATTTGTCTGTTTTACAATGGAGCAGTTGTTCCAGTTCTGAAGGCTCCTTGCCTGCTCGGTCTGTTCGCTTCCTGCAGGATGTTGGTCAACGATGCATGCTGGCACATGAGGGTACTCCAGGGTATCTCTGCAGGCACATCTGAGATTTCAGGGAGTCAGTCAGGATCTCCAGAAAACCTGCAGCAGATCTGTCTTGGTGGAGCGTGGGGGGCAACCTGTCTCAAGGAAAGCCCTTTAATCTTCCTCCATCTGTGGCCACAGTGATAACGGATGCCTCTACCCTAAGGTGGGGTGCTTATCTTGGGGATCTAGAGATCAAGGGTCTTTGGTCTTCAGAGGAAAGGTTGCTTCACATTAACCTTCTGGAATTGCGGGTGATACGGTTGGCGCTCAAGGCCTTTCTCCCTTCCCTTTGCGGTCAGTTGGTTCAATTCCTGACGGACAACACTACTGTGATGTGGTATGTCAACAAACAGAGAGGAGTAGGGTCGTACCATCTCTGCAGTGAGGCGTTGCGGCTCTGGTCCTGGGCACAGGACGTGCGGATTTGCTTGATGGCAAATCATCTGGCCGGGGTGCTGAACATGCTTGCGGACAGTCTCAGTCAGCAGTTCTCCACCGACCATGAGTGGAGGCTTCATCAGAGGTAGTCCAACATATCTTCCGGACGTGGGCGACTCCTCGGGTGGACCTGTTTGCCAATCACAAGAACGCACACTGCCCGTCATTCTCCAGTCTCCAGTTCCCGAGGCAGGGAGCATTGGGGGATGCGTTTTAGTTGAGTTGGAGCTCGCAACTTCTTTACACGTTTCCTCCCATACCCTTGATTCCTCTGGTTCTGAGGAAGATTCGCCAAGACCAGGCCCAAGTTATATTGATCGTCCCGGATTGGCCAAGAAGGGTGTGGTACACGGACCTTCTTCACCTCTCGTCGCACCCTCCACTCCATCTCCCTTTCAGGGTAGACCTCCTCTCGCAGATGGAGGGGCAGGTTCTACAACCCCAGCTCCAGAGCTTGCACCTTCATGTCTAGAGATTGAACGGGGAAACCTGAATTCTTTTTCTCTCCTGCCTGATGTGGTGGACGTTATTTCATTGGCCAGGTGACACTCCACCAAGTCTATCTACTCCTACAGGTGGTCAAAAATTGTTAAATGGTGTGGAGAGAAGTCTATTGATCCCTTGAAAGCACATCTTTCTGATGTTTTTGTTTTTCACTTCTTTGGCTCAGCAGGGTTGTGCTGTGGCCACAGTTAAAGGATATTTGTCGGCTTTGTCGGCATTTCTTTGTTTGCCTGATCAGTCTTCTCTTTTTAAGTCTCCAATAGTCTTAAGGTTCATTAAGGGGTTGACAAACATGTTTCCTCCCACTCCTTTTATTATGCCCCAGTGGGATTTAAATCTGGTGTTAACTTTTTTAATGGGTTGCACGTTGTCCTTTACTGTATCCACAAGAAAAAGCAATACCAAAGGTAAGTAACCTGTTCTTCTGATGGATACATCTGCCTGTGAATTCCTCACCATATCAATATCCTCTGCCCCAGCATTCCGCTGAAATTTTTCCTAGCTCCCTGCACCAATGAGGTCTGTCCTTGTTCTGTTGGCCATAATAGACTTCCTTTAGACACAGAGAAAACAGAAGCATAATACGTGAATATTTGCTAACACAGCTGAAAAACAATGGCATAGATTTACCAAATGTACACGCAGCGCAGCACCCAAAAATGCTGTACTGCATTGCGCGAGAGGAAGAGAGGAGAGCGCCATATCTACGGAGAGAAAGTCAATAACAGTAAAAAACAATTTTGCTCTGTTTTTCTTCACCTCATAAAATGTTTGTAAATCTGTGCCAAGTGGGTAAAACTGCCAATCATCCTATATGTTGTAACCGTGATGTGATTACACATTTGCGCTCCCATCAATAACAGAAAAAACAAGTACTCTCTCTGCTCAGAATCGCTACCATTTAGAGGTCTAACTCCGTCATTGCCAGCAGGGTCGACATATTTTCACTCTGTAGCATTTAGATATTGGAGGTCATTTAGAAGTTGCTATAAATAGTGTAGTAGGTCTTACAACCGTCCAGTCAACGGGTTACTGCTTCACCTCACAGTAATTTCAGAGAACTCTACAACAGCCATTTGCTGTTAGGGAATACATATAGTAATGAACAGCAGAAATAATTTTCCCTTTAGGCATGGGAAAAATTCAAATCCCATAATGGTAATTTACGAGCTTCTTGAGATCAGGGCATTACTCCATAACAGTGGTGGCTGCCAGCTATCCGGAGAGGGGAGGCGGGCATACAGCTGCTGGGAACACAAAATATATTGCACTACTCACAAAACATACATAAAAAAAAAGAAAAAAAGACACTTATCTGACCACGCTCCTCACTCCAGACATATCTTCCTATTTTTTGCAGGACCAGCTGACTTGCTTAAACAATCAGGTCGCTGCTCTGGATTGGATGGGGCGTCCTGGCTGGACGCTCCTCCAGGCCCTCTAGGCCTGTGCTTGGTCTCCAGCCAGCTGTTTAAGACAGCTAGGTGGAGAGCTTCTGAAGTGCGTATGTCACATTGGACGTCCAAAGTAATATGCCCACTTTGGAGCATCCAGGCTGCCACAGCTCCTGTCCTCTGCTGCCAGTCGCCAGTAGAGGGCACACCCTGTATATCTCTGGGCTCAGAGCCGCTGGTTGCCAAGCGTGCACCACGGTAAAAAATAAAATGGCAATGAAATCTTTTATTTTGCCATTTTATTTTTGTTCTGCCAGCTCACAGCGGGCAGAACCCAAGTGAAGAAACCAGTTCCTTATAGTGCGCAAACAATAAGGGTAACCAGAACACAAGCGGCTGTTGTGCACGGCCCTCGTTTTTTTGGTGCTTTTTTTATGTGGAATGCATCCTGGCATCAAAAATTGATACAAAGATGCATGTGAGCTAAAATTCATGTCATTTTCCAGAAATTTCATTTAATTAGTCAAAAACATATTACGTGAAGTATGCATAACCCTAGTTTCCACTTGTTAATTTCCAAATTACTGGATAGTGATCTAAACATGATGCTGGAGGCTCCTCACAACGTTATTATTACCAGCAAAGACGTATCTATTGTATTTGGTCAGGCAGTTTAGAAGCAAAGCCAGTCGCAGTAATTACCATGAGGTTTCAGAGAATTCCCTTCACTTCTCCTGGTAATTTCCAAGAATATATCCGACATATAAAGACCCAAAGCAAAGATCTGTAAATACCCAGCAGAAACAATCTGACCCCATCTTTATTTACATCCTATATATATGGTGGTCGGAGATGCTGCTGATGAATTTGCCACTACCGGCATTACAGTAATATGTATTCCAGATTTCTTGATCAAGGTCTATCTCGTTATGCTACCTATTTGTAAACAAATATGCATGGTATTTTTGTTTAGATGTATAGGGTGTTTTGTTTTCTTCTAGAGCCGTCATCAAAGTGGAAATGAAGAAGAACCAACTGCAGAAGAAGCTACCATTGAAAGAGTAATTCAATTCAGTATTAGGCACGGATTAGGGGAAACTTCACTCTCACAATAATTCACCCCAAAAACCTTATAGCCATATAGCATCCTCAAATCTCGCACAATGTATTGAAACCTTTGAGATAGACTGCTTGTTCCTTTACAATGTGGTATATTCAGAGATGGGGTGGTCTATTAGACAGACAGGAGGGGGGGTTATCTTCTGATTCTTCTTCTGACCATCAAAACTTGGATGTGAACCCATGTTTCCTTTTCTACCACTGTGACCATTGTCTTTCCTAATTTAATAATATCAGGGAGATGCTCTCTTTTGAGCATGTGCATTCTCCCAATTTCTCTTTTCTTGCATAGGTTTTACGTCCATTTACCTCTCCTTATTCTGAGGTTCAGAGAGTCCTTCTTGAATCAAGTTTTGGGACTCTGCCTTCTTTCGTCTGGTTTCCTTCTATATGGGGCTTGGAAAAGAAGCCCCACATTGTCTCTGAGTCATTGTGAGACTCCTAGGAGGGTTCCTATAGTTATCTGTTTCAGGTGGCCATGGTTTCTGTGTAGGCCACACATAGCAGACAGAACTACCAACTCCTCCTCCACTGGAAACAGTGCCTTCCTCCACAGTCTGAATGAGAAAAAAAAACAAAGAGGACAGATGCGGCATCTGCCTTTTTTGGTGGCCATCAGTTTGCTTCCACCCCCTAAATATGGCCATAAATAATTCTAAAACAAACAGAGGTCATGATTGAGATGTGTATATGTTGTTGGTCACTATTTGTTATACACCCAGTGTAGTTCTGTGGACCAGGGAGAGAGCGCACATACAGGTTTTAGCACATTTCTTTCTAAAACTTAAAAACAAAAAATCGATATTTATATAACTGAAAACAATTATGGTTTCTCTTTTGCTTTCAGACCCCTTCATCAATTGCCCAGGAAAAGGAAGAGGTAAAACAGGATACCGCAAATCTGTATTTTAATACACGAGGCATTTCCAAAATAGGTTTCAAATTATTAAGGCTTTTAGTAGACCTATTGACTTCCTTGGATTCTAAAGCAGAAGGTTGAGCACATCTATCACACAAAAGGGTTTACATAGCAGTTCAAACAAAATATCTATATTGCCCAGGGAAAGCATATTTCATCTTAAATATATTATATACTGGGTCAACCATTCAACCATATGTTTGTCTATATACAAAATGCCACACAACCATAAACAACAGTAAGATCACTAAGCATTACAGTGTGACAAAAATGTTAGAATACTGAAATGAGGAGTGTCAAATACAATACGTTAAAGAGTTACTTTACCTAATTACACATTTCAGAAAAGTCCCTGACATATAACACACTTTTAAATCAGACGTCATCTGTAAATGCATTAGAGCGTCCTACACCTGATAAAATCACGTGCTTCAAGCAACTGGATTAATAATGTGAAAGAAAAAGTTTTATTATTTACAAAAAAGATAAAGTGCAAAAGTGTTTTGGGTGAAGCCTTCTCACACTAGGCCATCTGGATCCTCCTCATTAATGTGTTGCCCGTCGTTATGAGATGCCCATACGTCCTGAAGGACCTGGTACCCTACTACAGGCTCTATATGAAGTTGAAGAGTTTTCACAGACTTTTTCATGTTTCCTCCTTAGATTTTTGTTGTTTAATGGAATTAAATAGGGATTACTTATCACCATGATTATTTCTTATTTCTGAGGAGGTTCTCAGGGTTCGACCTACAATGCTTGTTCATTTCACACCCCCTGAATTGGCATCACCCTCGTTATTATTCGCCGAGGTGGCAGGGAATGAACACCCACTGCAGCAGGATGAGCTGCCAAGGCCCTCTGTGTCCCGATCCCATTGGTTGCTGCCTGCTGACTGTATGTGAGCATCTGCTGCCTTCGGATCATTGTTGTGCCTAACTGCATCCCTCCAGCGCCATCACTAACGGTAGCACACGGACTGTCCTGCCTCAGTCACTCTCATATGGACATTCTTAGTCCTACCATAACCAATGGCCTGCACGGAATGTTAAGGTGATTTGTGGAGGTTCTTGTCCTTCCTCTCCACTCGTTACTGTGCTTCCTCTCCTCCTAATGCTTGTAGAATGTGACCTCTCTGACCTTTCTTCATTACCCTCGGTGAGAGTGTTAGTGGTCTGCGACTTTCAGCTGGGGTGCCATAAGTACAGCGAAAGGCTTTCCTGTACCATGTTTTGCGACTTTCAAGACCCACACACCAAAGAGGACAAGCTGCGATTAAATATTTCAAAAGTCAGCTGACAACAATCTCTTTGATCTGCAGTTTAAAAACTATCCCTTTGAGTGAAACTGTGAAACTGGACTCCCTTTCTAGGAGTACGCCTAGAAAGCAGCACCCGTGAAAAGGTGTCCAAGCATTATCAGAAAAAAATCCTACATGAATATTGAGCTGTTTGGTGCAGTATTCCAATGGACTAAAAGGTCACTTTCATAAATCTAGGTACTAGGACCTGAGTCAAAAAGCCAAGAAGAAATCCACAATCGCATCTTTAGATTCTGATGTTTTCCAGGAGGTTTTCCTCCATAAAGTTAAGGACATCATCTCGGAAATTGCTAGAACCCCCACTGACCCCAGTTCCCTCTACCAGACCAGCTCCCCTCCCAGCATCAGCAGTCAGTTGTCTAATTTCCCTAAACTTGACTCAGCCACCTTAGTATCAATAGCAAATCATACCAAATAAGGCTCTCGAGTAGACCCCTGCCCTCCGAGAATTTTTCAAATGGCCCTGCCAGGGCTGGAGAGGCAGATAAGCTAAATAATTCTCTGGATTTGGGCTATTTACCAATAAATCTCAAAGAAGCCAGAGTCACCCCCTTGCTGAAAAAACCTGGTACAGATACTCTCACTCTAAAGAATTATAGACCCATCTCTCAGCTCCCCTTTCTAGCTAAGATGTTGGAACAGCACATATTAAAGATACTTTCGAGGTATCTGAAGGACCACCAGCTACTCCAAGCTAGACATGCGGGCTTTAGAGCTCATCATAGTACAGCGCTAGTGATGTTGTCCATCCTGGATGAGCTCAGAGTAAGGGCCGATAATAAACAGCCGGGTGCCCTGATTTTATTAAGTCTGTCAGAGGCATTCGATACGGTCAGCCATAACGTACTGCTGAACTGTCTCACCAATCTGGGTATTAGTGGGCAAGAATCTCAATGGCTTAAGAACTTTCTGTCTGACCGTACTCAGAGAGTTCAGCTGGGCGAGTAGCTATCTGATGTAGTCTCCCTGGCCTGCGGAGAACCCCAGGGCTCTGCACTATCCCCACTCCTTTTTAATATCTATTTGCAACCCCTGGTGGAGACTCTGACTCACATGGATTGTCAGGTCTTTAATTACGCCGATGACATTCAAGTTCTTATCCAGCTTAATAACTCTTGTCAGGCCCAGGAGTCAGCTAAAAAACTGCTCAGGTTCACTGTAAATTGGATGACAGCCAATTCATTGAAAATAAATCCGGGTAAAACTGAAGTGCTTGTCATTCCAACAAGTAATAGCTCATGGTGTAATCTCTTTTGGCCTCCAGAACTAGGTGTAGTTCCGGCACCAGTCCCGGTCGTAAAAAGCCTGGGGCTGAAAATTGATTTGGAACTGTCTAGGTCTTGTCAGATTACCACTGCAGTAGGAACCTGCACTGGCCTACTCAAGCAGCTATGAAAACTCGCTCCTCTCCTGTCAACATCTTCACTGCAGTCAATTGTCTCTGCCACTGTCATCTCCAGGCTGGATTACGGGAATGCCCTTTACATTGGCCTTCCCCAGAAGCTCATCAGGAGACTACAGGTGGTACAGAACGATGTGGCTAGGCTCATCATTAGACTCCCTAGAAAGACACGAGCTACCCCTCTGCTACATAAACTTCATTGGCTTCGTATCAAACAGAGAGCGCAGTTTAAGGGTCTATGTATCGCCCACAAGGCAATCTACGGTCATACACCCAAGTAGATAAAAGTTCGCTTGGAGAAATATGTTCCTGGCCGGGCTCTGCGATCATCTAAGGCCTGTAGGTTAGCTCCCCCCAGGTACATCTCTAAATCTAAACGGGGTAAAGCATTTTCTGTTTCCCTCCCGCAGATATGGAATAATCTGCCAGATTACCTGCGTAAGGAACCGGCTGTGCTCACCTTTAGGAAGCTTTTAAAAACTTACCTATTTAGAGAGGTGTTAACAACTGCGCAACTCCTGCTACCGCTGCTGCCATGACATTTCTGCCCAAGTGACTTGCTCACTCTTCTCTAGAATCGCTTAGAGACCTGATTGTGATTTGCGCTATATAAAAGTCATATAACATGGGGCGTGGCTTGCGCGCCGCTTCAGTTGCGCTTGAGCTCTGCGGCGAGAGGCTCCCGTCGGGCTAATTTCTCCGTTCCCCGACTGCCCCTGTGTGCGGAAACGGCAGCCTTCAGCAGCGGATCATGCAGAGAACGGGTTGAAGATGTTTTCCTGCTGTTTTGGGCACCGGCTGCATGATTTCGGTCTCACGCTCCAGAGACGCTCATTTTCTTCACGGACGGCCGCCATTTTCCTGCTCCTGACGCACTTGGCATTTTCTCCTCAGGAATGCCGTTTTGGATACATTCTTGCAGGTCGTGGGGGCTGTCCAGGGAGTTCCTGCTCTGATGCCTGCAATTGGTAACATTTTTTCATTTTTTCCTTTTTTCTGTTATTTTCTTGCTGCTTGGCTGGTACTTCAATTGCCCACGTGCTGTTTTCTCTCAGTGCAGTTATCTCCTTCAGGTGTGGATCTTTTTCCTACGAACTCTTTGCTGTGCCCTCCTGCTCTAATTGTAGCGATTTAACTCGTTAGATACCTGCCTGCCTGCATATAAGTCCGCCGCTATTCTCCCATTTGCGCCCATTGAGCTCAGTGTGCTATATTCCTAGTTTTTGGGCAACAGTTTGCGCAGTTTTTGCACTCCTCTTTCCTTCAAGTGGTTATATATTTTTTCTTAGAGGATACTCCTTCATGGCTGCAAATATGGGTCGTTCCTCGAATACCAAAGACTCTAAAGATGTTGGCACGTCGCTGAAAAGACTTAAGTCGGTGTCTCCTACGCCTGAGTCTGCTCAGTCAGATACTACTTCCACGCTGGACACCATATTAGCGCGCCTTAATGAAGTGCATGATATTGCGCAGTCAACAAAAACTAATACAGATTTACTGCAAGTGGAGGTGTCTGCTATCAGAAATGACTTTAAAGCCCTCTCTCTTCGTGTATCTGCTACGGAATCACGAATCAGTTCTGCAGAGGATGGTATGCACAAACACTCCAGATCCCTCAACCACTTGGAGCGCTCAATGGCGGCATTGCGCAGAGATCTCACTGAGCAGGAGGATCGTAATCGTAGATCTAACCTACGCATTTTTGGCCTGCCGGAAGACTCAGAGAAATCATCTTCATCTATGATAGAGTTCTTATCTCATTGGATTCCGGACACCTTACAAATCTCATTCCACAGAGAGTTTGAGATAGAAAGAGCACATCGTGTTCCAACGTTTCGGTCTAAGACGGCAACCCAGCCAAGAGCAATCATTTTTAAGCCTTTGCGGCATCAGCATACTGAACAGATTCTTGCTCATATGCGCAAAGCTAAACAAGTTATTTGGGATGGTCATCGTATCTCAATTTCTCAGGACTTTGCCAGAGATACGGTCATCAGAAGAAAGGGCTTCCTCAATCTTCGGAAACGTCTTTCTGAAATGGGCATTCCCTTTTCATTTTCTGGACCATCGAAGTTCCGCATTACTTATAAAGGACGTTCTAGAATCTTCGATGAACCGGCAGATCTATCTACATTCCTGGACAACCAGTTGGAGATAGAGATGGAGATTCAGAAAGCGACTTCGCAGTCTTCTGGTGCCTCGGGCACTTGATCTGTTTTCTTCTTTTTTCTGGATGTATTCTTTTGTCTGCCTAGATCTCTTCTTTCTCAGGTTGAGATTTTCTGTCGGTTTTAACTTCTAAGGCTGTTTGATAGACTGTTCCTGTTCTTCTGGTGTTCATACGGTTTTCTGTTCTATCCTTCTTTGTTCTTCTATTTTACTCCGCTTCTATCCATTTCTCCTTTCTTTTTTTCTTACCTTTTTTCTTTTTTCAAAGTCATGCTCTTTACCTTGTCTGCAGTTCTTCTTGCCTTTACTTTCGGTCACTGTTTATCTCACGTCACTTCTCTCTTTTCTTGACGCTTATCTCTTAATAGTTACCTTGTTTCTTCTCATATGTGTCGTTTTCTACCTTTCTTTTTTCTTTCTATTTTTGCTATCTTTCTTCCTTTCTTTCCTATCTATTTCCACTTCAGCTATATATTGTTATTATATACACTTACAGTTTGTTCAATGACTATGTTTCTATTTTTAGAATATGCATATTGATCGTTCTGCAGTCATCTACTGTTCATAAGTTACCTCATACTTTTGTTGTTTCCAATCAGTTGTTCTGATAGTATTCAGTACTATAGATATGTCTCTTGATATTAGACTGCTAACTATATGTGATTATACAATTCTCTTAGTTACATTATGCCTATTTACATTATTTTGCTGCTTGGTGTTGCTACTTGTGTCTGTTACCAATCCCTATTTTACTGCTATCAGCTTGATATATTTCGCTGTCGGTCACTGTTTATTTTAAGTCACTTTTCTCCTTTCTTAACGCTTATATCTTCATAGTTACCTTGTGTCTTCTCATATGTGTCGTTTTCTATATTTCTTTTTCTTTTTATTCCGCTATCTTTCTTCTTTTCTTTCCTATCTAATTCCACTTCGGAGATACTTTGTTCTTATATACAGTTATAGTTTGTTCATTAACTATGTTTCTATTTTTAGGACATGCATATTGATCGTCATGCATTTATCTACTGTTCATGAGTTACCTCATGCTTTTGTTGTGTCTAATCAGTTTTCCTGACAGTATTCATTACTATAGATATGTCTCTTGATAATAGACTGCTAACTATACGTGATGATACATTTTTCTTAGTTACATTAGGCCTATTTACATTATCTAGCGGCTTTGCGGTGTTACTTTTGTCTGTTACCAATTTCTATTTTACTGCTATCAGCTTGATATATTTTGGGGCTAGTGCTATCAATTAATTTTCCTCCTGGTACGGGTTTCTTACTCGCCCTCTTCCACGTTCTCCCTAGTATGATGTTGGTCTTTTTTAGGCCTCCCCTCCTGTTTCCTCTCTCCTTCCTTTCCTTTCTCTTTTCTTCTTCTCTTCTTTCCTCTTTGTCTTGGTTTCCCCACATGGCTTCTCCCTCCGTGTTTTTTAAGATTGAAGATTGGTTCCTTGGTTGTATGTGGTTGCTCCTTTTTTGTCATCCATGTCGTCTTTTCTTTATCACTATGTATTTCCATGCCGGGTTTAAATGTTCTATCCCTTAATGTTAAGGGTTTGAATCATCCAGTGAAGAGGTCCAAAGTCTTAGATTATTGCAAATCTCTGTCTGCTGACCTAGTTCTTTTTCAAGAGACCAAGGTCACAAGCAGAGAGGCGTTGTTTTTGAAGAAGGAATGGGTTTCGGATGTCTGCTGTTCTGATGCCTCTGGCAAACGAAATGGGGTTATTACATTAGTTTCAAGAAATTCTGGTTTATCTATACTTTCTTCTGATCATGATTCTGAGGGTCGTTGGCTATTATCTAAGTTTTCGGATGGACAACATGAATTATACGTGATGAATCTCAATGCTCCCAACGTTGATGATCCGACCTTTTGGAAATCGGTTACCCAAAAATTAAATGACACCCCGCACTCTGGCAATCTTATTGTAGGCGGAGATTTTAATTTACCAATGGACCCTCTTTTAGACAGGAACTCTGCATTTAGGTTTCGTCCTCCTAAATCTCACAAACAAATGCTTAATATGTGTTCCTTTACTCATCTTCAGGATTTATGGCGTCTCCATAATCCCACTGGTAGCGATTTTTCTTTCTTCTCTTCGCCTCATTCTTCCTTCTCTCGTATTGACTATCTCCTGGTTCATTCTTCTCTTGTTTCCTCCTCTTCTTCTCCGCTTATTCATCCTATTTTGATTTCTGATCAATCGGCGGTCACTTTTACTCTGTCCTCCTTTGCCCCTCAATCGCGCGCTCGTTCATGGAGATTGAATACCGAAGTTTTGCATGATGCTTCTCAGGTTGATGAGTTTTCTAAAGCTATAGATACTTTTTTTCATGAAAATGAAGGCTCTGTCTCTTCCCCAATCGTTCTATGGGATTCATTTAAATGCACTTTCCGTGGTCAAGTGATTAAATGTATGTCCAAACGGAATTCTGATATTAAAAAGGAGCTTATAGATTTATCATCTCAAATTAAAACTCTGGAAGCCACCTTTAGACAATCTAAGGATTCATATTGTTTACAGCTCATAAAACAACTAAAGTACAAATATAATACTATTGTTACTAACAGAGCTCATATTGGTGTGCAAGCACAGAAATCCAAGAAGTTGTTGTTAAAAAATCGGGCTGGGAAGATTTTGGCTGCTACATTAAAATTTCAGGATTCCTCTTTTAAGTCCTCGCAAATCTCGTATATCACGGATCACACAGGTTCTAAAAAATTCCAAACAGGAGAAATACTTGAAGTGTTTCGTGACTTTTATAATAAGCTGTATACGCCTTCTAATGATTCCTCTTTTGACCGGTGTCAGGCTTTTTTAGATTCGGTCCCGATTCAGTCGGTCTCTGATGATGATCGTACCTTCTTAAATAAGCCTATTTCCCCCGAGGAAATTGTTTCTGCAATTAAAGTTACTCGTTCTGGGAAGGCTCCAGGCCCTGATGGTTATCCAATTTTATTTTATAAAACTTTTCTCCCTACGCTTGTTCCCAAATTACAATCTCTCTTTGACTCTTTTGTTAAGGATGGGTCGGTTTCGGGTACGGCTGCTGAAGCTACTATAGTAGTGATCCCGAAAGAAGGGAAAGATCATTCAGATCCCAAAAACATCCGTCCTATTTCTCTCCTCAACATGGAAGCTAAGATTTTTGCAAAAATTTTGGCAAAAAGATTGGAATCCTTTATCCCTCATCTTGTTCATTCTTCTCAAACGGGTTTTGTGAAAGGTCGTCTTGCGCAAGACAATGTACGCACTTTTTGTCATATTCTCGGTGCTGCCAAAAGATCTCAACTTCCTGCCGCGGCCTTGGCCCTTGATGCGGAAAAGGCCTTCGACAAGGTATCTTGGCCATTTCTTCGTGCTGTTTTATGCGCGCACAACCTTGGCGACTCTTTCATTAATATGATAATGGCCTTATATTCTCAACCTAAAGCTAACATTAGAGTTAATGGCGCTACGTCGTCGTTTTTTACTCTTCGCCAGGGCACTAGACAGGGATGTCCTTTATCCCCACTTTTATTTTTACTATCTATTGATCCTCTTCTTCGATTGATTGAGTTACACCCTGATATTAAAGGTTTTCCTTTCGGGCCTCACCGTATTAAAACTGCTGCATACGCGGATGATGTTCTTATTTTTTCAGACGATATTGCCATAGCAATCCCTGCTATTTCAGATACCATTTCCCTCTTTTCATCGGTTTCAAGTTATACCTTAAATAAGGATAAGACGGAATTGTTCCCTTTGAATGCCTTTTGTTTCCCTTCTCATATCGGCTCAGCGGGATTTAAGTGGCAGTCTACACACCTAAAATACTTAGGGATTTCTTTCTGTTCTACTCTTTATGCCACCATTGCTTATAATGAATCTCAGACTCTCCTTAAAGTCCGCCGTCTTTTGGATACATGGTCTCCGAAACATATTTCATGGTGGGGTCGCCTCCAGACTCTTAAAATGATGATCACGCCAATTGTTAATTTTATTTCATCCATGCTTCCGGTTAAATTATCAGATTCCTTTTTTCGCGAAATCGATGTTTTGACTTCTAAATTTCTGTGGAATGACAAACGTGCTAGGATTGCATACAAATTTCTGCGTCGTCCTTGTGATATGGGGGGTTGCAATTTTCCTGATTGGGAAAAATACCAAACTGCCTTTCTGGCCTCTCAAGGTGCTTTATGGTTCTCTCCTCCATCTCTTCATGTTCCCTCTTGGTTGCTCATAGAACAAGAACTAGCATCCCCTTTGCCTACTGCTTCTTTTTGCACGGCATCTAACTTGCATATCCTGTTTTCTCGCTCTATCATTCTTGATACAATTGCGGCGGTCAGGAAAATAGACAAGAAGGTGGCAATCCCTTTACATAAAACTAGGTGGTCTTCTATCTGGCGGAATTCCAAAATTAAACTCACCATTACTCCCAACCTCATGTCTTATTGGGCAGCTAAAGGGGTCTCTCTTGTTAAACATTTATATGATGCTTCTGATGAGCCCTTACCTTTTTCCACCCTGGCTCAAAAGCATTCTTTAACGAATCTTGATTTTTATACTTTTCTTAAAATTAAAGTGGCCCTTGCCAAAGTTCGTCTTCATCCTACCTCTGCTACCATCTCACTTTTTCATATTTGGATTAAATCTGGTCACGTCGCCTCCAAAATTTATAAATTTTTGTCATCTGCTTCTCTACCTGCTCAGACGGTTGCCCAACAAAAATGGTTACATCATTTTGATCCTGCCATTACGGATCATATTTCATCTGAGACTTGGCAATTAATTGGTAAACTTTCTCTTCGTCATAAAATTGCTCCGTCTGTGATGCAATCTAAGTTTTTCTCTATTAATCTCCTCCATTGGACGCCTGTGCGTCTTCACTCGCTAAGTCTTAAAGATGACAACCTATGCTGGAGTTGTGGTTTGTTGCCAGGTGATTTTCATCATATGTTTTTTGGGTGCTCTTTGCTTCAACCTTTTTGGAACCTCATTCATAAACACCTTTCTCTTATTTTGGTATTGAGTTTCAACTCTCTTTCCCTTTAATTTTATTGGGCCCACTGGCTGCCCCTACTCCTCTCCCATTGGATCCATTGGAATTACAGTTGATGGATCTTCTCCTCTCTGTTGCAGTGAAAATCATTCTAATGGAGTGGAAATCCTTCTCTTTGGTTTCCTATCATACTTGGTGGGCTTGGGTTTCCTTTTTACGCAGTGCTCACACGTCGGTTGATCGAGCTCACCTTTCTCCATCTATATCTAGTGGGGTTTGGAAAGCTTTGGATGATTATATGGAGTTGTCCTCCAAAGGGTTGGTTCCTCAGTTTCCTTTTGATCTGTCTGTCTGAATGTTGTCTTATAAGTTTCTGGGTTTGTTAGTCCTGTGGGTATCCTTTCTCTTTTTTCTTCTTTTCTCTTTTTCTTTTTTCTCTTTCCTGTCCTCTATTCCCTTTCCTCTTTTCTCTGCTCTCTCTCTCCTTTCCTCTTTTCTTTTATTCTATTTCATCCCCTGTCCCCACCTCCACATTTGATAGTGATATGGTTGTTTAGTGCTTTGATGGTGGCTTTTATCTATCGAATGCTATGCTACATTACAGACTATTTTTAATTTTCTATGCATTTACTTTGTTTCTTTTTTCTCAAGCTTAGCCCCTGATTGTATACTTCTCTTGCATTAATTGTATCACTTGGATTGTATTTTTTTCCTTCTACTCTTTATCACTTCTTTCTCAATAAAATTTTCTTGAAATCAAAAAAAAAAAAAAAAGTCATATAACATAACATATTTGCACTGAGAAATCGGATTTACGAGCTCAAATAAAAGTGAGCATCTGACTTACTGTATTTAGGCATTTGCATACATGTTTTTAGTGTTTGAAGTAACCAACTTGTTTAAATGATTGTTTTATATTTGCAGTGAATATTTTTGTTTTGTTTTCTATTAGAAGCCCACTGAAGATGGACACAAAGGAGACCAGCCTTCTGAAGAACCTGCCACTGAAAAAGTAAATATTTTCTAACAATGTTTTAGAAAAAGCTTATAATTGTCCAGTCCACCAGGTAGTCACTTGACCGTTCTTTAAGGAATCAAGCCAGGCTGGAAAGCAGTCCTGCTTTCTACCCAACAGGAGATGCCTGTGGAAATCTAGTAACCTTCCACACTGTCCATGAGTCCGAGACCGGCCTTACCAATAGACTCCTGATCTATTTATACTGTAGCCTATAGAGAGGTATACCTTCTGGTTTAAAATATTCTTTTGAAAACTTGAATTTGAAAGCCATTATTAGCTGTTCCATCACTGGCCATGCTGTGTTTACTGATATGCAAGTGTCAGGGAATGCTGTATTTCCAACATATAATGCCTCTACCATTAGCACAAATAGTATATTATATATACTTTCACTACGATTATCAGCCCAATTCGTTAATCAGACTAAGAGGATTATCTTTCTTTTAGTGACTACTATTTTTCAGGTGTGCTTCATTCTTGCATTCCTTGCATTCGTTTTGTGACATTTCTCTCCACGTTTCCCATCGATCAATTATCAACTCGCATGTTAGTGATGATTTCTACAATGTTAAAAGAGGCCATCATGAACACTATATTCTAGTCCAGCTTTCTTTTCTACAGACCATTGTAACTTAGAAGTATAACTTAAGCACAATTAGTCAAGTTGAAGTATACTAATATCATGACTACTGATGCCACAATGCATTAAAGGTATCCCCAGAGCTGGACCATGGTATTCCTGATGATGTAGGCTGTTTTGGTTATCTCATCAATCCCATAAATTAGACGCATTTTCCAAAGCGACATATGAAACTACAAAAGCCATATACCAACTCTGTATAATATACATATCTTTCAATTGATAAATAAAGTCTAACTTTCTGTTTTACTTTTAGGGGCCATCACCCTGTTCTCAAATATGTGAAGAGGTCTTATTAGCTAAAGTAGCTACTGACGCTCATGAAGTAAGTGTTTGCTTATCTTGCATTTTTCCTACCTTAGTCATTTCCCAATGTACTGAAGGAACACCTTGATTATCATCTGGACTGCAAGAGATCAATAACATATTGAAAATATCTATTCTAAAACCCCAAAAATGAATAAGAGTGAAAACAAAAGATTTGCCTACTTTAGATTGCTGACAACATCCTGCATCAACAATACAATTGGGTATTTTATCAATCAATATTTATATCAGGTAAAGATATTTGAAATTGAGAAGGCAATGCACAAAAGGTGAGAAGGTATTCCGTATTGATAGAAAGTATAACTGGATTTTTGTTCTCTTCTAGGAACCAGCTGAAGATGTCCCTAAAGACAGCCAGTCATTAGAAGAATCCACCTTTGAAAAGGTAACTACATTCCGCACCAGATATGTATTGAAAAATGCCTTCATTTGTGTCTCTATTATTGAGTCCCATGAGTAACGTCTTAGAGTTACATCATTATGGCTGGCAAAACCTGCCTCAAGATTATCTGATCCAAAGCAGGTCTGAATAGCGAAGGATTTCATATTCAATGAGTGCCAAACAAGGGTTGGAAACAGTGTACAGGTCTGTCAACAGTTGAACTATGCTTGCCTACTGATTGAACTACAGAAATGCTTCTTTACTTCTTCTTCATTTTGCCTTCTTCTTATTATACTGCTTTTCCTCCTTTGTTTTCTTTTATATATACTGCATGCCAGGGTTTGAGCTATTATTTTAGGTCTTTCCACTCAACCAATTTAGCTTCTCTAACAAGCAAATGTCTAAGGATGTGCATTGCATCTATCCCTCAACAAAAAACATTCCATACCTGCATTTCACTCGGCAAGTTACCCTCTCCCTATTTCGTAGGTTATTCAACTTTTGTCAACTATCAATGTGCTTTGTTACTATTCAGTTTAACCTGTTTTTCAGCTCTTCAGAGGAATCCCTCAGAGTATCCTCCCATCCCTTCTCTGCCATGTTCCATTTGTACATGATTTATTTTTCATTTGCCTTGCTTTTGAGCCCTTTTCTATGAACAGTATTTTCCTCATTTATGTCTGTAATTCAATACTCATAATTTAGGACAGTTTTCACTGTGATATTACAGTCTGTAATACACACCAGTACACAGAAGACTTGAGATGTGTTGGACCTCATAGTGAACATTCAGTGTAGCACTATGGTAATGGGACTCTGGGAGTTTACATGAGATCTGTACAGAACATGGCATATACACAATGAGGGTTAAATGGTTTTCTCTGTGTCCATTTTCCCTGTAGAGCCAACCGTGGCAAAAACGTTTAGAAAGTATCAGCCAGATTCATGAAGCAAAATTCGGATCGCAAAGGGCCAGATTCTGCGAATCTGGCCCTTTGCGAGCGCTTTTTTTGCATTTGGGATTCATCATCCCAAATGCAAAAATCGCACATTTTAAAATCGCTAAATTGCGAGGAATTGTATTTAAGGAATCTCTATTTGAGATTCCTTAAATACAATTCATTAACCATTTTAGAATTGCGAATTCACAATTTTTGGCCGCTATTTACCGCGAAGTCTGACTTCGTGGTAAATAGCGAAAACTTAGAAAAATGCACTTGAGTGCATTTTTCCAAGTTGGATGTTACACACACACATGTCCTTTGGACATGTGTGTGCGCAACACCAGTGTAAATCACCATTTCAGGGGTGCTACAGGGTGTCCTTTGGACACCCTGGCACCCTTGAAATCGCTTCCTTATTTGCGATTAGCACTTAGTGAATCGCAAATAAGGAAGCAGTAGAAATCGCTATAAATTTTGCGATTTCTACATGCATCCCGTTTTGCGAGTCTTTAATAGCGATTCCTTAATAATCGCTATTAAGGACTCGCAAAAGAGGAGCATGATGAATCTTGGGCTATATTACTCCCCTCCTAGAAACCTGAATAAGGACATTGAGTACATATTTGCACAAAAGAGATTTCGTAACCGTTCTAGCATTCTTTCTTTAGACCCAAGGCTTGTGCTGCAAAACCGAAGAAGGTGCACAGCTGGTTCTTTTAGAGCCACTTCTGGAAACACATTTCTTTGATACTCTCATAAAGTTAAGGAGTCTACAGTTTGGATGGATTGGTGCCAATGTCACCCGCTCATTTACACTCCTGTGTGTGAAGGGAGGCATGCTGCTGGTTCGCACGGGTTGTATCTTTCTCTAAAGTAATAATCTTGTATAATTGTTCACCACCTGTCCATACAGGAACTAGCATGTTGCTGTCTATAATCAGTGATTCACAGGTTTTTTTTGTCCTCATATGTTTAATCAGTATACTGATGGAGAATATATGAGTTTACCGCCCAAATACCTTCACTTCCCTTGCAGAAAGGAACCTGCTCACTCCCGCAGGAGGCGATGTTACCCTCACCGTTCTCTTCATTACATGGACGGTTTTCTCTTATCTACCTTATCACAGGCGCGTACTTAGATTCTCTTCCAGGTGTTGCAAATCTTTCTTGATCTCCCCTGTAGCCAGAGAATAACCTGTGTTTACTGATACTTAATCATTGAATTAACCTTTAACATTTTTCTCTATTATAGAAACTTAATATTAAATCTTAAACAGGGGACACAAATTAAGAGTATAAAGAACAAAAAGACAAAAGGGGAAGGAGAGAGTGCAGTAGGAAAGGTCCGAGAGGGAAGGAGAGGAGAAGGGAAAGAAGAGGAGTAGGGACTAAACTTTCCAACTATACTAAACTAAACAGGAGGCGGTCTCTGCCCAATTATCCCACACACTCCAAAATGTTGTCCTCTTGTTAGGTCGCATTGCCCTGTCCATTCATGCAATCCTATGAATTGAATTTATCCATTCAGACTCTACAGGAGGGACATTTAGAATCCACTTAATACATAATTCTCTACGTGCTAACAATATCAAAACAAAAATAAGAGCCTTTAACCATTTAGAAATATTACCAATATGCTCTTCTTCAGTGACTACTCCGAAAATAACCAATGCCAAACTCACCTTAACTTCTTGACCCACCAGTTCTGACAGGACATCCCCTACTTCCTGCCAAAATTCTTGAATAGACGGACACCACCGAAACATGTGCGCTTCATCTGCATTCGGTTCTCCACATTTCTGGCATTTCCTCACCATTTGAGAACCTAGGCCCAGATGTAGGTAATAGCAATTTACAAAATGGTAAATACTGAATTTTACCGATTCGGTAATTGCTATGTAGGTAAATAATTCGCTAAAAATACAGAATCTGTAAGATTCGGTAATTACCGATTCGGTAATTACCAAATCGGTATTTGCCATTGATTCCTATGGGCCTTGAAGCCCATAGGATTCAATAGCTATTACCGAATCGGTAAAATTACCGATTTTACAAGGGGGACAGGGTGTCACTTTGACACCCTGTTGCACCCCTGTCTGGGCTTGTGTGCCATGTGACACACAGACATGCCCTTAGGGCTTGTCTGTGTGCCACATGGCACAGGTGTACATACACAGATGTGCATGTACACTGTAATTCGTTATTTACCATGGAGAGGGGTTGGCCTAACGGCTAAGGCGCTCGACCTCGGACCTGGGGATCTGGGTTCGAGTCTCGGTAACGACGCCAAAAACCTCCTGTGATTCTGGGCAAATCACTTAATCTCCCCGTGCCTAAAAAAATGAAAGTGTGTCCTCATGTAACGTAACTGGTGCTATGTAAAGCGCTCTGATACCTGATTCGGTTCGGGTCTAGTTCGCGCTATATAAAACTATGCAAAAAAATAAAAAAATAGTATTCCATAGTAAATAACGATTCGGTAAGGGCCTGTGGCACTGGTTAAAGTGCCACCTACATATTGATTTACAGAATCGGTATATTTACCGATTCGGTATTTTACCGATTCTGTAAATTTACCGAATCGGTAAATGTACCGATTCTGTAAATATTATGCCCCCTACATGTAATTTCCCAAATACCGGTCGGTAACGGCCGAAATCGGCCGTTACCGACCGGTAATTGGCGAGCTACATCTGGCTCCTGGTCTCGCCAACTTTCGAGGTGTCCAATACGCTTTATGTATGTATGGTAAAAAGATGATTTTTCTCTAGTGGGGCAGATTTCACATATTCCCATAAATGTGATATAGATACTTGCCATAACACTTCTAGATCCAGCTCTGGCAACTCCCTCCTCCACATTTCCACTTGCCTGCTTTTGGGGTCATCTGTTGACTGTACCAGTGTCCAGTACCACATAGAGATCTCTTTCTTAAAACTTGGCTGCAACGCAATTTTAGACTCCAGTGTCTCCTTATAGTTCTGCCCTTGTTTCAAAGTTCGAGCCCAACTTAACAATTGACAGTATTTAAAGCATGAGACCGCGTTTTCTGTAGTCTCTTGAAACTTTTGCCAAGAAATTAATTGTGTCCCTTCCAATAGTTGGCCCCATTTGAATATTCCTTTCATTCTTAATGGGATTGCCAGTGTATTGCAAGCATGTGGGGGTCCCTGGAGAGCGCCATATTGCCGCATGATAACTATAAGGGATATGTAATATCTTCCTGATCTGGCTCCATAGTTTACATGCCCCGTAAAGAATCTTTAATCTAATTAAAAGGCAAGCCCGTCTGCGCCCGTCTGCGCCCGTCTGTGCCCGTCCGCGCCTGGACCGCACCCAGCGCCAGGACCCCTGGCCCCCGCCGATGCAAGACGACCCGACAGACCTACGACGCCGTCACCCTCAACGCACTCAATGCCGGCCGGAACCCGGCCTGCTGCGGGGCCACCCCGAAACGCATCCACGGACCCTTCACCTGCAAAACCTGCAAGTTCACCTGCCTCCGAACCTGCACCGCACCCGCCAAGCCAAGCACCAGCAGCAACCACCTCAAGTGCATCCTGATCAACACCCGCTCCGTCCACAGACACGCCGTGGAACTCGGGAACCTCCTCGACGCAACATCACCAGACATCACCTTCCTCACGGAAACCTGGATGAACGTCTCCTCAGCGCCTGACATCGCCATCGCCATCCCGGTCGGGTACAAGATCATCAGGAGGGACCGCGTCAACCAGACCGGAGGAGGCATTGCCATCGTCCACAAGAACACCATCCGCATCACGACCGATTCCGAGGACACCTTCTCCGCCGCCGAGCACCTCCACTTCCAGATACACACCGACCCTAAGACGACCCTCAGAGGCACCCTTGTCTACAGACCCCCGGGACCACGCACTCAATTCAGCGAAGACATCGCCGACTTCATAAGCCCGCACGCCCTCCCCTCCGCTGACTACATCCTCCTAGGGGACCTCAACTTCCACATGGAGAACAACAAGGACCGCAACACCGCCGCCCTGCTGGACAACCTCGCCAACCTTGGACTCAAGCAACTGGTCAACACCCCCACCCACTACGTCGGCCACACGCTTGATCCCGTCTTCTCATCCAGCAAGCACATTACCTTCAGCCACTCCACCGGACTCCACTGGACCGACCACAGCTGCGTCCACTTCAGCTTCAGAAGAACCATGACCCACCACCACCCGCAACAGGTTCCTCACAGGAGCTGGAGCAAAATCACCGCCAACCAGCTCACCACCTCCCTCAGCCAGAACCCACCCGCCAGCACATCGGACCCCAACGAAGCAGCCCGCAACTTCACGCAGTGGCTGACCGCCTGCGCTGACGACCTCGCACTACTGAAGAACCCCCCAAGCAGACCCAGAAGCAAGAAGGCCTCCTGGTTCACCGACGAACTCAAGTACTCCAAGAAGACCTGCCGCACCCTCGAGAAAGCCTGGCTCCTCGACCAGACCACAGACAACATGACCGCCCTCAAACACGCCACCCGCAAGCACCACCAGCTTATCCGCACCACCAAGAAGAAATCACTGAAGGAACGACTGGACAACAACGCCCACGACAGCAAGGAACTCTTCAGCATCGTCAAGGAGTTCTCCAACCCCAGCACCGGCAACAACGACATCTCTACTTCACAAGACCTCTGCGACTCTCTCGCCTCGTTCTTCCACCGCAAGATCGCCGACATCCACAACAGCTTTGGCGCACCACCCACGCACCCAACCGTCAAACCAATGCCCCCCACCGCCAGCCTACGCACCTGGACCACGGTGACCACCGAAGACACAGCCCGCACGATGAACACCATCCACTCCGGATCTCCATCCGACCCCTGCCCCCACCACGTCTTCAACAAGGCCGACTCCACCATCGCACCCCAACTCCGGAACATCATCAACACCTCCTTCACCACCGCCACCTTCCCGGAGAGCTGGAAGCATGCCGAGCTCAGCGCCCTACTGAAGAAACCAACAGAAGACCCCACCGACCTCAAGAACTTCCGCCCCAACTCGCTCCTCCCTTTTCCTGCCAAAGTCATCGAAAAGATCGTCAACAGACAGCTTGCCGCCTTCCTCGAGATGAACGGATGCCTCGACCCCTCACAGTCCGGTTTCAGAGCCAACCACAGCACCGAGACCGCCCTCATCGCAGCCACCGACGACATCCGAGCCCTGCTTGACAACGGGGAAACAGCGGCACTCATCCTCCTGGACCTCTCTGCAGCGTTCGACACTGTCTGCCACCGCACCCTAGTTCAACGCCTCAGCAACATCGGCATCCAAGAGAAGGCACTGGAGTGGATCATCTCTTTCCTCGCCGGAAAAACACAGAGAGTCCGCCTCCCCCCGTTTCGATCCGAGGCCACCGAAGTCATCTGCGGCGTTCCGCAAGGATCATCACTCAGCCCCACCCTCTTCAACGCCTACATGAGACCTCTTGCAGCCATCGCACGCCAACACCACCTCAACATCATCACCTACGCCGACGACACCCAGCTGATCCTCTCCCTCACCAGAGACCGCGACACCGCCAGAACCAGCCTACACGAAGGGATGAAAGACGTCGCCGAGTGGTTGAAGAACAACCACCTGAAACTGAACTCAGACAAGACGGAAGTCCTCATCCTTGGACCATCGCCCTCCGCCTGGGACGACTCCTGGTGGCCCCTCGCACTGGACACCACTCCCAAGCCAACAGACCACGCACGCAACCTGGGCTTCATCCTGGACTCCTCCCTCTCGATGACCAGACAAGTCAACGCCGTCTCCTCATCATGCTTTCACACCCTTCGCATGCTCCGCAAGATCTTCCGATGGATCCCCACCGATACCAGGAAGACGGTCACCCAGGCTCTCGTCACCAGCCGACTGGACTACGGAAACACCCTCTACGCCGGAACCACAGCCAAGCTACAGAAAAGACTCCAACGCATCCAGAACGCCTCCGCCCGACTCATCCTGGACATCCCCCGTCGCAGCCACATCTCCGGCCACCTGAGGGACTTGCACTGGCTCCCCGTCAACAAGAGGATCACGTTCAGGCTCCTCACCCACGCACACAAGTCTCTCCACGACCTGGGCCCCAAGTACCTCAACGACTGCCTGACCTTCTACACGCCCACTCGCCAGCTACGATCCACCAGCCTCGCCCTCGCCGCCGTGCCACGCATCCGAAGAGCCACTGCCGGAGGCAGATCCTTCTCCTACCTGGCGGCCAAGACATGGAACTCCCTCCCCATCCACCTTCGGCTGACCCAGGACCACCTCGTCTTCAGGAGACAACTCAAGACCTGGCTGTTCGAGCAGTAACGGACCCCCCCCCAAGCGCCTTGAGACCCTTTCGGGTGAGGAGTGCGCTATACAAGTGTTATGATTGATTGTTTGATTGATTGATATTGTAATAAGTCAGGGCTTGCTATACCTCCATTTTCTTTCCTTTCCTTACATTTCTTCGATGCAATTCTAGGCCTTTTCCTGACCCATATAAAACTGGACAATTCTCCCTATGCTTTTTTAATCCATTCTATCTTGAATTCTAATGGAATAGCATTAGAGATGAAGGTATGCTTTGGTAAAATTGTCATTTTAATAAGGTTTAATCAACCGAAAAAGGATAAAGGTAAGTTTTCCCATTGCTGCAGTTGTTTTTTGACCTTAGAGGTAACCAAATCAAAGTTTACCTTTACTAATGAGGCCAGGCCTTGCATTAACTCGATTCCCAGATATCTAATCCTCTTTTTAACAAGCTCACTTTGTGAGTTTGTATTCCACTGCATTATTTCCGTTTTATGAGGGTTTATGGCGTAGCCTGAAACCATACCAAAATGATCTAATAATTTCCATATTACAGGTAATAATGATTCTATTTGGGTGGTGAAAATCATAAGATCGTCAGCATAAAGCCCAATCTTTTTTACCTAGTTATTACAGGAAAAAGCATGGATATCCTTACTTGCCCTTAGCTTAATAGCCAATGGCTCAATGTATATATTGATGAGAGATGGGGAGAGTGGACAACCTTGTCTTGTCCCTCTTCCAATTTGTACCATTTTAGATAAAGCGCCATTTACTAATACCCGAGCAATATGGTTCCTATATAAGGCTTTAAGTGCTGACCCAAAGACTTCCCCCAAATTAAAACGCCTGATCACCTCATATAGAAATAGCCAATTGACACTGTCAAATGCTTTTGCAGCATCACATGTTATTATAGACATAGGTTTTTTTTTGGTCAACGGCTAGATCTACTGTGGCAATTACTTTGTGTGTCAAATCCTCCAAATGTCTCCCTTTCATAAATCTCTTTTGGTCACTGTGAATAATTGTTCCCATCATGCGTTCCAACCTCTTATTGAGGATTTTTGTGAACATTTTGTAGTCACTGTTCAAAAGAGAAATCGGGCGATAAGATTCACAAATTCTTGGGTTTTTATTAGGTTCAGAAGGATGATTATAATTACGCTATCCCATGATGGCGGGGAGTCTTGTTTTGAGATATATAAAGAATTAAAAAGATCCAACAAAAATGGGCCCAAGGTTTCCCTTAGTAAACTGTATTTCTCATTTGGTATAGCATCAGGGCCAGCTGCTTTACTTTTTTTCAAATTCTTAATTGAGCTATACACTTGCTCTAATGTTATTGGGGCCGATAGCTCCTATCTATTCTCCCCACTCAATTGTGGGAGATTTATATCATCAAAAAAAGATTCAATCTGATCTTCATTATGTATTAAATCTTCCCTATATAGGTCCTGGAAAAAATGAACAAATTCCTGCTCTATTGCCTCATCTTCTGTTATTAATTCATCTGTGGATTGATTTTTCAAATCTTTGATATTATTCTTAGCTCTATCTATTTTGGATTTCCACGCCAACAACTATAATCAGTGATTCACAGTTTTGTTTTCACACTGTATATTTCGCAACTATTCCTTATTAAATTGTGCATGTCCGAATTAAAAATGTGCATCCATTATACATCCTAATACAAAACAGGGTGTTTGTCTTGTTAACAGTAGTATTAAGGGCTATTGCACTTTTTATGTTACATGTTAGTTTTTTTGTGAAATGTCAACAGAAAATAGCCCATAGCATGGCTCTACTCAGCAAAGGAGAACGTGGAAATTGAATTTGTATACTGATTTGTGAGAAAATGCCCCTTCTTGCACGTCACCGCCATTTTTTCTACCTTTTATTTCTGGTTTTATACTCTGAATATCTGTGCACTTTTGTGTATGTGCTCTGACTATTAAAACAGGTAATGACTAATCCCCGACTCACATATTTAACACTCCAGCAAGGCCACCGTGTCTGGTGTAGAAACTACTCCCGTAGCATGGAGAAGTAAATGTCACCTGTGGACAGCAGCACTTATTGTGCCATCGACTAGTGTAACAAAGAAAACTTGGCTTCAAGCTTACTGGTGTAGTGTGACTGTTGAATTTTAAACCTGCAGCCCAACCTGACAAATAACCCTTTAGGCAGCAGAAAACTCTTCTTTTGAATATAAATAAGTTAACTGAATGTAGAACTTGGAGAACACAAGGTATGGTGCATAGCATTTAATAGTGGGACATATAGAACTGAATGCTCCCATGTTCTTACTGTGACAAGGCCCCAAATGTTAGTTTCACTGTTGAAGACTCTGACTGTCCTTTAAGGAAAACTAGAGTACAGATTATAATATGAATTCTGCTATCTTAAGTTTAGAACCAGCTAAAAATATAGATCAACCATATATTTATTAAAAGCCAAATTCAATGAAGAAGTTGGATTTTTTATAAATATTTAGGAAAAGTAACTTTTTGAAAGTTAACAGTTCGCTGACTCAAGCGCCTCAAGACTAATTTCCTTTAGCTCTATAGCAGCTCCCTAGCCAGTGCTTGATGTTAGTAAGGTGTGACAACTGCTGCCTGAGCAGCAACAATGGCCTGGGAGTTGTTTTTCTTCACCTTGCAGGAGGTTCAGTAGGGGTGGACCCAGGAACTTTATTAATTTGTAAAGGGCCTGTCCTGTCACAAAAAAATGTAAGGTAAGGCCTAGGGAAGGCAATCCTTTGTCCTACCAGCCAGGTTGGCTCCAAACACGATTGAAGGGGAGCTATCCCAGAACCAGTTTTGAGTGATCACAGAGGAGGAGCCTGCTTTTCTCTAGCTACACCTTTGGGTGGACACACAGGCACTGCACAGGCTCTGCATATGGGATAAAGGGTTTCTCCGTCTTTATTATCTGATAGATACTTCTAGCTGCACATTCCATACCTCAGAATATGCCACAGGCATCAGACTGGATCCAGGAGTCTCCTTGCCCACTGGTAGGTGGCATTGATCGGCTCCGCATCAGCATTGCAGCATCATCTGCACCGGAAGTGGTGTGTGTGGTGCCTATATAGGCCCCGCCCCAGTGCGCTGATCACAGTTCCTTCTTTTACATGCCATTAGCTCGAATCCGTTTTGAGTTACCCTCTGTCATTTTTTGACTAGATTTTTTCAACCCTTTTATCAAGACTTCAACCAGTGTGCTTTTTTTCTCCACTTTTTCGGAATATGTCTCTAAAGGAACTAGTGAGTTGTAAGTCTTTTTATGTCTGTCACTTTATTTTGCCTTTAGTGCTTGGAGTTGCACGGATTGCAAGATTATGCTTTCTAAGCCAATCAGAGTGCGAGCCATGAAGCTCCTGGTTGCTCGACACATGACACCGTACTGCTCCATGTCCCAGTCATGAGGGTAGAGTTGCCTCTGGTAACTTTTTCCCAGAGGTTAGAGAAGAGCCAACCATTACCCTCACCCATGAGCTAATGCCAACCATAAATTTGGTACTCCAAGGCACCCTCCCATTGCACTTTCTGTACCTTTGGAAGAATGAAGGAAGAACTGCACCTGATGTTAAGACATGTGAGGCAACCTGAAGGTGTTTGCCTTCTCCCGCTTGTGCCCAGGACAGAGATGGACTCCGAGGGTCATCTGGCTGACCTCCTGTGTGGCTATACGGATACAAAAAGGTGGTAGAGGACCTTTTCCAGAAGCACCCTCTTGACCAGTAGCAAATGGGCTTGAACTGGGCCCTGGTGGTGGCTTCTGCTGAAATGAGTTGTGACAGGTTTCTTCTGCTTAGAGCTTCTCTACAGCTGCAAATCATTATCTGCTGGTCATCAGTTAGAAGGTACCTGACCTCATGGAGCTCATCATCAGATGCAGACTACAGTCATGTCCCACTAGTTCTGAGCTCCAAAAAAGAGACTAAGTTTGAACTTCCTTGGTAGCAAATGGGCTTGAACTGGGCCCTGGTGGTGGCCTCTGCTGGAATGAGTTGTGACCTCCAAGTGCTGTCCCTAACATAGACCCTTGTCTGTGTCTAACTAGAATTCTAAAAACAAAGAAGTAGGGACTTAGAGGTTCTTGAGGTTCCAACCAAGCATAGGACCAGGACCAAAGACCGAAGACAATTTACCTAACTCATGACTTCACTGTGTTGAAGAAACAGGTTTCTTCTGCTTAGAGCTTCTCTACAGCAGCAAATCTTTATCCGCTGGTCATCAGTTAGAAAGTACCTGACCTCATGGAGCTCATCATCAGATACAGACTACAGTCATGTCCCACTAGTTCTGAGCTCCAAAAAAGAGACTAAGTTTCAACTTCCTTGGATGCAAATTTGAATGTTTCCACTTGGAGCTCTACCTGCCAAAACCAATGGCTGATGCAGGACCTCATCCAAAGGCTATCCAACTTCGAGAGTACTTACTCAGATACAGCCTGCAACCTTGCCTCATCAGAGATTTCAACTTCCATTAAAGAGACTAAGGGCCTGATTTTGAGTTTGGCAGGCGGACTGTGCACGGACTCCATGACAGAGTACTTTATTGAACCTATGTAAGGACTGTATCCAGCAGATCTCAGTTATAAATCCTCCTGACTTCTGCTTTAGGTGCCTTGACTCTGGCTGTTCAGCCATAAATACAGTTGCTCACAAGGAACTCATTACAACAACAATTGAAGATTTGCAAGGAGCATTAATTTCTTGTGTCTAAATACAAAAAGAAGTTCGAGTGAATAAGTATAACATTCTAATGATATTGTTTCATTGATTGTAGTAAAGAATCAATATTAGAAGAGAAAAAGGGTACAGACAACAGAATTTCTGTTGTGCACACTTCAGCCGAAAATGGACGTATTTTTATTTTCAAAAACAGTATTTAGAAAAAGAATTCTACTGTGTATTCACACTACATACAAGTTAATATCAAAACGTGACGTAATTGACTCTGGCCATGACTCGAAGTTGAGTTTGTCATGTGGCAAGATGAACCAAAAGGCAATCCATGACCACGAGGCAAAGCTCACTCACTGTAAAATGAGGACGTCACAGTTCCACTCCCATTCATAAATAAACGGTGTTGGTATCCCGTTCAAAGTGGAGGGTTTTAATGTACTCTTGCTCCAAAGGTAGCTCTTTTGACCAGTCTTCATCAAAGTTAGAAAAGTAGAAGAGGATCCAAAAAAACATAACAATATGGTTCACCTACATCTTGCAACTCAAACCATTCAGAGTTGCATGGCGCACCCAGCAACTCTAAGTCACAAAGCATCTCTCCTGCAGTGGAGTTGGCTTCATTACTGATCTCATGTCAAATTTCTTTTGATCGGTTGGCAATGCCAGATCAGCTTCATCAGCTTGTTAGCTATGGGCAAGACCTTTGGTGCCTCACCAGATCCCACCGGAGCGCCTTCGGTCCTCATGGATCCACTATGGCCTCCAGCTGGTCTCCCATCAGCAGATTCAACCTGGATGGAAGCTGTGCCTCTCGACCTTGTCCCAGGGTCCATGCTGATGCCGTCTCTGGTTCTATTGAATCCGTATTCCACAGAGCCTCTACCTCCATCCTTGGAGCTGAATTCAACACCACCATTGCATGTCCAATGCCACTGACTCCATATCGACTTCAATTACAACGTTGCTGATCAAAGACTCGTTGTTTTATTGGCTTCTGAAGTCCATGCTTCTCTTCCTAGACTTAGGTTATATGCTCATTATGAAACTGGCTATTCAAGATAGGAGTTCATTTTAGATGAAGACAAACATCCCTTTGATCAAGGTGATAATTATGCCAATCTTCAGTGTTCAGAACACCTTTCTAGATATTGTCCTTGCTTCTCCAAACCCTACTATTGCCATTGAGGAAACAGCATATTTTGTGAAAGTCATCAGGAGAGCAGTACAAATTGCTGATTTTGTTCTGCTTACTGAGGAGGTTAAGATAACTCTCTCAACAGAAGTCTTGAACACAGTTCCAGTTCAGTGAGTCTCATGAGCGATGCATCCTGGCACAAGTTCATACCCTTTGTCTGTAACGAGCATAAGCATCATCATGTGTTGTTAGCCTCCATGGCTACATCCCTATGCGTATGTGTAACATCCCTTGCAGCAGTGGTAGGCACCATTCATATCTATTATGGATTGTTTTTTAAGTATACCAACCCTGGAGCAGTGGTAGGCATGGTACATGTATATTCTTGGATACCACCAAATGACAAATGGGATGCGCATTTGTGCAATTAGCTTCTTCAGCATAATTACTACAGGGTCCGGTACCAAGGGATACACAGGTGCCAAACGGGTGCCTAGCTTTATGGGCGGTGTGCCATTTCGCTACCACCCCTCCCTCCCGAGACCCATGGCGCTTGTAGCATTAGCGCCCCCAATAAACTCGGTTCCACTCTATCACAACGGAAACCTGATTTAGTGTTTTTTTACATAGGACATTTCCTTTTTAACACTAGTGACCTCAGGTCAGGGTGGGCCTTAGCGCGCCCATACCGCTGGGGACTCACTACACTCTCACTGGTCCTGACGAATGCCTGTATAATTACCTTCACATAGGCTGAAACATGTTGACCTCACAACGGGTAAATCTGGACTTTTAATTTAGGTCCTTTACCCTACACATCTTTTATACATATCCAATTGGCAAAACGAATAAAACTTTTTTTTACACAATTTGGATATTTTTAAATCACTTTATTCACATTGCACATTCCAAAAAACCCAGCTCCGCAGTAATCTGGTGTTGCAGCACACCAGGGTGGCATTCGGCCACTCCTAGTGGGGCCCAATGATGAAGCATGTCACCGACCAGATTGGTGAGTGAGGGCCTTCTATACAACCCAAAGAGGTTTTCTATATGGGTAATTCTGAACGTAGGTCACTATTACATGCGTGCTCATGTTTTGCCTTTGGCATGGCACTCCTCAGTTGTTTCTTTAATTACTAGAGCGACCATTTGCACGTGGACTCATGCATCATTACCATAGTTACGGCTGTTACATGTGTGCAGCATTACCATAATTGCGGGCGCTAGCAACATGTTGGAAACCGCCTCTGCATGTCTAAATACCTTTTAACATGTATCACGGGCTATTTAAGCAATAAAATGAAGAAAGCCATGGCTTAGTGTTAGAAATGGGGGTCTCTAATTGGCAATGGCTTTTCATTCTGTTCAAGTAGGGACCCTTATTTTAGTCAGGGTAAGGGGATTGCACAGCTATGATAAACCCTGCTCACCTCCCTTTAGCTTGGCATGAAGAGTCAGGCTTATCTGAGGGGCAATGTGTAAAGCATTTGTACAATACACACACGGTAACCCTGTGAAAACACTACACTGGACAACGCAGCAGTTTAGAAAAATAACTAATATTTATTTGAATAAAACAGGACCAAAATGACAAAAGTCCAACATACACGTATCAAGATATCACTTTTAAAAGGTTCAAAAGGAAAGTATGGATGCGTCACTTTTATCACAAAGTACCTGGGATGCATCAAAATCAAAGACGAAAACAGGTTCAGGGGAGGTGAGGTGCCGGAAAAGCAAAGTGATGCGTCAGTTCTTCACTCCCAGGGATGTGATGCATCAGTTCCTTAGTGCCAGAGGAGGTGATGCTTCAATTCCTTACTGCAGTGATGGGGAAGTGATGCATCGGTTCCTTACTGTCAGGGAAGGTAATGTGCTGGTCCATTACTGTGAGGGGAGGCGATGCATCAATCTTCCAACATGCATCCTTGGTTCCTTACTGCTGGGCAATGACAATGAAGAACTTGGTGCATAGGTGCGATGCGTTGAAAATCTGGATGCCCTGGGACAATGCAGCCATGGCAAAACTGGCACTGCATCGATTTTCCAGCCCCGAAGCAGGTGATGCATCCATTTCTTCAGCCGAATAGCAGGGCCTGTGTCGTAGTCAGAGTGAGTGCCATGGATGCCTTTGATGGTGCTCGGGACTTAGGCTGCGGCAATTATTCAGCTGCACGGCAGGCACTGAGGCGATTTTTCAGCTGCACTACAGTGATGCATTGCTTTTCTAGCCGCACTGTGGTGCTGCATCAGGAAAAAGAAGTACTGGAGGTCAATGCGTGGATTTTCTTGAGTCCTTTGCAGCAAAACCATCTCCAAGGGCCCGGAATTGGAATTGGCACCACTTAACAGGTCAGATCTCCCAGCAGAGGAGATCAGGAACTGCAACTGAAGTATTTGATGGCCCAGAGACGTCTTAACAAGAGGCAAGCACACACAAGCCCTTGGAGAACCCTGGCAAGCAGAATACAGAAATCAAGAATCCAGTTCTTTTACTGCCCACGACAGATGCAATAAGCAGTAGGCGAGCTCAACACAGCAACACGCTGAGTGACAGTTCCCCTCCTACAGCTTCTCCAGCTATTCTTTTTGGCAGAATCTCCTCTTAGTTCAGGAGTGTTAAAAAGTTATGGTGTAGCAACTCCAGTACTTTTACCAGTTCTGCCTTTGAAACAGGCAAACCTTAAAGGAATATCTTTGTAGTGCATAGGACCCTGCCTTTCCCTGACCTGACTCCAGGCACACTACGGGGGGTGGAGACAGATTTGTGTGAGGTCAGTCATAGCCCTATTCAGATGTCAGTGACAACTCCTCCCGTCACTCCCTCAAAAAGACCGATCAGCCTAGTGATGGCCCTTCAGAATTTGCAGGGCACACATCAGCTGTCTAGAGTGAATGCACAAACAGCTCAATTGTCACCCTCCCTCAGACTTGGATTTCACAGGCAGGCATAGGCACAGAATGATAAAGCAAGAAAATGTCCACTTTCTGAAAGTGTCATTTTCAAATTCGCAATTTAAAAACCAACTTCACAAAATGATGTATTTTTTAGGCCTGGACGGTGAACTCTGCTCCGTTTGCAGAGCGGATTTTGTGGAGTTTTCTGCACTCCGTGAAGTTCACTGAGTGTAGAAACTTCAGCTCTGCGTAGTGTAGTTTAGTTTTTGCCCCGCTCACGCTCGCTAACAGTAAGTTGGTCTACCACAAGCTGCAGCTCGCGTAGAAAATCTACCTGAGCAGAAGGAAGATAAGCACGAACAGCAGTTCGCACTGCACTCCGCCACTTGCATAACTCCGCTGAGTTTTTTTGTCACTTCACGGAGTTCTGTGTAGGGAAACTCCGCAAACTCCGCCCAGGCCTAGTATTTTCTAATTGTGAGTTCATGGACCCCAAACTTCAAATCTCCATGCCTTCCCAATTGGAAGTTACACTTGTAAGAGGTTATAAGGCAGATCCAATATTAACCTATAGGAGAGATAGTCCTTGCAATAGTGAAACACGAAACTAGGAGTATTTCCCTATCAGGATAGGTAAAACACACCAGTACATGCCCTACCTTTCAAATACCCTCCATCTGGGGCTTCCATGGGCCTACCTTAGGGATGCCTTCGGCATCGCAGTTTTAGAACTGCCCACATAGACACTGCAGTGGCAGGTCTGAGACATGGTTGCAGAGCTACTCATTTGGGTGGAACACAAGTAGCATTTGATTTACAGGCCCTGACACACACAGTGCACTTTACTATATAGACTTAACAGTAAATCAAATATGCCACTCATGGATTAACCAATCACCATTACAATTTAGACCGAGAGCATATGCGCTTTACTACTGATCAGCAGTGGTAAAGCGCCCAGAGTCGTAAAGCCAACAAAAACAGGTCAGTAAAAATAGGAGAAAGAAGGGAAAACATTTGAGGATAACCCCACAAATAGGGCCATTTCCAACATTTAAACTTGCAGCAAAGGAGCACTCACCTGGTTCCAGTCGTCTCCCATCCCGGACCGTGGCAGTGATCTCCGATCCAGTCTTCCTTCCTCTTCCACCCCACCATCTTCAATCTCCTGTATTCCCTGTAAAAGAAGAGCAGCAAAAATAATACATGTCACTCACACCATGCTAACTTTGCTGAGGCTGTAATAGGGCGTACATCAGGTAAAAGCTTTTCTCATTGTACTGCGCAGTGATTAAGATATGAAAGCTGCATATGGCTGTGTTTAAACTGGGGTGGCATGGTGAGCAAAAGAACGATGGATTTAACCCAGATCTCTTGACTGGGGGTAAATGTATGATTTATTCAGCATTCCGTCCATCATTTGTTTGCGTAGCACTTTTCACCCGTTGATTTATCGCCCCCCCGCCTCAGGACCAGCAGGAAGGTTTTTGGAGTCTCTGGGCCATGTTATCTCGCCCATTGTGTCCAAATATAGGCAATGCATGATATTGGGGGATTTTAATATTCACTCAATCAAACAACCGATTCTGAGACTATAAAACTCAGCGAATTATTAAGTATTTTTAATATGGCTCCTTATGTATCGCTCCCTACGCATGAAAAAGGTCACATTCTAGATCAAATTTTCTCGACTACTGCACTAGAACCAATCGTCCCTCTTCCAATCGTTATGTCAGACCATTTTCTGCTAACTTTTAAGATAGGAAAGGTTCTGGCCAAGTGTCAGTCCTACTATAAAAATCGGTAGAAAAGTTTCAGATCTTTCAATCAAATAACATCTCAGGCTTTAACTGCTATGCTTAGTCAACATCCTATACCAGCCAACAATAATTTAGAACATGATGTATCTTCTTTGGAAGACTGGCTCCAGGAATGTACCATGTCGTTAGCTCCCATTAAATTACGAGTGGCCAAACAAGGCAGAATTTTGGCACCTTGGTTTAATGAGTCCTTACGGAAAAGGAAAAGTGCATGTAAAAATTTAGAAGGCCTATGGAGGAAGAGCTTTGGTCCCATAAATAAACTTACATACAAAATGGCCTTGAAAGCCCATTATGTAAAAGTTTGAGCAGAAAAGAAAACGTTTTTGGCAGTAACAATTGAACAAGCTGACAACTACGCTAAAGAGTTTGCCGCTCCTAATACTTCCAAAAACTCCTTTTCCCCTTCTGATGTTTGGACAAATGAAATTGCATAATACTTTTAAAGGAATATCAAAACCAAACGGAACTCTTTCAGTAGCTTCCGACAGGGCGGGGTTAGTGGTACTGTTAGGCTTCTCCCCATATGCCTCTCTACGGAGAATACCCTTCTGGAGTTCTTGCCCATGCTTATGGCCACCTCACTTAAAATCATGAAGGCCCTAAAATCCGGATCCCCTTTCCGACCCTTGCCCAGCAAAAACTTTGGCATCAATTGCTGAAGTAATAAATCCTGGTGTTAATCGGACTTTGAATCTTTCTCTGTCCGAAGGAAGGATGACAGAAAATTGGAAGCATAGGAAAATTCTTCCACTTTTAAAAAAAACATTAGCTGATCCCTTGGTAGGTAGCAATCACAGATCCATATCACTTCTACCTTTTTTCTCCAAGGTCTTGGAGAAATATGTGAATACCATCATCACAGATTTTATTGAGGTCAGCCAGGTACTTCACCCAAGTCAATCAGGTTTTAGAGCAAACTTCAGTACAGAAACCGCTCTATTGGAAATTTCAGAGACGGTCAAAGCCACTCTCGACAGAGGAGGAAAGGCGGTGCTGATACTATTAGATCTGTTGGCGCCCTTTGACACGGTGCCACATGATCGCCTCCTTCATAGATTGAGGGAGAGCGGTATTGGGGGCACAGGGCTCAGATGGTTTACTTCCTTTTTGGATAACCGCCAACAAACAGTCTGGGCTCCTCCTTTGGCAGCCCCCATTCCTTCATGGAATGTAGGGGTCCCACAGGGTTCCGTTTTAAGCCCAACCCTGTTTAATATATATATGGCCCCTCTTGCTCCTTTAGCTGAACAATACGGGGCAAAAATTAAATCATACACAGATGATATGCAACTGCTATTCACCTGTGAGAAGGATGAGGTGCTTAATGATAATGAAATCAATGTCTGCCTAACCAAGGTGTTTGACTGGTTTAGGCAAAATCAGTTGCTCTGCAACTCCGACAAGTCATAAATTATCTTTTTCTGTCTCACTCCTGGTGACGAGTGGCGTCAATGGTGGGCAAAAAATGTATCCCCACCTGAGAGACCAGTCTCCACCGCAAAAAATCTAGGAGTAAGGATGGACTCCGACATGACTATGAAGTCCCAGGTTCAGTCAGTTACTGGCACCTGTTTCAGGCTTTTAAAAATGATGAGGAATTTTCTCCCTCTGCTTCCTATTCCTCATAGGAAAAACGTGGTCCAGGCCCTGATCATTTCAAGGTTGGACTACGTAAATGTGTTGTACCTCGGCCTTCCGGACTACTTATTGAACCGCTTGCAGGTAGTTCAAAATGTGGCAGCTAGGTCTGTGCTTATGTTTGGACCCAGGTCACACATGTCTCCCCACCTTAGAGCCTTACACGGATTACCAGTGAAACAAAGGATCTGTTTTAAATCTCTGGTCCTAACTTTTAAGGCCCTAAATAACATTGGAGCCCCGTATATAAGAAACAAAATTCAGCCCAACAAACCACTCAGAACACTGCGATCATCATCTCAGCAGTTGACAATTGTGCCTAAGTGTTTGCTCCTTTCAAGTAGTAGTGGCTAAGTGGTGGAAAAGTCTCCCTTTTTCCCTCAGACAAGAACGTGATCTTCTCAGCTTTAGGTGAAGACTAAAGACCCAGCTTTTTCAACAGTAGTGCAGTTTTGTTGTTCTTTCATCTATTCTGTTCTGGGGTCAAGATAGCACCGGGATACTCCTTGGAGTAGCTGTGCACTTAACAAATACTTCCCTATAAAATAACATAACTGTGCCACTGGATTCAAGGAGCCTGGCTGAAGAAGGGTAACAAATCTTGAAACCAGTCCCAGCTTGCTTGTTTCCGGTCCAGGGAGGACCTGGTCTGGCAGTTCGGTCTGGACTGTTCCCATGAGGCACAGGGTCAAGACTGATTTGCATATGGCTGGGTCCAAACTGGGGTGGTGTAGTGGGCAAAAGAACAATGGATTTAACCCAGATCTTTTGACTATGGGAGAATGTTTACATTGTCAGCATTCCATCCATCATTTGTTTGCTCTAACACTTTTCGCCCTAAGTGGGATGAGTATGCCCAGACGTGGGTCCCTTGCTCACTGTGCCACTGGATTCAAGCTAGCTTGGCTGAAGAAGGGTCACATACCCTGAAACTGGTCCCAGGATGCTTGTTTCCGGTCCAGGAAGGACCTGGCTTGGCAGTTCGGGCTGGACTGTTCCCATAAGGCACAGGATCAATACTGATTTGCATATGGCCAGGTCTAAACTGAGATGGCATTGTGAGCAAAAGAATGATGGATTTTACTCAGATCTCTCGAATGGGGGTTAATGTTTGGATTTGTTCTGCATTCCGTCCATCAATTGTGTGTCCTTTGCTTTCTCATCCCACGTCACAGGGTATGCCTAGACATGGGTCCCGGGCTCACTTTGCCACTGGAATCAACCTATCCTGGCTGAAGAGGGGTGAAACCCCGAAACTGGTCTTAGGATGCTTGTTTCTGGTCCAGGGAGGACCTGGCTTGGCAGTTCCGACTGGACTGTTCCCATGAGGCACAGGGTCAAGTCTGATTTGCATGTGACTGGGTCCAAACTAGAGTGGCGTAGTGGGCAAAAGAACAATGGATTTCACCCAGATCTTTTGACTGGGGGAGAAAGTGTGCATTGTCGTCATTCCGTCAATCATTTGTTTGCTGTAACACTTTTCGCCCTAAGTGGGATGTGTATGCCCAGACATGGGTCCCTTGCTCACTGTGCCACTGGATTCATGCTAGCCTGGCTGAAGAAGGGTGACATCCCCTAAAACCGGTCCCAGGATGCTTGTTTCCAGTCCAGGGAGGACCTGACCTGGCAGTTCGGTCTGGACAGTTCCCCTGAGGCACAGGGTCAAGCCTGATTTGCATATGGCTGGGTCCATACTGGGGTGGCGTAGTGGGCAAAAGAACAATGGATTTAACCCAGATCTTTTGACTGGGGGAGAATGTTTGCATTGTCAGCATTCCCTCCATCATCTCTTTACTGTAATACTTTTCGCCCTAAGTGGGATGGGTATGCCCAGACATGGGTCCCTTGCTCACTGTGCCACTGGATTCAAGCTAGCCTGGCTGAAGAAGGGTGACATACCCTGAAACCGGTCCCAGGATGCTTGTTTTCAGTCCAGGGAGGACCTGGCATGACAGTTCGGTCTGGACTGTTTCCATGAGGCACTGGGTCAAGACTAATTTGCATATGGCTGGGTCCAATATGGGGGGGCGTAGTGGGCAAAAGAATAACGGATTTAACCCAGATCTTTTGACTGGGGTAGAATGTTTGCATTGTCAGCATTCCGTCCATCATTTGTTTGCTGTAACACTTTTCGCCCTAAGTGGGATGTGTATGGATGTGTATGCCCAGACATGGGTCCCTTGCTCACTGTGCCACTGGATTCAAGCTAGCCTGGCTGAAGAAGGGTGACATACCCTGAAACCGGTCCCAGGATGCTTGTTTCCAGTCCAGGGAGAACCTGGCCTGGCAATTTGGTCTGGACTGTTCCCATGAGGCACAGGGTCAAGACTGATTTGCATATGGCTGGGTCCAAACTGGTGTGGCGTAGTGGTCAAAAGAACGATCGATTTAACCCAGATCTTTTGACTGGGAGAGACTGTTTGCATTGTCAGCATTCCGTCCATCATTTGTTTGCTGTAACAGCTTAGTATATGGTGCACACTTATTTAAGTGAGGCACCTTGCACTTAGCCAGACAAACCTCATGGTGATTTCAGTAACCCCGGGCGGAGCAGGCAGGGTTGCTCTACGCGGAGCTCTACGGATTTGGGCAAAAAGTCTGTGGAGCTCCACTCCCCACCTCCCTCCCCCGCAATAAATATTTTAAATACAAATTACAATTAACATATGCACAGTCCTACCATGATGGTCATCTGACAAAGGGAATTACGGCGAGGAGGAGGAGGGCAGCGTGGAGATGCCATGATAAAGGTAAGCGGGCTTTTATTTTACTTTAATTGTAATTTTTATCTAAAATATTTATTTGCGTGGGGTGGGAGGCGGGAGGGTCTGGGGCTGAACTCCGCTCCGCTGCGGAGTTGATAGTTTACGCAGACTTTGCGTTCTCCCCGGAATGCTGTGTATGCAAAAATCCACAAACTCCACCAGCAGAGCGGAGTTCATGGCCCAGGGTTAGATTTCAGTGGTCCGTGAAAACCATAGGAAGCTCTCCAAGTGGTGGCAGTGCTGAGCAGTCACCACGCTCATCTTGAAGGAATGTAAAGCAGCAAGTTTTACCACATTGAACCGACAGTGTAGATTAGATGAAAAGAACCACACAGTGTTTTATAAAAATAACTCTATTTATCATGCAACACAATCACTAACACATTGGTATATCTCCTACCTGGAAATATTAACACAATTCACAAGAATACTTCAAAATAATCAGGTAAGTAGTACAAATATTTACTGGTCTCCAGGGAGAGACCAAACCATATACTAAGAACATGTAATGTGAACTGCAAAGGAGAATGGGACTTAGACCAGAAGACTCAAAGGAGCTGGGGACACAATGGACCACCCAAGGTAAGTTACCAGAAACCCCATGGGCTGTGTGCAGAGTGGAAACTCAGCCGCATGCCCAATGGAAGTCAGTGGAGAAGTCACGGTCGCAGTTTTAAAGAAGAAGGAACCTTCCTGGAGGACCCAAAGAAATCCTTTGGAAGATAGAAGGTTGGAGAGCCACCCCACCAATGGATGCACCAGGAACCAGGTTATCTGCACCAGGTGAGTCGAGTGAATAGTGGTGAAGTGACATTGGGACCTCTCATGGCCACAATTGAGAGACATCAAAGAAGATGCCTCTGGAGAAGACTGTGGAGGAGTCCAGTGGAATCCAAGGATGGATTTGTGAAGTGAAGAACCTGCAAGCAGAGGGGACAGAGTCTATGCCACCTAGAGGTGACCAGAAGGCACGGACGACGAATGCCCGCTGATGTAAGGAGGTTCCGAAGAGACAACTTTGACCTTGTCGCTGCAACTATGAGGACCTGGCGAAGCTGACGAAAACCAGCAGCTGTGCACAAGCTGTCCCACATTTTTGTCTAGGTGGTCGGTGTCTGGCGGGAGTACCAACTAGCCTTGGTAGCCGCAATGAGCGTGGAAAGCGAAGAGATTCTGCCGTTGGGACCAGCATGGTCCAAGGGACTCCCCAAGTGCAGGAGAGTCATAGCTGGCCCCAAGCAAGCAGGCGAGCCCACTGAAGCTAGTGAAGACCCTTAGGAGGACCCACATGCCAAAGGGCCAGGAGTCCATGAGGACCTCAGGTAGCTCAACAAAGATGGAAGCCCATGGTACAGAGGTTGCAGAGAGGATGCTGATCTTGGGAAGATGAGGTACTGGAAGCTAGAGCTGTGCACAGGGGTTTGAACCCAGCCGCTATGACAAGGGATACTGTCCTCAAAATGGCTGAGAAGACAGTTCAGGCCACCAGGGAGCTGCAGAACCAGCACATGGGTTGCTAGGCCTTTGGAAGTTTGTGAAATGGCAGGAGTAGCAGACCGATCAACTTTGTTGCAGTGACTTCAGATGTAAGGGATTGACTCCTTCACTCCAAGGGAGATTACTTTGGATGTCCTTGATGCCCACAGTCCTTTTGGAGAACCTGGAGGAAGCACAAACACAAATGATGCAGAAGACTTGAAGAACAGTGAGACCAGGAGCAGCAGGAGTCTTCCTTGATGCAGTCTCACTTCTAGTTGAAGTCCTTCGAAGTCCAAGTGTCCAGACAGTTGAAGATTGCCTTGGTTTCAGAGGTGAGTCTTCTTCCATGATGAATCTAAGGACCCACCCACATGGGAGTCCTTAAGTAAATTAGGAAAAGGGTTGGAACAACTCAGGGCCCCTCCCAGAGGAGGGGCTGGACAGAGAGGAGGATACACCCCTGTCCTTTGTCCAGTTTCTCTCCAGAGCAGGAAACAAGGGTTCCTGAAATGGCTGAAACTCGAGTATGAAAGGAGCGCACCAAATGAGCCCTTTAAGGCAGTCTGGTGGCACTGAAAAGCGCCCTACTCCATCCCAATACACCAAATCCTGTCTGGGAGGTGTTTACACGTCCATGTGACAGGAAACCTATTGTTCTACCTTCGCCTGCTTGAGCTCAGCTCAGCAGCAGAGGGCAGAACTGTGTCTGTGGTCAGCAGATTTGGTGCAGCCACTATATAGTTAGACATCTTGTAATGACTGATGTCCACTACATACCTTAAGATGGCTGACCACACTTGCAAAGCCTGTAGAATCGACTACGGGGTTTGTAGAGGTGTCCCACTCATGCCGGGGCACCCTAACACTTGTAACCAAGCACTCTATCATTAGGACTAAAGAGCCTGCCGAGGGGTGGCTAATAGGTTTTACGTGCAGTATCTGTTGTGAGGTAGCAAGCACTAACTCACACAGGCTGCAATGGCAGGCCTGTAGTCACAGTTTAAGTGGCCTCCCTCTGGGTGGCACAATGCATGCTGCAGCCCATAGGAGACCCTTGGTACCTCAGTACCATGTATTAGGGACTTACAAGGGTACACCAGTAGCTAATTGTGGAGGTAGCAAACTAATTACCAGAGCCAATTTAGGTGAGAGAGCACAGATGCTTTGGTTTTGATAAGCACGAACCCAGCAGACTAAGTCAAAAACACACTGACACCAGGCAAAAAGTGGGGGTAACCATGAAAGCATATCCTACTTTCCTACAAAATGTCAAATCAAAACTGCCTAAAACTATGAAGATATTTATTACTAAAAAACAATTTCTTAATGTTGTTTTCATATGAGGAGGTGTTCTTTTCTTTCTTCCTCCTATATCCTATTTTTTCTTTTTAATAAAGTTTTCCATTAACTGAAGTCTGTTTTTTTGCATGATATTAGCAATTTCTCCTTTTTCCTTCAGAGACTTCTTGCTTCTGTGCCATTTGTTCACTTTTATGCATTGAAGATATTGTTAACACTTTTCTACTAAAGGTGGGATGTTTCTGAAACATTTTCATATGCTATTATATTATCCATAGATCTAAGCATTTCCTTTTTTCTGAAATCATTTGCACCTCAAATATTTGCGCTGTGTAGGATTTGTTTT
The DNA here is from genome assembly GCF_964261635.1 of Lissotriton helveticus. Lineage (NCBI taxonomy): Eukaryota > Metazoa > Chordata > Amphibia > Caudata > Salamandridae > Lissotriton > Lissotriton helveticus. Next base: position 110,763,178 of record NC_136070.1, on the reverse strand, counting down.
TTATAAATTCTTTTTTGTCAAAAATATGTATTGACTGGGGATTCTCATTTCAGTGAGAAACTGTATATTTTTTACAACATCCTCTTGTGCTAATTTCCTTTGAATATTATCCAACCAGCTACAATCAGAATTTCATTGGGAGCTGTCTGTTATAGCATCTTTTTCCTCAAATGACATGAGTACTTAGGCCGGTGAAAAGGAATGCGTTTTTAGAAAGAATCATTAAAAGTGTAGTAGAGAAAATTACCTGCCTATGCAGATATGTTTTTTTTGTTCTAGGAATCGTCTGGCACTTATCAGGAGGATCAGATGCCAGCTGAAAAGTCCACTCTGGAAAAGGTAAATATTTACAGCTAAAGCGTGACCATTTGTGAGTACATTACAGCATTTAGAAAACATGTGTAGAGGCTAAAACCTATCTAGTTAACTTGAAATATCTTATTGAGTTTGATCTCATTGACCATTGTTAACATCAAGTCAACTTCATTGAGTAAATTAAACCTCCAGCTGTATGTTCTCAGTTACATTTCCATAGGCCTTGAGAAATTAACTGAGCAAGAAAAAGCCAGAATTAATTATAATGAAGCCCTTGTTGAAAAGTATGAGGTGGACTGGAAGCTCAGGCATGACTGTTCCTTTTGGTGCACGATCAAGGGTGATCTGCATATTTTTGGTAGGTTTTTAATGTGCACTTGTGATCAAAAGAACTGAGGGCTGGACTGGTTGACTCAAATATTGAATAATGACTGAATTATGGAAGGTATTTCAGCCATCACTTATTTTTATGCTTGAAATTTTTCACAGACCTGCATGATGGAACATGCTAGACACATCATTTGTAGTACATAGAATTATAGATGGGTAATAGGAAATAACAGAGAGGTTTTTCACCAAGGATTCTGAGTGACATCAAACGGACAGTGAGAGATTTCAACTACTACACAGGGGGAGAGGAGTAATGGGGAGCCATACATATCTGATAGTGATATCTAGCCGCGGATTACTTAAATTTGAACCTCCCCTGGCATCAAACTGGATCCGGAAATTTTTCAGCAGTCACTCTGCATGCCAGGGGACGGCGCCTTATGGCTCCGTGATGATGTCAACTCCGGTTGTGACATTGGTGGGGTCATATAAATCCGCTCCGTCGGAAAAGCAGTTCCTCAGGCAGTTTTTTTATGCCTATTTCCGCAGGTTTTGTCGGTGGGAACATTGTGCCTTTCTCCAGTGTTGTTAGACTTTAAGCCTTGTGGGTCCTGTACTCAACAAATGTCGGTTACAGACCGCATTCCATTTGAAAGTTGTGTTTGGGAGAAGATTGCAGCTTCTTCCAGAGACTGAAGCGGTACATGCTCATGGAACGCTATATGAATGTTGCTGGCTCTACATCTGTTTCGGTCCTTTGAGACTTTGCAGTTTCAGTCTTCTTCTCATGCAGCAGTCAGTTCACAAGGCCATTCCAGGAGCTGGAGCCATTCTCCAAAATGTCGTACTTCAGAAACGTCCAAGTGTATGCAAAGGCATTTAAAGTCGCAGCACCTACTTCACCGCATGGAGACTCCGTCTCCCACTACTTCTCCCGCTCGTTGGTTGAGGAGGCCATTTGCGATGCTGCCTCACGTTTCCCCATCTTTCCAGGAGCTGGGGTATCGATGGCCTAGGTGAGGTAGTATTATCACTCTCTAGATCTCATCTTTAGGGCTCCACCTTCCACTGGAGTACCCATGGGCGCCAAGGAGGTAATTGGAGCCATGTGGGTGGGTTCTTCCTAGGTGTAGGTTTAGCCTTTTGAGTCTTTGGGTCAACGCCAGTCTGCTTCCCAGCGAGGTAGTCAGGACTGCTTATTATGTGATGGATTCCTTTACTGCATATAGCAATTTGTTCCATGGATGTGTGCTCCTTTTTAGGTCTCGCATAGGCAGGGCGCATGCGCTGCCTCTGCGAGGCATCACGTAATCTGTATACTTGGGAGAAACTCTGCCTCTTGCCAGTAGTTTCTCCTGCCGCTTGCCATTCATTAACTCTGACATTTATTTTGTTAGCGGGCTTATGGTTGGCTTGCGGTCTAATGCACACTTCTGTTTTGCTTCCCTTCGGCTGGAAGGAGCACCGACCAACTACAGTTTTGTTCCGCTGCGCGGCGTTATTTATTCATGTAGAGACTACTGCCTTGTTTGTCCCATCATGCAGTCTCTCTGTTGCACCCACATGACGGATTTTCATCTGGGGAGCAGTGCTTGTGCTGACACTGCTCCCACTACACCCGAGAAGACCTCCTGCCACTGCCCTGCGGCTGCTCCGTAGCTCCTGGGCGGCGCAAGACCATCAGCTTCCCCTACTCTGCCTGTGCGGCGAGGTACTCCATAATGCCTCCGGGATTGGACTTGGAGCTGGCGACTCCGTGAAGCACATGCGGTACAGGTAGGTGGGGGGCTGGGGCTCATTAAATGTCTGCGTTAGCCACCTGAGACTTGCTCCTGATACCTGGTTACAACCTGTAAGTCACAGGGCCGAGGGTGGGCAGTTTAGTCATTGCATTAGCCTGCTAATTATCTACAGCGCCATAAGTCCCAAACTGGGGAAGAATGTGCTAAAGACAAAAAACTGCTATCTGTGGGAACACCTATGCTAGGCATGTCCGGACAGGTGTGTGTAGATGAATTTCAGTTTTTGAGATGGGTTCCGACATAACCAAAATAAGTTAATTCCGGCGCTGTTTGCACAATGGTTGTATGTGCATGCTTTCAGACTGCACCTAAAAATGCTCACAAGTAAAGATTGTGGAGTTGTCTATACAATATAAAAGTGTAAAAGTGTGTGATACTGGACAGCTTCTACACTATGGAGAGTATGTTTGTATGCAGGAAAATACTGCATGAGGATGTACGTTTTCCAAAAAGTTTTCAATTATTTGTGCTCAGGATTTTTTTGCGTGTCTTGGGTGCATACATTCTTCGAAGCACACAGTATAAGGGTCTTATGAGTACTGTGGAGCATATTATCAACAACGAGCGATTTTTATCGCTAAAGAAGCTTAGCGACATTTTTTTTATCGCCAAGCATCGCCGGATTTAACGCAGAGATAACGTGCTATTAGCAACGTTTATCTTCAATGCGATAAAATAACCGGTGATAGCGGCGAAATGCGTGAATATCGCTGGAAAACCAGCGATATTCACGCATCATCGCCAATAGGGTCTTAGCCCGAATATCCACCTCCCATTGGATATAATGGCTAAGAACTGGTCTGATCAGGCCTAGTTTTTAGCGATTTTCGCGCTTAGCGCAATTTTTTTTATCGCTTTGCCTGCCTTGCTAATAGGCGATAGCGACATTAGCGACTGCTTTCAGTCGCTAACTGGTTCGGTACGCCCACTTTGCATGTCATTAGCGATAAATATCGCTGACATGCAAAGTGGACCCCAAACCGGACGCTATTGCCTAAAAGCTGTCAGTAACTGATGTTAGCGACAGCTTGCTAATAGGGCGATGATTTTGCCTTCCTTGATAATATGCCCAAGTGTTTGTAGGTATGTTTTCTTGCTGTGCCTCTAGGCGCTATGGGCTCTTTGGTGTTTTAATTTGAAGCATGTGAAAGGCGCTGGATCGACAGCAGTAGAGATCGAGGGAGGCAATGTTTCTCCCCAGAGTTCTGCTGTAAATGCCCACCTCTTATGAGTGATGTAAGTGTCCAGATATTGTAGGTCTCTCTGCGTTAAATGTAGTGATAAACTGAGTTGATTTCAGTATTTTGACGGGTGCTGTCATGGTTTGAAGTTGTGAAGCATCCTGATGTGTTAAGTGTTTTGAATGACTGGTCTTCTATGAATCTACAGTTTGGTTATTTTGATGCTGTGATTATTTTGAGTGGTGAATGTTGTCTGACTTTTCAAAGTGCTCCGAGTGTCCTGGTCTGTGAAAGCCTATCCACCCACCCACTATTTAGGAAGAGTGTTTTGATGTTGTAGTCAGGGCCGGCTCTAGTGCAGTTCGACAGCTGCCACCGCTCCGGGTGCTGACTTTGTGTGGGGGCGCTAATTTGATGGTTTTAAAAGCACCTGCTGCTGTTTTCCTAGACTTCGGCAATTTTCAGCCACCAATAAAAATGTCAAAATAACAGCAGTGATTAATGTACTTCTTAGAGGGAGAGATCGAAGTTTTGTGCAATGGAAGTTTCTACTCATCGTTAAGCGACGCAGAGGGTTTCTATGCCTGCTGCAAAGAACGTGCAGCTCACGAAGTGCATATAATGTAATGTAAATAGGTCAGTGGGTTACTACTTTTGTCAGAGAGACCATATTGTTGCAAACTCTTTATGAGTTAAACTCCTAATGTAGAACAGTGAGCAAGTAACTGTTATCAAAGATGCATGCAAACTGCAGGGTAGAGGCTAGTGCGTCATGATTTGCCCCCAGTTTTTCATTATCCTAATGTTGCAAAATGGGTTCATTTGGGTAGAAATCACTTATTATTCTTATTAAAGAGAACCCCCTCCATCCTAGGTGCTAGGTTTTACATTCTAAGTTTCTGATTCTCCTGACCAAGCACTCTTAAACGATCCTGCCTACCTGTAGGGATGACCTGTTACTCCTACACCTCCTGTCCTCTGTCTTATGTAGCATTTCCTATACACTGATTTACACACTTATGATTGATTGTCTCTATGTAATCTGTGTGATGTAAAGTGTCTGACACCTTACACTGATAGGAGTGGCGCTATAAAATAAATGAAATGCATCTGAGACTGATGCTGAGGTTATGGAGGCTTGAGGGGCACTATGAAAGGATATTTATGAAGGAATCCGCAGTGGAGGTAGTCATTGGGGGTGCCGACAAGCATTGTCTCACTGGGCGCCACCAGCACGAAAGCCGGTCCTGGCTGTAGACATCTACATTTGTGAGTTTAGAGGTCAGTTTTGTAACATTTTCATGTTCTTTTATCTATCCGGCAAAATAACGTTTGGACAAATGCAACTACTGCAGAGGTCTTTATGAAGCCAAGCCTCTCACTCAAGCTCTCATCTTTATAGAATTAAACTAATGAATACCTTAAACAAATGCGAGACCTATTGCTTTTCCAATGCTTTTTCTCTTTGACAAACATCAGTTTGCATTTTGTTTCTCAATCAGTTTTTACTTTATCCTCTTCACTCCTTTTCTTTTTCACCCTAGTTTCCTTGTATTTTCCAGAAATTTAACCTTTCCCATATATTTATTTCTCTCAGTTTTGCACACTCTCTATCGCTCTTTCCATTCTTCCTCTTTCTCTTCTCTATTCATCTCTTATAATTCTTCCTCTCAAAAATGTTCAATGCAATAGGTCTCGCATTTGTAAGGGTTTGAGCTATTGGCATGCCAATGCCTTTTATTTATGTGTTTTGAAAACCTGCAAATGGTGCGTAAACACACACTTTGTACTTATAGTCCTTGCCTACGAGACGCAAGGCTGGCAGTACGTGCTCCTCTTTTACTGCCAGCCCTGCTTCTCTAAGCAAAGACTATAAGTACAAAGTGTGTGTTTACGCACCACTTGCACATTTTTAAAACACATAAATAAAAGGCATTGTCATTTACAATGGCAATAGCTCAAACTCTTGCAAATGCGCGACCTATTGCATTGTAAATGCTTGTTTACTGGAGACATTACTTTTTGCAATTCAAAGTGTCAGACTGGTATTCTTTTGAATACTTATTGTCTTCATTTCCCCCATTTTTAGGGCTCGGCCTACGTCCCACGAAGTGGGCGTGGCTTGAGTCCTTTTGAGAGTGCTGCAAAAATGTAACCTACGAATTCCAGAGAAGCTCGTGAATTTTGCCATGTTTTTGTGCCAGCTGCATGGCAATTGGTCCTCGAATGCCTGTGCTTTTAAAAGAGAGCACACAATAGGCCATAGGCGGTAGACTAGCTCCGTCTATTGCATATTGTGTGCGGTTACGAGCAGCAGAAGGCTATATATCTTCAATTATCTCGGCGTCACGACCGAGATAATTGAAAACATATGCCTGCAGTGGCGCGCGCACGCGAGGCTTTTTTTTTTCATTTCGTAGTCGTTTTATGATTGTTGCTGAGCTGCAACCCACACTATATTGACAGATGGGCACTCCTCAGTCCAAATTGTCACAATGGCACCCGAAAAGAGACTATAACCAATAAATACAATCAAAGATAATATGGCTGGCTTCTAAGGTGCTATGGCATGATGCGAAAGCACATTAAAGTCGGCAGAAGGGGGGGCGCGGCTAAGCCGTGGACCATAATGGCCGCATTGCATTGAAGCTCCGCTGGATACACCAGAAAATCAGCAAATATCCCCCATTAAACATGACCACACCATAGCAAGAACAGAACCGCCAGACATACGAATGTCGCCTGATTTCGACACTGGCTCCAAACTGCTGATCGCCGCATGGAAGACCGCGATTCCCGACCCCAACTGCATCCTATAGCGCAGGACAGGCCCGGAGGAATGGACACGACTTGAGGAAGGAACTGTGGTGTGGTGATTGTGCTGGGAGCGTGGCGATGCCTTCTGCCCCCTCCTCAGTATATGTAGATCTCAGGCAGGCAGTGCAGTGATCCGTTTGATCGTTAGCCCGCAGTTAACATGTGCGCCACCTCACTGTGCACAGCTCCACGTGGATAGTGCCCGCGCGAGCTCACCGAGCGCGATCCAGTCGATTGGCTGAGGTCCCTGAGGGAGATAAGTGGGGTAAGATGTCACCGGAGCCTAGGTGCCTCCCCCACCCTTGATGATTCGACACCTCAGCGGCCTGTGCATTCACCAGCAACGGGCCCCTCCAGGATTACAAACCTGCCGTTGGGACTGGCAAAAACACCTGAAACACTGCACCAGCACTGGTCTCTATTAGCGCACAGACTCCAGGCACAGCAGCTACAATACATAGCAGGCTACATATTCAGTACCGCTAGCCTGACATTAAAAAGAGTGCCAGCTTGACTGCGCCCATCTTTGGTGTGTCTCTGAGGCTGCTTTGGGCCACACAGTCATTCTGGACCCCTGCTGTTTCCAGAAGCCGCTGCGCTCTCCCCTGTGATTGAGCCACCCCAGTCTACAGGCAGTAAAACGCCAAATCCGCCACACCATTCCCTTGGCGCATGCATAAAAAGTCGCTCTACACCAGTGACCCGCCCCAGCTGCTGACCCTGGCCCACATTCTTCAGCGCACGAGCGGCATGGGCCGCAAAGACCCGAAACAGAGGACTGTTGAGTGCAGAGTGCTGTGTGCTGTTGAGTGCAGAGTGCTGTGTGCTGTTGAGTGCAGAGTGCTGTTGAGTGCAGAGTGATGAGTGCTGTTGAGTGCAGAGTGCAGAGTGCTGTTGAGTGCAGAGTGCTGTGTGCTGTTGAGTGCTGTGTGCTGTGTGCTGGTGAGTGCTGTGTGCTGTTGAGGGCAGAGTGCTGCTGGGGGCAGAGTGCTGTTGAGGGCAGAGTGATGTTGAGTGCAGAGTGCAGAGTGCTGTGGAGTGCAGAGTGCAGAATGCTGTTGAGTGCAGAATGCTTTTTAATGCAGAGTGCTGTGTGCTGTTGAGTGCAGAGTGCTGTTGAGTACAGAGTGCAGAATGCTGTTGAGTGCAGAATACTGTTGAGTGCAGAGTGCTGTTGAGTGCAGAGTGCTGAATGCTGTTGAGTGCAGAGTGCTGTTGAGTGCAGAGTGCTGTTGAGGGCAGAGTGCTGTTGAGTGATGTTGAGGGCAGAGTGCTGTTGAGGGCAGGGTGCTGTTGAGGATAGAGTGCTGTTGAGGGCAGAGTGCTGTTGAGGGCAGAGTGCTGTGTGCTGTTGAGTGCTGTTGAGTGATGTGTGCTGTTGAGGGCAGAGTGCTGTTGGAGGCAGAGTGCTGTGTGCTGTTGAGTGCAGACTGCTGTTGAGTGCAGAATGCAGAATGCCGAGTGCTGTTGAGGGCAGAGTGCTGTTGAGTGCAGAGTGCTGTGTGCTGGTGAGTGCTGTGTGCTGGTGAGTGCTGTGTGCTGTTGAGGGCAGAGTGCTGCTGGGGCAGAGTGCTGTTGAGGGCAGAGTGATGTTGAGTGCAGAGTGCAGAGTGCTGTGGAGTGCAGAGTGCAGAATGCTGTTGAGTGCAGAATGCTTTTTAGTGCAGAGTGCTGCTGAGTGCTGTTGAGGGCTGTGTGCTGTTGAGTGCAGAGTGCTGTTGAGTGCAGAGTGCTGTTGGGGGCAAAGTGCTGTTGGGGGCAGAGTGCTGTGTGCTGTTGAGTGCAGACTGCTGTTGAGTGCAGAATGCAGAATGCCGAGTGCTGTTGAGTGCAGAGTGCAGAGTGCTGTTGAGTGCAGAGTGCTGTGTGCTGGTGAGTGCTGTGTGCTGTGTGCTGGTGAGTGCTGTGTGCTGTGTGCTGGTGAGTGCTGTGTGCTGTTGAGGGCAGAGTGCTGCTGGGGGCAGAGTGCTGTTGAGGGCAGAGTGATGTTGAGTGCAGAGTGCAGAGTGCTGTGGAGTGCAGAGTGCAGAATGCTGTTGAGTGCAGAATGCTTTTTAGTGCAGATTGCTGTTGAGGGCTGTTGAGGGCTGTGTGCTGTTGAGTGCAGAGTGCTGTTGAGTGCAGAGTGCTGTTGAGTGCAGAATGCTGTTGAGTGCAGAATGCTTTTTAGTGCAGAGTGCTGTGTGCTGTTGAGTGCAGAGTGCTGTTGAGTACAGAGTGCAGAATGCTGTTGAGTGCAGAATTCTGTTGAGTGCAGAGTGCTGTTGAGTGCAGAGTGCTGAATGCTGTTGAGTGCAGAGTGCTGTTGAGTGCAGAGTGCTGTTGAGGGCAGAGTGCTGTTGAGTGATGTTGAGGGCAGAGTGCTGTTGAGGGCAGGGTGCTGTTGAGGATAGAGTGCTGTTGAGGGCAGAGTGCTGTTGAGGGCAGAGTGCTGTGTGCTGTTGAGTGCTGTGTGCTGTTGAGTGATGTGTGCTGTTGAGGGCAGAGTGCTGTTGGGGGCAGAGTGCTGTGTGCTGTTGAGTGCAGACTGCTGTTGAGTGCAGAATGCAGAATGCCGAGTGCTGTTGAGGGCAGAGTGCTGTTGAGGGCAGAGTGCTGTGTGCTGGTGAGTGCTGTGTGCTGGTGAGTGCTGTGTGCTGTTGAGGGCAGAGTGCTGCTGGGGGCAGAGTGCTGTTGAGGGCAGAGTGATGTTGAGTGCAGAGTGCAGAGTGCTGTGGAGTGCAGAGTGCAGAATGCTGTTGAGTGCAGAATGCTTTTTAGTGCAGAGTGCTGCTGAGTGCTGTTGAGGGCTGTGTGCTGTTGAGTGCAGAGTGCTGTTGAGTGCAGAGTGCTGTTGGGGGCAAAGTGCTGTTGGGGGCAGAGTGCTGTGTGCTGTTGAGTGCAGACTGCTGTTGAGTGCAGAATGCAGAATGCCGAGTGCTGTTGAGTGCAGAGTGCAGAGTGCTGTTGAGTGCAGAGTGCTGTGTGCTGGTGAGTGCTGTGTGCTGGTGAGTGCTGTGTGCTGTGTGCTGGTGAGTGCTGTGTGCTGTTGAGAGCAGAGTGCTGCTGGGGGCAGAGTGCTGTTGAGGGCAGAGTGATGTTGAGTGCAGAGTGCAGAGTGCTGTGGAGTGCAGAGTGCAGAGTGCAGAATGCTGTTGAGTGCAGAATGCTTTTTAGTGCAGAGTGCTGTTGAGTGCTGTTGAGGGCTGTGTGCTGTTGAGTGCAGAGTGCTGTTGAGTGCAGAGTGCTGTTGAGTACAGAGTGCAGAATGCTGTTGAGTGCAGAATACTGTTGAGTGCAGAGTGCTGTTGAGTGCAGAGTGCTAAGTGCTGTTGAGTGCAGAGTGCTGTTGAGTGCAGAGTGCTGTTGAGTGCTGTTGAGGGCAGAGTGCTGTTGAGTGCTGTTGAGGGCAGAGTGCTGTTGAGGGCAGAGTGCTGTGTGCTGTTGAGTGCTGTGTGCTGTTGAGTGCTGTGTGCTGTTGAGGGCAGAGTGCTGTTGAGGGCAGAGTGCTGTTGAGGGCAGTGTGCTGTGTGCTGTTGAGTGCTGTGTGCTGTTGAGGGCAGAGTGCTGTGTGCTGTTGAGTGCTGTGTGCTGTTGAGGGCTGTGTGCTGTTGAGGGCAGAGTGATGTTGAGGGCAGAGTGCTGTTGCGGGCAGAGTGCGGTTGAGGGCAGAGTGCTGTTGAGGGCAGAGTGCCGTTGCGGGCAGAGTGCCGTTGAGGGCAGAGTGTTGAGGACAGAGTGCAGAGTGACTGTTCCAGAGAGAGCAGGGTATGCTTGTGCGCTTACACGGTACACTGACACACAGGAGCTAAAACAAAGAACAGCTGAACACATGTCTTGTTACACAAGGTTCCAAAACACAAAGGTAGGTTACACTATGCTTAATTCCACAAAACTCACGCTATATACGGCTGAAAAATAGCACAAGGCGAGGATAATGAAATTCAACAGTACTGCGAAAGCACGGCTTACATTACAAACAAAGTCTTGCACTTGCCCATTGTAAATGACAATGCCATTTATTTAACAATTAAGCTATTGGCAATGTAAATGACAATGCCATTTATTTATGATTTAAAGAAAAAAAAAGAAATGTCATGAGCAATGCCAATAGCTCTACCTTTAAAGATGCCAAGACCATTGCATTGTAAATGCTTTTTTGAGGTGATATTCATTTTTATGAGCTCTGCATCTGAGGTTATCTAAGATGCAGTGTCTCGATATTTACCCTCGTGCTGCTTATGGCCATGCCTTACAAGGTTGAAAAGTTTTCTGTTTTATCCAAAGAGAAGGTTCGCTTTTGATCCTTCTTCACTTTAAGGGCATACTGGATATGTCCATACTTTTTGGTTTTGGTACTATTGATAGACATACATTTCCTATCAGGAAGTTTGATGTTCTCTGTCTCCTTAGGACATTTCTCCTCCTTGATTAAGCATTGTTGTTTTCGGTACCTTACAGCCATTTAAGGGATCATAGTGTGAACGTATGATCTGGTACTTTGTGTGTTCTCATAGAACTAAATATGCATACTTGAGCCCCTGACTTGCTTTATTTTATTCATCTAGTTCTTTTGTGGTTGCAAGTGCTTGCTGCTGGCAAGAGCTCATTTTCATGTGGGTTTTCGTTAGGTAGTACCCGCCTATTAAGATATTTTTGACAGGCAGCATTATCTTAATGCTAAGTCACCCCAGGTGTTTCAGTGCAATACAACTCTTGATATTATATTGTATGGTATTTTCCGTTTATCCACATGTGTGTGCAGACTTTACATAGATGTGGTGCATACATGTTTACACATGCTAAGACATAGTTCGGCTATATGTAACAACATGGATATTACATTCCATTAAAAAAAATGAATTATTGTGAGATTCCTTCTCTCTTCCCGTAAGTTTTGGGTTTGGATCTATACGCATGCTTGGAACACAGATATATAGATCTGGGTATAATGATCAATATTAATAGCAGATTCATATCTATGTTATTGCCATCTCTCCGGGCTCTATGCATTGTGAACAATTAGGTGATCATTTTGCTATAAAAGAAAAAAGAAGAAATGCGCTTGGATTGATCTTCCCGAACTTGGAAGGATTGTGTTGGTGTTCATGGTTTAATAGGAGTAGCTTTTGGAAGCCCTTCTATTCTGGAGTAATCAGGACAGACTTCCTTCACATATTTTTTTGCTGTGGTAAGGTGCTTCAAAGTTATTTTTTAAAACTTTAGCAATTGTTAATAATAGGGTGGGTAAGAGGTGGGAGGTGGGTAGCATAGCGGAGCTACGTGGAGTGCCACTGAGTTTGTTATCAACTCCGTGGTGCTCTGCGTATCCCCACTGCGCCCACTACGCCCAGGCATAGTCAGTTGTCTTCTGACAGAGAATTATCCTGTTTCTTCTGAGACTTTGGTCTGCAGGGTTGTTTCTTAATTACATTGTTTGTGGTCATTGCCATAGTATTTATTGAGAGCCCTGCTCTTTTTCATTTAGTTCCTACGTATGTCTGGTCTGTGGTGAATTTTGACCATCTGGTTCTCTATAAGAGATTTTGTAGGATTAGTTTGCAGCCCCTCCTCCGGGTCGGTATAGCTATGGTATTTAATTCAAAAGTTAAAGAAGCTAGATGTCTCTATCAGAAGAACAATATTCATACCTTCAGTAACATATTTCCTGATGGGTACATCTACCTGTGGATTCCTCACCTTTTGAAAGGAATCCCCAAGCAGACCTTCTCCCGGAGGATGGTTTCCACCTACTTATATCACAAAATCCTATTTCTTCCTGACCTCCTTGTTTCCAATACTTAAAAGTGTCCTGCCCCTCTGTGAGATGTATTACCATTGTCAGATCTCCCTAATTCTTATGCCTTCCAAGTTTTTGGAATTAATGTTCAGAAATCCCAATCTAGTCAGATGAGTATTATCTTTAGTGTTTGGCCTGTTACCAGTTCCCAGTCTAATCAAAGATATATTTTTCCAGCATGGCCTGTACGCTACATTTCAGTTTGCACCATCAGCCTAAATCCAAACACATATTGTGACACTTGGGAGTATGCTACACTTTTCTTCAGTGTGCATGTTTAGTCCTCTTTAACTGATGTATGCCACTTCAAACCATGGTATTGAAATGTATCAGTTTGCTTAAAGAGAAAAGAGTTTCTTTGGAACAGTGTCATGGAAGTGAGTATTGTGAGCACCCAATCGTTTTTTCAGGGGGTATCTCTAAATGCCCTCTGAGTGCATTTTACAATAAATCCAACAGTGGCATCAGTGTGAGTTTATTTTGCTGAGATGCTGAGAAGTTTGGTACCAAACTTCTTAGCTTTCAGTAAAGCCATCATAGGGATGTGGAGTTCGTATTGGAAAACTCCCAGTCCATGTACTCAATATGGCTTCACTGCACTTACAATGTCAAAGAATGGACTTAGACACTGTAGGGGCATGTTAATCATGTAGCTATGCCCTCAGCTGTGGTATATTGAACACAGGCCCTTCTAACCTGATTGGCAGGGGCCCAGGGCACATTCAGGCCAAGTGCATCAGAGATCAGCCAGAAAGTGTGTGTTGGGGGGGGGGTTACTACACAAGCCCATCGCCCCCAGCCCAATAGCCAGCAGACTCAGCCAAATCCAGGAGAGTCATCCTAGTCTTTCAGGCAAGGTAGAGAAGTAAGAAGTGGTTTGAAAGTTGCAGGGCCTACTCTGCCTTGCATCCTTTTGTCCCCTTTGGGGATATGGCCTACCTCAACAGTTTCAGGACCTAATTCCCAGTGCCCCTTCTCTTACTTTTTAGTATCTTTGCCCAGTCTTTTTTGTTTGAGGTCAGAGGTGTCCACCTCTGCACGTTCTAACTTAGCCAGGGCAACACCCAGCTTACCCACAACTTGAGTAACCCCACCATGACCAATAGGGCTAGGGGGCCTAACTTACTATTTGGCATTGGGCTAGTCTACCATGCCAATGGAAGTGCAGCTATAAAGATTATCACCCAACAGAGGCCACTGCCAGCTATCAGTGCCCAGAACCACACCTTTAGCTCTTAGGTGAAGGGCCTGACCAAGAGGCTTCTTTGGGGTCTGGTTGCCCGTATGCTGTTTTAGAGTGAGGGGGTCGATCTAAAACCTTGTAGTGACCATCCTTCTTTTACCCTTTCCTCTGTCAGCTGAGGAGCCACCAAGTCAGGCTGGACAGTTTCCTGATTTAGTTAGGTCTTTTTGTGGGCTAGGTAGGAGTTCACCAGTGCCAATTTTGGAGTTCTCCCCTAATGTGAGAGATTCTCCTTGGCCCACTGGACCTGTGTCAAATAGTTGCCACCTTTACTACATTTTCTCTTCTTTTTCTTTTCTGTACTAGCTGCAGGTTCTGCCCCCTCCCGCCACGCCCAGATCCATGGGTGAGGACTGCCACTGGACCAGTACCTCACGTTGGCTCAGACCAAGCTCTGGGAGGTCATTTCCAAGGAGACAGTCAAGGGAGAGTTCTTTATTGACTACCACCTTTCTCTAAATAAGGGACTCATCTATTTTTAGGGGCACTACAGCCAAAGGCCTAACAGTTATATCCCCTGGGATAACCCTTACTCTTTTTATCTCCCCTGTGACATACTGGTTTGAGAGTATCAACATATCTTGCACCACAGTGTGACTGGCACAGGTGTCTCTCAGGGCAGTGGCTGGGATTCCGTACATCAGTAGGTGGTGGAACTTTCTACTACCCTCTGGAATCTCCGGCTCACCTTTTGGACCCACTGTCCCATTGAAGGCTATGTGGACTTTGTAATCTAAGGGACAACCCTCATAGGCCACACTGGCAACCCCTGAAGCTACATTAGGGGTTGTGTTTTTAGGACAGCTAGGTTCCTTGTTGTGGTGTCCTGTCTTTTGACAGTGTGACACCATGTCCTGTTTGGATCCCAATTCTTACCTTGGTACCCAGTTTTAGTTTGTGAGGTGTCTTTGGGCCCACCCTCCTGAACAGGATTTTGAGTGGTTACCTGGGATTCCTTATATTACGTTTTTCACCCTCTTTCCCCTGCTGAGGTTTTGTAACCCTTTCTTTTGGTTACTCCTGGTGGTAGTCTTGTTCATCCTAGGCTTGACCCAGTGGTCTGCCTTCTTTCCCAATGCTTGGGGAGAAATCAGACCTAGGTCTACCAGATACCGATGCAACTTAATTTAGTATGTTTTCTTTCATAATAAAAATAATAACGCCCATCTTAGTTATGCACTTCATTTCCAGTCAACCAGTCACCTAGTGTTCTCACTGATTAGTCTATGAAGTCAACCAAGGACTGACGACAAGGCTTTTTGAGCTCCCCTAAATCTAATTATACACTCCTTTGTTTTGGGTCTAAAGCCCTTCAAGAGGTCTTTGAACTCAGCATATGTCCCAGTAATGGTCAGGAGTCTGTCCCTGCCGTTACCACAGCATCTGCCCCAGTAATGGTCAGGAGTCTGTCCCTGCAGTTACCACTGAACAGATCCCAAATCAATGCTCCCCAGTGTGACTTCCTCACTTTTCTAATTTCACAGGCCCTCTCAATGGCTGTGAACCATTATCTGATGTCATCACCTTCGTCATATATGGGGACAATCCTTGTGGGCATTTTGGGGTCATAATAATTCTCTCTATCTCGAGGTATTAAGTTGATGCCACCATTTATGGGTGCTAGACCTATTTTTCCTGTCTCTTTTTCTAAAGCCCAAAGTCTAACCTCCAGAGCTAGTGTTTTGCCCAACCTTTCTAAAAAGGTGTCCTCTTCATTTAGTCTGTCCTCAATGCTATTTATGGTGACTGTCCCACCTGTGTGGGATCTAGGTCCCCTAACTACTACATTTGGGAAGATGGGCACAGTGGCCACATCTGTTCTATGTTGTTTAGGGGTTTGGAGATTAACCTCCTCATCACTTCTTTCTCCCTCTCCTAGGGGTTCATCCTCAGAAGGGTGTTTTTTTGCATATTCTGCCAAGTGCTCCTGGAACTTGGTAGGATTGGAATAAGCTTTTATCTTTTGGAATTTACAGAGAGACCTTAGCTCCATCCATGCAATTAGGAGTTAAGTGGTCAGGTCTAGTTCCGCAACAAGGTTCTCCGTTTCTGCTATCATTTTACTAAAGTTGGGGTCTTTTTTAATGGACAAACACATTTCTAAGTACTTTTAACCCTAACCTCAGTAAGTTTTACATTTCTAAAATACTAAATCGACTTACCCAAGGCCCTAACAAAACTTTTAAAAATGTAGAAAAAATGTCAATGAAAAAATACAATGAATCTAAAGGAAATGTGTGGGTTGTAGTCATGTGATCAGGTGTTGACTAAGTTGTCCAACAAATGCAAAGATGTAGACCCCACAGCTGATCCACCTATTTAGGAAGCTGGCTCTGTATATACTATACCAAAGTAAGGGATAGTGTGCACAGAGCCCAGTGGATCCCCACAGCTTATAGATGCGTAAGTAGATAATACTAAAAGCTCTATTTGTGGGAGTGTGTTTGAGCAGTTAGGCTTATCAGAGGGCAGTCTTAAGCATTTATTATACACACTCAGGCAATGAATGATTGTATACACTTAAAGAGTGAATCCAGACCAATTGTTTTGCATAAAAAGTTATTATTTGGTTATTTTATTTTGATAGATACATCTGCCTGTGTATTCCTGACCTTCTGAAATATCCCAATGCACAGCATTCCAATGAAATGTTTACCCATTTCTGATGGATACATCTGCCAGTGGATTCCTCACCTTGTGAATATCCCCCTGCATCAGCAACGTTCGGAAAACTCTTTTGTAGCACGCTGGCGTGGACGACGTCACAGGAGCACGGCATCGATTCGCATAATGATTGCTTGTGGTGTCTGGGTTTGGACCACGATGTCGGAGGCTGTCAATCCTGTTCTAAGATGAACCCGAAGGCTTTGCGTGAACGAGAGGCTAAACTCCTTCTGGCCAAGGTAAAAGGGAAGGATGCCAAGAGGTCGTCGAGGTCAAGAGCCAGACGCTCGAGGTCGAAGCCGAATTCGAAGTCGAGGTCGAAAACGAGGTTGAGATCGAGGTCAGGTCTCCATCGGAGTCGGCGTCGAAGTCCGCTTCTGGACATGCTTCGAGTTCCTCGAAGAACAAACATAAGAGGAAAAAGCATAGCTCGAGGCACCATTCCGGTAGGGAGTCGGACTCGAAGAAGAGGTCTTCATCTCTTAAGCATCATAAGGACTTTATGTCTCCCTCGCCATCTCATGAGCCTGAAGGTGAAGCCTCGCCTTTTCAGTCTCGAGTGCCATCTCCGGATCCGGGACCGGATCCGTGTCTGTCTTCTGCACATGAGGAGGAAGATGTTGAAGAACCTCAGGCTTCGGCGACTCTGGTGCATCATCGAGAGGAACAGGAGGGTCAAGAAGAACTGATTCCAGTGCAGCCTCCTACAGAGCAGCCTGTGGGTTTGTACCCTCCGTTTCCTGGTCCTGGACAGGACCCCTCGCATTTCCTTAATGCTATGTATGGCGTGTATGCGAGAGCAATGTACCCCACTGGTGCACCAGCTGGTCCATGGGTCCATTGTCATACAATTTGGGTGTCCCTCAAGCTTACGCTCTGGCGCCTTTTCTGCCGTTCATGCCGACGCCATATCCACCTTGGCTTGGTTCGGCGCCACCGAGGTCATCTACTCCGCACACGGCTTCGCCGGCTCCGGAGCGACCTCGGGATCGGATTCGAGACTCGACGCCGGTTCCAGCTTCCCATTCTCCGGCTGTTCCCGCTCCTCACTCGACGCCGGCCCGACTCCGTTGGAGTCGCTACCGGATCCGACGACTTCGGTTCGATTGGAGTGGTCGAGGCTAGAGCTCAGCATCTCTTGGAAGAGAAGGAATATGAGGATCCAGAAGTGGAGGAAGGTGAACTTCAGGATCAGGATGGATATTTTGAGGAGCTGCATAGTGCAAGTGGTTTGGAATTTTCGCCTGAATGGGGGTTGCCTGCAGTTTCTGATGCACCCTCTAAGGATGTGGCTCCATACCATGTTGTGATTAAAAAGGCTGCAGATTTGCTGAACTTAACTTTGCCTTCTGTGGAGTTTAAATCGAACATCCTTACTGAGGTTCTGCATTCACCTTCTTCTGTTGTTGAGCCGACTCTCCCGTTCACTGAGGCTCTCACTGAACAGATTTTGGAAGTCTGGAAAAAGCCTTTGACTGCTCCTGCAGTGTCTAGAACAGTGGTGAGACGCTATAGGGTGGTACCTGGTGACCCTGACTTCTTAACTTCTCATCCTTCGCCAGAAAATCTGGTTGTTCAGGCGGCTTGCTCAAAGAGGACAGCAGGTGCTTTTCCCCAGGTTCCAGGGGATAAGGACTCTAAAAATTTGGATCAGAGTGCTAAGAAGGTGTTCTCTTCCAGTAGCATGGCCCTGAAATCGACAAATGCTAATTGTCTGCTGGGCAGATATGTACATGCTTTAATGGACACCGTTAAGCAGTTGTCATCTATGCTTCCGGAGGAGGATAGGAAGAACTTTAATGAGGTAGTGTCTGACACGCAGGCTGCGGCTCGCCAGGGGATTCAGAGTGGCATGGACAATGCGGACTCTGTGGCCAGAATAATGGGATCTTCAGTCGCCACTAGAAGGGCCGCTTGGTTAAAATCATCCGAATTTTCGACTGATGTCCAGGCTACTCTGTTGGATTTGCCTTTTGATGGCACTGGCCTTTTTGGAAAGAAGGCTGACGCTGCCTTAGAAAGGTTAAAAGATAGCAGGGAGACTGCAAGGTCTTTGGGCTTACAGGCTAGAGGCTCTAACACCAGGAAATTCAGGGGTTTTGGAAGGTCTACTTTTCGTACCTATAAGCAGAGCCAACAGCAGCAGCAACGGCAGAATCCTTTGTACAAGTCCTACAGAGGTGGACAAAGGGGTCGTGCCCGTGGTCGTCAAGCCTCCTCCTTCTCAACTTCCTCCTCTAATACCCACCCCCCACCTACATCAGCAAAGCAGCCCTAGATCCACCATTCTGGATCATGCGGGTCATGTAGGGGGTCGGCTTACCTATTTTCTACGAGATTGGGAATCGGTTACATCAGATCTTTGGGTTCTCAATCTCGTAGAGAATGGGTTTGCTCTTCCCTTTTGGGAATTTCCCCCCAATTACCCTCCTTGCCAATGTTATTGTTCGGAGGACCACCTGCTTCTCTTGCAGGAAAAAGTCCTGGCACCATTTCAGAAAGGGTGCGATAGAGGTGGTTCCGGAGCAGAAGAGGGGTCAGGGATGGTACTCCTGGTATTTCCTGATCCCCAAGAAGGATGGCAGGCTTCTTCCAATCCTGGACCTCAGGGTTTTGAACCTCTTTCTCAAACAGGAGAAGTTCAAGATGCTCACTCTTGCGCAGGTTCTTCAGGCGCTGTTGGAAGAAGACTGGATGGTGTTGATCGACTTGCAGGATGCCTATTTTCATATTCCGATCCTGAAGTCGCACAGGAAGTATCTCCGTTTTACGGTGGGTTCGCAACACTACCAGTTTGCGGTCCTTCCGTTTGGACTTACTACTGCGCCTCGAGTTTTCTCCAAAGTGATGGCAGTGGTGGCTGCGCATCTCAGAAGGTCGGGATTCCAGTGTTCCCCTATCTGGACGACTGGCTGATCAAAGCAGAGTCGCCGCAGAAGGTGCTCCATCATCTGCAAGAGACAACTCAGTTGTTGCACAGGTTGGGTTTTTCGATCAGTGTACCCAAGTCTCACCTGGTGCCCTCCCAGCGCAACCTGTTCATAGGTGCGGTACTGGACACAACTTTGTGTCGTGCATTCCCTCCTCCTCAAAGGATTCGCGACATACAGGAAATGATATCTTTGTTTCACAATGGAGCAGTTGTTCCAGTCCTGAAGGTCCTTCGTCTGCTCGGTCTTATGGCTTCTTGCATTCTGTTGGTCAACCATGCACGCTGGCACATGAGAACACTCCAGTGGTGCCTCCGCAGGCAGTGGTAACAGCACAAAGGGGATCTCAGGGAGTCAGTGAGGATCTCCAGAGAAACTGCGGCAGGTCTGTCTTGGTGGGGCGTGGAAGGCAATCTGTCTCAAGGAAAGCCTTTTCGACTGCCTCCATCGGTGGCCACAGTGAACACGGATGAATCCACTCTAGGGTGGGGTGCTCATCTGGGGGATCTGGAGGTCAAGGGTCTTTGGTCTCCAGAGGAAAGGTTGCTTCACATCAACCTTCTGGAATTGCGGGCCATACGTTTGGCACTCAAGGCCTTCCTCCCTTCGCGGTCGGTCGGTTCAAGTCCTGACGGACAACACCACCGCGATGTGGTATGCCAACAAGCAGGGAGGAGTAGGGTCGCGGTGTCTCTGCAGAGAGGCTCTGCGTCTCTGGTCCTGGGTTCAGGATCATCAGATTTGTCTAATGGCAAATAATCTGGCCGTGGTTCTGAACGTACGTGCAGGCAGTCTCAGTCGGCAGTTCTCGGCCGACCACGAGTGGAGGCTTCACCCAGAGGTGGTTCGTCACGTCTTCTGGACGTGGGGAACTCCTCAGGTGGACCTGTTTGCCACTCACGAGAATGCTCACTGCCCATCATTCTGCAGCCTTCAGTTTCCGATGCAAGGAGCACTGGGGTACGCGTTTCAGTTGAGTTGGGACTCGCAACTCCTTTACGCGTTTCCTCCCATACCCTTGATTCCTCGGGTTCTGAGGAAGATTCGCCAAGACCGGGCCCAAGTTATATTGATCGCCCGAGATTGGCCCAGAAGGGTGTGGTATACAGATCTTCTCCACCTCTCGTCGTGCTCGCCGCTCCGTCTCCCTTACAGGGCAGATCTCCTCTCCCAGATGGAGGGGCAGGTTCTACACCCCCACCTCCAGACCTTACACCTTCATGCCTGGAGATTGAACGGGGCAACCCGAGTTCCTTTTCTCTCCCGCATGATGTGGTGGATGTCATCTTGTCAGCCAGGCTCGACTCCACCAAGTCCATTTATTCTTATAGATGGTCGAAATTTGTTGCTTGGTGCGGGGAGAAGTCCGTTGACTCTTTAAGGGCTTGTTTGTCCAATATACTACAATTTGCACTTTCTTTGGCCCAGCAGGGTTTTGCGGTGGCAACTATCAAAGGTTATTTGTCGGCCTTATCGGCTTTCCTTTGTTTGCCAGACCAGCTCTCTTTATTTAAATCACCTATTGTTATACGTTTCATTAAGGGCCTTACCAATAAATTTCCTCCTACTCCTTTTATTGTACCTCAATGGGACTTGAACCTTGTTCTTATGTTCTTGATGGGCTCGCCTTTTGAGTCCTTACACTCATGTCCCTTGAGACTTTTGTCTTTTAAGACTATTTTTCTGGTGGCAATTACCTCGGCAAGGAGGGTACGTGAGCTTCAAGCTCTTAGCTCAAAGCCCCCATTCTTGACCGTTCATGCTGATAGAATGGTTCTCAGGACCAGGGCTGCTTTTCTGCCTAAGGTGGTTACTCCTTTCCATTTAGGACAGTCCGTTACCCTCCCTACCTTTTATCCTCCCCCTCACCCTTCCAAGGAGGAGGAGAGGCTTCATCGCTTGGATCCTAAGAGGGCGGTGAGTTTCTACCTGGACAGGACAAAGGAGTTCAGGTTGGATGACCAGCTGTTCGTTGGATTTGCTGGCTGCAGGAAAGGTAGATCGGTACACAAGCGCACTCTTTCAAGATGGATAATTTTATGCATCAAGATCTGCTACTCCCTGGCGGGTAAGGACCCTCCTGAGGGTATAAGAGCTCACTCTACTAGAGCAAAGTCTGCTACTTCTGCTTTATCTAGAGGTGTACCTGTGGAGGATATTTGCAGAGCCGCGACTTGGTCCTCCCTCCACACTTTTGCAAAGCATTACTGCTTGGACACCGAGGTGAGGAGGGACGGCCACTTTGCGCATTCTGTCCTCCAGGATTTTCTGGTATAGGAAGGTGGATAGTTTTAGAAAACAAGAAAACAGCACCAGGTTTTGTGCATACATATATAAACCAACCAAACGTTGATCACTTCTAATTATACAATAGGACAAAAAGGTGTAGAAACATTTTTTTTAATTAAATACTCTCTTTGTATACATTTTTCTTCCCTTTTTTTATGCATCTGTTTTTGTTATTTGGTGATAATCAATCTTATTTGTATCCTTTATCGATTAAGGGTGTTCATTCAACATCACATAAGTATTATTTCATCACATGGATAAATAAGACTTCAACACATATGTATTATTTCATCACATGGATAAATAAGACTCAAAGATAGAGTTACAGTTACAATGATAATATACAGAACCAATGAATCTAATCAACGCGTTTCGGCGAATGCCTCCCTCAGTAATTCTGTATAGCCCCAACTAATAACTATGAGACAAGAAAATATATATATTAATTTATCTAAAGTAACAACGTCTTGAAGATTACTATTTATACAGTTTCTAAATTTTTTCAAAGGGACATCTAGAACACAGTGGGGAGAGAGCTAGATCTACTACATTTTGATTACAAGTTACTACACAAGGAGAACAATTAATACTTTCTACGTGCCTATTTTCACAGAGTGCTATACAATCTCAACTTCTATTCACAAATCATATATACATTTCAACCTTATGTACAATATTCTACAATTTATACTATATATACATAGTCTATTTACATATATTATAAAACATATTTTTGACAAATTTTTCCTACATGGCCTAAGCTACCCACCAACCACCCCTATATCTATGGGAGAGGAACACTATCCCAATATAGGTAAACTTAATTTAATGTAAATGAGCCATGTCACATAGTTACCTATAAATGCCAGTGCTGGGAGGCAGCTAACATCCACATGTAACTCTGTGAGAGCATGAGATAAGCCATCTATTCGTATCACCTTTTTTTAATATATCATGAGTTCATTAGCATTAGTTGACGTGACCTAATATTAAACTTTTTTATGTTGACCTGATGTCTATTCAGACACACACTTGAAAGGAGAGTCTATTGACTCTCTACCTAAATTACCCAAATGATCTAAAATTGGATACCTGTATTTTACTCCTGATGTTCTAGCCATGCGAATATTTCTTACGCGGTGCGTCTTTATCTAAATTGATCAGTGGTTCTTTGATTTTCAACCCTCGCAGTCCAACGATATCTATAGTATCATGTTAAGAGAAGAACATTCCCATTGTAATTACGCTATCCTTCAATTTTAACTCCATTTTTTAATAAGTTGATTGTACATACCTATTGAGCTTGTATTTGGTACTTTAATTAGGTCCACATATTTTTTAATGAGTTATAATGGATTCGTTGGGTCCTACGCAATCCGAGTACCTAGTTGCATTTCCTCCGGTATTTGTATCGTTCTGTATTTAAAAAATAGTAAGCAATATGGCCAGGTGTCGATGATCCCTCATATGTCATCTATTGTGTTTGCTCCATTTATACATATATATACACTTGTAAATAATTACCTGGTTTCGCGGTTTTATTAAGTATCACGTGCAATTCAGGAGAACTTGCTCGTGTTCAGTAATATTACGCTCTTCTTCGTGTATAAGCTTAGGTTCTAAAAGGCAAGGTATAGTATATAATAACTCGATCCTTTAGAGGAGATATCTAGTCACTAGTCCACCGAGCCCTTCTATGAAACACATCCACAGTATTACCGCTTATCCCTCTCATTTGTTCTCAGCGTTTAATATGCTGAGGGACTTATTTGAATTGAGCTTAATTTGCCCATGCCCATGATTATTGTGCATAACTGAAATTATTAAAAAGGGTCCATGTCGGCTGACCCATCATTGATGTGCATAAGTATGGTGTGTATAAAGGGCCCATCACTGCTAACCGGTATACAACCTTTACCACACATTTTTTACCACGCAATACCATTACAACGCTGGCATTACAACGCAAACCATTACAACGCATTGCGCTGGGGGGCGCTCTAGGATAGGGAATAAGTTTAATTTTCTATCCAACACCTTCCCTAGTGTCCACGGGGACTGGAGTTGGAATAGAAAATTATACTTACCACTATCCAGCACCTCTAATCGCTATGCGTTGTAAAGGTATGCGTGGTAAAAACCGCGTTGTAAAGGTATGCATGGTAAAAGTATGCGTTGTAACGTCATACATCCCTGCTAACCCATTAATAGGTATATCACTCCTACCAATAAGGGGAAGTAGTCTATTATACATACACGTAGTGTTATTCTGCTTGCCGGTATTCATGTAGGTGCCCGCTTCCCCTTCTTAAAGTAAGAAAGGTGATCGACAATCCTGCATGGCGGCTTTCTATTTACATGCCGCGCGGAGAAGTAGTCCAGTATACACTAACGAGATTTAAAAACCGGCCATGGTCTATAATAGAAAGTGGACACCCTCCTCCGGGAGTGGGGACTGCTGTGGGACTCTATTCACAAGGTGAGGAATCCACTGGCAGATGTATCTATCAGAAGAACAAGTTACTTACCTTCGGTAACGCTTTTTCTGGTAGATACAGTATCTGCCTGTGGATTACTCACTGACCCACCCGCCTCCCTGTTGTCCACTTTGCTATACCTGAGTTTATGTATTTTTATGTATATTTATATTTGTATATATGTTGGGTTTTTCATACCTTTGCTACGCACTATGTGAGCAGTTTTGAATTGTATGTACTATGTAGACTGTATATTTGTATATATGCTGTCATTGGTCCGTCCGGGTGCCTCGAAGGAATGGAAAAAAGGGCAGAACTGATGTCATCACGCCGACGTAGGCCTAATAAGGGGTCGGTGACGTCAGCCGGAGTCGCGCGCGATGCCGTGCTCCTGTGACGTCGTCCACGCCGGCGTGCTACAAAAGAGTTTTCCGAACGTTGCTGACGCAGGGGGATATTCACAAGGTGAGGAATCTACATGCAGATACTCTATCTACCAGAAAAAGCGTTACCGAGGTAAGTAACTTGTTCATCTCTCCCACATCAATGAGGACGTTACAATGTAGTGGCTCCGCTGTGTGTGTGTCTCTTCCCTCCTGAGGCGGAAGCCGGGAGGTTGCCTGGTGTATGATACTGTTTTCCCTTACCCTCTCCCTATTGTGCCACGGATTCAACCTGTTTTTAAAATTTTAACTTTATTTCTAATTGGCCTGCACTTGCACTTTACCTCGATTAAGGAGGGCATTTGCTTCATCTCCCCGATATTCCCGCATCTTGGGCCAGCTCGCAGCCGATTTAGGGCGGAGTTCTGCCGGTCCCGGGGATCAGTTTGTAGCGGCCATTTTGGATAGGGAGGAAGCGCTTAGCGAAGTCCAGCGCTTGGTATAAAAGGGGCACTCCTTGCTTGGCTCTTACTTGCTTTGTGTGTGTCTCTCCCCTCCTGAGGCGGAAGCCGGGAGGTTGCCTGGTGTATGATACTGTTTTCCCTTACCCTCTCCCTATTGTGCCACGAAATAAACCTGTTTTTAAAATTTTAACTTTATTTCTAATTTGCCTGCACTCGCACTTTACCTTGATTAAGAAGGGCATTTTCTTCATCTCCCCGATATTCCCGCATCTTGGGCCAGCTCGCAGACGAATTAGGGCGGAGTTCTGCCGGTCCCGGGGATCAGTTTGTAGCGGCCATTTTGGATAGGGAGGAAGCGCTTAGCGAAGTCCAGCGCTCGGTATAAAAGGGACAGACATGACTCCGCGCAGCGGACGCGAACAGCGGACGCACCGGACCTGCACCGGAGTCGCGCCAGAGTCCAGCCCGTCTGCGCCCGTCAGCGCTGAGGAAGCGCCAGAGGCCATGAAGGCTGTTCCCCACTCCACATTGTTAACTGATTGTGAGTTATACTCCCTCACTACTCTCCTCTCCCTTAGGCCACCTGCGTTACCATGCCACCATACGAGATCCCCTGAAAATATCACTTGTGGCTGTATCACGTCATTTCCCCAGGGAGCCACACGTGGGCCCAAAAATCATCGGATCAGGTCACTGACAGATAAGGGCTTAGACACTTTGGTTATGGAGCCTGGCTTGCTCATTAATGCTAGGTCCTTGGTCAAAAATAATGTAGCTTTTAAGGAGTTTGTATTACTAAGAGAACCTCCCTGGGTTTTTATAACTGAAACCTGGGGTTCGGATACTGCCGGTCCTGATTTGGTCGATGCTATCCCCGAAGGTTATACACTGGTTAGAATGGACCGTGAAGGTCGTAGAGGTGGGGGCTTGGGAATTCTATGTAGAGATGGTTTCACTTGCCGTATAGATCCACTCTCCTCCCCCTCTGACAAATTTGAAGCTCTCTATTTCTCAATACAGTTTACCCCCATTTCCTCCTTTTCTGGCATTCTCTGCTATAGACACCCCGGTCCTAGGGCTACTTTTGCCAATGATATTCTCGAAATATTAGAGCCTTTTATTAATAGGCCTAATCTTACTCTACTGGGTGACTTTAATTTTCATCTGGAGAAGACAGAGGATTCGGACACGATTGCTCTTATGGAAAATCTTAACGCATGTGGACTGAGCCAACTGGTAGATGGGCCTACGCACCTTGCGGGTCATACTCTAGACGGTATTTTTTCTAATGATAGCAGGTTGAGGACCGAAACGCCGCTCCCTTTAACCTGGTCAGATCACTGGGCCGTTCCCTTCCATCTAAATACACCTTCCTCTACCATGACCTCAAAAAACAGCAACTCATGGGAAACCAGAAGAAGTTACAATGAGGTAAACAATAGCTCAATAGCCCCTTTTCTGGCAGAAGGCAACTTCTCTCTCTTGCCTGATGCTAATGCTGCTGCTCTTAGCCTATCCAGTGCATTATGCAAAGCTGTGGATACTCTAGCACCCCCAAAAAAACATTATTCTGCTAGGAAGAGCCCCTCTGCCCCCTGGTACTCGGAACGATTGAGATTGTTGAGACAGAAATGTCGACAAAAAGAAAGAGCCTGGCCCGCCCAACCTAATGCCCCAGAGAAGAGCCAGCATAAACAGGCCCTAAAAGACTATAAAAGGGCGATAATAGATGAGAAAAAGACTTATTTCAATAACACCACTGCCTCGATGAAATCCTCAAGAGAGCTCTTCAAAATTATCGACTCCTTATCCTCACCTAAAACCCCTAACTCAGTGGTGGAGAGACAGTCGCTTTGCGATAGTATTGCTAATTTTTTTCACACTAAGATAGCAGACATACACATTGCCCTGGAAACTCTAAATCTGGAGCTGAACACTTGGCCAACACCTATCTCATTTTTAGCTCATCCTCCTATCAGGTCTTGCCAAAACCATTCGTGCCCATGGGATGAGCCTTACATCTTACGCCGACGACACTCAGTTGGTTCTGGCCATCAGAAATGACGGCCAAAAAATCGCCAATAATTTCAATCTGGGCATGCAGGCCATAGGGAACTGGATGGCATCCAATTGCCTCAAATTGAACTCGGATAAGTCCGAGGTGGTCATCTTTGGAAGTTTAACCCCAGAATGGTCCTCCCGCTGGTGGCCACAGTCTATGGGTCCTCCCCCCATCCCTGTCAGCAAAGTGAGGAATCTAGGTGTCATGTTTGACGATCGTCTCACGTTTTTTCCCCATGCAAACCAGATTGCCTCCTCTGCTTTTTATAAGCTACGAATCATTAAAAAAATTCTCCCCTTCCTTCCTGTCTCTGCTGGTAAAACCCTGATCACGTCCTTGGTCCTTTCCACCTTGGACTATTGTAATGCCCTATTTCTGAATTCCCAAGAAAAAGTTCTCAATAAGCTGCAAACCATCCAAAATGCGGCTGCCAGACTGCTGGGTGATATCCCCAAGTTTCAATCAGTCTCAGGAACCATCAGAGAACTTCACTGGCTTTCCATCAGGAATAGATCCAAATTCAAAGCTTTGTGTATTGTTTATAAGGCGTTGCATAACCAGGGACCAGCCTTTCTTACGCAACAACTTGTTCCCTATCGGCCCACCAGATCCCTGAGGTCCTCTGACCTTCTCCAGCTGGAAATACCCCGTACCAAACTGGTTTCATGGGGCGACAGAAGATTTCTCGTTTCAGCACCTAAGCTCTGGAATACCTTGCCACTATCTATAAAGAGCAGCCCCTCTCTGTGGTCTTTCCGAAAGCATCTTAAAACGTGGCTATTTGATCAATAATCACATCCCCCTCTAAGGCAGATCTCAGCAAATACTTAGCGCCAAGATGCCCGCGGGCCTTCGCTGCGCTTAACAAGTGTTTAAATAAATAAATAAATAAAATAAATAAATAAATCTTGGAAGCAAGTCTCGGTTCCCGTTTGACACAGTTTCCTCTGATGTCGCTTGTAGAGCTTAATAATCTCCTAGACGCTACTAAGTCCTGCTCCCCCCTGGACCCTTGCCCTTTAAAAAACTCTTAAGGCTTGTAGAGAGACTGTGCTTCCTGTTCTATTGGAGATTATGAATATGTCCATCACGGAAGGGAGTTTTCCAGTAGCCTGGAAGACCGCAGTAGTTAAACCTCTGCTGAAAAAGGCTTCCCTGAATCCCGACGTCCTGAAAATTTTCCGGACAATTTCTTTACTACCGGCCCCGGCCAAAATACTCGAAGCCCATCTCAACCACCACCTGTCCCTATATCTGGAGAGGGAGAATCTGTTAGATATTTCCCAGCATGGGTTCCGTGCGACTCACAGCACGGAAACGGCCCTCACGGTAGTAGTCAACAACATCAGAGCGGAAGTTGACAAAGGTCGAACCGCTCTGCTGGTGTTGCTAGACCTAACAGCAGCTTTCAACACCCTGTCCCCTTCAATCCTGGTTGACAGGTTGAGGGCAAAGAGTAAAATTTGGAAAATTTCTATCCCCCTCCCAGGCGGCGCAATGTGGGGTCCCACAGGGCTCGGCTCTGAGACCTGTATTATTCAACATCTATCTGACCCCTCTTGCTAAAATTATAAGATCTTTTGGGTATCAGGTACTCTCATATGCCAATGATACTCAGATCATTGTTTCCACTTCCCGACCGACACAAGACTCTGCTCCTAAATTAAGAGCATGTATGGAAGAGGTGTCGGTATGGATGATACGTAACCATTTTAAACTAAACGGAGAGAAGACTGAGGTCTTGGTCTTTGGTGGGAGCCATGAAGTGTGGAATGATGACTAGTGGCCTGTCTCTCTAGGGGAATATCCCCAACCGGTACAGGCAGCCAGGAATCTAGGTGTCATAATTGTCCCTGCCCTCTCATTCGACCGTCAGGTCAATAAAACAGTTGCCAAATGCTGTACTATTATTCGAACACTAAAAAAGATCGCCCCCTATTTGTCCCCTGAGGCACGTAAGCAGTCAACGGTCGCCCTGGTATCTTCCAGGCTTGACTATTGTAACGCGCTGTATGGTGGTATTAATAAGAAATAGAGTCAGCGACTTCAGGTGGTTCAAAACGCCGCTGCTAGGCTGGTTCTCAATCTGCCTAGGCGCTCATCTGCCACCAAGGTGAGAAAAGAACTTCATTGGCTGCCAATTCAGGCCAGAATTTCTTTTAAACTCCACTGTCTTGCCCACGGGGCGGTATTTGGACTAGGTCTGAAGGGATTAAATCCTTAGTCAGCCCCTATATCCCCAATAGACCACTTCGCTCATCCACTAAAAACCTGCTCACCGTCCCGAGATTCAATAAGGTGAGATGGGGAGGAAGAGCGTTCTCCTTCCTGGTGCCCAAGCTGTGGAACACTCTCCCGCCTGAACTATCTAGCCAACCCTCACTGGTGATTTTTCGTAAACTTTTGAAGACATGGCTTTTTTCCCTGGCTTATTAATTAATTAACTATTACTATAACACCCTCTTACTTTGTTATGATTTTCTGTCTGTTACCTGCGCCTTGATGCCCTTCGGGGTTAAGTTTTGCGCATTATAAGACTCCCATTCACTCATTCATTCCGCACAGGACTCCACGTGATGACATTGGCATCCGCAGCCGCTGCAGGTAAGAGCAGTGGGGGCAGCTTGAGTGGGGGATTTCGAGAGACGATCACAAGGGAAAATTAAATAAATAATTAATTTTCCCTTATGGTTGTCTCTTGAAATACCTCACAGCCGGCCCCAGCACTCTTACCTGCAGTGGCCACGGCTGGTCATCGGAGCCATAGGTGGACATCGTCGCAGTTTTCTTTCTTTCCCTGCATCCAAGAACCAAGTTGCAGGTAAGAAACAGTTTGCAAAGTAGTAATACATAAAAAGATTTTGTAGTAATTGGTTTGCATGGCAGTAGAAGTGCTTTACAGTCTTAGAAAAACGTTTGTATTGTCAATCAAAAACAGTAGCACTTAGGAATTGTAAAAGATAGACAGTTGTATGCAATAGATAGAATGCAATGCATTCCTATGGAATGAAAACAAGGTTATGCATTAGCAGGTAAGTACTCAACTTACAATTCTAGTCTTCAGGGGTTTGGACTGAAACTGGGCAAGGGTCAGTTCAAGGTATGTATTGCACCACCAGCGGCACTGGGGCAACTGGGTGCAAAGGTCACTGAGCCCAATGTTAGTCAATAGAGACTGGGGGAACCTCAAAGAGGCACGGTTTGCAGGTACGTTCCAGCAGTTTCAGAGTGCAGGCCACAAGGGTTAAGGTCAGCACAGGGGGGCCACAAGGCAGGACTAAAGAACCAACACCAGCCGCACAGGGGCAGCTGGGTGCAGGATGCAAAATCAGCATTGGGCACCCAACCCTTCGTGTTGAGTCTGCAGGCGACTTTGTGGGGTCTAGGTGAGGTCAGCCACCCATGGAGACGAGGTCTGGATCACTGGGGAGACTTCACAGGACAGGTGAGCCACTCGAACTTGGCCTACGGGCATAAGGTGCAGAGTGGGCAGGAGACACGGACCCAGACAGATTCAGAGTCCTTGGTGTAGGCTCTTTTGGACAGTGCCACTGTCCTCAGAAGATCTGGTCTTTGTTGTAGACTGGGCAGTCTTCCTTGGGTGTCTGGAAGTTGCTGACCTTGGGACATGCCTCGCCTTCACTGACTCTTGAAGCAGCAGACAGGCAGGTATGGCTGTTGTCAAGTCAGTAGGTGTCTTCTTGATGTGCTGAATGGCGTCCTCTTCATCCTTCTTCTTCATAGGTTACAGGAGTCTGAAAATCAAGGTTCATGGGTGTCAATACTGAATTCTGATGGACACATCTGTCTATGGATTTCTCACCTTTTGAATTATCCCTGCGCCAGCATTCCACTGAACCTTTTTCTCAGCTCTCCCATGTTGACAAGGACGTCACAATGGCACGGCTCCGCTTGTGACTCCGTATGACATCATCAAAGCCATAAGAAGACCTCATCAGCGTGCACTAGAAATGGTTACTTCGAAGAGGTCGGGTTTCAAGCCCTGCAAAGAGTGTGGGGGTCCTATGTCCATCACAGATCATCATGAAGACTGACTGTGGTGTCTCTCTTCGGACCACGGATGGCAAAGGTTGTTCGCGCTTTTGGAGGATGAACCCTATGGCGTTGAAGGAGCTATAGGCGAAACTCATTAGGGCCCTTTATGGTTTTCTATGCTCCTTACCTGTTTTTAAAGTTTTTCGTGTGTGTATTTGATATCTCTGGGTAGGAGATATACCAAGTTAGTTCTTAGTGTTGTGTTAATAAATGCTACAGTATTTGTAAACACCCTTATGTGGTTCTTTCTTTTGATAAAGCTTGCTGACTAACTATGTGGTAAATGCACTTGCTTTAAACCCTACTGGATAAGCCTTAGCTGCTCTCCACAGCTTTACAGCTTTGGTTATCAGGGACATAAATACTATCACTAAGGGTTACCTGGACTCAGTGCACAGTGCCACACCATAGATGGACGCTATATACTGAGCCAACCACCTACAGTATTTACACAAATGTTGACACTGTACAATCAATTGTTGCACTTATCATGAAGCACCTCAGCAGAAATCATTGTAAACTTGACTGATACAAAGTTTTCATAAATTGTCACGTATGAATTTTTAACTCCTTTGTGTGTTCTTGGAATACATTCTTTCATATTTAATAAGTGAACCCGAGACAACCACTTTGTATTATAAAGTCTTCAGAAAAGGATCACATACCTAGCTTCCAGATTGTTGTTGCCCAAGATTTTTCATCATTTTGAGATTTTCTTTCTTTGACAGACATAAATAGGCACACAGTGTCGCCCAGCTACTTCCAAAATCCTCCACAAACAAAAAGCCAGAGTACCTGGATTTGTCAATGTTGTTTTTGATTCTAACCATACACATGTTACTGATCAACATTCAGTGTTAGCTCTCTGAGTGTTCTACACCAATATTACTTTGGTGTGCATTTTTCCTTTTTCTCTAAATATTTGTAATATATAAACATGCTCTATTACTTTATGGAAAAAACTCCAGCGCATTTGTTTATACTAAGTATGTGGGTATGACACAGTTGTGAAAGAAAATCAAAACGTAAAGTGCAATGCACTTGTTACTATTATTGACAATTGCATATGCCCATATCTTTGGTTCTAGGAATTGTCTGAAACTGCCCCATTGAATGAGCAGGTAATTAAGGAAGCCTCTGACGAGGTAAGTACTTTGATGTATGCAGCTAGAAATGAGGCACCACGTTATGGAAGGTGTACAGATTGATTCTAATAATGTACATTTACTTTTAAGTAACATTTTATTGGATTTATCATCAAGACTGTCTGTAGTAATCTGCTTCTTATGTAATGCATCTCCCTTGCCCAGATGCTCTGCCTGATGCTCTAGCTATATGATGTCATTTGGAATGTTATGATGTTTGTACTTGAAGGGGGAGTAGTAGGAGAAGATGGGCTGAGCAGCCAGGAGGCTGCTCCTGGTGGGGCTTTTATTAAGACTTACATTGGAATTTACCAAGATGTAACTTGAAGAATAAACTACAACTACAAGAGCTGTCTACTAGACTTTATTGATGTCTACATTGGCGACTATTTAAAAAGGAGAAGAACGTACGCGTGGAGAAAAGAAGAATATTTGGCAGCTACTGGAACTGGAGCTGAAGGTACTACTATTACTAAAGACATTGAACTATTTAAGCTATCTGGCACCTGCCCCACCAGTGACCCAGACAACGGTCGCCCTAAATAATTCTAGGTGCCAGATACACTTGTGTATGAGACTGTAAAGTGTATCTGCAGTCCTGTTTTAAAACTGTGAAGCCCAATGCAAAGGTCATGCCCCTGTGTTGAATGCTGACAATTCTCTGGTGTGCCCGGATGAGAGTTGGCTGCACATGGTACAAAGATAATTAAGACAATAATGAAGTGAGTGGCTCGAGTATGATCACAGAATTTGGGAGTTGCGCAATGGATTGAAGGAAAATGAAATGCTTGTAAATATTATGTGGAGTGAGGTATGACAGTTATCAATCAAATGCCTCACGAGCCAACATAATGGACACATATTAGTCGTGCGCAGCTTACCGAACTTGAGAACCTCCATGCTATCCAAGCTTCGTGTTATGGAGTGGTGCATGCTGTTGCTGCAAGCCACCCGGCGCACCGTCACGACGCATCCCGCCATCTTTGGATTGTAGTCTAAGGGCTTTTGCATAGTCTATTGTAACTGTCCAGTGTTTGCCAACCACGACTAGTGTCTCCATCGTATTGAAACGAAAATTTTGTTTGCAGCCATTTAAAGACCTTGGGCCAGATGTGGGTGACTAAATACTGGTCGGTAACGCAGAAATTCGGTAAATTTCAGCGTTACCGACCAGTATTTAACCATTCCTAATGTAGGTAAGGAATCGGTAAATAAGGAATCAGTAAATACTGATTCCTTATTGCTCTTGCATTTAAGGAATCGGTAATACCGATTCCTTAAATGCAATGTAGGAAGCACCTTAAAGAGTGCTTTTGAGCCTTAAGAAATCGGTAATTACCACCAACTTCAAGTTGTTGGTAATTAGCGATTTCCTTTCAAAAATCACTTTTTAGGACATATGTGTACACCACATATGCACACATGCACATTTCAGGGGTGCAACAGGGTGTCCTTTTGAATCACTAATAGTGAATGTCTTCCCATTCATTCCTATGGGCCTCCAAGCCCAAATAAATGAATGGGTAGGTATTCCTTATTACCGAATCTCAATTACCGATTCGGTAATAAGGAATATTAAGGATTCGGTATTTTTTACCAAATCTTTACCTACATAGGAAATACCGATTTCTTAATAGCGAATCCGTAAAATTCGCTATTAAGAAATCGGTATTTCACATTTACCTACATCTGGCCCCTTCCAAAATGTTTTGCAGCAGTATTGGATTTCTCCATGGCGAACATGCCTACTGTCACATGCTTCTGAGCACCACTAAAAATCTCAGCACTGTCAACACCTGCAGATACCTTTTCTCTTAGTCCCACAAAAGAGATCCAGTAATACACATGTAATCAGTGGCTTAGCAACTGTGTCTGTTGTCAGGTGGATAGTGTGAACAGCATGTCCTAGCAGTTCGAGCACATTGTGATGTAGCACTAGAACAGCAATTCTGGTCAATTCGGACCGGCTGGGAACCATCCATTTCGGGCAGATGGCTGCCACAAAATCGCGAAAACCCACAACTTCCACAAAAGAAAAAGGGAGGAGATCCAATGCTAGCATTTTAGCAAGCTCCGCATGGTACAAATGTGCCATTGGGTGCATTCATACTGCCTCTCCTGCCTAAACATGCCGAGAATAGTACCTGGATTTTTTTCTTTTCTGGTGCCACTGATGCAGGAGACTTCTTGAGAGCAGACAGTGGTAGGCTCAATGTGCGTTTCAGCAGGGCAGTCACTGTACTCTCTTCCCTTGGTGTCTCGACCTCAGTCTTGTGTCATTGCAGTGTTTCTGATGTCAGCGATACTACTGCACTGCTGGGGACAGGGCTGCTTTGTGTAACGAAAATATCTTCCTCTTATTCACCTTCCACTGTGATCGGATTCCCTGCTCAGCCTTTCACAATCTTCACCAACACTTGCAGTTTTTAGACACCTAAGGTGCTCCTCCCGCTGGATTGTGTTCTTTTCTCAAATGGGTTGTTTGGCCTTCGGGACCATAGTTTGTCCAAGCTTACCCCAACTAACACTTACTCCACGAATGGAGAATATGGCAATGTTTTCCTGTTTCTTGGTAACTGTAAAGAAGTCCCAAACTGGGGAGGTCCACTTTCTGATGCAAGTGCCACTGTCAATGTTAGATGAACTGGTAGTAGGTGCGCGTTTTGACATTTGCCTCTCTGCAGTACCTACTTGTGCTGAGGTAGTTGTGGATGTAGGTTGCTGCCAGGACTTTGCATATATGGCAGCTGGTGGTATCTATGGTGCCACATCCCTCACAGCAGGTTGGGATGGGGTAATATCCGCCTCCACTGGGGCTGGGTTAAAATCCATGCTGACTGGCTTGTCATCATCCTCCTTCTCTACATCCATAAGTCTAAGGGGCATATTATCAAGGACACGCTAAAAGGCTTTAGCGCACGTTTCCTTGTGCTAGCATCCGTTTCACTAACACCTTGCATTGCATTGCTAATGAGATGCAAAGTAGGCGTTCCTTACAATAACTCCATTGAATAACGTCACAAACACAGCTTTGCTGTATTATCAATGCTGCCCCGGACCCGCGAGGTGAAAGGAAAAGTCACGCTAAGCCCCCCTTATCGCATTATCCTAACGCCTGAATAAAACCTGACTTAGCATTAATGTCTATGGGAGGTGGACTGTATGGTTAAGTACACACTCCCCTATTACTAAGCTTATCATTAGCGCTGTGAAATCATCGCTGGATTTTACACGCTAATGATCATTATCGCAGTCTATCGCTGGATTTCTTATCGCCTTTGAGATAAGCGTTGATAATAACGCGCTAACTCGGCGATGAAATCCAGCAATAGAAAAAAACCCGCTAAGCGCGCTCTGCGATATTTATCGCAGTTTGTTGATAATATGCCTCTAAGACTTTCAGGAACCTTCCTTTTCCCTAGCCTCTCGTTGTTATCCACTTCTATGAGTTTCCTGCAACAATTGGCTATTTTGAAATAGAGATAAGTAAATTTCAATGTCATTACTTGTCGGCATTGCCATTATAAGACTGGCTGCCTCTGTGGGCCTAGGTTGGTGTGGGTCTTGCTGATGCAGGGGTGCTGCTCCTAGCTTGCTCCCCAGAGTCCAGTGCAGCAGGGACAGGCTTTCTTTTCTCGAAAGAGGTCTGGGTCAACATACCAGTGATGGTAAGCGCCTTCATCTCATCACTGGCCGCTTTCTTGGTAGCACCTTTCTTGGGGCCATCTTAAAGTTGGCAGTTGGCAGTGGCATTTAGCTTTAGAAGATGAAGAGATGTCCGTGATCTGTGGTCACGCATCACATCATGCACAGGCCTTCTGTCTTGTGGGTGATGTTGCCTCTTGTGCATCTAAAAGCAAACAAGCAAGAAAAACATCAGCAAAACATTGCATTGTTGCACTTCAATTAGTAGTCAGGCAAACAATATCATTTAGTGTGGTCACTGGTTACCTTAGATAGTATAAATAATTAATAATAGTGTATCCACTATCCATTCATAAAACCTCACCTACATAAAATGTCATGGTGTGTACACTCAGGATGGATAGGAAAGAGCAACAACAACAATATACAGATGTAACTGTTTGCTTTATGCGTATCACATGGGATGTGGCACTCAGCGAGGTGCAGCTGTCAAATGATAACAATGGAATAATCCCTAGACAATGAATGCTGTTTTGCACCTATACCAGACATGGGGTTGATTCAGTGATGTCAGATGTTATGAAAATGGTTAAAAGAATCAAAAAAATTAAATTGAAATTAACAACAATTTTAATTAAAAAAATAAAATAAACGTAAAATTAAAAAACAAATTAAACATAAAATAAATTAAACTTTTTTTATTTATATTGAATACATTTAATTATTCTCAAGCATATATAATTTATTAAACTGCTATCCAATTTCTCAACCATCCATGCAAGCAGATGGCAAAGGGCCACACTGGCTGGACTGACAAAAGGGCTGCAGTGCCACATGGTCATCAACAACAACAACACTGAGCAAGAAGGCATTGGGAAAAAATAAAAGACATGCAGGCCTATGGTAAAAGCACACTGACTGCCTACACAAAATGGCCACCAGCCACATGGCCACAACAAGAAGCAGGAGGCTTTGAAAGCAAAGAACACATGCAGGCCTATGGGGAAAGCTCACTGGCTGGCTACACAAAATGGAGGCCAGCCACATGGTCACAACAACAAGCAAGAAGGCATGAGAAACAAACTAAGAAGAACACATGTAGGCCTATGGGGTAAGCACACTGGCTGGCTACACAAAATGGCTGCCAGCCACAAGAAGAACCAGGAGGACTGAAAAACAAAGAACACATTCATGTCAATGGACATTGACTATACAAAATGGCCCCTGACCACGTGGCATGGGAAACAAAGGCAAATGATGGCCTATGGCAAACACACACACACTGGCCAGACAAAGAAGGCATGGTAACACAGAGAACATAGCATTAATTAAGCGATCCCAAAATAAAATTAACAGGGCTAAACATTTTTACAACAACACACATCCTCCAAAGGCATTAACCCACTTATACACTGTTTGCAGGAGAAAAACACATGAAATACCACACAAAACGAATTTTGTATTTTAATCCAATGCCATCCATGGCCTAAATGATGTTTCAATTGAACACGCACCACAGATTTTCTCATTCACCCATAACTAGCACTAGGCCTACTAGATGGAAGGTTCATTAGCAGATGAGGCCACATTGTGAATTTAATCAATATTGCAAATGTATTAAAATGGAGAAAATGTAGTGAACTCTCCAACATTTGTCCTTTCTAAAAGAAGAAAAACTACACAAAAAATGACATGCAAAAAATAACTAGGCCCCTACAGAAACAGCAGGCCACCCAGCACTGTTTTTTTAAAATCAATTAAAAGTGCAAATAAATCCAGGTGCATGCCCCCAATCAGCCAAACAACAGCCTTATACCCCAGTATTTCAACTTACTTTGAAATCTCAAATAGAAAGTCCTTAAATCCAATGGTATATATGCAGCAAACAAGGAGAGTGATCCTTCCAGCTCCAAATCTCAATGACCAGAAGAGGGACAAAGCACTGCTGGACAGGAACATGAAGTTGGGGACTCTGGGGCACTTCCTTCATGTTGGAATAAAAAATAAAGCATTAATCCTCACCCAAAAAATGCACATCAAAGTTCAATTGGAGGAGGTTTTTGACTCCAAAATGTCTTTTCAAAAAGACTTTGGTACTTCTTGAGGAGAGAATCTTCCCCAGATTGCAGCCATGGTAGATTCTGCATGTTTATGAGTGCGTGCATCACAAAACATCCGGTGGAAGTCGCTGGTGCACCCGAAAGACGGGTTGGTGACAGCAAAATCTTGGTGGAGCTTGCAGCCCGCTAGTGCCAAAA
The DNA here is from genome assembly GCF_964261635.1 of Lissotriton helveticus. Classification (NCBI taxonomy): domain Eukaryota; kingdom Metazoa; phylum Chordata; class Amphibia; order Caudata; family Salamandridae; genus Lissotriton; species Lissotriton helveticus. Next base: position 110,725,338 of record NC_136070.1, on the reverse strand, counting down.
CCCAATTGGGGTCTCCATTAAGGGGCAAATAGACACTCTATGGTCAAAGTAGGAAGAGAGTGTTTGGTAGTTTAACCAGTTGGAGACATTGTTTTCCTTCTGCTTTGTCTTCACTGGCAACTTCTCGGATCTCTCATTTCTGTGTGCTGCAAAATTCTAAGATGGCGGCTGCCGTCAGTTCAATATCTAATCAGCGCTCTAGTGTTGCCCCGAGCTCTTCATGTAGAGCATCTCATGCACCCACTATATGCGTGCTGCGCACTTCAACCGTTGGTTTCCCGGCGTGATGAGCGTCCCTGCTTCGCACTGGGTTTTCCGTCTGAGTTTTACCTTCAGAAGAGTAGCGTTTCGTCTCTTGCTGCTTCATCTCTTTACCTAATGTGTGTCGACATTTGGTCCTGAATGTGGAGAAGAGAAAAGAGACAAGAGTATTAACAGATATATATATGAAGATTAAGACAGCATAAGCAGCGCATGAGAGGCAGAGCACGATTGAGAAAAAACTTTCTTATGCAGTCATTTTACTTACATTGCTAAAGAAAGAAGCTAGCTACTGTGTTTTAAAAGGTAATTCAGTTGTGAGAGGAGAAATTACAGGTGTTTGTGACCATCCTAGCTGGGTTTCTGGTGAGGAGAACACAACAGTGTCTGTCTCTCTTTCATTCTCATTCCCCTTTACCCCTCTTTACTCTGTTTGAAATTACTTTGTTCGCAGTGGAGTTGGGGATTTGGGACTTTCTCTTCTGCTCTCGTGGTAAATCAAGTGACAGGTGCGTGGTACTTGAATATCCGACATAATCTGACAGATTGAAGTGCCCACAATTATTCCACTCGAGCAGAATGTCAGAGGGTTTTGATGTAAAGTCTTTAGCTACAGTGTTGGAGGGGATACAGAAAAAGTTAAGTGAATCTATGACTTGACTACGGAAACGTCCTTTATCTGGGATCTTCGCAGGCTGTATTGAGACGTCTTCAGCTCGTGCAAAATGCCGCTGCTAGACTTCTGTGCAAGTGCAATAGAAGAGAGCGCATGTCAGGTCATCTCAAGACATTGCACTGGCTCAGAGTTAAAAATAGAGTCAAGTTCAAAACCCTGAGTTTCATGCACAAAATCAAATTCGGCTCTGCCCCCAGATATCTTCAATCCTTGGTACACACTTACCGCCCCACCCGCTGTTTGAGATCCTCATCGCAGGGCCTTTTCAGCGTGCCTAGGTTTCGTCTAGCCAGGATGGGCGGTAGATGTTTCTCGCTTCTCGGACCAAAGTTGTGGAACTACCTCCCTCCTAATTTACTTGCAGAAACAAGCTATGTTCAGTTCCACAGAGCCATAAAGAACTGGCTGTTTAATCAATAATTTCCTGATCTGCCTCTTATTCATGTTCTATTACATTTTATCTGCTATCTTTTTCTTTAGCGCCGGGAAACCCTTTTTGGGTAGCTGTCGCGCTTTACAAACCTAACAAATAAATCTATGGAAGAGAATAAGACCTTAAGAGATGAAGTTAGGAAATCTAGCCAGGAAGCAGTTTGTCTTCGACAAAGTTTTGTTTATTTGGTTGGGAGAGTTAATCCATTTGCTAAGCAGCAAAAGTCTCGACAGTTTTACACATCCCCTTCAGCAGCAGAATTGACCACGCAGGTCATTCATGCAATTTCCCCTATAATATCATTAACAGCCCGGAGAAGTTTACTGGTGATCCCCACAAGGCCCCAAGTGTTTATCACGCAGTGCTCTTTGCATTTAAAGGAAATGCAAAGAGCACTGCGTGATAAACACTTGGGCCTTGTGGGGATCACCAGTAAACCTCTCCGGGCTGTTAATGATATTATGCGAGCCAATCATTTTTAGGAAGGATCAATCCAAGGTAGCCTTAATGCTGTCTTACCTGAGTGGAGATGCCACAGCCTGGTCAATGCCACTAGTAAATTCCAATTATCCCATTTTATTTAACTGTGAGGAATTTAAGAGAGGATTTTTGTGAATTTTTGATCTTCGATCTGTATCTCAGACTACTGACAATGAACTGTTAGATCTAAAATAAGGGAATTGTGAAGTGGTTGCGTATATTGCACAATTCAACAAGCTGATAGTGGAGACTAATTAGCTGGAAGCCAAGAGAGCAGCTATCTTTTACAGAGGCCTCAAGGACGGATTAAAGGATGGTTTGGCTCCAATACCAAAGAGACTCACAGATGTGTCCGAATTAATTGATTTGGTTCTACAAATAGATCAACAACAGAATGAGAGAAAGAGTGAGCATCGAAAGGACTGGCATCCTATACCTCCTAGATTTGACAGAGTTAAGTCAGATGTTAGCAAAACCAGTGACTCTACGTCAGTAGAAGAGCCCATGCAGATTGGAACGGTTCGGGGGCCTCTAACCAAGAAGGAGAGAGAGAGGTGAAGGAGTGGCAAGTTATATATTTATTTTGCGGAAATTCTGCTCATTTTGCAAGAGAATGTCCCAAGAAGCCGAAGAACAACACTTGGGTAAAAGACCGGTGCCACCAGTAAGAGGAGTTGTTCTGGTGGGTGCTCCTGATAAGACGACTCTGGACACACAACTTATCTCAAATACCTTAAAATCTTTGGCACCCCATTTGACAATATCCTGTTTGTTTACGTTTGTTGACATCGTGGCGGAAGAAGTGTCGGTCATGATTGATTTCGGTGCCAATGGGAATTTCTGCAATATCAAGTTTACTAAGTCTCTTGGAATTCATTTTTTAAAGAACGAAAGACCAGAGCGGGTTTGAGTAGTCGACAGGACCAATTTATCCTCATAATTTAAGACACCGAAATTATTACTTTTATTGGACCAGGGGAACATCAAAGTTTGTTGAGATTCATTCTTATTGACGCCACACAATTTCAGTTTATATTGGGACGTCCATGGCTCACAGAGCATAATCCAAAAATTGACTGGGCTCGTAGGACAGTGGAATTGAATTCGGAATTCTGCAAGGAACATTGCTATAATTCGTGTGATCCAGTCCAGTTACCTTCACCGTCATAAATACTAGCAACTCAGACGCACATGGTTTGCACTATCAACTTGGGAGAGATTCCTAGTGAATACCAGGATTTGGTTTCTGCATTTGATGAACATAAAGCCCAAAAGTTACCTCCACATCGTGAATACAATTGTAAGATTTACTTCCTGGAGCCTCCTTGCCTTGAAGCAGGATAATATATGCCCTCTCAGAATTACAAATTGCCATTTGAAAGAATATTTGGACCAGTATTTGGCAAACGGAATTATACGACCCTCACAGTCCCCAGTGTCATCACCTCTGTTCTTCATCCCCCAAGAAGGATGAAAAGCTAAGGACTATCGACTATAAGGCCTTGAATTTGGTCACTAAGAAGAACCGTTACCCTTTACCTTTGATCTCGGAATTGATGGATCAGGTAAAGAAAGCTAATAATATACCATGTTGGATCTGAGGAGGGCCTATCATTTGGTGAGAATGGCAGAGGGTGATGAGTGGAAGACCGCCTTTCGGACTCGATTTGATCTATTGAAATATCAGGTCATGCCTTTCGGCTTGTGCAGCTCTCCAGCAGCGTTACAGCATTTCGTCAATGAAATTCTCTGAGAATTTTTGGATTGCTTTGCCGTCTTCTACATTGATGATATCTTCCTTTTCCCTGCGAATCTGGAAGAACATGTTTTACATGTGCGAACAATTTTGAAAGCATTGTTGGAAAATCAACTGTATGTGAAGTTGGAAAAGTGTGTATTTCATACCACTCGAGTGGAGTTTTTGGGTTTTGTTTTGTCTCCCGATTGAGTTTCCATGGATGATGCCAAAGTGAGAGCTATCAAAGATTGGCCTTCACCCAGAAATATAAAAGAGATACAAGGCTTTTGCAAATTTTTATAGACGTTTCATCCATGATTTTTTGGAGAAAGTTAGTCCACCTACCTTTGCTGATGAAAAAAGAGAAATTTGTCTGGAATTCGGACATTGAAGAAGCATTCCAGTTACTGAAGTATACATTTACCACGGCCCCAGTTTTGTTGGATCCAGATCCTGAGGAGCCATTTTTTGTTGAGACTGCCTCTTCCAATTTTGCCATCGGAGGTATCCTGTCACACAGGCAAAAGAACACTCGACAATTTCATCTGGTGGCCTATCATTCTAGAAAATTAACTGCAGCAGAGGTCAACTATGCTATTGCAGATAAATAATTGTTTGCTGTAAAAGATGCCTTTTTGGAATGGAGGCAATGTTTGATGGGAGCCAAGCATGAGCTCACAATCTTTACTGACCACAGAAATGTGCAATATTTGAAGTCTGCAAGGACACTTACTCCTTGACAACTGCGATGGTCCCTTTTCTTTGCAGATTACAATTTTGTTCTAACCTACAAGCCTGGCACTAAGAATAGAAAGGCAGATGCTTTGTCTCGAATCAATTCAAGAGAAGGTAAAGAATTTCCAGTGGAGGGATTGATCATACCAAAAGACAAGATCATTGGAACCATCCAGTATACAGAGTTTGAGGAAAACCTTAAGGATTATCTTTCGGAAGAAGAAAAGTTGAAATGGGTGGAAGGAGGTTCTGGAGGAGAATTGAAGGATGGAAAGCTTTATTTTGAGGGAAGTCTTTATGTCCCTGCAGAGAACTACTGAAGAAGGTCATTCAGCATAGTCATGATCATCTATTGGCTGGGCAAAAAGGAGTCAAGAAAACCTTGGATTTGATAAAACGAGAATTTTGGTGGCCACAAATGGAAGCTCAGGTGAGGCAGTATGTGGCATCTTGTGAACAATGTGTCAAAGGAAAGGTCATCGGCGAGCCCCACAAGGTTTGCTGATGCCTTTGCTTGTAGCACCCTATCCTTGGCATACAGTCTCTATGGATTTCATTATAGATTTGCCCTCAAGTCAAGGTTACTCTACCATTTGGGTGGTTGTAGACCATTTTTCTAAAATTAGGCATTTTGTACCACTTAAAAGCCTTCCCAACACTACACAGCTGGCCAATTTATTTTCACAACATGTGGTAAAGGTACATGGAATTCCCAAGGTTGTGATTTCTGACCAGGGTCCCAGTTTATTTCACACTTTTGGAGTACTTTTAAAAAAATTGGGATTCGATTCTCGTTTGTCTTCTGGTTTCCATCCGGAGATTGATGGACAAACTGAAAGAGTAAATCAAGATCTAGGGCAATACTTACGCTTATACCTGATTGAACAGGGAGGTGATTGGCAAAATTTGATTTGGGCAGCTGAATTTGCCTATAACAATGCAATATATTCTCCCACAGGTTATTCTCCATTCTTTTTAAACTCCGGCAAGCATCCAAACATGATAGTTGGTAAACAGGAGAGTGAGGTCCCGGCAATGGAGGTAGTAGTGAGAGATTTTCAGAAAGCCTATCAAATTGCCACCAATGATCTGGTGAAAGCAAAAAATTCCTTTAAGAAACAGGCAGACAAAAAGAGAAGAGAAAATCCAATTTATGAGTCTGGTGATATGGTTTGGGTCTCCACTCCTAATATGCGTTTAAAAGGCAACAGGAAATTCCAACCTAGATTTATGGGTCCTTTTCAGGTTGAGAAAATGGTAAAGCCAGTCAGTATCAAGGTTCAACTTCCTAGTAAGTTAAGAATTCACCCAGTGTTCCATGTGTCATTGATTAAGAAGAACCCACCAGATCTGAGAAAAGTTATTCCACCTGCCCCAGTTCAGTTCCAATCTGAAGAAAAATTTGAAGTAAAACGAATCCTAGATTCTAAGGTTAAAAATGGCTGCTTGGAGGCGTGGCTTGGTGCCAACGAAGATGGCCGCCTAGGAAAATGCTCCGCCGGAGCCTAGCCCTAAATTCCCCTTAAATACATCCTTTATCCGGCAGACTGCATCCAAGGGTTGCGGTGAGGGTCAGAGGATATCGAGCAGCGCTTGACATCGGAGGCAGGAGGCTCAGTGAAGCCTCTGTCATCATAGAGCTGCGGGAACCCATGGCAGCGGCCCGGAGCCTCTGGGTGTCAGAAGCTAGACACTCCCCCTTCCATCTACGCAACGGCCCGGCATTGCGGCCTACGGTGGCACTTGCGGTGAGTGGCGGGCACTAGACGCAGCGCTCCTACAACTTCTCCTTCTACACCTGACGGGGTCCTCGCAACAGCTCGCGGACCCCGAGACCCATAGCGGACACTGCAGACGGGTTTCGGCAAGGCCTGTGTGACCTAGAAACTGCTGGGTGTGTGCCGGCCAAGTAGGTAACTGCCTGGGACACTGCGAAACTACACAATTACCGGCACTGGGCCCTTTGATCCCGAGCCGCGCCTCCGAGAGTGATGAGGCCCCTCTCAGCCTGGAGACCCACCAGCCCAGGTCAGGAGCGGGGAGAAAGAGCCCCGAACTTTCATATGGAGAGGTGTGGCCTGGGAACCGGTGGAGAACGGAAGCCAGACTTCCCAGTGAAAGCTTGTGCAGAGGCGGGAAGGAGTGCACAACCGGAGGCGGTGAGGCTGGGGAACGGTGCCCAATCCCAGCAGGGATAGCTCGCCTGCACTACAGGACTCCAGATACACACACCTACTCCTGGCAGTGGAGAACGCGGCTGGCACACATGCGACAGACGTCTGGGGCAAACCCGTTGGTTACCTGAGGGCCGAGGCGAGACTGAAAGGCTGGGCCTGGCGAAGGGGGCCCACGACGCACCCTGGGGACTTGAAGAGTGACGTTCCTCACGCCCATTGGGGAAAAAAGGCTGAATACTCTGCTGGGTGCCGAGAGGAGCCCCTGGAGGTTGCGATATTGGGAACACTGAGGAGCAGTGGGGGTGGGCCTGCCGGTCACTGCCTGTGCCTGCCGGCAGCTGAGTAACGAGGAGGTGGACACAGGCAATGGAAGAAGCCGACAAAGGGCCTCGCAATTATCCCAGACAATCCTGAGTGCAGTGAACCGGACGAGTGAAGCCACAATGAAGCCCAAAGGCACATCGGCTGCCCAAACAAATAAATTGGACAAATATGCGGTCCCAATGTCGGCCCCACAAGCTAAAGGGGCAACAGGAGATCAATCTGCACAAACTGAGCCCTCCTTGACTTCCATAATGGTCGCCATCCAAAATTTAGGGACCACTCTCGAGACGAAAATTGACAAGATGTCCATAGAAATTATCCTCATACGGGCCGATATCAATAAAACTTCGGACAAAGCCAGAACCAATGAGACGGACATCTGGGAGCTCCAGGCCTCCTTAAAGAAGCTTGAACAGAGGGTCACTGAACTGGTGCACCAACACCGTCAAGTCGTCATGAAGCTTGAGGATCAGGAAGGGAGGGCCCACCAGAACAACATTCGGGTGGTGGGAGTTCCAGAGGGGTCCGAAGGGCCTAGCATGCACCTCTTCCTCGAAAATCTGATCCATAATCATTTGAAACCAAAGCGGCTCTCGACCATGTTTTCCATTGAGAGGGCACACCGCATGTCAATATCTAGGCCCAAACCAGGAGCACCACCAAGGACCATCATCGCAAAAATCCTCAACTACAGGGACCGTGATGCCATCCTGCAGGCCGCCAGACAGTTGGGAGACCTACAATACGAAAACGCAACAATTAGGTTCTTCCCAGACTTCACACTCAAAGTATAGCGGGAGCGGCGTTCCTTCGACGGGGTGAAAGCGGCACTTCGGCAAAAGGGAATCAAATACATGATGTTCTTTCCCACGAAGTTTAAAATTATGCCCTAAGGAAAATCCCTCTTTTTCACAACCCCATCGGAGGCACAGGAGTGGCTAGACGGAGGCACCACTCCGACAACGGCGACTGCAACAGGTGACGGATGGAGAGATGCGTGAGCTAAGTCACTGGGTTCATCCGACGGAAGATAGGACACCGACAGATGGAGTCAGCCCTCCTGGCGATAAAGGTCAAGCAGCCCCCGCGCAAAGGCCGCAAAGAGACTCTCGGGGGCACACATGGACTGAGAGGACTACACCTACAGACCTCTACGACCTCTAATGTAACCTATAAACACTCCTTATGATATCGTGGGTCCGGGGTTCTGTGGGTGGCGCCTACCAAACAGAAAGTGTGCTTGGCACACCTGGAATGCTCTAAAATGAGATAATAAGGGTCAGAGACACTTCATGACCTTTGCAACCCAAACTGAACCTGTGGATTGGCCCTGCCATCCTTAGGGAGTCTGCTACACTATTGAGCATTGGGGGGGACGAGGTGAATGGTGCTGGAATGACTGACTCACAAAGGGGATGCATACACCCAACAGGATTTTTAATGCATGGGGACGGGCTTCCAGCAGTCGGAGTTGGCATCTGCGCATTTCCCCACCTCATAGTTAACCGGGGAGGGGGAGGTTTCCTCTCTCTCTATTTTTGGGGCCAAAGGCGCTCTGCTAGTTGGGGATGTGGGTCGTTCTAAACCTACGTGGCAGGGCAGCAGGGTGGGGGGGGGGAGGAGGATCGAGAGTTCCAATGTTATTGCCTGATGGTTTGTAATGCCTGGGGGAGGGGAGCGGGTAATTGAGTTAGTCGTGCAGGAAATGTAAATTTACAATGGTACAGTGTTGCATGTTTTATGGGTCGGGTGAAAGAATTGCTTCCAGAGATGGCTACGAGATGGGATAAAAGTTTAAAGATCCTCAGTTGGAAAGTCAACGGGCTAGGTGAGAGGCATAGTTCTCCAATTTTTTAAACGCCACCTCCCAGATGTTGTCCTAATGCAGGAAACACACCGTATCAGTAATAATTGTTACGCTCGTAACAGGTGGGGCTACACGATGGCGATACACGTCGTCTTCACTTCAGGGTCCCGAGGGGTGGGCATTCTAGTGCGCAGGAATTTTCTATTCACCATTGCAGTGCTCTCTGGGAGATGGGAGGGACGTATACTCAATTTAGTGATTATTTATATCCCACCAGGTCTCCAAACTCAATCCTATCTTGATCTGGGCAAACTTCTCCTTTCCCTTCCTGAGGGGCAGCTCCTCCTGGGCGGAGACTTCAACGCAGTAATATTGGGGGGACTAGATAGGCTCCCACCTGAGACATTAACCAAAGGGCACATGTGGATCTCCAACCTCGGCCTAGAAGACCTCTGGCGCATGTGCCACCCAATCCTCCAACAGTACACATTATTTTCGGGCTCACACCACACTCTCTCCAGAATAGATTATATCCTAATGCCTTTACAGCACAACACTAACATCCAAGAGATCAAGCACCTGGTGCAGGGTATATCAGACCATTCCCCCATATGGGCTTATCTCACTATTGGGGAAGGGAAGGTTGGCTGCATTGCACCCATAAACCCCTGGTTCCTTCATAATCCAGAGACCAAAAAGACGATGACTTGTTCGATTGACTAGTACTACCAAGAAAATGATGGGACGGTGGAGTCCCCTACTGTCATTTGGGAGGCTTTCAAAACTGTAATATGGGGAGAAACCCTCTCCACAATAGCGGAGCAATTCAAGGAAAAGGAAAATCAAATGCTTACTGTCTTACTGTACTGTACTGTTTTATTCAGTACAGACACCAGAGAGCGCCAGAGAGCTAGCAGAGACGCCGGCCAGCAACGGCTGATCACCATTTCGGTTCGGACGCCGGGAAGGCTGCCGGGGGCTGCCGGGAGCTGCAAAACGCTGAGAACTGCTCCTAACGGCGAACTCGGGTGCTGCGGGGAGGCACAACAGCGGTGGCCGCGCACCTTCCCTGTTCCCTGACACCGGACTCTCACCAGAGGCAGCAAGGTCCCGCGCCCGTACCGGCAATCACGCAGGGAGGCATTACAGAGGTAAACTTGAACCCGTATCTGCCTGCACCTGTACTCGTCCGTTTTTTCAGTGTCTGCACCCACCCTTACACACCTATACCTATGATCTGGGAAGAGTCCCACATACAGGATCTGACGCACATTTCTATCTGTCAGCACCGTGTTTGTACCTGCTTGCTTGCACTCTCACACACTCGCCCCAACCCCCTGACCCGGACCGACCCGGACTAAACCTGTACCGGAGCCGTGGGTGGCATGAGTGTTGTGCACCAAAGCTGTGGCCAAAGCTGAGGCCACTGAGGCTGCGGCACCCTTCAGCTGCCAAGGAAACTTGGGCACTAACTGGCAGAAAAGAGGCAAGGCAAGGTCAAGGACAGGGATCAAGGCGAGGAAAGGAAAGGAAGCTGCCCAAGCTGTCCAAGCAACTGACTGCGCGCTGCTCTGATACAGCACTGAAGGATCCTGAAGAGGGGGGAAGCTGTGAGCGCGGCAGCCGATAGAGGCGGTCGCGAAGTAAGAGCCCCAGGGGTTGGCTGATGGGCAGTCTGACCAGGTCTAACTGACTAGGGGGCCCCCCCGGCGCGCTCCGCTCACAGGTGATCTAGGCCCCCAGTGATATAATCGCAACCCTCCACCAGACTCCTCCTACTCCTGAACTGCTCCAGCTATAACCACCAATCATCACCGATCACTCCATCGATCGATCAGTAAGTGCAGAGGAGATCACGGTGAGAGTCTCAGAGAGCAGACTGAGAGAGCAAAATGAGGTCTGGAAAGATCAGGGGTTCACCGGAGCTAACCTCAAGTAACAAAGAAAGCAAAGTCAAAAAAGGGGAATAAGAATAAGAAAACAGCCACCGACGGACCAACACCCCTCGGAATGGAGCAGGATCTTCTCTCCCTAATTGAGTCACCACTGGATCTGGACAGCACCGTGGCGAAACAGGGCCACTCAAAGGACCTGCTCCAAGTGTCGCCCCAAGAGTCGCCGGCTACCGAGTCCCTCAATAGGAAAAAGCTCCACCAGCCTAAAATTTACACTAAGTTTGAGTTCCTAAAGGACGCAGGCTCAGCCATTTTCTCAAGCAACAAGCACCTCCAGGGTTTGCAATCTCCATTGTCACCGTTACCGCTGCTGGGCAAAGGTGCACCACTGCACGACACTACCACACGTGCTAAAAGCACTCTGCCCCAGGGTACTTTCACGGTCATGGCTGATTTCCATCAAAACGGTACTCCAAACCACAGGGCAATAAGTGCAAGTGCATCATTTGAGCCTCTAGAGACCTCACCTGTGTTTGGGAAGTCCCCGGACTCTACCTCCAAACAGCAGTCAACACCTGCCCACCTGGCCAACTGTACTCCAAAACGACCATCGGAGGGGACCATTGCAAACCTGAAATCCACCTTAGAGGCACAAGAAGTAGGAAAACCCAAAAACCCGGACACACTATACAGACGTTTGAGTGCGGGCGAAGTAGGGCATGGACTACAGCCTCTAACAGCGGTAAAGACACAAACTCTGGCCACTCCCAAGGATACTCAACTAGACCAGGGCGGTCACCTCAGGAGCCCCAACCACAGTATCCTCACCAAAGTCCACCTGGCTGGTACAGGCTCCTCACCACTCACAGAACCGGGCAACTATGCCCCAATATCAAGTCTCCCGTGCAGCGCAGCACTCAGCACGGAATACAGCCAACACAAGCCCAACCAGCATAACTCCAGTTGGGATGCCGAACGAAGAGCTAGACCGTCCTACCAGAACGCACAGGGGCGAGAGGACATGCTAATATCCAACAATCTAGACAATTTAGATTACAATAACCAGCTTTCCCTCAACTCCTCCTTGGCTGACAAGAATACCATCAACACTGCCCCAATTGCGAATACTCAACTGGCAAATGAGAGAGAGCAGGAAAAAGATCACAATATCGGAGCAATCGACAGAGACCAGGGAAAAGACCACAATACCGGAGCCTGGACCTCCCTCCTAAATACAATCCAGCTAGCTGTGGAAGCTATGCAATATCAATCGGACAAAATGGACCTGCAACTCAATCTCCTCAACACACTGGCAGTCTTTACTGCGGGGATTGACGAAAAGTTAGGCAACCTGAACACCCTGATACAAAGAGCACAAACAAAAACATATTTAAGCTGTAACTGCAATCAGGCAGTAGACAAACTTGCTACACTGCCTTCAATGTTAACAGATCTAATAGCGGACATAAAATCGCTTCACAAAGGCAAAAACCCCAAAGAAACGGGCTCCACTAACTACGCAGAAAGTAACACCAGCAGCAATTCACATGACAAAATCTCAACCAACCACGAATCTCCTGCGAACGGGGAATTCGCCCAGAAGAAATCTGAGTCCCCCAAAAAAATTAATGCAAAACAACGACGACAACAAAAAAGAAAAGGCCGTAAACAGAATCTGTCGCCAACCTCAACAAAACTCTTTCCTATATTCTCTGGCCTTACCAGGAAACAAATGGAGCCTTCAAATACGGGCAACCACCCTGCAGGGGAAACCCCAGCAGCTATCAGTCTAACCCAGCTGCAAAACTCAACTAGCAGCCTTTTGCATCAGGAAGGACCGGGGCCCCAAGCCCGAACGGCGGGCAACTTACCTGGACTCCTAGATACACACACAACAACTGCGACAAGCACTAGCCAGCACACACAGTCCATTGTGTCTCGTGCAAAGCAGGAGCCACTCACTGAATGACAATTGGCAGCCTTGACATCGCCTACCAGGGAAGCCTCTTATCGAACGGCCAATCCCTCCGAGTGCCTCAACCAGATCCACCAATCCTCAGTAGCAACAAAACCACCTAACCCACCGACCATCAGGGAGGGGGTTAGGGAAAGACTAACAGGCCATACGTTATGCCAATCGCAAGACGATCAAACCAGGGCTACATTTACGACAACCGTAACTATCCACTCTACCGACAGCCAATCCGAATAGTCAAAGACAATCTGGCCACAAGAGATGCAAACAACACTGAAGCAACCAACGCCAATCACAGCACCAATCAAAGCACCAACCCATAGCTCCAATTCGCCAAGTGACGGCAGAAATCCAGTAGCGTATACTACTCCATCAGATATTGGCGTTGCAGCACTCGCTCATGCTGCAAACGTAAAATTGAAGGTAGTTGGTAACAAAATGCATCTAACTGAGATCCTTGTCTTCCACCCGGAATATACATCGAAAGGGCAGCAGGACGTGCTGAACAGAGGCAACATTCTCAAATTGATGAAATGTGTCTCCACCTTGGGGGGCATAAACTCCAAAGATTTACTTTTGGTTGAATTCTTGCCCGCTCCGAATACAAGCAGCCAGGAGGCGACTAGGACGACTTGGTCCTCCAGCGATGTCGTTGACCTAATTGCATCAGAAGCAGCCCAATTTAAGAACTGGGGTATTAAGCTCGTTCCTTTACAAAGACCAGCATACCCTTCGCCACTCCGCAGAAGTAACAGTGCTGCACCAGCGATGCAACAGACCAACCCCTGCAGCGTACTAAGGGGTGCACTGGGAAGATCACCGATAAAAAGGGATAACAGCGCTTGGCAGCAACCACTGGACAGGCTGACAACGACAATTGGCTCGGAGTCAGTGCTTACAACAGGGTGGCGTAAATCAGCCCCAAGGAACCATCAGCCTCGTATATCCCCCACCGCCAACTCCAAGGGAAACAGCTCGGGGGAATGGGCAGAAGTATGCACAAAGAAAGCAACTGACTCAAACCACGCACTACTAAGAGGAACACTGTCCCGAACGATTTTCACATGTCCCGAAGAGGTATGACGCCCCCATCAACTGGGAGAAGACACCAGAGGAAGGGCGCCAGTCTTTGGCATCTGTTCTTGGAACATACATGGCCTAGCCTCAAAAATGGATGACCCGGACTTCATTAAGTACATCTCACAATTCGACATTATAATGCTGCAGGAAACCTGGCTCTCGAGCACAAAATACATCCCGGGTTTCACTTGCTTCTCAACAGCCGCGGCCAAAACCAACAAATTTGGACATCGGTCAGGAGGTTTGGCAACATATGTATCCACCATAACAATACCTTCGGCAGTTCATCTGGCCTCATCGACATCTTCAACTTTATCCGTAGAGATCAAGTTACAGTTGGGCTCCAAAGAAGAAGAAGTCTGCTTTGTTAATATATATGTTCAACCTACAAACAGACCCAAAGACTCAAGGATCATCCAGAACCAACTGGCAGAGCACGCCACCCAACTGGAGAACCCACTCTTCTTCGTGTCGGGGGACTTTAACCAAAACCTACTTGGCTCGTCACAAGGCGAAGATGCCCTCTCACTCAACAAAATCTACAGCATACCAGTTCAAAGCTCCTTTCCAAACCGGAGAAAGCGCCAAAATAATGCTCTTCTACAGGATTTAGAACATCAAAATCTCCGGGCACTAAACGGCAGATTTCCGACGGACTCCCCCCAGTAGCTTCTTTCTACTCCCACAGTGCCAGCTCCATCCTGGACTACACTTTTGCCAGTCTGGCACTATTCCCACACATCCGGGAATTTAGAATGGGGGATCAGGGGAAAGTGATCATCGTCCTCAGGAAAGCCATCTGACAGCAAGGACGCAAACGGCAATTAGGCCAGACAACACACTGGGGGAGATGTACACAATCAATCTAAGAAAAATCAAATGCTCGCCAACTAATATAACCACCTTGGCTGAAACTGCACTCCAACTATACAAAACATATACATCAGACGCAGCTGGGCATATTTCCCACTGGGAGCAAACACCGACTTACTGGTAAACAAACTGGCAAGAAAGACAGCTCCTAAAGACAACCACAAAACAGAGCATAGCAGAAGTAGCATAAAGAAGGAGCAACGAACACAATTACGCTCACAAAAAAGTGCTGTAAATTTATCCTTACGGAGGCTTAGAGCAGCGCCCCAAAATGTACAACTCCGAGTCACACTGAAAAAACAAAGGGCGGAGCTCAAACATACAAAATGGGAAATAAAGAAAGACGCAGAAAGCGAAGGCTGGGCTAAACTCTTATATGACTCCAAAAGCAACAATAGTGCCCGTTTTTGGCAATCAGTAAATAAGATCTTACGCCCAGATCCTAAGGACCTCGGTTCGCACATTGGGGAAGAACAGTGCATTAACTACCTTGGCAGCCACTTTAATGATCCCTTGGGACAGACAGGGGTACAAAGCAGTACTAATGGTGAGCAAGCACTCGCAATGACCATGCCAACACCGTCAAACCGGGGAGAACAACCCCAACCCGGCGACACTCTGGCACCATCAGTAGCCCAGCAAATAGCCCTAATAAAAAAACAGATCAGCAAGGGCAGGAAAGAAGGCGCTCCAGGTCCTAATGGCATCCCGCCAGCCCTGTTCAAGGCGAAAGACACAGAATGGGCAACAATACTACAACCTTTGTTCACAGAAGTCAGACTCCTAAACAGAATTCCAGACTCCTGGAGAGGGTCGACGATTGTCCCCATACACAAAAAGGGAGACAAAACAACCCCCGACAACTATCGATTAATAGCCCTCATTGACAACGAGGCGAAATTCTTTGCTGGAGCAATTCTGGAGGAGATCATGACATGGGCGGTCTCAAAGCGGATTATACCATGGAACCAGACGGGTTTCCGAAAAAAAAACGGAACAACAACTAACATCTTGGCAATCTCGCTGATTATTGACGGAGCTAAAACAAAAAAACTGCTGTTGCATTTGTGCTACATCGATTTCTCCGCAGCCTTTGATAACATCGAGAGAGGCATGCTGTGGCAGAAACTTGCACAATGGGGAATACCTCAACCACTTCTCAACATGCTGAAGTTACTACACCATGACACCTGGGTGCAGGTGAAGCTGGGAAGTGGGACTCATCTGTCTTCCAAAGTTTGTACGACCAAAGGGTTAAAACAAGGGTGCGTCTTGGCCCCGACCTTGTTCAACCTGTTTATGGCAGATTTATCTGGCCGACTCAACACATGCAACTCCCACTCTCCAAGGCTCAGAGGTAAAACCCTAAGCAATCTTTTATACGCGGACGACGTGGTGCTTCTAAGCCACACATACATCGGCCTCCAGAATCTGCTGATCGAAATGAACAGTTACGCAACGGAAAACAACTTAAAAATCAACTTAAGCAAAACGCGTACGATGTCGATCAACACCAGGAATAAACACCAGTAGCCCTGGACTCTGGGGGGCCAAAAAATAGAGTCTTCACGCGAATATAAATACTTGGGACTTATCTTCGATACCGAAGGCTCATTCGTCCGGCAGATGGAGAAAACCAAAAGAAGAGGGGCCTTGATCGCTATCACACTGAAAAACTTAGCAAACCAACTAGCTGGACCGACACCATACTTAAAAGTCATCCAGGCTAAATTGCTCCCTTCAATTTCCTACGGTAGCGAGGCACTACGAGGAAGAGACTCCAAGAACCTAGACAACATCCAGGTAAAAGCATATAGAACTCTGTTCTCACTCCCGTCCTACACCTCGCCTGCCCAAATAAGGCTTGAGTTTGGCTTAAAAAAACAAGCCCTCGCAAGACAAGGAGCTTTCATTATCTGCTGCCACAAACTTCGCTCAGCCTTTAAAGACACCCTAAACGCAACGCTGTGGCAAGACATACAAAGCAGGGACGAATCTCAGGCACGCTCCTACTTGAAGGCAGCCTTGGAGGCTGTCAAGGCATCCGCACTTTGGGACATGCAACTGGGGCATAACCCTTTCAAAAAAGTGGTTTGGAAAAACGTAAAAACTATATCCCTAATAGAGGACAAGGCCGCTTTTGCAAAAAGAAACCATGCGTGGATGACATTAAACACGTACAAATCCTTGACACCACAACCTTACTTCAGCCAGGGCTACCCAAAAACAACAAAATTGAAGTTTTTGAAATATAGACTAGGGATCCCGCCCAGCAGAGAGCACCAACCACCATGGCTCAGGAGCAACGGCCATGAAGTTTGTCCGCACTGCAAATCAGCAATCGGAGACATATTACATATGACTTGCCTCTGCGAAGAGTTCCGACAAGCTCGTCGATTGCTATTAAGGGTCCAGTTCAAGCAGATAGGGACCAGCACGCGAAGTCAGGCTGTGCTTGCATGCTTAAACCCTGCAAATACAAAACTGAACTGCAGATATGTCAAATTTCTGACCACGATAGAGCAAAGTCTGCAAAATCTACAACTGGCAGCAACTTCTGGCTCTGGGACCTAAAAGGACGAACTCGGGGCCACAAAAGACTAGCCTGCCCTGGCTCAGGAAATACTGTTCGACAATCACCCTCGGTTTCTCACTGCATGCCTTTTTTAAGACGATTACACAGACCATATTGTCATCATATTTTAAGAAATTGTTTTAAATGTAACGAATGTACTGGTTTTAATTAACTATACATAATAAATTTACTTACTTACAAATGCTTACTGTCGAGCGTGACCTCGCTTTGGAAGGGGCAGCTCAAGCTACAGGGGATCCGATAACTCTGCACCAGATGCAGCTCGAGGCTGCTGAATACAAGGCATTGGCCACTGATGCCGCTAAGTGCTTAGCGAGAGACAGGGACGTCCGTCTATACAATCAAGGTGACAAAGCGGGCACATTAATAGCCTGGTTGGACAAGAAACAGAAAGTGCAGAGGGTGGTGGTGGAGCTCAGGGACGAATCGGGTGCCCTCCTAACTGAGCCTCAGGAGATAGTGCGAGAGTTTGCAGCACACTTCAAAAAGATGTACCGAAGGGGATCGTACTCCCGGAGAAGGACTCCTCTGCGCTCTTGGACAACATTAGGCTGCCTACCCTCTCTGACGCAGACCCAGAGACCCTGGAGAGTAAACTCACTGCAGAAGAGCTGGCCAAGGTGATTACCGAACTGGAAAAGCCCTTGGACCTAATGGTCTTCCGATTGAGCTGTACAAGCTCAAACCTGACAGAATGGGCCCACACCTTAAGCGTAAGTTTGAGGATAGTAAAGTATTGAGGAAAATGCCGAGAGACCAACGCATTGCCACAATAGTGGCCATACCGAAGGAGGGGAAACCCAAAGAGATGTGTGCCTCTTATAGGCCGAGCTCATTACTTAACGCCGAGCCCAAGATCCTCGCGCAACTGATGCTCACCAAATTGATTCATCAGGACCAGTCAGGCTTTATGCCGCACTGCAATACCATACTTAACTTAAGACGTCTCCATGGTGTACTGGGACGCTCCCACACGATCCAGGAGGATGTGGTTGTGGTCTCACTGGATGCCACAATGGCATTCGACATGATTGAATGGCCATACATGATGGCGGTCCTCAAAAATTTGGGTTTCGGCCCTAACTTCATCAGGTGTATACGTCTCCTCTATACTGAACCGTTGGGCCAGGTAGGGTTCAACAATAAGATCTCCGAGGTGTTCACGTTGGAAAGGGGGATGCGGCAGGGCTGCCCCCTTTTGCCCCTGCGTTTCGCCCTCTCCCTAGAGCCGCTCGTGTCTTCGATACAACAGGACCTCTCACTGCGGGGGTTCAAGTGGGCTGAGGGGTGGGAGGACCGGATTTTGCTCTATGCGGATGACATCCTCCTTTCCCTCACCTCCCCTTACAAATCACTCAGTGTTGCCTTAGATATTTTCAACAGTTTCGGGAGAAACTCCGGAAACAGTAACAACTGGTGGAAATCGGTGCTCTACATTCTACATGGCAACCCCCCTCAGTGCCATGAGGCTGTCCAATCAAAAGTCACAGAAGGGTTCACGTATCTGGGAATTTACATCACTGCTGATTTGACAGCCTGATATGAGAGAAACCTCTTACCTCTTCTGCGGAGGTTCAAAAGGGACACCGCCACCTGGAAAAAGCTCCCGCTGTCCTTACTGGGCCAGGCAGCTCTTTTCAAGATGATGACATTGCCACGCTTCCTATACGCTCTCCAAAACTACCCGGATTTAGTCCCGCAAAAGTACTTTAAAGAAATCGAAGCCACCCAGAGGGACCTATTATGGGCGTGACCGCCACGTATTTCACTCCACAAACTAACAATAGGGTGGTACGATGGGGGAATAGCATTTCCAGACATTAGGAAATACTACTGCGCAGCCCACCTCTCAGCTATTAATCAGGGTACGTACTGTGGTGGGGGCGATCCTGGCTACGGTATGGATAGATGGCTCCTTCCGGGCGGGAACTTCGAGACATCGCTCTACTCTAAACCTAATAAATCCCCCCTTATAGGAACCACAAAACACTCTGTCCAACTTTGGCACATTGTGAGCCGCAACCTGGGATGGGCAGATAGACTTACGCTAGCTACCCCACTCTGGGTTTATGAAAGGTTGGGTAAACTGGGTCACACTAAAGGATTCCGAAACTGGGATATGATAGGGATCTCCCGTAAAAAAGATCTATGGGGACCCAATGGAATGGTGTTGTTTGCCTCACTGCAGCAGACAAATGATTTAGCACAGACAGAGCTTTTTCGATATGCGCAGGTCAGGCAAATATTCACCCGGAACACCCCTCCCAGAATCCTCCCACCTAGAGGACAGACTGCTGGGCGGTCTCCTGCCGGAAAAGGCCATCTCCCTCACATACAAAAACCTCATACACCAAACCCCAGACCCCCTACTTGAACTCAGGAGAAGATGGGAGAATGACGGTCTTGTGATCGACGATGAAGAATGGAGGGAAGCGCTTTCCTCCCCTAAGGAGCTGGCAATATCAGCAAAATTGAGGCTGATAAAATTGAAAATCCTACATCGCAGCTACATCCCCGGTAACCAACTTGTATTAATGGGCAGGAGTGAGGAAGGGCTCTGTAGAAGACAGTGCGGGAAAATGGGGGCATTTATTCATATAATATGGGCATGTCCCCTGATACAAACCTACTGGAAGGAGGTGCATAACTGTATGCGTAATGTCTGTGGGGTGGAAATATGGCTTGAAATCAAAAGATGCCTCTTAAACATCTCGGAGCCCACAGATCTGACAGCAAAAGGCAAACTTTGGGCGACGCTCGGCCTTTCTATAGCAAAACGCAACATAGCTCGCCTATTGGGGGCAGTAACACCTCCAAAACTTGGTGCACGGAAAAAGGGCATGGACTAGTGTATGCTGCAAGAGAAGACAGTCTATGTGGCGCGGGGTTGCCCCCGGAAATGGATAGCAATCTGGTCTAAGTGGTTCAAATACCCTGGCGACCTGAGTGAGCCCCCACTGATCTCATCCCTTGACGTGCCGTTAACTCCTTAATGTGATATGCAATATTACCATCTTGTACTCTACTTAATTGAAATGTGTGATCTTTGTTTGCGCCCCTGACCTTGTAACACTGTTAAAGGAATGATTTCATGTATGCACTGACCATCAAGATTACCTGTACCAATAAAAAGAATTTTTCTGCTAGATTAGAAAAGTTTTCGTCCTGAGGAAAGGTCTTGCGAGCCCAGTACTAATGTTCATGCCCCCTAGTTTGATCAGAGAATTTCACAAAACCTATCCCCTGAAGGCTAATGCGGGAGAGGAGGGGGTTTTGCATGTGTCAGGACCGACCAGTTGGGGTCTCCATTAAGGAGCAAACAGCCACTCTCTAGTCAAAGTAGAAAGAGAGTGTTTGGTAGTTTAACCAGTTGGAGACATCACTTTCCCTCTGGTTTGTCTTCACTGGCAACTTCTTGGATCTCTCGTTCCTTTGTGCAGTGAAATTCCAAGATGGTGGCTGCCATCAGTTTAATATCCAATCAGCGTTCTAGTGTTGCCCGAGCTCTTCGTGTAGAGCATTTTGTGCACGCACTCTATGCCCGGTGCGCACTTTAACTGTTGGTTTCCCGGCGTGAGGAGCGTCTCTGCTTCACGCTGGGTTTTCAGTCAGAGTTTTCCCTTCAGGGGAGTAGCGTTTCGTCTCTCGCTTTTTCCTCTGTTTACCCGATGTGTGTCAACATTTGGTCCTGAATTTCTACGACTTGAGACATTTGGTCAGGTATTTCTTGACACACAGTTCCTAAACCTGGATAGTTTTCCTGAAGGAAGTGAGCGTATTTTGTCACAATACTTCTCGGAACTCATTATTCCTCCAAGTAAGTTCCCCAATTTTCAATTCTGTGAGGAGTTACAGAAATGTCGTCATGCCGAATTTGGAAAGAATATTTACTGGACTATTCTAGTCAGAGAAGATTGAGCTACAGAATTAATTAGAAAGGATATCTACCAGCATACTGACTATTAGGGCAATTCAGCTTATTGACAGCAGTTTGAAAACAGAACCTGCGTCGTCAGCCTAAGCTACCATTACAAACAGAACTCAATATCTGTACACTTATGCACCTGTCAAGGAAGCGCTAATTCTCAAGGAAGAACAGAATTCCTCCCTCCTACCTTTTGAATCTGACAGGAGAGAGAAAGCTGTGTAGGGAATTTCAGCGACCTCATCTCCAACTGTTGCATCAAGCAAATAGAAATATATATGTATATATTTATACTTACCACCTCTATCTTCATATCATCATCCTGTAGAGAAGAGAAGTCCCCACAGGTTAATTCATGCGGACTGCCTAACACCTTTTGTTGACAGGGCTGACATGGGCTTGCTCATGGCTACGGATGAGGGACAGGAGGATGAGAGTGACCCTCTCCCTGATCTCCTCTCACACAACTGTGTTGATGGATCAGTTGAAGGAGTCGTCTTAGCAGACAGCCTCACTGATCAACAACAAGTTGATTGTAGACAAGTTCTCAGTCAGTTTCCTGGTCTCTTTTTTTGACATCCAGTCAGACCACCTGGTGTACTCAAGAAGTGGATACAGGTAACAACCTGCCTGTAAAATGTAAAATTTACAGGCAGCCTGACTATGTCAGAGATTGATTCAGGACAGAGGTCATTAAGCCTTCAGATAGCCCCTTGGCTCCTTGACCCAAAACCTCACACCCCGGATGGTAAGAGAAAGGTTTGTGTTGACTACAGAGGCCTCAATGCCGTCACTAGGACTGATGCCCATCCAATTCCTAGAGCAGATGAAATGATTGGTGCTCTGGCCTCTACCAAGTATCTCAGTACATTTGACCTGACTGCTGACTATTGGTAAATCAGACTCTCTGAGGATGCTAAACCAAAAACAGCATTTTCAACCCTCCATGTGCATTATCAGTTTATTGTGATGCGTTTTGGTTTGAATAATGAACCTGCCATATTTCAGAGGCTGGCGAATAAGTTCCTGACAGATCTGGAAGCCTATGGTGCAGCCTATATACATGATATAGCTGTCTTTAGGTCTGTATTTAGGTCCAGCTGTGAGGAGCAGATGGTCTTTCTAGAAGTGAAGAACCTGCAAGTATAGCGGGACAGAGTCTATGCCACTCGGACGTGACCAGGAGGCACGAAGATACAATAATGCCCACTGATATTGGGAGGATCAGAAAAGTCAATGGTGACTTTGTCGCTTCAACTGTGGGGACCAGGCGACACCGAGAAAGACCAGGAGCCGTACACGAGCTGCCCCATGATGGATGTCGGTGTCTTGGTGGTCCGTGTCCAGTAGGAGCTCCAACAAGCCTTGGTAGCCGCAAATGGCATAGAAAGCGAAGCAGGAGCAACAATGGGACCAATAAGGTTAAAGGGACTCTCCAACAGTAGGAGAGTCAGAGCAGGCCCTGAGCAAGCAGGGGAGCTCACTGAAGCAGGAGAATACCCTCAAAAAGGCTGAAGGCACAGGAGTTGCCAAACGACTTCTAGTAGCTTACCAAAGATTAAGGCCCGTGATGCAGAGGATGTTTTGAAGATGCTGATATTTAAGAGAAGAGATGCTGGAGGCTGGAGTACCCTGTAGCCCGAAGATTGCTGGAATGCAGAGTCAACAAGCCTTGGTAATGTCAGGTTGATGCAGTGCACAGGAGTATGGTTCCGACAAGTCATACTGACCTATAAATTGTAGAGAGCACAGCTCAGGCCTCAAGAGAGTTGCAGAGCCACTACCTATGTTGCAGGGCCTCAGGAAGGCCATAGGACGACTGGAGCAGCAGACCGGTAAGCTTGGTTGCGGTGCCTGCAGGTGCAGTGGAGTGACTCCTTCACTCCAAGGGAGATTACTTTGGGAGTCATTGAAGCCCACATGTTTGTTGAAGAACGTGTAAGAAGCACAAACACAGACGACGAAGAAGACTTGCTGAACAGTGAGACTAGTAACAGCAGGAGTCTTCCGTGGTGCAGTCTCAGGTCCAGGCAAAGTCAATCGCAGTCCAAGTGTCCAGAGGGTCGACAAATGATGTAGTTCAGACTTGAGTCTTGTCCATGATGAATCTGAGGATCCTACCCTAAGGAAAGCGTTGAGATGACTTGGGGTCAGACAGAGGGGAGGTTCCTTTGTTCAGTTTCACAGCAGAGCAGGAGCCAAGGGCTCCCAAAACTAGCTGAAACTGGAGTTTCCAAGGAGGGCATCAAATTTGCCATTTAAAGCAATCTGGGGGCACTGGCAAGCGCCCCACCCTCAGATCAATACACTAAGACCTGTCTGGGAGGTGGCCACACCTACCTGTGACAGGAAACCTATCAATCTGATAGAGACTAATAGCTGCAGATTCCTTCACATAGAATTATCCCCAGGCGTGAGACTGGATCCAGAAACTTTTTGCCACAGCATCCCTGCACGTTGGGGCAACACCATGCGACTCTGCCCAGGCGTCGTCTGCGTACGTGATGTCAGCGAGGTCACATAAGCCTCACCCCGGCACGCCTACGTCAGTTTTTTCCTTTTTCGGGTGCAAGGCGGATCCGATCTTTGCTTAGGCCTGTTTTGGGCCCTTTTTTTCTTACATCCTTGTGACTATTTTTGGTGGAACAGTGTGCGAATGCCTTCGGGCTTCAAAACTTGCATGACATTTGGGCATCTTATGTCGGCGACGGACCCTCACCTCATTTGTATGTGGAGTTTAGGGGAAGATCACGGCACCACTGATTTTGAGGCGTGCCAACAGTTGAAGCCGAAATCACGGCGGGAACACCGGATGAAACTACTCTCAGCGTGTCTCTCAAAGTCGGCTTCATCCCCTCAATCAGCCTCAGCAGATGGCTTCAGAAACGGCTGTTGTCAACCTCGCCCTTCTGCGATGTCGCAAGAGCGTCGCTACCCAGTGGGTAAGTATCACAGTTTGTCCCTGGGGGCCGGTGTTTGGCCTACCAGGGGCGTGGGCTCTCTGCGGGTGATGCGGCCCTGAGTGTCGTCCTCCTATCCACCGTTTCCCGGTGAGGTGGTGTCGAGAGTCCAGATGGAGACATACACAGCGGCTTTGCAGGCCTCGCTGGCGTTTCCTCCTCCTTCCCCTCCTAGGGTGTCAGCGGATCACTTGCCTTGTGCGGGGTCCTCCGCGGCGCCGGCGGCTCCTACCACGGCGCCCACTGGTTTGGATCCAAGCTTGGAGGGTGTGGTGCTGTTGGGGTGCAGCTCTGCAAGGGTCCCTCCTTTGGACCATGGTGCCTCTGCCTCGCTGCAAACTCATGCGGGAGTCCCTGTGGTGTCACAGAAGGTTGTCGGGGCTCGAGTCGCATCCCCGAGCCCCGTTCGGGTCTCTGGGCCGGCGGAGGCCTTGTCCACGGCTGACCTAACTCCGCCACGGCGCCGGCACCTGCTGGTCCGGGCAGCGCTTCAGGGGTCGGTGGGCCCTCCTCGTCCCGCTCTGGGCCGAGGTTGGGCAGGGACCCTTCGTCCACCGCCGGGTCCCTCTTGTCTCTCCCCGCAGTCAGCGTGACTTGGAGGAGCCCTGTCCGGTGTCTCCCACGGCACCGGATGGTGTTGGCATTCTGCCTCAGGCGGCGAACTCTACGGCTCCACACATAGGTTGTGCCATGGATTATTCGTCTTCAGATGCCCCCTCTTCTCCGGAGGTTGGGTGCCTACTGGTGTCATCCTCCCTGGAGACAGGCCTCTGCGTGGTGTCTTTATCGCCTGCATCATCGAAGTGGCAGCTCCCCGCCATTTCCAAGGCCAAGGTGTTCACTGGTGGAGCGGCAGGTTCCACATTCTTCGGTTCCTTCTGACTTCCAGGTCTGGCCTTGCCCGCCCTGCTTGGCTTTGGGGATGGCCGCCTTAGTTTGCAGCCGGTGCCCATGTAGGAGCTGCTTTCTCCACCAAGGGGGCCAACGGAGGCGGGTGCGGCCTTCGCTCAAGCAGTAAATGTAAATGTAAATGTCATGGTACTTATAGAGCGCACTGTCACCAGACGGTCACCTTGCGGTGTCGCCTATTCGGCTTCCTGGCACTGATACTCATACCGCTGTGGAACCCCTCCTAGCTTTCCCTGTGAAGTGTCCACTCCTGGGCACCCCCAGGGTGAAGCCAGGCATCCTTAGCGTTGTTGGGGCCAGTGTGGAGGCTAAGCAAGCTATTGCCCAGAGTTGCAGCGTGGGGCCCGTGATTAGAATAGGCACCGAGGCGAGAATTAACAGGTCCGAGGAAATTGAGCCCGAGACCCTGCCAAGGCGGGAATCGAACCCTGGTCCCTGGCCAGAACTCTGCATCAGGGTCTGCCGCTCTAACCATTGAGCCACACTCCTCCAGGATACCCACGGCCGTGGGTATCCTGCGCATGGGTGACCCGGCTGCTCATTTCCCGTTGGACCATCTCTTGGAGGTTCTCCACCAGTGCTCTTGTGGGAGGGAGCTGTTGCTTCCCTTTGAGTGTTCACTCCTTTCCTCCCTGATGGGGGCTTGGAGGTGCCCCACCTGATGCAATCCGGTGCCCCACATCTTTTGCACCGGCACCTTCCAGCGTCGCGTGACCCGCCATTTCTTTCCCTCCACCCCTCTGCCTCAAGTCCACTTTTGCTGACTGCTTTTCCTTCCTTGCCGCCACTGTTGACTCTGCCATCCCAGAAGACCCTCTGGTTGGACTCTTGGGGGCGCAACATGTTCGCCTCGACCAGTGCTGCCCTGCGGGCCCTTAACACCTTATTTTTGTTGCCTAGGGCCTCCTCTTGTTTGTGGGACTCGGCTGAGTCCTTGGGGTCCGCAGCTTCCCAGGAGACTGTTCAGGTGGACTTACGGCATCATGTGTTAGATGGCCGAGAGCTAGCGGCGTTTATTCTCCGCTCTGCTCTGGACTTCTCGGAGGTGCTGTGCCGGGCCATGGCTTCCTCGGTCGCCCTCAGTCGCCATGCTTGGCTTCGGGGCGGCGTGTTCCCTGAAAACATTCGGGAGCGGCTGATCGATCTTCCGTTTGATGGCAGCCTGTTGTTCCATGCCACTGCGGACTCCGCCATCCAAAGGTTCCTGGCAGGGCTCCATCCTCCTACTCCTCCTCCTCCGCCTTATCCTCCTCTTCCTCCTGCCCCTCCTCAGAGACTGCTGAGTTGAGTTGGTTCTGGACTTTCTTTTGGGCCTGTTGCCCTTGCTGTGGAGTGTGTTTTCTGGCCATTCGAGTCCTCCTTGCTGGGACTATGGCGTTGTTGTCTGCTGGACGGCCCTTTGTGGCTGTGTGTGTTTTGCTGTTGTTATCTGCACAGAACTGGCCCTGAGATTAGGCCTTCTGTTTTTCTCTTGGGTTGCCTGACAAGCCTTCCGCTGTTTTTTTTCCCCCCCGTGGCTCTTTCGTTTTTCCTCATCTGCGAAAGTTCTTCCAAAGAGAGTTCCCATGTTTTGAGACGTAACGTACCCCACGTGGGGTAGTGGTAGCTGTTATACAGCTTGCGTTCTGCTAGGTGGTTCTGGTAGCCTTTTGGTGCCTGTTCTCCATGGTGTTTATGTATGTTGCCATTGCTTCTTGAGGTCGTGTGCGCAGCCCCTCGTGGTGGTGTGTCGCCCGCCTGGTCTTCCTGGTGCCCCGGCCTGTTTTTCCTTGTTTCTGGCAGCTTATGTCTGTTGTGCCGCTCTCTCTGGCCTGTGGCCTTCCATCTGGGGTGGGCTCGCATTCTTTTCCCTTGTTTCCTTGGGTCCTCTAACTTCTGCTCCTGGCTTTGGATGGAAGCTTTGTTGCCTTGGAGGGGTGTGGGGTACTTTGGCCTCTCTGGCCTTGCCCTTGGTTCCTCTGTTAAGTGTAAGGGCCTCTTCAGTCTTCTTTCATCTTCCTCCATTCCTCTTGGGGTCGGTGGAGTTCTGCTTGTGGGGCTCCTCTTGCCTGAAAGGGACCAGATTACTTTCCTGGTCCGCAGGTCTGGTCCCCTGTAGGACCCTCTATCCTGTCCTGGCTGTCCTGGCTGGTGGGGTCCTTTCGCAGACCCTCCTTCCCTGTGGGTATTGCTAGGGTATCTGTTTTACGTGAAGGAACCTGCGGCTAGTAGTCTCTATCAGATGTATGAGTTACTTACCTTCGGTAACGACGAATCTGGTAGAGGCGATTCTAGCCGCAGATTCCTCCACGGCCCGCCCTTCCTCCCCGTTCTGCGAGGACCCTTGGGTTGGTCTTGACACGCGCCTCCCGGTGGGGGGCTGTGTCTCCTGTGAGTGCATTCTTACGCTCATGATGGGTTGCCCAGCGTTGTTGCTGTCCCTCCCTCCTCTTTGGTTCTCTGGAGGGTGGGGTTATAGTGCTCCTGTGCCCCACTACTCTGGCTGCTCCAGAGTTGGGGGGGGGTTGTCCTTCAATCCCTGCCCTCCCATCCCTTCCTCTTGCTGCTGGGGGCCCTAGCCTCTCTGCTGTCCTCTGTGTTGCGGTCATCTGGCCTTGCACTTGTTAATGGGGAATGGTTGCCCTCTGTGCTGGGGTGGCTTGGAGTGTTGTTGTTCCTGTCTGTCTTGGGGCTGGCTCCCCTTCCCTGTTTCCGGGTGGGGGTTGTGAGCCTGCTGCAGGTGTCATGCCTTTTACTTATGTTCCCTATCTTTGGGGGAGGGGGGAAGGCTGTTTACATACTGGCAGGGTGGCTGCTCAGGGCTCTGCTCTGTTGTTTATTCTGCCCCTGCCTTTGGATACTGCAGTGTTGCACTGCTCCTTATGGTGTCACTTGTCGCCATTACTTTTTTCTACTCTTTCGCACACTGTTCCCATACTCCTACAGTTTTGCCTGGTGGCTCCGCTTTGCGGCGCGGAAAAGTTCTCAGAAGAAAACTGACGTAGGCGTGCCGGGTGGGGCTTATGTGACCTCGCTGATGTCACATACGCGGACGACGCCTGGGCGGAGTTGCTGGTGTTGCCCCGCCCCCGGCACGCAGGGATGATGTGGCAAAAAGTTTCCGGATCCAGTCTCACGCCTGGGGATATTTCTACGTGACGGAATCTGCAGCTAGAATCATCTCTACCAGATACATTGTTACAGAAGGAAAGTAACTCGTACTTCTACCCTCCCTTGCTCGAGCTTGGCTCAGCAGGAGAGCAGAATAGTGTCTGTGGTTGGCAGCAGCACTAGCTTGCAGTCAGGCCCTGAAAGGCTGCTATCTGGAGTACAGGGGTGTACCACAAGCGTGCCCCCCAGTATATGGGATCATACATCAAGCACTGGAATCAGGGTTGGGGTATAATTCCAACATGTTTGATACCAAACATGACTGGATTCAGAGAAGGCATCCCATCTCATAATGACTGATGTTCACTATATGAACTAAGATGGCTGACCGCTCTTAAAAAGCCTGGAGAATCGACTCCAGGGATTTTAGGGGTGTCCTGCTCATGCAGGGTCACCACCACATTTATAAACAAGCACCTTGACCTCAGGACTGAAGAGCCTGCCAAGTGGGTGATTTATAGGTTTAAAATGCATTGACCTCAGATATAAAGAAATGGATATCTGCCGTGAGAGGTGAAAGCACCAAACTACACAGGCTGCAATTGCAGGCCTGACGTCACAGTTTGAGTGGACTCCCATGGGAGGGGTGGCACAATACAAACATCCATTGAGAGACCTCTGGTGCACCTATGTTCTGGGTACCTCAGTACCATATACAAGGGACTTACAAGGCTACAGGGTACACCAGTAGCCAATTGTGGATGTAGAAAAGTACTTACCATGGTCAATCTAGGAAGGAAGCACAGAGAATAGGTTTGATTAGCATGATCCCAGTCAGACTAGATCAAAAATATACTGACACCAAGCACAAATTTACGGTAACCATGAAAACAGATCCTACTTTCCTACAATCACCATAAGGGTTGCCTGGATTAGTGCAAGGTGCATCACAATTTTGGTTGTGCACCATATAGTAGTAAGCCAGGTTCCTAGTTAGAAAATTAGAGATCAATTTAGTGACAAGAAAAAGAGCAAAATCACAAAAATCTATTAGTAGAACAATAACAAAAATCCGAAAAGTAGTACTGGGGTTAGGAATTTTTAAAGAAAAAACAGAAATGTAATGCTTAAAAGCATAAGGCGTTCCTGTTACACATATGGTACCTTCTGTTCCCCATCCCTCCTTCCTGTATACACTGTTTTGTTTTAATCTTCCAATAAAGATTTGTGAAATAGAAAAACAAAGCATACAGTGCAATCTGGTTGTGCTACACCGGGTTACCGGGTTAAATCTAAAAGTTCCAGCCGATCGCAAAAGAGCATGGGTCTTATACAGGGGGGAGCCTTGACCCGCTGAAAATACCTTGTTTGCATCGACATTGAGGGAGATGCGAGGAGGAAATAAATAGTCGTTGATCCTTAGGATGGAGGCAATGCATCGGCTCCGAGCCGAGCACAGTGGGAGATTGGAGATGGAGGTGATATGCCATTCACTCAGCGATGTGATTCAATACCCTCGATCCTCGCAGCAGAGGCGATGTGGTGGCATTAAAGGAGATGCACCGGTTCTGAGCGGTGCAACGGCTTTGGTGCATGGATTTTTGCTGGAGGAGCACTTTATACCCACTTCCAAGGGCCCAGGACTAATTGTCACAACTTGGCAATGCAAGACTCACATATTTATTTTATTTTATTTTATGTAGCTTGTAGAGCGCGCAGCTACCCCCGAAGGGGTGTCCCGGCGCTGAAATTCAGGGGTTGCCAAGGGAGAGGGGGAGTGAAGAAAAGGAAAATGGATAGACTAAAGTCCGGAGAAGAGCCAGGTTTTAAGTTTGGCTCGGAAGATTGCTTCGGAAGGACAGAACCTCAGCTCGAGTGGAAGGGAGTTCCACAGTCTGGCAGCAATGACACTGAAACCTCTGCCACCGGTTCTAGAAAGTCTGAACCGGGGAGAGATCAGGAGGCGGAGGTCATTGGATCTCAAGGATCTGGAGGATCAGGATATCGAGACCCGTTTTTTCAAATAGGAAGGTCCATAGTTGTTTACGGCTCGGTAAGTATGACAAGGAATCATCAAATTGGAAACCAAGATTCCGCGCCGAATGGACAGGGGACGGGGCAGGATCAAGCGCAGTGGGCCACCACCAAGCAGAGGGGATAGGGGTTTTCTGATTGAAAAACAGAACCTCAGTTTTATCAGCATTCAATCGGAGGTGGTTCGCAGTCATCCAGCCACTGATGTTATTAAGACATTGGCGGAACTTGAGGAATGCGGAGTCCGAGTGGTCCCTAAAGGAAAACACCAGCTGAGTGTCGTCAGCGTAAGAGACCACCCTAACTCCGTAAGACTCCACAACGTCAGCCAAGGGGGCTAGGTAGACGTTGAAGAACAGGGGGCTGAGGGCAGAGCCCTGCGGCACCCCGCATGATAGAGGTTTTATCTCTGACCTAAAAGGGCGTAGCAGTACCCTTTGACTTCTATGTGAGAGGAAGGACTCGATCCAGCCAAGGGCAGTGCCACCTATGCCAATCTGCTTGAGTCGGTCGAGGAGGATGGGGTGAGAAACCGTATCGAATGCTGCGGACAGGTCGAGGAGAACCAGCATGGCCTCCTCGCCCCTGTCCACGCATTCTCGGATGGTTTCAGATACTTCCAGCAGGGCCGTCTCCGTGCTGAATCCGGCTCGGAAACCGGACTGGGATCCGTGAAGCAGAGAGTAATCTTCTAAGTATTCCGTAAGTTGGAGCTGTACGGCTTTTTCCAGGACCTTGGCGGGTTTAGGAAGGAGGGAGATGGGACGGTAGTTAGTAAAGACAGCGGGGTCTGCGTCTGCCTTTTTCAGAATTGGGATCACCAGAGCCTCCTTCCAGGTGGTAGGGAAGAAGCCATGGTGGAGGGAGGCATTCCAGACGGCAAGGAAAGGGCAGGCAAGTGAAGGTGCCAATTCTCCCATGATTTTCGCGGGAACAGGATCGGAGGGGGCACCCGATTTGCAGCAAGTGAGTAATCTGATGGCCTCGTCCAGGTTGAGTTTATTGAATGAATGAAAGGACGGAGACTCTGGGGGACTGGTGAGAGAAGAGTGGGAGACCAGCTCAGTGGGGAAGGAGACACAGAGTTTGTTGATTTTTTCCAGAAAGAAATCTGAGAGTCCCTCACAGAGAGCCTGACTAGCGGTGTTCTGGGGGGCCCTGGCCGGAGGATTAATAAAGTCTTTAATAATGTTAAAGAGCGTTTTAGATGAGTTTTTAGCTTTATTAATTTGAGCGGCAAAGTGATCTTTCATCGCGCCTTTTTTAAGTTTAAGAAATTGTTTTAGGGCCGTTTTATAAAGATGTTTGGCTTCAGGGTCATAGTTAAGTCTCCACTTGCGTTCAAGAGCCTTACATCTGCTTTTCTCCTCCCGAAGGGGAGTGGAGAACCAGGGAGCAGAGGGTCGCGACCTAGAGGAGGAGATGGATATCTGGGGAGCAATAGAATCAATTGCTTTAAGGAGAGTGGAGTTCAGCCTAGAAATAGTTTCATCGATGTCCGGGGAGAGGTGCTCCGATTGAAAGTGGAATATTGGGTCTAGGGTAGCGCAAGTAACCTTATGCCACTTTCTTCCCAGCTCCTTCCTAGGGGCCATTGGGGCAGATTTGCGTCCCAAGGTGAGAGAGAATGGGATGAGGTAGTGATCAGTCCAGGTAAGAGGGAGAGGCTGAAGGACCGTGATGAGTGGAAAATTAGCGAATACAAGGTCCAGCGTGTGACCTGCCACATGAGTGGGACCTACAACCAGTTGTTTAAGATTGAGGCTCTCCATAGTATCTACCAGGTTGGTAGCCTTAGTACATAGCGGGTTGTCTATGTGGAGATTAAAGTCGCCCAGGACAATAAAGTTTTGGTGTTTAATAGATAGGTCAGCCACTAAGTGAACAAGGGCAGTGAGGGAGGGGGCGGTGACGGGGGGGGGGGTAGTAGACTAATATGCCAGCCAAGATAACTGACGCAGAGTCAGAGACAGAGAAATACATGGCTTCGATTGTGCCTATATCAGCAAGTTTAATAAAAGTCAGCTGGAAGGAGGATTTAAATATGATGGCTAGACCACCTCCAGGTTTACCTCCAGCCCGATTCAGGCATTTGATGTCATACCCTGGGGGGATAGCCAAGTATATATCCGGCGAGGAAGAGTCTGTAATCCAGGACTCTGTTAGAAAGAGAAAATCCCATTCATCAGACGAGATGGACATCCAGATGTCATTGGCATGGCAGGGAAGAGATCGACAATTAACCAACCCTGCTCGTAGAGTGTACTGATTGGAGGATGATAGTTGTGGGGGGGGCAAGGGAAAAGGCGAGGTTGGCAGGGCGGGAGGGAGAAGTTGCATTGTGAGCAGTGGTAAGAAGCAGATTCCAAGTGTATGGGGATACAGCGAAGGCTGTTCGGGCATAGGCACGTATTGAATGAGCGAAGTTGGGTAGTAGTCCAACAGATGCGGGGAGGGCTAGTGGGTGAAACAGGGGGACTGGCCCTGGGCCCGGTCCAGGCCCGGACGGGCCCAGACGGGCTTGCCTTTGGCGCGCCTTCGGCGCGCTGACGGCGCGCCCGCTGCGCCCGTCCGCTGCGCTTCCTGGCGAAACACATCTTTTATGTCCGTGTGAGAGGGAGCATGGGGGGTGTGGCCAGCTGAGGTGGGCGTGTCCGCCGTGGCGCCTCGCCCTCAGTGATGGCGGCAGGTAGCGTTCGTTGCAGCGCTAGGAGCGCTGTTTAGGTGCACAGGTAAGTGTGGTTAAAAGCAGAGTATTACACAGCAAAGTTTTTAAAAGAAATAGATTCACTCCCGGCTTCCGCCTCAGGAGACTCCCAAATTATAGTGACGCGCTTTTCCAGCAGCGCGCGCTATATAGTATCAGAGGGGGGCGTGGCCAGCTGAGGTGGACGTGTCCGCCGTGGCGCCTCGCCCTCAGTGATGGCGGCAGGTAGCGTTCGTTGCAGCGCTAGGAGCGCTGTTAAGGTGCACAGGTAAGTGTGGTTAAAAGCAGAGTATTACACAGCAAAGTTTTTAAAAGAAATAGATTCACTCCCGGCTTCCGCCTCAGGAGACTCCCAAATTATAGTGACGCGCTTTTCCAGCAGCGCGCGCTATATAGTATCAGAGGGGGGCGTGGCCAGCTGAGGTGGGCGTGTCCGCCGTGGCGCCTCGCCCTCAGTGATGGCGGCAGGTAGCGTTCGTTGCAGCGCTAGGAGCGCTGTTTAGGTGCACAGGTAAGTGTGGTTAAAAGCAGAGTATTACACAGCAAAGTTTTTAAAAGAAATAGATTCACTCCCGGCTTCCGCCTCAGGAGACTCCCAAATTATAGTGACGCGCTTTTCCAGCAGCGCGCGCTATATAGTATCAGAGGGGGGCGTGGCCAGCTGAGGTGGACGTGTCCGCCGTGGCGCCTCGCCCTCAGTGATGGCGGCAGGTAGCGTTCGTTGCAGCGCTAGGAGCGCTGTTTAGGTGCACAGGTAAGTGTGGTTAAAAGCAGAGTATTAATGGCGTCCAAGTGGTTGGAAGTCTTTGATGTCCCTGAAACTTAATTTCTGATAGATACATCTGCCTGTGGATTCCTTCCCTTTTGAATTACCCCTTGGGCAGCATTCCATGGAAACTTGTTCCTAGCTCTTCCACGTCGACGAAGACGTCACAATGACTCGGCTCCGCTCGTGACTCCGTCTGATGCTTTCGGAGCCATAAGTAGACCTCGTCGGCGTGCTGATGGCAGGTCCCTTTTTTCCACGCTGTTGATGTGTAACGGTTTCCTCTGGGACTCTCCATTTCCTTTGCATAACTTTGTTACTGTTTTCTTCCTTGGTGTAGCAGCACGATGGCTACTTTGAAGAAATCGGGTTTCAAGCCTTGCAGGAAGTGTGGGGGCCATGTGCCCATCACTGACCCCCATGATGACTGCCTCTGGTGCCTGATATCGGATCACAATGTTGAGGGTTGCTTATCCTGTCTGAGGATGAATCCAAAGGCACTGAAGGAGTGGGAAGCAAAGCTTTTCATGGCCCAAGTGAAGAAGGAGAAGAGGGGCCACAAGAGCTCCAAGTCAAAGTCATCGGCTTCTCAGACTTCGAAGTCGACATGGGTCTCAGCATCGCAGGACTTTGAGGTTGGTTCTCCGTTGCATTTTTTAAATGCGATGTTTGGCATGTTCGCCAAGGCAGCTCTCCCTACCAGTGTGCCATCTGGCCCCATGGGTCCGCTTGCTTTTAACTTGGGTATCCACCAGCAATATACCCAGGCACCCTTTGTGCCTTTCGTGCCTTCGGCTCATGCATGGAAGTTCCCCGGTACCAAAGTATTTGACACCGGTTTCACAGACTCTGGTGCCATCTGGTGTTGGGCCGCTGCCTTCCCGGCTTCTAGCGACACCGTTGCCTGCTTCTGAGGGTCTTCCTTCAACGCAAGTGCCGATGTCTCCGGCGCCACACCTGGCGCCACTGACAGCGATTCCGAAATTGGGGTCCAGGAGAGAAGCCCAGAGACTTCCGGAGGAAGAGGTGTGCCTCTCAGAATCAGTCTGAAGAGGGGGAGATCCTTGACTTCATGGATGATTTTGAGGGCCTTCAGGAGACCAATGGCTTGGACACTTCCCCGGAGTGGGAGCTTTCTTCCCCGAAAGCTTTGCCCTCATAGGATGTTGCTCCATACCATTCTGTTATCTGTAAAGCTGCTGAGCTTTTTGAATCTTCAATTGCACACGGCAGAGGTCAAGTCAAATATCCTAACTGAGGTGTTGCATTCTCCTTCTTCTGCTATTTTGCCATTGCTGCCTTTCAATGAGGCTTTGACAGAGCCAATTATGGAGATGTGGTAGAAGCCCTTATCTGCCCCTGCTGTTTCGAGGACAGTGGCTAGATGGTACAAGCCAGCTCCAGGCGATCTGGCTTTCCTTACTGCTCACCCTTCGCTGGAGAGCTTGGTGGTACAGGATTCTTGCTCGTCCTTTCTCACCACTCTGGGGATAGAGACTCAAAGAAACTGGAGCAGTCTGCTAAGAAAGTTTTCTCCTCAGCCAGCATGGCCATAAAATGAACCAAAGCCACATGTTTTTTGGGAAGGTATATCCATACCTTGTTGGACTCTACTAAAGAGGTGGCTCTTAAGCTGCCTGAGGATGACCGCGGACACTTCTTGGAAGTGTTGACAGATACACAGGTGGCTGCTTGTCAGGTTATCCAGTCAGGATTAGATATGGGCCACAGCAGACTCTGTGGCCAGGGTGATGGCTTCTTCTGTGGCCACCAGAAGGCATGATTGGCTGAGGTGCTCGGGATTCTCTCCAGATGTACAGGCTACTCTGCATGATCTGCCTTTCGATGGGTGCAAAGGCTGATTCAGCTCTGCATCGCTTCAAGGACAGTAGGGCTACTGCAAGATCATTGGGCCTGCAGCTTCATCCTAGGGGCTTTGGATTCAGGAGATATCGAGGTCTTGGGAAATCAGCTTCTTTTCAAGGCGTCAGCAGCCGCAGCAGCAGCAGCAGCAGCAGCAGCAGCAGCAAAAGCAAAATCCTCTGTACAGGTCATACAGAAGAAAGGGTAAAGGCCGCCTGCGGGGGCCCTCCTGTTAGCAGTCCTCCTCTTCCTCCCCTGTCCCCACCACCAGGACCACAGGGAAGCAGCTCTGGATCCCCCATTTTAGAACATGTTGGTCCCGTAGGAGGCCGTGTGTCCCATTTTCTACAACATTGGAAATCAATTACATTAGATCTTTGGGTTTTGAAACCTACAGAAAATGGGTATGCCCTTCCTTTCCAGGAGTTTCCCCCTCCATTCCCTCCTCGCCAGGTCTGGTGTTCAGAGGACCATTTGTTGCTCTTGCAGCAGGAGGTTCTTGTCTTATTACAGAAAGGTGTGATAGAGTTGGTTCCAGAGCAGGAATGGGGTCAAGGGTGCTACTCCCGGTATTTCTTGATCCCCAAGAAGGAAGGTCGGTTTAGGCCAATTCTAGACCTTAGGATCTTGAATCTTTCCCTCAAGCAGAAGAAGTTCAAGATGTTGACCCTGGCTCAGGTTCTTCAGGCGCTGCAACAGGAAGACTGGATAGTGTTGATCAACTTGCAGGATGCGTATTCTCATCTTCCTATCCTGAAGTTGCAACAGAAGTATCTCAGTTTTACGGTGGTGTCTCAACACTATAAGTTTGTGGTCCTTCCTTTCGGTCTTACTTCTGCACCTCGGGTCCTAACAAAGGCAATGGCGGTGGTGGCAGCTCATCTCAGAAGGTTGGGGATCCCTGTATTCCCTTATCTGGATGACTAGCTGCTCAAAGCCAGGTCGGCACAGATGGTGCTGCATCATTTGCAAGTAACAACACAGCTGTTGTTCGACTTGAGTTTCTCGATAAATGTACCCAAATCTCACCTGGTGCCCTCTCAGCACATGCTCAAAAAATGCAAAAAATGGTTGTGCACAGGCTCATAAGTTGAAAGTAAAATTAACGTTTGTAGCGTGCCGCAGAGGTATCACTCTCTAGACCTTGGAGTGTTAGTCAATGATACACATAAAAGCATCGCTTAAAATCAAGGGACAGCCCTCCGGGTACAGCATGAATCGCAGTCCGTGATAATGTTTAGTAAATCAAATAGTAATCCAAAGGTAGACCCCAAGTTCATTCAAAAATGAAGAAAAAATAAGGTTTATTCAATCCATGAATATTTTGTTGTGTCTTTTCTTTTTCAAGTCTGCAAACTCATTCAATATAACAACATGATTTTAACAAGAGTATTCCCAATGCATTTCGTGCATCTCAGTGCACTTCTTTAGGGGAAATCTAAAGATGAACATAACATTTAACTTAATGAGTAACCACTCCGCTTAGTCAGGAGAATACAATATGAAGGTTTCGATTAATTAGGTGATCAGTAAAACAGCGATTTTAAAAGACGAATCGGGTAGTTATTATGAAGTGCTTTTATTCTAGCAATATAAGTGATTATAGTAATCAAAACAACCATTGCAATTTGTTTTATGTCATGCAAGTTGGTTAGTTCAAACAATAATTATGGCAGTGATGCTCCAATGCTTGGAAAAAGTGAGAAGTGAGTCTGAAAATCCTCCTATGACAGGAGTTTTGTAAATTTAACTAAACAGGTGCTCCGTGAATGGAAGTCTACGCGGCAGTCAATCATGGCATATTGTGCTCTTGCGGGCGCATTCAAATGTGCGGGGAAGATAAACAGAAAAAGGTGTCCGAGTTGGGTTATATACTTCTCAACGTATGCCGGAATTATCTTACCACTAAATCAAGGTGATGGGCTCTTCATTATTTGCGTGTGTTCTCGCAATCGGTAACCGGGTGAACTCAGCGTGGTGTTAATGTGTTTGGAAATAGAAAGCAGACTATGTGAACTGACGTTTTGACGGCGCCATCTTGGAATGGGTGTCATAAGTGTCTCGTTAATATATCGCGACAGGTTAACTTTATAGGTGTTTCTTAGTAAAGTAGGGATGTAATCAGGTGATGAACGTTAAACCGTGTGAAGGTGTAAGGTGGTGAGTTCGATGAGGCTGAAAGTGATCTGAACTATCTTAAAAGGAACATAATATATGAAAAAGGAAAGGCGAATTTGGTGACGAACACATGAATTGTCATTGGTTATACTTAAGGGTGATCAACGCAGATCTATAGAAACAAAAACTGGAGGAAAAAATGCAAATCAAAGCAGAGGGTGCTTAAATCAATATCCTGGGACTATGAAGTCTGTGCTTGATGAATGTGTGTAAAGACCAGGGTGTCAAGGACTGTGGAATGAAATTCCAGAAGTTCTGTTTCTCCATAGTTCATAAGTAGCATGCGAATTCCAGACAGTCATTGAGTCCATTTGGCTTCATGGAATTTAATAAGTAGATCCACCTGTTCTCTCTTTGTAATAAGGTTTTGTTATTATCCCTTCCAGCCATTTTCTACACTGTTTCAAGGACGGTGAATCTTAATTGAGCTATACTGTGTTGTCGTTCATTAAAGTGGACGGCTATTGTCGACTTCAGATTTTTTATCCTTATATTGCTTTTATGTTCCATCGCTTGGCCGGTTGTCTGGTCCAAGAACAAAAGAAATCTTTCTCAAAACGAATCACCCCCGCCCTAAAAATCTATGATGCCAAGATCATCGCTGCAACACTATATGGAGCCGATGTTTGGGGTTACAAGGACTTATCATGTTTGGCCATTGCCCAGAATAGATTCCTGCGGAACCTGGTAGGTCTCCCGCAGTCTGCACCTATAAAACCCCTGTTACTAGATCTTGGTTGCAGACCTATCACTGAGCTGGCACAGTATCGCCTAGTGGCACTATGGCGCCGCCTCTGGACAACCCCAGAGCTTAGCCTTTTCTGCCGTGAGCTTGATGAGGTAAAATCATTGTGGGGCGCGCTAAAGATACCATGGCTCAGGGAAGTCAAAAACATTTTGCATATGATGGGCCTACCAGAGCTATGGTCTAACCCAGGGGGGTGCATCTTTCCATCTAAACCTGAGTTTAAGGCCCTTTTCTGGGCCTGGAAAAGATCTATTTTAGTTGCCCAATCTTCGGATGCAAATTTAACAGGTTTATTCTTGATGCATAAAGCCATTCCCTTTCTAGAGCAGTATTGGGATCTGATCCCCAAAGTATTAGACCGTAAGCTGTACCACCAGTTCCGTACAGGTACTTTGCCTGTTAATTCCTTTACAACAAAGTGGGTAACAAAAGCAGGAAGCAAGTGTTTCTGGTGTCCCGACCAGGAAGAAAGTGTTGGTCATCTATTCTTTGGTTGTCCTGTCTATCGATCCCCTCGTAACAAGTGGCTAAAACCCATATGTGTAACCCTGAACTGTAGCAGCCATCGAGATGCACTGTCCAAATTACAAGAAATTAGATCAGAAACGGTTGTGGTTTGTGTTGCCAAATTTTTGGGCTGGTCCTGGTTGATTCGAGCTAAGAGATTGAATATGCTTTTAAATTGATTATTTTAACCATATGCATTTTTTTTTTTGCATCCTGTTTGTTGTGTATTTTGTGGATTCCAACGGTATTAACTTATGTGTATGTCGTAATCATCTTATTTGTATTGGGGATCCGCTAGTGGAATCTTTTTATTGTGTATGGTTTGTATGTTGTCTTTTATGAATTGCTTTTATTCGAAATAAAGACATATAAACTCGAACTCGTTCCAGGATGCGGGTCTTTATCTTTCTGATCGATAAATGTACCCAAATCTCACCTGCTGCCCTCTCAGCACAACCTGTTCATAGGGGCAGTACTGGACACTACGGTGTGTCAAACTTTTCCGCCTCCGCAGAGGATCCTTGACATCAAGGAAATGATTCCTTTGTTTCACTATGATATGGTTGTTCTTGTCCTAAAGGTCTTATGCCTGCTCAGTTTGTTCCCTTCCTGCATTCTTTTCGTAAACCATGCACACTGGCACATGAGAGATCTCCAGTGGTGCCTCCACAGACAGTGTTATCAGTACAATGGAGATCTTGGAGGGATCATCAGAATCTCCATAGACACTGTGGTGGAGCTGTCTTGGTGGGGTTTTTGGTGCACTTGTCTCAGGGGAAGCCTTTTCAACCTACTCTGCCTGGGGCCCCAGTGATCATGGATGCCTCCACTCTAGGGTGGGATGCACATCTGGGGGATCTGGAGGTCAAGGGTCTTTGGTCTCCAGAGGAAAGGTTGTTTCACATCATTCTTCTGGGACTGCAGGCAATACGTCTGGCTCTCAAGGCCTTCCTTCCCTCCCTTTGCGGTCGTTCTGTTCAAGTCCTGACGGAGAACACTACTGCGATGTGGTTTATCAACAAACAGAGAGGAGCAGAGTTGTATTGCCTCTGCCGAGAGGCTCTGCGGCTCTGGTCCTGGTTTCCAGACCACCAGATTTATGTAATGGCAAATCATCTGGCCAGAGTGCTGAAGGTACGTGTGGACAGCCTCATTCGGCAGTACTCAGTGGACTATGAGTGGAGGCTTCACCCGGAGGTGGTTCACTGCATCTTCAGGTTGTGGAGGTCTCCTCGGGTGGACCTGATTGCTACTCATGAGAAAGCGCACTGCCCGTCGTTCTGCAGTCTCCAGGATCCAATGCAGGGAGCATTGAGGGATGCATTCCAACTGATTTGGAGCTGTAAGCTTCTTTACGTGTTTCCCCTTATACCCTTGATTGCTTGGGTTCTGAGACTGGGCCAAAGTATATTGATCGCCCCGTATTGTCCAAAAAGTGTGTGGTACACAGATCTTCTTCACCTCTAATCGTACCTTACGCTCTGTCTCCCTATCAGGGCAGAGCTCCTCCCGCGGTTGCCGGGGCTCACAGATTCTTTACGCATTTCCTCCCATACCCTTGATGCCTCGAGTCTGAGGAAGATTCGCCAAAACCGGGCCCAAGTCATACTGATTGTCTCGCATTTGGCCGTGAAGGGTGTGGTACACAGACCCTCCGCTCCATATCTCTCTCAGGGGAGGCCTCCTCTCACAAGGGCAGGTGCACACCTCCACCTCCAGAGCCTGCACCTTCATGCCTGGAGATTGAACGGGCAACCTGAGTTCTTTCTGTCTCGCACCGGATTTGGTGTATGATATTTTATCGGCCAGAAGACACTCCACCAAATCTGTTTATTCCTGTAGATGGGCCAGATTTGTGAAGTGGTGTGGAGAGAGGTCAATTGATCCCTAGGAGGACCATTTATCTGATGTGCTAAGCTTTTCAATCTCTTTGGCCCAGCAAGGTTGTGCTGTGGCTACTGTTAAGGGTTACTTGTCGGCTTTATTAGCCTTCCTTTATTTTCCAGACCAGCCTTCGTTGTTCAAGTCTGCCATAGATATGTGGTTCATTAAGGGCCTCACTAATTCATTTCCCCCCACTCCCCTCATTATGCCACAATGGGACTTAAATTTGGTTCTGAGTTAACTGTTTGGTTTTCCTTTTGAGCCTTTTCATAGTTGCCAGTTGAGGCTTCTCAAATTCAAGACTGTTTTTCTAATTGCTATTACCTCTGCCAGGAGGGTCAGTGAGTTTCAGGCCCTTAGGACCTCATTTATGAGAAATGACGCATCGCTGCGTGAAAGCAGCGATGCGTCACTTCTCAATCCGCACTCCTTGCGACATACCTGATGTGTCATATTTAATGTATGACGCATCATGTCGCAAGGAGTTATAGATACGTCAGTATTTCTGACGTATCTGTGTTCGCAAAAGTGACGCGTTGCTGGAGTGTGGCAAGCCCCATGTGAAAGGGCCTGCATCAGTCTTACGCCTGCTGTGAGGCAGGCGCAAGATTTTGATGCAAAGGCGTCCTAGAAGTGACGCAGTGAAATCTCATAGATTTCACTGCGTCACTTCTACGAGGCTTTTTGTGGGGGAACGCCCCCCCTGCATCCATTATACCTGATGCAGGTATAATGTAGCACAGGGGTTTACAAAGTGACGCATCTGCTTAGATGCATCACTTTGTAAATAGTGCGCAACAGGAGGCATGTTTTACGCCGCCGATGTGTCACAAAAAGTGACGCATCGGAAGCGCAAAACTGTCACAAGGCCTCATAAATGAGGCCCTTAGTTTTGAGCATCCTTTTGCAACCATCCATGCAGACAAGATGGTTCTTAGGACCAGAGCTGCTTTCCTCCCTAAGGTGGTTACATCTTTTCATCTAGGGAAGTCAGTCACTTTACGCACTTTCTATCCCCTCCTTCACACTTCCAAGGAGGAGAAGAGACTGCACCGCCTGGACCATAGAAGGACGGTCAGCTTCTACTTGCACCGAACGAAGGACTTGAGGCTGGATGGTCAGCGCTTCGTTGGTTACGTGGGATGAATGAAGGGCAAAGCTGTCCACAAGAGAACGCTTTCCATGTGGATCATCTTGTGTATCAATATATGCTATGCCTTGGCCAAGTAGGAGCCTCTTGAAGGTATTAGAGCTCATTCTACTAGAGCAAAGCGTTCAACATCAGCTTTGGCTAGAGGTGTCCCTGTGGTAGACAGCTGTAAGGCGACAACATGGGCCTCCCTCCACACTTTTGCTAAGCATTATTGCTAGGATTCAGAGGTGAGGAGGGATGGCCATTTTGCACGTTCTGTGCTGCTAGACTTTTTGGTATGAGCAGGTGGTCACCCTCCACCGGGAGAGGGGCTGCTTGGGGATTCAATTCAAAAGGTGAGGAATCCACAGGCAGATGTATCTATCAGAAGAACAAGTTACTTACCTTCGGTAACACTTTTTCTAGTGAATACTATATCTACCTGCGGATTCCTCACTGACCCACCCACCTCCCCGTTGTCTACCTACCTATACCGAAAAGGTTTTTGTGCAGGACATTGTCATTAGGAAATGTCTTGGCATTAGATTTTCCTGTTTTCCTTCTTCTTTCATTCATATACTGTGTATATTTGTGTATATATGTATATATTGTATACTATGTATACTTGCAATATGTTGTCGATCCACCCGTTCGGCTCGAAGGCACGTAAAAAATGGGTGGAATTGACGTCAGCACGCTGACAAGGTCTTCTTATGGCTCCGGTGATGTCATATGGAGTTGCGAGCAGAGCTGTGCTATTGTGACATCGACGTGGGAGATCTATGAAAAAACTTCAGTGGAATGCTGGTGCAGGGGCAATTCCGTGGAATGCTGTTGCAGGGGTAATTAATGAGGAATCTATAGTTAGATAATGTATCCATAAAAAGCATTACCGAAGGTAAGAAGTTTGTTCTTTTGGTAGATGCATCACATCCACCAACCACTAAGGGACCCCACAGAGCAGTTTACAGTCTGTTGTCTAAAGCTTCAAAAGAAAATTTTGGTGAAACATATGGAATTCAAGTCTACAAAAGTGTTTGAATGATACTTATTTGAAATGGGAGTGCGATTCACAGCTGGAGTGCACAAACCAAGGATTTAGAATCATCCTGGGTCTGTCTTTAAGTATTGATTAGCGGACAAAATGAGCATGCCAATTCTTCAGAATGACCCTTTACTTTGAATATGAAAGTGTCTTTCCCTTTATTCACCTATATCTGAAGCATATATTCTTAAGCTTCACTCACTTTCCTGCCAGAAACAAATGCGAGACACTTAGCAGGACACTTGCTGATTCCCTCCTTGTTCCTTCAAAGACAAAACATGCTGCTGTGCTCCGTACTA
Source organism: Lissotriton helveticus (assembly GCF_964261635.1). Taxonomy (NCBI): domain Eukaryota; kingdom Metazoa; phylum Chordata; class Amphibia; order Caudata; family Salamandridae; genus Lissotriton; species Lissotriton helveticus. The sequence continues at coordinate 110,682,241 of NC_136070.1, read as the reverse complement.
CTCATAATCCCTGTATATAATAATACATGGGATTCTGCAATCCCTGTATAAAAACCCATCTCTAATTTCTTTATAATTGGCAACATGTGTCTCACCTGGTCACCAATTATAAAGAAATTATGTCAGAACTCAACTATATTAACTTATTATAGTAGAATTCTGACATCACAATGCCTGCTGACAGAGCCGGCAGCTGAGGGGAAAGGCGGGTCAGGTCATAGAGCATAATTAACGCAGCTGTCTAAAGAACAAAAACAAAACAATGTTTTGCTCTCCTCCTCCTTTGCTTTATAGCTGTGCAATGCCAAGCAGAAAGCAGATATTTGTGGAATCATGTTTATTGTTGCACTCCTTGGGTAATTATAGAACAGTTAGTCTATCTGCATGTTTCTAATGTGCCTTTAAAAAACTGGCTTGTATTAAACCACTTCTAATATGTCCTTATAATGTATGACAGGAAATACTTCATCCTGTAAATAATAGATGAAAGCATGCAATCCCTGTATAGAAATTAAAACAAAACTGCTCTGTTTTCCTAGATGAGTAGTGATAAGCAAAAGGAAGATATGTATGGTAACATGTTTATTGTTTCTCTGCTCCAGGTCATAATGGGACAGATAGAATCCCCCTACATGTTTCTACACATTCTGAGCCACAGTTACTTTTAATAATCTTACTCGTATATAAACTGATTCTAATATATTTTTGCAACAAAGATCTAACTGCTTTTGGTCTGTTTTTTTATTTTTTACTAGAGATTCCAATTATATTCCTCAAGTTTACCAACATCCCATCTCTTTCATATGAAAAAAGCACCAGCACATCAAGAATTTAAGTACTTTGGGGGAAGGGTTATGCTGTGAGCATGTATTATACTAATTAAAGTATCACCAGTCATACATATCTGATGGAGACATTTAGCTGCACATTCCTTAACTTTTTAATTCTCTCCTGGCGTCAGACTGGGTCTGTAAATTTTTCAGCACTACCTCGGCGCACGGGGAGATAGTGCCACATGACTCTGTGGTGACGTTGACTCCGGTTGTGAAGTTAGTGGAACATATACGTCTCCTCCGGTGCGTGGGTCCGTTTCTTCTTTTCCGTGCTGTAACGCAAATCCGGAAAGTGGTTCCAAAGGCTGTTTCTGGCCTACTTTGACAGGTTTTGTCGACGGATAACAGTGTGCTTTTCTCATGTCTTCAGGCTTTAAGATTTGTGGATCTTGTACTCCACAAATGTCAGTTACAGACCCGCATTCCGTTTGTATGTGGTGTTTAGAGGAACACCACAACTCCGAAGACTGGTGCTCCTGCCAGAAACTGAAACTGAAGGCGCACAAGGAACGCTGTATGAAACTCCTGGCAGCTCGGCTGTTGCAGTCTACCGAGACTTCACTTTGGCCTCCTTCTTCTCGTTTAGAGGGCCGTTTGGGATATTGCAAGTAGCTAGTTCCATGACGTTATAAAGGAAATTGGGAGTGTTCCTTTATATTGAATCAGAACTCCGTCGTGACTTGCAATATCCTTATAATGTATAGCACATACCTTGTAGGCCACTAGGCTCAGTTAGATGCCTTTTGTTATATCGCCCCATCTACAACCTTAAGATGCTCCACAGAGTGGGAGGAGAGAAGTGTATTTACACATGAGAACTATCTAACAGCTTTGTAATGTATCAACTTGCATGCCCTCAGTGGTATCACCAGTGTGTCATGGGGCTGTAGTTCAAGGAAGTATATGGGCACCCTGAGTGCTGTTTGAGGGTGCAGTGGGCTCCTCGGCACCTGCGGCACCAGTGGAAACTACGATCCTGTATGGATTTTGAATTTAAGTGTAAAGAGATAATCAAGTAACATGTTATTGATTTGCTGCAGATGTGATCTGGCTTTTTGTATTATGTCTAGGAATCTCCTCAAACTGCTCAGGACAATGAAGCCACAGCTCAAGAGTCCTCGGAGGAAAAGGTAACTGCAATCAGCAGTAGATCTGTATTTGTGACATCAATGTGTGAGCAGCAAATTGGTACTTTTTCGAATTCTGTGTCAAGTGTGATGTTAGCACGTTTGCTTATGTACACCCAGAAGACAGGTTCATTAAAACTCACACTGGTGACTCATCGTCCATATTTTAAAGCCATTTTTCACTAGCCGCTTAAATCGTCTCCACAGGGATCACCCAGTCCTATATTTGAAATACCTTGATATTTTTTGTCATCTAGACTTAGGGGTTCTGGAACGCTCTATATAAACTCGCAGCCTTGTTTCCAATCACTGTTGTGGTGGGTGTCAGTCCAGTTGGTTTATTTAAAGCAACACGCGCTTTCATCTCCTGAAATATCTTAATTTCTCCAATGAAAGCCATGGAATGGTGATATGAAATCTTGCAAACGTGAGGCCAAATTACACTGCGTTTTATGGATGCAGTGGAAATAGTAGGTACAGCTAGCCTATGTCCAGGGACATTGGAAGGATTATCAGTGCAGTAGTCCAAATGCAGTTTTGTCAGTTGTAATTCTTCGCCTTTGCCTTTTATGCCAATTGTTGTTGTCGAGGATGTCAGTCCAGTTGGTTTATTTAAAGCAACACACGCTTTCATCTCCTGAAATGTCTAATGGAATCAATGGAATGGTGATATGAAATCCTGCAAACATGAGTCTCAATGACACTGCGTTTTTTGGATAAAGTGGAAATAGTAGATAGCCTATGTCCAGGGATATTGGAAGGAATATCAGTGTAGTATTCCAAATGCCATTTTGCCAGCTGTAATTCTTAACTTTTGCCTTTTGTATTAATGTGGCACCACCACGAGATTGTGACCTTGACCTAATACCTTACCATACCTTAGCTAGTGGAGCCCTGCTCATAGCTAAGATCACATACAGTGACTGACTATTAGCAAGCAATGTTTCATATCTAGAGGCTTTCGAAACACACATTATTTGCACCTGCCCGCAGTACGGTCAGCCTTGGTTGATAGTTCTTGAATTCCTGACAATTCAGACTGTCTACTGTTAATGTTGGTCAGCTTTCTTACATTATTGACCTATCCATATGGTGTAGTTCTGCAAATCTAGGATGTGAGAAGTATATGTGAGAGCAAATTTAAGTCCTTAAAATATTTAATAGTGCATTGTGATAATGCCACCTATCGTTTATACAAGTATTTATTTGTTCTTATTTTATGAAGTTTTGTTTATGCTGTAAGCTTGTTTCAAAAGAAGTGTGGTTGAGACAAGACAGATTGGTGTACAAAGAGCAAGTACATAGCAGATTTAACAAACGGCTGAGAAAGTGAATCTCACATCCTTAATGTGTGAAGGCCAGATAAGACTCTTATGTGCGGGTGTTGGCCAATGGCAGACATGCGCACTACCTCCCCAGCGAATGTATCGGCCATTGCCGACACTCCGGAGGTCAATAGAGGCCCCTCTTGTGCTCTTCTTCACCAGAGGTATTCCTTGATTTCATTTTAAGCTCGGGCTTCTCGGGAAAAGCTTTTAATTGTGGGTGCCTCTCTCAATATTTTTGCCATCGATTCCTCTGTGTAATCTTGCTGTATTTGTTACCCCTTTCTTCCAAATAGGTTGTCTTTTCTGTTCCTTCCTCGACACATTGTTTTTGTACTTGTATAGCGCACCGCTACCCAACAAGGGTCTCCCAGCGCTTGTACTCATACCGCTGAGGAACCCTTCCTGGCTTTCCTTGTGAAGTGTCCACTCCTGGACACCCCCATGGTGAAATCAGGCATCCCCAGCGCTGTTGGGGGCCGTTGTGGAGATCAAGCAAGCTATTGCCCAGAGTTGCAGCGTGGGGCCCATGATTAGAATAGGCGCTGAGGCGAGAATATCAGGTCAGAGGAATTTATGAGCCGGAGACCCACCGAGGCAAGAATCGAACCCTGGTTCCGGGCCTGAGCTCTGCATCAAGGTCTGCCGCTCTAACCATTTGAGCCACACTTCTCCACATTGTACTACCATATGTCGTAGCTTTCCCTTGGGGAGCCTGCATGTTCCAAGTGTTGACCAAATGTATGCCTTACCTACAATTGCTGTATTTTTCAAAACAAACATATAGAGTGACAATACTTAGGTCTTTTTTTTTTATCTTAAGCCAAACTGGTCATATTAAAACAGAACTTCAGAGAGAGAGAAGAGTGTAGCCGAAACTATTACCATCTTGACTATATCACCAACATTTTGTTTGAAGTGGCACGTTACCTTCATTATCGATGATGGGGAAATGGTGGGCTTTATGTGTTCAGTTTCCATGCTGTATCGAGACGAGGAAAACAGCTTGTAAAACAAGTTGAATAAAACACTTTTTGTATTGCTGTCAATATCATCAGAGGTTTGTATTTCTTTCAGAGGCTCCAGCAAGCATCTGGGGAAACGTCCAAGGAAGAGGTAACTATATTGAATAGAAGAAGTTTTATTTCCTGTACATTTTTTACATCTGATTTGGCATAAAATGGCCTGATTTATCCTAAGCCAACTGGTGGGGGTCTGGCGGTTCCAACTTTTAAGGGCAATGGCACTGGGTCAATTATTGACTATATTTTTATTAGCGATATATTAATTAATAGGGTAATTGGGTATACTGTGTCTTGGTCTATATTTAGTGACCATAATCCCGTCACACTATCCATAGTGGATGACCTAAAGAAAAGGGGGAAAAATAATAGAACGGTGGGCAAATTAGATATACGGCCCACAGACCAAGCCTGTAGAATTAAATGGTGTCGGGTGATACCCCAGGATTTCCATGCCAATCTGCTGGCTACGGTCGGTCATGAGATGTCCATTTGCATGAATGTAATGGGGATGAAGATGTTCTGGCGGCTTACACTAAAATCTGCACTCAGATCGCCTCGGATCTCAAACGGCCATGCAAAGGACAGGATATAGTAAGGGAGAGATGGTTTGACCATAACTGTTCAGTACCCCACAGGAAGCTGTTGGCTGCTCTAAAACTAAACCCACTAGATAAGCCAACAATAGCTGCACTAAGGGAAACTTAAAAATTGGCCCAAACAAATCGGAAAAAGGAGTTCAGAAAGGAGGCTTGGAATGAGTTATTATCCACTGATGTCATCAAAAACAGTGCCAAGTTTTGGGAAGCGGTTAATAAGCCCTTCTTTCACGAGTCTCCTAGTAGCCAGCTTGATTGTAGCATCCAGGAGCAGATTTGGCATAACCATTTTAAATCAGTATATGATGGGGATGATGTTTGTGTCAATCCAGATTTTAAGATTGAGGCGTATACTTTATCTTTCTCAGATTCAGAGGTGTTAGTGGCAATAAAACAGGTGACGAGTAACAAGGCTCCGGGACCGAATGGTGTGCCGGCTGACCTCTTTAAATCTGATATTAGGACATGGTCCAAAATATTGTGTAACTTTTTAACAAGGCCTGTCAATTTGGCCTACCCAACACGTGGTCAGAGTCCGTAATAGTACCAATTTTCAAAAAAGGTAATAGAGGGGATCCTACTTGTTACCGTCCGATCACCCTCATTGATTCCGCAGTCAAGGTGCTCGGAAGGGTGGTGCTTAGTCAACTCACAGGATGGCTAGAGGAAACAAAAACCCTTTCAGATCTGCAATATGGTTTCAGGAAGGGTAGGGGCACGTCAGATTAATGCCTCAACTTACACCTCCTGATTGGGAAATACACAGTTGCCAAGAAGGGAGCACTATTTCTGGCATTTATGGACCTTTCCTCGGCCTTTGACCGAGTGAACAGGTCCAAACTGTGGGTCATGCTCCAGAAATTAGGAGATGACAGTAACATTGTTTTTATTTCCTTGCAGATCTGCATAGGGGTTTATCTGCCACCGTGCGAAATGATCAGATGGGCAACTGCACAGGAGGAATACGTATCATAAACGGTGTCAGGCAGGGGTGCATTCTGGCCCCCTTACTTTTTACTCTTTACATTAATAATCTGGACTCTGCACTATGTGACGCGTGTAAAGATATCCCGCGTGTTGGGAAACGCCTGATCCCGGCACGACTTTATGCGGATGATGCCGCTCTTCTAGCACGAACTGCAGTGGGGTTACAACTACTTTTAAATTCTTTTGCGGCCTTCATGAAATCCCTAGACCTTAGTGTCAATTTCTCCAAGTCCCACAAAATGAAAATTGGTCCTAAGTCCATAAGGGCTAAAACCTTTCATTGCGAGGGGAACGTATTGTCCAAGGTTTCTACCTTTCCGTATTTAGGAATTATATTTGACGATCAAGGCTCCTGGGCTCTACAAATTTTTGCAAAAAGAAATTCCTTGGCCAGATCGACATCTGCTGTTCTGGGCTTAGCACGTAATTTGTGGGCAAGACCCATGTAAGCCCTTTTGAAAATATACGGTGCGAAATGTATCTCCCTCGCAATGTATGGTGCTGAAATTTGGGGAATTAGGAACGTGAAAGCAATTCAGGTCATTGAGGATAAGTTTTTTAGAAAAATGTTATGTGTCCCACAATCCACAGCTGGTTATATTGTTCATCAGGAGTGTGGAGCTGGTTTTGTGGAGGATTTAATAGCCATGGCACCACTTTTAAAATGGTTCTTGACCTGGCTGAATCCGGAACTGGAGTTAAACCAGGAAATCTTTAAAGATTGTTTAGCTCTCGACCATGGGAATTGCATCCCCTGGCTCAGATATGTTTATAACTTGACAGTGCAATTGGGCCGACCCGAGTTATATAACTCGCCTGAGAAGCTGTTGAAGGGGGACATCAAATGGGTCAAGGATTCATATCTCTCAATGGCTGCATTGGCTAGAGAAGATAGGGAATTGGCAAAGCCGACGGTAAGGGCTCATCAACTGCGGAAAACCACCTTGTCTATTGAACCATATTTGGTTAGCGTACAAACCTCAACCATCGATTCTTACTGGTCAGATTTAGGCTGAACCAAGTTAATTTCCTCCTTGCAGGGTCATCAGGATGGAAGAGGGTGGAAGAGTTGGGGGTTTGATCGTGTGATGATTTTTCCACACAGGATACAATGCACTTTATTGTTTTCTGTGAACACTTTACCGCTATCCGGAGGCGTTTTATCCTCCCAATCCTAGCTAATAAAGGCTTTTTACAAGCTAAGCCAGCTTTTCTTTACCTCCAGCTATTATCAAATCTGTGGGAAATTTTTAATGTCGCTAGTTTCCTCACTGCGGCTGTAAGAATCATGAGAAAAATAAGCTTTGTATAACCGGCTCCAATGCACCTATCTGAATTAATTGAATGTATGGTTGTCTCAGCTCAGTAATGTGGTTTTATGAAATTCGCCCAAAATGAATTTGAACATATGTATTGTGTATTTAAAAAAAATTCTATACTGGTACCATTTTTATACGTAATTAATGGTTTTATAATTCCTTGGTATAAAATTTGTAGTATGCTTTTATGGTTTTAAAACAAACCGAATAAAGTATTTTGACTGACTGACTGATTGACTGGCTTAAACTGACATAGAGTTTCTCACTAGAGACCATCTTTAAAAAGTGTAATAGACTGTTGTCTTCCTAATGAATCTGGGCAGTAAAGTAGTTCTAAACCATTAATGCATTAATTAATAACACTATTTTACAATAGCTCAACAACTGCACAGATCTCATACCTCGGGCCTGATTTGGAGTTTGGTGGACAGGTATTCCATTACAAAAATGATGGATAACTTGTCTGCCTAATTACAATTGGCATAGGATATACTGCACTAGTAAGGAAGTAGACGTGATATCTGTCACATTTTTGAAGGAGTAATTCATCTGTCAAACTCCAAATCAGGTCTTCACACACAGAAATAGTAGAGATGTACCTGTCACCATTCTGCTCATGCAGACATGGATAAGAATTGTCTTTTACGGTTTTCTTCCACCTGGACGTTATAAATGTGACTGATGTTCCTATATACTCGGATTTTTAAAAAAAATCATTAGAACCATTATATCTGATAGAGATATCTAGCCTCATATTCCTTAACTTTTGTATTCTCCCCAGGCATCAGACTAGATCCGGAATTTTTTCAGCAGTACCTCTACACACCGGGGGACGCCACTGTATGACTCTGTTATGACATCAACTCCGGTTGTGTCGTCAGTTGAGTCATATAAATCCTCTCTGGCGCTCAGACATCAGTTTCTTCCTTTCCCCACTGCAGTGCAGATCCGGAGAAGCAATTCCTCAGGCCGTTTTTTCTGGCCTACTTAGCTTTTGTTGGTTGGAAAACAGTGTGCCTTTAATGTCATAAGTATTTAAGCCTTGTGGATTCTGTACTCAACAAATGTTGGTTACAGACCCACATTCTGTTTGCATGTGGTGTTTGAGAGAACAACGCAACTTTGAGAATTGCAGCTCTTGCCAGACGCAGAAGCCAAAGGTGCTCAAGGAACGCCATATGAAGTTACTGCCGTCTCGTCTGTCACGGTCTTTGGAGACTTCACGGCCTCTGTCTTCTTCTCATTCTGAGGTCCGTTCACTGAGCCAATCCAGGAGCATAAGCTGTTCTCCAGGATGTTGTTCTCCAGAAATGTCCAAGGGAAAGAGCAGGCCTTTGAAGCCACAGCACCCCTGACTTTGCAGCATGGAGACTCCGTCTCTCACGGCTCCTCTTGCTTGCCGGTTGAGGAGGCCATATGCGACTCCGCTACATGTCTCCCCATTTTCTGGGAGCTGGGGCATCAATGGCCCAGATGAGGGAGTATTATAATTCTCTGCATCTTTTCTTTGGGCCCCCGGCTGCTATTGGAGCTCCCACAGGCCCCAAGGAGGTGAGTGGAGCCATGCTGGTGGGTTCTTTCTCGGTGTCAGTTGGGCCAGATGAGTCCTTCGGTCAGCGCTGGTTGCGTTTGCCGACTCCGCTACAGTGCCGGTGCACAGCTCTTTGGGGACTCAACCTCTGGCATCCGTTCTGGATCAGCCCACTTCAGCATTGACGTTGGCAGAGCCAATTAAAGCCTCTTCTCCTTCGATCAACATTATAGCGTCGCCTTATCGGCGTCTATCAGCATCGAGTGCGGAGTCGTAAGGAAAATTAGGGGAATGTAGCACTTTCACCTCCTACTCGGGTGAGACTTTGGAAAGTCACCTTCTGGCGAGTGACGCAAGGGCGTCTGGGCTTTTTCAGCCCATCTCTGGGATTATTCCATCTCAAGTGGAGGAGAGTTGGCTATCTGTACTTGGTGAGGCTAGTGGGCTGGAGTCTTCCTCAGCCTCTGGGCTTCTTTCCCCTCCTGGTCTTGCTACAGAGGCAAGTTATTCCTTTCCAGATATTTTGAGGAGAGTGGCTGCCTATGATGGAGAAGTCCACTGACCATCTGATTGATGTTCTGTACCATGATGGTGGAAGAGCCTGTTCTTCCATACAGTGAGGCCCTGTTCGACATATTGTTAGGAAGTTAGGCCAAGCCTGATTCAGGGGTCTTGGTGGACTGTGCTCCCGGAGACGCAGTTAATCTCCTCAGGCATCCTACCACTCATAGTCTGATAGTTCCGGATGCAACAGCCTCACAGGATATGGATTCTTTACCTAAGACTACATTTAATAGAGACTCTAGGAGTCAAGATTCATGTGGCAAACGCAGCTTTGCTTCTGCTAGTTCTGCTTTAAGGTCCACCAGCACGTCTTGTGTTCTTGGACGTTTGTCCCACGCTTTATGGGATTCCTTTGTAGACTTTGTTGCCATCGCTTCCAGAAAATGTCGAAAAGCTGATTAGAGATTTCCATGGGGCAGCTAAGCTGATAATCAGATGAGCCGTGGATACTACTGATTCAGTATGCCGAGTCATGACATCTTCGGTGGTGCTTCAGAGTGGTTAAGGGTTTTAGGTTTTTTGGAGACTGTCCAGGCAACTTTGGTCTATATGCCCTTTGACAGCACCCATATTTTTGGGGTTCACGCCGATTTGGCATTAAGATGCTTCTGAGATAGGAAGAGTGATACAGAGTCCTAATTACTTTTTCACTGTAATATATTTGCTAGTTTTGTCCTATACTTGGTTTGTAAAGGTGATACTGGATTTTTATTTTCTTAAAAGGCCTACCCTTGTTAGGACACTGACATGCCCCCCTTTTGTTTACACCTGGTTGGTGTTCCTTCAAAGAACAGATGTTAATGTTTCAATACTGTCTTTAAAGGTTTATGTGGTTCGATAATACCCAAAATATAGTCTTTCTTTTTTCTTTTGCCCTCTGAAAATTGGCTTCATGCTCAAGTGGTAATTGCAGGTGATGCGTCCCAGGCAGTTTACCTTTTCACATGCTTCTTCGAAGCAGTAGGTGTGCTGGTAGGCATTACTTTACCGACTTTTGATATTTCTTACAGACATATTACTTATGTCAATAATGAGACCTTGCATTCATAGTGTAAACTGGACAAAGGACATGGGAATATCCTCCCCAATGTCCTGCCCCTCCTATGGGAGGGACCCCAGAATCATTCCAACCCTTTCCTTAGGGTACTTAAGGGCTTACCTGCGAGTGGCTCCCTAGATTTGTCGTGGGACAAGATGCAGATCACATACCACTTCAACTTCAACTGTCTGGGTACTCTGGACCTCGCAGGACTTAGTGTTGGGAACCGAGACTGCAACTAGGAAAACTCCTGCTGCTCCTTGTATCATTGTCCTGCAAGGCTGTTGCAATATCTGTGTTTCTGCTCCATACAGGTTCTTCACAGGGCCTGTGGACATCCAAGACACCCAAAGGACTATCCTTTGGAGTGTGAAGGAGTCATTCCCCTGCGTCTGCAGACACCGCAATGCAGCTGACTGGTCTGCTGATCCTGGGCTCTCGTAGACTTCGAAAGTCTCAGCAACACAGTTGGTGGTTCTGCAACTACCTAGAGGCCTGCACTGCCTTCTCTCTGAGTTTGAGGCCAGTATCCCTCGTCGGAACTGCTGGAACAGAACCCTGTGCACTGTGGTCCTTCATCCTTTGGTGAGCTGCTTGAGGTCCTCTTGCAACTCCTGTGCCCGTCAGTCCTCTCGAGTGTCTTCTTGGGCTTCAGTGGGCTCCTCTGCTTGCTTGGGGCCACCGGACACTTTTCACCTTCCTCACCAGCAGCATCTTCCTAAAGTTCTCCATGGTGGTCTAGGGCGATTTCAGACGTGACTTCACACCTATGCACCCAGCTTCCCTGGTGTAGGTATCCTGGTTCCCGGGGTATCCACGGGTGGAGTGACTCTCCAACCTTCCACAGCGTTTCTTTGGAGTACACTGGGAAGAGTCATTCTTCTTTAAAATTGCAACAGTGACTTACCTTTTGACTAACATTGAGCACGCAGTCATGCTTCCACTGTCTACAACGACCTCCTTAGGGTCTTTGATACTCACCTATGGTGGTTCCTTAGAACCCCACCTCTTCTGGTTTGGATACCACTCTTTTTGTAGGCCAAGCTATGTCCTCTTCAGTGGCACTAAGTCAGCCTGCCTGGTTGTGAACCTCTAGGTTTTCGGAGGCTGTTCATGCCACCTTGATTGACATGCCTTTTGATGGCGCCCATTGGTTCGGCATGCATGCAGGCTCTGCTTTGTGGCAATTTCGAGTTATTCGGGTGGAGCAGATTCTTAACTCTGCCCTCTGGTTTCCTAGTACTCTTTTACAAGGTTTCTTCAAGGGAAGTTCCCTTGTTCATTCACATAAGCCATTCACAGGGCAGAGCCCATTGGTTTACCTTTTTAAAAACCCTCTTTTTCCAGGGTGACACCCGGTGAGGTATTCCTGCTTGCTGCAGGTACTTTTATTCTTTTTATACTTTTGGTGACAGGGTAAGTTTCCAGTTATCTGGGACTTATGTTGTTTTCGGTCAATATGCACCTGTTCTTACAGGCTTCATTGTGAAACTAGTTTTTCTACCTGAGTACTTATTCTATAGAGGGTATTTTGCTTGTGCTGTCCGGATGCATTGTTGCCTTGTTCCCTGCTCATTCGGGACAATCCTCTGTATGCCTTCTAGGTATTTTGGGATCTACTCTGGCACTTAGTATCCCTAATATGGAGTTCAGTTTATCTATCTCTGAAAGCGAAGTGCTTGTGAGTTCCACAGTGCACCAGCACAAAATAACCCCTCCCGCAACCATCATCTTGATGGATACATCTGCCTGTGAATTGCTCACCTTAAAGATTCCTCACCTTATGAATTACCCCATGCGATGCATTCCACTGCAACTTTTCTCCTCAGCTCTTCCACATCAATGAGGACATCACAATGGAATGGCTCTGCACGTGACTACGTGTGACATCATCGAAGCCATAAGAAGACCTCGTCGGCAAGCGGACGTCAGTTCTCTTTTTTCCATGCAGTCAACGCGTAACGGTTTTTCAGAGGGCTCTCCATTTCTGGGCATTTCTTTGTTCCATGTCTTTGAGTCTTTGTAGCAGAGACTACGGCTAATCAGAAGAAATCTGTATTCAAGCAATCCCGGGGAAGTGGGTGTCAGATGTCTATCACTGACCCTCATGAAGGCTGTTTGTGGTGTCTCTCATTGGCCCACGATGTTGAGGAGTGTTTGTCATGCAGGCGCATGAACCCCAAGGCTCTGAAGCAGAGGGCAGACACATTTTTTCATGGCCTAAACCAAGAAACAAAAACGGAATCAAATATGGTCAAAGTCTCCGACTGCATACTACAAGGTCGTCGAAGAAGCACAAGAAGAAGCGGCGCCAAGGGTCTCAGCATTGTTCATCAAAATATGTAATGCTGAAGATGGTGTCCCTGGTTCCCCAGTGTCATCGGAAGGATATTGTTTCTCTGTCTCTTTCTCCTGAAGTGACTCAGGCCCCATCCCCGACTCAGAGAGCAGGGACTCCACCCTGGGGCTGCAAGAGAAGCCACACCTCCTTTTGCTCAAGCCGACCACCCTACCTCTGGCTCCAGGTTCTCCGGAGCCGCAACTGGAGATGAATGTGCTGCCTCTTCGGACGGCATCAGAGCCCACAGGACCAGAACTAGGGTATCCTGCCTTCTTGACTCTGGGTACGGATCCATCGCATTTTCTGAATGCAATGTATGGCTTGTTGGCAAGAACGGCTAACCCTACTGGTGCTACCTCATTTCCCTCAGGCACCTTTTATGCCTTTTATGCCGATGGCTTCACGGGGTGGCCTCTCCTGACATGGAGATTTTTGACGCCAGTACAATATCTAGAGGGACAAGTTCCACTGGATTGATCTTCCACAGCACCATCTGGTTCCGAACGAGCACTGACACAACCTTGACTGGCAACATCTACTGCCCCAGTAGACCTCCCTTTGACACCAATTTTGATGTCCCCGGCACCGCGTGTGGTGCCTCTGACGCCTGTTCCAAGGGTGAGGTCTAGAAAAAATGCACAGAGTTTAAGGAAGAGGAGGCTTACCAAGAACAGCACGAGGAGGCAGAGAAAGGAGAGATTGTGGATCCTGATCAAGATTTCAAAGGTCTGCAGAAAGCTAGTGGACTGAATATTTCTCCTGAATGGGAACTCTCATCTCCGAAAGGTCTCCCAATGCAGGAGGTGACTTCATATCACACTGTGATCAGGAAGGCAGCGGATCTGCTGGAGTTGCCTCTTCCCACAGCAGAATTAAAATCTATTATTTTGACAGAGGTGCTCCATTTTCTTCATCGGCCTTGAAGCCTTTACTCCCTTTCAATGAGGCTTTGACTGAACCCATCTTTGATGTGTGGTAGAAGACGATAACTGCTCCTGCAGTGTCCAGGTCTGTGGCGAGGAGGTATTATGTGGGTCCGGTGGATCCTTCTTTCCTGTCCACTCATCCATCACCGGAAAGTTTGGTCATTCAGGCTTCGTGTTCCTCGAACCAGGCTGCAGGGTCATTGCCATCTACACGTTCAGATAAGGATTACAAAAGCATGGAGCAATCTGCGAGAAAGGTATTCTCTTCAAGCAGTATGGCTCTGAAATCGACAAATGCTACATGCCTTTTGGGTCACTACATCCACACACTTATCGACTCGGCCAGGGAAGTGCTCCCAAAACTACCATAGGATGTTCAAAGTTATTATTCATAGGTTCCTTCGAGGGCTCAAACTGCAGCCACCCAGGTCATACAGACTGGTCTGGACACTGCTGATTTGGTTACCAGGGCAATGGGATCATCTGTGGTGACCAGGAGGCATGTTTGGTTACAGGGTTCGGGGTTCTCCCCTGATGTCCAAGCTACCCTGTTAGACCTGCCTTTCAATGGTTATTGCCTATTTGGGGCCAAAGTGGGCTTGGCGCTACAGTCCTATAAAGACAGTAGATCTATGATTAGTTCTTTGGGTCTCCAGTCTCAGTTCTGTCGTTTTGGATGTCACAGGTTTCGTGGTTTTGGCAGGAACTTATCCTTTTCTGGCAAGCAGCAGCGGCAACAGCAGGCAACTCCCCTGTATAGATAAGATAATACTGGGGAAATGTCAGAGGTTGTCTATGGGGAGCAGCACAGCAGCAAATCTCTTCCTCTTCCTTCTCCTCTTCTGCCCCCCAACTGGTGCAGCAGGGAAGCAGCTCTAGCTCCGCCATCCTAGAGTATGCTTGCCCTGTGGGAGGACGGGTGTCCCATTTTCTATAACATTGGAGATCTGTTACTACAGATTTCTGGAGGTTATCTCCTCCTTATCCTTTCCGTCAGGGTATGTGCTGGAAAGAGCACTCTCTGCTTCTCTAGCAGGAAGTTCTGTCATTACTACAAATAGGTGTGGTCAACGTGATTCGGGAGTAGAAAAGGGGTAGGGGATGCTACTCACGGTACTTCCTGATTCCCAAAAAGGATGGTCGCTTGAAGGCAATCCTAGACCTCAGGGTCTTTAATTTTTACCTCCATGAGGAGAAGTTCAAGATGTTAACCCTGGCTCAGGTTCTTCTTGCGCTGCAGAAGGAAGACTGGATGGTGTTGATCGATTTACAGGATGCATATTTTCACATTCCTATCCTTAAGTTGCATTAGAAGTATCTTCGTTTTACGTTGGAGTCTCAACACACCAGCTTGTGTTCCTTCCTTTCAGTCTTACTTAAGCACCTCAGGTCTTCACAAAGGTAATGGAACACATCTTAGAAGATTGGGGGTCCCTGCTTTCCCCTATCTGGTGACTGGCTGCTCAAGGCAAAGTCGCCAGGGATGGTGATGCACATTTACAAGTAACAGTAACAACACAACTGTTTTTCTACTTGGGGTTTTCAATAAATGTACCCAAATCTCACCTGGTGCCCTCTCAGTGCAACCTGTTCATAGGGGCAGTACTGGACACTACTGAAACCTTCACGCCTCTACAGAGGTTTCAAGACATCCATGCTATGATTCCACTTTTTCGGGCTGGAGCAGGCAGCTGTCCCAGTCCTGAAAGTCTTGGGCCTGCTCGGTCTGTTTGCTTCCTGCATACTGTTGGTCAACCATGCATGCTGGTACATGAGGGCTCTCCAGTGGTGCCTCTACAGGCATTGGTTTCAGCACAATGGAAATCTGGAAAAGGTGTCCATAATCTCCAGAGACACCATGGCAGAGCTGTTATTGTGGAGTGTTCTAGATAACCTGTCTCAAGGCAAGCCATTTTTAAGCACCTTCTACGGTGGCCACAGTAGTAACGGATGCCCCCACTCTAGGGTGGCGAGCTCATCTGGGGATCTGGAGGTCAAAGGTCTTTGGTCTCCAGATTTAAGATTATTTTACATAAATCTTCTGGAATTGTGGGCAATATGTTTGGCTTTCAAGGGCTTTTTTCCTTCCCTTTGTAGTTGGTCGTTTCAGATACTAATGGACATCATTAACGCGATGTGGTATATCAGCAAACAGGGAGGAGTAGGGCTGTACCTTCTTTGGAGAGAGGCTCTACGACTCTGAACCTGAACCATCAAATGTTGGTGATCGCGAATCATTAGCTGGAGAACTGAATGTGCGTGTTTACAGTCTCAGTCGGCAGTATTCAGCTGATCATGAGTGGTGTCTTCATCCGGAGATGGTCCATCACATTTTCAGGATGTAGGGCTTTCCTCAGTTTGACCTGTTTGCCACTCACAAGAATATGCACTGAACGTCATTCTGCGGTCTCCAGTACCGATGCGGGGAGCGTTGGGATATGAGTTTCCTTTAGATTGGGGCTTACAGCTTCTTTACGCGTTTCCTCCCATTCCCTTGATTCCTCAAGTTCTGAGGAAGATTCTCCAAGACCGGGCCCAAGTCATTTTGTTCGCCACTGATAGGCCGCGAAGGGTGTGGTACACAGACCTCCTTTACCTCTCATCGCACCCCCCGCTCCGTCTCCCTCTCAGGTCAGATCTCCTCTTGGAGGGGCAGGTTCTACACCCCCACCTCTGGAGCCTGCACCTTCATGCCTGGAGATTGGGGGTGAGTGTCTGAAAAGTTTTAGCCCTCCATCCATCATCTCCTTATGTTTGCTATATTCGTCCTAAGTTGGCAGGATATGCCCAGACATGGGTCCCTTGCTCACTTTGCCACTGGGTTCAAGCTAGCCTGGCTGTCGAGGGATGCTTCCCCAAAACTGGTCCCAGGATGCTTGTTTCCGGTCCAGGGTAGACCTGGCTCGGCAATTCGGGCTGGACTGTTCCCATGAAGGAACAGGGTCAAGACTGATTTGCATATGGCTGGGTCTGTAATGGAGTGGTGAAGTGAGACAAAGAACGATGATGGATTCAACCCAGATCTGTGACTGGGGGTGAGTGTCTGAAAAGTTTTAGCGCTGTGTCCATCGTCTCCTTATGTTTGGAGATTGAACAAGGCAACCTGAGCTCTTTTTCTCTCCCACCAGATGTGGTGGATGTTATTTTATCATCCAGAAGACATTTCACCAACTCTGTCTATTCTGGTAGGTGGGCCAAGTTTGTTAAATGGTGTGGAGAGAGATCGATTTATCCTTTGCAGGCGCATTTGTCTGATATTCTGAGTTTCTCTTTTTCTCTAGCACAAGCGGGTTGTGCAGTAGCTACTCTTAAAGGATACTTGTCTGACTCGTGGGCTTTTCTCTGTTTACCAGATCAACCCTCAGTGTTTAAATCTCCCAAAGTTATGAGATTCATTAAAGGTCTCACAAATAAGTTTCCTCCCACTCCTTTTATCATGCCTCAGTGGGGTTTGAATTTGGTTTTCAAATTTTTCATGTGTTCACCCTTTGAACCATTACATAGTTGTCCCTTAAGGTTTCTGGCATTTAAAACAATATGTTTGGTTGCAATCACTTCCACAAAGAGGGTGAGTGAGTTGCAAGCTCTTAGCTCCACACATCCATTCACATCATTCCATGCAGATAAGATGGTTCTTAGGACCAGAGCTGTTTTTCTGCCTAAGGTGGTCACTCCTTTCCATCTAGGGCAATCCATCACTTTGCCCACTTTCTACCCTCCCTCTCACCCAGCTAAGGAGGAGAGACTTCATCGCCTGGACCCTAAAAGGGTGGCCAGCTTCTACCTGGACAGGACCAAGGACTTCAGGTTGGACAACCAATTCTTCATCGGATATGTGGGCAAGATGAAGGGCAAGGTTGACACAAGAGAACATTGCCCAGGTGTATCATCCTCTGTATCAAAATCTGCTACACCTTGGCCAAGAAGGAGCCACCTGAAGGTATTCAAGCTTATTCTACTAGAGCTAAGTCTTCTTCTTCAGCTTTAGCTAGAGGTGCCCCTGTGGTAAACATCTGCAAGGTGGCAGTTTTGCAAAGCACTATTGCTTGGTTTCAAAGGGGAGGAGAGACCGCCATTTTGCCCATTTTGTGCTGCAGGATTTTTTGGTATAGGCAGGCAGGCACCCTACTTTGGGAGTGGGACTGCTTGGGGATTCAATTCATAAGGTGAGAGAGATACACAGCAGATGTATCCATCAGAAGAACAAGTTACTTACCTTTTGGTGAAGCTTTTTCTGGTGGATACAGTATCTGCCTGTGGATTCTTCAAGCAAATTTTTTTCTGTTTGAAGGGATTGTTTTTCTTTTTTTCCCTTTCTTCCCTTGGGAGATGTAGGTATTTCCTCTTTTTTAGTGGTGGTATTTTAGAAGTTTTGCTTTGTTTATATCCTATCTCTTGTTGAGACATATCTTACAGACCCCGATGCCTGCGGTGCTTTTGTGCACTGCCATCCAATATTTTTGGGCTGTTTTCCACTTTGTGGTGCTTGATCCCTTCATGGCTATGCATGCCATCTTTCTCCAAACCTTCAGTCAGGTCATGCTGCTCAGTCTATTGGATGGAAATCTGTGGTTTGTCGAGGCTTTCAGTGTGTTGACCTTATTTTCGACTACGCCTTTGAAAAGGACAGCGGGGTGGTCTTCATTTCCTTCATAGTAGAGTTTTTTATACCTGCTGTTTACTTTTGATTTTTGGTTAACCCCTGATGATGGCCGCGTTAGTGGGTAGCATTGGTTCATGCGCAGTTGCCAATATTTTTCTGAGGTGGGTGGTGGCTCAACTCCCTCTCTCTTCTTACACGATTACCAATGTATTTTGTGTTCATATCTATCTTTCGATGAATACCTGAATGCAATGGGTGTTCCTCATTCCAACACTGATCCGTCTCCCCTGCTGGCGGGGGGAGACTCTGGTTGGCTTCCCTGATGGGGAGGATAATACTTTTGGTGTTCTGATATTTTTTTGTGCAGGCGTAAATATATATATATATATGTATTCCAAAGTGCCCAAAGCAACGAGAGCGCACTCGACAGCACCCTGCCATCCAGCCTTACAATGCAGCCTGCCACCTGCTCCATTGGTGATTTCCGGCTTCATTTATTCATTCAAAACCACGCCCCCAGTGGGCATGTGCTTAGAGCAACTCTTTCAGTGCATGATGGATTTTGAAGTCCTTAATGTGAGCATTAGTGTTCGCATATAGTATGTTCAATGTGCGTTTCAATTCAAAGCTTTGTAATCTCCTATAGTAGGCAGTGGAACATACCAGGCAGGCTTAATCAGCATATAGAGCGCTGTGCCGTTATGCTCTTAGCACAGTTCAAGGACCACAGCCTCTCCCTGCTGAAAAAACGCTTCCTCTCCCAGCAGGTGATGGTGCTCTCTCCACGGTGGGCCGCTGTGTATAATTATGTATTCCAAAGTGCCCAAAGCAACGAGAGCGCACTCGACAGCGCCCTGCCATCCAGACTTACAATGCAGCCTGCCACCTGCTCCACCTTGTTTTTTCACCTTTGCTGACGCGTTTCAAGGCTTATAGCCTCTTCTTCCTGGGCTGCTTGGAAACATCCCACTGAGGCTCACATTGGTGATTTCCGGCTTCATTTATTCATTCAAAGCCACGCCCCTAGTGGGCATGTGCTTAGTGCAACTCTTTCAGTGCATGATGGATTTTGACGTCCTTAATGTGAGCATTAGTGTTCGCATGTAGTGTGTTCAATGTGCGTTTCAATTAAAAGCTTTTGAAAGAAACGGCATTTGGAGTTTACATGGACAAAAATTAAACAAATTCATGTATAAAAATATATACGTTTATAATAGTTTAAACTTTATTTATATTATGCATTTATGCATTTATATGAAGATATGGTATTTGGAGTTTACATGGTCAAAATTAAATTAATTCATGTGAATAATATTGTAAACTCTTTATATTTTGCATTTATGCTAATATTGTACATGTTTCATCCTGTGATTGGACACTGTCACTTTAACCCCTTCCACGCTCATGACGTATGTTGTGGGTGTCAAATAATTCTCAGGAACATGGTAAAAGTTGGTTGATGTGTTTAATGTAAGAGAAACGAGCCACCGCACCATACACTGGCACAGAGGGACACCAGCTGGCAATATACAGAATTAGAACATTAAAAGCCCCATGACAACAGGAAGGTTCCAGGAAAGGAATCTAATAAACACAAGCAAATACAACAACGAGCTCAGCTCGTCATGAGGTACGCCTCTCGTACACTCATGACGTGCTGAGCTCGTCATGTAACGCAGGTTTTAAAAAAACTCAGCGCGCCGCGGTAAATTCTACCGCGGCTAAGGTGTTAAAAAGGTGAAACACAATAGGTAACGCTGTCATGTGATCAAGGCATGGAGCTGCCTAAATGCGTCATGGCGGAGCTATTTTTCAAGCAATAAATTATAAATAGCTCTTACTTTGGGCCCCTTCTTGTTTGTCTCCTGTGGATTAGAGCGTGTTGAAGAGCGAGGTTTCTTCTTATATATATATATATATATATAACCGAAAGAAAGAAAGAACCGAGCCGCCCAAGCTGGAAAAAGCAAGAGAACCCCCTTTCAAGAGTAATTCGAGATAATCAAGAAATCCTGGCTCCGTGACGGGAAAAACAAACCGCCGGACGTGGGAGCAGTGGAATCAGGAGAACCAGGAGGACAAGGAGGTCAGGGGGTGGCAAGAGGCGGCAGAGGAGGTGCAAGAGCCTCTCGCTGGACCAACCGCAACCGCAACAAGAAATAATGACATCTGCATGTAACAGTTGCAGAGATCAAGTTAATCTAACAGTTGTGAATCTCACAAACAAAGAATTAACAGATCCGGAAACCGAAGTGCTCAGCCTGGGACTAACTTTCTGTCCGAACAATGAGTTGGAATACACACAGACAAGAATTGACTTGTTCCGCTTTACAAGAAAACTAAAACTCCACAAGTATTTTAAACTGAGCCCCCACATGCAAGATCAAAGTAAAAAAGGAGCAAGGATAACTGCAACAGATGCTCTAAGTAGCAGGGATTTACCAACAGTGGAGATCCTCGAGGACTTAGAAATGGAACAATCCTCGGATAATGACCAACTTGACACTGCACAACGAGCCGAATTACAAGGAGTTGAACAGGAGAGGGAGGAAAGCAACTTTAAACCTACCTCTGTTTTGGTTCCCCAGTCTCTGTGGGACGCTGTGGATGTGTTCATTGAGGCAATGAATAATGACCTCATGAGATACAGGAAAGCGGACCACCAAATCCATAAACATAATATCACAGACCAACAGATGTGGCTTTAAAAAACTTAATGAAAGACAAAAACATTGTGGTGAAACCTTCAGATAAAGGGGGGAATGTGGTTTTAATGAGTAGGGGCTACTATAAGAGCGAAGCACTGAGGCAACTCTCAGATGAGAAGTTCTATATGAAATGCACCACTGATGCTTATCAACAGAGCATCAAGGAATATGACATATTGATCCAGAAGTGGTACGACCTTCAGATGCTGGGCAAAGATGAACACTTGTTTTTGCGGAATAACTGTCCTATGACCCCTACCTTTTACCACCTCCCTAAGTTGCACAAAAATAGAGACTGTCCACCAGGCCATCCCATGATCTCCTTCATCGGCAGCTTAACTGAGAATATGTCTCGATTTGTAGACAATATCCTGTTTCCCTTGGTGTTGAATCTGAAATCTTACATCAAGGATACCAAAGATTTTTTGATGAAGATACAAGACCTGGAATGGGACTCAGGGTATTTGCTGTTGGTGTTGGACATTACTAGTTTATACATGTGTATTGAACATCATCACGGCCTGAAAGCTAATAAACACGCTTTAGATCAGTGTCAAATGCGATTTGCAAGACACAACATGATGATCCTCGAATTTGTTGGGTTTTGTCTGACCCACAACATATTTATATTTGAAGATCAGCTGTATTTACAGAAGTCAGGGACAGCGATGGGCACCTGCTTTGCCCCCAGCTACGCGAACTTGTTCGTGGGCTGGTGGGAGCAGCAGGTGCCCAGGAGCTGCATGGTTGGACATGAGAAGGGGAAACCGTGTGTTGGCATCGTTACATCGATGACTTATTCATCGTATGGAACGGTGGAATAAACACAGCAGAGGAGTACATCAGGGTACTGAATAACAACAACTTTAACCTGCATTTCTCGGGTTCAATTAGTCCAGTGGCAGCGGAGTACTTGGATCTGAGAGTGTTTATAGAGGGAGAACAACTACACACGGCCCTATATAGGAAGGAAACTGCTGGCAATTCTATACGCTTTGCCAGCAGCAGTCATCCCCCCCAACTCATCAACAGCATTCCTTATGGGGAGCTACTGAGGCTCCGGAGGAATTGCTCCAGGGATTCTGATTTCGAGGCAACTGCCTCGGCAAGCCTATCTCGTTTTAAGACCAGGGGATATGGCAATGAACTGTTGCAAAGGACACTGAGAAAAGTAAGAAAGATCTCAAGAGGGACTCTATTCACTGCCAAACCGACAAGGGGTGGCCGTGAGAAGGATGCAACCACAAACAAAGGGAAATTTAGGCTTATTACTCCATATTCATCAGGGGCCAATGATTTTAGATGATGCTTAGAAAGAACTGGCACATTCTACAAACAGATAACGTGCTAAAGGAGGACCTGCCACCTTACCCATTATTAACATTCAGTAAAGCAAGGTCAGTAGGAGACATGCTTGTCACAAGTCACTTGGAAAAACCCGTGTCCAAGACAAATACCCTTAAGGAACAAAAAGGGTTTTATTCCTGTGGCCGCTGTAAAGCCTGTGTGGGCAGTAAAAGGGTTCTATCGTACACAATATCTGAGACAGGGAAGAACATTTTCATCAAGAAGTTCATTACCTGCAGTACGCAATATGCAGTCTATTGCTTGCACTGCCCCTGTGGCCTTCACTACATTGGTAGTACAATCAAGGAGCTGAAATTGAGAATACTAGAACATCTGAGGGCCATAGACAAAGCAGGTCCCTCGTATCCGGTGGCCCGCCACTTTGCTGAAGTTCATGGGCAGGACCGCAATAAATTACAATACTTAGGCCTTGACATCGTGCCACCAAATGTTAGGGGTGGTGACCGTTTGAGACGACTCCGTAGATTAGAGTCGAGATATATTATAGATCTCTCTACGAAGCACCCGAAAGGCCTTAATAGTGGGGAAGAAATGGCGTTTCATCTAGGAAAGTAAAGATGTATCCTACACTACCTTAAGACCAATCTATAGGTCGTATGATTGGAAGTCCAAATGTATCTATATGTAATTCTAAGCCTATTCCCATAATGTCTGACTTATTTTGTGATCTGTTATTTTGTGATCTGTGATTTAGGATTTGTGATAGGAGATCTGATATATATGTTTTGTAAGCAGAATACTTATCAACTCTATACAGTTGTATATATGAATCCGCCGCTGACGTGATGACACTTCTATAGAATTTCCTATAGTATATGATCGATGAATTTAAAATATGTGAATGTAAATTTGAATTTGAAAAAATGGATCAACTATAGATATGATCTTGAATTGCCCGATGCACATGAATTCTTGAATGATGATGTACATTAACTCAACTCGGTACAAAGAGGATATGTATCTTTGTATATATGAAGTATCATGATGAAATGAATTTATAGAGGACATTAGCCGATCCACGGCTTTATGATTTGATCATGTCTTAAACAATTTTGATGTCATAAATACCCCCCTGCTCATGCATAACAGCCCATTGGTGGGCTTTATTTGCACCTTACATGGACTTATATGGTGTATTTAAATAATTCCAAGATGGCGCCTACCGTGACCTCAGTGGGGTTAGTCCTTTGTCACTTTTCATGATTCATGAGAAAACTTTATTAACATGCCGGTTTGTGTATCTGTGTTATTCACACTGACGAAGGCAGCACGCCGAAACGCGCCTGTGCAAGCCCCCCGCAAATAAAATCTTGCGTGGTTGACACGAACTTCTCGGGTGCTGTTTTGTCTTCTTTGGCAACGGGAAGAAGAATTGGAGCGCTATATATATATATATATCATACCTACTTTGGTAGCTACCCCTTTCTTGGTGCTCTAGTTTGATCTTAACTTGGTTGTTGCTTATGCATTTCTTTTCGTTTCTCCCCTGGGCTTCTACGTTACATAGCCCCGGAGGGTTACCTTTTTGTTAAGGAGGATTTTTTCTCCTGCTGCCAGTGGTCTCTACCAAACGTTGTTGTTCTTCTTCTCGCAATGCTTTTATTTAGCATTTATGGTGGCTCTCTCTCTCCATCATGGATGTGCCCTGAGATTTCTTTTTCTCTGTGTCTCACAAGGTAGGGATAGCTCACATATTATTTTCCACAGTAAAGAATTGGAGCTCTAATTCAGTTGTATGGGCTGTTCTCCTTGGTCCTTTAGCCTATTCCAGTCATGGGTTGAATAACTTTGGCAGGGCTACATACTGTAATTGTTACTATAAAGTGTTCCCTCCACTACTTTCTTATCCCTCTACTGTGGATAATGTTATCCACATGTCTGTCATGGTTTTGCAGATGTCACATCTCTGTGGGCTTTCAGCAGTACTTCTAGTGGAGAATCTTCTTTGCTTCACTAATAAATCTTGAAACAGCCTGGAACTTTATCTCGTTATGAGCCTGATAGTCCTACTTAGGGATGTTTTGTGATGTCAGTTCTCAGACCCTCCTCCAGGGATGGGTTGCTTGGGTTTCTAATTCAAAGATAAGGAATCTGCGGCTACATTTCTCTATCAGTTGAATAAGTTACTTACCTTTGGTAATGCCTTATGTGGTACAGACAGGATCTAGCCAAAGATTCCTTAACAACTCACCCATCCTACCCGCTTCGCGAACTGCTGTTCCTGCTAATCACAAGATTCCTTTCTTGGCATCCTGATACCTTTCTTTAGGACTTCATATTGGTTTGACATAAAGATGTCTCTTTTTTGGCACACTCTTTCAATAGGCAGTTTCTATAAGTGGCTCTGCGTTGTAGGCATGAAACATAGTCACAGAAGAAACTAACATCAGCATGTCAGGGGAGGGTTAAATGAACTTCGTCGACGTCACATAAGGAAGATGGTGAAGCTACTGAGTCGCTCAATGCCCCCTACTGACGCGCAGAGGTATCTGTGGCTAGATCCTGTCTCGATCAGATAAGGCGTTACCATAGGTAAGTAACTTAATCTGATAGAGATATCTAGCCACAGATTCCTTACCCTTTAAATTCTCCCCAGGCGTCAGACTGGATTCCAAATATTTTCTGCAGTACCTCTGCATGCAAGGGGAGCCATGTACGTTCCCTCCGATGTCAGTTTCTTCTTTAACGCTGCAATGCTAATCTTGTGTCAACCAATTCCTCAGCCCATTTATTTGGCCGACTTTGCCAGTTTTTGTTGGTGGGGCATTGTGCCCTCTCCAATGTCTTCCAGGCTTTAATCCTTGTGGGTCCTGTACTCAACAAATGTCAGTTACGGATCTGCATTCCATTTGTATGTGGTGTTTGGGTGAACACCATGACTCCCTGGATTGTGACTCCTGCCAGAGAGTGAAGCTGTAGCCACTCAAGGAACTCTGTATGAAGTTGCTGGCAGCATGTCTGTTGTGGTCCTCGGAGACTTCTTCTCATGTGGTGGCCTTTTCGTGGGGCCATTCCAGGCGATGGAGCCATTCTTCAGGACGTCGTTCTCAAGAAACATCTGAGGGTAAGCACAGGCGTTTGAAGTTGTGGCACCCCTCAACTTTGCTGCATGGAGACTCCGTCTCCCACTGCTCCTCCCGCTCGCTGGTTGCGGAGGCTGTACACGACTCCACCCTGTGTCTCCCTATCTTTCTGGGTGCAGGGGCATTTATGGCCCAGATGACGGAGCATTACAACTCTTGGGCACCTACCTTCCACCAGAATGTCCATGAGCCCCAAGGAGGTGTGTGGAGCCACGCCAATGGCTTCATCCTCATTGTTGGTTGGGCCATCTGAGTCCTTGGATCGGCGCCGGTCGGCATTAGCTGACTCAGCTATGGTGCCGGTGCACAGCCCATCAGGGACTCCACCTTCGGCATCCGATCTTTAGCAGCCAACTCTGGCATTGATGTCAGCTGCGCTGATCGAAGACTCTCCTCCTCCTCCTATCGACGTCAAAGAGTACTCCTTCTCACCGTCGATCGCCATTGAGTGTGGAGTCAGAAGAGCAAACTGGGGTGTATGTGGTGTTTTCACTTCCGCAGTGTCGGTTGGGACATCTGAGTTAATGGGTTGGTGCTGGTCGGCCTCGGCCGATTCCGTTATGGTGCCAGTGCACATTCCTTTGGGTACTCCACCTTCAGCGTCCGTTCTCAGTCAGCCAACTCGGTCATTGATTTTGGAGGCGCCGATCAAAGTCACTTCTCTTCCTCCTCTTATCAACACGTTGCCGTCTCTGCTTTAGGTGTTGAGTCGATAGAGCAAACTGGGGAGAATGTGGCATTTTCACTTCCTTCTCAGGGTGAGACTTTGGGAAGTCACCTTGTGGTGGGGGATGCAAGCAATTCTGGGCTTTTTCAGCCGATCTCTGACAGTATTCCATATCAAGTGGAGCAGAGTTGGATATGAGTTCTTGGTGGGGCTAGTGAACTGAAGTCTTCCCCAGCCTCAGGCTACTTACCCCTTCTAGTCTTGCTACTAAGGCAAGTTCTTTCTTCGCAGTTATGTTGAGGAGAGTGGCTGCAGTTTTGGACTTGTCACTGTCTGTGCTGGAGAAGTTCACCAACCATTTGAGTGATGTACTTCACCAAGGTCAGATGGGGAAAGGCCTGTTCTTCCATACAGTGAGGCCCTGTTCGACATATTGTTAGGAACTTGGGCCAAGCCTGATTCAGGGGTCTTGGTGGACCGCACTATATCTTGCAGCCAACTGCCTGCTCCATGAGACCCAGTTTGTCTCCTCAGGCATGCTACCACCCGTAGCCTGGTAGTTCAGGCTGCTAAAGTTTCACATTACATGGATTCTTCACCTAAGACTCCATTAAATAGGGCAAACACATCTTTGCTTCTGCTAGTTCTATGTTAAGGTCTTGTGTTCTTGGACGTTTTTCCCACGCTTTGTGGGACACCTTGCAGACTATGTTGCCATCGCTTTAGCACAACCTCTGTTCTGATGTTGAAAGCCTGATTAGAGATGGCTAACAGGCAACTAAGCTAATAATCAGATGTGGCATGGACATTACTGATTCAGTAAGCCGAGCCATGGCATTTTCTGTGGCACTCTGGCATCGTGCATGGTTAAGATCTTTAGGTTTTTCAGAGGCTGTATTGGCGACTGATAGTCGATATGCCCTTTGAGGGCGCCCATCTTTTTGGGGCTCAGGCTGATTCAGCACGGAGACATTTCCGAGATTGGAAAAGTGATACACAGTCTTAATTACTCTTTCTCTGTTATATCTTCCTTAATTTTGAACCTATACTTGGGTTGTATAGGTGACACTGGATTTTTTTTCTCAAAGGACCTAACTTTGCTAGGGCATTGACATGTTCCCCTTTTGATTACACCTGGTTGGTGTTTCTACGTGCTTAGCATTGACATGTTCCCATTTTGATTACACTTGGTTGGTGTTTCTACGTGCAGATGTCATTGTTTCAATACTGTCTTTAACAGTTTAAGTGGTATAAGGATACCTGAGGTATCTTCTTTCTTTTTCTTTTTCTCTCTTATAACAGGCTTTATGCTCTAGAGGTAATTTGCAGGTGATGTGTCTTCCAGTTAGAAAATTTACTTTTTCACATGCTTTTTCCGAAGCAGTTTGGTATGCTGGTAAGCATTACTGTGACTTGTAGTATTTCTCATAGAGACGTATTACGGAAACTGTGAAACCTTGTATACCGAGTGTATACTTGTTTTTTGCAAATACTCAGAATTTCCACTTCAGGGTGAATATGGTCTCTGGTTTGTCTTAAGTTGTCCCTTTTGCTACTTTAGCGGAGTGCACTTTTCATTGAATTCAAGTGGTTCTTGGATAGCCTTTACTTTGGATAATTTTTAGGTTATGATTCCCATTGAAGGGGTCATGACAACTTTAATGTGTGATGAATTCCTTACCTGCACTGTAGGTGGCTGGCTTACTATATGGTGCTCACTGATGTAAGTGTAGCACCCTCACTAATCCAGACAACCCCTATGGTGATATTAATGGTCTTAGACAATCTTAGAAAGCTAAGTGGTAGCTATGGAGAGCAGCCATCAGGCCTAGTCAAGAAGGAGTGTAAAGCAGCTTGTTTTACCAGTATGTAATATTATGGTGTAGGTTAAGTGATAAAGAACCACACAGTGTAGTTATAAAAATATGTGTTTATTATAAACACTCACTAACACAGCAGTATCTCCTAACCGGAGATATAACCATAATACTCACAAAACCTTGGAACTAGAACCTGTAAGTAGCACAAATACACAGTGGTTTCCAGGGGCAGACCAAACCATATAATAAAATAGTGGAATGCGAACCGCGACCTAAGTCAAGAATGGACCCAGAAGATGTAGAAGAGCCCGGGACTCAAGTAACCACCCAAGGTAAGTATCTAGGAACCCCACGGAGGTCATGTGCAGAGTGGGAACAGGACTGCGTACTCAATCCAAGTCAATAGGTAAGTCGCAGTTGCAATTTTAAGGAAGATGGACCCTTCCCACCGAACCCTGGCTAAAACCCTATGGAAGATGGAAGTTTAGAGAATCACCCCATCCGTGGATACCCCAGGAACCAGGATACCTACACCAGGGAAGCTGCGTGCATAAGTGCAAAGTGACGTTGGAAACCGCCATAGACCACAATGGAAGACTTCAGTAAAGATGCCACTTGCAAAGATGGTGAAAAAGTCCTGTAAAATCAAAGGATGGATTCTTGAAGAGGAGTACCTGCAAGCAGCGGGGACAGAGTCTATGCTCTCAGGAGTGACCAGGAGGCATGGAAGACCAATGACCACGAATGGTAGAAGATGCAGGACAGTTGAGGGTCCCCTTATTGCTGCAGCTGTGAAGACCAGGCGATGATGTGGAAGACCAAGGGCTGTCTCATGTCAGACGTCAAGAACCAGGGGTCTGTGTCTGGGTCAGGACCAGCAAGGTCCAAGGGACTCACCAAGTGCAGGAGAGTCAGAGCAGGCCCTGAGCAAGCAGGGGAGCCCACTGAAGCCAAAAAAGACCCTCAAAAGGACCCACAGGCTGAAGGCACAGGAGTAGCAAGAGGACCTTGAGCAGCTCACCAAAGATGCAGGTCCATGGTGCAGAGGATGCAGTGAGGTAGAAGATCTTGGTAGGAAGAGATGCTGGAGCTTCTTGTATCCCAAAGATCTCTGGAGGACAGAGTCAACAAGCCTTGGCAACAGCAAGCTGACCCTGTGCACAGGGTTTCTGTTCCGGCAGTTCTGACAAGGGATACTGGCCTCAAACTTGTTGAGAAGACAGGTCAGGCCTTGTGGAAGTTGCAGAACCATAACCAGTGTTGCTGAATCTTTCAGAGTCCGTGGGAGCTCTAGAGCAGCAGACCAGTCAGCTTTGTTGCGGTGCCTACAGGTGCAGGGGAGTGACTCCTTCACTCTAAGGGAGATTACTTGGGGTGTCTTTGATGCCCAGAGGCCTGGAGAAGAACCTGGATGAAGCATAGGCACAGATGAGGCAGACGACTGGCAGGACGACGAGACCAGGAGCAGCAGGAGTTCTCCTTGATGCAGTCTTGGCTCTAGGCGAAGTCCAATGAAGTTCAAGGTGCCAGAGGGTTGAAATCGAAGTTGTTTCGGATCTAAATCTTGTCCCACGATGAATCTGCAGAGCCACCCACAGGTAAGCCCTTAAGTACCCTAGGGAAAAGGTTGAGACAATTCAGGGATCCCTCTCAGAAGAGGGACTGCACAGAGGAGAGGATACTTCCATGTACTATGTCCAGTTTCGCACTAGAGTGGGAGCCAAAGGTTCCTTGAACTGGCTCCCACTTGAGTATGCAAGGAGGGCACCAAATGTGCTCTTCAAGCAGTCTGGTGGTGCTGGCAAGCACCCCCCCCCCGAGTTCAAAACACTTAGGCCTGTATGGGAGTTGCTTACACCTCCCTGTGTAGGAAACATATTGTTGTACCTTCCGCTGCTTGGGATCAGCTCAGCAGCAGGGGGGCAGAATCGTGTCTGTGGTCGGCAGCAGCAGTAGCTTGCTGTTAGACCCTGAAAGGCTGGTACCGGAAATGCAGGGGGGCCCCCTAGGGGAGTCACCCAGTACATGAGATCCTACATCCAACACTGGAAGTGGTGCTGGGTCAGGATTCCAACATGTTTGATACCAAACATGACCAGTTATGGTGCAGCCACTATATAGTTAGATACCTCATAATTGACTTGATGTCCTCTATGTGTATTAAATGGCTAACGGCATTTACAAAGCCTGGAGAATCGACTCCTGGGTTTGTAGGGGGTGTACTGCTCATGCATGACACCCTTATACTTATAACCCAGCACCCTGCCTTCAAGATTGGAAGGCCTGCCTGAGGGGTGACTTATAGGTTTTAAGTGCAGTGACCTCAGGTATAAGTACACTTATATCTATTGAGATTAGTGCTAGCACCAGGTTATACAGGCTGCAATGGCATGTGTGAGTAGTTTGTAGGTGACCCTCTCTCGACGGAGAGCCAGTGGAGTTCTCGCAGGTGAGGGGTCATGTGATCATGGCGAGGTGTCCCTAACATTAGCCTGGCGGCTGCGTTCTGGATCGTTTGGAGTTTGCGTAGAAGAGATTTGTTGATTCCTGCGTAGAGGGCATTTCCGTAGTCTAGCCTGCTTGTGATGAGAGCGTGCGTGACTGTCTTTCTGCAATCGGGGGGAATCCATTTGAAAGTCTTCGGTAGAGTCCGTAGGCAGTAGAAACAGGTGGATGAGATGGCGTTGATTTGGCGGTACATGGAGAGGGAGGAGTCTAGGATAATGCCGAGGTTACGTGCGTGGTCCGTGGGGGTGGGGGGGCCGAGGGCAGATGGCCACCATGAGTTGTTCCATGCGGTGGGGTGGGGTCCAAAGATGAGAACCTCGGTCTTCTTGGAGTTGAGTTTAAGACAGCTGTCCTTCATCAAAGTAGCGACGTTCTTCATTCCCTCTTAAAAGCTGAGTCTGGTATCTTCTGGGTTTCTGGTGAGGGATAGGATTAGTTGGGTGTCGTCGGCGGAGGATACAATGTTTAGTCCGTGTCGTCTGACTATGTTGGCGAGGGTGGCCATGTAGATGTTGAACAGGGTGGGGCTCAGGGAGGAGCCTTGGGGACTCCGCAGATGATGTCCGTGGGTTTAGAGAGAAAAGGAGGGAGCCTAACTCTCTGAGTCCTGTTGGAGAGCAAAGAGCGGATCCAGTAGAGGGCGGTTTCCTGGATCCCTACATTGTGGAGTCTGGTGGTCAGTATGCCGTGCGATATGGTGTCAAAAGCTGCGGAGAGGTCGAGGAGAATGAGGGCCGCGGTGGGGCCCTGGTCGAGCAGCATGCGTATGTCGTCGGTGGCGGCGATTAAGGCTGTCTCGGTGCTGTGGTTGCTCCAGAAGCTGGATTGGGAAGTGTCTAGGATGCAGTTGTCTTCGACAAAGGTGATCAGTTGGGTGTTGACGAGTCTCTCTGCTACTTTGGCCGCGAAGGGAAGGAGGGAGATGGGCAAGTAGTTCTTTAGGTCCGTCGGGTCCGCCGAAGGCTTTTTGAGGAGGGGCTTGACTTTTGTGCGTTTCCAATCCGGGTGGTAGGTGCCCGTGAACAGGGAGGAGTTGATGGTGCGGGCTAGCTCTGGAGCGATGGCTGAGGAGTCTCTGTGGAAGATATGGAGGGCAGGGGTCCGTGGGGGCTCCTGAGTGAGTTTTCTTGATGGTGGTGGTGATGAGATCGATGGAGGCCGGGGACCAGGTGGATGATGGTAGGCTTAGTGGAGATGGTGGTGGTGAGAGTGGACGCATTCGTCTACCTTGATACTTTCATTTGATATTCCAGACCTTGCAATGAATGGGTTATTTATCTTGGTTTTATGAGAATGAGTTCTGGGAGCCTTTCTATTTTGGAGTTATTAGGTTAGGTTTCCTTAAACGATTTCTTTACAGGTGTCTTCTGATAGGGTTTTATCCTGTTTTCCTTGAGGCTTTGGTTTTTACGTGCCTGCTGGGTTGTTTCCTATTTACTTTGTCTGTGGTCATTGCCACAGTTTTTATAAGGATCCATGCTCTTTTTCATCTAATTCCTACGTATGTCTGGGCTGTGATTAATTTCGTCCAGCTATTTCTCTTTGGAAACTTTTATAGGATTGGGTCTCAGAACCTCCTCCGTGTGGGTAGAGTTATGTTATTTAATCCAAATGTTAAGGAATCTGCTGCTAGATGGCTTTATCAGATGAACAAGTTACTCACCTTCGGTAATTTTTTATCCGATACAGACACAGTCTAGCTGCAGATTCCTTAACGCCCTGCCCATCCTCCCCGCTCTGCGCACGATCTGTAGAGTAAGGTTTATACTTTTTTCTTTACTGGTTTTACATTCCAGTGATCACTGTTTCTCATAATTGTGTGATTCATTGGACCATCAGTTCTTTCTTAATCTTGTCTTGGTATTGCCATACCTTTTGTTTATAGTTGCTTCTTCATTCCATTGGGCCTTTCCTTATGGGTCTTGCTTTGGTATTGTCATACCATGTATTTCCATTTTCTATTTATGTTTTTAAATATATTTAGATTTTTTTGGCACACTTTTTCCACAGCCAGTTTCTATAGTGGCTCCGCATTCTTCTGGCGCGGATGTTTTCAAAGAAGCAACTGACGTCTGAGTGGTGGAGGAGACTTATATGGGTACACTGGCTTCACAACCCGAGTCGACGTTATTAGTGAGTTGGACGGCACCGTCCCCTGGCATGCCAAGGTACTGCTTAAAGATTTTCGTATCCAGTCTGATGCTTGGGAAGGATTTAAAAGTTCAGAAATCTGCGCCTAGCCTGTGTCTCTACCAGATAATACGTTGCCGATTGTAAGTAACTTGTTTTTTATTACTTCTAACATTCTACAAAATGCAGCTTGTGAATAGGCCCTCTTATGTCCAGATTTAGATGCGGTAATACCAGTTAGAATTTGAAATTCCCACCCTGGTATCCCTGCACCTAAATCCGGCCAACTCGTAATGCCACCTCCACTATCCCAGGAATGTTCTCACCAGGACTGAACATTTTATATTTATTGTTCAATAGTCATACTGTTCACACTTTCCTATTGTATGCATCTGGATACTTGGAGAGTGATTTGAGTGAGTTTATTACCTATGATCTAATTATTTTATTTTACTAGAAATATTTATGACGTGCAATCTTTCTGCTTTTCCACAGTACGTTTCCCTTACAGTCCTGAGTATAGAGGAAACTATCCTGGATATAGTAAGTAGTTTAATACATCAATGTGCATTTAAAATCAGTGCATATATTCTGCACGTGCAAGGTATGTTTTCTTTTTGTCGATAATATGTTTTCATCTTTTCATGTTTTAATTGTTTGCCCTCCTCTAGTTGTTCTATAAATACAGCAGCATTAAAAGTGCAGTCACTCTCAATCATTGCCGTTCACCCGCAAAAATGTTTAAATGATAGGCTGATGACATCATGGTGTAAACAGTGATACCGAGTAAACAGGCAATCACGAGATTCGTTTTCTATATGCGAGCACCACGCAGCATAAGAGTTTTTTCATTTCCATTTCTAAGCTTCTGCATTCTATTTTCTCTTAGGATCATGCTCCCTCTCAACAAACAATTACCGATTATGAACTGACTAGAGTGAGTATTTTCAAAACGTAGGAAGTATTTCCTAGGGCAGGATTTAGGTTATTGTTTCCTACTGCATTCATTTATTACTTCTCGGGCTGTAAAAAATACAAAGTGCTCCTCAGCAGCGGCTGTAAGTGCAAACAAGCATTTGCAATGCAGTTGGTCTCGCATTTGTGAAAGTTAGAGCTATTGGCATTGTAAACATGATTTGTATATGTTTAGAAGTGGATGTATGTTGTTCGTAATGTGGAATTATATGGTTTGAAATAAAATTGTTAGTTCCGGAATCGTGTGGGGTATGGCATGGCCTGTCAC
This sequence comes from Lissotriton helveticus, assembly GCF_964261635.1. Lineage (NCBI taxonomy): Eukaryota > Metazoa > Chordata > Amphibia > Caudata > Salamandridae > Lissotriton > Lissotriton helveticus. The sequence goes on along the minus strand of NC_136070.1, from coordinate 110,648,498 downwards.
TGTATAGTATCGCATTATATGGCATGGTATGTTTTTTGTTTTGCTGTTTATTTTAATGAATTATTATTGTGTGGCATTTACTGAGACAATAAAGAGCCTTTAAATAACTGAGATATCTGAAAAAATATTAGAAATGCGAAATGTATTCAATATTAAGTAGTTCACAGACAAATGGCAAATCTCGCAATATGGATTTTATGGTACCAGTCACACATGGAGGACTAACAACGTGAACAGTGGATTAAGCAGGTTTGAATGAGCTGATGTCTCTAAATGGCACACTAGAGGGGACAGGTGTATACATATTCCATGTATGGAACACTGGCCTGCCTACTTAACTGGTCGAATTAATGTACTTAGAACTGCACTGGCCTCAAGTACTCATGTATATTTAACTGGTCGCGAGGACAGCTCAGATGTGTAATTGTCCATCTATTCTACAGTGCTCACAACAGTAGTCTCCACCAGATGGTGAGCACATCTGACTTTAGTGCTTCGAGTCCAATAATAAGGAATGGTTTACATAGAGGGGAAATACTGAGTAACAGCAGACCAGTTACAACACTTAAAAAAAAAGTCACGCTAAATGGTTATGGCACTTGCTGTACTGTGCGTAGGATAGACATCACAGGATTGATATCTGGAGCATAGGCTCCGCATTTCAACCAGAAGTGAATATCGTTTTGAATGACAAGACAATGTAGTGCCTAGAGTGCTCTGTAGACAATTATTAAAAAGTTCAAAAGTCATAATCTCCTGAGCACTTAGCGCATGTCTTGTGACCCCAGTTGCCCTCCAATGCCTGAGATGGAGGATCTTAAGTAAGACAGTTCTGCAGGTTAGCAGACGGCCAAACTTGATTACTAAAGAAACAAAAGTATGGCGTCCAAGCAGAGCGGCGAATTTTAAAAAACAGGATTTCCATGTGGCATCACTCCACACAAAAATGATGTGCTGGCAGGATGTTTTTAGTCAAATGATCTGTGCCACTGAAACACAGTGTACAGGTCACGAGTGTGAATCCTTGTGAGGCCCAATCAGTCTTCCATCTTGCCGAGGTCGGTAAAAGAGTGCCTTTAAACTGGTTAACAGCAACATGGTAACATTTACATCAACTATAAAATGTGTGAGTGAAATCAAAATACAACTGCTTCTTTTAGACAAGGGGGTGTTCTGCGGTGACCAGCAGTGAGCGCAACAAGTCCATTATTCCTCCCATATGCAAAGCGTCATAAAAAGAAGTACACAATAAGCCCAACCTAGGAAAAGAAACCCGAAAAAAGTGTATCTACAAAACCAAGCTATTATGACACTGAAGGCAATTTACCATCCAGAGAGGATGTGGCGTAACATGCAGAGCTAAGGACTTCGTGTCAGGGGAACCAGGTTCAATTCTGGGTTCTGCCTGTGCCTGCAAAAAATGCTGATCGTGGGAATAAAATTAAACAATAACAGAGTTCTAAGCAAAGCTGCTCATAACACTGAAAGTAAACAACGGCATACCCTGAAGCTGGCAGTGGTTGAACGCTCATCTATAAATTCTATACAAGATTAGCGTGCAAAGCAGATATCTCTTCTAACACTAAAATGGAAGACTGGAAATACCAGGGAAGCTGCAATGGTTGGGCTTACTTCCACAAATACTAAAAAAAGATAAGCATGAAGCTTGAAGTGAGACCAGTAAGTACATCATTTTCTGCAGTTATTTTGTTGGTATTTCACCTTCAGGTACATATATATGCTTACATCTTTCATTAAAATAAATGCAAGTTAGAGTAATTGGTGACGAATGGGCTCTCTTACATTATGAAATATTCTTTGATTAATCCTATTACTGCCAATGTCTTTGTGTGTGATCCAGACAGTTTCAGAAAGTAATTCTGGTTGGCTCAGCGTGAAATAGGATGTGTATTTATAGTGAGTGAGGAATTGGGTTGTTGGTTGATGGGGGTGAAACCCTCCTCAAGCAACAACTACAAAACTCGTCAGATCGAACCACAAAAAGTCTCTAAATTAACCTGTGCTTAATCCTTTGCTAGCTTGGCACAAAATTAGTGAGGCAGTGTAAAGGGTTTATGCAGCACTCAAACAGTAAGAAAGTCAAAACCCAACACAAGAAAAATCCCACATCAATCTAGAAACATAGAGTACATTTTAATGAATAGAATATTACCAGAATGACAAAAATCCAATCGGTAGAACTGGAAATATGCAATTTCAAAGCCTTAGGTAAAAGTAGTGGCAAAAAGTGCTAAAGCGCCAAATGTGGGTATCTCGTCGCGACGGACTGGGACCAGGTAACAAGTTAAAGCCGATGGTGATAGAATGTGGGCCTGGTGCAGGACTGAATTCAGCCCGCCGGTCAATTTACCGGACTGCACTTGGACTGAGATGCTAGGTCCTGCACCATGCTGTTCAAGTTGTATTGGTTTCGATGGGCTGCTGATCAGGAGCTGCGTCCAGTTGCATGGTGCTGCATCAGTTTTGATAAGGAATGGGCAGTGAATTCCACTCCGTTTCCAGAGTTTGCTGAGTTTTAAACACTCCGTAGAGAACACAGAGGGGCAGATTTATGATGACTGGCGCATCCCCAGGGATGCGCCAGTCATCCTGCTCCGCTGCTCCGCCACCCATGGTGCGCCGCATTTACAATGCGGCGCACCATGGGGCAAAAACGGCACAGATGCGTGACACATCTGTGCCGTAAAGGTGGCGCATTGCTGGAGCTGCGTCGCAAGCGTGACGCAGCTCCAGCAAGGCTCGGGGGTGCCCCATCTCCACAATGCTGCGTCAAGACCTACGCCTGCTTCAAGCAGGCGCAGGGTTTTGGCGCAGCATTGTCCTGAAAGTGACGGAGTGAAATCTTATAGATTTCACTCAGCCACTTTTAGGAGGCGTACCTGCGCAGGAACGCCCCCCCTGCGCAGGAACGCCTCCTATGGCGCAGGGCTTTACGTGACGCATCTGCTAGATGCGTCACGTTATAAATAGGGCGCATTGTTTGCGCCGCTGTTGCGTCAAATAAAGTGACGCACCGGCGGCGCAAGGCCTTCATAAATCTGCCCCACAGTTCCAAAAAACTCCTCTCCATTAAGTTTTTGCCTCACTCGCACTCACTAGATGGAAGCGAGTAAAATCCAATACTAGACCACCTCCCAGTAAAATTCCTCAACATGGGCGGTCACAGATGGCCAGAACTGCTCGCTTTGAGAAACCTTACGTTAATGATGAGGAAGCTGATGCTCCAGTAGAAAATCGAATCTACTCGGACGGCAGAAAGAAGCAGCGCACTCTTGTGCTGCGCATGGTGTTGTTTGTGCAGATTTTCCAGCGTGGGACAAACACCGGCGCTGAAAATCAGCGCAAACAGCATGACCTAACGCACTCTGCCACTTGCGGAACTCTGAGTAGCGTGGCAGTATTTTGGTCACTACGCGGAGTTCCGCTAACTTCTCAAACTCCGCCCAGGCCTGCCACTAACTAAAAGCTACGAGGTGCTTTGATGTGAAGTCGTCCGTTGAGATGTGTTGCCCTGTATTGGGTCAAATGAGGCTGCTGATCAGGGACAGTGATATGCTGCAATGGGAGTTCGTAGTTGAGATGAGTCATGTTGCATTGTTTCTGATGATGCGGTTTTAAGAATTTTTTGGGCCTTGGGCAAGACATATTTTTGCACCCATTGTTCATAACAACTGTCAATTTTATCGCCCACTTTCTGCTAACTGTAGCACAAAAGTAGTTGGAATACGTCTTTTCCAGTACTCCACAAATCCCTAAGATGACAATGCGCAAAGAGAGACAGAAGTAGAGGGAGAGGTAGGCAGAGAGAAGAAGAAAGGTTCAGATGTAGAAGAAGAAAAGAGGTGACACCTGCTATTTTCTCGTGCAAAAAAGGACGGAAATCTTCATCGTATATTAGATTCTGCCCTCTGAATGCATCCTAAATATAGTTCAAAGTAGAATCAAAGATTTCCCCTGCATGGTACGTTTAATTCTCCTCGAAATAAGGAGATTGACTGTGAACTCAAACCAAAAAAAATGCATACTTCTTGGGGTGCTGACATGTGATGTGCACCGTGTTTTTTTGTTTTTGTTCATTACAACGTATTAAGAAAATACATGCAAATGTCTGATACTTATCTCAGAAGAGTATATGCAATCTTCTTTTATTTTTGGTGAGAATTTCATAAAAGTATGAGTTTGTTATAAATAGTAGGAGTATGTTTGTGCTGACATAGTTATTGGTTTCTGAATCAACTAAGAGATGTCTCTGCTTCAGCCCACTCAAAACCTGCCTTTCAGTGTGTCTCAAATGCAAAAGTCGAGCCTGAACTGCCAAGCCATTTCCTCCCTGGACTGCAAACAAGCATCCTAGGACCGGTTTTGGGGTTTCACTCCTCTTCAGCCAGGATAGCTTTATTCCAGTGGCATGGAGAGCACGGCACCCACGTCTGGGCATACCCGTCCCACTTATGGTGACAAACTCTAAAACAACAGTTGATGGACAGAATGCAGAACAATGTCATACATTTTATTTTATTTTATTTTTATTTTCTTAAAAGTTTTGTATAGCGCTAGCTGGACCTGAAAGAATCAGAGCGCTTCACACCAGGTACAAGAGTGTGCCTTATCGGCGATGGAAGATTGATATCTGGACAACTCAAGGGGATTTCAAATAACAAAATACATACAGATCGTAGTGATTACACGGGTTGGTGGTAATATGAGCATCCCTTACAGTTCAGGTGGCTTCCAGGAAGAGGGCTTTGAGTAAAGTCTTGAATTTTGGGAAGTGGGCCGTCATTCTGATGTGAGGAGGGATGGCGTTCCAAATCCTGGGTGCATTGCCTGCAAAGCATTTACTTAAAGTTTTGCGTTTCCGCGGTTTCAATGGAATGAGAAGAAGTGTGTTGGAACTTTTGAGGGCCCTGGACTGGCCAGCCCTTTTGAGTTTCGCAGCCAAGTATTCCGGTTTGCCTGTGTGGAGGGCTTTGTGTGTAAGGCATGCTGTTCGAAGTGGAGTAGTGGATTAGTGTGGCTCACTGGTTAGAGGCGGCAGACCCGGGAGCAGAAGTCGGCCCGGGACCAGGGTTCAATTCCCGACGCGGCAGGGTCGTGAACTTGGGTCAGCGGACTCGATAATTCTCGCTTCGGTGCTTACTCTAATCAGGGGTTCCACTCGGCAACTCTGGGCATTAGCTTGCCTAATCTCCACAACGGCCCCATCAATTCCGGGGATGCCTGGTTCCACCTTGGGGACTCCCAGCAGGGACCATCCCACAGGGAAAGCCAGGACGGGCTCCCCAGAGTTATACAGCGCCAGGAAACCTATGGACGGGTAGCAGTGCGCTTTACAAGCTCAAATACATTTACATTTATATTTCGAAAGTTGGCTCGTTGTTCAATAGGGAGCCATTTCAGGTCTTTGAGCGGGGGGGAAATGTGTTTGAATTTCTTGGTTCCTGTGACCATTCTGGCTGCGGCATTGAGGGTGGTTTTCAAGGGTTCTAGGTGTGATTTGGCTGAGCCGGTCAGGGCTGCGATTCCATAGTCAATTCTGGAGAGCACCAGTGCTTGAGTGGCCTGTTGAAGGTCCTTGGGAGGAAGGAATGGTTTTATTTTGTAAAAAAGTTTCAGATTGAGGAAAGCGCTTATGACGGAGTTAGCGATGTGTTTTTTCATGTTTAGTTTGGGGTCTAAGGTGATACCTAGGGATTTGACTGAGTCTTTTGGCTTGAGGGTGCCATTGAGGGCATCAATGGCTTTGAGCCATTTTTCAATTTGTTTTTTTTGTCTCTGTTGGAGATGAGTAGAACTTCAGTTTTTTCTTGATTAAGCTTTAAGTGGTTTTGTGAGAGGCATTGTTGAACGTCTTTGAGCGTGTCGTTGAGTTTGAGAATGTCATCCATGCAGGTGGTTTCCAGATAGAGTTGTGTGTCATCAGCGTAGAGGTGGAAGGGGATGTTGGAATTCCTGAGTATTGTGGTAAGGGGTTCCATGTATATATTGAAGAGTTGAGGGGAGAGAACTGACCCTTGAGGGACTCCTCTGCTGATGGGTAGGGGGTCGGATTCAAAGTTTTTGATTTTTACTCTTTGGGAGCGATTGTGTAGAAAGGAGGAGAACCAGTTCAGAACCGTCAATTCCAAGCCTGCTCTTTCTTGAAGGACTTTTAAGAGCAGCGAGTGATCAACAGTATCGAATGCGGCCGAAAGGTCAAGAAGAATGAGAAGGCAGCATTGGTCGGAGTCAAGTGATTTGTGTAAATCGTCTATGACGTTAAGGATGGCAGTTTCAGTGCTGCATCCTTTTCTGAAACCCGATTGGTCAGGGTCAAGGAGATTGATGTTCTCTAAGTGTTGGGTTAGCTGTGGGAGAACACATTTTTCTAGTGTTTTGGATAACAGAGGGAGGTTTGACACAGGTCTGAAGTTGTTCATGTCTTCTGTGTCCAACCCTGGTTTTTTTAGTAGCGGCGTGACTTGGCCGACCTTGAGGCAGTCTGGGATAATTCCCGTGCTCAGCGAGCTGTTGATGATTTTGCATCACATTGGGGCTAGGGTGTGTTTCAGAACTTTGGTCAGGTTTATAGGAAGCTGATCCAGGGAGTGGGATGACGGTTTGGCGTTGGAGATCAGGGTGACGATCTCTGTTTCCTGAATCAGCGTGAAGACGGACCATTGGGTGGGTGGGATCAATAAGGTGCTGTCAGACAGTTCTGGGGTATTGGTCTCTCTTGGAAAAGGAGGGTTTGTGCTAAGAGAGAGGTCAATCTTGATGATTTTTTCGTTAAAAAAGTTGGCGAAGTTGTCGCATTGGTTTTTAGAGGACACTGAAACGGATTTGATGGGTTTGGATGTTTGACTTCTGATGATGTTAAAGAGCTCTTTGGGGAGGTTTTTAGCGTTTTCTAGAGCAGAGCAGAAGAAGGAAGATTTTTTGTCCTTGATGAGATTGTTGTAGTTTCTGCGTGTTGACTTGAGTTGTTTGCGGTGAAGAGAGGATGGGTTGGACTTCCAGATTCTTTCAAGGGATCTGAGAAGTCTTCTTTCGTCATTTATGTCCGTGGTGAACCATGATCTCGATGGAATGTTTCTGTTTTTTTTTAGTTTGAGGGGCGCCAGGCGGTCGAGGGTGGTCGTCATGTTGGAGTGGTGGAAAGAGGTGAAGTCAGTGGTTGAGAGGTGCTCTGTTGAGTTTGGGAGGAGAGTGCTTAGTTTATCTTCTAGGATGGTCTGAGGGACTTGGGCAATATTCCTTATCCATTTGGGGGGAGCTTGTTTTATGAGTCGAGATGGCGTTGGTTGGTTGATGCGGAAAAGAATTAAGTGGTGGTCTGACCAGTCAACTGGAATGATGTAGTCGATGGTGATTGTGTGATTGTCCGCAATGATTGCGTCGAGTATCGCTTCTCTGTAGTGTGTTTCTTCAGAGCAGTGTTGTGTCAGGTCGTTTTCTATCAGAAGGTTTTTGAGGGATTGTATGAGCTGGTTATTAGTGTTGTTCCATCTAATGTTGAGATCGCCCAGGATTATGTTATTGGCGTTGTTGAGCGCGCATAGGGTGATTAGATCAGATAGTTGCATTTCGAATTCCTTTGAGTTGCCTGGAGGGTGATAGAGGAGATGGCAAAGTGTTGAGCTCTTTACGTCGGATTTAATGCTGATAGAGAGGCATTCGAAGGAGCGGTATAGGTAGGGTGCGCTTTCCGTGATGTCGAGGTTGGTCTTGTAAATGATAGCTACACCTCCACCTCTCTGCTGATGTCGTTCTTTGTGGGTGATTGAAAATCCTGGTGGAACAAGCATGTCCATGATGGGGGCTGACAGGGAGTTGAGCCAGGTTTCTGTGATGAAGGCTACATCGATATTGTGTGAGAGGATAGATTCTGCTAATTCTGATGCGTGTTTGGAGGCGGATCTGCTGTTAATGAGCATGCATCTGATGTTGGGTTGTTCAACGGGTGGCGCCTTGTAAGGTTGGGCTCTGGTCAGAGAGGTTAGGTGTGTCGGGGGTCTAGGGAGTCTGATGGGAGGATGTTCCCTGCCCACTCCTGTAATAACTTGGATAGAGGATTTGGGTGATGAGACTAGTCTGATGGGAGGATGTTCCCTGCCCACTCCTGTAATAACTTGGATAGCGGATTTGGGTGATGAGAATAGTCTGGGGACCAGTGTCAGGGTGGGAGGGGACCCTCTCTGTGTCTGCTGAGAGGTGCTCAAGTTAGGGGTCGTGAGGTGGGCAAAGGAGGAGGCGAGACTGGTCACTTCCTGAGTGTAGAGGGAGGGTTTCGCTCTACTCGGTCTGTCTGTTCGCTTCTCTGCCTCTGGTAAAGTGACGTGTGGGAGCGATCTGGTAGAGGCGAGGGTCGGAGTGGGAGGAGGAAATTTGGGCAGACTGGGAAGGGTAGGGGTAAGGTGGTGTGCGGGGTGTAGTGTGGGCACTTCGATTTCGGTAAGGGAAGAAAGGGTATCATTCATGCCTCTAATCAGCTTTTCGAGCTGAGCTTCCAGAAGAGAGAGGCGTTGCGATATATTGATAGCGTGAGTAGAAGGGGGAAGGAGGGTGGTGTTCTGTGTTGGGGGTGTGAGTGCGCATGGGGTGGTATGGCAGTTAAAGAACGGAGGGCGTGGGAGAATAGGAGTCGGCTCAGCATGAGGGATTTGTGCGGGTGAGTCCTGTGAGAGGAAGATTTTAAGGGGGGTAGAGGCGTTCTTTCTAGTAGGGAGGAAGGTTGCGGTGTGGGGGGTTGGGCGAGTGGGCCAAGGAGCCATTGGGGATGGGAATGAGAGTGGGGCTCTTCTCGAGTGGTCTGAGTGTCATTGTTGGTGATGTGAGGTGAAGCGGTAGTGGGGGGACTCTCTAGTTGTGAGTGGGAATAGGGCTCAATTTTAGAGTGTGGTTTATGATTGGAGGAGGGGAGGGAGTTGGCGGTGGGAGGAGTTAGCTCTAGTGGTGGGGTGACGGTGGGCGGGTTTTGGGGCTGTTGTGGGAGGAGAGGGGGGTGGGGCTCTATTGTAATGTGTTGACTCTGGGTGGAGGGAGGGTAGAGTTGTGCGGCGGTAGCAAATTCCTGGTGGAGGACGGTTGGTGCAGGTTTGCAATCATAGGCAGGTGGGTGGTATGGAGGGGGTGCTCGAACTGGGTCCTGTGACTAGTTCGGGGATGGAGTTTGGCCTGATAGGCTATCCGAGCTTGAGGCAGGGTAGGAGCGGAGGCCCTCATTAGCGTGAGGAAAAGGGAGTCGAAGAAATCTAGGTTCTCATTTTTAGCCTGAATCAGTATGGTGCCATTATCGAAAATGGTTGTGGAAATGGAGCCGGTCAAGGACTGGGGATTTTGCAGAGAGATGGTAAGTTTGCGGCTGAGTGCTGTGATGGTGGTTTTGGCGACTCGGAGGTGGGCATTAAGGCTGTTGATCCAGTGGTCCGGTCTAACCGTGTAAAATATGAGGTCCATTTTTATCTGGCCTCTAGATGAGCAGTGGTACGTGTCTACGATAAGTGTTTCTGGGAGTTGTCTGATGGTTTTCAGTTTTAGGAGTTTTTAAGCTTTGGTCGAAAGTCTATGGGGGTAGGAAATGGCGAAAGCGTTATGCCCATGTGGAGTTAGGTAATTTGTGGTTGGGCAGGGGTAATCGTAGGAGTGTAAGGATGGGGGAATCTTGGAGCGGTTGAGGAGAGAAGAGGGAGAATCCAATATACGGGGGGTCGCAATTTGCGATCCAGGGGGAGGAGGATCTAGGCAAGGGGGCCGGGCGGAGGTGCTGTGTTCTTTAAGTAGTGGAAGGGTTGTTTGTAGTCTGGGAAACAGTAAGGCAGGGGCATGTACGAGAGAGAGGACTGAGATGTCGGCAGGGGGGACAAGCTGCCTAAGAGGGGTGATGAGGGTACGTTCACCCAGTACAGAGATCTGGGCCTAATCCATCATTTTTTGCTCACCATGTCATTCCAGTTTGAAGCCAGCCATATGCAAATCAGTCTTGACCCTGTGCCTCATGGGAACAGTCCAGCCCGGACTTCCAAGCTAGGTTCTTCCTGGACTGCAAACTAGAATGCTCGGACCGGTTTCGGGGTTTCACCCCTCTTCAGCCAGGATAGCTTGAATCCAGTGACACAGTGAGCCCGGTACCCACATCTGGGCATACCCGGCACACTTAGGGCCAGGAAGCAAAAGACACACAATTGATGGACGGAATGCAGAACCAATCAAAACATTCACCCCCAGTCAAGAGATCTCCATTAAATCCATCACTGTTTTGCTCTCACCATGCCACCCCAGTTTGGACCCGGCCATGTGCAAATCAATCTTGGCCCAGTGCCTCATGGGAACAGTCCAGCCCGAACTGCCAAGCCAGGTCCTCCCTGGACTGGAAACAAGCATCCTGGGACGGTTTTCGGGGTTTCACCCCTCTTCAGCCAGGATAGCTTGAATCCATTGGCACAGTGAGCCCGGGACCCACGTTTCATCCTCCTCACCCTCCTCGTCAGGGTTGGTGTTCAGAGGAACACTTGTTACTTTTACAGCAGAAGGTTCTTGCCTTGCTACAGAAAGGTGCAATAGAGGTGGTTCCAGAGCAGGAAAGGGGTCAGGGGTGCTACTCCGGTAATTCCTGATACCCAAAAAGGACAGTCGGTTGAGACCAATCCTGGACCTCAGGATTTTTTAATCTTTACCTCAGACAGGAAAAGTTCAAAATATTGACCCTGGCTCAGGTTCTTCTCCGTCTGCAACAGGAAGACTACATGCAGTGGCGTAACAAAACCTTAGGGGGCCCCCCTGCAAAGTGCGATTAAGGGGCCCTGCTCACCTACATGCAATCTATGTCCCTCACCTTTCACCTTTCCAGGACTTTCAGAACCGCACAGCTTTTAGACACTTTAAGCAGAACTATTCCAAGATTACACAAATCTTCAGGCTGTAGATTGAAAAAGTGTTGTATCTCAAGTGGAAAAGGGCGTATAGGCTGCACACATTAAATGGCATCAACCAGACTGGGTGCTAAACTGGGGAGTTGGTATGTTACCGACACAAGAAAGACAAATTACTGTTGTTCTTGGTGTATGCAATGCTGGGGCTGGCAGAGAGGAAATCAGAAGATCTAAAAAGATATTTTTTTTCAGTGAGGAAATGGCAGAGTCGGAATGCAAGTAACTGTAGACAAGAATGAAAATAAATCAATCAGAAGGCTTATTTAGTGCAAACGTAAAAAACACTTAGCACTGAGCACTGACAAGCTCAATACTTTGCTTCAGGATTTGGGGAAATGGTAGGCAGAAAGCTTGAGGCTTTTTATTAAACCAATAACACATGTTTGAAGATGTTGGTGCCTCTGTCTGAGGCAGCCAGTCTATCTGATAGACATAAGTCTAACCCCAGGTTTAGTTTGTCCATTTATTACCAAAGGGAGATGTGTAGAACAACAGAAAGAAAGTGGAGGAAGAGAGAATTTGAGGAAGACAGAGCTTGCTGTAGAAAGCACCTGGAGCTGCATTAGGAACTGGAAAAGGCAAACATATGTATTATATTACTACAATAATGAAGGGGATCACATCGTGCTGCTAAGGGGCTCAGTTAGCTTAGTCATCCATCAGGCCTCTTCGTGATTGCATTGCCTTCACAGAGTTTGATGACCAACTGGGATTCTTGCCTTTTAACACAAGATCATTAAAATCCAGCACAAAATATGAATATTATCTAGTCAGGAATTCAATTTTTTTCTGAATTCTCCCTATCTCACTGGATGAGGCACTGTTGGGTCCCTGCCCAGCAGCATGTTGTGGTATCTGCCCCGCTATGGCAAGAGGGTGTGGTCTCACAATCAATTAAAACAGCTGTTGTGACTCCCCGCCTTCAAAAAAGAAGGTCTGCCCATGGATGACAGACAATTTTAGACCAAGTGCTTATTTGCCGATATTGACCAGGTGTCTGAGGGAGTAGTACATGAAATTATCCCGCAGCATGTTTGTACTTTCTACTTAGTGCGTCACTCCAAGCTTCTGGTTTCCTTGCCATCTCTCGCTAGTCTACAGCTGGTCAATCCTACTGCTGATTACCATTTCACTCCAGAACCATTTGAAGTGGCAAGTCCAAAGATGAATCTTGAAAGGCAGAAATTAGACTGCCATCATCCTGAGGTTTGGTGCTGCCTCTTCTTGAGGGTTGTTGTATTCTATCCCCTCATGTCTGACAATAGGGGGAGAGCAATTAACAGCTTTTTGCAGGGATGAGAGTAAGTAAACCAACTTTCAGTGGGGGAAAAAATTAAATTTCACAAAATGGAGTGGCTATTCTATCTCTGTCTGTGTTTTCTTGGCCGGAGTTCCTTACTGCAGAATCATGAACTAGCTCTACCGTTAAGAACCTGAGAATCTATACTGGCCATCATCTCTCTTTAGCTTCCAAAATTAGGACACACGTGAAAGGTTTAGTCCAGACTGGCCAGAAATCTTCTTCCATTCTTGGGCTCAGTGAAAAGGGCTGCATTTATGAGGGTTATCATTTTATTTTGTATGCACTATGACAATGTCCTTTATGTTAAGATAACTGCTGGACAGGTTTATATGTTCCATATGGCTGAAGATCAAGCTATGTGATTGATTTATGGAGTGAAGAAACCACATTATGTTGCGCTCCATAGAATTAAGGATACTATGTCTTGCCCATAGAGCTATTTATTACAAAGGCATTTTGTACCTTAAAAAGTCATTAGAAAATACAGCCCCTGGAGACATTTAAGATATTCAGCTCCAATGAGACCTATCTCTCTGAGATACTGTAAAAGTCAGTCTAGTGGAGCCTTCTTTGCCATCTTCGTGGTTTCCCTATGCTACATATTGCCTCCGGATAACTAGGCGACTGAAAAACTGTTAAAAACCAGCCATTTCAAGAAAATGTATAGCGAAGGATAAGTTACTGCTCTATCGGGTGATGCTTTTCTTTGTGCGGTGGGCAACAATCTACATACATACACATTCACCATAATAGAACACCAGAATGTTAATCTACATTTGTAATAGGACATGCTCACTTTTATCCTTTGTGTTCTACTTCTCTACAAGTTTCCCCCTCCCATAGCTATTTTACCCATCTGTGTCTTCTCCTACTAATATATATTCTACCTCATGTGGCCTCTTTTTACTCTCTCCTTCAGGTCTTCCATGTCCTATGATTCTCCCCTCCCATTCTCTATCTTTTAACTCACTCCTCTCCTCTGTCCTTTCTTCCATGCTTTTTTTGTCATCTCTTCTCTACTGGGTTGTCTGTCTTTTCCCCCTTCCATTTTACTTGTCTCCGTGTTGCCTGTTTTCCTCTCCTACCTCTCCCTCTCTTTCTAGTGCATCTTTATCATCACTGCTACCTTCCTCTATCAGTTGTTTCTTGATTACATATATGTCTCTTTATTTCCTCTTTTCGCCCTTCTCCCCACTCTTGCTCAGCTATCTCTCACTCACATAATTATTGTTTAATTGCCTCTCTTCTACCTCTTCTCCATACCTGCCTCTTTATATCATGCATGTCTCTCAGCTGTGTTCAACTAATCTTCCTCCCAACAGTCGTCTTTCTCTTTCTCAACTGTCTTTCTTTCTTACTGTTCTAGCTCTATCACTTCTCTCCTCTTCTATCTTTAACTGTCTCTCATTTGTCTGCTATCTCTCTCACATCTATCTTCTCCGCCCTATTATCTTCAGTTGTCCTTTATAACATCGCTATCTCTTTACCAACCCCCATCTCACTCACTCTGTCTCTTTCTCTCAGCTACTTCTTTTCTTCTCACAGTCTCTTTTGTACCTTTTTAACTGGCCTCCCCTCTTACTCTCCCCATGGTGTTTCACCTATATATTACTCACACACCTGTCTCTCCTCTGTCACTCTATCCTGTTCCTTTTTCACCTGCCTGCTTCTTTTTTCACCTATCTACTCTAATTCTGTCATCTGTCTCACCTTGTTCTGTCTTACACCTGTCTCCCCTCCCATCTGCCTTTTTCTCATCCTCCCACATCCCCAACTTTCTCTGTAATCAGTTCTTTATTACCCCACACTAATTCTCACAGTGATCTCTGTCTCTTTCTCCCTCTCTCTATTGTGCCTTGTAAGTGCTTTTTTCTCATTTGCATTTCTCCTTCCTTGTGTTTTCTTTCCCCTCTCTCACACTGGGCTCTGCAGGTGTTTCCTTCCAAACTGACATAAAGAGACTTGGAGGCGTGTATTACTGAGGGCCTTCTCTGCCAAAAATGATTGATTTTGCAAGTTTGTTACTTTGCAAGTTTGTTACATGTTCCACTGTACTGGGATATCCCATCCGGTGCAGCAGGCTTCAGCTAGGCAGCAGCTGCCATGCTGTTTACTTCATTCAGCCTTTGCGAGCAGGCTTCAAAAGTGGATGGTGGCCCCCTCCAGAGTAAGGGTCCCTGGGGCCCCCCTAAACCGGGGGGCTCAGGGGGCCTATGTTACGCCCCTGACTAGATGGTGTCCATCGATCTGCAGGATCTGTATTTTAATCTTCCCATCCTGAAGTTGCATCGGAAGTATCTCCGGATCATGGTAGCGTTGCAACACTACCAGTTTGCGGTCTTCCCATTCGATCTGACTTACGCACCTTGAGTCTTTACAAAGGTGATGGCAGTGGTAGCGGCACATCTCAGAAGGTCAGGGGTTCCTGTTTTTTTCTACCTGGATGACTGGCTGTTAAAAGTGGAGTCTTCAGAGTTGGTGTTGCGCCACTTGCAAGCAACAATTCAACTGTTGTTCAACTTGTGTTTCTCGATAAATGTACCCAAATCTCACCTGGTGCCATCTCAGCGCAGCCCGTTCATAGGGGCAATACTGGACACTACTGTGTGTCCGGCATTCCCGCCTCCACAGAGGATTCTCGACATTCAGGAGATGATTCCTTTGTTTCACGATGGAGCGGTTGTTCCAGTCCTGAAGGTTCTACGTCTGCTTGGTCTGTTCGCTTCCTGCATACTGTTAGTCAGTCATGCACGCTGGCACATGAGGGCACTCCAGTGGTGCCTCTGCAGGCAGTGGTATCAACACAACGGAGATCTCAGAGAAAAGGTCAGAATCTCCAGAGATGCTGCAGCGGAGTTGACTTGGTGGGGTGTGCAAGGCAACCTGACTCAAGGAAAACCTTTTCAGCATTCTCCGCCAGTGGCCACAGTGATCACGGATGCCTCCACTCTATGGTGGGGTGCTCAACTGGTGTATCTGGAGGTCAAAGGTCTTTGGTCTCCAGAGTAAAGGTTGCTTCCCACCAACCTTCTGGAATTGCGGGCAATACGTTTGGCACTGAAAGCTTTCCTTCCTTCCCTTCGCAGTCAGTCAGTTCAGGTCCTGACGGACAACACTACAGCGATGTGGTACATCAACAAAAAGGGAGGTGTAGGGTCGTGTTGCCTCTGCCGAGAGGCTCTGTGACTCTGGTCCTGGGCTCTGGGACATCAGATTTTTGTGTTTGCAAATCATCTAGCCGGTGTGCAGAATGTTTGTGCGGACAGTCTCAGACGGCATTACTCGGCCAATCACGAGTGGCGGCTTTATCCGAAGGTGGTCCATCATATCTTCAAGATGTGGGGGTCTCCTCGGTTGGACCAATTTGCCACTCACGAGAATGCGCATTGCCTGTTGTTCTGGTGTCTCCAGTGTACGATGCAGGGAGCGCTGGGGGATGCGCTTCAATTGGATTGGAGGTCACAACTCCTTTACGTGTTTCCTCCCATACCCTTGATTCCTCGGGTTCTGAGGAAGATCCGCAAAGACCGGGCCTAAGTCATATTGATAACCCTGGAATGGCCAAGAAGGGTATGGTACACAGATCTTCTTCACCTCTCATCGCACCCTTCGCTCTATCTCCTTTTCAGGGCAGACCTCCTCTCACAATCGCAGAGGCAGGTTCCTCACCTCCACCTCCAGAGCCTGCACCTTCATGCCTGGAGATTGAATTGGACAACCTGAGTTCTTTCTCTCCCCCACCGGATGTGGTGGATGTTATTTTATCATCCAGGAGACATTCCACCAAATCTGTGTATTCTTCTAGGTGGTCTAAATTTGTGAAATGGTGTGGAGAGAGGTCCATTGATCCTTTGAAGGCTCGTTTGTCTCATGTGCTAAGCTTTTCTCTTTCCTTGGCCCAGCAGGGTTGTGCTGTGGCTACAGTTACAGGTTATTTATTAGCTTTGTCGGCTTTTATTTGTTTGCCGGATCAGCCATCTTTATTCAAATCTCCTGTAGTTAGGAGGTTCATTAAGGGCCTTACAAATAAGTATCCTCCCACTACTTTCATTATGCCTCAGTGGGATTTAAATCTTGTTCTTACCTTTTAAATGGGATTCTCCATTTGAGCCTCTTCATAGTTATCCTGTGAGGCTTCTCTCTTTCAAAACCGGTTTCTTGATTGTCATTACCTCGACTAGGAGGGTAAGTGAGCTTCAAGCTCTTAATTCTAAACCTCCATTCTTGACCAGTGATGCAGATAAATTGGTTCTAAGGACCAGAACTGCTTTCCTTCCTAAGGTGGTTATTGCTTTCCATTTGGGACAGTCCATTGCCTTACCTACCTTCTATCCTCCCCTTCGCCCTCCCAAGGAGTAGGAGAGACTTCTTCGATTGGATTCTAAGAGAGCTGTCAGTGTCTATTTGCACATAACAAAGGATCTGAGGATGGATCTGAGGCTGGAGCTCTTTATGGGCTACATTGGGTGAATGAAAGGCAAGGCTGTGCACAAGCGGACTCTCTCCAGATGGATCATCTTGTGCATCAAGATCTGCTACGCCTTGGCCAAGAAGGACCCGCCTGAAGGTATCAGAGCTCATACTACCAGAGGTAAGACATCTTCTTCTGCTTTGGCTAGAGGTGTTCCTCTAATTAATATTTGTAAGGCAGCAACTTGGGTCTCCCTCCATATATTTGCGAAGCATTATTGCTCGGATTCCGAGGTCAGGAGGGAACGGCCATTTTGCACGTTCTGTAGGATTTTTTGGTCTAGGCAGGTGGACACCCTCCTCCGGGAGAGGTAAGGCTTTGGGATTCCATTCAAAAGGTGAGGAATCCACAGGCAGATGTATCCCTCAGAAGACCTTTGGTGATGCTTTTCTAGAGGATAGAGTATCTGCCTGTGGATTCCTCACTGTCCCTCCCGCCTTCCCGTTGTCCACCTGTTTCTACCAAAAATGCTTTAACTGTTTGACATGAATGTTTTAATATGTCTTTTTCATGCTTATGCTTTAATAGTGGGAAATGCTTGGTCTGTTGCCCTTTTTCTATGCTATTATCAGTTATGCTATGTGTGTTTGCATTTGTATATATATATTTTGTATACTGTGTATACGTGTGAAAATGTGTCGTTCCGCCCGCCCGTTTGCTCGAAGGCACAAAAAAATTTGTGGAACTGACGTCAGCACTCCAACGTCTTCTTATGGCTCCAATGACGTCATACGGAGTTGCGAGTGGAGTCGTGCTAATATGACGTCCTCATCGACGTGGAAGAGCTAGGAAAAGAATTTCCGCTCCTAGTGCTATGTTTGAGTATGGGGCAGTAAAAAATGGATACTTGGGATGGTGTAGGAAGAACACTGTGGATGCCGGCATCATTTCCATGGGGGCAACAAACAGAGGGTGCCTTGTCAGAGGGTTGGGCAGCCTGTGATAGAGGCATTGGACTGAACACACCACTTGTGTTTTAAATGTGGGACAGGAAACAGGGGTGTTGGGGTCAGAGATGTGAAGCAGCAAACAGGGTAAAGTAGGGTTCAGTCTGTACACAGGCACAGCTTCGTATCCCAAATTTTGGGCAACAGACAGTGGCTGCCTCCAAGAGAAGTGTAGAGCTGTACACAGTGCCTGCCTGTTTCGAGGGGCAGCACATAGTGACTGCCTCCCTGAAAAGGCGCAGGGCAGTACACAGGGGCTGGCTGTCTCACATGGCAGACACAGTGGCTGCCAGAGTAGTGGAATTTGTGAGGCTGCCTGTGTCAATGCTGGAGCCAACACACAGGGGCTGACGGGGTCAGCAGTGTGCAGCAGCACACAGCTCTGCTGGGGTGCACACTCTATGCATGCAGAGGTGGGGGTGGCACACTGGGACTGCCATGGTCTAGTGGAGGTCAGGGTGTCCTGAACTTACTGGTAGCTGTGGAAGGCAGCTGCAGCCCAGCTCCAGTCCCTATGTGCTGGGTGCAGAGCAGCAGGCAGAGCCCTGGGTTGCAGCTCGTCCCAGTTGCTGCCATGCGCGCAGCCTTCGTGCCTCAGCTCCAGCAACAGGAAGCACCCTCACACTCCTGCCTCTCTTGCAGCTTCAGCCACAGAGCCTGGAGCACACTGCCTTCCCCTCTGCTGCACACATGCATGTTTCATTTGCTCCTATTAGCCACTTTGACCGAGGCTTGTGCAGAGGAGAAAAACTAGGGTATAGGAGCCCAAAGTGCTGCAGGAGTTTGTGAGGAGGCACGCATGTGGAGGGCATGACTGATTGATCTGAGGAGAGCTGTGTGCAGTGTGCGCTCAAGGCTGCCGAGGCAGCAAACAACATTCCAAACATACCAGCCGAGAAACAATAAAAAAGGTAGTCTCCCAAAATGAACATAAATAGACAGGAGGAAATGAGTACATGTAGTTGGGCTAGTCTCCATAGGATGGAACCATATACCAGACTAGAGGGAAGAGTAAATGTAATAGGGCTAGTCTCCATGGAAGGGAACCAAACACCAGAGTGAGGGACAAATAAAACCAATGCACCACTGAAAAGCAAGGATTTCCAAATGACAGAAAAAAGAACAAATGAAAAATGATAGGTATGTTTAAAGTCCACAGAGTAGATACAGCATGTTTCAAGAGACAAAGCATGCACTGCCTAGGCGAGACCTAAAAGGGGTCTTGCCAATGCATGTGCTGGATTTGCTGGAAATGTATCTGTGATGTAATAATATGCAGCTTAAAACAGTCACCAAAAGATTACTCCACCACAGAGTGGAAGCTCTGTACAGAAGCTTTGATCCACAGCTTCTGGGACTCCAGATGAAAGACGAAGCAACAGTGGACGCGGTTTTAATGCCCCACAACACAAAAATCCAACCTGACCTGCTGCGACCTCAAAGGGTTGTAAAAAAAAAAGGAAAATCTGCACCGCTAACCCCACAGCAGTTTCAATAGTTAATAGATCTTGCACGCAGCCTTGGTCACGACACATTGCTGGTATGACCGGCACAGGAAGAAAACCATAAAAGACTGCACAGCCATATTTAGTACACACACCATGCATGGGACAAATTGGACAGGGTGGATGGCGGGTTATGAACCTAGAATCATGATGCAAAGGGGTCTCAGTAGCAGTACATATTGGAGTACACCGGACTCTGAATACACAGTTATAAACAGTGATGCAGTGTATTATCATTTGCTTTGTATTTTATTAGCCTCCTGCTAACCATACATTTTCTTCTAGGAGGAAATGTTTGAGGCAGCCCAGCCGACCGAAGATGCCCCAATGGAAAAAGTAGGTCTTGTTTGCAGCCAAAGTATTAATGAAAGTTTTAGTTCAATCTGGCAGTCTCTTATTTCTTTGTTGGAAAAAATTTCCTTCAAAATTAATTCAACTTGGGATGGAGGTGTGATTAAAACCAACCTTCACCAAAGTAATCTCTATATATTTTTTTAAATTGTGGAAATGCTTTATCTGATAGAGACTTCTAGATGCAGATTCCTTACCTTAGAATTTCCCAGGCATTAGGCTGCATTCATAAACTTTTGCGTGAGCAGTACCCCTTGCCTGCACCAATGGGTGGTTCCATTTGGCTCCACTTGACGCTGTTGGCATTTTTTAAGACTTTGCGATCACCTATATGGGCACCAGCTAGACGCGCCAAAGTAAGTTATTTTCTTTCTGTGCCAGTTAAGCACCAATTCGGGAAGAGTTACCCTTATTGTCGCTTTTTAACAGGCCTTTCTCGACTTTGTTGACTTTGGAAGTTTTTTCAATCGCGTGTTGAAGGATGTCACTGAGGAAGACAGGATTCAAACTGTGTAGTGCTTACCTAACAGAGACTTCAAGGCGCAGATTCCCTAACTTTGAATTCTCCCTAGGTGCCAGTCTAGATCCAGACTTTTCTCAGCAGTACCTCTGGGTGCCGGGGGACGGCATTGTATGGCTCAGTGGTGACGCCTTCTCTGGATATGACATTAGTGGAGCTATACAAGTCCCGTCTGGTGCGTGGATGTCAGTTTCTTCTTTTCTGAGCTGCAACGCGGATTCGCAGGAAGCAGTTCCACAGGCCTTCTGTTTTTGGCCTACTGCAACACCTTTTGGCATCTGGAAACAGTGTGCCTATGCCTTCGTGTTTCAAGATGTGCGAGACCTGTACTCGACAGATGTCAGCTACGGATCCGCATTCCATCTGTATGTGGTGATTAGGAGAGCACCACGACTACGACTAAGTCCTTGCGGGAAAGGCAAATGAAGTTGCTGACATCTCAGCTATCCCAATTTGATCCAGGCAACGTCAAACTCCTTCCCACTCTGAAGCTCTAGGGCGGGGCCGGTCAAGGAGCCGTTCCTGTGGGCGTCATTCATCCAAGTCGCAGAAATCCCATTGGAAGGGATCCAAGTCACGGAGGTCTTCAGCCTCGCAAAGTCGTGGCGTCATTGCTGATTCCTCCCAGTCCTTACCAGATGTGACAGCACAGGAGTGCATCCCGAGCTTCCCTCCTTATCCTGGAGCTGGGGTGACTATGATCCAAATGACAGCATATTTTCAGGCTCTGCAAACCTTCTTTGGGTCGACACCTCTCCCTGGTGCGCCCTTGGGCCCCAAAGAGGTTGATGGGACTCTGATCGGAAAGTCACCGGCGGGTTCACCCTCGGCACGGGTCGAGTACCTCGACTCCGTACAGGGAGTCGTTACGGCGTCAGGGCACAGCCTCATGCCGCTTTCCGTAGTGATACCGGTGGCTTCGGATGAGTCGTGGACATGAAGCCCCCTCACCGCCGATCGATGCCGGAGATACCATTAGTGGTGCACATCAATACAACGCCGCCCCGATGTCGATCCGTGCCAGAGATGCCGCTTATAGCCACTGCAGTTCCTGCATCGTCCCCTAATGTTGCCATTTCTCCAGTGTTGCAGGACGATTCTGCAGACACTGGTGAATTCGACCACTTGGTTGGTTTTTGGTGGCGATGGTAGGCTGCAACCATCTCCTGATTATGATCTGCTTTCTCCAACACGAATGGTGACAGAGGCTAGTGCAGCTTTTGCAGAGGCTATCAAAAGAGCTGCTGGAATATTAAAATTGCAGCTTTCATTAGTGACTGTCATCTGATCCATTGTTAGATCTACTTCATCAGGGTGCCACTGGGATTGAACCTTTGCTACCTTACGGAGAGTCTTTATATGATATTATCCTAGGTACTTGGGCAAGGCCTATGTCAGGCATCTCTGTTTAGCGTGCCATTTCGCATTGTCATCGTACGGCTCTGGATGACCCTGCTTGCCTTTCTCAACATCCTACTGCTAAAGGGTTTGTTGTGCAAATGGCTACAGCTTCGCCAAGTCTGGAGGTTTCTCCTTTGCTTCCACCAGGTAGAGAGTCTAGGTGGTTGGAGATGTGTGGCTGGAATATCTTTGCATCAACTAGTTTGGCCTTGAGGTCATTGAGCACATCTTGTGTTCTAGGAATGGCTTCCTTTGCATTGTGTGTCAACCATCTGTTTCCTTCCCTTCTTGAAGGGGTCAGGACTGAGCTCTCCCAGCTTGTGCAGGATGGCCGTGAAATGGTGAGGTTTAATATTAAATCAGCAATTAACACAACAATTCCATTGGCAGAACTATGGCTCAATCAGTTGCTCTCCATAGACACGCTTGGTTGCATGAGTCAAAGTTTCCTGAGAAAGTTAGGGTGAGTTCAAAAGACTTGCCCTTTGATAAGGCTATGCTGATTCTGTGGTGCAACGCCTCATTGCTGGCCATCAGTAATTGAACCTTATGATGTTTTGTGTTTATTTCTTAAGTATCCACGGCATTGGTCCGTATGTTTCAGACCTACCGAGGGTATGCCTTGTAATGTTGCGGTTGAAGCACTACTTTTTGCATAAAATGAGAAATTTGACTCCGGATTTGACTTGGTTAATCTTCGGATGGTGTTTACAGCTGGGGAATGGTATACTCCGTCAATTAATTCTGATAAAGGGCAAGACTCAAGACTGTATACCCCTTTTTGGTATGTCACTTACTCTATATAAAGTATTGGTTTGATATTATATAGCTCTTTATTATAGATCTCTCTGTTATACAGCTTAAGGCCTACTTGGACTTCGTGTTATGTTCTCGTAAAAACTATCGTAGTGAGCTAAGAGCGCTCTTTTCCTACTATGATGCCCTTTTTGGTGGTTCTGTTAGATTTTCACGCATCTATATTTTTTTCTAAACCAATGGATTCAGTGCTACGCATTTATTATGAGAGCTTAAATTCTTGAGGTTTGAGGAAGTTGGAACGTTGCTCTAGTTCACAGTTTATACTGCATTCTTTTGGATGCTATTTACTTGTGAGTTCTTCCTTAAGACTAAAGGAGTAGTGTCTAGTGTAGACATGATTATTTCTTCAAAAACAGGTAGCCATGCTCAGCTTGTGGTGCGGTAAATTGGTAGCCAACTGTTTGTGATTTGGTCAATTTGTCTCCAGACCAACATAACATTGATTGGCATTCATCCATGAAACTCTTGAAGAATATTTTTGATGTTTTTGATAGACTTGACTGTCTGATCCTCATTGCCTATATTCTGGAGAGGAGATACTTATTTATTTCAACATTTCTTATTTAGTGAGGATTTATGACTGCTTTTTCTTGTGGGTTTCAGTCTACCATTTGACAGACAACATTTTTTGTAAGGCAAGTCGCCTATAGTGTTGTAGTGGTGGCCTAATACCTCCCCCTTTTCTCTCTAGGTTGTGTATTTTTGAAGAATCTCTCGTTTCAGAGATATGGTACATGATTATATACGGTATACACATGATAAAATGTACTGCAGTGTTTTTTTATATTGTATTGTATCGTAGGTATCAAATGTGCCTGTCGTTGACATTATTTAATGAGATAATTTCGAGCTGCACTTTTAGGTGTGTCCCCTTCTTTTATTTTATAGAGAAGGGTTCTTGGAACTGGTTTCTCAGTTCTAGTTTATATTAATGTATACAGTCCATACATGACGATATCATATGTGTTACAAATATTTATATATATAATAAAAAAGAGAAACTAAAGATGTCAAAGATTCAGTTGATTTTCCTTTCTCGCTTGTCTTGGTGTTTGACCTTTTCTGAGCTCCTAATAGTAGTCAGTCTTTTGCATTTTGGCACTGAAGGCTGTATGGAGACAAACATTATACGTTATGTCTACTGGCAGTATTTGTTGGCCAGTTAAATTATGTGAACTGCTGGTCAATTGAAGTATCTGGGGAAAAATGTATGATTGTATATATCGTTCTGTCACTATATGCCTCTTGTGGCAAGATGTTATGCAATCAGTGCGTAGGATAAACATGGATAATCATTTTCTCCAAACTAAGGGGCATATTATCAAGACGAGAGATAAAATTATCGCCGCTTTATCGGCAGAAAACTGCAGATAAAGAAGCGATAATGGGCTTGATAATATGCTCTATGGAATTCCAATCGAAGCCCATGTTAGATGTCTTCACATTTACCATGGGCTTTGATTGGCATTGCATAGAGCATATTATCAAGCCCATTATCGCAGCTTTATCTGCAGTTTTCTGTCGATAAAGCGGCGATAATTTTATCTCCTGTCTTGATAATATGCCCCTAAATTATTTATATATAGGAGGTATTGTTGTTCATCTTTCCCTTGAGGAAATTAGTTCTGAAGGTTCTGTTTGGGATTTTATCATGACAGATCTTTTTCTTATTCTTTATTGTCACGAACAATGCAGCTTATAAGACTTTTATTTTGCTTTAGCCACTTTTTGGTCATCAAGCTTTCTTTCTCCTTTTGGAGACAAGGATTCATGTCTGTCTTCTGACAGATGGATCTTCAGGGGTTTTCAACCTATGTCCTTCAAGGGCCGATTCTCACGGACCTGTAAGGTTGTTTTAGTGTATATGTTCTTTGAAAGTGATCATGAATTCAATTAAGAGCCTGGCCCTTATTCTGCTATTCCTATGTACCAAGTGGTCAGTTGTTAGTTTGACCGGTTGGTTCTCTTTGAGAACTTTCATAGGATTAGTTCACAGACCCTCCTCCAGTGGGGTATAACTATGATATTTAATTCAAGGTTAGGGAATCTGTGCTAGATGTCTCCATCAGATGTCAAAGTTACTTACCTTCATTAACACTATATCTTGTAGAGGCACAGTCTAGCAGCAGATTCATTAACACCCTGCCCATCCTCCCCCTCTGCAAATAATTATTGAGGTAAAGGTTATACCCTTTCAGTACTGGTTTTATATACTAATGATCACTATTTCAATCCATGTTGGGCTAAACAAAGTGCTTGGCCTGCCGCTTAGCTTTTGTTTAGATGTTGCATATCATCCATTTCTGAATATGTGTAGTTGGTAGAGTGGGTGTGTGTTTTCTCTGACACCACGGTTGACACACCAGTTTGCTGTATTAATTTATTTGTTCTTTGTATAAGAAGTCTTCTTGGTGGCATCATACCTTGACACTGGTACTGTCAATATATCACGTAATGGTGTGAATTAACATACAGATTAGTGTTGTTGTAGATTCTGTTGAGCTATTGCCAGGCCATTCATTACCATTGTTGAATGGTTCATAGAAGGTATGGTCTCTTCCCTTGTATGGGAGTTATTCACCAGGGTGCATAGTTTCTTGTAGCCCTGTGCTAAGTTGATTTTATTGGGGATTTTCTCTAAAATCCATGTCTGGTATTTTCATACCATTTGATGTTTAATTTCTGAATGATGTTTAGAAGATTTTGGATCTTGTTTATGGCACACTGTTTCCACAACCAATTTCTAAAGTGGCTTTGTGTTCTAGCACAAAACGTTTCATAGAAGAAACTGACATCCACGCACCAGAGTGGAATTATATGGCTCCACTGACGTCATATCTGGAGACAACATCACCACGGAGTGAAATGATGACGTCCCCCAATGCGCAGAGGTACGGCTGAAACATTTCCGGACCCAGACTGGCACCTTGGGAGAATTCAAAGTTAAGGAATCTGTGACTAGACTGTGTCTCTACCAGATATAGCATAACCGAAGGTAATTAAGTTTTACGTCACCGTGCCATGTTGGTTACCAATCCCCACTTCGTCTACCTTTGGTGTCTCGAGTGCGCCCACAACTCAAAGTCATGCTCAGACTGTTGGGCCATGGCTTTGAGTGCCTTGCGAGAGAGAACTATGAAGCTCTGCGGGGATCGGCAGTCAACGCCATTCAGCAAGTCTCCACAGAGATCCCGATTCCGATCGAGGAAGAAGAGTTGCGGACTGCTCCCGTAGTGCTGAGTACTCTTCCTCTTACTTGCGGTCCTTGGGAGAGGTACAAGAAGAAGAAGGAGTCCAAACAAACTTCATCTTCACCTCGACTGTCGTCCGTCGGCGAACTAGGCAAGTAGCACCGACACCCTGGACACAGTTCTGCAGAGCCAGAACCAGGGTCAACTTTCCGCCTCCCACTTCCGGGAGCCAGAGCAAACACTGCTCAAATTAAAGAGTTGTATGAGGCCATGTATCGCACATTTCAGCAGTATGACCACTCTGGTGAGTCTTTGGGTCCTGCGGAGTCCGAAGGAGCCCCATTAGATTCGATGACGTCGGCTTTGGCCACTGAGCCGGTGGGGCTTCATGCATTCTGGATCCAGGACAGCACTGGTCATTCCAACGTGACCTTCCCTGGTGTCGGACCAAACTGCCTCCACCCACCGGCAGTTTTAACCCCATCCTCATCCCAGAAGATGTTAAGTTGAATCGGCACCGCTCGACGCCCATTCCAATGCCGGTAGAACTCAGGTGTTCTATTTTGTCTCCAGAGGCCTGGAAGGGGTCAATGAATAACCCTGGGCATAGTGGGCGTAGTGGGGCTTCGCGAAGCTACGCGAAGTGGGCAAAAAACTACGCCCACCCACGCACTTCGCGTAGCCCCACTACGCGCCACCCGCCTCCCTCCCACCCTCCCTAAATGTTTAAATGATATTATAAAAGAATTATAAAACCACTTACCTTGTCCGCCGCATCCCCGGGGCTCCCTCTCGTCATCGCGCCGCCGGCGCGCGCGTCTTGGATACTAATGTGCATGCGCGGCCGCCCGCGCATGCGCATTTTCGAGAAATGCGCATGCGCGGGCGGCCGCACATGCGCATTAGTATCCAAGACACGCGCGCCGGCGGCGCGATGACGAGAGGGAGCCCCGGGGACGCGGCGGACAAGGTAAGTGGTTTTATAATTCTTTTATAATATCATTTAAGCATTTAGGGAGGGCGGGAGGGAGGCGGGTGGTGGGAAACTTCGCTACGCCCACGAAGTGGTCGTAGTGTTGCCTGCTTCGCCTACTTTGCAAAGGGGTAAGTAGGCAACACTACGCCCACTTCGTGGGCGTAGCCAAGTTACCCGCCCAGGGTTATCAATGAATCCTTTAGAATGCCGAAATGTGTCAACAGGGCAGATGGGCTGGTATGAGGAACTTGTAGAAACCAGTGGACTGGATACATCCTCAGAAACTGGCATGCTTTTTCCACCAATTTTGGACACAGGGTAGGGGGCATCTTATGCCATGGTGTTAAGGATGGCAGATGAGGTACTTGGACTGGAGTTGCCCTCTGTGCAGGTCAGGACTAATCTTCTGACCAAAGTGCTAAAGCCTGGGGCTTCCACCTATGAACCTCTTCTGCACTTTAATGAAGCACTGACAGATGTCCTACTAAGCATGTGGCTCTTGTGATCAGGGACAGGAGCACATCGCCATTGCCTGGATCCAGGCAACCCTAAGCTCCTCAGCCAACACCCCACCCCTGAAAGCTTGGTGGTGCCGGCTTCAACTTCCCTTGGCCATCCCCGTTTGCCCCTCCGGACAGGGAATACAAGAGGGTGGAGTCACTTGGGAAAAAAACATTTTCTTCCTCCAACCTGGCATTGCGGGTGGTGAATACCGCATACTTATTGGGCCGTTTCTCCCATTCTCTCTAGAAGACAGTTGCACAAGTGCTGCCAAAAGTAAGGAAGGAGGCCTGGGCTGTTTCTTCGATGGTAGCCTTACAGCAGCACATCGGGCTTAGAACGTCTGGCTTTTCAGGTGATATCCAGGCTGATTTGATGGAGATGCTCTGTGATGGATCCCGTCTGTTTAGAGAAAAGGCAGACTCAGCCCAAGAGTGGTGCAAGAACGCTCGTGCTACAGCTGGATCCTTGGGCCAGTCTACTTTTTGCCCCTTTTGTGGCAACAGAAGGGGTTTCCAGCCATGCCAAGCCTATCCCAGCCACCATCCTGCACAGACTTCCCAAGTTGTGCATGGACGTGGACGCACCTCATTCTGTCCTAGGAATAGAAGCCAGAAGTCGTCAGCCACTCTGCCCTCAGCAGCCGCAACCCCCAAGCACTTCTAGTCTGACTCTGCAAGACCACGCCACTCCAGTGGGAGGGAGAATCCATCATCATCTCCCTCGCATGAGGCCCATAACATCGGACAAGTGGGTTTTGCAGATCATTCAGAAGGGCTATTCTCTGCCTTTCCTTTTCTCCTCCTATTCTGCCAATTCAAGATCGACTGACGGAGGACAATTTAAAGTTACTCCAAGAGGAGGTTACAGTTCTCCTTGCCAAGGGGGCTATAGAGAGGGTCCCGGTTTTCAGAAATAGGCAGTAGCTCTCTACTTTCTGTTTCTGTTTCTGTTTCTGGCCTCGGTGGTTCAAGAAGGCCATGATTACTTTCAGTTTACCATGCTTCCCTACCTCGATGACTGGCTGTTGAAGGCGCCCTTGCCTCAGGATGTTGTCTCCCACCTCCAAACTATGGCAGACCTCTTGCCTTTGCTGGGGTTCTCTACAAACGTACCGAAGTCCCACCTAACTCCTTCTCAGATGCTCCCTTTCATCGGAGCTGTTCTGGACACAGTGCAGTTTCGGTCCTGTCCTTCTGAGCAGTGAGTCCAGGATTTTTAGGTTATGATTCTGATGTTTCAGCCTCTATCCTGGATTTCAGTGAGACTAAGTTTGAGTCTGTTGGGCCTGATGGCCTCCTGCATCCTGTTGGTAAAACATTCCAGGTAGCATATCCGGGCTAAGCAGTGGGAACTGAAGTTCCAGTTGGGAACAGCATCAAGAAATCTTGATGACATGGTCCACATCTCAGAAGGAACAGCGAGAACTCTGAAGTCGTGGTCGATGAACTCAAATTGGGTCAGAGGCAGAGCCCTCTCCCTTCTCCAACCAGATCACACAGTGGTGACAGATGCAACACTCCAGGGATGGGCAGCCATCTGGGAGAGGTGGAGATCAGGGGACACTGGTCTCTGGTGGTGTCAAGGCCCAAAATTATTCTGTTGGAGTTTCGAGTCATCCAACTAGGATTGAAATCATTTTTCCCCTCTGTCGAGTTAGTGCTGGTGTTCATGGACAATACCACCGCCATACGGTACTGCAATAAGCAGGATGGGGTGGGGTCGTGGACCCCTTTTTAAGAGGCCATTCATCTCTGGACATAACTGGAACAGCAGGGTTCAACACCAGGCAGGTTCTCTGAACGCCAGGGCGGACTAACTCAGTCGTCAATGCCTAGTAGATCATGAATGGCATCTCCAGTCGGAGGTGGCGCAAGGTCTCTTTCTGCAGTGGTGAGAACATTGGTTAGAACTGTTTAACACAGAAGAGAATGCGCAATATCAGCAGTTTTGCGTTCTTCTGGATTTTCCAAGGCACCTATTGTTCGGCAGTGCTTTTTGTCGCGAATGGAGCTCAGGTTTGTTGTACGCCTTTCCACCCATACCACTTCTGCCCAGAGTTGTGAAGAAGATCAAGAATGACCGGGCCCAAGTTATTTTTGTTTCTCCGGACTATGCAAGGATAGTCTGGGTTCCAGAGCTTCTGAAATTGAGCATTGATCCTCCAATCAGGCTGCCCCTTTGGTAGGATCTTCGGTCACTACAACAGTGGAAGGTCCTTCACCTGAACAGGTAAACTCTCCGCCTCTGTGCATGTAGATTGAGTGGCGGTAGTTGATGGCTTTTGCCTGGGCCTAGGAGGTAAATTCCATTCCGCTTGCAGAATTTGGGTAATTTTGCGTTCCACGGACTTGCCAAAAATTCCACGATCCGCAGATTCGTGGTATTTTTTGCTTGTGCGGACTTTCAAAGTGCGTGTTCGTGAGATATTTCTCCCCGAGCACGCAAATAGCGTTTGCAAACAGGAAAAAGCATTGCGAACAGGCGGAACAAGCAATTCCGCGTGTTCGTGGAACTTTTGCGTGCTCGCTGAGATTTTGTAGTGTTTTGCGGAGATTTGCGTAGCACGACTGCCCACCCCTACTTTTGACCTTCCTCCCGAAGTATGCAGTGTTATATTGGCGGCCCTCTACAAAGACAGCATATGCCTGACTTTAGCAAAAGTTTGTATCAAATTGTATAGAAAGTTCAACCGATCCTCTTTCTCCTTCTCCTTCTCCTTCTCCTGTTCTTCTTTTTATTCTCACCCTTGCCCAGCAGGGCTCTGCTCTGGGGTCTCTTAAAAGTTATCTTTCTGCTCTTTCCGCTTTTTTTGCAGCTGCCAGACCAGCCTTCACTCTTTGATTCTCCAATTGTGAATAAGGTTTTTCAAGTGCTGAGACACTTGATTTCACCCACACCCTTTGTCATGCCTTAGTGGGACCCTAATTTGGTCCTCACATTTCTCAAATGTGTTGCTTTTGAACCTTTGCATAATTGCCCCCTTTGACTGCTTACCATCAAGACAGCCTTTCCAGTGGCAATAACATCTGCCCGGGGTGAGTGAATTGGAGGCATTATAGAGTAAGCCCTCCTACAGGATGACTTTCATAGAAAAAGTGGTGCTTCGCAGCCGTGCTTCATTTCTTCCAAAGGTGCTGACCCCATTCCATAGTCAGTGGGGAAAAGGATCATTTCTCGCTGGGTTGTTCTCCACATAAAGATCTGCAACTCTTTGGCTGAGAAGCTGAGGGATTAAGAAGAGCCCATTCTAAAATGGGAAAGGCTGTGACAATTGCGTTGGCTCAGGGTGTCCCAGTCCTGGACATCCGCCAGGCAGCAATGTGGGTGTCTCTGCACATGATTGCCAAGCACTACTGCCTGGACAGTTATGTCCGCAGGGATGGGCATTTTGCCCGCTCGGTCCTGCAGGAATTTCTAGTGTTGAGGAATCTTTATGCAGCCCACCGCCAGGCTTGGGTATCTATTCTAAATTTAGGCATCAGCAATTAGAAGTCTCTATTAGATGAACAAGTTATTTACCTCCTCAAACGCATTATCTGGCAAAGACGATATCTAGCTGCTGATTCCTTAAAGACCCGCCCATGCTTCCCCGCTCAAATTCATTAGGACAGGGCTTCTCCCTTTTCAGAGCCCTAGTTTTGGCACAGACTTACGTTAGTCACTTCATGGCTCTCCGCTTCTAGTGTGGAAAAGTGGAAAGTACTGATGTCCACACACCTGGTTGGCACCTATATAGGTGACCGCTATGTCATAACTGACGCCACAGATCACACGGAATAGAATGGAGCCACCCGACGCCACGCTAAAGGGGTACTGCTCACGTAAAAGTTTCCGGATCCAGCCTGACGCCTGAAAAATTCCCTCACTCTCTGGCTAAAATTAATCTACTTCTTCCATTGTGCAATCACCATCCCAGGGTGGAACTGACCAGCCTTGCTTGTTCAGAACTTCTCTTTGTTCTCACACCTCACATTTGCAACCTGAAGACTTTCTGCAACTGGGCATAAGCAGATGTCCCTCCTCTAGCATCTTTTCCATAACTTCCTGTGATGTGTGAACCAACATGAAAGATGGTAGCAGGCTGCGTCCCAAAATGCAGTTCCTCACTGCTGAATTATTTGAAGGCAGCCAAAGTCTACTCTGCAGCCAGAGCGTACTCTGCAGCATAGGGTTTAACCACCGAAACTAGAGCTCACACTGGTTTTGTACGCTAAAGCCTGTCATGCATTCAATGGTCACATTACTAAGTATTTATTGGACTAAGGAGATAAGGGTGTCTGTGTTTTCTGACATTCTGTTGTTTTCTTGCAGGATTTGTTTGAAAATGCCCACCAGTCTGAAGAATTTGATCATAACATAGTAAGTCATTTTAAAGAGAGACTTTGTGATAAAGGGCTAGGAAGACCAGGCAGATAGCCTTGAAGGAGAGGCACTTTTCAGGTCGAGCATTCGAGACCTCTTGTATATACTTTAGTATATACTTGTATGTGTATGTACTTTGTGGGCTCTGGAGAGCAGCCCTAGGACATGTCTGCTTACGCTTAGGGACTTTTTTTCTGTTCAACTGCCTCTATTTAACTGTCTTGATAGAAAACGACCAGTAGAGGTCACTAAAATACCAGAATTGCTGTCTGCTTGTTCAACTGCCTCTATTTAACTGTCTTGATAGAAAAGGTACAGTAGAGGCAAGTAAAATCCCAGAATTGCTTTCTGCTGAGGGACTTTCTTTTTTGCATTTTTCTGGCAACTGTCTCTATTTAACCCCTTGCATGCTGATGACGGCCCCCGGCCGTCATGCATCACGGTGGGCATGTGCTGATGACGGCTGGGGGCCGTCATGATCCCGCCCACTCTTCAAAACGGCCGCACAGCGCGAAAATTCGCGCCGCATGCAAGGGGTTAACTTTCTTGATAGAAAACGCTCAGCAGAGGTCAGTAAAATACTAGAATCAATTTAACTTGCTCTAGATTCCAGTCCATAGAAATTGTCTTCCACGAGCACCCGTAGACAATAATATTTTTTCAAATCTTGTACCTCCAGTGATATGATTACCGAAGGCCTTGATTTTATATTAAAAACAGAGCTTTAGAACATATGATTTCCCACTGAAAGGCAATATTTCTCTCTATGTGTTCTCAAGCCTGGTGTGTCATGTAGTTTGGTGCTTACTTTCCCTCCATGTTAAAGAGCAGTAGGTGTTTCAGCACCCAGGCTAATGTGCTGCATAGCTAAATACATATAAGGTCCCAAAGGAGAGACAGATTGCGTTGCAAATGCTTGTGTTACAGGAAGTCAGTGCAGCGCGTGAATACCTTCTCTAACAGACACTCGTTTAGGATGTTAGAAATGAGTCGAGCAGCCGCATTTTGCACAAATAGCAGTTTATTTAGAGAAGAAGCATTTATGTTCTGGTAAAGGGGATTGCAATAGTCAATTCTAGAGGCGACTAGAGCATTGGCCACCGAGTGGTGAAGTTCAACTGGGATGAATGGAAACATTTTTCTAGAAGTCTTGATGAAGCAAGTGCTCATAGTACGATTTACCTGAGACTCAAAGTTCGAAGAGATTTCAAAGATAACCTCTAGTTTTTGGCCTCTTTCACAGGAGTAGGTAAAGGGCAGCTTTCCTCTGAACACCAACTGCTTGTCCAAATGGATTTTTGTGCACCAAACACCAACACTTCAGTTTTCTCTGTATTAAGTGTAAGAGAATTCCTTCATCAACAATATACACCCTGTTTATACAAAGATTAAACAACTTGTTGACTGCAGATGACAGGTTGTCAGAGATGGATACAACAATCTGCATTTCATCAGCACATGAAAGGGTTTGAATGCCAAAGGAACGTATCAGTTAGGTGAGAGGGAAGACATATAAGATAACAAAGATTAATCCAGACAACCCTTACGGTGATTTTAGTGGTCTCAGATAACCTTGAAAGGCTCTCTAAGTGGTAGCTGTGGAGAGCAGCATTCAGGCATAGTCCAAACGGAGTGTAAAGCAGCTTGTTTCATATTAATCCTATGGTATAGGTTAAGTGAAAAAGAACGACACAGTGTAGTTATAAAAAATATGTATTAATTATTAACACTCACAAACACAATGTAGTATCTCCTAGCCAGAGACAAAACACAATACACACAATACTTTCTCAATAGAATACTCAAGTAGCACAGAATACCAGTGGTCCCCAGGGGGAGACCAAACGATATATACGAAAATAGTAGAATGCGAACCACAACCTAAGTCGAGAATGGACCCAGAAGACGTAGAAGAGCCGGGGATCCAAGGAACCACCCAGGGTGAGTAATAGGAACCCCACCGAAGTCATGAGAAGAGTGGGAACACAACCGCGTGCTCGATGTAAATCAATTGGTAAGTCGCAGTTGCAGTTATATAGAAAAAGGACCCTTCCCAGCGGACTCTGAAGAAACCCTGTGGACAACGGCAGGTTGGAGAGTCACCCCACCCGTGGATACCCCAGAAACCAGGATACCTACACCAGGGAAGCCGGGTGCATAGGTGCGAAGTGACAGTCGAAACCACTGTAGAACACAATGTAGGACTTCAGAAAAGATTCAGCTGGCGAAGAAGGTGAAAGTGTCTGGTACCCAGAGGTGGATTCAAGATGAGAGGTACCTGCAAGCAGAGGGGACAGAGTCTATGCCACTCAGGAGTAACCAAGAGGCAGGAAGACGAATGGCTACCGATGTCGGAGATGCAGGAGAGTTGACGGTGTTCTTGAAGGTGCAGGAACAGGAGCCATGCATAAGCTGTCCCACGTTGGATGTAAGGAGCCAAGGGGTCAGTGTCTGGCAGGGGCACCAACAAGCCTTTTCAACAGCAACCAACGTAGTTGAAGAAAAAGGTACAGTGTCTGGACCAGTAATGCCTAAGTGACTAACCACGAGCAAGTAAGTCAGAGCAGGCCCTGAGCATGCAGGGGAGCCCACTGGAGCCAAAGATGATCCTCGAGAGGACCCACTGCTGAAGGCACAGGAGACGCAACAGGACCTTGAGCAGGCCCACTGTGCAAAGGTTGCGATGGAGGCGAAGATCTTGGCTGTAGGAGATGCTTAAGGTTGGAGCTTCTTGGAGCCTGAAGATCTCAACAAGCCTTGGCAACAGCAAGTCGACACGGTGCACACAGGTGCTATTTCGGCACTCCAACAAGAAATACTGGCCTCAAACTTGGTGAGAAGACAGTGCAGGCCTCGAGGGAGTTGCAGAACCACCACCTGTGTTGCCCAGCCTTTCAGAGTCCATGGGAGCTCAGAATCAGCAGACCAGTCAGCTGTGTTATGGTACCTGCAGACGCAGTGTAGTAACTCCTTCACTCCAAGGGAGATTCCGTCGGGTGTCTTGGATGTCCACAGGCCTTGTAAAGAATCTGTATGGAGCACAGGCAGCAGACTTGCAGGATGATGAGACCAGGAGCAGCAGGAGTCTTCCCAGTTGCAGCCTTGGTTCCCAACGTGAAGTCCAGAGAGGTCCAGAGTGCCCAGACAGTTAAAGTGGAAGTAGTATTTGTTCTGAATCTTGTCCGACAATGAAGCTAGGGACCTACCCACAGGTAAGTCTTTAAGTATCCTAAGGAAAGGGTTGGAACACTTCAGGGGTCCCTCCCAGAGGAGGGGCTAAACAGTGGGGAGGATACTCCCATTTGCTTTGTCCAGTTTGCACCAGAGCCGAAGCCGACGGCTCCCTGAACTGGTTTGAACTTGAGTATGCAAGGAGAACATGAAATGTGTCCTTCAAGCAGTCTGAGTGGCGCTGGCAAGTGCTCCCACACTGCCCCAATACACTAAGTCCTGACTGAGAAGTGGTCACACCTCCCTGGGACGAATATCTATTGTTCTGTCTTTTCCTGCGCAAGCTTGGCCACAAGCAGGAGGGCAGAATCGAGTCTCTAGTGGGCAGCAGCCATAGTTTGCTGTCTTGGTCTAGAAGACTGGTACTGAGAGCACTGAGGGCCTCCTGGAGGAGCTTTACAGTGCATGGAATCATTCCTCCCACATCGCTTATTGTGTGGGGGTGTGAATCTAACATCTTTGATGCCAAACACAGGGTTTGTTACTGCCATTTTAGAGATAGCCATTGCGTAATGACGCATGGCCACTCTACCCCGAGTGGGCTGGGTATGCTCAGACGTGAGTCCTAGGCTCTCCGCACCACTGGAGTCAAGCTATCCGGAAACAGGTTCTTGGATGCTTGATTCCGGTCTGGGAAAGACATGGCTTGGTAGTTCGGACTGGACTGTTCCCATGAGGCACAGGGTCAGAGCTGATTTGCATATAGCCAGTGTCTAACCCAGGGTGGTGTGGAGTGCAAATAAACGATGGATTTAGGCCCAGATCCTTGTACTGGGGTGAATGTATGACATTGTACTACATTCTGTTCATCAACTGTGTTTTTTTTCAATTTTCACCCCGAGTGGGCTGCGTATGCTCAGACGTGAGTCCCAGGCTCTCCACACCACTGGAGTCAAGCTATCCAGGCTGATGAAGGCTGATAGCCAGAAACCGGTCCTTGGATGCTTGATTCCGGTCTGGGAAAGACATGGCTTGGTAGTTCGGACTGGACTGTTCCCATGAGGCACAGGGTCAGAGCTGATTTGCATATAGCCAGTGTCTAACCCAGGGTGGTGTGGAGTGCAAAAAAACAATGGATTTAGGCCCAGATCCTTGTACTGGGGTGAATGTATGACATTGTTCTACATTCTGTCCATCAACTGTGTTTTTTGCAATTTTCACCCCGAGTGGGCTGGGTATGCTCAGACGTGAGTCCCAGGCTCTCCACACCACTGGAGTCAAGCTATCCAGGCAGATGAAGGCTGATAGCCAGAAACCGGTCCTTGGATGCTTGATTCCGGTCTGGGAAAGACATGGCTTGGTAGTTCGGACTGGACTGTTCCCATGAGGCACAGGGTCAGAGCTGATTTACATATAGCCAGTGTTTAACCCAGGGTGGTGTGGAGTGCAAAAAACCGATGGATTTAGGCCCAGATCCTTGTACTGGGGTGAATGTATGACATTGTTCTACATTCTGTCCATCAACTGTGTTTTTTGCAATTTTCACCCCGAGTGGGCTGGGTATGCTCAGATGTGAGTCCCAGGCTCTCCACACCACTGGAGTCAAGCTATCCAGGTTGATGAAGGCTGATAGCCAGAAACTGGTCCTTGTATGCTTGATTCCGGTCTGGGAAAGACATGGCTTGGTAGTTCGGACTGGACTGTTCCCATGAGGCACAGGGTCAGAGCTGATTTGCATATAGCTAGTGTCTAACCCAGGGTGGTGTGGAGTGCAAAAAAACGATGGATTTAGGCCCAGATCCTATTACTGGGGTGAATGTATGACATTGTTCTACATTCTGTCCATCAACTGTGTTTTTTGCAATTTTCACCCCGAGTGGGCTGAGAATGCTCAGACGTAAGTCCCAGGCTCTCCACACCACTGGAGTCAAGCTATCCAGGCTGATGAAGGCTGATAGCCAGAAACCGGTCCTTGGATGCTTGATTCCGGTCTGGGAAAGACATGGCTTGGTAATTCGGACTGGACTGTTCGCATGAGGCACAGGGTCAGAGTTAATTTGCATATAGCCAGTGTCTAACCCAGGGTGGTGTGGAGTGCAAAAAAACGATGGATTTAGGCCCAGATCCTTGTACTGGGGTGAATGTATGACATTGTTCTACATTCTGTCCATCAACTGTGTTTTTTGCAATTTTCACCACGAGTGGGCTGGGTATGCTCAGACGTGAGTCCCAGGCTCTCCACACCACTGGAGTCAAGCTATCCAGGCTGATTAAGGCTGATAGCCAGAAACCGGTCCTTGGATGCTTGATTCCGGTCTGGGAAAGACATGGGTTGGTAGTTTGGACTGGACTGTTCCCATGAGGCACAGGGTCAGAGCTGATTTGCATATAGCCAGTGTCTAACCCAGGGTGGTGTGGAGTGCAAAAAAACGATGGATTTAGGCCCAGATCCTTGTACTGGGGTGAATGTATGACATTGTTCTACATTCTGTCCATCAACTGTGTTTTTTGTAATTTTCACCCTGAGTGGGCTGGGTATGCTCAGACGTGAGTCCCAGGCTCTCCACACCACTGGAGTCAAGCTATCCAGGCTGATGAAGGCTGAGGGACTGTTCCCATGAGGCACAGGGTCAGAGCTGATATGCATATAGCCAGTGTCTAACCCAGGGTGGTGTGGAGTGCAAAAAAACGATGGATTTAGGCCCAGATCCTTGTATGGGGTGAATGTATGACATTGTTCTACATTCTGTCCATCAACTGTGTTTTTTGCAATTTTCACCCCGAGTGGGCTGGGTATGCTCAGACGTGAGTCCCAGGCTCTCCACACCACTGGAGTCAAGCTATCCAGGCAGATGAAGGCTGATAGCCAGAAACTGGTCCTTGGATGCTTGATTCCGGTCTGGGAAAGACATGGCTTGGTAGTTCGGACTGGACTGTTCGCATGAGGCACAGGGTCAGAGTTAATTTGCATATAGCCAGTGTCTAACCCAGGGTGGTGTGGAGTGCAAAAAAACGATGGATTTAGGCCCAGATCCTTGTACTGGGGTGAATGTATGACATTGTTCTACATTCTGTCCATCAACTGTGTTTTTATTTTTTGAAAGTATGTTTTTATTGCAGAATTACGGACAAAACATCGAGAAAGTCAACCATCAGCCCCGCCCCCATACAAGGTACCACATTTGTCCTGATTTGTACACAGCCCATCAGCCCACATCCCGGAGGCAGGGCGGCGTAAGGTCAATGTCCAACAAGGTCTCCCAGTATGGCACATAGGGATGTCTGGTCAGCAACATAATCCTGTTTCCGCATTTTATGTTCCCTCAACAACAACTCCCCCCCCCCCCTAAATACCCCCTAGAGGGGTCGTACCTACCATACAAACAACACTCGAGCTCATTGGGTCCACAGAGCCTAATCCCGCCTATACAGCAACGTGACAACCCACCCGGTGAATACTCTTCGCCACCTGCGTTTCAGCTCTAACAGGGCAGTCTACGAACTCCTCTACTCCCTCCCTCCCTCTAACTGCTGCTGATGTGGGTGGTGATGATGTGTGTTGGACAGAGTAGTGCGTCATCAATAATGATCAAATGTTCGTGCTCCTAGTCTCCTGGAACTCAGTCTCTGAGAGTCTCTCCTCTGTATCTACCGTTAAATAATCACTCAAGGCCTGCACAATCGTCTCCCAAGCTCTAGCTGCCTCTAAGCTCTTCTCATTCCCCAGTTTTGTGGCCTGCCGCACCTTGACCACTTCAACAACTCATTCGTCCATCTTCCCACTGCCGGGCCTTCCTTGGTTTTCCAACGCCAGGTGATCTCCCTCTGTGCCAACATAAGCCCCAAATCAATGAACTTGCTCGTGACTTTCGTTTTCGCTGTGTGGGGAAACCATAGTAAAAGGCATGCCGCCATGTCAAATTCCACTTCCCTATCCGTGACCGCGTTCAGAAGGGCGCCCACCTCGGGCCAATACGTACCCAGCTTCGGGCAACCCCACATCATGTGGTCCAGTTCAACCTCCAGTGCTAGGCACCTCGGGCATGCCGCGTCTCGCACATGAAAGTGTCGGTGGAGTTTCCCCGGGGTCAGATATGCTCTGTGCAAGAGGAAGAAATGTATTTGTTGGAACCTAGCATTCCTGCTACCCTTCCATGTCCGCGCCAGAATGTGGCCCCACTCTGTGTCCGGAATAGGCTTGCCTACACTGTCCTCCCATTTAGCTTTCAGTGCCGTGAGCGGTTCCAGCCCATCGTTCAACATCCGCGATTGGAGACAGGTCACCGCCTTGACTGTACCCGCGGCCATCATCACGTACTGGCAGGCCATGGTCGTATCTGGCTCCGTCAGTCCCCCCTCCAGTACTTCTGCATTGCCGCAGATATCGCCGCATGCAGGAGATAATCCCCATCCGGGAGGCCAAACTGCTCCTGAAGCACCGCAAGCGGGGCCATCACTCCCTCCACAAACAGATCACCCACAACCTGTAGTCCCAACTCTTCCCATTCCGCCAGCGGAGACCAATCTCCCCCATGCGGCAGCGCCGTCAGCATCCCTATAGGGATCTCCGGGGCATACGGTCGCACTGCCCGTGCCCGCCTTAGGCTCCTATTCCAGCATAGCCGGAGGGTTTTTTCTTCTAAGGTAAGCTCCCTTAATGCCAACCTCTGTTGCATAACAATGTAGGAGAGGACGTGTCTCTGGATACGTATCCCACGGAACCGGTCAGGACCCCTAAACTCCCTGGCCACATTCTGTGTCAGAATCTGGAGTTGGTCTGCCAGGTAATATAATTCAAAATCCGGCACTGCCATCCCCCCCTCAAGTTTGGGTCGAATCATAGTGTGCAACGCCACCCTGCGCCTGCCATGCCCCCAAAGGAACTCAATAACCATTGACCGCAGATCCTGAAAAATCCACTGCGGGATCCAAATAGGCAGGGTCCTGAAATAATACAGCAGTCGAGGGAGGGCCACCATTTTCAACAATGCCACCCGTCCCAGCACTGACAAAGGGAGAGATGCCCAGAAGGACATGCAGCCACGCAATCCCCTGATACACCGCCCCACATTTCCCTCCAGTAGGCTCACTGCATCATGGTAGATCCGGACTCCCAGGTACGTAAAGCACCTGTCCGCCCATACCACGTTCACCGCAAGAGTAGGGCGCTGAACATCCGCTCGCAGCGGGAAAACACAGGTCTTATCCCAATTCACTTTAAGTCCCGACAATTCGCCTAAGGAGGAGAGCAGCCTCATGGCCCCACGCAAAGCCTCCTCCGTGTCCTCCAAATACAGCAACAGGTCGTCGGCATACAAGGAGATGTAATGAGTACGCACGCCGCAGCGGACTCCCATAAAGGATTCCCCCGCCCTGGCCTGTGCCGCTAGCGGTTCCATCGCAAGAGCGAACAGAAGGGGAGAGAGCGAGCAACCCTGCCTAGTCCCTCTGCGTACCGGATAAGCGGATGAAATGAGTGACCCCACTCGCACCCTGGCCGTGGCCGATGAATATAGAACTTTCGTCCAGCGCACAAACCCCTCACCGAGTCCGAACCTCTCCAGCGCCCCATCCAGGTAACGCCACTCAAGGCTGTCAAAGGCTTTCTCAATATCCACTGACAGAACAGCCGACGCGCCGTCCGAGCCCAAGGCACCCTGCAGTATACTGATCAGTCTGCGTGTGTTAATGGCCGTGTTCCTAGTAGGGATAAACCCTGCTTGGTCATCGTGTACCAACATGGTCATGTGAGGGAGCAGTCTGGTGGCCAATACGCGACTCAAGATTTTGTAGTCTACCGTCAGCATAGACAGGGGTCTGTACGACGTCACCTCCAGTGCATCCCTACCCGGTTTCAGAAGCGGGACCACCAGCGCCTCTCTCATGGAAACGGGAAGGCGCCCCAACGTCATCGCCTCCGAGTACACCGCCAGCAATCTAGGCGCCAGTACATCCACGTACTTCGCATAAAACTCAATAGGCAGGCCATCCACCCCCGGCGTCTTGTTCCTGGCCATCTGTTTAATAGCCCCTCGGATCTCCATTAGAGAGATCGGGCCGCCCAAATCCTTCGCCGGCTCCTCATCCAGTACCAGGAGCTGTACCTTGCGTAAATAATCACTGATGGTCGAAGGACCCGCCTCCAACTGAGTACCATACAGGCCCGTATAATACAACTGAAAACGCTTCAAAATGGCCGTTTGAGAATGGACCACCTCCCCTGTGTCGGTTCTGATGCACATAATCGGGCCACTCCTCGGTGCCGGGTCAGCAATCCTCGCTAGCAAAGTGCCCACCTTATCCCTCTCCGCATGGACTTTTGTGAGGTATAGCTTATAATCATAACATCTCAGTCTCTCTGTTTCCCTTGCCACCACTTCCTTCGCTTCCAGCAGTCGTTCCTGCAAATCCGGACGTTCAGGCCTACTCCGCTCAATCTCTCTCAGCACACATTCCGCTTTTTCCAAATCCGCCAGGACGGACGTCCGTACATTCGAGAAGCTACCCATGCACACACCTCGCACCACCACCTTCATTGCGTCCCACTCCAGCGATCTCGTTGCAGTCGAGCCCTCATTCTCATCGAAATACAGCGTTAAACCCTGTCTAACCTTGTCCCCAAACACCAGGTCCTCTAAAGTATCCGGCCGCAGCCTCCAGGTCGGGATCTCAGATCTCACCCTCTGCCATCTGACCGCCATCAGCAGGGGGTTATGGTCCGAAATGGTCCTAGCGAGATATTCAGTATGTGTTACCATGGCTGCTATGGGGGCGCTACACAGTATGGAATCTATTCTGACATGTAGAGCGTGCAGTGTCGAGCGAAAGGAGTAATCCCTAACAGTAGGATGTTGCGTCCTCCACACATCCAGCAGACCCCATCGTTCCTGCCAGTCCCTCCTACGTTCCGACAGCTTACGTACCGGGGAGTCAGCCAACGGCGGATGGGACCTATCCCATACTATATCTGTGATTGAGTTAAAGTCTCCCCTAGGATAATGGGGCCCGCCAGAAAGTGGGCCATGGAGCCCGAGAGGACATCTAAATATCGGGCCTGATCAACATTAGGGGCATAAACACTACATAAAACCACCTCAGAACCATGCAGCCTCCCCCTCACCGCCACAAACCGACCTCCTGGGTCCACCACC
The DNA here is from genome assembly GCF_964261635.1 of Lissotriton helveticus. Taxonomy (NCBI): domain Eukaryota; kingdom Metazoa; phylum Chordata; class Amphibia; order Caudata; family Salamandridae; genus Lissotriton; species Lissotriton helveticus. The sequence goes on along the minus strand of NC_136070.1, from coordinate 110,606,895 downwards.
TGATCCGTGACCTGGAATGGGACCCCCGCTCTGACCCATAACAGCACCCCCCTCGCAAATGCCGAATAAGAGGTTCCAAACACTTGGCCACGCCACCTTTTCTGCAAAGCATCACATTCTAGTTTGGTCAAGTGAGTTTCCTGCAACATGGCAATTTGAACACCCCTTCTCACTAGATAAGCATGCACCTTGTATCTCTTTGACATTGTTCTGAGACCCCGAACATTCCATGTAAGGCACTTTACATCCGGTAATGACCCCATCGCTGCTGTCTCTCCTCCCCCCCACCTGTTTCAACCGACCCATCACATCGTTGCAGCCATACCCTCCCCCCCAAACACCCCAACAAACTTCCCCAACCCCACTCCCCAGGACAGGACCTAACAGCGCAGCTTCAGCCCCCATCCAAACCCATAACAGCACACACATTCCACTAACCTGTGGCAGTCGCCACAGGGGCCTTAAGGGCAATAAGGGGGTACCTCGACACCAACCCGCGGCGGGTCAACCCACACCCCATGCCCACGATCCCATGTGAAAATTGCTAAACGCCGATCAACTGGATAAATGTACATCAGTGAAGAACCATCCTCACACCCCCATATTTATTCATTAAACAGTCCATCTGCCGTTTGCGGCGTGACCGTCAGTCCCGCAGAGCTATCAGCTTCAGAAAGTTCTCCACCCGATTTGCGCCCTCCGCTTTCCGATTCCGAGTCCTCCTCCAACTCCCTTTGCTGCGAAAGCGTGATAGTCGCCGTGGCAGCCAACGCTCCCCTCCGTTCTGCAGCCAACATGTCTTCTTTCATCGCCTGCTTGAGCCTGTCGCGTTTGCGGATCCGCTGAGATTTTCGAATCTGGACCGGTCTCTTCTTCTCCTTCCCACCCTTGTGCTGACGGTCAGTTCCCGCCCTGTACAATTCTAGCCACGACCAGGCCTCATCAGGGGTGTGGAAAAAGTGTGTTGTTCCATCCAGTATCACTCTCAGCCGGGCTGGGAAGAGCAGCGAATATTGAATACCCTCCTCTCTGAGCTCTTTCTTGACCGCAAGGAATGTTGCTCTGTTCCTCTGAACTTCCTGGGTGTAGTCCGGGAAGATTGTGACTTGGCTATTGTCCACCTGGAAGGGTCCCGCCGATCTCGCCCTTTGTATCAACAGGTCCCGGTCCTTGAAATGCAGAAGCCTGGCTACCATCGGTCTGGGGGGACGACCCTGCATGGGAGGACGAGACGGGACCCTATGCGCCCTCTCAATTGAAAAGAACGGAGATAAGCCTTCAGGAGCAACGGTGGATCTGAACCAGTTCTCCATATACGTCACTGCATCGTCCCCTTCGATTTTTTCCGGCAGGCCCACCACCCTTACGTTGTTTCGGCGGTTGCGACTTTCGGAATCCTCCGCTTGTTTCTCCAGCGTCGCCAGTCGGGTCAGGATATCAGACAGTTTATGTTCCGCAGTGACCACCGCAGGTTTAAGCTCCTGAAGAAGCAATTCGTTGTCTTTCACCCTATCGGATAGTTTGGCGTGATCCGCCCTCAGGAGGCCCAGCCCCGTAGCCACCTGCCCTATGTCCTGGTGCAGTGACTCTTTGGTCGCTGTAATCGCCTCCAATATATCATCAAGGCGTGCATTCAGTCTGCGTTCCTGCGCTGATTCATCCGGGCATTCCTGGAGGGTGCTAGCCATGTCCGGCCCAGCCGACAAACTCTGAATCAGTCCCGCTGCCTTGTTGCCACCTACGTCAGCCATCTTGAATGACACACGAATGTTCGCCACAGCGCTCGGGGGTAAACTGTTCAGCCTTAGTCCCCAATCCCCGGGCAGGGCTATTCCTCTATGCCAGCACTGCACTTGCGCCAGGCAAGGGCGCCCCCCTCCTAACTGTGGGCCGCCCGGCGTGAGAGGGAGCGCACTAGTTATTAAAGTGAGCAAAGTCCAAGTGCTTCCCCGGGATCAAATCACCTCCTTGTAGACAGCAGGCCCCAGCGACGTGCTAGTATGAGTCCAGACCCCGTCACGCCCTTGTGTATGGGGACGGCTTCCTGCCACTAGGTGCTCCGTTGTAAACCGATGCCAGAGTCCCAAAGGGGGAAAACAGAGCCCGCAGTTCCTCCTCCTCCTCGGGTCCCCCAATTCAGTGTCCCACTCCAGGCCCTGCAGGTAGCTCCAGCCGCGCGACGCTATGGCCGCCGACGTCCCCCGGGGCAGAGCACCTCGAACGCCGTCGACGGCGTTATATCTAGGCAGCGCCGTTCCACTTTATGCCCATCAATGGCCCGCACTCTGCCCTTCCGCCGCCCTCTCAGGCTCCTCAAATGGCAGGGTGATGTTTGGGACCCCCCACCGGGCAGCCGATCTTCCCCAGCTCCGGGGCCCGCTGCACAACGTTGGCATCCAGTATCCTCGGGGGTGTCCGCCTCCTCCGCCCCACAGTGTATCCCAGGACGGCCCCGTCGTCCCAGGGCAGCTCGCTTCGCTAATCCGCCAAGGGCAGTGGTGGGGGAAGGGCCACCAGCCCGCCAGCCGCCGAGCAGCCGAGCGCTCACCTCAGCGCGGATACCGTCGGCCCTCTCCGTGCGGTCGTGTCTCTGTCCCGCCGTCCACACGCGGCAGCCGCTCCAGCTCACCGCTGCCGGGCAGCGCCTCCGACCTCCGTCTCTCCTGCCCGGGCCGTTGCCGCCGCCATCTTGGGTCTTGGGGCGCTATCCCACAGGAGCTCCGCGCTGGCTCTCCACACCGCTGTCGGGCATTCGCCGGACCCACCATGTTCGCCCCCGCGAGTCCGGTGCGGAGGGTGAAAGCTCCGGACGTTTTGTCAGCTCCGTATCAGGATTTGCCAGGATAAATACGGGATCCGGGACGGAGCTCCGGGCTCACGCCGCCATCCCAGTCGGCGCTCAAGCCACGCCCTCCCTGTCCATCAACTGTGTTTTTTGCAATTTTCACCACGAGTGGGCTGGGTATGCTCAGACGTGAGTCCAGGCTCTCCACACCACTGGAGTCAAGCTATACAGGCTGATGAAGGCTGATAGCCAGAAACCGGTCCTTGGATGCTTGATTCCGGTCTGGGAAAGACATGGCTTGGTAGTTCGGACTGGACTGTTCGCATGAGGCTCAGGGTCAGAGCTGATTTGCATATAGCCAGTGTCTAACCCAGGGTGGTGTGGAGTGCAAAAAAACGATGGATTTAGGCCCAGATCCTTGTACTGGGGTGAATGTATGACATTGTTCTACATTCTGTCCATCAACTGTGTTTTTTGCAATTTTCACCACGAGTGGGCTGGGTATGCTCAGACGTGAGTCCCAGGCTCTCCACACCACTGGAGTCAAGCTATCCAGGCTGATTAAGGCTGATAGCGAGAAACCGGTCCTTGGATGCTTGATTCCGGTCTGGGAAAGACATGGCTTGGTAGTTCGGACTGGACTGTTCCCATGAGGCACAGGGTCAGAGCTGATTTGCATATAGCGAGTGTCTAACCCAGGGTGGTGTGGAGTGCAAAAAAACGATGGATTTAGGCCCAGATCCTTGTACTGGGGTGAATGTATGACATTGTTCTACATTCTGTCCATCAACTGTGTTTTTTGCAATTTTCACCACGAGTGGGCTGGGTATGCTCAGACGTGAGTCCCAGGCTCTCCACACCACTGGAGTCAAGCTATCCAGGCTGATGAAGGCTGATAGCCAGAAACCGGTCCTTGGATGCTTGATTCCGGTCTGGGAAAGACATGGCTTGGTAGTTCGAACTGGACTGTTCCCATGAGGCACAGGGTCAGAGCTGATATGCATATAGCCAGTGTCTAACCCAGGGTGGTGTGGAGTGCAAAAAAACGATGGATTTAGGCCCAGATCCTTGTACTGGGGTGAATGTATGACATTGTTCTACATTCTGTCCATCAACTGTGTTTTTTTCAATTTTCACCCCGAGTGGGCTGGGTATGCTCAGACGTGAGTCCCAGGCTCTCCACACCACTGGAGTCAAGCTATCCAGGTTGATGAAGGCTGATAGCCAGAAACCGGTCCTTGGATGCTTGATTCCGGTCTGGGAAAAACATGGCTTGGTAGTTCGGACTGGACTGTTCCCATGAGGCACAGGGTCAGAGCTGATTTGCATATAGCCAGTGTCTAACCCAGGGTGGTGTGGAGTGCAAAAAAACGATGGATTTAGGCCCAGATCCTTGTACTGGGGTGAATGTATGACATTGTTCTACATTCTGTCCATCAACTGTGTTTTTTGCAATTTTCACCCCGAGTGGGCTGGGTATGCTCAGACGTGAGTCCCAGGCTCTCCACACCACTGGAGTCAAGCTATCCAGGCTGATGAAGGCTGATAGCCAGAAACTGGTCCTTGGATGCTTGATTCCGGTCTGGGAAAGACATGGCTTGGTAGTTCGGACTGGACTGTTTGCATGAGGCACAGGGTCAGAGTTAATTTGCATATAGCCAGTGTCTAACCTGCAATCCTATGATCACCCAGATTTTTGCTTTTTGCTTCACTGGTTTACGACTTTCCCTGGCTGTGGGCCTGCTAATCAGACCCACAGCCTAGCTGTTCTCTCTATTCCAAATTGTACCCAGGTACTGAATTGGCACTGGGCCCTCTCTTATGTCCCTGTAACCAGGGCAGAGCATGTATTATGCCACCCCTGGGCTGACTAACTAAAACAGACACAACTGGCTGCTTGACAGCTGGGGCAAGGTGGTGTACACACCCTTTGCTTTAGATATAGTATTCCTATATCTAACCCTAAAATGGACACATATATTCCTATCAGTCACTCCTATGGCAGGCCTTATCAATCCTGAAGGCAGAGTGCTTGGAATAATGTGAGATGGTGCTCTGGCATGAGCTGAGCCCGTTTGCAGCTTGGGGAACCAAGTCCTAATAGCTGTTCCATGATAACGCATACCATATACTCTTAAGTGCATTATAATCCTCGTGGTTATATGCCAACTCTGGTATCGCTTTATCAAAACATGTCGAGTAAGGTGTCATACGAATTGGAATACTAACCCCTCGCCAATTCTGGTGACGGGGTTAGCATTCCACCCTTCTAGAGGAACACGACATGTATGTAGCTGTAACCCCGGTTAAAGTTAACTCAAGCCTCAGCTCCACAAAATGGATGCTGCCACGGAGACACAAGTCTGCCCTCCTGCTGCTGGGAGTCCTTCCTGCAACGGAGGCCTGGACAAAGGGTTTCCTATCAGTCACTCCTATGGCAGGCCTTATCAATCCTGAAGGCAGAGTGCTTGGAATAATGTGAGATGGTGCTCTGGCATGAGCTGAGCCCGTTTGCAGCTTGGGGAACCAAGTCCTAATAGCTGTTCCATGATAACGCATACCATATACTCTTAAGTGCATTAAAATCCTCGTGGTTATATGCCAACTCTGGTATCGCTTTATCAAAACATGTCGAGTAAGGTGTCATACGAATTGGAATACTAACCCCTCGCCAATTCTGGCGACGGGGTTAGCATTCCACCCTTCTAGAGGAACACGACATGTATGTAGCTGTAACCCCGGTTAAAGTTAACTCAAGCCTCAGCTCCACAAAATGGATGCTGCCACGGAGACACAAGTCTGCCCTCCTGCTGCTGGGAGTCCTTCCTGCAACGGAGGCCTGGACAAAGGGTTTCCTGTCAGGGGCGGTGCCAGCACCATCCCAGACAGGATTTTGTGTATCCCAGGTAGGCAGGGCTTTAGAGGAAGGTGACTGCAAGTGGCACCCCGGTGCTCACTATGCATAGGCCGGCTTGAACCAGTTCCAGGGGCACTCCAGCCCCTGATCTGGGGAAAAGCCCGGCAAAGGAGAGGGGTGTAACCACCCCCCTCCTAGTCCCACCCATAGGGCAGGACTTAGTCGCGTGCCAGCCCCCTTTCCCAGGATAAAGGTAGGAGCAGGCCCCCTTCCAAATTAGATCATCTTTGAATCCTAAACCGACTTTCCACGAAAGGAACTCAAGACTCCTCTCAAGATTTCTCCCTTGTGACTAAGGAGTAGTCACCCTGCAGCAGCAGGCACCAACCAAGCATCGCGGTCTGCTGTAAGTCTCTCCTCCGGATCAAGACTGCCCAGCTCGACGAGAACCGGCTTCCCTGGCACCTCTGACCTCTACCTGCATCATCAGCCCAGCTGAAATTCGTGGGTGTGACGAGACCTCGAGGGACCGGCCATCTTCAAGATTGCACGACGCTTGTCTAGCACGACCACCGAGTGACCCTCGACTGAGTGCTTTGGGGTAAGAGAAGCCCCGACCCTGAGCAGCTCCAGCACCGAAGTCCAGCCCCCTTGCATCCACGAGATCTGCGTGGGGCCCTTCTGATTTTTGCTGCTCACCGAGTTGTCCAGGTCGCTTGCCCGCTGGCTAGTGGCCCTTTTGACGACGAACCACGACGACAACACCGCTGGTCTGGTGGCTCCAGACTGGCCCTTGCTCCCCTCCAACAGAGGAGCACCCCGGACCCTCCTGGTCCACTCCAGACGCCATTTTAAGTCCACCGCGTGGGCTTGCATTTGCCAAGACTTGTTGCCCCAATCCTGGGTCCAGCGACGTCGACAGCAGACACCACCGTGGGACAGCTCGCTCCTCCATCCTGGTCGCCGACAACGCCTCCTGGTCCGAGAGACTGCAGAGCCCAGCGTCGCCCACTCACCTGGTCGAGGTGACTTCGTCCGGTGCCATCCTGGTGCCCACCTAATCACTGGCTAGTGATTCAGAACTTGGTCCCCTCTGCTTACAGGTATCCATCTTCATCGATCCAGGCTTGGATCACCACGAACTTCTTCACTGGTCGCCTGCCAGCAACTTCTTTCTTCAGGCTCCATAGACTGCAATGAGGATCTCCGACGTCTTTTCAGCCCTATGCAGACGCAGCCCCTGGGCTAGGTAACCTGAGCATTTCGGTGCTCCAGCATAGTCTAACTATCTAAGTGTCAGGATCCTTTGTCGTTTCAGCTCTACCTAGTCGGGTTCGCCCGAGAACACTAACTTTGCTTTTACTAGCCTCCATAGACTTTTTCCCGCCTTACGCGTGAGAGTTCCCACTCTGCACACGACGTCCCTAGGCCTCCTGCTTGTAATCTAAAGGTTCAGTAGTCCAGTCCTAGCGATCCTAAAGCCTATGAGAATAGTTACTTACCTGCTAGTATTTCGCATTCCACTTGTATAGTATATGGTTTTTCGTGCCCCTCTGGCATTTGTGTAAATTGTGCGACTTTAAGTATTTCTTTAAGAGTTTTGTTGTGTGCTTAGCTCCCTGTCTCATACAGAGCCAGGGTAGTCTTGTTATAAATAAATATACTTTATTTTTCATAACAACTTGTGTGGTGTCCTTTCACTTGGTGTTCAAGGGGTATCTACATTCTGTCCTTCAACTGTGTTTTTTGCAATTTTCACCCAGAGTGGGCTGGGTATGCTCAGACGTGAGTCCCAGGCTCTCCACACCACTGGAGTCAAGCTATCCAGGCTGATAGCCAGAAACCGGTCCTTGTATGCTTGATTCCGGTCTGGGAAAGACATGGCTTGGTAGTTCGGACTGGACTGTTCCCATGAGGCACAGGGTCAGAGCTGATTTGCATATAGCCAGTGTCTAACCCAGGGTGGTGTGGAGTGCAAAAAAACGATGGATTTAGGCCCAGATCCTTGTACTGGGGTGAATGTATGACATTATTCTACATTCTGTCCATCAACTGTGTTTTTTGCAATTTTCACCACGAGTGGGCTGGGTATGCTCAGACGTGAGTCCCAGGCTCTCCACACCACTGGAGTCAAGCTATCCAGGCTGATGAAGGCTGATAGCCAGAAACCGGTCCTTGGATGCTTGATTCCGGTCTGGGAAAGACATGGCTTGGTAGTTCGGACTGGACTGTTTGCATGAGGCACAGGGTCAGAGTTAATTTGCATATAGCCAGTGTCTAACCTGCAATCCTATGATCACTCAGATTTTTGCTTTTTTTTTCACTGGTTTACGACTTTCCCTGGCTGTGGGCCTGCTAATCAGACCCACAGCCTAGCTGTTCTCTCTATTCCAAATTGTACCCAGGTACTGAATTGGCACTGGGCCCTCTCTTATGTCCCTATAACCAGGGCAGAGATGTACCCAGAGGTCTCCCAGGGGCTGCAGCATGTATTATGCCACCCCTGGGCTGACTAACTAAAACAGACACAACTGGCTGCTTGACAGCTGGGGCAAGGTGGTGTACACACCCTTTGCTTTAGATATAGTATTCCTATATCTAACCCTAAAATGGACACATATATTCCTATCAGTCACTCCTATGGCAGGCCTTATCAATCCTGAAGGCAGAGTGCTTGGAATAATGTGAGATGGTGCTCTGGCATGAGCTGAGCCCGTTTGCAGCTTGCGGAACCAAGTCCTAATAGCTGTTCCATGATAACGCATACCATATACTCTTAAGTGCATTATAATCCTCGCGGTTATATGCCAACTCTGGTATCGCTTTATCAAAACATGTCAAGTAAGGTGTCATACGAATTGGAATACTAACCCCTCGCCAATTCTGGTGACGGGGTTAGCATTCCACCCTTCTAGAGGGACACGACATGTATGTAGCTGTAACCCCGGTTAAAGTTAACTCAAGCCTCAGCTCCACAAAATGGATGCTGCCACCGAGACACAAGTCTGCCCTCCTGCTGCTGGGAGTCCTTCCAGCAACGGAGGCCTGGACAAAGGGTTTCCTGTCAGGGGCGGTGCCAGCACCATCCCAGACAGGATTTTGTGTATCCCAGGTAGGCAGGGCTTTAGAGGAAGGTGACTGCAAGTGGCACCCCGGTGCTCACTATGCATAGGCCGGCTTGAACCAATTCCAGGGGCACTCCAGCCCCTGATCTGGGGAAAAGCCCGGCAAAGGAGAGGGGTGTAACCACCCCCCTCCTAGTCCCACCCATAGGGCAGGACTTAGTCGCGTGCCACCCCCTTTCCAAGGATAAAGGTAGGAGCAGGCCCCCTTCCAAATTAGATCATCTTTGAATCCTAAACCGACTTTCCACGAAAGGAACTCAAGACTCTTCTCAAGATTTCTCCCTTGTGACTAAGGAGTAGTCACCCTGCAGCAGCAGGCACCAACCAAGCATCGCGGTCTGCTGTAAGTCTCTCCTCCGGATCAAGACTGCCCAGCTCGACGAGAACCGGCTTCCCTGGCACCTCTGACCTCTACCTGCATCATCAGCCCAGCTGAGATTCGTGGGTGTGACGAGACCTCGAGGGACCGGCCATCTTCAAGACTGCACGACGCTTGTCTAGCACGACCGCCGAGTGACCCTCGACTGAGTGCTTTGGGGTAAGAGAAGCCCCGACCCTGAGCAGCTCCAGCACCAAAGTCCAGCCCCCTTGCATCCACGAGATCTGCGTGGGGCCCTTCTGATATTTGCTGCTCACCGAGTTGTCCAGGTCGCTTGCCCGCTGGCTAGTGGCCCTTTTGATGACGAACCACGACGACAACACCGCTGGTCTGGTTGCTCCAGACTGGCCCTTGCTCCCCTCCAACAGAGGAGCACCCTGGACCCTCCTGGTCCACTCCAGACGCCATTTTAAGTCCACCGCGTGGGCTTGCATTTGCCAAGACTTGTTGCCCCAATCCTGGGTCCAGCGACGTCGACAGCAGACACCACCGTGGGACAGCTCGCCCCTCCATCCTGGTCGCTGACAACGCCTCCTGGTCCGAGAGACTGCAGAGCCCAGCGTCGCCCACTCACCTGGTCGAGGTGACTTCATCCGGTGCCATCCTGGTGCCCACCTAATCACTGGCTAGTGATTCAGAACTTGGTCCCCTCTGCTTACAGGTATCCATCTTTATCGATCCAGGCTTGGATCACCACGAACTTCTTCACTGGTCACCTGCCAGCAACTTCTTTCTTCAGGCTCCATAGACTGCAACGAGGATCTCCGACGTCTTTTCAGCCCTATGCAGCCGCAGCCCCTGGGCTAGGTAACCTGAGCATTTCGGTGCTCCAGCATAGTCTAACTATCTAAGTGTCAGGATCCTTTGTCGTTTTAGCTCTACCTAGTCGGGTTCGCCCGAGAACACTAACTTTGCTTTTACTAGCCTCCATAGACTTTTTCCCGCCTTACGCGTGAGAGTTCCCACTCTGCACACGACGTCCCTAGGCCTCCTGCTTGTAATCTAAAGGTTCAGTAGTCCAGTCCTAGCGATCCTAAAGCCTATGAGAATAGTTACTTACCTGCTAGTATTTCGCATTCCACTTGTATAGTATACGGTTTTTCGTGCCCCTCTGGCATTTGTGTAAATTGTGCGACTTTAAGTATTTCTTTAAGAGTTTTGTTGTGTGCTTAGCTCCCTGTCTCATAAAGAGCCAGGGTAGTCTTGTTATAAATAAATATACTTTATTTTTCATAACAACTTGTGTGGTGTCCTTTCACTTGGTGTTCAAGGGGTATATGTGATGGTAAAACAGCTGGCTTAACACGCCCTCTAGAGTTTAGCCTAAAGACTGCACGTGTCCATGCTACTAGGATAGCTGGTCTATCAGGTTGACTTACAACCAAACATCAATAAGGGTTGTTTGGACTGATACAAAGTGTTCACTAGAATAGTGAACATTATATATCAGGCCAACTTCTCACATTGGTGAGCAGCGGTTGGGATTTGAGCTTGCTGTTGTTTTGCCACACGTATCCTAAGAATATCATTTGAAAAATCACATAAGTACTAAGGTACATATAACTTAGCTTAGAATACTCTGAGTTCTACTGAACCAGCTGTTGTAGCTCCTAGGGCTTAGCACACCCCAAACTACAACTCTTAGCAAGGGATCAGTTGGTAAACAAATAGTGTAGGTAAGTGCACCACTTACACCTCACTAGAAAAGCATGTCTACCCATGGAGAGTCTTCAGAGACTCACCTAGTGGCTAATGACCCTCCACAGGTCATCTCAAGATATGCAGCTCTCAATTTCCAGGAGTTGAGACACTTGTGTACCTCCAGGAAATTGAAACAGGGGTCTAACCCCACCACTCCCTTTTTGTTAGGTCTCTTAGAGACATATGATGCTAGAAGAGCTTCTCATACAGATGGGAGTATGCCAGCCTTAGAGGGTACCCTTGGTGAACCAGACCTCCTTGACACTGAAAATGCAGTTGAGGAGGAGGAAGAAGAGGAACTCTCTGGGGATGAGGCAGACAAAAGGTCTGAGTTAGTCAGCAGACTTATTAGGGCCAACTTAGACCTACATAGGGAAGGATCTGGGGGACCCCCAGTACTGACCCTCATGAGGCCTAACCTTGGAGTTAGAAGAGATAGATCTCATTCTAGGGACTCCAATAGATCTCTGCACTCTAATGCCTCTTCTCAGAGGAGAAGGAATTCTCCCCAGAGGAGATTGACTTCCCCTCAGAGAAGAGAGCATGAAGCAAGGATGAAACAGGCAATCTGAGGATTGAAAGGGAAGAACTTGCCCTGGCCAAAGAGAAGCTTGCCTTTGCTAGAGAGCAGCAGATGAGTGGGGTAGCCCCCACTGGTGGCAGCAATCTCCCTAGAGATAAAGAAAGGAGTTTAGATACTAAACACCTGAGTAAGATAGTGCCCCCCTTTAAACAAGGGGATGACATCCACAAATGGATGGCTGCTTTGGAGAGGGCCTGCACTGTCCAGTGCATCCCCCAAAGTCAGTGGGCAGCTATACTGTGGCTCTCCTTTGAAGGCAAAGGTAGAGATAAGCTCCTCACTACTATAGTTGAGGATGCTAACAATTACCAAGTCCTGAAGAATACACTGGTTGATGGGTTTGGCTTAACCACTGAACAGTACAGGTTGCTGTTCAGGGATACCCAGAAAATTCAGTCTCAGGATTGGTCTGACTTTGTGGATTGTGCCACTAAGGCTTTGGAAGGCTGGTTGCTGGGCAGTAAGGTTACTGATTATACAGGGTTGTACAATCTGATCATGAGAGAGCAGATTTTAAATAACTGTCAGAACCAGTTGTTGCATCAGCACCTTGTTGACTCAGATCTGACCTCTCCCCAAGAATTGGGAAAGAAGGCAGACAGATGGGTCAGAACAAGGGTCAAGCAGAACCAGACTCAGAACCAGGGTGGTCAGAAGAAAGCAGACCAAAAGGGTAGTAACAAGAGTGAACAAATTGACCAGAAGTATTCAACAGGTCCCCAACAAACCAAAGAGGGTGGGGGTCAGGCTTCACAGCAGAAAAAGAAGACTCAAGAAGGCCAGTCAAAAAGGTGGTGCCAGTACTGTAAAAGTAAGTCTCACTGGTTTAGTGAGTGCACCAAAAGAGGAGGGCAAACTCCTACCACTACAGCCCCTAAGGCAACTGCACCCCCTAGTACAGTCAGTAGTGGTAGTGCACCTCCCAAGGGAATAGTTGGGTTAACCTTGGGAACTGAGGGGTCTGACAACTTAGTTGGCACACTCACTCAGGCTGTCCTTGTCTGTACAGGGGATGTAGATATATCCCCTGATGCAAGTCCCAATACTTTGGGCAAATACAGGCAGACACCTTTAATAAATGGAAAGATGGCTCAGGCCTACAGGGACACTTGTGCCAGTGTCACAATGGTGACACCTAACTTTGTGTACCCTGGACAGATCATGCCAGGTACAGATTACCTGGTGACCAATGCCAGCAATGTCACTACCAATCACAGTGTGGTAATTGTTGATTTCTCCTGGGGAGGGGTAAGTGGACCAAAGAAGGTTGTAGTTAGTTCAGACCTCCCCGTAGAATGTCTGTTGGGCAATGATTTGGAAACATCCCTATGGTCAGAAGTGGAGCAGAGGACTCACATGGAAATGTTAGGCTTGCCAGCACATGTCCTTGCTATGACTAGGTCACAGGCCAAAAGATGCCCCACTGAACAGGTGCTGGATCCTGGAACAATGGACCAGACACCTCCCAAGAAGAGGAGCAGTAGGGTTAAGGCATTGCCTTCCCCCTTGCCCCAGGTTGTGGATCAAGTCTCTGAAGAGGCTGATCTCAAGGAACTGAGGGAAACTGAGCCTAAAGAGCTTGAACCTGATCAGGTTGAGTTTCTGGGCTCAGGGGGACCCTCCAGGGGAGACCTGGGAAAGGCACAGTTGGACTGCCCCTCACTTGAACCCCTCAGACAGCAGGCTGCTGCTGAGGCTGCAGGGAATACCACAGGTACCCACAGGGTATACTGGGATGATGGACTTCTGTACTCTGAGTCAAGAGACCCCAAGCCTGGTACGACCAGGAGGCTGGTCATCCCCTTGTCTCAGAGAGGTTTCCTTCTTACCTTGGCCCATGAAATTCCCCTTGCAGGTCACGTAGGCCAGAACAAGACGTGGGACAGGCTTGGCACACACTTTCACTGGCCTCACATGAGTGAAGATACCAAGGAGTTTTGTCGCTCCTGTGTCACTTGCCAAGCCAGTGGCAAGTCAGGTGGCACAACAAAGGCCCCCCTCATACCACTACCTGTGGTGGGGGTACCCTTTGAGAGAGTGGGGATTGACATTGTTGGTCCAATGGAACCCCAGACAGCATCAGGGCACAAGTTTATACTGGTGGTGGTGGACCATGCCACCAGGTATCCTGAAGCTATTCCCCTTAGGACCACTACAGCACCTGTTGTGGCAAGAGCCCTAATTGGAGTGTTCTCCAGAGTGGGCTTCCCTAAGGAGGTTGTCTCTGACAGAGGTGCAAACTTCATGTCAGGATATCTGACTGCAATGTGGAAGGAAAGTGGTGTCAACTATAAGTTCACCACACCCTATCACCCACAGTGCAATGGGCTTGTTGAGAGATTCAACAGGACCCTCAAAGGGATGATTCATGGACTACCTGAACCTCTCAGGAGGAGATGGGATGTCCTGATCCCCTGCCTCTTGTTTGCTTACAGAGAGGTCCCACAGAAGGGGGTTGGTTACAGCCCTTTTGAGCTTCTGTTTGGGCATCCTGTAAGGGGACCCCTTTGTTTGGTAAAGGAAGGATGGGAGAGACCTCTCAAAAAGCCTGGAACAAACATTGTGGACTATGTACTTGGTCTCCGCTCCAGGATGGTTGAGTATATGGAAAAGGCATCTAAAAACCTTGAGGCAAGCCAAGAACTTCAAAAAGCTTGGCATGACCAAAAGGCTGTCCTGACTGTGTACAAGCCTGGACAGAAGGTGTGGGTGCTGGAGCCAGTGGCCCCAGCAGCACTCAAAGACAAATGGTCAGGGCCCCACACAATCATTGAGCAAAAGGGAGAGGTCACCTACCTGGTGGACCTTGGAACTCCCAGGAGCCCCCTCAGGGTGCTCCATGTAAACAGGCTCAAGGCATATGTCGACAGGAAGGACATGGGCTTGCTCATGGCCACAGATGAGGGACAGGAGGAAGAGAGTGACCCTCTCCCAGACCTGCTCACTCAGAATCCTGATGATGGATCAGTAGATGGTGTTGTCTTTTGTGGCAGCCTCTCTGAACATCAGCAACAGGATTGTAGACAAGTTCTGCAATCCTTTAGACATATGTTCTCTCTGACCCCCAGTCAAACTGATTGGTGTACCCATGAAGTTGACACTAGAGACAGTCTGCCTGTCAAGAGTAAAATCTACAGGCAGCCTGATCATGTCAGAGACTGCATCAAGACAGAAGTGCAGAAAATGTTGGAGCAGGGAGTCATTGAGCCCTCAGATAGCCCTTGGGCTAGCCCAGTAGTTCTAGTGCCAAAGCCTCACACCCAGGGTGGTAAGAAAGAGATGAGGTTTTGCGTAGACTACAGAGGACTCAATGCAGTCACTAAGACTGATGCCCACCCAATACCAAGAGCAGATGAACTTATAGATAGATTGGCTTCTGCCAACTACTTAAGTACATTTGACCTGACAGCTGGGTATTGGCACATCAGGTTAGCTGAGGAGGCCAAGCCCAAGACAGCATTTTCTACACCTGGTGGGCATTATCAATTTGTGGTAATGCCCTTTGGTTTGAAAAATGCACCTGCCACCTTCCAAAGGCTGGCGAATCAAGTTCTCACTGGGTTGGATGACTTCTGTGCAGCATATCTTGATGATATAGCTGTCTTTAGTTCCACCTGGGAGGATCACCTGGTCCACCTGAGGAAAGTGTTAGAGGCACTGCAAAAGGCTAGTCTCACTGTCAAGGCCACTAAGTGCCAGATAGGGCAGACACAGGTTGTATACCTGGGCCACCTTGTAGGTGGAGGCCAGGTTCAACCCTTGGAGAGCAAGATTCAGGCCATCAAGGACTGGGCTCCTCCAACCACCCAGACTCAGGTTCGAGCTTTCTTGGGCCTGACTGGTTACTATAGGAAATTTGTCAAGAATTATGGGTCCATTGTGACTCCACTTAATGACCTGACAAGTAAGAAGATGCCAAAGAAAGTTCAGTGGACAGCAAGCTGTCAGAAAGCATTCAATGACCTAAAGCAGGCCATGTGCACAGCACCTATCCTAAAGAGTCCAGACTACTCCAAAACCTTCATTGTCCAAACAGATGCTTCTGAGTTGGGTGTGAGAGCTGTTCTATCTCAGCTGAATTTTGATGGTAACGACCAGCCCATTGCTTTTATTAGCAGAAGGCTGACCCCCAGAGAGAAAAATTGGTCAGCTATTGAGAGGGAGGCCTTTGCTGTGGTGTGGGCCCTGAAAAAGTTGAGGTCATACTTGTTTGGCACTCACTTTAAGATTCAGACCGACCATAAGCCCCTCTTATGGCAAAATCAGATGAAGGGTGAAAACCCCAAACTACTTAAGTGGTCCATTTCCCTACAGGGGATGGATTTTACAGTGGAGCATAGACCTGGTACTGATCATGGCAATGCTGATGGGCTCTCCAGGTATTTCCACTTAGAGCAAGAAGACTCACCTGGTCAAGGTAAGCTTATTGTCCCAAAGTTTGGGGGGGGGGGTCATGTAGGAGAGTAGGGTCTGCAATCCTATGATCACCCAGATTTTTGCTTTTTGCTTCACTGGTTTACGACTTTCCCTGGCTGTGGGCCTGCTAATCAGACCCACAGCCTAGCTGTTCTCTCAATTCCAAATTGTACCCAGGTACTGAATTGGCACTGGGCCCTCTCTTCTGTCCCTGTAACCAGGGCAGAGGTGTACCCAGAGGTCTCCCAGGGGCTGCAGCATGTATTATGCCACCCCTGGGCTGACTAACTAAAACAGACACAACTGGCTGCTTGACAGCTGGGGCAAGGTGGTGTACACACCCTTTGCTTTAGATATAGTATTCCTATATCTAACCCTAAAATGGACACATATATTCCTATCAGTCACTCCTATGGCAGGCCTTATCAATCCTGAAGGCAGAGTGCTTGGAATAATGTGAGATGGTGCTCTGGCATGAGCTGAGCCCATTTGCAGCTTGCGGAACCAAGTCCTAATAGCTGTTCCATGATAACGCATACCATATACTCTTAAGTGCATTATAATCCTCGCGGTTATATGCCAACTCTGGTATCGCTTTATCAAAACATGTCGAGTAAGGTGTCATACGAATTGGAATACTAACCCCTCGCCAATTCTGGCGACGGGGTTAGCATTCCACCCTTCTAGAGGGACACGACATGTATGTAGCTGTAACCCCGGTTAAAGTTAACTCAAGCCTCAGCTCCACAAAATGGATGCTGCCACGGAGACACAAGTCTGCCCTCCTGCTGCTGGGAGTCCTTCCAGCAACGGAGGCCTGGACAAAGGGTTTCCTGTCAGGGGCGGTGCCAGCACCATCCCAGACAGGATTTTGTGTATCCCAGGTAGGCAGGGCTTTAGAGGAAGGTGGCTGCAAGTGGCACCCCGGTGCTCACTATGCAGAGGCCGGCTTGAACCAGTTCCAGGGGCACTCCAGCCCCTGATCTGGGGAAAAGCCCGGCAAAGGAGAGTGGTGTAACCACCCCCCTCCTAGTCCCACCCATAGGGCAGGACTTAGTCGCGTGCCAGCCCCCTTTCCCAGGATAAAGGTAGGAGCAGGCCCCCTTCCAAATTAGATCATCTTTGAATCCTGAACCGACTTTCCACGAAAAGAACTCAAGACTCTTCTCAAGATTTCTCCCTTGTGACTAAGGAGTAGTCACCCTGCAGCAGCAGGCACCAACCAAGCATCGCGGTCTGCTGTAAGTCTCTCCTCCGGATCAAGACTGCCCAGCTCGACGAGAACCGGCTTCCCTGGCACCTCTGACCTCTACCTGCATCATCAGCCCCGCTGAGATTCGTGGGTGTGACGAGACCTCGAGGGACCGGCCATCTTCAAGACTGCACGACGCTTGTCCAGCACGACCACCGAGTGACCCTCGACTGAGTGCTTTGGGGTAAGAGAAGCCCCGACCCTGAGCAGCTCCAGCACCGAAGTCCAGCCCCCTTGCATCCACGAGATTTGCGTGGGGCCCTTCTGCTTTTTGCTGCTCACCGCGTTGTCCAGGTCGCTTGCCCGCTGGCTAGTGGCCCTTTTGACGACGAACCACGACGACAACACCGCTGGTCTGGTTGCTCCAGACTGGCCCTTGCTCCCCTCCAACAGAGGAGCACCCCGGACCCTCCTGGTCCACTCCAGATGCCATTTTAAGTCCACCGCGTGGGCTTGCATTTGCCAAGACTTGTTGCCCCAATCCTGGGTCCAGCGACGTCGACAGCAGACACCACCGTGGGACAGCTCGCCCCTCCATCCTGGTCGCCGACAACGCCTCCTGGTCCGAGAGACTGCAGAGCCCAGCGTCGCCCACTCACCTGGTCGAGGTGACTTCGTCCAGTGCCATCCTGGTGCCCACCTAATCACTGGCTAGTGATTCAGAACTTGGTCCCCTCTGCTTACAGGTATCCATCTTCATCGATCCAGGCTTGGATCACCACGAACTTCTTCACTGGTCGCCTGCCAGCAACTTCTTTCTTCAGGCTCCATAGACTGCAACGAGGATCTCCGACGTCTTTTCAGCCCTATGCAGCCGCAGCCCCTGGGCTAGGTAACCTGAGCATTTCGGTGCTCCAGCATAGTCTAACTATCTAAGTGTCAGGATCCTTTGTCGTTTCAGCTCTACCTAGTCGGGTTCGCCCGAGAACACTAACTTTGCTTTTACTAGCCTCCATAGACTTTTTCCCGCCTTACGCGTGAGAGTTCCCACTCTGCACACGACGTCCCTAGGCCTCCTGCTTGTAATCTAAAGGTTCAGTAGTCCAGTCCTAGCGATCCTAAAGCCTATGAGAATAGTTACTTACCTGCTAGTATTTCGCATTCCACTTGTATAGTATATGGTTTTTCGTGCCCCTCGGGCATTTGTGTAAATTGTGCGACTTTAAGTATTTCTTTAAGAGTTTTGTTGTGTGCTTAGCTCCCTGTCTCATAAAGAGCCAGGGTAGTCTTGTTATAAATAAATATACTTTATTTTTCATAACAACTTGTGTGGTGTCCTTTCACTTGGTGTTCAAGGGGTATATGTGATGGTAAAACAGCTGGCTTAACACGCCCTCTAGAGTTTAGCCTAAAGACTGCACATGTCCATGCTACTAGGATAGCTGGTCTATCAGGTTGACTTACAACCAAACATCAATAAGGGTTGTTTGGACTGATACAAAGTGTTCACTAGAATAGTGAACATTATATATCAGGCCAACTTCTCACAGTGTGGAGTGCAAAAAAACGATGGATTTAGGCCCAGATCCTTGTACTGGGTTGAATGTATGACATTGTTCTACATTCTGTCCATCAACTGTGTTTTTTGCAATTTTCACCCCGAGTGGGCTGGGTATGCTCAGACGTGAGTCCCAGGCTCTCCACACCAATGGAGTCAAGCTATCCAGGCTGACGAAGGCTGATAGCCAGAAACCGGTCCTTGGATGCTTGATTCCGTTGTGGGAAAGACATGGCTTGGTAGTTCGGACTGGACTGTTCCCATGAGGTACAGGGTCAGAGCTGATTTGCATATAGCCAGTGTCTAACCCAGGGTGGTGTGGAGTGCAAAAAAACGATGGATTTGGGCCCAGATCCTTGTACTGGGGTGAATGTATGACATTGTTCTACATTCTGTCCATCAACTGAGTGTTTTTCTATTTTTACCCAGAGTGGGCTGGGTATGCTCAGACGTGAGTCCCAGGCTCTCCACACCACTGGAGTCAAGCTATCCAGGTTGATGAAGGCCGATAGCCAGAAACCGGTCCTTGGATGCTTGATTCCAGTCTTTGAAAGACATGGCTTGGTAGTTCGGACTGGACTGTTCCCATGAGGTACAGGGTCAGAGCTGATTTGCATATAGCCAGTGTCTAACCCAGGGTGGTGTGGAGTGCAAAAAAACGATGGATTTAGGCCCAAATCCTTGTACTGGGGTGAATGTATGACATTGTACTACATTCTGTCCATCAACTGTGTTTTTTTCAATTTTCACCCCGAGTGGGCTGGGTATGCTCAGATGTGAGTCCCAGGCTCTCCACACCACTGGAGTCAAGCTATCCAGTCTGATGAAGGTTGATAGCCAGAAACCGGTCCTTGAATGCTTGATTCTGGTCTGGGAAAGACATGGCTTGGTAGTTCGGACTGGACTGTTCCCATGAGGCACAGGGTAAGAGCTGATTTGCATATAGCCAGTGTCTAACCCAGGGTGGTGTGGAGTGCAAAAAAACGATGGAGGTAGGCCCAGATCCTTGTACTGGGGTGAATGTATGACATTGTTCTACATTCTGTCCATCAACTGTGTTTTTTGCTATATGTTATTATGGCTGATGCAGTTACAACCCGGGAGAATGGACTCCAAAGGTTGTAGGGGTGCCCTGTTCATGCAGGGCCACCCTTATACATAGAATGAAGCACCCTGTCTTCATGGTTGAAAGGCCTGCCTTAGGGGTTACTTATAGGTTTTAAGTGCAGTGACCCCAAATATAAGGAATCATATCTGAATGAATGAATGAATGAATGAATGAATGAAGGAACATGTATAAAGCGCGTGGTTCCCCGGGGCAGGCCAGCGCAATGGCGCCATTTATGCTGTGAGAAGATCAAGGACAAAGAAAAGTTTTCAGTACTTTTCTGAACTTGAGATACTCAGGTTCGGAGCGTATGTGGAGGGGAAGATTGTTCCAAAACCTGGCTGCCTTATATGTACAGTCTGCCTCCACTACGTGATTGTTTAATCTTGGGGACTAAGATTAAACGTTTGTTATCAGATCTAAGGGCTCTGTTGGGCTGATAGGGTTAGATGCAGGGACGAATCAGAAGCAAGCCCTTTCCGGGGTATGCTTTATGTGTAATGCACAGAGTCTTGAATTGAATTCTTTACTGGACAGGGAGCCAATGCATGGTGGCGAGAGCGGATTTCGCTGAGGAGCGTCTGGGAAATTTCAGCAAAATGCGGGCTGCACAGTTCTGTACCGTTTGAAGTCTTATGATGGTGGCCTGAGGGGCTCCCAGGTACACAGCATTAGCATAGTCCAGTCGTGATAGAATAAGAGCTTGGACTAGCAGCCGTCTAGCGGCAAGGGGTTAACAAGGGGAGTATCCTTCTGATCAATCTTAGAAGGCCATAGCAGCTGGCTGCCACTTTGCGTGATTGTTCCTTGAAATCAAGGTATCCGGAACATTTTAAGACTTTTGGTATTCACAGAAGGCATTTAGGAGTCCAAAAGTTAGGAGTCCTAACTTTACTACTACTAATTTGAGAAAAATCCTAATTTTAAGACTTTCGGTATTCACAGAAGGCATTTAGGAGTCCTAAAGTTAGGAGTCCTAACTTTACTACTACTAAATTGAGAAAAATCCTAACTTTAAGACTTTCGGTATTCACAGAAGGCATTTAGGAGTCCTAAAGTTAGGACTCCTAACTTCTGTGAATACCGAAATGAGTAAGTGCCTTCTGTGAATACCAAAATGAGTAAGTGCCTTCTGTGAATACCAAAATGGTAGTAAGTTTAGGATTTTGTCGTAAGTTAGTTCTGTGAATCAGGCACAATATTTCCATAATGATGTGCTTTAACCACTGTTAAATATCACAGTGGTACTTCCAACAACCTTTTCGCAATACACAACACATTACATATGCTAATGAAGAAGATTAATATTCAAACGCTGTACAAAAATGCCAAAATCACCAAACATGTAAAAATGTGCCAAAATTACCAAACATGGAAAGGCTCAAAAAGCACTTCAGCGCAATATGCAACTCTCTTTCAAAATGCTAAATAACAAAAACAGCACGTAGTTCCTTTCATGATGCTGTTGGTTAATAAAGGAATGATCCTGCCCGATTGTAGCTTAGAGAGGATCTACAACCTGGGGAAAGAAAACAGAAGTCTTCTTGCTGCAACCGGAATCTTCTTTCAGCAACTTGAGAACAGGAATAGCTGCTGCTCAAGCTCAGGGTTCTCAATAACCAGCAATGAGAACAGGGTGTGGCCCCTATCTAAAGAGCTCAGGAAGAAGCTTCCAGAACAGGGTGTGGTCCCTATTAGCTTCCAGATTTCAGCTCACAGGTAAACTGCTGGAGCTGAGAAGGGACAATAGGCCTTGATAACATCATAGTCTGCAATAGGCATTGGCACAAACAAGTGACAAAAGTCACAACAAGCATTGACAAAAACAATAGAAAACAGTAAACCGATAACATCATAGTCTGCAACAAGCATTTGCACAGCCAAGTGGCAAAGTCACAACAAGCATTGTTAAAAACAATCAAAAACAGTAAGCAGGTGCCAGACAAGGTGCACCAGGAATCTGATGTGGCAGAATCATGACATTAGGGTCCAGTCTTCAGCTGAGGTTCACCACTGCCTGACATTGGTAGCGTTGGTGACTAGGTACATTTTTCCAAGTATAATCTGATCAGCTGACACAAGTTTCTCTGTCACCATAGTGACATTGGCCCCAGTGTCCCTGTAAGCCATTGCTTTTTTCCATTAATCCAAGGCTGTTATCTGTACTTGCCCAAGGTAGTGGTCTTACCAGTAAGGTAGCAAGGTCTATGCCACTATCACATACTAGAACAGCCTAATCTTGAGTTCTGACTGAGTCAGAACCCACCTCAGAACTAATCCTGGGCAGAGCAGGCGTAGTGCCTCTATGTGAAGTTCCACGGAGTTGGTAAGCAACTCTGTGGAACTTTGCTACGCTCCATGCCCTCTCCCCTCCTAAAATAATTAAAAGGTGCTAAAAAGGCACTTTCCTACCCCATGGCTGTCTCCTCCTCGACATCACCACTCTCCTGCCTCCTCCTCACCATCCTGCTTTACTGATAACCCCTAAGTTGTACGTTTTGGGAGAGTGGAGGGGCCAACTAACTACGCTCTGCCACGGATTCGTAGTTTTGCCTGAACTCCACGTTCGCAACAGAATGCGGAGTAGGCAAAACGATGTTTACTCCACTGGTGGAGTGTAGTTACCCACCGGGGTTACTCAGAACCCATGGGTAACCCCACCAATCCCTTAGTTGCTGTACTACCACTACTACTTGTGCTAGGGGTGCAGGTGCCTTGGGGGCAGTGGTAGTAGAAGTTTCCATGACCTTTTGACAATCAGCATCTCTTGTCCAATGAGTCTTTACCTTACAAATGTAGCACCAAGGTTTATCCCCCTTTTTTATGATTTTGAGACTCACCCCCAGATGCATGTTTTTGGTGCCCTTGCGATAACTCTTTTCATTGTTACCCTTGTCCCCACCCTTATCCTAGGATTTGAAAGAACTTTGCTTCTTCTGGTCACCTTCATTACCATGGTTTATCTGCTTAACCCTGGTGCGGACTCCTTTGTCTGCCTTCTTTCCCAATTCTTGGGGAGAGGTCAGATCTGAGTCCTCAAGGTACTGGTGAAAATGTTGGTTCTGACAGTTATTAAGGATGTGCTCCTCATGATCAAATTGTGCAATCCTTCATAGTCCCGTACCTTGCTACCATGAAGCAAGCCATCCAGAGCCTTAATAGCACTGTCTACAAAATCTACCCATTCCTGGGTGTGTGCCTTCTGGGTGTCTTTGCACCTAATCCTATACTGTTCATTGGTTAATCCAAACCCATGTATGAGAGCACTCTTCTGTACAGAGTAATTGTTAGCATCCTCTTCTCCAACAGCGAGGAGCTTATCTGTACCTTTGTTAGCAAAGGAGAGCAACAAGATAGTTGCCCACTGCAATTGAGGGACCCTCTGAACTTTGCAGGCCCTCTCCAAAGCACGTGATCCATTTATGAATGCCTTCCCCCTCCTGGTAAGGAGGGACTATCCTGCTCGGGTTCCTATTGCCAAAAGAAGTTTCTCTGATTTTAGGGGCACTGGTTGCTGCCACTATGGGACTCTTGTCCCAGTCACTTATTAGACGTCTGTACTTCCAAGGACTCTTTGGGATCTCTACTGTGCCTAACTGTAACTGTCTCAAGTTTGAGCAGTTGGTATTCCCTGTCAAAAACCTTACTAGATATGGAGGTCCCTATGGAAGCGCCTGAAGCATTGGATTCTCTAGAGAAGGATGTAGACCTCCTTGGTCTACTCTGGACCATCCCAGGAGTAACACAGGGTCTATCCCCTGTGCAATCGCACTATTGCCTGTGGGGTCAGAGTTTGGCAGTTTGGAATCATTGGAGTCCTGCCCATACTAAGAATTGAGATAATCAGGGGGAAACCCTGGTGCTCTTTCTCCATGAGTATTCCCACCCACATTTTCCTGTTCTTCTGCCCTTGCAGGATGGCTTTCATCCTGATGCAGCAGTTCTAAGAACAGCTTAATGGTGGGGTTGCCACCTGTCTTTACCATTCTAAGCCCCACAGGGTATTTTGTTCCTGGAACTTTAGACCACTGTACTTCACAGACTTGGGTACACTAGTATGCCCAACTAAAGGTTCTAGGCGTAGTGCAGTGTTGCACCTACCTACCCTAGTGGAAACTAAACTCTGAGGTTGTAGAAAGGGTTGTGCCAGACCCTTAACTACCCAACCCTAAGTTCAAAAGAACTTACTTATTCTAAACTGTATTGTATGTGCCTAATATTAGTGATGGTTTTTCAATTAATCCACATGTAGATTATATGGTAAAACAATGCAGGCTTGAATCCCTACCGCTGCACACCAATATAAGATGCTGGCTTGGTATATTGTATTTTAGTGGTCTCAGACAAACTTAGACAGCTCTCTAAGTGGTAGCTGTGGAGAGCAGCCTTAAGGCTTAGTCTTGAAGGAGTGTAAAGCAACTTGTTTTACCAGAACAAAATCTTATTGGTATAGATTAAGTTAAAAAGAACCACATAGTGTATTTATAAAAATACGTATTTATTATATACAAGGCTCCCTGTTTTCTGTTTTTACAGATAAATACAGACAGAAAAACATTTATTTTCTTGTCTGTATTTATTTTTAAATGTGGATAAAAACGGAAATTGGGTCCTTCTTTTCATAAAACTCATAATAAATATGGATAAATACTGATAAAGTTGAGAAAAAATAAATTTGCATAAATACACACGGAAAATTCAAAAAAATAAATACCATAAAATCGGGAGCCCTAATTATATAGCACTCTCTGACACATACAGATATCTCCTAGCCGGGGATATACATAATACAGACAATACTTTTCAATAGAAACAGGTAAGTAGCACTAAATCCATAATGGTCACCAGGGGGAGACCAAACCATATACTAAAATAGTGGTATGCGAACCATGACTCAAGTCAAGACTATACCCAGAAGACATAGATGTGCCGCGAACCCAGGGAGCCATGCAATGCAAGTAAACAGGAGCCCCACGGAGGCCATGTGCAGACTGAGAACAAGACTGCAGGATCAATGCAAGTCAATGGGTAAGTCGTGGTTGAAAATTTAGAGAAGAAGGACCCTTCCCAGTGGACCCTGAAGAAACCTCATGGAAGACAGAAGGTTGGAGGGCCACCCCGCCCGTGGATATCCTAGGAACCAAGATACCTACACCAGGTAAGCCGGGTGCAAAGGTGTGAAGTGGCTTCGTAAACCGTGGTCTAACCCAATAGAGGACTTCAGGAAGATGTCCCTTCTGGAGAAGGTGAAAGTGTCTGCTGGAACCCATAGCTGGATTCAAGATGAGAGGTTCCTGCAAGCAGTGGGGACAGAGTCTATGCTACTCAGGAGTGACCAGGAGGCACGGAAGACGAATGCCCAGTGATGTTGAGTGTTGCAGGGAAGCTGATGGTGACCTTGAAACTGCGGCTGTGTGGACAAGGCGATGCTGTGGATTAACAGGAGTTGGATACGAGTTGTCCCACGTCGAATGCCAAGAGTTGAGGGGTCGGTGTCTGTCGGGAGCACCAGCAAGCCTTGGCAGCTGCAACCAATGTAGAAGTCGAAGAAGGTACAGTGTCGGGACCAGCAAGGTCCAGCGGACTCACCAGAAACAGGGGAGTCAGGGCAGACCCGAGAATTCAGGTGAGCCAAAAAGAATTCAAAGACGACCCTCAAGAGGACCCACAGGCCAGAGGTACTGGAGTCGCACGAGGATTTTTGAGCAGATCTCACAAAGGTCTTGCGACGGCAGGATGTCGTTAGAGTTGGAGCTGGGGTTGGGGTTGGAGAATTCCTTCACGATGTGGAAGAGCTCTTTGCTGTTGTGTGCGTTGTTGTTGATGTGTTCCTGGAAGGAGGACCTTATGGCGGTACGGATGAGTTTATGGTGCCTGCAGATGGCGTTCTTGTGTGCTGCGTTGTTGTCTGGTGTCTGTCCGTGGTGCCACTTCTTCTCGTGTCTTCGGCAGGTCTGCTTGGAATTCTGGAGGTCAGCCGTGAACCAGATGGCGTTTCTGTTGGTGCATCTGTTTGAGGGTTTCTTGACCGGGGCAAGTGTGTTGGCGCAGTCGTCGATCCATTGCCTGAGGTTGCTGATGGCAGTGTCAGTGTTGACGGTGTCTGTTGGTGGGTTTAGGGCATCCTGCCTTCAGGATTGAAAGGCCTGCTTTAGGGGTGACTTATAGATTTTAAGTGCAGTGACCTTAGAGATAGGTGAACCTATATGTTTCGTAAGTGGTGCTAGCTCCAGCTTACATAGACTGCAATGGCAGGTCTGCAGTTTGGGCTGGACTGTTCCCACAAGGAACAGGTCAAGACTGATTTGCAGTTTAGGCTGGACTGTTCCCACAAGGAACATGGTCAAGACTGATGTGCATATGGCTGGGTCCAAACTGGGGTGGTGTGGTGAGCAGAAGAATGATGGATTAAACCAGATCTTTGTGACTAGGGGTACATTTTTGCATTGTCCAGCATTCAGTCCACCAATTGTTTCTTTTGCATATGTCGCACTAAGTGGGAAGGGTATGCCCAGACGTGGGTCCCGAGCTTACTACTCAAGCGAGCCTGGCTGATGAAGGGTGATGGCCTGAAACCGGTCCCAGGATGATTTTTCCAGTCCAGGGAGGACCTGGCATGGCAGTTCAGGCTGGACTGTTCCCACAAGGAACAGGGTCAAGACTGATTTGCATATGGCTGGGTCCAAACTGGGGTGGTGTAGCGAGCAAAAGAATGATGGTTTAACCCAGGTCCTTGGGCTGGGGGTGAATGTTTGCATTGTCGAGCATTCCATCCATCAATTGTTTATTTTGCATATTCACAAGAGTGGCCACTTCACTGCAGAGAAGAACTCAATTAGAAGGAAGGGTCTTGCCCTGTCAGTTTCACTAAGGAATCTCAACCCCAAAATGAGTGGCCCATCGCTACTCCCCTTAGCTCAAGTCATACAGGCTAAACTCCTACCAACAATAGCCTACAGTAGCGAGCCACAGAGGGTTAGCGGCTCCAAATTATTGGACAGCACAGTCATAACAGCGTACCAAAATATTTTTGGCCTTTCAAAACGCACCTCGCCTGCACAGATCAGGCTGGAGTTCGGCATACAAAAACAGACCCAGGCAAGGCAAGGAACATATATCACTTTCAGGGACAAAGTCCGGTAATTTGCATCAGGAACTCTTAACCATCACTTGTGGTTAAAACTACAATGGTAAGCTTCATCACCTGCCGCAAATTACCTTCAAACCAGTCTGACCAACACAGGGTTAAGTCAGGTCCGAGAAACACCTACCAACAAATGTACATTCAAAAAGCTAGTTTGGAAATCAGTCAAACTCCTATCATGGATCGAGGATAAAGCTTCTCTATCAAAAAGGACTTATGGCTGGATGACCCTTAATATTTACTCAACCCATGCTGCCCTAAAATATCAAGCCTTGGGGTATGTTAAAACTATCAAAACCTAATTTTTGAAATACCGACTAGGCCTACTACCCTGCACAAACCACTTTCCATATTTCCTGAAGGGGCAAGCGGACTCCACCTGCGCTTATATGGCAGAGCACCGGAGTACATGTTACACCTACTATGCACATGTAAAGAACTCCTGAAAGAACTAAAGCAACTTTTGACATCTCATTTAAACCAAGGAGCTATTTGCACCTGGAGACAAGCTGTGTTGACCTGCTTCGCACCTGATGATCCACAGCTGAACTGCTGCTTCGTAAAATTCCTGAGACAGGTAGGCAATTAATGCCAGAGCCAAGTTGGAGTTTCATCCAACTGGAATACTGAGGTACATCACAGTTATCCCGAAGGAAGTGCTGGCGCCCAAACCACACCATCCTCCAGACTGGCACCAAATAGCGACAAGCATTTGCAATGCAATAGGTCTCGCATTAGGAAAGTTTGAGCTATTGGTATTGTAAATGACAATTTTTTTATTTCTGTGTTGGTTTTGAATTAATAGCTTTGTCATTTACAATGCCAATAGTTATAACTTTCGCAAATGTGACACCTATAGCATTTGTAATGCAATATGTGTTGTATTTACGTGACTTACATGTATTGCTATTACAAATAACAATGGCTTTGAATTTTTTTTAATAATAATACTTAAATAAAAGTTATTGTAATTTATAATGGCAATAGCTTAAACTTTTGTAAATAACTTTTGTGAAGATTATGTTCAGTGTATTTTATTGTGACGAAAATCCAAGAACAGAAGTGAAATATTAACACCTTTTTGTGAAATTTGTGATAAAGCTTGAAACATTGATAGAACATATTTGAACCAGTGATGCTGTGGTGGTGCTGAGTGATGCTGTGGTTGCGCTGAGTGATGCTGTGGTTGCGCTGAGTGATCCTGTGGTTTCGCTGAGTGATCCTGTGGTTGAGCTGGGTGATCCTGTGGTGGCGCTGGGTGACGCTGTGGTGGCGCTGGGTGACGCTGTGGTGGCGCTGGGTGACGCTGTGGTGGCGCTGTGGTGGTGCTGAGGGATGCATTCTTGGCCCTGAGTGATGATGTGGTGTTGCTGAGTGATGCTGTGGTGGTGCTGAGTGATGCATTCTTGGCCCTTAGTGATGATGTGGTGTTGCTGAGTGATACTGTGGTGGTGCTAAGTGATACTGTGGTGGTGCTGAGTGATGCTGTGGTGGTGCTGAGTGATGCTGTGGGGGTGCTGAGTGATAGTGTGGTGGTGCTGAGAGATGCTGTGATGGCCCTGAGTGATGCTGTGGTGGCCCTGAGCGATATTGTTTTGTGCTGAGTGATGCTGTGGTGGTGCTGAGTGATGCTGTGGTGGTGCTGAGTGATGCTGTGGTGGTGCTGAGTGATACTCTGGTAGTGCTGTGGTAGTGTTGAGTGATGCTGTGGTGGTGCTGCGTGATCCTGTGGTGGTGCTGAGTGATGCTCTGGTGGTGCTGTGGTGGTGCTGAGCGATACTCTGGTAGTGCTGTGGTAGTGTTGAGTGATGCTGTGGTGGTGCTGCGTGATCCTGTGGTGGTGCTGAGTGATGCTGTGGTGGTGCTGAGTGATGCTGTGGTGGTGCTGAGTGATGCTGTGGTGGTGCTGAGTGATGCTGTGGTGGTGCTGAGTGATGCTGTGGTGGTGCTGAGTGATCCTGTCGTGGTGCTGAGTTATCCTGTGGTGGTGTTGCGTGATGCATTCTTGGCCCTGAGTGATGATGTGGTGTTGCTGAGTGATGCTGTGGTGGCCCTGAGCGATATTGTTGTATGCTGAGTAATGCTGTGGTAGTGCTGAGTGATGCTGTGGTGGTGCTGAGTGATGCTGTGGTGGCACTGAGTGGCGCTGTGGTGGCGCTGAGTGACGCTGTGGTGGTGCTGAGTGATGCATTATTGGCCCTGAGTGATGATGTGGTGTTGCTGAGTGATGCTGTGGTATTTCTGAGTGATGCTGTGGTGGTGCAGAGTGATGCTGTGGTGATGCTGACTGATGCTGTGGTGGTGGTGAGTGATGCATTCTTGGCCTTGTGTGATGCTGTGGTGTTGCCGAGTGATGCTGTGGTGTTGCTGAGTTATGCTGTGGTGGTGCAGAGTTATGCTGTGGTGGTGCAGAGTGATGCTGTGGTGGTGCAGAGTGATGCTGTGGTGGTGCAGAGTGATGCTGTGGTGGTGCTGAGTTATCCTGTGGTGGTGTTGAGTGATGCATTCTTGGCCCTGAGTGATGGTGATGTGTTCCTGAGTGATGCTGTGGTGGCCCTGAGCGATATTGTTGTGTGCTGAGTAATGCTGTGATGGCGCTGAGTGATGCTGTGGTGGGGCTGAGTGACGCTGTGGTGGTGCTTAGTGATGCATTCTTGGCCCTGAGTGATGATGTGGTGTGGCTGAGTGATGCTGTGGTGGTGCTGAGTGATGCATTCTTGGCCCTGAGTGATGCTGTGCATATGTGTATGTGGGCAGTTAAGCTTATGTGTGTGTGCCAGCCTCTCCATGTAAGACAACGTGTGTTAATGCGGCATGCTAAAAAGAAAGACTACTAGTGAAGTATTAAAGGCCTGCACATAACTTGTAGTGCAACCTTAGCAGTTATGTTCATGCAACTCTCTTTGTGTATGCCTGTTTATATAATAGAACAAATGTTAGTGCGGCATGCTAGAAAGAATAATACAAGACCTAAAACAAGTCTTCACGGCTCGATGCTGTTTGGGAGGTGGGAGGGGAAGTAGGAGAGGGGGGAGTGATAGGGATGAAAGCGCTAGCGGACGCATGCTGGCAGCTTCTCCAACCACACAAAGACAGTAGCAGCTACTTGCTTCGGGATTTTACCTTCACTAAGGCCGATCTTGAAATTTTTTGCTGCCCCTACCCGGCAGCTGATAATTCAGGCTGCTATACTATCTAGACTCGACTATGCGAGTTCACTGTTGCTGGGAGCCAATTTGGCGGAAACTACTAGGCTACAGCGCCTTCAGAACGCGGGTGCCAGGGCGCTGGTAGGTCTTCCTAGATTTTGCTCGGCCAAAGAAACAATTCGTAAGCTCCATTGGTTACCACTGATTCAGAGGATACACTTTAAGACCTTGTGTTTATCTTTTAAAATTTTAAAACAATCCTCGCCTCAGATTCTTCTACATTTTATTTCTCCCTATGCTCCTCCTCGGCAGCTGAGGTCCGTGGGGCAAAACTTAGCCGTTGTTCCACGTTTTAAGAGAAGCAGAGCAGGTGGGCGTTCTTTTAGAGTGCTTGCACACAAACTGTGGAACTCCCTTCCTGCCCATATTCGTGCCATGGATGAGCTACTTGCGTTTAGGAGAGCCATAAAAACTTATATTTTTCCCACTGGATCTTAGGACTATATTCTGAAACTCTTTTTCTGCCCTGACTGAGTTGTGTTTCTTCCCCAGATAAAGCGCCAGGACGCCCCTTTGCTGGGGCAGCTGTGCGCTCTAGAAATGGAAATAACATAACATAACATAACAAATGGTGACCTACAGAGCGCATGAAAAACAATCACTTCAGAAACAGTTGTCAACAGCTAACTCTATTTCTGCAAGTAGTTTGGCAAAGCTGGGCATTTTGTACTGGAACGGACATTCACAGAGCAATAATGTTCCTCAGCACATAATGAAACAACTGCTGTTCCCAAATACCATACCGCTCTCTTATTACACACAAAAATTCACTTGCTGAATGTATCATTTGCCTTTTATTGTACTGAAAATATCACAATCACTTGGACTTCAATTGCTTGTCCACTACAACAGCTGTGGTGCGTGTCCTCTTTACATCAAAGAACAAGCAAATGGTGCTTGTAAGCGAAAGCCTGGTTAACCTCAAAACATTAATTTTCTATAAAATATGCAGAATTTAAAAGCATTGGTGAAAAGGTAAGGGCGAGTGGTTGTTGTGAAGACTGAAAGCAATTCAAGATTAACACCAACCCAACGGGAGCATGGAATCCCAGCTAAACACGGCCTGAGATAAAACAGTGAAAAAAAGAAAAATGATAAAGAATTACTCCAGTACCTTGAATGCGAGTTCACAGGATATAAAACTGCCCAAAAAGTAAAAGTAAGGCTAAATATGAAACAGGCACTTATAAAATATTTACATGTAATAAGTAATGTCTCAAAAGGGTGCAGTAAAAAGTGTGAATTACGATCAATTGTAAGCGGAATGGTGCTTTTAAGCAAAAGCCTTGTTAACCCAAAAATATTAATTGAATATTATCATTGAAAGTAAAGGTTAAAAAAGTATAGGCATTTGACACCGTAATTGATTAGTGAAGGAGACAGCTCGCTGGAGGTAGGTGAGACAGACAAGACCGAGTGGTGGGGATTAGTGAAGGAGACAGCTCAAGCAAACTTTCCCGCGGAGCGGCAGCGGCTGGTCTTATCACAAGGAGGATTAACAAGTCGAGTGTTTTCAAGCTGTGTCCCTTCTCTGTTGTCTACATAGCACTGCCACTGTGCCATTTTAGCTACCAAACTAGCTTTAAATAAAAACTTCAGTATGTGCTTCATGCCTTATGGTGGAGTTTGCACAGGCTGTTGTGCATGCATGGGAACCTTCCAGCAGTAGCAAACAGAAGACACAGACAGAGAAACGTGCAGGTCAGAACAAAACCGGTGTTACGGTTGGAGTTTATGCAAGCGCAGTAGGCAACTATCTCGGACTCTAAGAGAAATAAAGTTTAAAAATACAGGCGAGGTGTGTCATGCCTGGAGGACAAACACACTTTTTCTGGAACAAATATTACACATTACCTGCAGTTTACTTTAAAGGATTGACACAATGCCTTGCAGCGTAACGTTTACATTAGGCGACATATCATCTTATTGTTTACAGCATATATTTCCGACAACAATGTATTGCTCCTGGAGCAATGTGGAGTGAATGCAGATAATGGTGGTGGAGGGGAGTAACGAGGGGGGGGGAGCATGCCGAAGCAAAATGAGGGAGGTTGTGAAGTTGAAAGTGAAAGCAACCTTGGGGAAAGCATGTGGTGTTATGGCCAGAGCTGCTGGCTTTGCAAGGGGAGGAACCAGGGTCGAGTCTCTGCGTTGGCTCAACATCCTGTCATTCTGGGCAAATCATTGTCTAAAAAATAAAATAAATAATGTAACTGGTACTGATGTAAAATGCTTTTAATATCTTCGGGTCGAGTTCGCACTATATAAAACTGCAAAACATAAATAAAAGCAACATGGGGGATATTGGGGAGGTCGCAGAAGGAACACAGTGGGAAGAAGCACACTGGCGAGCGCAACAGGCTGGTGACTGGGTGACATAGAGCAACATTGAAGAAACTTACATGAGGGAGGTAATAAGAAAAAAAAACAGCATTCATCTCTGCCCTGTCAGTGCAACCAATCTGAGCCGAGGCAGGAGATGGTGGTAGTGGAATGGAGAGTACAACATGAGGAGATGCAGTGCGAAGCTGCAAGTAACACAAGAATGTCGTTATTGTAAAAACACGAGCAGGAGATGGTGATGGTGGAAGGGAGGGAGGGAATGTTCAACACGAGAACGTTATTGTAAACAAGCTCTTGGCATTGCTGTGGGGGGGCGGGGCGGGAGCGCATTGCTTTGAAGTCTGATGGCAGGGGGCAGGGGAGCAGCTTGGGAGCGCATTCCATTGAAGTCTGGTGCGAGGCAGATGGGTTTGACGTGCACGCGTGTCTCACACGACAGGATCACATGAACTGGACGTAATCCGCACTTGGTCAAGAGTTTGTTTTGGCTACTATATACTCGCCTATTAATCCCTGCGGGATATAATAGCGAGACCTAAACATCTGACTAAACATATAGGCTCTTAACAGATGCCCAGAAAACAAACTTCAAATTACAAGCGGAATCGAAAATGGACACTAACTTATCTTTATTAATTTCCTTTATTTATTTATTACCCTTATATAGCTTTTACAAAACAAAATTATCAATGTGATTTGATGCAATGAATTTAAGTAACTATGCTAATAAAATAAACTTGAAACCTGAAACCATGCACTTTCCTATTCCCTCATCTTTTTTTTTCTTTGCCTTTTGTTGAATTATATTTTCCAACGTATATTTCCTAATGTGGTTACAATCTCTTCTTTTCTTTGGCACTCAAACAGTAGGAGCTTTGATGCAAACTTTGGATTTTCTGGTGTTTCCTTTGACCCAATTAAAACCATGCACTTGTACCATTTGTGAGTGTTATTATCCCTTCATACATAAATTTGAATATCATTGCTCTGATATAGTTTCTATTCTGCCCACTGAGCCCCAGGAAACTGGCATCAGCAGCTTTCAGGTTCTTAGTGCTCAACATTCACACTAGCTTTCCTTCAAAGACATTAAAATCTATTCACAAGAGGATAACTATTATTTTCATACCTTTCTTTTATATTGTTGCACATGTTTATTGGTGTTGTAATTTTCTTCTAGGATCTTCCGCAGACTTCAGAGCAAATAGTGAAAAGCAACTCAGATATGGTAAGTACTTTCGAATATTAGCAGGCGAGAGGGAGAGAGATGCACTACTCCAAGCAGTGTATCTTTCTTCCTCTTTGTTGCCCGAAGGAAGCATATGCGTTACAAAATGATAAATGGAGTTCCATTCTAAAGAGAAGAGCCACATGCCTGTATTTAAATCCTATATTGTAGGCATTTAGACGTCATTTCTACTGTATTTTGAAGACCATCCAGGGCTTAACTTGACTCTGAATAGTCCAGCTAAATGCATCTACAATTAACATGTAAATGTATTGGTTGCATGTCTTTTATGTTTGTGTCTCTGCCTTTCTCGATGTTCATTGATTGAGTAGGTTCTCATCCATCATGTTTAGGACCTAAATAGAAGTGGGATTTTATTTATTATAGACACAAATTGAGAATATTACAAATCCTAAAACATCTACTCATCTGCTACATAGAAAATTAGCTGGAATTCCCTGGTGAATATTGATTAGCTAATCAGGAACTCGTATTTTTATTAACCTTATTTTTGTAAGAAACTGATTGTGTTTGTATAAAATTATGTTTTTAAAAGAAGCATATTAAAGCTTACTTCTAAAAGATTGTTCTTATTAAACAATTGATTAATTTTTTTTAAACATTAAGAGTTCAGACATGGCCATATGCAAATCGGTCTGACCCTGTGCCTCATGGGAACAGTCCAGCCCGAACTGCCAAGCCATACCTTCCCTGGACCGGAAACAAGCTTCCTAGGACCAGTTTCTGGCATTTCAGCCGTCTTCAGCCAGGCTTGCTTGAATCCAGTGGCAAAGTGAGCAGGGGACTCACATCTGAGCATACCCTGCCAACTTATGGCGAACAAAGCGGTACAAAAGGGGGTGTGATGAACGGAGAATCTGAACCAATCAAACACTCATACCCAGTCAACATATCTGGGTTTAATCCATCACCATTCTTTAGCCCACTCTGCCACCCCAGTTCAGACATGGCCATATGCAAATCAGTCTGACCCTGTGCCTCATGGGAACTTGGCAGCCCGAACTGCCAAGCCATGCCTTCCCTGGACCGGAAACAAGCTTCGACGGATTTAGGCCCAGATCTCTGTACTGGGGTGAATATATGACATTGTTCTGCATTCTGTCCATCAACTGTTGTTTTTGCAATTGACTTTTCATTTAAGGCCTCTTAAGGTTCGATTCCCTTGACACCAGGACAACAACACTAGATATGACATTCTTGCATTTCTGCACCTGGTAGGAACTCACACTAAGAACTACCATTCTCCAACTGTACATTCCCCAGCACCTCTTAGCAGAAGCTATCACTGGCAGGGATCAACTGTTTTACAATTTATTGATGGGTTTACCTTTTTCCTTGTGAAAAATCATGTTAAAAAGCATTTAAGCGAAAGAAAATGAGACGAGGAAGTCAATTACCAAGGCTTCTTCAAATTAAATTTAAGATAAGCCTAGGGACAAAACAGTATATGATTTTTAACTGAAAATAAGCTCCATTTAGATGACTTTACATAAAGGGCTTGTGAAGCAATAGTACACATTGTAAAATAAAAATGCCTGCAAAGAGGGGGTATGTGAAATCAAATTTACTGTGAAATCAAGTGAAAATTGTGAAAAATAATGCAATATTTTATTAAATTAATTTACAAGTACCTCGCTTGACAATTGAATGTGGGGGCATATCTTGCTTATAAAAAACATGCAGGAGACGGATTCTAGCAGAAAATGTCTCCCACTAGACATTTCCCGAATGAACTGTCCACCATGACTCAAAATGATGTAAGATTTTACCCACATGAGATTTTATAAGATTCACATAATGAAAAATATTTAAAAATACAAATATTAGAACATTTTATATGTGTAAAAAAATCCCCCGATCTATCATCGATTTCCACTTGAGAACAGCAGAGAAGTTTGGGTTAACGGAATATTATTAAAGGTCAAATAAAATAAATAACTTTTAGATGTGTTGCTGCTAATGGGCAATCATTGAGGTTAGACTGAATTAAACAGGCTCACCTCCTGCTAGTCAAGTTACCCCATATAGAGACAAAGTAGAGCCAGAGTTGTTGTCATTGGCTAAGGCAGTCTTCCACATCTATGCATTTTTCTATCTCTGCAGTGCAGCAGTTCCCATATAAATAACGTTTTCTTCTCATTAGATCCAACGAGATAAGGATTAGCAATGTCAATGCTCCTTTGAGGCCATTTTTTAAGCCTTACTAAAATGCCTCTCCAACCTCCGACTGTCAGAAGCAAAACTGTCTAGTTTGCATCTAGCCACTGTGGCTCAATCTTTGCCTTTTCTAGTTTAGAAAAGTGTTGGAGAAGGCTAGCTTAGTATATTGTGCACACTTATTTAAGTGAAGGACCCTGCACTAATCCAGACAACCCTTAGGTGATTTTAATGGTCTTAGATATCATAGAAAGCCCTCTAAGTGGTAGTTGTGGAAAGCAGCCTTCAGGCTTAGTCCAGAAGGAGTGTTAAGCAGCCTATTTTACCAGAACTAATCATATAGTGTAGGTTAAACAAAAAAGAACCGCACAGTGCAGTTATACAAATAGTTAAATTTTAGTATTCACACTCACTAACACATTAGTATATCTCCTACCTAGAGATATCTTCACAAAACACTTAATATTTCAAAAGGAAACAGGTAAGTAAGCACAATTACACAGTGGTCCCCAATGGGAGACTAAACCATATATTAAGAAAGTGGAATGCGAACTGTGACTGTCGAGACTTGACCCAGAAGATTCAAAAGAGCTGGGGACCAAATGGACCACCTGAGGTAAGTACCCAGGAACACCACAAAGGCTGCGTGCAGAGTGAAAACACAACCGCGTACTCAACGAAGACCTGAAGAAACCCTGTGGAAGATGGAAGGTTGGAGGGTCACCTTACCCGTGGATACCTAAGGAACTGGGATACCTACACCAGGGAAGCCAGGTGTGTGGGTGCAAAGTTAGGTCAGAGCCCGCCGTAGAACACAATGGAGAACTTCAGTACAGATGCTGCTGGCGAAGAAGGTAAAAGAGTCTGGTGGAATACAAGGATGGATTCTTGAAGAGGAGTACCTGCAAGCAGAGAAGACAAAGTCTATGCCATTCAGGAGGGACCAGGAGGCACCGATGGTGGAAAATGCAGGAGAGATGGCAGTGATATTGTCGCTGCAGCTGTGACGACAAGGCAATTCTGTGGAAGATCAGGAGCCGTTCATGAGCTGTACCACGTCAGAAGTAAAAAAAACGGGTTGGTGTACGGTGGATGCACCAACAAGCCTTGGCAATAGCAACAGACATGGAAAATGAAGAACGTGCAGTGTTGGAACAAGTAAAGTCCAAGGGACTCATCTAGTGCAAGAGAGTCAGAGCAGGCCTCGAGTAAGCAGGGGAGCCCTCTAAAGCCAAATAAGAACCTTGCCAGGACCCACAGGCCAAAGGCACAGGAGTATCAAGAGTTGCAAGAGGACCTCGAGCAGCTCACCAAAGATGCAGGCCCACGGTGCACAGGATGCAGTGAGGACCAAGACGTTGGTAGGAAGAGATGCGTGAGGCTGGAGCATCTTGTAACCTGAAGATTTCTGGAGGACAGAGTCAACAAGCCTTGTCAACGGAAAGTCGACACGGTGCACAGGGGTTCTGCTCAAGCAACGAGGGATACTGGCCTCAACTTGATGAGAAGACAGTGTAGGTATCAAGGGAGTTGCAGAACCATCACCTGTGTTGCTGAACGTTTCAGAGTCCGTGGGAGCTTCGGAGCAGCAGTCAGCTTCGCTGTGGTGCCTGCAGATGCAGGGGAGTGACTCTTTTACTCCAAGGGAGATTCCTTCGGGTGTCTTTCTTGCCCACAGGCATCGAGAAAACCCTGGATGAAGCACAGGCACAGACAACGCAGAAGACAAGCAGGACGACGAGACCAGAAACAACAGGAGTAGTCCTTGATGCAGTCTTCGATCCAGGCAAGGTCCAATGTAGTCCAAGGAGCTCAGATGATTGAAGTGGAAGTGGTTTAGGATCTGAATCTTGTCCCACAATGAATCTGTAGACCCACCCACAGGTAAGTCCTTAAGTACCCTAAGGAAAGAATTGGGACGATTCAGGGGTCCATACCCAAGGAGGGTCTGGACAGAGGGAAGGATACTCCCATGTCCTTTGTCCAGTTTCGTCTAGAGCAGGAGCCAATGGCTCTCTATACTGGTTTCAATTTGACAATGCAAAGAGGGCACCAAGTATGCCCTTCAAAGCAGTCTTGTGGCGCGAACAAGCGCCCCCATCCCAGCCCAACCCACTAAGTCCTGTCTGAGAGGTGGTCACATCTCCCAGTGACAGGAAACCTATTGTTCTACCTTCGACTGCTCAAGCCTGGCTCAGCATCAGGAGGGCAAAATTGTGTCTGTGGTCGACAGCAGCTTGCTGTTAGACCCTGAAAGGCTGGTACTGGGAATACAAGGGGGCTCCCTAGGGGAGTCCCCCTGTACATGGATTCCTACATCCAACACTGGAATCGCTGTTGGGATAGGATTCCAACATGTTTGATAACAAACATGAGCGGTTTTGATGCAGTCAATATATAATTAGACATCTCGTAATTGACTTGATGCCCACTATTTGTGTAAAATGGCTGACTGTACTTTAAAAGTCTGGAGAATCGACTCCTGGGTTTGTAAGAGTTGTCCTGCTCATGCAGGGTGCCCTCACACATTATAACTTAGCACCCTGCCTTCAGTATTGAAAGACCTACCTTAGGATTGACTTATAGGTTTTAAGTGCAGTGACCTCAGATATAAGGAAACTTATATCTGTTGTGAGTTGTGCTAGCGCCAGCTCACACAACCTGCAATGGCAGGCCTGTAGTCACAGTCTGAGTGGTCTCTCATTTGTGGCATAATACATGCAGCAGCCAAGGAGACCCCTGGTGTACCTATGTCCTGGGTACCTTAGTACCGTATACCGGGGACTTAGAAATTTACACCAGTAGGCAATTAGGAAAGTATCAAAGTACTTACCCTAATCCAATTTAGGAAGAGAGCACAGTGACTGGAGTCCTGATTAACAGCATCTGGGTCAAACTAGTCAGAAAACAGAATTACCCCAGTAAAAATTGAGGGTAACCATGAAAGCAGATCCTACTTTCCTACAAGTGCCCTAAGATATTATGCGGTTTTCAAGAAATCTTGTCTGACCTTGATGTTAATGCAAACTAGGGAATCCTTTCATTTCATCCATAAGCAGGAGAATTGGAGGGTTCCTGCTGAAAAAATACTGGTTCTGGGTCATACTTCTAAAGAAGTCATTCAATATGCTGGTAGACCAAAGTGACTTGAGATGTTAAACTTTCCTTAGAAAGCTGTAACAATGCACTTTGAAAGGATATTCTGGGTACCGTGCCCTTCATCACCTGCATCCCGTCCTTTGTTAGAGGTATACGAAAGCCAATCAGCTACTGTGAGAGGTTTGCAAAAGAAAGAATCAAGACCAAGCAGTTTCATGTGGGGAGAGAACATGTGTCTGACACTGCAAGTTTCACTGTGGTCCGCCCCACGGCAGTAAATATTGGGTCTGATATTCATCATTAATGTGTGATAGATATGTGAGTTCTCCCTATTTTGGTAACCTTTAATAGAGAATCTAGGGTGTCTCTCCTGCTTTTAAAGGCAAATGTAGAACTCATCACCCCCTTATATTAAACAAGAACAAGCTCAATTAGAACCTTTGGGGCAGCACTGCTACAGAATACTATCTGCTGTAAAGAACAAGATTTTGCAATGCAATTGGTCTTGCATTCACTCGAGTTTGAGCTATTGGCATTGTAAATGACAATGCCTTTTATTTATATTTTGGGTTTAAAACATAAATAAAAGGCATTATCATTTACAATACTAATAGCTTAAACTCTTGCAAATGCGAGATCTATTGCATTGCACTAAAGGGCATTCTCAACAGCTTGTTAGATTTTAAATATCAGAGGAAGAGACCGGCCTGCAACGTCTCCAAAGTAGTGATAAATAGTGCAGTGAAAATGATGTGTAAGTGTTGTAAATTAAAGAAAAGTTTAAATTCCCTTCGGTAATTAAATACTAAAATCCTTAAATATAAGAGAACTTTCAAACATTCATATCAAGTATACCAAAGACCCATACCTCTGTGTTTGCAATGCCACAAAACAACCACATTAAATGATGATGAAATACCTGCTGAATTGTATTAAAAACATAAAAAATTGTGCATCATACAAAATTCACACACCATTATAAAAAAACATACACCTGAAAATAAAATTGAAACAAGTAGCACAATTACCTGGGTAAAAGTTTTTTTAAAGAAAATTCAGGCAGTAAAGTGGGAGGACACTACCTCTGGTGTAAGTGACGAGTGTTAGGGAAAAATAGTGATGGAATCCCTGCCTCGACTTATAAAGGTATCCTCAAGCAGAGGAGTCTCGGATGAACAGGTCTTTGTATTTATATAGGGCGACCTGTTTATTTCTTTCCCTCTACAGCTCCTTATTGGTTGAGTACGATGCTCCAGAACCTGGAGCTATTCCTGAGGGTACATGAAACGATCAACACCCTTCTGTCTGGCCAGCGATAATTTATATTCTTTACGGTGAGTGCACACCAGTGTTTGATTTCTTGGTTTAACAGCAAAGGCTTCCCTCAGATTTTTCGCAGCCCAAGAACAGGACACGTCAAACCATCTGGGGCCAGAACTAACCATTCCACCTGCTGGAATACTTAAAATTGCACCAACTTTATGGGCTATAAATTCATAAGCCCCAATAACCTCACCTGGGAAGGAACCTGGCACGGTGCACCGCGCTAGCTCAGGAGCACAAGATTCTCTCACTGCCCAGTAGAATTTATCTGGGGAAATCTGGGACCAATTCAGATGTCGATTGCCGTCCGTACGTCTAAATGTACACCCGATTGCTACATCACCAATACATATTGACAATGGACCCCTCATGAAGTCACAAAGGGAGTTACGGTCACTATGTTCACTCTCACTAATATTACAACCACAAAATAAGGTTTGTAAAGAGGAAGAGATTAGAATAAAGCCAATAAATGACCCCCTACCTCTCCCTTTAAAAGTTGGAACAGGGAATATGGTATGCGGGGCAGTTAAGGACATCATGGACATCATATCAAATTCATTAAACAAGTTATTCAACAATTTCCCCTGAGCAAGATGTTCAAAGTTGAATCCCTTCATTGGCGGACGGCCCATTTCAGATAAACAGGATGACATTTGGTTGCCACAAGGATGGGTGTTAAAAACACCAAAAACCATAAGGCTATGTAAAATGAAGTCAAAGGACTGGCTAATAAATGTGCCCAGGGAGGTAATGTTACATGCACCATGTAGATAAGGTACAGAGTTGTAAAAATTGATAAGACCCCATCTATTGTCTCCCTTTTTTACATTTCCCGGCATGGCGATGGCACAACCTGGATCTGACAATCAACAGCTAAAGAGATATAAATAACTAAGCCGACCTTGGGTCTTCCACTTGCTGCAGGAATAGCTGGAACAAAGAAAGCCTTGTGACCCTCCAGGAATAAGTCACAATCCACCAACCATGTTTCTTGAAGGCTGATCACCTGGAATTGCTTCCTGAATTGCAACCATAGTAGATCATGAAACTTGTTTGCCAACCCTGCAATATTCCAGGACAAAAATGTAATAGCTATTACACTTCGGCTCTCCTCTACTACCAGAAGATGACGATGAAGAAGTGTACATAGTATCCTTCACAAGGGTGCTCAAACAGTGCCGCCGACCACAACCCACGTGCATAGTCCAAGTCGCGGGAACGGAGGTGAAGGCGGTCATTGACACAGGAGCGACAGTGAACGTCATGGACCTACAACAATACCGAAGCCTACGCCCTCGCCCTCCTATAGTGCCATCCAAAACCAGAATCTATGCGTATGGAGTGGACACGCCTTTGCCGCTGAAAGGGAAGATCTCAGTACCCATCAAAGCAGACGACCTTTAGGTGACGGCAACCATCCATGTTAATCGACAGAGAAGCAGATACCCTCCTGAGTAGTCACACTGCGGAGGATCTAAAGCTAATCGCTTTCTCCAGGCGAATCCGGACATACCAGGTAGAAGAGCTCCTCGGACATTTCCCCGAGCTGTTCCAAGGCCTCGGGTGCATCAAGTGTGACCCTATCAAGCTACACATTGACAAATTGGTCGCCCCAGTTGCCCTGCGACACAGGAGAATTCCTTTCCACCTGCGGCCGCTCGTGAGAAGGAGC
This sequence comes from Lissotriton helveticus, assembly GCF_964261635.1. Taxonomy (NCBI): domain Eukaryota; kingdom Metazoa; phylum Chordata; class Amphibia; order Caudata; family Salamandridae; genus Lissotriton; species Lissotriton helveticus. The sequence continues at coordinate 110,564,992 of NC_136070.1, read as the reverse complement.
TGCAGCACTAGAGGAGCAAGGAGTCATCGAAAAAGTATCCGGGCCGACACCATGGGTGTCCCCGATGGTCATCGCGGAAAATCCAAAACAGTCTGGGGCCATACACCTATGTATCGACATGCGGCTGCCCAATAAAGCAATTAGGAGGGAACGCCACATAACACCAACAATAGAATACATCATTGCGGATGTCAAAGGATCCAAGTGGTTTTCGAAAATTGACTTAAACGCAGGGTTTCACCAACTACTCGTCCAAGGAGAGCAGATATATCACCACTTTCAGCACGCATCTACGGCTCAGAAGATACAAACGGCTGAATTTTGGAATACCCTCGGCAGCAGAAGTGTTCCAGAACACAATACGGGAGCTGTTATCAGGCCTACCTGGAGTGCTGAACGTGAGTGACGACAACCTCATCCACTCAGCAACGGCCGCCGATCACCACCACCATCTCCGCAGCACACTGACATGCCTTAGCAAATACGGAGCCACTCTACATAAAGACAAGTGCCAGTTTTTCCAACCTTCCCACGAGTTCTTCGGCTACGTTTTCAACCAAGAAGGCATACAGGTGGACACGAGGAAGTAGAAAACAATTAAGGATACCCCCGCGCCAAAGACACCAACGAAAGTACGAAGCTTCCTGGGAATGACCACGTACTGTGGGCGATTTATACCAGGTCTGGCCCCCCGGAGCGAGCCGCTGCGGGCTCTCACGAAAGCAGATGCAACATGGCACTGGGGCCCAAAAGTGGGAGAGGCCTTCCAAGGGATAAAAGATGCTCTCCTAGGAGAAGCAACGCTGGCTTACTTTGATCCCGCGAAGCGAACGGAGGTGCTAGTTGATGCGAGCCCCATAGGACTTGGTGCGGTATTAGCCCAGGAACACGAGCCAGGCCAGTGGGCTGACCTAGCATTCGCCAGCAAGTCCCTCACCTCCACAGAAACAAGGTACGCCCAGGTTGAGCGCGAAGCGCTCGCAATCAAGTGGGCCTGCAGTCATTTTCATCTGTACCTCTGTGGACGGCCGTTCACTATGGTCACCGACCATCAGCCTCTCGTCTTCTGAGTCTAAGAAGCATAAGAAGTCGAAGAGGAGGCAAGTTCGCTGTAGTCCAGAGACTCTTCGACGCCAAGAGGTTCTCCGGCGCCCAGGGTTTCTTTGGCTCCCAGAGAGTCTTCTCCTGTACCTGCGGCTTCGACTGTGCGGGCACTGATCTCACCGGCTCCACAACCCCGACCTCCAGTTCAGGGTGCCTGAGCATTCCCCAGCAGTATTCCCAGGCACCCTTCGTGCCTTTTATGCTGACGGCTCCATCTTGGCAGTTTCCGGCGCTGAGGTTTTCAACTCCGAAGCCTCCAACTCCGTCTGGTGTTGAATTGGTGCCGTCTTGGATTCGATCGGCTCCGCTTCCTGTTTTGGAAGGTCCTCCTTCGACGCCAGCACCGTTGTCATTGGCGCTGAGGATAGCGCTACCGCTGCCAATCCCAAAGCAGCGATCCAGGAGGGAAGCACAAAGGCTGCTAGAGGAAGATGAGTATCAGTAGGAGCAAGAGGATGGGGAGATTTTCAACACCGTAGATGAATTCGAAGGTCTACATGAGGCTAGTGGTTTAGACACTTCCCCAGAGTGGGAGCTCTCTTCACCAAAAGCTATTTCCTCTCAGGATATTGCCCCTTATCATGTGGTGGTTAGGAAAACGGCGGAGTTGTTGGATCTTCAGATGCCTTAAGCTGAAGTAAAATCAAACATTCTGACTGAAGTGCTTAATACTGCTTCTTCTCTTAGTGAGCCTCTGCTGACTTTTAATGAGGCGTTGACGGAGCCAATTATGGACGTGTGGCAGAAGCCCCTGTCTGCTCCTACAGTTTCCAGATCAGTAAAAAGAAGATATAGACCTGCTCCTGATGAGCCAGCTTTTCTTCCTGCCCACCCATCTACAGAAATCTTGGTGGTCCAGACTTTTTGCTCCAAGCAGTCGTCTGGGTCCTTTCCTACCACCCAAGGGGATAGAGATTCAAAAAAGCTAGACCAGTCGGCCAAGAAGGTGTTTTCCTCAGCAAGTATGGCGCTGAAGTCTAAAAACGCCTCTTGCTTACTTGGAAGGTACATTCATACCCTTATGGACTCTGTTAAGCAATTGGCCCCTAAGCTTCCTGAGGAAGATCAAGTTCATTTTTTTAAGCTCTTTCAGATTCTCAAGCAGCTGCCCGACAAGTCATTCAGTCGCTATGGAAAGACATGCCTGGCTCAGATCTTCAGGTTTTTTGCCAGATGTTCAGGCTACTCTTCTAGATCTGCCTTTTGATGGCTCAAGATTGTTACGTGCCAAAGCAGACTCTGCTTTACAGCGTTTTAAAGACAGTAGAGATACTGCAAGATCTTTGGGCCTGATGTCCCAGCCCAGGGGCTAAGGATACAAAAGATATCGAGGCTATGGGAAGGTGGCTTCCTTTTGAGGTCATCAGCAGCCTCAGCAACAACAACAGCTAAATCCTCTATACAGTTTGTGCAGGGGAAAAAATAGAGTCCATCTTCAAGGAGCCTCTCTGCAGCAGTCCTCCTCCTCTTCTCCTTCCCCCCCCCACTGGTACCAGAGGAAAGAAGCTCTATATCCTCTATCTTGGAAAATGTTGGTCCTGTAGGGGGTTGGTGTCCCATTTTCTACAAGATTGGAAATCGATTACCTCAGACCGTTGGGATTTGAATCTTGTGTGAAATTGGTATGCCCTCCCTTTTCTGGATTTTCCACCTCCTTACCTTCCTCGCCAGGGTTGGAGTTCAGAGGACCATTTACTTCTCTTACAACAGGAGTTCTTGTCTTGTTGGAGAAAGGAGTGATAGAGGTTCTAGAGCTGGAAAGGGGTCAGGGATGGTACTCCTGTTATTTCCTGATCCCCAAGAAGGACTGCCTATTGAGGCCGATCCTGGACCTTAAGATTTAAAATTTTTACCTCAAAATGTTGACCTTGGCTCAGGTTCTTCTAGCGCTGCAACAGGAAGACTGGATGGTGTTGATCGATTTGCAGGATGCGTATTTTCATCTTCCCATCCTGAAGTTGCATCAGAAGTATCCCCGGTTTGTGGCAGGGTCGCAACACTACCAGTTTGCATTTCTTCTGTTCAGTCTCACTTCTGCACCACGGATCTTCATGAAAGTGATGGTGGTGGTGGCAGCATATCTCAGAAGGTTAGGGGTTCCTGTATTCCCTTATCTCGACAACTGGCTGCTAAAAGCCAAGTCTCGAGAGATGGTGTTGCGTCACTTGTATGCAACAACGCAATTGTTGTTTAACTTGGGTTTCTCGACAAATGTACCCAAATCTCACCTGGTGCCTCCTAAGCACAGCTTGTTCATAGGGGCAGTACTGGGCACTACTGTCTGTCAAGCTTTCCCGCCTCCGCAGAGGATTCTCAACATACAGGAGAGGATTCCTTTGTTTCATGATGGGGCGGTTGTTCCAGTCCTGAAGGTCCTACGCCTGCTCAGTCTGTTTGCTTCCTGCATACTGTTGGTCAGCCATGCAAGCTGGCACATGAGGGCACTACAGTGGTGTCTCCGCAGGCAGTGATATCAGCACAATGGAGACCTCAGGATAAATATCAGAATCTCCAGAGACACTGCAGTGGAGCTGTCTTGGTGGAGTGTGAAGGGCAACCAGTCTCAAGGAAATCCCTTTCAGCCACCTCTACCTGTAGCCACAGTGATCAAGGATGCCTCCACTCTTGGGTGGGGAGCACACCTGGGGGATCTGGAGATCAAAGGTCTTTGGTCTCCAGAGGAAAGTTTGCTTCACATCAACCTTTTGGAATTGCGGGCTCTTAAGGCCTTCCTGCATTCCCTTCATGGTCAGTTGGTTCAGGTCCTGACGGACAACACTATTGTGATGTGGTACATCAACAAACAGGGAGATGTAGGTCGTATAATTTCTGCAGAGAGGCTCTGCGACTCTGGTCCTGGGCTCAGGGCCATCAAATTTGTATGGTGGCAAATCATGTGGCCGGTGTGCTAAATGTACGTACGGACAGTCTCAGTCAGCATTACTCGGCCGATCACGAGTGGCGGCTTCATCCGGAGGTAGTCCATCTCATCTTCAAGATGTGGGGATTTCCTCGGTTGGATCTGTTTGCCACTCAGGAGAACGTGCACTGCCCATCATTCTGCAGTCTACAGTTTCCAATGCAGGGAGCGTTTGGGGACGAGTTTCAGTTGGAATGGAGTTTTCAGCTCCTTTATGCGTATCCCCCATACCCTTATTTCTTCGAGTTCTGAGAAAGATTTGCCAAGTCTTATTGATCGCCCCGGATGGCCAAGAAGGGTGTGGTACACAGACCTACTTGACTTCTCATCGCACCCTCTGCTCCATCTTCCTCTCAGGGTAGATCTCCTCTCGCAGTGGCAGGGTCAGGTTCTACACCCCCACCTCCAGAGCCTGCACCTTCTCTCCCCCACCGGATATGGTGGATGACACTCCGCCTAATCTATTTGTTCCTCCATGTGGTCCAAATTTCTGAAATGATGTGGAGAGAGGTCCATTGATCCTTTGAAGGCCCGTTTGTCTGATGTGCTAAGTTTTTCTCTTTCTTTGGCTCAGCAGGGTTGTGCTGTGGCTACAGTTCAAGGATATTTGTTGGCTTTTCTTTGTTTTCTGGATCAGCTGTCTTTGTTTAAATCTCCAATTGTTAAGAGTTTTATTATGGGCCTAACCAATAGGTTTCCTCCCACTCCCTTCATTATGCCTCAGTGTGATTTGAATCTTATTCTTACGTTTCTGATGGGTTCTCCTTTTGAGCCTCTACATAGTTTCCTTTTGAGGCTTCTACCTTTCAAGACGGTCTCTTTGATCCATTTTACCTCAGCTAGGAGGGTAAGTGAGCTTCAGGCTCTTAGTTCAAAACCTCTATTTTTAACCATTCATCCAGAACAGATGGTTTTCAGGACCAGGGCTGCTTTCCTATCTAAGGTAGTTACTCCTTTCCATTTAGCTCAGTCTGTTACCTTACCAACCTTCTATCCGCCCCTCGCCCCTCCAAAGAGGAGGAGAGACTTCATCGCCTGGGCTCTAGGAGTTCAGTCAGTTTATACCTGGACAGGACCAGGGATTTAAGGCTGGATGATTAGCCCTTCGTGGGCTACATTGGACGGATGAAAGGAAAAGCTGTCCATAAATAAACACTCTCCAGGTGGACCATCTTGTGTATCAAGATCGGCTTCGCACTGGCCAAGAAGAAGCCGCATGAATGTATTGGAGCTCATTAATCTAGAGCTAAGTCATCGTCTTCTGCTATGGATAGAGGTTTTCCTGTTGTTGATATTTGTAAGGCAGTAACTTGGGCCTTCTTCCACAACAATGCAAAGCCTTACTGCTTGGATTCTGAGGTTAGGAGGGACAGTCATTTTGCACGCTCTGTTCTGCAGGATTTTTTGGTGTAGTCTGGTGGACACCCTCCTCCGGGAGAGGTACAGCTTGGGCATTCAATTCAAAAGGTGAGGAATCCACAGGCAGATGTATCCATCAGAAAAACATGTTACTTACCTTCAGTAACACTTTCTCTGGTGGATAGAGTATCTGCCTATAGATTCCTCACTGGCCCACCCACCTCCCCATTGTCCTCTTATTTATACCGGATAAAAACGTTACTGTTTGACATGGATGTTTTTATTATGTAATTTTCTTGCATACAGTGTGCTACTAGGAAGTGCTTTGCTTATTGGCTTTTCCTTTCTGTTGATGTATATACTATATTTATTGTATATATATATATATTATATATACTGTGTATACTTGTGAGGGCACGGAAAAAATGGGTGGAACTGACATCAGCACACAACGAGGTCTTCTTATGGCTCCAGAGACGTTATAAGGAGTCACGAGTGGAGCCGTGCTAATATGACGTACTCGTTGACGTGGGAGAGCTAAGAAAATAATTTTCGTGGAATGCTGGCGCAAGGGTAATTCAAAAGGTGAGGAATCCACAGGGCTATAAACACTAACGAAGCACTCCAATGCCTTTCGCTCTGTGATTACACTGTCGCAGTTCAGGAGGAAAAGCGGGGGGAGGGGCTATTTCCTGACCTCTCTATGATTTGAGTGTGCAGTGTGGCATTGCTTAATGTCATTGCTATCTTTGCCTAATAAAAAATACTTCAGCTGTAGTAGGGCCCTGACTTCACCTCATGGTGCATGGAGGGAGGGAGGTATGGTCTCGACTGCAGCTCTGGCCTTGTACAGTGCCCCTGCTTTTACTAGTGAGGGAGAGGCACTGAGGTGGTGGTATTGGTATTGGTGGTGGTGGTGGTATTGGTATTGGTGGTGGTGGTATTGGTGGTGTTGGTATTTGTGGTGCTGTATTGGTAGTATTGGTGGTGATGTGGTGTTGGTGCTGTTGGTACTGGTATTGGTGTTGGTATTGGTGGTGTTGGTATTTGTGGTGCTGGTATTGGTGGTATTGGTGTTGGTGGTATTGGTGCTGGTGGAACTGGTATTGGTGGTGGTGGTGGTGGTATTGGTGGTGGTGGTGCTGGTATTGGTGGTACGAGCATACGCAACCACTCGCAGTGAGAAACCAGACCTCCCCGCGTTGAGAATCGCACAGGGATGTTTATTTTCCACGCTCGCGATCTGCAACTTGATGTTGCTGATTGCGAACGAGGAAAAAGTCTCGCCAGGATGTCATTTTGCTTGCTCACGGTCGCCAACTTGACGTTGAGGACCGCGAGCAAGCAAAAAATGACCGCTGCACTAAGCTAAGCGTTTTCTCACTGTGCTACGTGCAGTTTGCGTAGTATGAAGTTGCGCAAACTTCGCAAACTACGCAGGCGTAGAGTAGTGCTTTGCCCAGGCCTACTTAACACACTACCTTGGTGGTGCTGCCACACTTCACGTCCTTCATCACTGCCACCCTGCATATCCACACTGCTCATCCTTCATCATAGCCACATTGCACATCCTTCAGCACAGCCACACTGCACATCCTTCACCAAAGCCACACAGCACATTCACCATGCGCATACTTCTCCACAGCCACACTGCACATCCTTCAGCACAGCCAAGCTAGCTCAGGGCCGGCACATGAAAAATAAAACAATGCTAGAACATAGTTTTATTTTTCATTTGCTTGCTCTAGGCCAGGTGGTGAGGCGATGCTCGGAGGAGCCGCCCCTGCAGAAAGTGGCCCAAATACTGCCATTGTGTCTACTCGCACTGAGCACGATATATAGAGTGAGGTGTCCACAGCCTGCCTCTGTTTCAATCTACAGTTGAAACAATAAACCATTTGAACAAGTTTATAGTGCCACAGTCCGCTATGGAGTTCTTGTCTACGGTGATTGGTGTTTCTCAAACATGCTGATCTCAAACCACTTTCTACACATTCTACTCACAGTCCCCGTTCTGCGTTTAAGGTGCATGCTTTTGGGGTAACCATATATAGAAAACAAACAATCAATCCGTGAGCTCCCTATCGCTGCGCAGCCTGGCCTGTAGGTAGTACAGCACGTGTGGTTTCCGTCATGCGCATTTATCGAATCATGTGGCATTATTATTTTTACTTCTGCTCGGCCTATTGATTTTTCTTGGATTGTGGGCTTTCCTCGCCGCAGCCGTTCTACTAAATGGGCACTATTCACAAGTGAGAAAGTATTATGATGTTGGCACGCACAGACGGGAAATGTCAAAATAGACAGACGGGAAATAAAATTGTAAACTTGTAAACCGGCACTATTGTTATAAAACATTGGCACGCACAGATGAGAAAGTAGACGGGAAAGTCAAATAATACATTGGCACGCATTGTAAACCGGCACTTAATGTTATTATGATGTTATAATTGCATTGCAAAGTATTATGATGTTGGCACACACAGACGGGAAATGTAAAAATGACAGACAGGAAATAAAATTGTAAACCGGCACTATTGTTATAAAATATTGGCACGCACAGACGGGAAAGTAGACGGGATGTCTTAATGTTATTATTATGATGTTAAAATTGCATTGCTTATTATTAATACATTGGCACGCATCATTGTAAGCATTGTTATATTAAAATTGAAAGCATTGCTTTGAGGTTATAATAGCTGGATTTATTGTAAAAAAAAAATACAACAATTTTTATCGTCTTTTTATATTCACTTTTGACAACCCCACGTATTCCAAACCTGCGTAGTAATAGCATGCGATGTGCCAAACCATGCAATGTAAGAGCATGCGTTGTAGAGCCGTACTATGTAAACATTCTCGCGAAGTGACATTTGCGTTGTAATACCACCGAGATGAGGGCCCATCGTTGTATTGGGTGTTCGCCGGTGGTATTGGTGGTGATGATATTGATGGTGGTATAGGTATTAGTAGTGGTATTGGTATTGGTGGTGGTATTGGTATTGGTGGTGGTTGTGCTATTAGTGGTAGTATTGGTGATGGTGGGGGTATTGGTGGTGGAGGCATTGGTGGTGGTGGTGGTGGTATAGGTGCTGGTGGAATTAGAAATCGGTGGTATTGGTGGTGGTGGTACTGGTATCGGTGGTGGCGGTATTGGCTGTGGTGGTATGAGTATTGGTGGTGGTGGTATTGGTGGTACTGGTATTGGTGGTAGTGGCATTGGTGGTGGTATTGGTATTGGTGGTATTGTTAAGGGTGGTATTAGTGGGGGTGGTGGTATTGGTGGCGGTGGTATTGGTGGTATGGATGTATGATCCGACAACGCAAACAGTTTCATCGCGTTCTTTTACCACACCGTTTCTACATCGCAATTACTGTTACATCGCCTGTTTTTTCACCGCATATCATTTTAACGGCAATCTGTTTCCCCCAATGTAAGACAGCATTAGTACGTATACGAATACATCAGATTACCATTACAGCACGTTTTTATTGTTTTTTTCTCTATACGAGGCTGCAGGGAAACCTGGGGTTCATGTGTCTCCAGTCCCCTCCCCATTCATCCCCCACGCCACATAAAGTTTTCCACTGCGCACATGTGGCAATTAGTATTGCACTACGTTCAGTGTCAATAAAAAAACTGAACAAGTGGCCTCTTATCATTCTCCTTCCGTGGTCTATTATTGCGATATTCAAGCTTATTGTACATCAAATTATAAGGGCAGATACACACAAGATTGCAGGTGGTCTTAGCCATTCGCACAGTTCTCTTTGCAATGTAACCTTGAACGTTCATTTATTTTATTTTGCCTTTGTGATAACGTTTGGCTGGAGTTACTGCTTTTTTACAACCTCTGAGCACATAGGATTTTACTACTTACTAAGTTGCGACAAAAACACTGACCTTAAAAACTTCTGCCATGCAATATTCTGCTGTGCGTCCCTTTAAGTTTACCACGTGCCACCAACCTTCATCTCCTGACTCCTTTTCTTAACACTAGGGCTGGGCGTAGTTTGCGAAGTAGAGTTTTGTGAAGCTACGCGAAGTGCACTTCGCGCTATGCGAGCTACGCATAGCACTACGCAAACTGCTTAGTAGCATGTTTGCACTGTGCAAGATGCCGTTTTCAATGATTGCACAGTGCGGACAAGCATCCGGCACTGTGCAAGCTGTAGTTTTCTGCCTCTTGAGGAGATTTTTACTCGAGCAGCAGCTTTCTCAACTCGGACTGGTAGTTTCTCATCGCGAGCTGTCGCGAGCATACGCAACCACTCGCAGTGAGAAACCAGGCCTCCCCGCGTTGAGAATATCACAGGGATGTTTATTTTTCACGCTCGCGATCTGCAACTTGATGTTGCTGATTGCGAACGAGGAAAAAGTCTCGCCAGGATGTTATTTTGCTTGCTCACGGTCGCCAACTTGACGTTGAGGACAGCGAGCAAGCAAAAAATGACCGCTGCACTAAGCTATGCGTTTTCTCACTGTGCTACGTGCAGTTTGCGTAGTACGAAGTTGCGCAAACTTCACAAACTACGCAGGCGTAGAGTAGTGCTTTGCCCAGGCCTACTTAACACACTACCTTGGTGGTGCTGCCACACTTCACATCCTTCATCACTGCCACCCTGCATATCCACACTGCTCATCCTTCATCATAGCCACACTGCACATCCTTCAGCACAGCCACACTGCACATCCACCATGCGCATCCTTCTCCACAGCCACACTGCACATCCTTCAGCACAGCCAAGCTGGCTCAGGGCCGGCAAATGAAAAATAAAACAATGCTAGAACATAGTTTTATTTTTCATTTGCTTGCTCTAGGCGAGGCGGTGAGGCGATGCTCGGAGGAGACGCCCCTGCGGAAAGTGGCCCAAACACTGCCATTGTGTCTACTCGCACTGAGCACGATATATACAGTGAGGTGTCCACAGCCTGCCTCTGTTTCAATCTACAGTGGAAACAATAAACCATTTGAGCAAGTTTATAGCGCCACAGTCCGCTATGGAGTTCTTGTCTAGGGTGATTGGTGTTTCTCAAACATGCTGATCTCAAACCACTTTCTACACATTCTACTCGCAGTCCCCGTTCTGCGTTTAAGGTGCATGCTTTTGGGGAAACTATATATAGAAAACATTCAATCGATCCGTGAGCTCCCTATCTTTGCACGGCCTGGCCTGTGGGTAGTACAGCACGTGTGGTTTCCGTCATGCGCATTTGTCGAATCATGTGGCATTATTATTTTTACTTCTGCTCGACCTATTGATTTTTCTTGATTGTTGGCTTTCCTCGCCGAAGCCGTTCTACTAAACCGGCACTATTCGCAAGCGGGAAAGTATGATGATGTTGGCAAGCACAGACGGAAAATGTCAAAATAGACAGATGGGAAATAAAATTGTAAACTTGTAAACCGGCACTATTGTTATAAAACATTGGCACGCACAGGTGAGAAAGAAGACGGGAAAGTCAAATAATACATTGGCACGCATTGTAAACCGGCACTTAATGTTATTATGATGTTATAATTGCATTGCAAAGTATGATGATTTTGGCACACACAGACGGGAAATGTAAAAATTACAGACAGGAAATAAAATTGTAAACCGGCACTATTGTTATAAAATATTGGCACGCACAGACGAGAAAGTAGACGGGATGTCTTAATGTTATTATTATGATGTTAAAATTGCATTGCTTATTATTAATACATTGGCACGCATCATTGTAAGCATTGTTATATTAAAATTGAAAGCATTGCTGTGAGGTTATAATAGCCGGATTTATTGTAAAAAACAACAATTTTTATCGTCTTTTTATATTCACTTTTGACAACCCCACATATTCCAAACCTGCATTGTAATAGCATGCGATGTGCCAAACCATGTGATGTAAGAGCATGCGTTGTAGAGCCATACTATGTAAACGTTCTCGCAAAGTGACATTTGCGTTGTAATACCACCGAGAAGAGGGCCCATCGTTGTAATGGGTGTTCGCCGGTGGTATTGGTGGTGATGATATTGATGGTGGTATAGGTATTGGTGGTGGTATTGGGGGTGATATTGTTGGTGGTGGTATTGTTGGTGGTGGTATTAGTAGTGGTGGTGGTATTGGTGGTACTGGTATTGGTGGTGGTATTGGTGGTGCTGATATTGGTGGAGGTGGTGGTATTGGTATTGGTGGTGTTATTTTTATTGGTGGTGGTATTGGTATTAGTGGTGGTGGTATTGTTATTGGTTGTGGTATTGGTGGTGGTATTGGGCGTAGTGGTATTGGACATAGTCGTATTGGTGGTGGCATTGGTGGTGGTGGTATTTGTGGTGGTATTGGTAATGGTGGTGGTATTGGTAATGGTGGTGGTATTGGTGGTGGTTGTGGTATTAGTGGTGGTATTGGTGGTGGTGGTATTGGTGGTGATGATGGTATTGGTGGTGGGGGTATTGGTGGTGGTGGTGAAATTGGTGGTATTGGTGGTGGTGGTGTTATTGGTGGTGGTATTGGTGCTAGTGGTATTGGTGGGAGTGGTAATGGTGGTATTGATGGTGATGGTTTTGCTGGTGGTGGTATTGGTGGTGGTGGTAGTGGTGGTGGTGATATTGGTGGAGGTGGTGGTATTGGTGGTGGTATTTGTATTGGTGGTGGTATTGGTATTAGTGGTGGTGGTATTGGTGGTGGTATTGGGCGTAGTGGTATTGGGCATAGTCGTATTGGTGGTGGCATTGGTGGTAGTGGTATTGGTGGTGGTGGTGGTATTGGTAGTGGTGGTGGTGATATTGATGGTGGTGGTATTGGTGGTGATATTGGTAATGGTGGTGGTATTGGTGGTGGTACTGGTGGTGGTTGTGGTATTAGTGGTGGTACTGGTGGTGGTAGTATTAGTGGAGATGCTATTGGTGGTGGGGGTATTGGTGGTGAAATTGGTGGTATTGTTGGTGGTGGTGTTATTGGTGGTGGTATTGGTGGTAGTGGTATTGGTGGGAGTGGTAATGGTGGTGGTATTGGTGGTGTTGATGGTGGTGGTGGTATTGGTGGTGGTATTGGTAATGGTGGTGGTATTGGTATTGGTGGTGGTATTGGTATTGGTATTGTTGATGGTTGTGGTATTAGTGGTGGTATGGGTGGTGGTGGGATTGGTGGTGATTATGGTATTGGTGGTGAAATTGGTGGTATTGTTGGTGGTGGTGTTATTGGTGGTGGTTTTGGTGGTATTGGTGGTAGTGGTAATGGTTGTATTGATGGTGATGGTGGTGGTTTTGCTGGTGATTGTATTGGTGGTGGTGGTTTTGGTGGTGGTATCGGTGGTGTTGATGGTGGTTGTGGTATTGGTGATGGCATTGGTGGTGGTGGTATTGGTGGTGGTGGTATGGTGGTGGTGGTGGTGTTGATGTTAATTAAAACATGCTCTTGAAAACACTCTCCAGGTGGCTTTAGTATATATGACATGTAACTAACCCTGGGCGAAGAACTACGCTCCGTTCGCGGAGCTTGCGGAGTTTTGGCAACTCCGCGTTCTACGGAGAACGCGAAGCTGTCGATTACTCCGCGATCCGGTGCGTAGCGTAGTTCTCGCGCGCTGAATAACATTATCGCGTGCGCCGGGGGTAAGTTCGCGCGATATTTGACGCGATCACGCACTTTGGAAATAAGGGAACGCAAGCGGGCGGGACAAACCTCTTGAGTAACTTAGCGCGCTAGCTATCTCGAGCATGCAGGCAGCGCCCCGAACACGCGCACCGCGCTCCCGAAGACGAAAATTGGCGCGCGAACGGGTCTAGCAAGCTACTACGCATGTCCGCGGAGCTACGCGAAGGTCGCGGAGTGCAACTGCGTCTTCGCGTAGCTCCGCGGAGTGCGGCTCCGCGAACTACGCCCAGGGTTACATGTAACACAGATCAATTGCCCTTAAGGCAGACCTGTAGTGGCTACTACAGGGTATAGGAGTGTGAGTAGTGATATGGTTTGGATGGGGGCTGAAAATTTTGTATTAGGTCCTGTTCTGGGGGGGGGGGATGTTGATGGGATGGTTGTTGTTTGGGGCGGCAGATCTGGAGTGGGTGAACACATGAAGGCGACCAGGAGGCGGAGGGACAAGCACAATGGGAACGTTACCTGAACTGCGTTGTATAACATGGAATGTTCGCGGCTTGAATTCAATGGCAAGGAGCCTATTGCCTATTGCCCATGCCTATCTAGTGCGAAGGGGAGCCCGGATAGCTCTGCTTCAGGAGACCCACCTCACTAAGGCAGAAGGTCAGGCATTACAACGAAGGGGGAGAGGCCAGATTTTCAGCATGTCGTACTCGGCGTTAGCCAGAGGGGCGCTGATTTGGGTGCGACTGGTGTCCCATTTCGAGCAACGAACCACGTCCTAGACCCAGAAGGCAGATACGTAGCAGTGGAGGGGAGGCTATATGGTAGGGATGTTGTACTTAGTAGTATCTATGCTCCCAACGTGGATCAGGCGCGATTCCTGGATCGAATATCGGGGGCACTGGCACATTATTTAGTTGGTCCGGTGATTGTGGGGGGGGACTTCAATTCAATAACGGACATAGTTCTGGATAGATCACATCCGCCATTGGCTGACTCACCAGTTCGTAGGGTGGGTGGGAGACGACTAGAATGGCAAGATAGATGGCGCCTAGTAGATACATGGCGCACACACCACCCTCGGGACAGGGATTACTCCTTTTTTTCAGCTTTACATGAGCTACACGTTAGAATAGATACTATACTATGCTCCCGGTCCATAGCCCATATGGCAGTACACTCTGAGTACTTAGCTAGGACCATATCCAACCACGATCCTCTGTTACTGTCCTTTAATTGGCTACGGGAGAGATCTGCCATACCTACTTGGCGGCTCCGCCCAGAAACCCTGGAGGACCCGGTCTTTCAGACAGAGGTTAAGGAGGGCATTGAGCATTACTTTGAGGACAATCAGGGAACGGCTTCCACTAGGGCAGGAGAGTGTGACGCCTTCAAGGTGGTGATACGGGGGCTCTGCATTAGCAAATACTCGGGGGTAAGGAAAGTGATTTTGAATGATGTGACTAAGGCAGAAGAACACTTGAGGGAGATGGAAAGGCAGAGGCCGGAGCAGCCGCACCTGCAGGTGAGGCTCTTAGAGGCGAAGGAAGCAGCGGCGGCTGAAGTAGAGCGCTTGCTCTGTTTTAACTATAAAAATTACATGGTGAAGACACATGCGGAGCGAGACAAAGTGGGCACGCTGCTTGCACGAATGGCAAACCCTGTACAGAGGGGAAATGCGATTATGAGAAGAGAAAATGAGATAGGGGACATGACTTACTCACAGGGGGAGGTGCTGTCACGGTTCCTAACATATTACGAGACACTGTATCAGAGTAAGCTGGGAGGAGAGGGCACGGACATAGACAACTACTTAGCTGGGATCCCCCTCCCGAGACTGGGTGAAGAGCAGGCCGAGAAGTTGGGGAGGGATATTACACTGTCGGAGATTCGGTGCGCGATCAAGAGCATGGCCCGGAATAAGACACCTGGCGCAGACGGGCTCCCACTAGAATTTTACGCTCAATATGTAGATATATTAGCACCCCGACTGATGGAGGTATATACGGAGGCTAAGATGCTGGGCCGATTGCCTACATCCATGCGAGAGGCGTTGATTGTCCCTCTATTAAAGCCTGGCAGGGATGACGCAGATGTGACCTCCTATAGGCTGTTATCTATGCTGACGGCGGACTATAGGATCCTGAGCCGGATATTGGCAACCCGACTGCTGCCCTATATGACCACGTTGGTGCACGCTGACCAGGCGGGGTTTATCCCGACCCGAAACACATCATCGAATATTCGGAGGATGTTGCGGATTATGGGAGGGGATCACCTCGAGGCGCGGTTCCCAGCTGCTCTGTCAGTAGATATAGAGAAGGCTTTTGACAGTTTGGAATGGGCCTTCCTCTACAAAGTGCTGGAGTGGTTTGGCGTGGGGGAACACTCTGGGGCCTGGACGAGGGTGTTGTATACCTCAGCGAAGGCTAGGGTACGGCTGGGAGCAGTGATATCCGCCCAGTATCCAGTCCTGCGGGGGACGAGACAGGGATGCTCGTTGTCCCCTCTGTTGTTCGCCCTGGCGATAGAGCCCCTCGAAGTGAGGGCTAGATCAGGAAAGGCCTACCGAGGGTTGTGGTTGCATGACATACCCCACTATATATCGTTATATGCAGATGACCTGCTATTGTTCATGGACAACACAGAAGACGCGTTGCAGGATGCAGTGTCCCTGCTGTCGCAGTTTGGAGCACTATCGGGCCTGAGGGTGAATTGGCATAAGACGTGCCTCTTCCAGTTGAGACCATGTGCACAACCTCCACTGATGCTTGGGATGATGAAGTGGGAACTGACATGTCTCATATCTAGGGATCTGAATCTATCATGATGCCACAGACATGCTGGAAGGCAATGTGGGGCGTTGTATTAGCGCCCTGAAAGGAAGCATGGCATTATGGTCCACACTCCCTCTCTCTGTTGTGGGGAGGGTTGCCCTCCTTAAGTTGGTGGCTTTACCTAGACTGCTTTATTATTTCCGGACTCTGCCAATACGGGTCCCCCAGCGCATGTTTATGGAACTGCGTTCACTGATCATTGGCTTTTTGTGGGGAAGTGGACGGCGGAGGGTAGCGCTGACAGCAATGATGCGTCTCAAAGCTGAGGGCGGGATGGCGGTTCCTGACCTCGAGCTTTACTATTTGGCGGCCCAGCTGCAGGTTCTAACACAAAGTGTCGCAATGGAGTTCAGGGGTTTGGAACAAATGCGAGGTGCAGGAATACAGAGGCATATCCTCTCGTAATAGTCTTGCAACAAAAGCTTAATTTAGGAGACTTGACGATGGAGGAGAAAACCCTGAGGCTCTGTTGGGACAGGAGTCAGCGCAGGGCCAGGGTGGCTCACCCATATGCTCCCGAGATTCTGTTGGGGATGCTAACGGCTCTGCCACACAGTGGGGACTGGTTCCCCCTCATGGAGTGGGAGCAGCTGGGACTCCAGGTGGTGGGAGACTTGTATGAGAATGGGGGGCTGCTCTCGTTCCAGACCTTGCAGGAGAGGTATGGTCTCCCAGATGGCAGCTTCCTGATGCACGCGGCAGTAATGGCAGCCCTTCGGAAACATTGGAAGGGGGGGCAGACGGAACCGGTGACTACCATGGCTTGACAATATGCTGTGATGGCAGCGGGAACCTTTAAGGCAGTGACGTGCCTTCAGTCTAGGATGTTACATGAGGGAATTCGTCCACTAGTTGGTTTAAAACAGAAATGGGAGGTAGGCATAGGCAGGCCGATACCTGATACGGCATGGGGCCACATTATGTGGAGAACGTGGAAGGGGAGTAGAAATGCGCGCTTTCAACAGGTGCAATTTTTTATCTTGCACTGTGCGTATTTGACTCCTGAGAAGATTGAGAAATATTTTCGGGTCCAAGATGCAGCATGTCCTAGGTGCCTCAAGCGAGGCGTAAAGTTAGAACATATGCTCTGGAACTGTCCGGCTTTGGGAAGATATTGGGTGGAGGTAGGGGACCTCCTTAACGAGGTCACGGATAAACATCTGAACTTTGATATAGCAGCGTGCCTGCTGCATTGGTTCCCACACACAACCAAAACCAAAGTTACCAGTAAATTCATTTATTTAGGCTTACTCTTGGCAAAGAGGAAAATTACTTGGCACTGGAAATTGAGAGAGGGGCCATCGCAAAAGAGATGGAGAACGAGAGTTGTATAAATGGGCTAGTAGCGAGAGCTCCATTAGATTACGACAGGCCAAGCGAACGGCCAATGAAAAAGCTCTAGAACACGCGAAGGTTTGGGACGCGTTGGTGCAGGCTCTACAAGAACTGCAGAGGGTGGAGGAGGATTGAAAAGTATAGAACATACATGTGATATTTAAGAACAGTGCATAGTGTTACAAATATTGTCCCTATAGCCGATGTTATGTTATGATGTGTAAATCTGGAATATACCCACGCCAATTGCCACATGGGGGAGGGATCCGGGGGTTCAGTTGGGCGTAAATTTGGAGATATATTTGATGATGCCAAGGGAAGTGGATGTTGTTGTGGTTTGTTTGCTGAACAAAATCAATAAAATATGTTTTCAAACAAATGACATGTAACACATATGTGCTGCTGTAAGCTTCAGCCCATTAGCACAGGATTATGTGCAGCCTGTCATTCACATGACTTAATTCGCTAATCATTTCTAAATCCATTTTACTTGGGGAGTTGAAACACACACGAAATAATGCAGGGTTAAAGTGATTGAAATCATGCGCCCGTGTTATGGGGCGGCCTTGCTGAAGCAGCGCATGTCCGGCCTGCAGTAAGAAAAACTCAATAAAGTAAATAGTGCTTACAGGCTAAATAACAGGTCCTGTGTAACAACTGAAGTCAAAGGGCCAGTGGCCATGGGAGGGTACAAATGAAGACAAGGCCGGACTAAGGAGGGACTAAGAAGCCTTTTAACGAATCCCAAGGTAGCCTTTATGAAAGACAATGACACAAGAATATGAAAAATATGGGAGGAGAGTGGGCGCAGCTTTTCCCCTATACTCTACTACAGTAGTCTCGCAGAGCGAGCAGTGTATGCGCGCTGCACTAGGCAGGACCTAAACACTGTCCAGCCTGCACTAGGAAAAACTCAATAAAGTAAATAGTTATTACAGGCTTAATAACAGGTCCTGTGTAACAACTGAAGTCAAAGGGCCAGTGGCCATGAGAGGGTACAAATGAAGACAAGGTGGTGGTATTGGTATTGGTGTTATTGGTGATGGTGGTGGCATTGGTGGTGGTGGTATTGGGCGTAGTGGTATTAGTGGCGGTGGTATTAGTGGTTATATTGGTGGTATTGCTGGTATTGTTGGTGGTGTTGGTGGTGTTGGTGGTGGTGGTGGTATTGGTGGTGGTGGTATTGGTATTAGTGGTGGTTTTGGTATTGGTGGTAGTGGTATTGGTGGTGTTCATATTGGTGGAGGTGGTGGTATTAGTGGTGGTATTGGTGGCAGTGGTATTGGTAGTGGTGGTGATGATGTTGATGGTGGTGGTCGTATTGGTATTGATGGTGGTATTGGTATTGGTGGTGGTTGTGCTATTAGAGGTGGTATTGGTGGTGGTGGGGGTATTGGTGGCGGGCTATTTGTGGGGGGTATTGGTGGTGGTTGTATTGGTGCTGGTGGAATTGATATTGGTGGAGGTGGTATTGATGGTGGTATTGGTGGGGGTGGTGGTGGTGGTGGTACTGGTATTGGTAGTGGCAGTATTGGCTGTGGTGGTATTAGTATTGGTGGTGGTGGTATTGGTGGTACTGGTATTGGTGGTAGTGGCATTGGTGGTGGTATTGGTGGTATTGTTGGTGGTGGTATTGTTAGTGGTGGTATTAGTGGGGGTGGTGGTATTGGTGGCGGTGGTATTGGTGGTATGGATGTATGATCCGACAACGCAAACAGTTTCATCGCGTGCTTTTACCACACCATTTCTACATCGCAATTGCTGTTACATCGCCTGTTTTTTCACCGCATACCATTTTAACGGCAATGTGTTTCCCCCAATGTAAGACAGCATTAGTACGTATACGAATACATCACATTACCATTACAGCACGTTTTTTTTGTTTGTTTGTCTCTATACGAGGCTGCAGGGAAACCAGGGTTTCATGTGTCTCCAGCCCCCTCCCCATTCATCCCCCACGCCACAAAACGTTTTCCGCTGCGCACATGTGACAATTAGTATTGTACTACGTTCAGTGTCAATAAAAAAACTGAACACGTGGCCTCTTATCATTCTCCTTCCGTGGTCTATTATTGCGATATTCAAGCTTACTGTACATCAAATTATAAGGGCAGATACACACAAGATTGCAGGTGGTCTTAGCCATTCGCACAGTGCTCTTTGCAATGTAAACTTGAACATTCATTTATTTTGCCTTTGTGATAACGTTCGGTTGGAGTTACTGCTTTTTTTACAACCTTTGAGCACATATGATTTTACTACTTACTAAGTTGCGACAAAAATACTGACCCTAAAAACATCTGCCATGCAATATTCTGCTGTGCGTCCCTTTAAGTTTACCACGTGCAACCAACCTTCATCTCCTGACTCCTTTTCTTAACACTAGGGCTGGGCGTAGTTTGCGAAGTAGCTCTTTGCGAAGCTACACGAAGTGCACTTCGCGCTATGGGAGCTACGCATAGCACTACGCAAAATGCTTAGTAGCATGTTTGCACTGTGCAAGATGCCATTTTAAATGATTGCACAGTGCGGACAAGCATCCGGCACTGCGCAAGCTGTAGTTTTCTGCCGTTTGAGGAGATTTTTACTCGAGTAGCAGCTTTCTCAACTCGGACTGGTAGTTTCTCATTGCAAGCTGTCACGAGCATACGCAACCACTCGCAATGAAAAACCAGACCTCCCCGCGTTGAGAATCTCACAGGGATGTTTATTTTCTATGCTCGCGATCTGCAACTTGATGTTGCTGATTGCGAACGAGGAAAAAGTCTCGCCAGGATGTCATTTTGCTTGCTCACGGTCGCCAACTTGACGTTGAGGACCGCGAGCAAGCAAAAAATGACCGCTGCACTAAGCTAAGCGTTTTCTCACTGTGCTACTTGCAGTTTGCGTAGTACGAAGTTGCGCAAACTTCGCAAACTACGCGGGCGTAGAGTAGTGCTTTGCCCAGGACTACCTAACACACTACCTTGGTGGTGCTGCCAGACTTCACATCCTTCATCACTGCCACCCTGCATATCCACACTGCTCATCCTTCATCATATGTATAAAAAAGAGGGAGGCCTCCTTAACAGTCAGATTAGGGACAAGGAGTATAAGTTGAAGGAACAGAGCAAGTCCCCAGATCACTACCTTACTTAGAACCTATCAGTGTATTGCCCATTTATCTCGCGATGGGTTTGCGAGATAAATGGGCAATACACTGATAGGTTCTAAGTAAGGTAGTGATCTGGGGACTTGCTCTGTTCCTTCATCCTTCATCATAGCCACACTGCACATCGTTCAGCACAGCCACACTGCACATTCTTCACCAAAGCCACACAGCACATCCACCATGCGCATCCTTCTCCACAGCCACACTGCACATCCTTCAGCACAGCCAAACTGGCTCAGGGCTGGCAAATGAAAAATAAAACAATGCTAGAACATAGTTTTATTTTTCATTTGCTTGCTCTAGGCCAGGCGGTGAGGCGATGCTCGGAGGAGCCGCCCCTGCGGAAAGTGGCCCAAATACTGCCATTGTGTTTACTCGCACTGAGCACGATATATACAGTGAGGTGTCCACAGCCTGCCTCTGTTTCATTCTACAGTGGAAACAATAAACCATTTGAACAAGTTTATAGCGCCACAGTCCGCCATGGAGTTCTTGTCTAGGGTGATTGGTGTTTCTCAAACATGCTGATCTCAAACCACTTTCTACACATTCTACTTGCAGTCCCCGTTCTGCGTTTAAGGTGCATGCTTTTGGGGTAACCATATATAGAAAACAATCAATCGATCCGTGAGCTCCCTATCACTGCACGGCCTGGCCTGTAGGTAGTACAGCACGTGTGGTTTCCATCATGCGCATTTATCGAATCATGTAGCATTATTATTTTTACTTCTGCTCGGCCTATTGATTTTTCTTGGATTGTGGGCTTTCCTCGCCGAAGCCGTTCTACTAAACTGGCACTATTCACAAGCAGGAAAGTATTATGATATTGGCAGACACCGACGGGAAATGTCAAAATAGACAGACGGGAAATAAAATTGTAAACTTGTAAACCGCACTATTGTTATAAAACATTGGCACGCACAGATGAGAAAGAAGACGGGAAAGTCAAATAATACATTGGCACGCATTGTAAACCGGCACTTAATGTTATTATGATGTTATAATTGCATTGCAAAGTATTATGATGTTGGCACACACAGACGGCAAATGTAAAAATGACAGACAGGAAATAAAATTGTAAACCGGCACTATTGTTATAAAATATTGGCACGCACAGACGGGAAAGTTGACGGGATGTCTTAATGTTATTATTATGGTGTTACAATTGCATTGCTTCTTATTAATACATTGGCACGCATCATTGTAAGCATTGTTATATTAAAATTGAAAGCATTGCTGTGAGGTAATAATAGCCGGATTTATTGTAAAAAAAAACAATATTTATCGTCTTTTTATATTCACTTTTGACAACCCCACGTATTCCAAACCTGCGTAGTAATAGCATGCGATGTGCCAAACCATGCGATGTAAGAGCATGCGTTGCAGAGCCATACTTTGTAAACGTTCTCGCGAAGTGACATTTGCGTTGTAATACCACCGAGATGAGGGCCCATCGTTGTAATGGGTGTTCACCGGTGGTAATGATGGTGGTATAGGTATTGGTAGTGGTATTGGAATTGGTGGTGGTATTGGTATTGGTGGTGGTTGTGCTATTAGTGGTAGTATTGGTGGTGGCGGGGGTATTGGTGGTGGGGGTATTGGTGGTGGAGGCATTGGTGGTGGTGGTACTGGTATTGGTGGTGGCGGTATTGGCTGTGGTGGTATTAATATTGGTGGTGGTGTATTGGTGGTACTGGTATTGGTGGTAGTGGCACTGGTGGTGGTATTGGTGGTATTGGGGGTGATATTGGTGGTGGTATTGGTGGTACTGGTATTGGTGGTGGTGGTGATATTGGTGGAGGTGGTGGTATTGGTGGTGTTATTTTTATTGGTGGTGGTATTGGTATTAGTGGTGGTGGTATTGGTATAGGTTGTGGTATTGGTGGTGGTATTGGGCTTAGTGGTATTGGACATAGTCGTATTGGTGGTGACATTGGTGGTGGTGGTATTGGTGGTAGTATTGGTAATGGTGGTGGTATTGGTGGTGGTTCTGGTATTAGTGGTGGTATTGGTGGTGGTGGTATTGGTGGTGATGATGGTATTGGTGGTGGGGGTATTGGTGAAATTGGTGGTATTGGTGATGGCAGTGTTATTGGTGGTGGTATTGGTGCTAGTGGTATTGGTGGTGGTGCTAGTGGTATTGGTGGGAGTGGTAATGGTGATATTGATGGTGATGGTGGTGGTTTTGCTGGTGGTGTTATTGGTGGTGGTATTGGCGGTGGTGATATTGGTGGAGGTGGTGGTATTTGTATTGGTATTTGTATTGGTGGTGGTATTGGTATAAGTGGTGGTGGTATTGGTATTGGTGGTGGAGGTATTGGTGGTGGTGGTGAAATTGGTGGTATTGGTGGTGGTGGTGTTATTGGTGGTGGTATTGGTGGTAGTGGTATTGGTGGGAGTGGTAATGGTGGTATTGATGGTGATGGTGGTGGTTTTGCTGGTGGTGTTATTGGTGGTGGTATTGGCGGTGGTGATATTGGTGGAGGTGGTGGTATTGGTGGTGGTATTTGTATTGGTGGTGGTATTGGTATTATTGGTGGTGGTATTGGTATTGGTGGTGGTATTGGGCGTAGTGGTATTGGGCATAGTCGTATTGGTGGTGGCATTGGTGGTAGTTGTATTGGTGGTGGTGGTGGTGGTATTGTTAGTGGTGGTGGTGATATTGATGGTGGTGGTATTGGTGGTGGTATTGGTAATGGTGGTGGTATTGGTGGTGGTTGTGGTATTAGTGGTGGTACTGGTGGTGGTGGTATTGGTGGTGATGCTATTGGTGGTGGGGGTAATGGTGGTGGTGGTGAAATTGGTGGTATTGTTGGTGGTGGTGTTATTGGTGGTGGTATTGGTGGTAGTGGTATTGGTGGGAGTGGTAATGGTGGTATTGATGGTGGTTTTGCTGGTGGTGTTATTGGTGGTGGTATTGGCGGTGGTGATATTGGTGGAGGTGGTGGTATTGGTGGTGGTATTGGTGGTGGTATTTGTATTGGTGGTGGTATTGGTATTAGTGGTAGTGGTATTGGTATTGGTGGTGGTATTGGACGTAGTGGTATTGGGCATAGTCGTATTGGTGGTGGCATTGGTGGTAGTTGTATTGGTGGTGGTGGTGGTGGTATTGGTAGTGGTGGTGGTGATATTGATGGTGGTGGTATTGGTAATGGTGGTGGTATTGGTGGTGGTATTGGTTTTGGTATTAGTGGTGGTACTGGTGGTGGTGGTGGTATTGGTGGTGACGCTATTGGTGGTGGGGGTAATGGTGGTGGTGGTGAAATTGGTGGTATTGTTGGTGGTGGTGGTATTGGTGGTGGTATTGGTGGTAGTGGTATTGGTGGGAGTGGTAATGGTGGTATTGATGGTGATGGTGGTGGTTATGCTGGTGGTGGTATTGGTGGTGGTGGTTTTGGTGGTGGTATTGGTGGTGTTGATGGTGGTGGTGGTATTGGTGGTGGTATTGGTAATGGTGGTGGTATTGGTATTGGTGGTGGGGGTGGTATTGTTGGTGGGGGTGGTATTGTTGGTGGTGGTGGTGGTAGTGGTGGTACGGGTGGTGGTGGGATTGGTGGTGATGATGGTATTGGTGGTGGTGGTGAAATTGGTGGTATTGTTGGTGGTGGTGTTATTGGTGGTGGTTTTGGTGGTATTGGTGGTAGTGGTAATGGTGGTATTGATGGTGATGGTGGTTATTTTGCTGGTGATTGTATTGGTGGTGGTGGTTTTGGTGGTGGTATCGGTGGTATTGATGGTGGTGGCATTGGTGGTGGTGGTATTGGTGGTGGTGGTAGTGTTGATGTTAACAAAACATGCTCTTGAAAACACTCTCCAGGTGGCTTTAGTACAGATGACTTGTAACGCAGATCAATTGCCCTTAAGGCAGACCTGTAGTGGCTACTACAGGGTATAGGTGTGTGAGTAGTGATATGGTTTGGATGGGGGCTGATCATTTTGTATTAGGTCCTGTTCTGGGGGGGGGGGGATGTTGATGGGATGGTTGTTGTTTGGGGCGGCAGATTTGGTGTGGGTGAACACATGAAGGCGACCAGGAGGCATGGGGACAAGCACAATGGGAACGTTACCTGAACTGCGTTGTATAACATGGAATGTTCGTGGCTTTAATTCAATGGCGAGGAGGCACAAGGTCCATGCCTATCTAGTGTGAAGGGGAATCCAGATAGCTCTGCTTCAGGAGACCCTCCTCACTAAGGCAGAAGGTCAGGCGTTACAACGAAGGTGGAGAGGCCAGATTTTCAGCACGTCGTACTCGGCGTTTGCCAGAGGGGCGCTGATTTGGGTGCGAGCTGGTGTCCCATTTCAAGCAACGAACCACGTCCTAGACCCAGAAGGCAGATACGTAGTAGTGGAGGGGAGGCTATATGGTAGGGATGTTGTACTTAGTAGTATCTATGCTCCCAACGTGGATCAGGCGCGATTCCTGGAACGAATATCGGGGGGACTGGCACATTTTTTAGTTGGTCCGGTGATTATGGGGGGGGGACTTCAATTCAATAACGGACAGAGGTTAAGGAGGGCTTTGGGCATTACTTTGAGGACAATCAGGGAACGGCTTCCACTAGGGCAGGAGAGTGGGACGCCTTCAAAGTGGTGATACGGGGGCTCTGCATTAGCAAATACTCGGGGTAAGGAAAGTGATTTTGAATAATGTGACCAAGGTAGAAGAACACTTGAGGGCGATGGAAAGGCAGAGGCCGAAGCAGCTGCGCCTGCAGGTGAGGCTCTTAGAAGCGAAGGAGGCAGCGGCGGCTGAAGTAGAGCGCTTGCCCTGTTTTGACTATAAAAATTACATGGTGAAGACACATGCGGAGGGAGACAAAGTGGGCACGATGCTTGCACGAATGGCAAACCCTGTACAGAGGGGAAATCTGATTATGAGAATAGAAAATGAGATAGGGGACATGGCTTACTCACAGGGGGAGGTGCTGTCGCGGTTCCTAACATATTACGAGACACTGTATCAGAGTAACCTGGGAGGAGAGGGGACGGACATAGACGACTACTTAGCTGGGATCCCCCTCCCGAGACTGGATGAAGAGCAGGCCAAGATGTTGGGGAGGGATATTACACTGTCGGAGATTCGGTGCGCGATCAAGAGCATGGCCCGGAATAAGACACATGGCGCAGACGGGCTCCCAGTAGAATTTTACGCTCAATATGTAGATATATTAGCACCTAGACTGATGGAGGTATATACGGAGGCTAAGATGCTGGGCCGATTGCCTACATCCAAGTGAGAGGCGTTGATTAACCCTCTATTGAAGCCTGGCAGGGATGACGCAGATGTGACCTCCTATATGCCGTTATCTATGCTGACGGCGGACTATAAGATCCTGAGCCGGATATTGGCAACCCGACTGCAGCCCTATCTGACCACGTTGGTGCACGCTGACCAGGCGGGATTTATCCCGACCCGAAACACATCATCGAATATTCGGAGGATGGTGCGGATTATGGGAGGGGATCAACTCGAGGCGCGGTTGCCAGCTGCTCTGTCAGTAGATATAGAGAAGGCTTTTGACAGTTTGGAATGGGCCTTCCTCTACAAAGTGCTGGAGCGGTTTGGCGTGGGGAAACACTCTGGGGCCTGGACGAGGGTGTTGTATACCTCGGCGAAGGCTAGGGTACGGCTGGGAGCAGTGATATCCACCCAGTATCCAGTCCTGCGGGGGACGAGACAGGGATGCTCGTTGTCCCCTCTGTTGTTCGCCCTGGCGATAGAGCCCCTCGCAGTGAGGGCTAGATCAGGAATGGCCTACCGAGGGTTGTGGTTGCATGACATACCCCACTATATATCGTTATATGCAGATGACCTGCTATTGTTCTTGGACAACACAGAAGACGCGTTGCAGGATGCAGTGTCCCTGCTGTCGCAGTTTGGAGCACTATTGGGCGTGAGGGTGAATTGGCGTAAGACGTGCCTCTTCCAATTGAGAACATGTGCACAACCTCCACTGATGCTTGGAACGATGAAGTGGGAACCGACATGTCTCACATATCTGGGGGTCCGAATCTATCATGATGCCACAGAAATGCTGGAAGGCAATGTGGGGCGTTGTATTAGCGCCCTGAAAGGAAGCATGGCATTCTGGTCCACACTCCCTCTCTCTGTTGTGGGGAGGGTTGCCCTCCTTAAGATGGTGGCTTTACCTAGACTGCTTTATTATTTCGGGACTCTGCCAATATGGGTCCCCCAGCGCATGTTTAAGGAACTGCGTTCACTGATCATTGGCTTTTTGTGGGGAAGTTGACGGCGGAGGGTAGCGCTGACAGCAATGATGCGTCTCAAGGCTGAGGGTGGGATGGCGGTTCCTGACCTCGAGCTTTACTATTTGGCGACCCAGCTGCAGGTTCTAACACAAAGTGTCGCAATGGAGTTCAGGGGTTTGGAGCAAATGCGAGGTGCAGGGATATAGAGGCATATCCTCTCGTAATAGTCTTACAACAAAAGCTTAATTTAGGAGACTTGACGATGGAGGAGAAAACCCTGAGGCTCTGTTGGGACAGGAGTCAGCGCAGAGCCGGGGTGGCTCACCCATATGCTCCCGAGATTCCGTTGGGGATGCTAGCGGCTCTGCCACACGGTGGGGACTGGTCCCCCCTCATGGAGTGGGAGCAGCTGGGACTCCAGGTGGTGGGAGACTTGTATGAGGATGGGGGGCTGCTCTCGTTCCAGACCTTGCAGGAGAGGTATGGTCTCCCAGATGGCAGCTTCCTGATGCACGCGGCAGTAACGGCAGCCCTTCGGAAACATTGGAAGGGGGGGCAGACGGAACCGGTGACTACCATGGCCAGCCAATATGTCGTGATGGCAGCGGGAACCTTTAAGGCAGTGACGCGCCTTCAGTCTAGGATGTTACATGAGGGACTCCGTCCACTAGTTGGTTTAAAACAGAAATGGTAGGTAGGCATAGGCAGGCCGATACCTGATACGACATGGGGCCACATTATGCGGAGGACGTGGAAGGGGAGTAGAAATGCGCGCTTTCAACAAGTGCAATTTTTTTATCTTGCATCGTGCGTATTTGACTCCTGGGAAGATTGAGAAATATTCTCGGGTCCAAGATGCAGCATGTCCTAGGTGCCTTGAGCGAGGCGTAGAGTTAGAACATATGCTCTGGAACTGTCCGGCTTTGGGAAGATATTGGGTGGTGGTAGGGGACCTCCTTAACGAGGTCACGGATAGACATCTGAACTTTGATATAGCAGTGTGCCTTCTGCATTGGTTCCCACACACAACCAAAACCAAAGTTACCAGTAAATTCATCGATTTAGGCTTACTCTTGGCAAAGAGGGAAATTACTTGGCACTGGAAATCGAGAGAGGGGCCATCGCAAAAGAGATGCAGAACAGAGTTGTATAAATGGGCTAGTAGCGAGAGCTCCATTAGATTACGACAGGCCGAACGAACGGCCAATGAAAAAGCTCTAGAACTGGCCAAGGCTTGGGACCCGTTGGTGCAGGCTCTACAAGAACTGCAGAGGGTGGAGGAGGATTGAAAAGTATAGAACATAGATGTGATATTTAAGAACAGTGCATAGTGTTACGAATATTGTCCCTATAGCCGATGTTATGCTATGATGTGTAAATCTGGAATATACCCACACCAATTGCCACATGGGGGGAGGGATCCGGGGGTTCAGTTGGGAGTAAATTTGGAGATATATTTGATGATGCCAAAGGAAGTGGATGTTGTCGTGGTTTGTTTGCTGAACAAAATCAATAAAATATGTTTTCAAACAAATGACATGTAACACAGATGCAGTTCTTGTAGAGCCTGCACCAACGCGTCCCAAGCCTTGGCGCAGGCTCTACAAGAACTGCAGAGGGTGGAGGAGGATTGAAAAGTATAGAACATAGATGTGATATTTAAGAACAGTGCATAGTGTTACGAATATTGTCCCTATAGCCGATGTTATGCTATAATGTGTAAATCTGGAATATACCCACACCAATTGCCACATGGGGGGAGG
Source organism: Lissotriton helveticus (assembly GCF_964261635.1). Lineage (NCBI taxonomy): Eukaryota > Metazoa > Chordata > Amphibia > Caudata > Salamandridae > Lissotriton > Lissotriton helveticus. Next base: position 110,536,725 of record NC_136070.1, on the reverse strand, counting down.
GATCCGGGGGTTCAGTTGGCAGTAAATTTGGAGATATATTTGATGATGCCAAGGGAAGTGGATGTTGTCGTGGTTTGTTTGCTGAACAAAATCAATAAAATATGTTTTCAAACAAATGACATGTAACACAGATGTGCTGCTGTAAGCTTCAGCCCATTAGCACAGGATTATGTGCAGCCTGGAATTCACATGACTTAATTCGCTAATCATTTCTAAATCCATTTTGCTTGGGGAGTTGAAACACACACGAAATAATGCAGGGTTATAGTGATTGAAACCATGCGCACGAGTTACGGGGCGGCCTTCCTGAAGCAGCGCATGTCCGGCCTGCAGTAAGAAAAACTAAATAAAGTAAATAGTGCTTACAGGCTAAATAACAGGTCCTGTGTAACAACTGAAGTCTAAGGGCCAGTGGCCATGGGAGGGTACAAATGAGGACAAGGCCGGCCTAAGGAGGGACTAAGAAGCCTGTTAACGAATCCCAAGGTAGCCTTTATGAAAGTCAATGACACAAGCATATGAAAAATATGGGAGGAGAGTGGGGGCAGCTTCTGTCCTGTACTCTACTACAGTAGTCTCGCAGAGCGAGGAGTTTATGCGCGCTGCGCTAGACTCGACCTAAACATTAGGAATTGTAAGTTCCACCTCAATAATGGCTCCCTTCATTAGCAGTTTTCTCCATTGATATAATCATTTTTTAAAAGATCAACACTTCAGATACCTCAGACAGCTTTTCTGCACTGAAAATTGAGACCCTTCCATTGCTGTCTGTTTCAGGGAATGTCACAGTCAGCTTGCAAAATGAACATTTACAAATAATTTTGATTCTGAGTGCTTCTTGCAATCATATTACTAGACCCTAACATTGCCATAAGCTTGATGTCTCTTGGGAGATGTATATGTGGCCTAGAGAGGCAGAAGATATGACTTACAAGCATATTATACCCCAGCCCCCTTGTAAAAGGTTGGACAGGATATCCATCATGTTTGTGATGAGTGCTCCATCTACTGAACTCAAATCAGACCCTCAGTGTTTCTGACATAACATTCCTTGCTTTGCCTAATTTGAACTTGGTGCTGACCACCTGTTTAGAATTGTACAAGTATTTTTCAAGCAGCACATTAGGTCCCACATTTACTGTGAAAGCCAACGCCCTGATCAAAGTTTTACGTATGCCGTCAAGGTTAGAACATGCTGTATACCATACATAGTATGCAGGACAGGGCATCAGCACTGGAGTGATAAAGGTCACATTGGCAAACTGCTTTGTGCTGTTCAGGACTTTTCTCTTGATTTGTCCAGGACAGCCCATCAGTTGTTGCTAGCTCTCAGCAAATATCACTCCCCCCATGTCCAGTTCAGTCATCCAAGAAATATGTAAAACTGAGTGCTTGCACTACTCTTACCCTTTTGTTGGAGGTGACCTGTCGGGTATACATGTACTGAGCCATGCGTGTACACTAAAAGCACACTGCATGTCAGGTGCACACAGGTCTGTCAACAGAAATGTTGCTTTTCTCAGCCTTGCACAAAGCATTAAGAAGCTGACCTTCAGTGTCTATTAGGTCTCTTAAGGACCATAGATTGATGTCTGCACGAGACATGGACACAATTCATATAATTTCTTTTGTAGAAGTTCGCCAAAATTACATAAACGATGGGAATGTTAAATGAAAAGCAGTTCTGGAGTTAATGCATTTTGGGAATTCCATTCTAAAATTATTGGAGAAAATTACTCATGGTGCAAACAACAGTTTGATCTGATAGAGACATCTACCCGCAGATTTCTTTAGTTTTGAATTTTCCCCAGGCACCAGTCTGGATCCAAACATTTTTCAAGAGTACCTCAACTTGCCGGGGGACGGGTCGTACGGCTCCGCGCTGATGTGGAGTCTGGTCCTGACTTCAGTGGAGCTATATAAGTCCCCTCCAGCATGCAAACATCAGTTTCTTCTTTTCCGTGCTGTAATATGGATATGGAGAAGCAGTTCCTTTGGCAATTTTTTCCGACCTGCTTCAACACTCCTTTGTCTTATGTCTACAGGTTTCAAGCCTTGTGGGTCTTGTAACTGACATATGTCAGTGACAGACCTACATACAATTTGTATGTGGTGTTTAGGTGAGCACCACAACACCAAAGATTGTGGCTCCTGTCAGAAGCTAAACCCAAAGTTGTTAAAGGAGCGATGTTTGAAGTTGATGGTGGCGCGTGTGTTATGACGCTCGGAGGCTTCCCGGGCTCGGTCTTTGTCGCCTCGGGAAAAGCGAGATCGATCTAGGAGTCGAAGCTGGTCTGGACGATGTTTTTCTCTGGGCAAGTCTGAAAGGTAACGGACAGTTAAAGTCACAGCATTCCAGGACTTCACTGTGTGGAGAGTGAGACTCTGTCTCCCATGGCTCCTCCCGCTCGATGGTGGAGTAGGCCGTACACAATTCAGCACCGCATCTCCCTGTGTTTCCAGGGGCCGGTGCGTTGATGGCTAGGATGAAGGAATATTATGATTCCTTGCACATAATCTTTGGTACCCCATCTCCCTCTGGAGCACCTGTAGGGCACATGGAGGTGAGTGGGGTGTCGTCAGAGTGTTTGCCCTTGGTTACAGCTGAGGCATTGGAGTTGAAGGGTCGACATCGGTCGACGTGAGTTGGCTCTGGCTTGGTGCAGGTGCACAGTCCTCGACCTACGATGCTGGACTTCGATCTGCTGGCTCTGATACTTACATCGGTGGCCGAAGTCGCTTCTCCTCCTCCGTGTAGGCATCATACTATGTCAATTGTGGAATCAACTATTCAAACTGAGAGGAATATGCAGGTCTTCATTCCTTGTCAGGAAAAGTTGCCAAAAGACAGCCGTTGTCAATTGGAGCAGGGCCCTTGCACCGTATTTCTGATATTAATGTGCCTCAGATGGAGGAAAGCTGGTTGTCTGCTATGGGAGAGGCTAGTGGCCTGAATTCACCTCCAGCTTCAGGGTTGCTTTCTCCCCCTGGCCTGGCCACAGAGGCAAGCTCGTCCTTTGCAGCCAAGTGAAGAAAAGTGGCTACAGTTTTAAACTTGCCACTACCTATGGTGCAAATGTCCACAGATCCCTTTAATGCAGGTCCTTTTTCAGGGACAGACAGGGGAAGAACCTGTTATTCCATTTGGGGAGACCCTTTTTGATATTTAATAGGTTCTTGGACCAAGCCTGAGTCGGGGACCTCGGTGGACCAAGATATTGCATGTAGACACCTGCTTGGAGACCCAGTTTGTCTTCATAGACACCCTTCCACCTGTATCTTGGTGACTCAGGGTGTGATTTCTTCGCAAGATGTAGATTCCGTTCCTAAGAATCCAGTGGGTAAGGAGGCTAGGAATCGTGATGCGTTTGGTAAACACATCTCTGCTTCAGCAAGTTCAGCCTTGAGATCCACAAATACATCTTGTGTGCTGGAGCGATATTCCTATGCTTTATGGGATTCTGTACAGAACTTGTTACCATCTCTTCCGGATAATGTCCGCTTGGAGATTGTTGATTTGATTAAAGATGGTCAACATAAGGTGTGGTTTGGACACCACGGTCTTTGTAGGTCGCGCAATGGCATCTGCAGTGGCATTAAGGCGTATAGGTTGGTTGGCAACTTCGGGTTTCTTGTAGACTGTCCAGTCGACTTTGGTCGACATGCCATTTGATAGTGCCCATCTTTTTGGGAGGCAAGCTGATGCAGAGTTGAGACACTTCCATGGAAAACAGAGGTCTTCAGAGTCATAGCTTTTTGTTATTTATTACTGGTGTAACTTGTTCTTATACTTGAGATGTAATTTTCTTTCAAAGTGAGTAAGCTTTGTTAGGGCACTTTACGTGTCCGCTATTTTTTTGACTACTTGGTGTGGTGCAAGAGCAGATGTTTTATTCTCAGTACCAATTTTTTCATTTTCTTAATGTTGATTCAGGTAACGAGGGAGGTTTCCCTTTGTCCCTTGGCCTCTGATGATGAGCTTTGTGCTCAAGAGGTTATTTCAAAAGATGTATGTTCTTGTTGGAAGATTTTTTGATACAGGCTTCGTTGAAGCAGTTCGGTATGTTTAAAAGAGCATGTGTTTGATCTTTTGTTGTCTCTCATAGGGACATGTTAGTATATTAGTGGTAAGTCTGGTATACAGGGACGCTCTGGTCTTTACTTGTTAGAGTGATCAACATGGTATGTCCTCACTACTCTTGTGGTGGGTATATTTATTGTGATGATAATATTCAGGGCCAAGGTTTTGTATTCTTCTGAATACATGTTCATGTGGTCATCCTTCATTAACATCCTGTTTTATGGTGTAGGTTGTCTTCTACTTCTGGGCAGACTGCATATCTAAATTTTTATTACATGTGCTTTGCTTTTTGGACAATTCTGAGAGTAAACTCAGAGTTTTAATGTATAACATGAGTTAGCTGCTTTTACCACCGTGGAAGGTATAAGTATTTAAATTTGTTCATTCCTTGATTATATGAGGTGAACTCTGTATCTTACGCTGTGTGATTGGTAGTGTCGTGATGAAGACCACTAGCTGCAGTTTATGTATCTGTTTTCGGTCACACACTTTAAGGAGTTTTTAGGCTTTATAAGAAGCTCTTCTTGTTGTATGCTCACAATGCTTTTTTTGCATCTGTTTGGAAGGTGTATTTTATGTGTCTTTGTGGATATGTGTCCATTTTCACTGTGCTTTACAAGTCCTTGCTATTCATAGCTGTTACTTCTTGAGGCAGACTTGTGATCACATTGTTTTTTCATTTCACAAGTGTTGTCACATACGCTTGTTGCTAACAAAGAATGATTTTATATATTATTTCCCTTAATGGTTTTTCTTTTCCTTATTTAATATTTTGATGCAACACTAATAAGTGCATTCAATTATCTTCTTTCACTTGCATTGGGATTTTGAGCATACCCACGGTTCGGAGTCGTGTCCAGAACTTTGAACCATGACATTGAAGGCCATCCAGGCGCAGGCTTTGTAAATACCTGCGGTCCTGCAGTAAATGTTGGCCAGCTATGCTCTATCAATTGGAGTTGATTGGGACACAATTGTTATACATATCATGCATATATTCAGGTAATAGACCTTTGTGGGGTTTTTGTTTTACAACTGACATAAATGATGAATATCAATATAACATTAGCATCTATTGGTGTCATTTTAACCTCTCTACAGTGCATTATGTAACCCTCAGGTGGTCATTTTGTTCAAACAAAATTCTCAATACCATTGGCGGTATCCATGTTCATCTTTCTTTTGGTGTTCCTTCATCATGGTATAATGGAATGGGTTCTGAGAGTCTTTCTTTGGGATGTACTCACGCAAGTTATTTTCACTGATATTTCTTTATCATTGTTATGACTTTTGTCTTGCCTCTGCCCTTTTAGTCAACAAGTTTCTATCCCCTTGTGGAATAGAGGTTAATGGCTGGTAAATGACAGATGGTTCTTTTGGGATTTTTACCCCTTTTCCTTCAAGGGCCTATCCTCTCGGGTCTGTAAGGTTGTTTATTATTTGTCTGTGCTGTGACATTGATCATGGTTTCTATGGAGAGCCAAGCTCTTGTTTTGCTATTCCTACGTACATTTGGTCGGTTGTTAGGTATGACCTGCTAGTTCTCATTGAGAACTTTTGTAGGATTAGTTTGCAGACCCTCGTCCACAGAGGTTTAGCTATGGTATTTAATTAAAAATGTAAGGAATAGATGTCTTTAACAGGTGTAAAAGTTACTTACCTTCTGTAACTTAATATCTGGTAGAGATACAGTCTAGCCGCTGATTCATTACCTTCCTGTCCTTCCACCCCACTCTGCAAATGACCTATGAATTAAGGGTTATACCCTTTATCAGTACTACTTTATATACCAGGGATCACTATCTCAAATTATGTTGGGACTCAACAGACTACTTGGCCTGACCACATAGGTCTTTTTGGATGTGGTCATATTGTCCATTTCCAAAAGGTTTGTGGTCGGTATAGTGGGGAATGTTTTCTATTTACACTGCATTTGACACCAGTGGGCAGCATTGATTTATTTGTCCTTTCTTTGAAAGTCTTTGTTTGGTATCAATATGTCGTTTACTTAAGTCCAAAGAGAGAGGACCCACTACTCCAAAAGACAGGGTTCCAAAGGAAATATTTTAAGACTGTCACCTAATGGTGTGATTCAACAATCAGCTTTGTGCAGTTTGTAGAGGTTTTGTTTTCCTATTATCATGCCACTCATTACCACTAATAAATGGGATATAGAGTGTAAGGTTTTATTCCCTTACATGGGCGTTATTTATCAAGGCACAAGGTTTCAAAGATATATGATGAATAGTCTATAGAGTATAAGGTTTTCTTCCCTTGCGTGGTGGTTATTCATCAGGGTGTAGGATTTCATTTACCTTGGTGCTTTGTAGATGCTTTCGAGGGGTTTTCTTTAAAAATCCATGTCTGGTATTAACATACCATTTAATGTTCTTCTTTATTAATGTTTTATTTATTTTTTATCTACTTGGCACACTGTTTCCAAAACCAGTCTCTATAGTGGCTCCTTGTTTTGGCGCAGAAGGTTTTACAGTTGAAACTGATGTCTGTGCACTGGATAGGACTTAAAGTGCTCCACTGACATCAGGACCGGAGTCAACATCATTGCGGAGCCAAACAATGCCGTCCCCTGGCGCGTGGAGGTACTGCTGAATAATTTCCGGATCCAGACTGGTTCCTGGAGAGAATTCCAAAGTTAAAGAAATAGCGGCTAGATTGTGTCTCTATCAGATATTACGTTACCGAAGGTAAGTAACTGTTACCACATTCACATTGTTCCTGTGCTCCTGCAATAGGATTTTTGTCCAGACTAAATCTCAAGTACGCAATGCAGTATAATGGCTGAATCCTAGGCGTTTGATGTAGCAAGCTTAACACAAAATGCCAGAAATGGTGCAATATTATGAAGGTGTAAACACATTTTTGCCCAAGCCTTCTCTTCAGCCACCTTATACATGGCCCTTCCATGTGTATGTGCATGGAAGTGTATGCCATCCACATTCTAAGCCAAGATTAAGACTTTAAAGCAGCAGAATAGTAAACCATAATCAACATTGCTAAAGGTACGTAAACTAAATTTTGTTTACAAAGTAATAGTGTATAACAACATATCAAGTTGTATTAATAATTTAGAGGCATTGGGACAATGCAGCTTTGTAACTCATACTCCATAGGTCTATGTAATATCTTCACAAATAGTCGACATGTGAGTCTGGAAACTGTTTGTATTGCTACCAATGCTTGATGAATATTTAATTCTCCTAGAACATTGCTGAAGCTCATCATCTCAATGGAGAATCCCATGAAGCCAAAATGAATAAAAGGAGTCCAGCAGACATAAAGGTATCTTTTTGCACATGTCTATAATACTTTTCCTGCTACAAGTTACAATATCATCTGATAAGGGTGAGGTTTTCTTGTAGGATACATATGATGAAAGGACTGACATCTATTCAATAACCAAGGGTACCCATAATAATGTTCTACACACTCCAGAGCAAGCCATTAGATCCTATCAAATGTAAATTTTGTGACATTATTGTTTTGTTTCTTTGGGGTTTAATTACCAACTCCAGAGATTGATGAACTCACAATGAATTTAAATAAAACAACTCTTGTGAGGCGCTTTTTACTTGGTTTAATTATTTTAGCTCACCATTAAAGTATTTGAAAAAGCTGGCTGTCTGTTTATCACACTCCACCTTCAAGGATCTTTCTATTGCCTCAAGGCTGGTGACAGCATGGAGATCTCTATAGTCCACACAAAACCTCATTGCTCTCTTTCCACCCTGTGGCTGTGGTTTGGGGACTAGGACCATCGGGCTGACCCAGGGACTCTCAGAAGGCTCAATGACCCCCAACTCTTCAGCCTTGATGCTTTCCTTGACTTGGTCGACTGACGATAGATTTTGGCGATAGATTTTGGTTTTGACAGGCAAGTTGTTTCCAGTGTCCACATTATGGGTGTACCAAGGAGACTTACGAGGGGTCAAGGAAAATAGCTGTGTATACTGTTGCAGAATCTGTCTGCAATCAGCTTGCTGTTGGGCAGAGATGGTGTCTGAGTAGACAACTCCATCCACTGTCCCATCTTAGGGGCTGTAAGAGAGTAGGTCAGGGAGAGGTTCACTCTCTGTCTCCTGATCCTTCTCAGTAACCATGAGCTTGGTTACATCAGCCCTTTCACAATAGAGTTTGAGGTGGTTTTAGGTCTGGACCCTCTTGTAATTATACGTTGGGTGTCTTTCCGCCTATCTCTCAAGAGGCATTAGTTATGCTTTGCCATAAGATTAAATCTGGCTCTCCTGCTGACCCCCTTAAGCCGAATCAATTTTTGAAATCATTGTCTGTGTTTCTACCATTTCTAAGTCATTTGATCAATCAGTCCCTGCTTGCATCTGCGGTCCCTAATGCCTGGAAACAAGCGAGGGTGATCCCGCTGCTGAAAAAGCCTAAGCTTGACAACACTAAACCAGAGAACTTCCGTCCCATTTCTCTCTTACAGGTTATATGGAGGAGAACAACCTACTGGACCCCTCCCAGAACGGTTTTCGGCCAGGTCACAGTAGAGAATCAGCTCTTCTGGCTGTGACCGAGCATTTGAGAGGGGCCCTGGATGAGGGATGTACATTGGCACTGATTTTGTTAGACCTCAGTGCCGCATTCGACACTGTCTCCCATCAGATCCTGCTTCAGAGGTTGGAGGAGGTGGGGATCAGGGACTCTGCCCTTGAGTGGTTTGCTTCCTTTCTGGCTGATAGGACCTTTCAGGTTGCTGTGCCCCCTTTCGCATCTAAGATCCATACCATCAAATATGGGGTACCGCAGGGCTCAGCTCTGAGTCCTACGCTGTTCAACGTGTATGTGCAACCTCTAGCAGCAGTAGCAAAGAGCAGAGGGCTCACAGCAGTGTCCTCTGCGGACGGCACACAGTTGGTGGTCGCTCTCTCAGATGACTCCGGTCAGGGCACATGCAAGTTCTGGAGGGATTTAGAGATCATATCTGAGTGGAGGAGTGCCAACTGTCTTCAGTTAAATGCCAACAAGTCCCAGGTCCTGCTGGTTGGGAAAAACACTGAGGTGTGGAGTGAGCATTGGTGGCCTGCCCAGTTGGGCGGTGCACCCGCCCCTATACAGTTGGTAAAAAATCTGGGTGTGTGGGTGGATTCCGCCCTTAGCTTTCAGACACAAAGAAAGTAGCTGGATCATGTTTTGACATTTTACGGGGGCTTAAACCAGTGGTGGGGTTCTTTGACCCAGCAATGAGGCAAGTGATTATCCAGGTGTCTATTTTGTCTAGATTAGCCTACACCAACTCACTCTACTTGGGAGTTAACAAAGCAGAAGTCACAAGATTGAGAAGGGTTTAGAACACTGCTGCTAGAGCCTTGCTAGGTTTGCCCTGGACATGCCCCACTTCCAGTGCTATTTGTCAGCTACATTGTCTGCCTGTAGCTAAACGCATTGAGTTTAAAACTTTCTGCTTGTCTTTTAAAATCTTAAATCTGTCCTCCCTGGATATCCTAGCTAATCTGCTCACACCCTATATACCTCCCCGCCAACTTCGATCAACGGGCCAGCATTTGGCGGTTGTTACTCGGGCGAGGAGGGTTCGTGCTGGTGGTCGCTCCTTTGGGGTATTGGCAGCCTGACTTTGGAATGCGCTCCCCATTGCTATTCATAGTATGGATAGCTACCTGGCCTTTCGTAAGGCAATTAAAATGCACCTCTTTCCTTCCTCATAGATTGTTGTTTGTTGTCTATTGTTTTTCTGTTTTCTGTTCAGCGCTGGGAGGCCCTTTTGCTAGGGCAGCTGTGCGCTATATAAAACTGCATAGCATAGCATGTATCACCATTTTGGAGGATATGCTAATGCCCAGGTCTACCAAGTGACCTCACTGTTCTTTTCTGGGATAGGGAACCTCTGTCTGATACTACCTCCTCAGAAAAACCTACCCTGGCGAAGACACCAATGAGGGCCTTGGCTACTGTAGGGGCTACAGTACTCCTAAGGGGAATGGCTTCAGGAAACCTAGTAGCATGATCCACTACTACTAACTAATAGCTTGCTTAATCTCCACAACGGCCCCAAAAGCGCTGGGATGCCTGGTTTCACCCTGGAGGTGCCCAGGAGTGGACACTCACAGGGAAAACCAGGAAGGGTTCCTAAGCGGTATACGTACAGCGCCGGGGCACTACCTTCGGGAAGTAGCTGTGCGCTCTATAAATATCGGTACATTTACATTACATATTACTACTAGTGTGAAAGTGTTTCCTGAGGTTGTGGGAGGGTCAAGTGGACCCACAATATCCACTTCTACCCTCTCAATGTGTACCTTAACCACTGGTAGTAAAATTAAGGGGGCATTGGGTGTCCTCCTGACATGCCACTGGCTTGACAGGTAACACAGGAGCTTACAGACTTTTTTACCTTCTGAGACATCTGGAGCCAAAAGAACTGGGGGCTCGATTCACAGAACTAACTTAAGACAAAGTTCTAAACTTACTACTTTTGGTATTCACAGAAGTTAGGATTTTGTCTTAAGGTTGTCTTAAGACAGACTTAAGACAAAATCCTAACTTAAGTCTGTCTTAAGTCTGTCTTAAGACAAAATTAAGACAAAATCCTAACTTCTGTGAATATCAAAAGTAGTAAGTTTAGGATTTTGTCTTAAGTTAGTTTTGTGAATCGAGCCCTGGGTGATCAATCTTTCCCAATTTTTGGTCTGGCCCAGATGTCCAGCTAGAGGATGGCATCGGCTTAGAGTGAGTAAAAACTCCCTATACAGTTGAGACATTACCAATCTCCTTGTGGCACCTGATTTGGGGTCTCTGGCCCAGTGTACAGGAGACCCTCCTCCACAGACCTTGTGGGAACAACTGACATCTCCTTGCACCTGTGCAGCAGCTTACTGCCTCAGGTCTTCAAGTGTGGAGCAGACCTGTTGCCCAAGGCACAGCTGTTCCCTAGAGGGTCCCCCTGGTTCCATGAGCTCTACCCCGCAAGGTTCAAGCTCCATGGGCTCAGTTGCCTCTGGGGCTAATAAATCCTCTCCCTGAGGAGAGCGGTCCTGTTCTTCTTGCTGTGTGGAAGCTGTATCACCAATCTCTCTTGGGAGGTTGGGCCATTATTTGAGGCTCTAACTCTCCTTTTTTACCATGTGCAATGCATTGTGCTCATTTCACACACACTATCTCAGGGATTTGCAGCAAGGCCCCATGTTTTTTTCTTTCTACCTCAGCCCATGCTGAGGTTTCTAGATAATTTCCAAGCAGACAGGCAGCTGTGAGCCTTGGAGAGGCCACTAACTGTTTCAGGCCAGGACTCCTCCCCCCAGTCTAATATCACCATCGCCATGGCATGGTTAGTGGTGACACTGACAGCATTAGTAAATGGACACATTTTTCCACTTAAGTATTGCTCTAGGGAAACCAGTGTATCTGTCACCATAGTGATACTGCCACCTGTATTCCCCAGGGCTCCTATCTTAGTCCCATTATTTAAGGGTACTGCAGGTACTTATTTAAAGTAGGGGGCCAAACAGCCAAAGTGGCTAACACTCCCTCCCCTTAAGTGACTAAAACAGCCTCAGTGTGGACCCTGATTTGTTCTAGGACACTATTGATCCTATCTGGATATTTACCACACCAGTGGAAACTGGAGGGGGACTAGAGTCTGGTTTGTTGGTACAGGCCGAATCTCCAGTTTGGAGCCCCTTCTTGTTACAGTGAAAACACCAGGTTTTAGCAGGAGCAAAAATGTTCCCCTTATATCTACTAGTGGGCCAGGAATTGTCCTTGGGCCAACACCCTGACCAGGATTTTGGGGGCCTTTAGAAGACTCTTGTATTTTATCTTTAGGTTTCTCACCAACTTACCCACGGGAGGCTTTGTGATGCCTTTCTTTTGGTCACCCCCAATGGTTGTCTTGGTTACCCTTGTTTTGGCCCAGTGGTCCATCTTCTTTCCCAATTCATGGGGAAAATTGGACATGGGTCTACCAGAAACTGATGCATCTTTTCATTGATGCAGTTACTTAAAATGTGTTCCTTCATGAACAAATTATAAAGTCCTTCATAATTCCGCACTTTACTTCCAGTCAGCCAGCCGCCTAGTGTCTTTACTGAGTAGTCTACACATTCCACCCAGGACTGACTCTGGGATTTCTGGGCCCCCTGAATTTAATTGTGTACTCCTCAGTAGTGAGTCCAAATCCTTAAATCAGGGTGCCCTTCATGAGTTCATAGGGCTCTGCTTCTGCCCCAGTTCGGGTCAAATGTTTGTCTCTGCACTTACCAGAGAACAGTTCCCAAATGTGGGCCCCCTAGTGAGATTTCTTTACTTTTCTGGCTTTACGTGTCCTCTCAAATGCTGTGAACCACTTGGTGATATCATCACTGTTGGAAATGGGATCCCCGGCTGGCCAGGGCTTTCGCCAAAGTCAGTCAGAGACCACCACACCCAAGTCAGGGCAAGGGAGTTACACGCCAAGATAACCCCCACACACCCTCTAGGTAATGTGGCGCGAGCAGCAAGGCTAAACTTGGAGGCGATGTAAGTTAAGTATTTGCGCACGCACCCCAGCAACAACTCCCAGGGCCCACCACAAAGGAAACTCCACACAAGGTTATATAAAAATAGCCTTTGTATTACACCAAAACACATTAGATAAAACACACACTTTACAATGTGCCAGAGGCACGGGCAGAATTTACAAGGGATTATTTACAAGACAGGGCCACCTGGACCACTGTCAGGAATCAGAAGTAGCACTTTCAGAAATAGCACTTAGTACATAGAATATAGCACAAAATAGCACACAACCAGTAATCACTGGTAACCAGGACCTCACTAGCACCACCTGTACTAGGGAGAAAACAACCACCTATGTATTACAATACCTGTAGGGGTGTAAGAGGAAAACACATGATGCAATGCATAACATTCATTCAGAGGTGTAAAGGCACATGACGCATAAACAATACATTCAGAGGTGCATAGAAATAACATTGCGCAAAACTTAGATCAGTCACCACCTGTGACAGTCCCTGTGTCCCAGTGTCAGGGCCTAAACGTGGCAGCTGCCCACGAAGTGCTGGGCAGCTGGAGATGAGGATGGGGCCAACGATGGAGCCTCGCAGGCTCTGCAGAACTAAATTGTCCCCCTGAGCCTCTCAGGGCTCTAGCACACTGGTGGGGCAAAAGGAAATGCCCCCTGGAGCCTCCTCTGGGCTCTAAGTAGATCAAAATGCAGCGCCTTTCTATGGGAGTCCCCTCTCTGGGGACTCAAAGTGACAATGCCTGCCAAGAGCCTCGCTGGGCTCTAACTCACTTGATGCCCCCGGGGCACCTCGTGGCTCCAACAAACAAAATGCGCCGTCTCTTAGAGCCTCTCCGGGCTCAACAACACAGGTAAGGCCCCCACGAGCCTTTCTCAGGGCTCTAAACGATGTGGGCAATGAGCCTCGCTGGGCTCGCAGAAGGAAATGCCCTGAGCCACTCGGGGCTCTAAAGAACCAATGCGGGCGGGTGGAGCCTCTCGGGCTCAAAGATACAGTTAGGGCAATGAGCATCTCGGGCTCTAAATAAACAAATTGCCCCAGAGCCTCTCAGGGCTTGAAGAATAAATGCCCCCTGAAGCCCTCGGGCTTCACACAGTAGAGCACGCAAGATCGCGCTACGGGGGAGGGGCGGACACCGACAATGTGTCCCGACGCCCCTCTCCTCTGCAGGCACTCACCGGGTCTCTGGGTGGCAGGACGGCTCCTCGGCGGCTCGGCTGGGACCGCGGGCGGGCTCCTCTCCACTCGGGAGCCGGCGAGACGCGGTAGGCTGCTTCCTTCGCCTCCCGCCTGGACCTGTCTTTCCTGCACGCCGCCTGACTTCTGCCGGGGCCGCCAATGGCAGCGCGGCCCTGGGGGTCAGGAGGCGGGACTTCCGGGTCGCTGCAGGCAGCGCGGCGGCCCGGCAGGGCAACACACACTCCTAGGCAATGCCGGGTGGGCACCGGCTCGAAATCAATAAAAGAACACGGGGCAATGCCGGGTGGCACCGGCTCTCAAATTAAAAGATAAAGCGAGGTGGCACTCGCTACGCTGAAAATCGGCGAAATCGGTTCCAATGCCGGGTGGGCACCAGCAATGTCGATAAAGCGCTCCCAAGCGCTCTGGGAGCAAAGGAAAGCGCTCCTAGCGCTAGAAATATAAGCAAAGTGCTATTGAGCGCTGGGGCACCAGGAAAGCGCTCCTAGCGCTATAAATCAAAATAGAAGTGCTTCCAGGCACAGCAACAGCTCCAGCAGGGTCTGTAAGCATGGGAGTAAAATCCGCTCCGCTCGCGGATTTTTCGGATTTTCGGCAAATCCGCAATCCGCGAACGCTCGCGAATTTGTCGAAAATCTGTGAATCCGCTCGCGGCGGATTTTTTGCTTGGTTGCGGCGCGCGGCGTGGTGCACGGCGTTCACTTTCCGTCATATTAGCGTTTGCCGAGTTGTTTTTCTTTGCGAGTGACGCGCCATTTTAGATCTTGCTGCGTGTTCCCGCGGGAGTTTGTCGCCCGCGAATACGTACTCGCGGCTTGCCACCTTGCACAGCACACCTCGCGAGAGTTCGCAATTGCGAACACGTAGTTGCGGCGGAAAGGAACAATCTCGCACTTGCGAAATAGAGATTTTGCAATTTCGCACAAGAAAATCACCAGCAAACAGGATAAACCTTCAGAAAATTATGATTTTTATCAGAATCACTCCTCAGGTTGACATTTGCATGGCCTTTTTTTTTTGCAAGGAGTCCATTTTGGGGGGGGGGAGGAAGGAAGTGCCCCACAGTCTCCAACTTCCTGTTCCTGTCCAGCAGGCTCCTCCCAGTGCTTTGTCCATCTCCTGGTCACTTTCATTTGGATCTGGAGCTGGAAGGATTACTTTTTGTGGGTGCTGCTGGATATTTGGATTTGAGGCCTTTTTGACTGTCTTTGGATCACTTTTGGATTAGAAATCAACTTTCACAAGTAAGTTTGTTTGGGGCATTACAGTTGCTGTAAGTAAAAATTTGGAACTTTTTCAGAACATTAAATAAATTATATTGTGGGTAGCCACAGTATCCAGTAGGACCAGGGTTGGTTAGGGGTGCATGATACAACTGTTTTGTTGAATTTAAACACCATTTAGGCCATGGATGGGCTGGGATTGTGCTGATTTTTGTCTTTTTTTTGGGACTGCTGGTGGGGCCCTTTGCCCAGGGGTGGTGAGTGTTGCATGGGCCTAGTCTTTCTGTGGGGTGTCTTCTTAAATGTAAACATAATTGAGGCCATGGATGGGCTGGGATTGTGCTTATTTTATTGTTTTTTGTCTTTTTTGGGGGGCTGCTGGTGTGGCCTTTTGCCCAGGGGTGGTGGTGCATGGACTGAGTGTGCCTGTGGTGTGGTCTCACTCTCTTTAATGTAAACATCATGGATGGCATTGGATTGTGGTGATTTCTGGCTGTTTTTCTGTTTTTTGGGGGTGTACTGTTGATGTGGACTGGTCATGTGGGTGGTGGTGGTGGCCATCTTGAGTGCTGGCTGGTACAGGCAACATGTGCCTGGGGTGTAAGGGGCCATTTTGAGGAGAGGCAGTGTCTGAGGCCTGCACTTATTTTGCCTACTTTTCATCCATTATGCCCAGGGGTAGTGAGTGTTGCATGGGCCTAGTGTTTCTGAGGGGTGTCTTCTTGAATTTAAACACCATTGAGGCCATGGATGGGCTGGGATTGTGCTGATTTTATTGTTTTTTGTCGTTTTTTTGGGCCTGCTGGTGGGGCCCTTTGCCCAGGGGTGGTGAGTGTTGCATGGGCCTAGTCTTTCTGTGGGGTGTCTTCTTGAATTTAAACATAATTGAGGCCATGGATGGGCTGGGATTGGGCTTATTTTATTGTTTTTTGTCGTTTTTGGGGGGCTGCTGGTGTGGCCTTTTGCCCAGGGGTGGTGGGTGGTGCATGGACTGAGTGTGCCTGTGGTGTGGTCTCACTCTCTTTAATGTAAACATCATGGATGGCGTTGGATTGTGGTGATTTCTGGCTGTTTTTCTGTTTTTTGGGGGTGTACTGTTGATGTGGACTGGCCATGTGGGTGGTGGTGGTGGCCATCTTGAGTGCTGGCTGGTACAGGCAACATGTGCCTGGGGTGTAAGGGGCCATTTTGAGGAGAGGCAGTGTCTGAGGCCTGCACTTATTTTGCCTACTTTTCATCCATTATGCCCAGGGGTAGTGAGTGTTGCATGGGCCTAGTGTTTCTGAGGGGTGTCTTCTTGAATTTAAACACCATTGAGGCCATGGATGGGCTGGGATTGTGCTGATTTTATTGTTTTTTGTCGTTTTTTTGGGCCTGCTGGTGGGGCCCTTTGCCCAGGGGTGGTGAGTGTTGCATGGGCCTAGTCTTTCTGTGGGGTGTCTTCTTGAATTTAAACATAATTGAGGCCATGGATGGGCTGGGATTGGGCTTTTTTTATTGTTTTTTGTTGTTTTTGGGGGGCTGCTGGTGTGGCCTTTTGCCCAGGGGTGGTGGGTGGTGCATGAACTGAGTGTGCCTGTGGTGTGGTCTCACTCTCTTTAATGTAAACATCATGGATGGCGTTGGATTGTGGTGATTTCTGGCTGTTTTTCTGTTTTTTGGGGGTGTACTGTTGATGTGGACTGGCCATGTGGGTGGTGGTGGTGGCCATCTTGAGTGCTGGCTGGTACAGGCAACATGTGCCTGGGGTGTAAGGGGCCATTTTGAGGAGAGGCAGTGTCTGAGGCCTGCACTTATTTTGCCTACTTTTCATCCATTATGCCCAGGGGTAGTGAGTGTTGCATGGGCCTAGTGTTTCTGAGGGGTGTCTTCTTGAATTTAAACACCATTGAGGCCATGGATGGGCTGGGATTGTGCTGATTTTATTGTTTTTTGTCGTTTTTTTGGGCCTGCTGGTGGGGCCCTTTGCCCAGGGGTGGTGAGTGTTGCATGGGCCTAGTCTTTCTGTGGGGTGTCTTCTTGAATTTAAACATAATTGAGGCCATGGATGGGCTGGGATTGGGCTTTTTTTATTGTTTTTTGTCGTTTTTGGGGGGCTGCTGGTGTGGCCTTTTGCCCAGGGGTGGTGGGTGGTGCATGGACTGAGTGTGCCTGTGGTGTGGTCTCACTCTCTTTAATGTAAACATCATGGATGGCGTTGGATTGTGGTGATTTCTGGCTGTTTTTCTGTTTTTTGGGGGTGTACTGTTGATGTGGACTGGCCATGTGGGTGGTGGTGGTGGCCATCTTGAGTGCTGGCTGGTACAGGCAACATGTGCCTGGGGTGTAAGGGGCCATTTTGAGGAGAGGCAGTGTCTGAGGCCTGCACTTATTTTGCCTACTTTTCATCCATTATGCCCAGGGGTAGTGAGTGTTGCATGGGCCTAGTGTTTCTGAGGGGTGTCTTCTTGAATTTAAACACCATTGAGGCCATGGATGGGCTGGGATTGTGCTGATTTTATTGTTTTTTGTCGTTTTTTTGGGCCTGCTGGTGGGGCCCTTTGCCCAGGGGTGGTGAGTGTTGCATGGGCCTAGTCTTTCTGTGGGGTGTCTTCTTGAATTTAAACATAATTGAGGCCATGGATGGGCTGGGATTGGGCTTATTTTATTGTTTTTTGTCGTTTTTGGGGGGCTGCTGGTGTGGCCTTTTGCCCAGGGGTGGTGGGTGGTGCATGGACTGAGTGTGCCTGTGGTGTGGTCTCACTCTCTTTAATGTAAACATCATGGATGGCGTTGGATTGTGGTGATTTCTGGCTGTTTTTCTGTTTTTTGGGGGTGTACTGTTGATGTGGACTGGCCATGTGGGTGGTGTTGGTGGTGGCCATCTTGAGTGCTGGCTGGTACAGGCAACATGTGCCTGGGGTGTAAGGGGCCATTTTGAGGAGAGGCAGTGTCTGAGGCCTGCACTTATTTTGCCTACTTTTCATCCATTATGCCCAGGGGTAGTGAGTGTTGCATACTTGCATGTCCGTAGTCTTTCTGTGGGGTGTCTTCAATGTAAACATCAAGGATGGCATGGGATTGTGCTCATTTTTCTGTGTTTTGTCGAATTTTTGGGGTGTATAACTGAACTGATGTTCCTCTGTCTTCCATTGCTTTTAGGTGCACAAGAAGACTCAAGAGAACCACCAGTGCCAGGAAGAAGTCCTGCAGCGGTGTGTGCAGCATAACGTCACGCGACGTCACGTCTGGACACAGAACCCTCTGCAACTCGTGCAACTGCTGCCTGCTGACCTGCTCTGAAGAGGATGGCCCCAAAAAAAGTAACCCGTAGCTCCTCTAGCAAGAAAGGTGCCAGTAAGGAGCAGAAGAAGCAAGTTACCAAGGAGACTGGTGTGCCGCCCGCCCCTTTTTTTGGGAGTAAAAAAAAAAGTATGCCTGCAGCAGCAGCAGCGGGATCTGCTGGGGACCAAGCTGGCAGCAGCACCCCCGCTCCATTGGGCTCAGTGCCACCACCACCACCACGCCAACTTAAGTCCAAGCCCTTGAGTGCTGCAGAGGCAGCCAGTATAGTTGTTCAATCACCATCGACCAGTGATGTTGGCTCATCGCAAGAAAGCAGCAGCAATGTCCCTCAATCAACACAGGTTGTTGTAGCTCATCTGACGAGTGTTGAACAACCACAGCCGCAACAACAATCACATGTGCAAGTACAAGCCCAAGTACATGTGGAAGGAGAGGCAGCGCAAGGAGATGCGCAAGCAGAGGTGCATGGAGGGTCACAAGTGCCCACAATAGTTGTTCCTCCCGAAGTAGGGGCACATCAGGAAATCGACAATCAAG
The DNA here is from genome assembly GCF_964261635.1 of Lissotriton helveticus. Classification (NCBI taxonomy): domain Eukaryota; kingdom Metazoa; phylum Chordata; class Amphibia; order Caudata; family Salamandridae; genus Lissotriton; species Lissotriton helveticus. Next base: position 110,517,880 of record NC_136070.1, on the reverse strand, counting down.
GCGAGGTATCATTTGAGGAAGCCACTCCTCCTGCTGATCCTTCATTGTCTTCCACAACCCTAGCAAGGAAGAGATCAAGGGTGGTGTCTACATCCTCTTCAAGCACACCTCCTTCTGATGATACGGATCAAACTTGGGAACCAGCACCACAGCCGTCTGAGAGTGAGGCACACCATGATCCAACAAAGGTACTTAAGCGTAAAAGGAAGCTCGTCCAAAGTCTCAGACTTATGGAGTGTGATGAGGCTCAACAAGAAGTGGCGGATACTGCTGCTGATGAAGACTCTGCCAACGACGACCCAGTCATCATAAAGGTCACTGCAGCCCCAGCGGGCATGCAGCAAACAGACATTTTGACCCTAGCCCGAAGAGCTGCTGCACGTGATGATGATGATGATGATGTTGTCGATGAGGAGGCAGTGGAAACACCACAATCATTGGAGTTAAGTAGTACACCAACTCGTCCCGCTTCCATATTTCTTTCTGGCAAGAAGAGACCTGCGTCAACCTCGACCTTAATTAGTGGCGGTGAAAGTGGAAAACGTACAAAAGTTGGGCAATCCAGATCCTCCACTTCATCTGGCATTAGCATCATGACCACCACCACCAGTATCGCCGCCTCCTCCAGGTCCCACAGACACTTCAAGTCCCCAGTTTGGGACTTCTTTACTGTTTGTCCCAAAAATCCAAAGTTTGCCATTTGTACCCTTTGTAAGCTTGCAGTTAGTCGTGGTAAGTCAGGTACCAACTATGGTACCGGCGGCCAGAGTGGTCATCTTGAGAGAAAGCACGCTGTCCAATGGTTTGCGCACCTAGCTGCGATCAAGAAAGGCCAAAATCAAGGAAACGTTGATGTTTCATCTGATGTTGACGAGCAGGAAGAAGACGTGTCAAACACTTCCCTTACACCCAGTACCCCTGTCAGCAGCACACCCAATGTGAGGCACACTAAGAGTGTTGGAGCGAGTGAGACACCAACGCACAAAAGTTCACCAGCGAGCAAAATTGGGTCAACGAAGTCATTATCAGCCCGTAAATGCTTGGTCCAGGCCAACATTAGAACAATGCTTACTTCAGACGTGCCATATGAACGCAACCACCCACTGACGCGTCTGTATAACACTAAGCTGGCTAAAATGCTAGCTGTGGACCTTCTACCTTTTTCTTTTGTAGAAGCGGTAGGTTTTCTTGAATTAGTTGCAACGCTCTGCCCTAAATGGAAGGTTCCGAGCCGGTTCTATTTTGCCCGAGTTGCGGTTCCAGCACTACATGAAGATGTGCTGCAGGCGATTGGGGCAGCTTTGCAGAAGAGTGCTGTTCACACAATACATCTGACAACAGACATGTGGACCAGTGGCCCAGGCGATGATTACATGTGCATCACTGCACACTGGGTCTCTTTTTCAGGTGTTATAGCAAAGCTAAACGCAGGTGTTGACCCGGACCAAGTTTTCAAAGCTGCTCGGAAACATGCAACACTAGCCATGTTTGGCTTGGAGAAAAGTCACACAGCAGAAAACCTTTTGGAAGAGTTTAACAAAAAGGTCTTGACAATGCTATCCCCCCTAAAACGCAAGATTGGTTATGTTTCCACGGATAATGGCGCCAATGTAGTTAAGGCCATGTCGAAGGGTGACCAAGTTAGAGTGCCGTGTTTGGCGCACTGTATCAACCTGGTAGTTCAAAAATTCTTGAGTGATAAAGAGAGTCCAGCGTTCGAGGTAATGGCCACCTGCCGCAAAATGTGCAACCATTTCAGCCATTCTTTTAAGGCCCGGAAGCATCTGCGGAGACTGCTACTTGAACGTGGAATGCCAGTGAAAGCACTCATCCAGGAGGTGGCAACACGTTGGAACTCAACCTTCTACATGCTTGAGCGTCTGTATGAGCAGTATACGGTACTCGATTACTATTTCTTGACAGAGGCTACATCTCAGAAGGAGGACCTGCGGATGAGTAAGGTGCAATGGGCCATAGTTAAAAGCCTGACAGACATGCTTCGTCCTTTTGAGTTCTTCACGCGTGCAGTCAGCCAGGAGGACTGTAATTTGGGAAAAGCTATCCCATTGTTGTGCATACTGGAGCACCAACTGATGGCGGTTTCTTCTGAGTTTCAAAAAGATGAAAAAAAAAAAACCCATTTCATTTTGTCTGAGAAATTATTACATCGCCTACGTGGTGATGAACGTCTTAAAAACATCAACTCAGATCAGCATTACATTTGTGCTACTATTCTGGATCCACGCTACAAAAAGGCGCTGGCAGACAACGCATTCTTTCCTTTCGCTGATGCAGATGTTCAAAAGTACAAACATTGGTTAGCCTGGTCAGCCAAGAGGTTTGAAAAAGAACGGCAGGTTATTGAAGGAGAAGCCAGTACATCAGCATCAGCATCAGCAGGCCATCCGCAGTCACAAGAATCCACTTCTGCACCTGTGGCTGGGGCACAAGTGACCTCTCAGCTGTTAAAGACACCGGCAACTGGATCATCTGCACCACACACAATGACAACACTAACAGTGGCTGGGGAGGAGGATTGGCTAAGTTTGATGGGGTATGGTTCTCGAAAAAATGTCACACCCAGCACAGCAAAAAGTAAGCAAAGTGGAGGAACAGTTGATGACCTTGAGTCGATGGTGCAGGACTATCTGAATGACTCAACAGTGGTCTTTCTTAATGAGGAGCCATTGCAGTATTGGCATGGCAAAAAACAATTGTGGCCACAGCTCTACAACCTGGCTATAAACTATTTGTCTTGCCCACTCGCAAGTGTGTCTTCTGAACGTGTTTTCAGTGCTGCTGGTGGCATTGTAACTCCCAAACGGAGCCGCCTCTCGCCCAAAAATGTGGAGCGGCTGACAATGATCAAGATGAATCAGCACCTCATACCACCAGATTACAAAGTACGAGAAAGCACGCCGCATGAAGACGAGGAGGACAGCAACGTAGATGAGGGGATTTTTTCTCTGTTCGGTGCCACTGACCTCATCCAGCCTGAATTCGCAGAGTATGATGACGAAATCTTGTTCTTATTCCCTGACACCGAGCCCTGAAAATGAGACAATCAATCAAGAACTTTCTTTTTCGTCCTTATTCACTTTTATTCCTGTGTGCTTTGTGTCTCTCTTTCTTTGTTTTGCACAGTTAATTTAATTCAAACTTTAATCACCTAATCCCAAAAACAAGACCATCATCAGAACTGTCTTCACTTGTTTGCTTATTGATTTGAAGGTGCCGCAGTCTACATTCCTCAGGTTCACAAGTTCTGAAGAACATGCTCCTCTATCCTCCTCCTCCAGACTGCGATTTCCCTCCAAGCAGAGTGCTGGATTACGCACAATGAAGAAAGACTCAGCACTTGTGGGGGTGTTGTACTTCTTTGCGGGTGAGTTGACGGTTTTGGGCCCATTGCTGTGAAGCTCTAATAATGGACAAAAGTGTTTTGGACCAAATATGAGGTGGAAATTTCTTGCCGTTTTTGCTGACTTGCTTGCCTTTGAGGTGCTCTTTGGCGGGGTTCCGGGGGTTTGTGTGTAATTTTTGGTGTCTGTCGAAGCACTGCTGCGACAGTCTAATCTTGATTGCATTTGCTTTTCAGGAAATCCGTGGTGGAAAACAGGAGTTATGATGATTGATGATGATGACGACCTAGCTGCACAGCGCCGCGTTTGGACCGAAGGCCGAGAGACATTGTAAGTATGAGATTTAGCTTTTCCGCTGTTTGGGGGTGTTGTGTCGGGGGTTTTTTTGCGGGTGGGTTGGCGGGTCTTGCCTGGGGCATTCCTGGGAAGGTCTAATACCGGATACAAGTGTTTTGGACAAAATCCTTAAGGAAAAGCCTTTTTTTTGCCATTTCTTCAGACATCTTGCTCAATGTAGCGTTTTGGGGGGCTTCCTGCTGTTCGTGGGTGGGTTGCGGCCGGGGTCTCTGTCGAAGCACTGCTGCGACAGTCTAATCTTGATTGCATTTGCTTTTCAGGAAATCCGTGGTGGAAAACAGGAGTTATGATGATTGATGATGACCTAGCTGCACAGCGCGTTACTTTGGACCGAAGGCCGAGAGATATTGTAAGTATGAGATTTAGCTTTTTCGCTGTTTGGGGGTGTTGCCGCGTGTTTTTTTGCGGGTGGGTTGGCGGGTCTTGGCTGGGGCATTCCTGGGAAGGTCTAATACCGGCTAGAAGTTTGTTGGACAAAATCCATAAGGAAACACCAGTTTTGGCACTTTTTGTAGGTTAGGGTTCGTTAGGGTTAGCCCTAGCAGCAGGATTGCATGTGTTTAGGGGGTTCTATTGCAACGCGGTTCTGTTGTTGTAGAGCACTGTTGGAGCGATGCTGGCTATGGATACTTTTGCTTGCAGGCAAGTGGTTTGAATACAATCCACGGTCTGTATTTGGGTCTACTGTTACTTTCAAAGTACGTTTTGTAACCATTTTTCTGCTAGGCATCGTTTTTGGAGATATGATTGGGTTCTTCTACATTTTTGCGACTGGCTTTAGTAAGGGTCTTGGTGGGAGCATTGCTGGGAAGGTCAAATTTTGTTCTAAAACACAGTAGTACACCCACCTTGAGGGGAAAGATCCGCTATAATATTTTGGCCATACTTATTGATCCTTAAAAAGGTGACTCAGACAGAGCACGCAATTTCAAAAATATTGTACTGTCTATTAGGGAAATCAAAGTGTCACTTTTTGAACCACACAGCGTACATACCTTTTATTTATTTATCAGTGGTATTGTAATAGCACTTCCTGTTTTCCGTTCAATAATTACAGGCCGGGTTTCAGTCAACATCCGCCAGGCAGGCAGTGGACAGGGTGTCTCTTCTGTCAGTGGTCACCACCACATTGATGGACGAAGCGTCAGCTGGAATGGAGGAGTGCCGCCAATAAGAGGAATTGTTTGCTGCATGCAACTTACTTACCAATTTCAACAGGACAACTCCAACAACATACGCAATACAGATACAGTATCCATTGTTGTCTTTTATTCTATGAGTGTGACTGCATGTGCTTACCTTTAGTTTGTAACCAAAGATTGTCTGTAAACTCTGTATCTTCAATTATTGTTTGTCCATGCTCTGCTTTTTTTTTCTTCTCTCAACAAAACCTACCCAAAAAGAAACCCCCATTCCCATCCATTTTACAAACCCTAACCCTCTTCCCCCGGGCTGTGTTGTTTTGCTTGATGTCTGACTAAAATGACATCAATAATTCCACACACTTGCTGGGGAGGATAAGGTGATAGCAGCAACAGGCTGGTGAAGGAATACGAGGATATCTTCTAGACTTACTCAGCTTCAGTACTATATCTTCTAGTAGTAGTAGCCAATGTCAAATAAATTCAACGCAAGTACTAGTTATACTTGCAATACTTTACCATTTGTTAGGCTACATTATGGCACTGTTCTAGTGTACTGTCACCTGCTATTTTCTTGATCGTACCGTAACCGTTGTAATGCTACAGTAAGGAGTACAAACAAGGTTTCGTTTTCTTTTTTTCCATAGGCATGCAACTGCCACTGTGTCACACCACTAGTACCACCGCAATGAGGAAATGTCACCCGCCCAGGAATGACAACGTTAATCCCCATTTCACCTGGAGCCAGCCCTGGGCCTAACCCTAATTTCTAACACAAATTACAGGTAAGATAAGCGTTTGGTGGGAGGTAGTATAATGGAGTATTATTTCGGAGTAGACAAGAGATTGACGGTTGTACTACTAAAGTCCTACGACTGTTCAGGAAAACAAAGTTACTGTTACACCCCCGCCCCCCACCCACCAGACTGAAAAGCAGTAAAAAACAGGTATGGTCAGATAAAGTTGAAAAATATATTTATTTATCCCTAACAAAATAATCTCCCTCACCCACCCTAACCCCAACGATTGTCTCTGAAACGTCCCAAAACGATCCCAACTCCCAAATCCCACCCCCCAAAAGTCTATAAAAAAAGGGCAAGGGACACTCCACTACTGGAGGGTGCTGGTGCTGGTGCATGATGCGGCATGGGCATCATACTCCTTGCGGAGGGTGGCAAGCTCGGAGCGGAGGCCCTTAACCAAGGTCTTATACCTCAGGACCTCCTGCTCCAGGTTGGACATGCGGACTCGTAGGCGGCGTTGGCGTTCCTTGCAGCTCCTGTGGGGGGCAGCTGGTATTTCGGTTGCTTGGCGGTGGCGGTCGGCTTTCTTAGCCCGGCTCGGTCCCGCTGGCTTAGTCACGGAGGAGGATGCAGTGGTCACAGTCGAAGATGTTGCCCCGCTCGACTGCGTGTCCTCCTCCTCCTCCAGGGCCACCAGCCGCCGATACTCGGCGACTGTGGCCTCCAGCCTCCGTTGCCGGGCCAATCTAGCCTGCTCCCTCCTTGTTGTTGATTTGGAAGGAGCAACTATATGAAGAAAGAAAGACATAGTCTGTAACCAATGCTCCTTATTAATAACACAAAGTGATTGAGCCGAAAGTTGGGTCACAGAGTACAAGTAGCAAATTGAAAGCACAGTACATAACTATTGAGGACAGTATCTATGTAACCTCCCACTTCTGCATCCTTGCTCTAACAGTAGTGGTAGTTTAATGAACTAATCCTACGACCACTATGGACTTCCATTACAGTCGACTATGACAGTACACCAGTCTTATTCTTCTTCTTCTCTCTTGTTTAGGGAAATGGGTACGTTATCTTATGCAAGCCGGCAGAATGACATGGACACAGCACAGTGAAGTTGCACCCGAGAAAAAAAGTTGCACACCATGATGATGGAGACAGACTTGCGTTACTGTACCGGTCCAGTACATGCAGGTGGTGAAGCTATTACTTTTCTATTACGGGTGGCACTGAGAATACTCTGTTACAAGGGCTACTGCTTAATTAATTTACCTTTCACCCTACAGTGCAAATGAGTACTAGAAAAGGAAACTGAAGAAGCTAACTAATTTGATTATCTATCACTTCACATGGGACGTATTTAATGACAGATGAGATGACTTTAGGTGCTTTGCTTAATATTGAGTGAACAGTGATACACCCACACATGAATGACGTACTACAAGTAAACTAAAGTTATTAAGAGAGGTACGGAGTGTCCACCGTAATAACCAGATATATGCTGTGAATGCAAACGCAATACAAAGTACTGCTACTATTCATGGTAGTATTGGACACATTTACAATTTCTTTTCCTTGCCTTCCCTGCACTGGGACGGACGTGCGGGTGCGGTGGTACATGCTCTTCAAGGTAACACTTACTTCACCTGGCGACCATCTACTCTCTCTAGATACACATGTGCTATGTAAGAGTCAGAGAATACCATGCTCCAGGCATCCATTCAGTCAAAGTATACGCACACATACAGTTTCTGTTTCACCCACCCAGGCTGCTGTCCTTCCACCCATCCTTGCTTCATCATTGACCCAGCCATGCACCATACCATATTCTTTCCTTCCCAGCCACCTCTGGGTCCAAGCAAACACATATCGTTCTTCTTTGCCAGCCATCATACAAGTTCGCGTCCCACTTACTTACACCCTTCTTTCGCTTTTCGTTCATCCCATCCATCACGTTCGTCTAAGAACTTATTGGGATTCTTCTCACCAAAAACTTCACAGCTAAGTCGAAGTACATTTCGAGGAGGCTACTACCTGGTTGATTTGTAATTGTAATACACCCGTGCAGAAAGCACACTATGCAGTCTTCAATCTCAATAAGTAAGGAATATATAGCTTACCTGTTTCCGCCACCACCGTTTGATCCCCCACAGGAACGGCCACCAGCTCTTCTAACGCCGCCTCCTCCCCAGAGGCCTCCGAGTCCAAGTCCAACACAGCCACCTCCGCGCTGGCCCCGTCACCAGATGTTACACCTACAAAGTACATTTAAGAAAGTTAGAATACACCACTCACTACTATATAATATTTGGTCTAGGAGAAATGTTAAAAAAACAGAATACAATGTAATAATTTGTGACTGTCTACTCCATAGTAAAAATGTCCCATTTTCCAGGGAAGGCTGTTGTCTTGCTGCACTTTTATGCACAACTGATGAATGCTTGCTTTTGATTTTTAACACGCACCACTTTTTCTCCTAACAGACAGAAGCTTGACTCCTGAGTCCTAAGAACACGACCAGGATCAAGTTCAAACTAGGTGAGAGTTCGGCTCGACCACAAGAAATGTGTCCAATTAATCGTCAGCACTAACCACTTTTCCGTTTACAGTTAAATAGTTTTATGACAAAGTAGATTTTAATAAATGTGTTTACTTTTAATAAAGCTTTTACACTTAAATAGACTCTGTGGTTTTTGTTCCTCTAGACTAGAGTGGATGAGCTAAAGGTTTTGGAATTTTTGCAAGCATGAGTGCCTCTGACACTTCTTGACTGTGCTGTGACTCCGTACTACTCTCTTGTCCTGCGTACGATAATCTAGAGATCATTGGGGATCTATAATCGGTGACTTCGGGAGCTGAATGACTCTGCCACACTATCTAGTCAGTAAGGAGACAGTGCATAGAGGTATTGCTGAATATAATGGGAGTCCAATGGAATTGCCAAATGTCCAATCTTAGTTAGCTACACAGACAGACTAATAAGAATAGTCTAGTAATACCACAGGGAGTCATATTCGAGGCAGGATAAGAATTTATATCCAGTCTACAAGAAGATCAAAGACGATTTAGAAAAAATCGAATGAGGAACGCTAGGAAAAAATAGGTACTGTTTATTAAAATGTAAACTTACTGGGGCCAGCAAAGGAGCCCTCGCCTGCCCGATCCTGGCCTGCATCCTCAGCACCCTCCTCCTGTGTCCTCTTGCCCTTGGGGGGAGCTGATGTACAACATGAAAGAAAGAAAAACCATAAAACATGGATGAGATTTTTCAACCAAATCAAACATTTCAAAAGAACAATAACAACATATTTTGGAAAAATAGCAAATAGATAGACAACTATTCCACGGGATCTATCTCATGTGGTATACTACGTTATTCGTATTGCCTGATTTGCGGAACGTTGACTTAGAAAGTTCCTATGTAACTCAATAAACAGACTACTAAAGAGGTTTGCCTAGGCCTGGCACTGCAGGCAGTAGTGCGCAACACGTGACAGACAAAGTCCATCCTGCTTGCAGATCAGTGAATACTCAAACTATCAATCCACCCGCCACCACCGCCACTATTTCTTCTGATAGCCATGTGACTGTCTAAAGGAAGGACTGGACTTCAGTCTGTTGGGGCTGATTTATAAGTCCCTTGCGGAAGTTGCGGCTGATTTTCCTCCATTGTTGCGTGCCTTTTCTGACGCAGCGGCAGAACAAAAGACTCGCCATGGTGTTGGTGCGGCGTATATATTAAAAAAAAAAACACATATGGGCATATGGGCGATGCATCACGTTGTAAAGCCCTGCGCCATCAGGGGGCGTTCCGGAGCAAGGGAGGGTGTACCTGCGCAGGAACGAATCCTAAAAGTGGCTGAGGGAAATCTACAAGATGTCAATCAGTCATTTTTAGGACAATGATGCATGACTCAAACCCTGCGCGCTTGAAGCCGACGTACGGCTTGATGCAGCATTGGGGAGATAGGGTACCCCAGAGCATTGCTGGAGCTGCGCCATCGTTGGCACGCAACTCCAGCAATGCGCTGCCTTTACGGCACAGATGCGTAAGGCTTCTGTGACGTTTTGGGCCAATGGGTGGTGGTGGCATGGCACACAATTACTGCCGCATCCCTGCTACTTTGCAGGGATGCGCCGGTAATTGAAAATATGACCCTTACTGTCTAGCATTACGCAGTTCTTTTCTTTACAGTACACTCATACATAATTTCTCAGGCCAATGAAATGCTTCTGAACACAACATACAAAACAAAGAAGCATAGTAGCAAGCAAGGCTACTGAGAAGGAGAGCAGTGCACCTGAAAATGAAATGCATAGAAGATTTTGAAATATAATTTACCTCAATGTAATCGGCAGCATTATTGCTCTTGGTAAAGAACAAAGATTTGCAAATAACAGAGCAGGATAAAACAGAGTAGTAAATGTACTACTACTACTACTCACCAAGCCCGGGGACCTCTACGCCGAGCGCGTCCAGCAAGTCCCGCTCCCGGTCCATGACATCGGTCCAGCGGTGGGTGGCCTGGTTATATGTGCGCCGGACCCCAGAGATCTTGTACATGGCCCGGCACACCTTCTCCCACCGCTGGCGGCGCTCCCGGATGCCATAGCCGGTCGCGATCTTGCCGCCTCCCAGGATCGTCTTGGGGAGGCGGCGCTGGACATGGAAGATCAGTGCCGCCACTTCCTCCGCGCTGAAGATCTCCCTCGGGACCACTTGCTCCCCCCTTAAACGCCCGCACGGGAGCCGGGCACGGGGTGCGGGACCCTTCCCCTTCTCAGGGTGCTTCCCGGCTCCCTTTACCATGGTCTGGGCAGAAATAAACTTAAATGATAAAGAAGAAATAGAATAGTGAAGAAGAAAAGAAAAGAGTTTAAAAAAGTAGTTTAAAAGTAAATAAAAGCTGCAGAAAACACAAAAATATAGAGCTAGAAAAATAGAGGGTTAGATAATAAGTAAAATTAGATCAAAAAAACTTCAAACAAGCAAAGGATGGCAGAGATTGAGAGAGGATACAGAAAGCATGCCCAGAACCATAGCAATGAATGAGAAACAAGATGGCCGCGCCCGTTCACGACCGCGTGGGTAAGTTCGCGCGAGATTTTCCTTGCGAGTACGCGCGAAATTGTACTAGCGAGCAGCACACTTTGCGAGATTACACATAGCGGGCGGAAACGGAATTACGTCACGCCAACAAGATGGCCGCGCCCGTGTACGACCGATAGGGTAACTTGGCAAACGAATAGCTAGAAGCGCCTCGCGAACACGCGCAAGATCACGCGAACATACACGTCGCAACAAAAACAATTTTGTATTCGCACGTATTCGCGGCTTCCAAAATCGATCTCGCACGGATTCGCGCCCCAAATAACGCGCGAAATTGCAAAAAAAACGATTTTAGCTAAAATGAAAGCAATGAGCAGGTGCAAAAGTTCAAACTTAACATTAGTAACATTCAAGGTAGTGCTTCCTGATGGGCCCCTCCAGAGTTTGCAACAATTCTATGACCCTGCTATGACCCAAACAGCAGGCTCATAGAATAGCACCATAAAGGTCCTGTAAAAAAAAAATTTCACTGCAACAAAAAGCAAATTACAGATAAGGAAGGAAGCAGGTGCCAGCCAGACTGGAACTTTCAAAATTACTGACACATTAATGAAACACAAATTAATTGATGGCAGTTGAAGAAGGGCAGGTGTGCTAGCTTTTTTCAACCACCATAATCTACAGTAATAAATAAACCTAATAGGTGCCTGTGAGGATGTACTAGAGGGTGGCATGGGTGTCCCAGAGGGTGGCAGTGGTGAAACAGAGGGTGCTGTGAACCTGTGATGATAAACCAGACGTAGAAACAACATAGTCGCGGCCGTTGCAAGCCGAAAAGTAAGTTCGCAATTGCGAACTTGTCCCAAAATCGGCGCAAACACGCGCCAACACAAAAAACGGAAAAATCCGCAAATCCGCTAGAGTTCGCGGATCTTCGCGGATTGCGAATCCGTAAATACGCAAGTTCGCGGATTGCCAATCCGCAAAATCCGCCCATGGCAGAGGGGCAAGGCAGGGCCAGAGCCAGCACACTGGGTCTCCAGGCAGGGAGACAGTCCAAGTGGCGGTCCTCCTGGCCCCAGCAGCAGCAGCCCCCTCTGGCAAGGTCCAAAGCAGAACAGAGAACCCTTTCTGTGGGGACACAGCCCCTTCTTATAGTACAAAGTCCTTTGTCTTCAGGGTGCAGGGTGGGGGGAAACCAGTTGCAGCTGGCTGGGGAGTACCCTTGATGGCCCAACCACCCCTTTCATTCACTGGTGAGGCTTGGGTCATTAGACACACCACAGGGGGGCGGAGCAAGCATTGTGTGGGGAAAACCCAGCCCATCCAGGACACAGGTACACTCCTCCCACACATTACTCATGCAGATCTCCCACTCACCACCGGGCAGACCCATCCAGACTTCCTGGAGCCTGGCATGCCAGCCAGCTCCAGCCAATCACACGCCAGCACCCTCACAGCACACGTACAGCCATGTCTAGAAATGGCGCTTCCCTACTAGACACATACATGCTGCATACACCGTTGCGCAGCATTCACTCACACGAGTTCACACATACCAGACTCAAGCCTGTACACCCCACGCATCAGGAACTACCAGGGACACATACATTCCCCATGCATTCCTATGGGCGGGCAGGCCTAGCTCAGCACATGCACTCAGAGTGCGCACGCACTTTCCACTGGGACACAGTGAAAGTGCGCAGAATCCCAAAAATCACCATTGCCAGGTCACCATTTCACGCAAAAAGTCTAGGGGTGAACCTGCCCTAAGGGCCAAAGTCCAACACAACCCCCTTCCAGCCAAAACGCAGGGGAGAACAATCACCACCGTGATGGACTTCCCTGCTTGGGGCGATAGAACACGGACGCGGGCCCGCAACTGCAGGGACACCCTCCTGTTCTATGCCACGGTGAACCCATGGGATTCCTTCTAGAACCACAATCTGGACCAACTGGGCTACCCCACTGGTACTCCCGAGCTGTCCGCGGCCAGGACCAGGCCCTGGGCCACCCAGGTGCCACTGGTCCTTGCCAATTCGCAGAGCGGGGGGTAGTAACCCCTGGCACATAGCGGCCATTTTCCACTCTTCCTGTCTGCAAGACAGGACTAGACTGCCACTGGTTCTCCAGCCTAGGGCCTACAACCTCAGGCGGACCAGGAGTCTCAGGGAAGGCTCTCCTCCCCCTACCTCTTCTTCTAGGGTTCCTCCTCCCTCTGCGAGGGGTACCCTTACAACGCCATTCCAACCCAGGGCTTATCCACTCAGGTTGCACCGGGGTCAGAGGGGGGCTCTTCCACCCTCTGCACCCCCTTCCAGAGGTCTGCCCTCTCCCACCTGGAGAAGTTCCCCTGGAAGAAGAACCGGTCAGGACAATGGTTACAGTCGTCCTACCCTTCAGGTCAGGCTGATCCTGAACCTGGCCTTCCAACCTCTGGTCTAAAACCTTCGGTGGAACAATTGCCTGGCACTCCAGGACTTCTGGGGACTTACACTCCATCCCCCTGAGGCTAACAAATGAGACATATGTTGTGTGACTGTCTGTCTGGCGCAGATCTCCCGTCCCCTGTCCACCTGACAGTGCGTGACGATCCCCCAGACCAGAAGTGGCGCCACCCGGGTCCCCCCAAGAAGATCTAGCCCAACTGGCTAGTCCCTGGTCCACTGGTGCATCCACTGGGGAACTCATCCCCCAATCACTCCTCGCGCTGGACTCCTGTACCCTCCCTACCGGAGCGGTACTGCCAGCCTCTAGAACCACAGGAGCTCTGGTTACAGACGCTCCAGGTCCTCTACTCACTAAGAGATCTTCCTCAAGTGGACTAACAGGACAGCCTAGGTCCCCAACCTGGTGTTCCCTACAGAAACCATCCAAGTCCTGAGGCAGGGCTTCGGGCGTCCGGGGAACCTCGGTCTCCCCCTCACTCCTGCTCCACTGAGCCAGGCAGTGAGCCCCTACACCCTCCTCGCTATCCTGGGACCTAGCTGGGCTACACTGAGCCTCTTCCACCACGCTGGGCTGGAAGATACCTGAACCACTACTTTTGGAGTCACTCCCTAATGACCCTAGAGAACCTTTATCACTCTCCCAGCGCTCTGCTTCCTCAGCAAGCGCCCAAGGACTAAGGGATTCAGACTTCAACAGGTGCTGGCGCAACTCTGGACAAACAACACTGAGCAACTGCTCCTTGAGAAACATATTCAGTACTCCGTCTTTCTCATCATCCGAGCTAGCCGCCAGCCAATCCCACATTGCATCAGAACAGTCATCCACAAAAAAAACCCACTTCTGTTGAGGCGGTTTCCTACTGCCCCTGAACTTCAACCTTAGCTCCTCCTCTTGGGAACAAGGGACCATACGTTGGGCACGGGGTAGGGGACTGTCTGCACTGAAGTCTAAATAGCTGCCACCACTGGACTCAGCCCTCCCTGGGGAATCCAGAAAATTAAAACTGCGCGCAGGGGATAGTCTATCCTCCAGAGCTACTTTGCCTCTGGTGGAGGCCCTCTCAGCCTCCTCTATCCTTTCCTGCGCTAAGACCATCTCGGTCTCTAGCTGTTGCTTCCTAAGCTCCAGCTGCGCCATAGCCTGGGCATGCTCCAACCTGAGCTTTTCTAAAGCCAGCTGGTGCTCCCTTTCTCTCCTCCTATCTTCCAGCTCCTCTGGGGACAGGGAAAGGGATGAGGCGCTGCCTCCAACACTGGACCCAGCAAGGGACTCCCTATCGATGGGGTCTCTACTCTCTACTGGCGTCCAGGTGCTGTCATCTTCTTCCTCCTCTTCTGAATCTTCAAGGCTCCCCACAGACCCACCACCCTCCTGGTGTGGGGCCCAAACCCTTTCCTCACTGCGCTCACGATCCCATTGACCCTCGTGCCATCTGACCAGGCGGTCCCTAAGGTCGTACCAGTTTGACTCACCCCTCCCTAGGTCTCTCTCGTCACAGAACCTTACCAGCTCCCACGTACTGTAGGTATCTAGATCACTGAAATCAAAAACAAGATCCATTCTGGCAGACGTTCTAGAGAAGAGATCACACAGGGAACCTAGGGGTCTGAGCTAACACAGGAGTACACAATTCACAAAGGTATCAGCAAGCTCTCTACCCCAGAGAACTCACACTCACTTGCCTAGTGCCACACACCATTCATCCACACACAACCCTCCCCTCGGACTGGTAAGGCAGTTTCTACCACCCCTGATTCCTCAACCTGACCACAAGTGACACAGGTACCGACTCTGGGCGCAGGGTGGGGGACAAATGTACTTGACACAATTACACAATGGATACCTTCAGGAGAAGAAAATATGAAACTTCCAAAAAACAATCCCCTAAAATGTGGTCATCTAAAATGCAGAGTTTTGTGGTATGGCCAGTTGCCACTAAGGTACAAGGCAAACACAAATCCTTATCCTCACCGCTTGCCGCCAATGTTGGAAATGGGATCCCCGGCTGGCCAGGGCTTTCGCCAAAGTCAGTCAGAGACCACCACACCCAAGTCAGGGCAAGGGAGTTACACGCCAAGATAACCCCCACTCACCCTCTAGGTAACGTGGCGCGAGCAGCAAGGCTAAACTTGGAGGCGATGTAAGTTAAGTATTTGCGCACGCACCCCAGCAACAACTCCCAGGGCCCACCACAAAGGAAACTCCACACAAGGTTATATAAAAATAGCCTTTGTATTACACCAAAACACATTAGATAAAACACACACTTTACAATGTGCCAGAGGCACGGGCAGAATTTACAAGGGATTATTTACAAGACAGGGCCACCTGGACCACTGTCAGGAATCAGAAGTAGCACTTTCAGAAATAGCACTTAGTACATAGAATATAGCACAAAATAGCACACAACCAGTAATCACTGGTAACCAGGACCTCACTAGCACCACCTGTACTAGGGAGAAAACAACCACCTATGTATTACAATACCTGTAGGGGTGTAAGAGGAAAACACATGATGCAATGCATAACATTCATTCAGAGGTGTAAAGGCACATGACGCATAAACAATACATTCAGAGGTGCATAGAAATAACATTGCGCAAAACTTAGATCAGTCACCACCTGTGACAGTCCCTGTGTCCCAGTGTCAGGGCCTAAACGTGGCAGCTGCCCACGAAGTGCTGGGCAGCTGGAGATGAGGATGGGGCCAACGATGGAGCCTCGCAGGCTCTGCAGAACTAAATTGTCCCCCTGAGCCTCTCAGGGCTCTAGCACACTGGTGGGGCAAAAGGAAATGCCCCCTGGAGCCTCCTCTGGGCTCTAAGTAGATCAAAATGCAGCGCCTTTCTATGGGAGTCCCCTCTCTGGGGACTCAAAGTGACAATGCCTGCCAAGAGCCTCGCTGGGCTCTAACTCACTTGATGCCCCCGGGGCACCTCGTGGCTCCAACAAACAAAATGCGCAGTCTCTTAGAGCCTCTCCGGGCTCAACAACACAGGTAAGGCCCCCACGAGCCTTTCTCAGGGCTCTAAACGATGTGGGCAATGAGCCTCGCTGGGCTCGCAGAAGGAAATGCCCTGAGCCACTCGGGGCTCTAAAGAACCAATGCGGGCGGGTGGAGCCTCTCGGGCTCAAAGATACAGTTAGGGCTCTAAATAAACAAATTGCCCCAGAGCCTCTCAGGGCTTGAAGAATAAATGCCCCCTGAAGCCCTCTGGCTTCACACAGTAGTGCGCGCAAGATCGCGCTACGGGGGAGGGGCGGACACCGACAATGTGTCCCGACGCCCCTCTCCTCTGCAGGCACTCACTGGGTCTCTGGGTGGCAGGACGGCTCCTCGGCGGCTCGGCTGGGACCGCGGGCGGGCTCCTCTCCACTCGGGAGCCGGCGAGACGCGGTAGGCTGCTTCCTTCGCCTCCCGCCTGGACCTGTCTTTCCTGCACGCCGCCTGACTTCCGCCGGGGCCGCCAATGGCAGCGCGGCCCTGGGGGTCAGGAGGCGGGACTTCCGGGTCGCTGCAGGCAGCGCGGCGGCCCGGCAGGGCAACACACACTCCTAGGCAATGCCGGGTGGGCACCGGCTCGAAATCAATAAAAGAACACGGGGCAATGCCGGGTGGCACCGGCTCTCAAATTAAAAGATAAAGCGATGTGGCACTCGCTACGCCGAAAATCGGCGAAATCGGTTCCAATGCCGGGTGGGCACCGGCAATGTCGATAAAGCGCTCCCAAGCGCTCTGGGAGCTAAGGAAAGCGCTCCTAGCGCTAGAAATATAAGCAAAGCGCTATTGAGCGCTGGGGCACCAGGAAAGCGCTCCTAGCGCTATAAATCAAAATAGAAGTGCTTCCAGGCACAGCAACAGCTCCAGCAGGGTCTGGAGGCAGGCAGAGGGGCAAGGCAGGGCCAGAGCCAGCACACTGGGTCTCCAGGCAGGGAGACAGTCCAAGTGGCGGTCCTCCTGGCCCCAGCAGCAGCAGCCCCCTCTGGCAAGGTCCAAAGCAGAACAGAGAACCCTTTCTGTGGGGACACAGCCCCTTCTTATAGTACAAAGTCCTTTGTCTTCAGGGTGCAGGGTGGGGGGAAACCAGTTGCAGCTGGCTGGGGAGTACCCTTGATGGCCCAACCACCCCTTTCATTCACTGGGGAGACTTGGGTCATTAGACACACCACAGGGGGGCGGAGCCAGCATTGTGTGGGGAAAACCCAGCCCATCCAGGACACAGGTACACTCCTCCCACACATTACTCATGCAGATCTCCCACTCACCACCGGGCAGACCCATCCAGACTTCCTGGAGCCTGGCATGCCAGCCAGCTCCAGCCAATCACACGCCAGCACCCTCACAGCACACGTACAGCCATGTCTAGAAATGGCGCTTCCCTACTAGACACATACATGCTGCATACACCGTTGCGCAGCATTCACTCACACGAGTTCACACATACCAGACTCAACCCTGTACACCCCACGCATCAGGAACTACCAGGGACACATACATTCCCCATGCATTCCTATGGGCGGGCATGCCTAGCTCAGCACATGCACTCAGAGTGCGCACGCACTTTCCACTGGGACACAGTGAAAGTGCGCAGAATCCCAAAAATCACCATTGCCAGGTCACCATTTCACGCAAAAAGTCTAGGGGTGAACCTGCCCTAAGGGCCAAAGTCCAACAATCACCATCCTCAAATTGAGGGACAATCCCTTTGGGGATTTTAGGATCATAGATTCCATCTCTCTCTTGGTTTTTAGTATTGCTGTCACTATTGATGGGACCTAGGCCCATATCTGCTCTCTCTTTTTCTAGTGCTACGAGCCTACTCACTAACTCTAGTCTCTTGGACAACCTGACTAAAAGTTGTCCTCTTGAGTGAAACTGTCCTCACTGTCTTTTATATACTCTAGCCTACCTTTGGAGGTTCTAGTCCCTCTTCTGCCTGGCTTGGAGGTGGGGAGCTCAAAGTTCCCTTCCTCCCTACGTAGCTGAGGTGGAGGGTTAAATACCTCATCTATCTCACTAAATTCCCCATCTCCCTGTGAGTCTTCCTCATCAGTGGTTGGATAGTCCTAATATGCCAGAAACTCCAGAAGTTCTAATTAGGTAGAGTTGGACCCTGTTCTTATTTGTCTACCTTCACAGAGAAGCCTTAGCTTCCAAACCCTTAGGTTGAAGTAAGAGTTAAGGTTGAACTCATCAGCCACATTCCCTGTGCTGCTCATTATGGTTCCCAAGTGGGGCTCTTTTTAGAAGACCTACACCAACAGTTCTAGGTACTTCCCCACCAACTTCAGTGACTTTTACTTTTTCTACAAAAACTACAGGGACCTAATACAGACTAACAAGGAGCTGTACTACAGTCAATTTTTGGATTCTTGTCATGTGATCAGAGGTTGGCTAAGTTAGTCCAATAAATGGAAGGCTTCTGATGGATACATCTGCCTGTGGATTCCTCACCTTTTGAATTACCACAGAAACTTTTATTCTCAGCTCTCCCACATTGACGAGGACACGCGACTCTGTATAACATAATCAGAGCCATAAAAAGACCTCGTCGGCGTGCCGATGTCAGTTCCTTTTTTTCCGCACCGTCGACTAATAAAGTTTTTTTCCGAAGGCGCTCCTTTTCTAGGAGTTTCTTTGCTGTGAATTGTTGTGTGTTTGTAGCTTCAAGAATGGGTATTCAAACAAAATCTGGTTTCAAACCATGGAGGGATTGTGGGAGCCAGATGTCTATCACTGAGCCCCATGAAGACGGTTTGTGATGTCTTTCATCGGACCACGACTTTGGGGAGTGCTCTTCTTGCAGGAGCATGAATCTCAAACTGCTGAAGGAGAGGGAGGCCAAATTATTCATGGCCAAGTCCAAGAAGCACAAAAGGGGTGAAGAAGGTCAAGGTCCCGTTCCGAGTCACCAAGTCCTCATACTTCAAGGAAGTTCGCGAAGCACAAGAAAAGCGATGCCATGGGTCTCGGCGTCATTCGTCGAAGGATGTGACTCCGAAGTTGGTGTCTCCGGGTCCCAGGCTTCATCAAAAATTTAGATCTGCTTCTCCTGAGGGGACTCTGGCCCCGTCTCCGAGAGTTGATACTCCACTGGCTCTGAGAGAAGCAACGCCTCCTCAGTTGCCCAAGCAGACCACTCCACCTATGGCTCCAAGTCTCCGGCGCAGCAGCTGGAACAAATGTGCTGCCTCCTCCAGTGGCTACTGAGCCTGCAGTGCCGGATCTGGCGTATCCTGCATTCCCTACTCTGGGAACAGATCAGTCACATTTTTTAAATGTGATGTTTGGCTTGTTCGCCAGAGCGGGAAACACAACAGGGGCATTTTCCCTGAGAGGTTTTCCACCTCATTTCCCTCAGGCAACCACGTATGGCTTTCATGCCGAATACTCCAGGGAGTTGGCTTCTTCTGTCGCCGAGATTTTCAATACCAGTACCAGTACAGTTTTTGGAGGGGCAAGTGCCACTGGATGGATCTTCCCTGGTGCCGAATGGTTCTGAACCAGCTGTGCAATCTTCTGTCTCTTCACGCTAGTTGGAATAAAAAAAAGAGTCGAAACTAAGAAAATTCATTTATGTGATTATCGGACCTATAAGTGCTTTAATTGTCTCAAATTGTGTTGTGCACCTGTGCGTTTATGTACAGCCCCGACTTGACCTCAATCAGCGTCAACTACTGTTTTGGTAGACCTCCCATTGCCACCAATCCCAGAAGTCACCAGTGCCGTGTCTGGCACCATCAACGCCTGTTCCGAGAATGAGGTCTCGGAGAGAGGCTCAGAGATTATTAGAAGAGGAAGAAAACCAGGAAGGGCATGAAGAGGCTGGGGAAGGGGAAATTTTGGATCCCAATCCAGATGTTGAGGTTTGCAGGAGGCTAGTTGTCTGAATACCTCTCCTGAATGGGAACTCTCATCTCCAAAAGGTCTCCCTACACATGAAGTGACCACTTATCATGCCATGGTCAGGAAGGCAGCTGATCTGCTGGACTTCCCCTTGCCACAGTGGAATTAAAATATATATAAATAAATATCTTGACAGAGGTGCTCCATTTTCCTCCCTCTATCTCAGATCCTTTACTTCCTTTTAACAAGGCTTTGACAGAGCCCATTCTTGATGTCTGGCAGAAGCCGATGTCTGCTCCAGCAGTGTCCAGGACTGTGGCAAGGAAGTACAAAGTGACTCCGGGGGAGCCTGCTTTCCTCTCCACCCATCCTTCGCTGGAAAGCTTGGTCGTCCAAGTTTTGTGCTCCTCAAGGCATTCTGCACGTTCCTTCCATCTACACCTGCAGATAGGGAGTCAAAACGCATGGAACAATCTGCGAAAAAGGTGTTTTCAATAGGCAGTATGGCCCTTAACACAACAAATGCCACATGCTTTTTTGGTCGCTACATCAACGCCCTTATGGACTGTGCTAGGGAGGTGGTCCCAAAACTGTCTGAGGAAATCCAAGGGCATTCCTCAGAAGAACTGATGGATGCCTAAGCTGTAGCTTGCCAGGTCATACAGTCTGGGTTGGACACTGCCGATTTTTTTGCCAGGACTATTGGATCATCTGTGGCTACCAGTAGGCACACTTGGTTGCCTGGTTCAGGGTTCTCTCCTGATGTCCAAGCCACTTTGTTGGATCTGTTGCACTTTAAAGACAGTAGAACCACAGCCAGGTCTTTGGGACATCAATCTCATTCCAGGGCTTTGGATAACATCAACATTTTCATGGCTTTGTGAGGAACAAGTCTTTTTGCACCAGACAGCAGCTACAGCAGCAACAGCAGGCAAACCCCTTGTACAGGTCTTACAGGGGAAAGGAAAAAGATTGTCTGCAAGGTGTAGCATGACAGCAAGTCTCCTCCTCCTCCTCCTCCTATGCCCCTCCAACTGGTCTGGCGGGGAAGCAGCACTAGCTCTTCCATCCTAGAGCATGATTGTCCTGTGTAAGGACGGGTTTCTCATTTTCTACAACACTTGTGGTCTGTTACTACAGATCTCTGACAGTTGAACATCGTAGAGAATGGGTACGCCATAGCCTTCTGGAAGTTTTTCCTGCTCTCCCTCCCCACCAGGGTTGGTGCTTGGAAGAGCTTCTCCAGTAGGCGGTTCCGTCATTATTACAAAAAGTTGCGATCAAGGGGTTCCGGAGCAGGAAAGGGGTTAAGGATGCTACTCCCAGTATTTCCTGATTCCCAAAAAGACGGTTGCATGAGGCCAATCCTAGACCTCAGCCTAAGGTGTCCACTCCCTTCCACCAAGGGCAATCCATCACCTTACTCACTTTCTACCCTCCCATTCATCCTTCTAAGGAGGAGTAAAGACTTCATGCCTGGACCCTAGGAGGGCGGTCAACTTCTACCTCGATAGGACCTTAAGGTTGGATGACCAACTTTTCAATGGACATGTGGGCAAGATGAAGGGCAAGGCTGTTCACCAGAGAACACTGTCCAGGTGGATCATCCTCTGTATCAAGTTCTGCTATGACTTGGACAAGAAGGACCCCCTGAACGTATTCAAGCTCATTCTGCCAGAGCTAAGTCTTCTTCTTTGGATTCAGCTAGAGTTGTCCCTGTAGTAGAAATTTTAAGGTGGCAACCTGGGCCTCCATCCGAACTTTTGCAAAGCACTATTACTTAAATTCAGAGGTGAGAAGGGATGGCCAGTTTGCAAGATCTGTGCTGCAGGATTTTTTGGGATAGGCAGGTACCCTCCGCCGGGTGCCGGACTGCTTGAAGATTCTATTCAAAAGGTGAGGAATCCACAGGCAGATGTCTCCATCGAAGAACAAGTTACTTACCTTCAGTAATGCATTTTCTGGTGGATACAGTATCTGCCTGTGGATTGCTCACTGACCCACCCACCTCCCTGTTGCCTGCCTGTTTATACCGAAAGAAAACCAATGTGTATCTTATGTGATTTATTATTAATAAATTCATGTGATGCTTGGCACTAGGAAATGTCTATGAGGACACATCTCCAGTTTTGGCTGTGTTTGTATACTCTGTATTAACTCTGGGTGTAGTTTGCGTAGTAGTGCTAGGCGTAGCTATGCGAAGTGCACTTCGGACTGCGCATGCTAGGCGTAGCTACACGAACAGCGTAGTGCAGTAGGGAAATGCTGTTCCCACTGATTGCACAGTGCCGGATGCATGTCCGCACTGTGCAATCATTGCAAACAGCATCTTGCACAGTGCAAACGGTCGTTTTCTGCCGCTCGAGTAGATTTGTACTCAGACGGCAGCTTTCTCAACGCGGACTGGTAGTTTCTCATCGTGAGTGGTCGCCAGCATACGCGACCACTCGAAATGAGAAACCTGACCTTCCCGCGTTGAGAATCTCGCTGGGAGGTTTATTTTCCATGCTCGTGATCGGCAACTTGATGTTGCTGATCGCGAACGAGGAAAAAGTCTCGCCGGGATGTTAATTTTGCTCGCTCTCGGTCGCCAACTTGACATTCAGAACTGCGAGCATGCAAAAATTGCCAGCTACGCTACGCTATGCGTTTTTGCACTGTGCTACGTGCAATTCGCGTAGTGCCTAGTAGAGCAAACTACGCACGCTCTGCGAGCGTAGAGTAGTACTATGCCCAGGGTTACTCTGTATACTTGTGAAAATGTGTCAGTTCACCCATTCACCTCAAAGGCATGGAAAAAATGGGTGCAACTGACGTCAGCACGATGGCAAGGTCTTCTTATGACCCGATGATGTCACGCAGAGTCGTGTGCGGAGCCGTTCCATTGTGACGACCTCTTCTATGTGGGAGAGCTGAGGACAAAGGTTTCCTTGGAATGCTATGCATGGGGGTAATTCAAAGATGAGAAATCCACAGGCATATACTTTATCCACCAGAAAAAGTGTTACCGAAGGTAAGTAACTTGTTAAATTCTGCTATTGGGGATTTCATCGAACAGGTGACTGTAGGAAAGTAGAATCCGCTTTCATGGTTACCCCCACTTTTTGCTGGGATTATGCTGTTTTCAGAATAGTCTCACTGGGATCCTGCTAATCAGGACCCCAGTCACTGAGCTCTCAATTTGACTATGGTAAGTACTTTGGTACCTTCCCAATTTGCTACTTGTGCACAATAGTGGGCCCGATTTATATGTTGATGTAGAGGGAACTATAACAAAATGAGGGGGCACAGAGAAGACATGTAGCAAAGTAGGATCTGCTTTGCTGGTGTTATTCTGTATCTGATAGAGAATTCTAGCTGCAGATTCCTCACCTTTGAATTTGCCAGGTATCAGGCTGGATCCATAAACTTTTGTTGAACAATACTCCTTGCCTGCGACAGTGGGTGGCTCTATTCGGATTCACGTGATGTCATTGGCGTCATTAGCATCGTGTATGATGTTGCGGTGCCTATATAGTCGCCACCCAAGCGCTTGGACTTCAGTTCTTTTCTTTCCGCGGCAGTTCAGCGCCGATCCAGGAAGAGCTACCCCTCTGCCACTTTTTGGCAGGATTTTTCTCGATTTTTGTCAACATTTAAGATTTTCTCTGACTTCGTGTTCGAGGGATGTCTTCGAGGAAGACAGGTTTCAAACAGGACTTGTTCTCGCGTGATGTCGTTTAACGATCCCCACCGCATATGTCATAGGTCTCTCGAGCGCAACCACGACACAAAGTTGTGTTCAGACTGTCGGGCGATGGCTCCAAAGACCTTGAGGGAGCAGGCGATTCAGTTACTCGTGGTCCGGCAATCAACACCGTCCAACGAGACTCCGAGGAGGTCACGGTCCTGATCGAAGAAGAGGAGGTCCCTGGACCGCTACCGGAGCTCTAAGTCCTCCTCCTCCCATTCGAGATCCTCCTAACACTCGGTGAAGAGGCATAAGAAGAAGAAGAAGTCCAAGCAGACTTAGACTTCACCTCAACTGGCATCCATCATCAAGAGACGTAAGGAGCACCAATGCTCTCGGCATGGTTCCATGGAGCCAGAGCCGACTTTGCCAGAGTCTTCCCCCCTTTCTGGGATCCGGAGCAACTCCATCTCAAATAAAAGAGTTTTAAGAGGCCATGCACTGCGTATTTCAGTGGAATGACCCCGATGGTGAGCCTTCGGGCCCCGCAGGGTCTGAAAGGACCCCATTGGCTTCAACGCCATTTGCTCCGGTCACAATGCCAGTTGGGCCTCAGGGATCCGATCCCGGATCTGGTTCAATGCCGGTTGTGCAACCTTCCCCGGCATCGGATCCGAAGTTGGTGCCTGTGACGTCACTGATGCATGTCGGTGGCGCAAGCCCCAAACTCATCCCCAATGACGCGGAGCCAGAACGGCATTGATCAACGCTGACTCTGACATTGACAGAACCCAGAGGTTCTATGTTGTTCCCTGAGCACTTGGAGGATGTGCTAGGCTCAGGAGAGGATTGGGAGGGGTCTGGGGACCCTCTTGAATCCCAGCAAGTGTTTGAGGAGAATTTGAACTGGTATGGGGAGGCCAGTGGACTGGATACTTATCCAGATACTGGCATGCGGCTACGGAGGAGGGGGCATACTATGCCAAGGTGGTTAAGAGGGCAGTCAAGTGCCTTGGACTGAAGCTGCCCTTGGTGCAGGTCATGACTAAACTCCTGACTGAGGTGCTTCAACATCGGGCTTCCACTTTCGAACCCTTGCTGCCCTTTGATGAGGCACTTACAGACATTCTTCTACGAACATGGTCCAAACCTAGCTGAGGGGCTCATGTGAATAGGACGATTGCACGTTGCCATCGCCCAGCACAGGGTGACCCTAAGAGCCTCAGACAACACCCCACCCCAGAGAGTTTGGAGGTGCAGGTCTCTATGTCCCAAGGTACATTCCCTTCTACCCCTCGGGATAGGGAATCTAAAAGGCTGCATTCATTAAAAAAGAAGTTGTTTTTTTCCTCCAGCCTGGCACTGCGGTCGGTAAATACTGCATGCTTATTGGGCCATTTCTCCCATTCCCTTTAGGAGACAGTTGCGCAAGTGGTGCCACAAGTCCCAGAGGAGGCCTGGCTGTGCTCTCCGAAGCTGTCAAGGATGGGAGATATGCGGCAAAATTCACCATACGGTGTGTCCTAGATACAACCGATTTGCATGGGTAGATCGATTTCAACACCGGTGGCCTTGAGCCGCCATGCCTGGCATCGAACAACTGGCTTATCAGGCGATGTCCTAGCCAAAATTTATGTAAAGTCCCTTTGATGGAACCTGCCTTTTTTGGGGAAGAAGCAGGCTCAGGTTTGAGGACTCTCAAGGCACGACCAGATCCTTGGGACTCTCCTCCACCCCCTGTGGCCAATTTTCTTTTTGCCCCTTTCATGGCAACGAACGGGGTTTCCAGCCACGTCAGCCCTATCCCAGCAACGGTCCCGCACGGACTGCCCAAGCAGTGCGAGGACATGGACGCAGTGGATTTTGATCTCGGAATGGAGACCAGAAGTCGTCAACCACACTGCCCCCAACAGCCACAGCCTCCAAGCTCTACTAGGCTGATTCGGCAGGACCACACTTCTTCAATTGGTGGGAGAATTTGTCATCATCTCCGCCACTGGAGAACCATACATTGGACAAGTGGGTCTTGCAAATATTCCTGAATCATGAACGGTTAACAGAGGATCATTTAAAGTTGCTCCAAGATGAAGTTACGCCTCTATAGGCCAATGGGAGCCATAGAAAGGGTCCCAGTTTCCGAAGTATGCAGTGGCTGTTATTCCTGCTACTTTATGATTCTGAAGAAGAATGAGAGGCTACGGCCCATTTTAGATCTTTCAACCGTTAGGGGTGTCACTTTTCCCCTACCACGACGACTGGCTGTTGAAGATGTCCACGCCCAGACCGTCGCGTCCCACATTCAGACTACAGCGAACCTTCTGCATTTACTGGGGTTCTCTATAAACATGCCAAAGCCACACCTGACTCCTTCTCAGATGCTCCCTTTCATCAGATTTGTTCTGGACACAGTACAGTTTTGGGCTTATCCTCCCGAGTAGCGAGTCTAGGATATTCAGGCTCTGATATTTCAGCCTCTATCCTGGATTTCGGTGAGACTGACTCTGAGGCTGTTGGGCCTCAATGCCTCCTGCATCCTGTTAGTAAGACTCGCAAGATGGCATATGCAGGCTCTGCAGTGGGACTTAAAGTTCCAATGGGCACAGCATTGGGGAAATCTCACCGACATAGTTCAGATCTCGGAAGGAACTGCAAAAGATCTGTAGTGGTGGTTAACGAACTGTGATTGGGTCAACAGCAAACCTCTCTACTTTCCCAAACCAGATCTCCCAGTCGTGAATAAGTGCCTAGTATAAGGTACTAAGGTACTCAGGGCCTAGTTACACCAGGGTCTCCCATGGGCTGCAGAATAAATTATGCCACCCATGAGAGACCACTCAAACTGGGACTTCAGGCCTGCCATTGCAGCCTGAGGGGAACTGGTGCTAGCACCACTTACAACAGATATAAGTTTCGTTATTGCTGAGGTCACTGCACTTTACTTTTTAAAGTCGATTTCGGCTCTAATACTGAAAGAAATATGATATATCCAGTTCTCCATTCCCAATATTAATGATCTCGGTATCTTTTTGTTCATTACATTATCTTGTATTCTTTACTTTCCAATTGTGGGTACATCTTGAACTTAACAAGCACGTTTCAGGGCCTTGCCTACTTATTGTGCCACAGCTATTAGGGGGTTGAGCAGAGGTTTTGTCAACACTGTGTTTTGATGTAAACATATTGCGTTTATTGGATTTGGAAGGGGCAACCCCCTCCTAAATGAATGAACCTGTCTCTGAAAATGCTTTCAGAAAGAACCTGAACAAGAGGAAACAGAAGAGGAAGAAGAATCAGGGGTGGCACAGTAGTTTTTCATTGGGCATCAGCTATCACCCCTCTTCACTCAATATTACCTACTAAGACGTTGTGTGTGTTTACCTGAGGCTATCTTCAATGAAATGTGTACTAAAGGTGGCAACTAATACTTGCCAGCATGCAATTGTTCTGATTTTTGCAATCATTATTGCAAAGCGAATGCCTATTGTACAAAATTGGAGTTTTAGGTGAGGGATGTGAGAACCTACTTAAAAAAAATAATCACAGTCCTTGTCAGGATGAACCACGAAAGTCATTAAATAAACCTGTACTTAACCCTGACACAAAAGAGTCAGACATTACTTAAAGGCAATGTATAAAATTGTGGAGTACATTGCTAAAGTAAAGAGGAAGTCTGTTCCCAAAAGGAGTCTGTCAAGATGGATCATCCTTTGTTGTAAGATCTGCTATGCTATGATGCCCTAGGAGCCACTGTAAGGTGTTCATGATCATTCTACTAGAGCTAAATCTTCTAGCTCTGCTTTAGCTAAAAACATCCCTATAGCAGATGTTTGTAAAGCATCAACTTGCGATTTCCTTCACACTTTTGCAAAACAGCATTGTTTAGATTCTGGCGTGCGGGTGACGGTCACTTCACTCATTCTGTTTTACAGGATTTCTTGGTATGGACAGACATGACCCCACCTCAGAGTGTGGGACTGCTTGGGTATTCTATAAAAAATGTGAGGTATGTGCAAGTAGATGTATCCATCCGCAGAGCAATTTACTTATCGTTGTTAATGCTTTTTATGGTGGAAACAGTATCTACCTGTGAACTCCTCACCGACCCACCCTACTCCCCGTTGCTTGACTGTATATACTAAACGTATCTGTTTATGTATATTAACTTGTGTATCTATTTTGATATGTGAATATTTGTTTTTGAGATTGGAAATTATAATGGCAGTGGAGATGTTAGTTGCATCCATCCCCCTCGAAGGCATGTAAAAAATGGGTGGAAACTGACCTCAGCATGCCGATGGGGGCTTCTTATGGCTCTAATGACATCACGTGGTGCTGTATGCAGAGCCATGGACGCTCCTTTCATTAAATGCTGGCACATGGGGATATTCAAAAGGTGAGGAATCCACAGGTAGCTAATATATCGACCAGAAAAAGCATTACCAAAAGGTAAGTTACTTTTCTGATGGATACATCTGCCTGTTGATTCCTCACCTTTTGAATTACCCCATGGGCAGCGTTCCACAGAAAATGTTCTTCATAGCTGTACCATTCCAACGAGGATGACAAAACAATAGTAGGGCTCCGATCGTGACTCCGTATGACATAATCAGAGCTATAAGAAGATCTCGTCAGCGTGCTGACGTCAGTTCCCTTTTTTCTGCGCCCTCGACGCATTACGGTTTTTCTAGGACTCTCCATTTCTTTGAAGTCTACTTTGTTACACTTGCTTGTTAACTGTTTCTGCACAAAGGCTACTCAGAAGAAGCCTGGTTTTAAACCCTGTAGGGATTGTGGGGGCCATATGTCAGTCACGGAAACCTATGGAACCTGCCTCTGGTGCCGTTTGCGTGACCACAACGTTGAAGGATGCTCATGGTGTCGTCAGAGAAATCCGAATGTTCTTAAAGAAAGGGAGGCGAAGTTGTTTATGGCCCAGGAGAGGAAGGAGAAGAGAGGTTGGAAGAGGAATAAGTTGAGGTCGAAGTCACTGACTCTACACACCTCGAGGTCATCCCAAAAACATAGGAAGAAGCGGCATCATGTGGTCAAGCGTCGCCCTTCAAAGGACAAGTCATCAAAATCGGTATCCCCAGTCCAGCGGTGTCATAGGAAGGATGACATATTGTCTTCTCCTTCACCGCAGGTGACTCCAGTCTATTCACCAATAACGAGGGGCTCTCCAGCACCCAGGTAATCAACTCCTGTGCCTCTCATTTCACCTATCCCAGATCCAGTGTCTCCAGCGTTGCAGCCAGAACCCGCATCATAACCTCGGCTTATGCCAGACCAGGTGGCTCCGGATCCGTACCTGCCTTTCCCAGGTGCGGATTGGTTGCATTTTCCTAATGCGATGTATGGCATGTTTGCTAGGGCTGTTAACCCATCTGGCACGCTTGGTGGCCCTGTGGGACCTCTTTCTTATCATTTGGTTCTCCCCCATCATTATACCCAAACACGCTTCATACCCTTCATGCCGAAGGCTCCATCTTGGGCTCCCCCGACGCCAATGTTCTTGACGTCGATTCCATCCCGGGGAGGAAGGATGAACTACTCTCCCACACCGTCTCGACTAAACTGCTTCCTTTGACGCCATTTCCGAGTTCACCGGCGCCACGTCTGGTGCACCCGACACCAATTTCTAAGTTGCAAAGAAGGAGTGAGGCTCAGAGGCTTCTGGAAGGGGAGGAATTCCAGGAACAGCAGAAGCAAGCTGAGAAAGGAGAGATTCTTGACACTGTAGATGGCTTTGAAGGTCTCCAGAAGGCAAGTGGGCTGGACACTTCACCAGAATGGTAGCTCTTTTCTCCCAAGCCTCTTCCTTCTCAGAAGGGGGCCTCATACCATTTGGTTATAAGGAAGGCTCCTGACCTTCTGGATCAACAGTTGCCCATTGCAGAAGGCAGGTCTAACATTCTTACTGAGGTTTTGCACTCTCCTTTATCAGCAGTGGAGCATTTGCTTCCGTTCAACAAAGCTATGATTGAACCAATTTTGGAGATTTGGTAGAAGCCAATGTCTGCACCAGCAGTGTCCAGAATGGTGGCAAGGCCTTATAAGACTGCACCTTGGGAGTTTGCCTTGTTATCTTCTCATCCTTCAATGGAAAGATTGGTGGATCAAGCTCAATGTTCCTCTAATCAGTCGGCAGGTTCCTTTCCCTTCACTCCAGGGGATGGGGATTCCAAGAAGCTGGAACAGTCTGCTAAGAAATTGTTTTCATCAGCTAGCATTGCTTTGAAATGTACTAATGCTGCTTTCCTGTTAGGGCGGTCGATCCATGCTTTGATGGACAGAGCTAAGGAGGTTGCTCCTAAGCTACCAGAAGATGATCTGGGTCACTTCATGAAGGTGCTGGCTGATACCCGGGTGGCAGCTAGTCAGGTGATACAGTCGGGTCTTGAAACAGCGGACTCAGTTGCCAGGGTGAAGGGCTCTTCGATGGTAACCAGGAAGCACGCCTGGTTGAGAGGATCTGGATTCTCTCCGGACGTTCAAGCCAGGCTGCTGGATCTTCCCTTCGATGGGTCCAGGCTCTTTGGGGCAAATGCAAACTCAGCTCTGCAACGTTTTATGGATAACAAGGCTACCACTAACTCTTTAGGCTTGCAGTCCCAGACTAGGGCTTTTGGATACAGGAGACTTCGGGGCTTTGGGAAGGCGGCTCCATTTCAAGGCCAGCAGCAGCAACAGAACCTTCTGCATGAGTCATACAGAGGGAAGAAAAGAGGTTGTCTGCGAGGGGTCACTCGCCAACAGGTCTCTTCCTCCTCCTCCTCCTCCTCCTCCTCCTCCTCCTCCTCCTCCTCCCCTGTCCCCCCCACTGGTTCCTCAGGGAAGCAGCTCTAGATCCTCTATCTTGGAGCATGTTGGACCCGTAGGAGGCTGGTTGTCCCATTTTGTTCAAAATTGGAAATCTGTTACATCAGCTCTTTGGGTGCTAAATCTTGTTGAAAATGGGTATGCCCTCCCTTTCCAGAGGTTACCTCCTCCTTTTCCTTCCTGCCAGGGCTAGTGTTTGGAGGACCATCTGTTGTTCCTGCAGGAGGAGGAGGTTCCGGAGCAGGATAGGGGTCAGGGATGCTACTATCTGTATTTCCTGATTCCAAAAACGGACAGTCAATTGAGGCCTATCCCATACCTCAGGATCTTGTATTTTTACCTCAAGCAGGAGAAGTTCAAGATGTTAAACCTAGCTCAGGTTCTTCAGGTGCTGCAGCAGGAAGACTGGATGGTGTCAATGGATTCACAGACTGTGTATTTTCACATTTCCATCCTGAAGTCGCATCAGAAGTATCTCCATTTTACGACGGGCTCTCAACACTACCAGTTTGCGATCTTTCCGTTCGGTTTTACATCCGCTCCACGAGTCTTCACAAAGGTGATGGCGGTGGTAGTGTCACATCTCAGGAGGTCGAGGATTCCCACTTTCCCCTGTCTGGATGCCTGGCTGCTCAAAGCGAAGCCACCAGAGATGGTGCTGCATCATTCTCAAGTAACAACATGACTGTTGTTCGACTGGTAGATACAGTATCTGCCTGTGGATTCCTCACTGACCCACCCGACTACCCGTTGTACACTCTGATATACCTGAGTTTATGCATTCTTACGTATATTTATATTTGTATTTATATTGGGTTTTTGATACCTTTGCTTCGCAGTATGTGTGCAGTTCTGATTTGTATGTACTATGTACACTGTATATATGTATATTTGTTGTCATTGGTCCGTCCGGGTGCCTAGAAGGCACGGAAAAAAGGGCTGAACTGATGTCATCACGCCGACGTAGGCCTAATAAGGAGTCGGTGACGTCAGACGGAGTCGCGCGCGATGCCGCGTTCCTATGACGTCGTCCACGCCGGCGTGCTACGAAGATTTTTCCGAACGTTGCTGACGCAAGGGGGATATTCACAAGGTGAGGAATCCACAGGCAGATACTTTATCTACCAGAAAAAGCGTTACCGAAGTTAAGTAACTTGTTCTTCTGGGACAAGATTTTGTCACTCTTTGGAGGAAGTGGTCATACCTTAGGGTAGCACCTTGAATCCCATTGGTAAGGAGGCCCCCTGCTTGACGCCCAGGAACACTGAACAAATATGAAAGCGATGCATGGCAACTCAGATCCCTCCCTAGAAAAATCACGAGGAGAAGGACTGTCTTGCTAGAACCCCTGGTGTTCACCCCAAGAGAACTGCACTCATAAGAACTGCACCTTCTGCACACTTTGAAACTAAAGGCATAAGGACTTTGCCTTGCTTCAAAAGGATTAAGGAGGGACTCCCTGAAAGCATAACGTACAAATGAGCAACAAGAGATCTGCTCTCTGAGGAAGCAAGGAGAAGAAGGTCTGCCGATCTTGAATCCTGATCAGCACCCAAAGGACTACACTCTGACGGGCTGCACCTGCTGCGCAATCTGGAACTACAGCAGTAAGGTCTTTGACTGGCTTCAAAAGGATAAGGGAGTGGACTCCTAAAAGCTACAGGTTAACAGAGCCCACCTGCACCATCTCCATCAAGAGGTTCCCATACTGGAGTACATCCAGTGGACTTTAAAAGATTCACCAGGGGCATTGTGAGAATTGTAGTCTCAACATCTGAAGGACGATTTCAGAGCTTCTAGACCCTTGGATTGGTGTTCTATTGGACACTTTGAACCCAAAAAATATACTTCAGGGAGGAGTTCCAGATGTTTGTAGAAGTTTGGAGCAATATTTTTAAAATGCTCCCTAAGTTGACCCGGTGCATTGTAGGAGTTGTAGTCCCAGACCCCAAGAGGCAAACCAGGGCACCTGAACCATTGGCTCGTGCTGTGGACCACTTTCCTGCATCAAGAAACATTTCTGGAAGTAAGTGTAAAGAATTATTGACTTTGTCCCAGTCCAGCACGACATTTTTTAACCCTTTGAGCACTATTTGCTTCTAAGCACTAGTTTCTTTTTTAATCTTTAAAAAATCATATCTCTGGTTCTCTACATTGGATTTCTGTCATTGTGCTTTCAGTTTAGTCACACAAATATTACTATTTTACTACACTCGTGTTAGATTTTTATTTTGTGTGATGTGTCTTACTTATTTGATGTATTGGTGTTTTAAAATGCTTTACACCCTGTCTCCTTAGTTAAGCCTGCCTGCTCGTTTCCAGCTGCCAAGGGTTGAATAAGTTAATAATTTATTGAGACCTTGTCGGAACCTTTTATTGTGTTTGAGGCCATATTACTAGTGGCAGGTCCCTACTTATCACTACTAATAAACCATTTTCCAACACCAACCTTTAAAAAGTGAGAGAGCCGTATAGTATCTGATGGTAGAGCCAAAGCTGCTTCTAGACTGTCAAAGTTTACCAAGCCAAGTCAGAGTGACATACTAACTGGCCTTGTATGACTGGGTGACCATCACTCATTTTCCCTTCCCAGAAATGCTATGCAAGGCCTGATGGACTAGGGCAGTAAAAACAAAAGATATCCCTGACACACGGAGAAAACTCCTCACCAGTCATCGCCATAACTTTTTTGTTTTACTAAACAAAACAGACACTTTGGGTGTTTTTTTTTTTAGAAAACTAAAAGTATACCAAACAGTGCTAAAAACATGGTGCCTACTTGACTTTCTACTATGCCTACAATGCATCTGCCACACTGGTGAATGCCCTGTGTGCAGTGAGATTCTCTCAGAGCAGGCAAGAATCTCAAAAGGCTATCCTCTGTTTGTGGAGGTTAAGGCATGAACTGGGGAAACAACCTTTACAACGCAACTTTTACCACGCAGTGCCTTTACGACGCAACTTTTACAACGCAAACCATTACAACGCATTGCGCTGGGGGGAGCTCTAGGATAGGGAATAGGTTTAATTTACTGTCCAACACCTTCCCTACTATCCACGGGGACTGGAGTTGGAATAGTAAATTAAACTATTCACTATCCAGCGCCCCAAAGCACTATGCGTTGTAATGGTATGCGTTGTAAAACTCGCGTTGTAAAAGCATGCGATGTAAAAGCATGCGTTGTAATGTCATACATCCCATGAACTGACTTTACATGTTTGTGGGCCACTCTGCGACATCAAAATCAGGCCCTATTACATCTTTTTCTGGAGTAATTGTTGTTGTGTTTGCTCATATGTTTTCTTTTCTTATTTCCTTCCCTCCCTATCCACTAGGCCAGACCATATACAGCTTCTTCTCAAAACTCGGTAGGTGATTTTACTTTCTGTTACTTCTGTATTTGTGTGGATCCAAATCCGTGCTGTTGGACAGGTTGTTTTATAAGGGTCACCTCTGCACAGTTTTCTGAAAGGATGTTGGTTCAGTGATTCAACTTGTTACATCCTTTCGGGGGTGATCTGAATTGTACCAGTTACTTGCATATAATTCAGATACAGGTATACAGAAACTCCCAAGCGGCATATCATTTCATTAGAGTAGTCCATCTCAAATGTATGAAAAATATATCCAGCACTAGTCGATTTAAGGTAGTCAATATGGAGGAAGTTAAGGGCTCATTGATGGACAAATGTGCATATAAGAGGCTGGAGATGTAAACGAACCCTTGGTAAACAGAAGGGGATCACAGCATGAATCTGTTTATTTCTACTACTCCTCATCCACCTCCACTAGATGAAAAAAGGCCGAGGCAGTGCACCAAGACCCACAGTGTGATTACTGACCTGGCCCTCCCATCAGGCACCAAAAAGGCTCTGATGTGAAGATTTGGGTGGAAGCAGATCTGTTGCTCCACCGGTCAGCTCCACCGGGGTAGTTAAAAAACACAGGCGGATTCTGTTGATTCATATTTTCGCCAGAAACGTACCCGCCATTGCTGATGACCAATAGTGGTGCCTGACACAGATTTCTGAAAATGAGCAAGAGTACAGAAAGAAAAGGTTACAATTTACATTCAAATTAGGGTACAGGGGGGAGATCAAAAGAGTTATAGACCACTTAGCAAAGGATTACTTTAGTGAAAGTAAGATTTAAACATAGCTAGACTAGGAGACTATGAAGAAAACTACTAACAATAATCATAATCGAAATAATAATCATAACCTTGATGGTGATATGAAATGCTGTCTTTGTCTTCTTCTTCTTCATCTTCTTCTTATTTTTATTATAATTATCATTTTAATAGTAGTAGTAGTAGTAGTAGTAGTACCACTGTTAGTAGTAGTAGTATTAGTATTATTATAACATGAATTTTATTTAAATGACGTTTTCTTTTTTATCGTTGATCATCTTTAGTATGATGTTGACAGAAACAATGCTGTTTGTGACATTGCCCGTCTGTTTTCTCCATCCCTTTTCCTCAGGGTGACATCGACTCCTCCTCTGCACAGACCGTAAGTAGTTCCATATTGAGGTTTCCACCTGTTCCACCAGATACCGTCAAAGAAATTCACACAATCGTTTCTATTGAAAATCTGCGACTTATATGTATGTTTGTCTTTCACAAGACTTCCCCAATGGCTTATTATGCAATCTGATTTACACACATGCAGGTAGATTCATCAAACATTTTTGCGAGCGAAAACGGTGCGAATCGCAAAAATCGGCCGTTTGCACCCGCAAAAATGGCATTTGAGATTCATCAATGGATCATGAACTCGCAATTTGAAAAATCGCAAATAATAGCGATTTTTGAAATTGCGATCGCATTTAAGGAATCTCAATTAGAGATTCCTTAAATGCTATTCATGAAACATTTAAAAATTGCGAATTCTCTATTTTTGGCCGCTATTTACCGTGAAGTCAAACCTCATGGTAAATAGCGGAAACTTAGAAAAATGCTCTTAAGTGCATTTTTCTAAGTTGTATGTTACACACACACATGTCCTTGGGACATGTGTGTGCGTAACACCAGCGTCCAATATCATTTCAGGGGTGCAACAGGGTGTCCTTTGGACACCCCTGCACTCTTGAAATCGCAAACTCAAAATGCGATTCGCTAATAGCGATTCGCACATTGATATGTCTTCCCATTCATTCCTATGGGCCTTTAGGAATGAATGGGGAGTTAGTCCTTATTTGCGATTAGCAATTAGCTAATTGCAAATAAGGAAGCTGTAGGAATCGCAAAATAAATTGCGATTTGGACATGAATCTCGTTTTGTGAGTCTGTAATAGCGATTCCTTAATAATCGCTATTACAGACTCGCAAAACGGGACTTTGATGAATCTATATGATGGATCCCACTAGTACAGCTTCCATCACATTGAAGAGACCACATGCTCTCTCTTATGGGAAAAGATCCTTCGATGCTTCTAACAAACCGGGGAATGGAATCAGCTGCAGCTCTGGTTTGGCTTGACAGATGTCACTGCATGTTGTTTCCCTTTGACCATCTGCGTTTTAACAAACCTCAGCTACCTTAAATTTTAGCATGTGACCCTATTGCTATACGTCATAGCCCGTCAGTACAAATGCCATTCTGGCATTGATTGCTCAATGTTATTTGGTACTGGTCAATCAGTGATAACAACGCGCAAAATCGATTTGTCACAGTATAAAGTCAGTCACCAGTGCAATACATACCGGTTACCGTCATCTGGTGTAGGGAATTTTTTGAAATATTGCCTTTTAATACTTTTTCCCATTGTTTAGTTGCCTCTCGTGACAGGGCTTAAGTTGTAAAATTATAAGTTTTGCTTAGGTGGCTGTGACCTGCGCTATCAACTATTTGGGGGGCAAAAACCAAGGCTGCTTAGTCTTGATTCCAACTCATGCCTCTTTCCTCATCATCATTAAGAATGCTTTACTCGACAACTTCATGTTATAAAAGTAAGCAGAGCATACAACAATACATTTCATTAACAATTTTTTTTTAAATTCAATATTTTTCTAAAAAAGCATTCCTAGTGTCAGCCAGGTAACCAAGGCTTAAAATACAAACAAAGCATTATATGTAACATTCAAAGTGCAAATGGGCAAACATGATCAAATACAAAAAGACTCCACTTATGTTGTTCCTGTGATCCATTAGACAAGCGAGCCCTGGGATACATATAGTGCAGGGACATTTTATAAAGTGCAGGGCGCTGAAGAGGCATACGCAGGGTAAAATAGTCCATATTTATAACATTCCTGGTATCAATCAAAATACTAAAACCCACTATACATACAATACAAAAAGTATTGTATAAAGTCCAATAGGCCAAACTCAATCAAATAAGATAATCCCTGTTTGTGACACATATTGGGCCTTATTGTAAGAACCTATAAAAACATATGACAATTTAAAACACCGTTTGTTTCCTGCACATAATGGCTCCTGTTAAAAAACTTGCAACCCCAAAACAGACCATAGGGGAAGATGACATTTGAAGGTACAATAGGGCTGGCCTAACTTGAACAAAGTGACAATCTCTGAGTAATGTTAATATACATTTCTTACGTAAAGAAACATAGTAATCAAAAAAGAACATAAAGTGAAGAATATCCTGTTCAGGGAAATTGTGCAAGGACAGAGTTCTAAGGTGCCCGGTTTAGAAAAGCCCTGAGCAACTGACAAAAGCTAGTGAGCCATTTGCAGACAAAATCTTGTTAAAACAAAACGATGGGAAGGTCTACAAACAATTAATGAATAAGGTTGGACTTGGTTATGTGTGGATAATGTAACATAGTGTCTTACCAATGGTTTTAACAACTCCTTTTCTTCCCTTAGTCCCTGGCGCTTGGACTAAAACTGAAGTTTGATATTTTTAATTGTGAGTTTGTCCATGGGTTTGGGACTGAGGAACAAGTCAGGGCAACCTAGCCAATTTGTCAGCTCCTTTAAATACCCAAACCAGGGAATATATATTTGGCTCTATCTAGTGCTAGACAATCAGTGATTATAATTTGGTTTAAATTTGTAATGGCACTTGCCCATACTCTCAGCCAGCACATTAACGGGGCCACTGCAATCTGGTCTGATATGCAACCCAACCCTAGTTCTTCGTGTATCATTTATGCAGCAGTAGAATGCGGAACTGCCACAACCCTACGTAAGAACTTATCTTCCTCCTGCTGAATGTCCTTTCCTTCTTTATATCCCCAGATGTCACTGCCATGGGTTGCCATGGGAATACATTTTTCCTTATATATCTTTGTCAGGGCCACAATGGGTTTAGGGCCAGATGTAGGTAGGCATTTACCGGTCGGTACCGGCCGAATTCGGCCGTTACCGACCGGTAAATGCAATTTGAGATGTAGGGCCCTGTATTTTACAGAATCAGTAAATTTACCGATCGGTAAATTTACCGATTCTGTAAAATACCGAGTCGGTATTTTTACCGAATCGGTAAAATTGATATGTAGGTGGGACTCTTCTGAGTCCCACAAGCATTAAAAAATCGGTATTTTACCATCAAATCCTATTTGATGGTAAAATACCGATTCCGGTGTGCATGCACATGTGTGCATGCACACCTGTGCCATATGACAGGCAGACCTGCCCTTAGGGCAGGTATGCCTGCCACATGGCACCCGAACCCATTTTGGGGGTGCTAGAGGGTGTCAAAGTTGGAGTTTCGATCTCACCGTAGCGAACACCGGTTGTCCGTGTCGCCTTGGTTTTGTGACTGCAGAAAGTACGTGGAATTTAAGCCACGTGTGTCCTACGCTTGCCTTATCCAAGTGGACTCTTTGCGTTTATATTAAGGAAGAATTCCTTGCCCTGGGGTCAGACAGTGATTTCTGCCCCACCCCCACACCCTTATGTGGGTGGGTGTGTATGTGGGCTGCCAACACCTGTCCGAGAACTTACGAGGACCTACAAGGATAGAGTACCCATTGTCCTGATGAAGCCTACATCATCTGGCTGAAACGCGACCGCGACTGCGTCGGCACCTTTTGCTTCAATTGGAGTCCCTTGTTACCAAGAAATACGTTGTTTGATTTTTTTCTGATTGGCACCTATACAAATATAGATAGGGTTTATTCTGTAACCCCCAGGTGCTTTACTCTTAGGACTACCACTGTGTTGTGCTCTCCTTATAAATTAAGTGGAGACACCGATCCGAATTAGGATATATATATATATATATATATATATACTTTGTATATATATTTTTTGTTTTGTTTAGGGTACATAGAAACGTGACATTGTAAATGTGATGTATATTTGTATATATGTATATGTGATATTTTGTAGATAGACTGTCGGTTGTTGTGCTCCCCTTGATGTCCGCTCATATGTGTGTTGATGAATTTATATATGTAATTCTTTCATGTTTAATTTCTGTGTCACAAGAGAATTAATTGTTTCTTGTTTGAAAATTAAATTTGGATCAATCCCTTCGGTACCCTTTGTTGCTATTTTCTCATCTTAGGATGTCTCCTGCTCAGGTATGGGAGGGTTAAATGGGCAGAACCCCTGACCATTTTTTGCTAGAGGGTGTCAAAGTGACACCCCCTGCACCCTTGTGAAATTCGGTATTTACCGATTCGGTAATTACCAAATCGGTAATGCCCATTCATTCCTATGGGCTTCAAAGCCCATAGGAATGAATGGGCTTTATCGGTCGGTATTTACCGAATCGGTAAATACCGAATTTTACCGATTCGGTAAATGCACATCTGTATTTACCTACATCTCGGTACTTCTATTTTACCACTTCTTAAATACCGAATCGGTATGATTCGGTATTTAAGAGGTGGTAAAATAAAATTACCTACATCTGGCCCTTAGTGCTTAGTTTTTTAGCAAAATTTAGTGTGGCCCCTGTAGCCCTTGCGAGGGTATTCTTTGTATGTGTAATTTGTGGGCACCATGATGCACGTTCATCAAAAAGTACCCTCAAGTAGAAAAAAGTTGGAACCTTTGTTAAATCTATCCCTTTGCAATAAAATGTGGTCTTTTTTTTAGACTTTCCAGGGCCAATAGACATAGTGTGCGATTTCTTACAATGTATTGAAAGATCTAGGGAACCTCTAAAAGCTATAAAAGCATCTAAAAGTGATTGGAGACCCACTGCCGTTCTAGCTAATATGACTGTGTCATCCGCATATAAAAGTGCGGGGATCATCTTATTGCCAAATCTAGGAATATCTTTGCAACTGGCTATTAAAGAATCTCCTTAAATATTTATGTATTGTGTGAATAAGAGAGGGGCAAGGATACAACCTTGGCGTACCCCTCTTTTCACATCCCAGGTGGCTGTCAAATCCCCATTACTGTTTTATCTGACAGCTGCTGTGTTATTCTTGTGGATAGAGTGTAGGAAGCGCACAAGCTCTGGTTCAAGACCCATATCTCTTAGGAAAGACCACAACTTTGATCTGTTAACACAATCAAAGGCTTGCGTCAGGTCCATGAATGCCAAATGTATAGTTCCTTCTTTGGCAATGGTGTACTTCCCTATCGCTAAGTGTAAATTTAGACATTGGTCCAAGGTCCCTTTACCAGGCCTAAAGCCATATTGCAGGTTGGAAATAACATTTCGGCCATTCAACCATATCGTTACGCGATTTAGTACGACTTTCCCCATCATTTTGGCTGCAGAATCTAAAAGTGAGATTGTCCTATAACATGTAGGCTCATCCCTTGCACCCTTTTTAAAAATAGGAACAATGACTGCTTTCCCCCATGATATTGGGTATCCATGTGAGCATTTAGCATTAAAAACATTTGTTAAAATGCTAGCCCATACATTTGGAACCTGTTTGTATAGATCGGCCGGTACCCCATCGGGGCCTGGGGCCTTTCCGCCACTTGTAGTTGCAATGGCTTCAAAAACCTCCTCTACACTAAAGTGGAGTGGTGTGCTAGTTTGTCCACCTTCCCTATACTCCTTTGTTTCTCCCAGGTTTACATCGCTGAAAATATTTCCGAAATGCGATACCCATTTAACTGCAGGGATTAAACAGTCAGTGTTAGAGTTAGGAATTTCGGACAGAAAGGGGCTGTTAACTACCGACCAGAAGTTCGAGCTGTCTTTCAGTATGGTAGCCTGTTGTAGGGCATCCCAGGCTTGTTCTTTTAGCTCCTTCTTCCTGTTATGGACTGCTATCTTATAAACCTTTCTTTTGTCCCTAATTTCTGTATTGTCTCTAGGGATATTTTTTAATGCCTGTATAAGCTCCCTATGAGTTGCTGAACATGCTCCATGAAACCATCTTACAGCCTTCGGGTGTCTGGTCCCACCTATAATTATGAGGTCAGATTGAATTTAGGCTGTTAAAATAGAGCTGCCCTGTATATCGGGGTCTACGCAGGACTCAATTTCAGGGGCACAAACTGTGTATAAATTATCTGGGGCTATCTTTTCCCACTTTAGCCTACGGGCCTGATCTATAGTGCTAATATTTATATTTGTCAAACAAGTAGAAGATTCTCCAGCTTCGGTGGCAGAAAATAGTATAGCAGCAGTAAGTGGATTATGGTCACTAAAACCTCAACAAG
Source organism: Lissotriton helveticus (assembly GCF_964261635.1). Lineage (NCBI taxonomy): Eukaryota > Metazoa > Chordata > Amphibia > Caudata > Salamandridae > Lissotriton > Lissotriton helveticus. Next base: position 110,476,882 of record NC_136070.1, on the reverse strand, counting down.
TAACCAATAAATCCTCAGTAAATTAAACTAGAGGAGCGGACAAAAGGATATAGTCAATAGTGCTAGATCTTCCATTTCCTACGTGAGTGGGTACTGGCACCATATTGTCAAATTGTTGGAGATAGCATAGATTTGGATTTTATAAAATGCCTTCGAGCAGATTACCTGAGGGCGTGTGCTCAAAATGATTTGATGAAAAATTTCCCCTGGTCCTGATTTATAAAACAATTTAAATGACATTGATGAATGTTAAAATCCCCTAGAATTATTATTTCATAATAAACTGGTTTAGCCTCCTCATAATATTCCAAGAAATCCTTTAAATCTTGTAGGTGTTCCAACTTATGCCCTCTGTAAAAGAGTTATAAATATTTATCACTAACACAGTGGTGCAATTCTTAAAAGACAGTTCAACTGCCAAAATATTCTGAGATTTACAATCAACCAAATGTGTTTTGCAAGAAAGTTTTAGTGAAAACATTAGCAGTAACCCCCTCTTGCTCTACCCATGTTCGACAGAATAGCACATTTGTGGAATGAAATGAAACCATCTAGATAAAAACAATATTTAACTTCGCAAGTTTCCTGAAGGGCGATGATATGATGCATTGAAAGAAAATTTTCCCAGCATGAATTCCCTCTTTTGGCTCTTATTCCCGCTATGTTCCATGAAAGAGCCTTATCATACTTGGCCACATAGGGATTTGGGATTGGGAGAGAATCTGGGACTGTAGTGATTATCTCAACATGATCCTGAGCCGCTGGTGTTTGGGCGTTTAGGGTCATGCTAATTGGGGAAATGCCCTGATCAGTTTTGTCTTCTGGCTCTAGTCAGTCGTTTTCATCCAGATTTTGGAAGCCTGCAAGGGGTTGGAATCTATTGCACATTAGTAGATTATTTTCTATATTCGTTTTAGCCACAGGCCTCCCTGGTTTTCGTAGTATGTGCCATTGCCATTGCATAAAGCCTTCGTGCTGACTTGGGGGGTAAAAGTACAGTAGTGAGACTACTCTTATTTGGGCGTCTGAACTTCTCCGGTATGCACAGCCTATTAACGTCTTGGCTTTCTCCGGGTCCTTGAAATGAACAACTATGCAATCCCCTACATCACTCTTCTGGCCATAATATTGTCAGATGATATTATTACATTTTTAGTGCACCAATTAGTCACTTTATGTATTAGATCCTGGGCGGTTTCCCTAGTTTCTTGGGAAAGAGAAAGAAGAACCTCTAGTAAAACTGCAACCAGCGGGGCAGATGCAGGGGGCAAATCAAGGGTGCTTTGATTCATGGGTTTGGGTATGTCATGATTAGGCTGATTGCGTGTGGGTAAAAGTGCCCTCTCAGGATCCAGGGGTCTTCAGACCTGGGCTACAGGTCCTGTTACCTCGGGTGCATTTGACTGACTTGGTCCACTAGGTATACCATTAGTTCCAAAAACATTAAAAACATTTAACCCCTTGGCTGCTGGGGTAATTTTTCTGCTGTGCTGGGGGGCGGGGGGGGGCGCGCACAGCGCCCCGGTGCTCATGACGAGCTCAGTTCGTCATGAGGCACAGTGCTCCTGTGCTCATGACGAGCTGAGCTTGTCATGGCCACACCTGTTTCCTCAGAATGCTCAGCACAGCAGGAGAACTATCCCAGCATGCGAGCTTTCTAAGGGCCATGACGTGGCTCATGACGAGCTGAGCTCGTCATGAGCATGGGAGGGGTTAAACATCAGCTAGGTGGGTCTGGTTGGGTTTGATTCTTATTTTGTAGTGGGATTTCTGCCCCTACCTCCTACCCCTGTTAGTTTTGGCTCACAGGTTGTAGCACATTTGTTACGATTGGTGATTAAATTGTGGACTAATTCCTCTACTTTTTCTATTTTTTGTGTTATTGGCGCTAAGAGGGTCTTTAACATTGATTCCAGCTTTGAAAATAAAGAGTCCAGTAACTGTCCTTGGCTCAAATCAGGTTGTGAGGATGGCTGTGTTTGCATTGGTAACCATGGGGATTTCCTTAAGGACTTATTATAGGCAGTTAGTTTTCTCTTTGGCGGTGGTAAGTCTGTGGCAGCTTCATTTATCTCTGGTGCTTTGTCGGATAAAATATTAGAAGACATGTTGTGTTCGCCAGAGATAAGTATTTGACTTGTTCATCTACAACTATTAGAGAATGAGCATGTGGCTTGGAGGGTATCTAAGTTCTTGAAAAAGGTCCTCAGGCTAAGGAAAAGTATGTCATTTGAGGTCTTGAAGGCCTCCCCTTGGGCGGTGAAGTGGGATTTGATATGTGTTACTATTTTATAAGGGGTAAACTTTCAATGTAATGTGAATTTGGTATTTTATCATTTTTTTAATCAATGAATTAAAAAAAATGTAACCTTACGTCTTCTGTATATGTTTTGTGCATTTATGGCTGTTATTATCATGGTCGAATAAAGTTTAATATTGACTGATTGATTGACTTGGAGGTGCAGAGATTTTTGAAACTGCTGGGAATTCTGGAAGGTTCATGTTAGCCATGGAATTCCCTTGTTTTCCAGCTTCTAAGGATAACCTTTGCTCGGTCAAAGCTATCTCGTGCGTAATTGCGTGGGCAGCTTTAGTCAGAAATTAATCAATTTTACCCCCCATGCAACCCATCGGGTCACCCCCCAGTATAGCGGGTGTTTTCCTTTTGCCCATTTCGGAAGTTAATGCACTAGAGCCCCCTGTCTCTGAATAAAGTCGTTATGGAGTGCTTGAATGTTCAAATAAAGTGTATGCTTAAAAGGTACCTTACTGTGTTGGCTGAATTTCATCCGGGGTCCAGTGCAACCCTGACTCTGCACGTCATATAATTGCCTGGTCATATGCTAGGCAATGTGAATGTCAGTCAGTATATAAAACTAACTTACTTCAGGCGCAGAGGCGGCACGCCGCGCGCATCACATATTTAATAATGTAAAACCGTCTTACTCCAATGATGCCGATGATGGCGCATTTCAAATTTGCTTTAAGCTGTGTGGCGCCGCAGCGGATGGCACGCGGCCCTTCAGTGTTGCTGTTTTGGGCGGGCTGCGGCCCCGGGATACTGATTGGGTAGGGGGCCGAGTTTGATCCTGCTAGGGATGGGCTGTGCTCTACTTCAGGCAGCATGTGCCTGTATTTTTTTCAGTATGCCACGCCTTGGCACACCAACGCACACGCCTTTCCTCGCCATTACTTATCACGGTACACAGCAGTTAGTTAGCCCGATGTCGAATGCAAGCAGCAGCATGCCTAGGCCGCCTTTTGAATAACGGCAGGCCAGTGCCCGGCCGCCCACCACCACCAGCAAACCGTAAGTAGTAACGCTTCTTTTTTTTATTTTGAGTGTGGTGGGTGGAGCATGTCTGCGACCGACGGTCACGGGCGTGGTAGGCGTAGGTTAGCTCTAACCCTGGGCGTTGTATGCATAGTCGCACTACGCGAAGCTACGCGAAGACGTTCTCGCACTACGCGAGCTTCGCGAGCGTGCGTAGTCGCTTGCTGGACCCGTACGCGAGCCATTTTTCTTGCTCGGGAGCGTGTTCTGCGTGTTCGGGGCGCTGTCTGCGTGCTCGGGGGATTGTAGCGTGCGACCTTACCCATGCGGCCATCTTGTTTTTTCAATTGTCCCGCCCACTCGCGTCCCCTATTTTCTCTTCCGGGTCGCGCATAACGTGTTCGCGTTGTGCACGTCATGTTCGGGAACACAACTACTTGTTCACGCTGACAAAGTTCGTGTTCGCGTGAAATGGCGCGCGAACTTACCCATGTGGACGCGATGGGCGCAGCCATCTTGTTTTTCACACTATATGCTATGGTTCTGGGCCTAGTTTTCTATCCACCTTTTATCTTTGCAATCCTTACTTATTTTCACAGTTTTTCTTACTTTTTTTACTTATCATCTATCTCTCTCTGTCCCTAAGTTTATATTTTGCATTTTATTTCTACTTTTCCACCTTTTTTTTTAACTTTTCTACTGTTTTACTTTACATCTTTATTTAAGCTCCTACTTCTTCCCCCTAACTTTTTTTCCTTTTGTTCTAACTTTTTTTCCACCTCCATCTCCACCCCAGAACCATGGCAAAGGGGAGCAGCAGAACCGGCTCGAAGGGCAAGGCGCCTGCGCCCAAGAGCCGGTTGCCTTGCGGCAGAATGCGACCTGCAGGGGTGCAGGCCCGGAAACTTTTCGGGGAGGCGGAGGTGGCCGCCCTGCTTTTTATCATCTAGCGCCACCTCCCCTTGACCTTGGCAGCAGGCGGCAGGCCAGGCTCCGGTTACCTGCCAGAGGAGCGTCACCGCCGGAGGGGGAAGGTGCGTCGGGCAGTCTTCCGCCGCACGGATATCCGGCGCACCCACCAGCAGCTGGCCCACCGGTGGGCAGACATTCTGGACAGGGAGCAGGACCTGTTGGACCTGCTAGGTGTCGAGGTCGTGGGGCTTGGTGAGTAGCTAGTAATATTAATTATATATATATATATATATATATATAGTAGTATAAGTATTGTGTATAATTCTTGGACGAATAAGTAACACGATTACTTGTGCACTTAGTTACTTTGCAGATCAATTCCGTCTCAAAATATTCTGTTACCGTATGACACAGGTGCTGCTCGCCACTTCTCTTACTGGTTTGTAACTGTGCGCTAGCTTGGGCTGGTGATTATTGATGTTAGAGTTTACTTTAGAGAACTGAAGTTAGTTAATGCTATTGCTAGAGTCTAGTCCTTACATTGTCCTTTAGTGAAATAGTGGTGGATGGATAGTATTAGTTAATATTTTTTTAACGGTCTGCATGACGCGGCGCCTCCTCTGTCACAGAATGCTTAGTTAGTTCTTATTTATCCCACCCCTCCATAGAACTGGTTTGAAGTTTGTTTACTGAGTGGTAGGCTTAGCAGCAAAAGCATTGTCACGTCAGTCAGTAGCAGTTCATATGACGCAAGCAACCAGCAATTTTGTGTATGCACACATTTATGCATGTGTCCTCCATCTCATCTATGCATGTTTGCGGGCAAAAATAAAATGGAAATGACGACTTACTGAACAATTGGCCCGGCTGGATTCTGGAATAGGTGGTGTAGGTCAGATGGTACTGGCTTTGTTAATATATTCTGCAATCAGAATGTTTACGGAACATTTGATTAGCGTTCTATAAGTAGACGGTCTGTGAATCCTGCAAGCCAGTAGTCATTTAGACTTCGAAGTCAATTTTATTGCAATTGTTGTTTCCTAAAATGTTTGAGAGGAATTTTGAATGATGTATTTGTTTCACAGCATTCAATGTTTCTCTTTCTTTATTATTTCTTACATGATCAGCACCACCCAGGGGCACGAAGACGGGGCCCGAGTCGGTGGGACAACCACCAGAGGAGCGCTCCTCTACCGAGGATCCTGCTGCTGGCCCCAGTAAGTCCTACAGTGCTTATATTATTATCAATTATATTTCCCTAACTTTTTAATGCACCTTATTTTTTCCAACCTATTAAGCCTCCTTCCTAATTAAATGTTAGCTAAGCCTTCTTTGGTCTTCAATTTGTTTTCCAAATTTTGGGTATCTCATGCCATCCCTGACTTTCAATTCCTTCAAACTGCCTCTGCCCGATGACTCTCTGTGATACTACTATTAGACTGTCTTTAGCTAAGCTTGCCCTGTTGGCCACTCTTTAGTTAAGGTATTCTTTGGAATAAAGCTGTGATAGAATAGCTGTAGCCACTGGGTCCCCTCCTGTCTTTTGCGTTGTCCTCTGTAATCTCTAGTCTTTGTCAATTCCCACCCCAAAAATGCGCAACCAGATGTTTGCCTACTAATTTTTGTTAGGTTATTATACTACTACTACTGTTGTGGTTATTCTCTGCACAGGCACATAACGAACTATGCACAAGAAAATAGGATGTTGGTGATAGGGAGGTTGGACCTTACTTACACCCTAGTCACAGAACTCAGTCAGAAGAACCCACAATTCAACGACAGTCTACCTACCTAAGTGTCTCAGTCATAGTCATTTGTCCCACTCCCGACTCCCACACGCAGATAGTTAGATATACCGAATGATTTTATTACACAACCCAGAACAGAACACCCTTTCACTCACTCACTCGTTTAAAACCAAAACACCCCAGACACTCAAAATATACCACAGAGTCTATGTGCAAGTTCAAAAACTTTATTTTTTTAATAACAAGCTTGGTATTGTTGTAACTTGTAAGTTGTTCCATGAAAAACATCCAGCTCCACAATGCAAAAAAAAGAAGATTAAATACTATACATTTGTGTACAACTAGTGCATGATAGAGAACTGTGGGAATTGTGGGAGACCCCTCACCGTTGAACGTATACTGGTTACACATGCATCTTTCCAAAGCTCTGCTAATCTCTGGTTCGTAGAAGGCAATCTTCTCATCTGCCTATGAGAAAAATGTTGCACGTTAGACAGTGAATACAACTATGCCAGTTTTTAGCAGTCATGCCAAAAAGTGTAACATTATGGATAAGCAAAAGGGATTAACAATACTTTAAGTAAGTAAGTCAACCTCATTAGTTGTATACAACACTCATGTGGCCTCAAAGGTGCCTTTCTTACTGTGCAACAAGCTGCGAGGTAACATGGGCAAAACAGTAGACCCGGATCATTCTAAAATGGTTACATGGCTCAGGCTAACTTTCCAAAGACTAGAGTAGGAGTAGAGATTAGATGACCCTAGGGACCATCTAACTGACTGCTGTACAGTAGTATGCAATTTGGACTAGTTAAACTTACAACGATTTATGCTGTATGTAACAGTTTTTTCAATCTTCCTTCCTGGTGAAGTACAACTAGTAAAATAGGGGAAGTTGTGCTGGCATCTCAAAAGGTGTACTTGCTTTTATAGGTGCACAATCACTACCAACGACCAGTGCCACTGCCGACGGGGCCAGCGGCGATACTAAAGCCATCCAGGAGGGGACAGTGGCTGCGGCACCTGCAGTAGCACCAGTGGGGGAGGAAACGTCAGCGGTGGTAAGTTATATTCATTACTTATTTGCATTACTAGGTGGAAGGGGAACATTTCTCTCACTGTGCTACGAGACCTATTCAGAAAGTATGAATTTGAAATTGTACTGGACAATATACAATGGTTGAAGAAGACACCCTTTGCAGCATTACCAGCGTGAGTTGAGTAAACAAGGCCTCTTCTTTCAGACTCCAACTCAGCTGTGAAAGTTATGCAGAAGACTAAAAGTCAGATCAGATGACCTTGAGGGATGTGTTGAACAAAAAGGGAAAGAAGTGAACTAGGGTGGAAGGAGGAGGGACGAAAGATGTAATAAGACTACCATAGAAGGATACTTTGGAAGGTTCATGCACGTGGCTGATATGAATCCAATGTATGGGTTGTTGAAGGGTGGGTAGAACTGGAAGGTGAAAGAGAAGATGCATGCCTGGTTGGGCAAAACAATATGGGTGCATGGATATAGTGGATAGCAAGAATCATGAGCGGAGTTTGTGTCAATGAAACCCAAGGCAAAGAAGGAGTGGACGCATGGGTGGTTGTTGGTGAAAGTGAAACCAGCTCAGGCGATAATAAAGAATGATAGACATTTATTTTTATTGGTTGTTTTCCCCCTAAATGTATTGTATTCATCATAGGTGGAGACTGTCACTGGAAGCAGAGTCTTACTTTGAAAATATAAAAGGAGATACAAAAAAGACTGGTGTTGTTCTTCTGTGTACTCAAGTCCACCCATAGTACTGGGGCAAGTATAATGCCAGAAAAAACTTCAACAAAAATTACAGGCAGGGGAAGCAGGAGGATAGATTAGATAGATACTAAAAGTTGCCATCTGGCTGGATGATGAGGAGGATTGGTAAGGTAAGTGTGAGTTGTTGCTCCACGTATAATAGCGCTGGGTGAAAGGCCGGCCTGTAAGTGTTGATGAAAGAAGAAATGGGGTATTACAAAATAAGTTAACTGAATGAAAACATAAAAATCAATTACGGTGTAGTGCCAAAAAGACAAGACTCGTGAGCAAGAAGATTTTCAGATTGAGGCTGCTTGGATACATTGATTAACTCTACTCTTCTAGTTGCACAGCAGTCATCGAAAAGAACAACAAGATAGGAGCCAGCACATAACAGTTACAGGACCACACCACAACACCGGGCCGTGAGTCTGCGGCCCAAACTCCATTGACCTACATTTTTCACAGTTTCAGACAAAAGGCATGTACAGCAACCCAGCATTTTCCAAAACAAGTGATTAAATCAATGCGCCAATGTCAATCAATCATACCACTATTCTATTCCACCACCGCACACACATGTAGCCTAGGTCTGCTGTGGTTCTTGTTGATTGGTTGTGTGTTTACCTTATTCCACTTCCAGAACATATTCCATCAATCATCTCAGATCAAACTGACTGACAGCGTGCAAAGATGGTATGGTGGTCATCATCATCATCCGGTGTGGCACGTGTATGTGTTCTCCAATAGACCACCAACAGCAACTCAGTCTGTAGTGAGTGACTACGATTAAGTCCAGACTGCACCTGCAGTAGTAGGAGTACAATTGGATACATATTATTAAACAACATGGAAACATTGACCATCACTGAGACACAAGTACTTTGTTATTATATTAAACTACTAGTATAGTTCTACTTCATGCACATTTGCTCTGAGTCAGCAAGCATCCAATGCAATGTATGGCATCATTCATTTCATATACCTGTCTTTCTCTTCTTTGTGGCTGTCAGATCACAGATGCAGCAGGGCCTTCTGAAAGTGATGACGAGTTTACTTTAATTTTGGAGCCCTTCTCAATTTCTGACATTGAAGAGTTGTGTATGCCTGCAGACAGAGGTGTAGCCTTAAGACAGTGATGCATTTCAGATTGGAAACAAAACAGAAGATGGCTATAGTCGCGTATGTTTCACTTGTTATGGAGGGACTGTTAGAGGCTACTTTTTTTGCACTATTGTCCATCTCCATCCAATGTATGGCAAGATGGAAATGTATTTAGGGTGAGTCGGGAAGATGGAGCAGGACTCTGATGAGTGGAGTGCACAGTAAATGCTCAGATGTGCAACTCCAATAGGTAATTAAAAGAGAAAGGAAGATGGTGTTGGTTTTGAAGTTTGAACCAGAAAGACAGATACACACAAATAAAGGAAGTGAGAATGTAACAATTTAAAAGCCTAGTTGTCAGGGAAAAGGAGCTCGTCCTCAAACCCTGGTGGTTCTTCTGACAGAAGTAGGTCATGTAACCCACTAGTTATGTCTTCCAACTCGCTCTCCTCTTCCAGCTGTGATTCACTTATTTTTTAGTCTGGTGGTATGAAGTGCTGATTCATTTTGATCATGGTTAACCTCTTCACGCTTTTGGGCGAGAGACTGGTCCTTTTCACAGTTACAATGGCACCAGCAGCACTGAAAACATGCTCAGAAGAGACACTTGCAACAGGGCAAGCTAGATACGTTATCGCCAGCCTGCTGAGCACTGGCCATTGGTTTCTTGTCGTATACCAATACACCAATCGGCTTTGATCCATGAACACCTCTGTTGTGTCATCCATATAGGCCTGGACCAACCGCTCAATGTTCAGTGGTGCTCGGGTTTGCTCATCCTCTTTTTGCTTTGCGACTGCAACGGACTTACCCATCCCTTTCTGTAGAAACCAAGCAGCTATTTTTTTGCTTGTGTCTGATGAATCAGATCCTGTTGGTGCTGTTGTTGTTATTGGTTATGTTGGTGACTGCTGGGTAGCAAACGCACTCTCATGCTGTGAAGAAGAACTTGACTCTGTATGATGCTCAGTAGTACTTGCACTGTCCTGGGCTGGCACTGGCAGGCCTCTAATTGAGAGCCGTACGTTTTCTAAATGAGTGGCTTCCTCGGCTATTACAGTTTTGTACTTGGCAACATCCTCTTCTGAAAAAGGAATTACTGCATTACTGTTCATAAATAATTTGTACTGTGGATCCAAAATTGTGGCAGTAATGTAATGTTGATGTGACACAATCTTATTTTGAATCCTTGTATTCTCAGATAAGCGGCCGGCTAAGGCCTTCGCCAAATAACATGCTTCAAGTTTTCCTTCAACACCTTCGTATGTTTCAGACACCTCCTTCAGCTCTTGCTCTAGCATGTACAACAATGGGATAGCATAGCCCATAGTACAGTCCTCCCTGCTGACTGCACGTGTGAAGACCTCAAAAGGAAGTAGCATCTGTGTCAGGCATTTAATGAGGTCCCATTGCCACATCTCAACTGTCACGGCTTTAATAACAGTTGGTTTCCCTGATCTTCTTGTCATTGTCATGACATAAGCATTAAGGGGTATGTACTGCTCAAACAGCCGATCAAGCATGTAATAAGTAGAGTTCCAACGTGTTGGTACCTCCTGGATGAGTGCTATGACTGGCATTTTATACTCACGTTGAATGACCCGTAGCGGCTTCCGGCTTTAAAAGAATGGTTGAAATGCGTGCAGATTCTTCTGCAAATGGTCAGTAAGTTGCTGACTTTGCTTTCATTTTTCAGAAAGTCTTGAACCACAATGTTAATGCAGTGTGTCAAACACGAGACCCTGAAATAGCGACCATCTTGCATGGCCTTAACTACATTACTGCCATTGTTGGTCGCAACAAAACCAATGTTAAGGCCTCTTGGTCGCAGCCATTTAAAGACCTTGCTGTTAAACTCATCCAAAATGTTTGCAGCAGTATGCGATTTCTCCATAGCAAACATGGCTACAGTAGCATGGCTGGGAGAATCATTAAAAATCTCAGTACTGTCAATGCCTGCAGATATCTTGTCTCTAACACCTGAAAAAGAGATTCAGTGTGCAGTGAGGCACATGTAATCAGTGGATTGGCAACTGGTCCACATGTCTGTTTTCAGGTGGATACTATGCACAGCACTCTGCTGCAAGGCTTTTCCAAGAAATTCCAGCACGTCGTGGTGTAGTGCTGGAACAGCAACTCTGTCAATGTCCTCAACTTCCACCTGGAGAACAACAACGACAGGAACACCGCTGCCCTGCTGGACAACCTCGCCAACCTCGGACTCCAGCAACTGGTGAACACCCCCACCCACTACGCCGGCCACATGCTTGACCCCGTCTTCTCCGCCAGCAAGCACATCTCCTTCAGCCACTCCACCGGACTTCACTGGACCGATCACAGCTGCGTCCACTTCAGCTTCAGGAGAAACACGACCCTCCACCACCCACAACAGGCGCCTCGCCGAAGCTGGAGCAAGATCACCGCCGAGCAGCTCACCACCTCCCTCAGCCAGAACCCGCCCTCCAGCACAACGGACACCGACGAAGCAGCCAGCAACCTCACACAATGGCTGACCGCCTGCGCCGACGGCCTCGCAACTCTAAAGAACCCTCCGAACAGACCCGGCAGCAAGAAAACCCCCTGGTTCACCGACGAACTGAAGGACTCCAAAAAGATTTGCCGCACCCTCGAGAAAGCCTGGCGCCACGCCCAGACCACAGACAACATGACCGCCCTCAAGCACGCCACCCGCAGGCACCACCAGCTGATCCACCACCAAGAAGACAGCATTCAAAGAACGACTGGACAACAACGCCCACAACAGCAAGGAACTCTTCAGCATCGTCAAAGAGCTCTCCAACCCCAGCGCCGGAAACAACGACATCACTCCTTCGCAAGACCTCTGTGACTCACTCGCCTCATTCTTCCATCGCAAGATCGCCGACATACACAACAGCTTTGGCGCACCAACCACGCAACCAACCATCGAACCAACGCCCCCCACCACCACCCTCTGCAACTGGACCCCGGTTAGCACCGAAGACACCACCCGCACGATGAACACCATCTACTCCTGATCACCTACCGACCCTTGCCACCACCACGTCTTCAACAAGCCCGACTCCATCATCGCACGCCATCTACGGGACATCATCAACACCTCCTTCCACACCGCCACCTTCCCGGAGAGCTGGAAGCACGCCGAGCTCAGCGCCCTCCTGAAGAAACCAACAGCGGACCCCACCAACCTCAAGAACTTCCGCCCCATCTCGCTCCTCCCTTTTCCTGCCAAAGTCATTGAGAAGACCGTCAACAGACAGCTTGCCGCCTTCCTCGAGACGAATGGATCCCTTGACCCCTCGCAGTCCGGCTTCCGAGCCAACCACAGCACCGAGACCGCCCTGATCGCAGCCACCGATGACATCAGATCCCTGCTCGACAACGGGAAAACAGCAGCCCTCATCCTCCTGGACCTCTCCGCAGCGTTCAATACTGTCTGCCACCGCACCCTAGTACAGCGCCTCAGCAACATCGGAATCCAAGAGAAGGCACTGGAGTGGATCATCTCGTTCCTTGCGGGAAGAACCCAGAGAGTCCGCCTCCCCCCGTTCAGATCCGAGGCCACCGAAGTCATCTGCGGCGTACCACAAGGATCATCACTCAGCCCAACCCTCTTCAACGACTACATGAGCCCTCTCGCAACCATCACACGCCAACACAACCTCAACTTCATCTCCTATGCCGACGACACGCAGCTGATCCTCTCCCTCACCAACGACCCCGCCACCGCCAGAACCAGCCTACATGAAGGGATGAAAGACGTCGCCGAATGGATGAAAAACAGCCGCCTGAAACTGAACTCAGACAAGACGGAAGTCCTCATCCTGGGATCATCGCCCTCCACCTGGAACGATTCCTGGTGGCCCCCTACCCTGGGCTCAACTCCCAAGCCAACGGACCATGCACGCAACCTGGGCTTCATCCTGGACTCCTCCCTCTCGATGACCAGACAAGTCAACGCCGTCTCCTCATCATGCTTCAGTACCCTGCGCATGCTCTGCAAGATCTTCCGCTGGATCCCCACCGAGACCAGGAAGACGGTCACCCAGGCACTCGTCACCAGCCGACTGGACTACGGGAACACCCTCTACGCCGGAACCACAGCCAAACTACAGAAAAGACTCCAACGCATCCAGAACGCCTCCGCACGACTCATCCTGGACATCCCCCGACACAGACAAATCTCCGGCCACCTGAGAGACCTGCACTGGCTCCCCGTTAACAAGAGGATCACGTTCAGGCTCCTCACCCACGCACACAAGGCTCTCCACAACCTGGACCCCAAGTACCTCAACGACCGCCTGACCTTCTACACGCCCACCCGCCAGCTACGATCAACCAGCCTCGCCCTCGCCACCGTACCACGCATCCGCAGAGCCACCGCCGGAGGAAGATCCTTCTCCTACCTGGCAGCCAAGACCTGGAACTCCCTCCCCATCTACCTTCGTCTGACCCAGGACCACCTTTCCTTCAGGAAGCAACTCAAGACCTGGTTGTTCGCGCAGTAATGTCCCCCCCCCCAGCGCCTTGAGACCCTTCCGGGTGAGCAGCGCGCTATACAAATGTTATGATTGATTGATTGAATGTAGTAGCGGCTGGGAACATTCCATTTTGGGCAGAGGGTTATCACAAATTCCAGGAAACCCACCCCTTCAACAAAAGAAAAAGGGAGAAGGTCCAGTGCTAACATTTTAGCAAGCTTAGCATTGTACAAACGTGCTATTGGGTGGTTGCCCTCGTACTTTCCCTCCTGCCTAAACATGCTAATAATGGTACGCTGCTTGGTATTTCTTTCAGTTATGCTCGATGCAGTACTTCGAGTTGCAGACTTCGCACCCGTACTCCCTGGTGTCTCCGGGTTACTCTTACTCTGGTGCCACTGAGATGTTGCTGATGTGGAGGATGTGGGATCTACCACTGCAGTGCTGGAAACAGGGGTACTTAGTGTACCACTACCAGATAGAATGTCTCCCTCTTCTTCCTGTTCGACCCGTGGACTTACTGCTTCCCCACCAACATTAATGGTTCCTGCTTTTATGCTACGTAGGTGGTCCTCCCACGTGATTGCGTGGTGTTTTTTCATATGGGTCATTTGACCTCCGGTACCATAGTTTGTACCAAGCTTACCACGACTAACAGAGGAATGACAAATGGAGCATATAGCAATGTTTTCCTCTTTTGCGCTAACTGTAAAGAAGTCCCACACTGGGGAGCTTAACTTTTGTCTCCTGCTAGAGGTGCCACTTCCAATGCCGGATGAACTGGAGGTTGTGTGTTGAATTTCACTATGTGGCTGCGCAGTAGTACCACTACCTACTTCTGCTGAGGTGGAACTTGTGCTGGATGTAGGACGCTGCCGGCTCTGTGCAAATGTAAAAATGGAAGCTGGAGGTAGTTTTGGTGTGGCCTGTGTTGGTGGTATGCGTGCTACATCCCTAGTCTCAGCCATTCTCGATAGGGTTAAAATGTTGGTCTCCATGTCCTCAGGGCCAGGAGTAATACTTGTGATAACTGGGTCTGACTCGTCATCACCATCATTATCCGGCTGTTCAACATCGCTCTCCATAAGTGCAAGGCTTCCTGGAACCTTCCTTTTCCCTAGCCTGGTCTTCTTGGGATGTCTCTCCCTCTCATGCTCAGATTGTTGTGGCTCCCAATTGAGATCAAGATCATCAGAAGGGATGGTTGGCAAAGAACTCGATGGACTAACCCTCCTTTTCCTTGGTGGGGATTTGGAAAACAATAGATCTCCTGCATGAGGGGCTTCCTCTTCTTCTTGCTCTGCATCAGGCTCAATTTCCTGAACTGCCCCGACTTCGGGAGGAACAACAACTACTATTGTGGGTGGTGGTTCTTGAACAACAACTATTGCAGGCAGTGGTTGTGGTTGTTGTTTTCGTCGAACATCTACTATTGCGGGCGGTGGTTGTGGAACAACTACTATTGCGGGCGGTGGTTGTGGTTGTTCTTTTTGTTGAGCATCTACTATTGCGGGCGGTGGTTGTTGAACAACTACTATTGCGGGTGGTGGCTCAGGTTGAACATCTACTATTGCTGGCGGTGGTTGTTGTTCACCACTTTTCTGCTGTGTTCCCTCTTGCGTGGAATGTGTACTACTTTGATATAGCAATAAGTTCAGGTCAGGCTCAGTATCACTGCTTTCCACCATTAGGCAGGCTACCTCTTCCCCACTCATCTGCTTGGGCCTGGGTTGGTGGCTTGGGCCCACTGATGCGGAGGTGCTGGCCCCAGCTTGGACCCCCGTCACTGCTGCGGCAGGCATACTTTTTTTTCCCCAAAAAAGGTTTTCGGGTCAACACCAGACTTAAGTGTCACTTCCTTCTTCTGTTCTTCCTTCTTCTCAGCAACTTTCTTGGTCTTGGAGGACCTGGTACCTGCTTTCTTTGGGCCCATCTTCTTCAGATGTCAGCAGCAGCACTCAGTTGCACAAGTTGCTGAGAATGATGACTGGTCAGGTGAGTCACACCACACGTGACGTAGTACAGAAGGACGTCCGTCTGGCAGTAGAACAGGCGATGAATGATGACAGACACCTCCTCTTCAGTCTTTTGTGCACCTACAAGCAGAGAAGGCAGAATAAAATCAGTCGAATGTGGATTTTTTTTAGCTTTAATTTTAATTACTACTATAAGTATTAGTACACTCAGTAAGAGTAAGAATAGCAAAGAACTAAAATGCAAATGTAGTGGAAGTGGAACTTGTTTATCCTTAATTTGTACATCATTTCGGATGGATGCAGCATCCGTGACCTGCAGCAGATAGCAATGGGGTTGTGAACAGTAGTAAGCCAACAGGAACAATGGCAAGACACAGGCCAATTTGTCAAAAACAAAACAGCACACTACTACTACCACCACAGCTCCACATGGGCACTCTCATCACAGGTACATGGGTAAAGGCCAGAAAACAATAAACTCAAGCAGGCCTATATCCCTATATGGCCAGAAAAAGGAGGATGCCTGTTACACATCACAGCTTAATGCAAAAAAGAAAATCCCCATGTCTAAAAGGTTTGAAAGTTACACAACAACACAAACAACAAAGGCATTTACAGTTTACACCCAAACAGTTAACTACACCCCAAACACCACATTTGAAAATTCAATGCATTCCCACCCATGCCCTAAATGATGTTAAATTCAACAGACAAAATGGAAACCGCTACATCAAGCATCCCCGCAGACTACCTCTGGAACTCTAGGCCTACTGGCAGAAGAAATCACAAGTTTGTAGGCCTGCGACAAAAAAACTAAAGCACGATGGAAGGTCACACAAAATGGCCGCCCCCACATGGCCTAGCCACCCCCAACAACATGAAAAGAAAGAGAAGACAGACAATACATGCCTATGGCAAAAGGACAATGCTTGGGTTCACAAAATGGCTGCCCCGCCCCCCACATGGTCAGGCCACTCTCAAACAACAAAGTACATAGAGGACAGAAACAGTAAGTGGTCCATGCTCCAAAAACTACAAGCAAATGACAACCTGAGGAGTTTCTTTAGCAAAATGAACAGCATCAACATTTTCAGGAAGGTTTTAGGCAACTCGAGACATATTGCTCGCGAGAATGCAACAACGTCGTTATCGCGTGCCCGAGCATGCACATTGAGCGCGCGAAGAAGACAAAAACTGTAAGGTCGCGTTGTCGCACGGTGCAAAGTTACCAAAACTACGCAAGCTGAATTCTAGGGTTACCTAGTGCCCAGAAAAAGCCATAATACTCAACACACACCCAAAACCTGCAATTCAACACCAAAAACACATTTTGCTAATCAATCCAAAGCCATCCATGACCTACATGATATTACACTTACAACTTAAATACCCCAATAACAGTTGAACAACTTTCATGCACCCATGATGAGGACTCTAGTAGTACCCTTGGGCCTACTGGCAGAGTAGGCCACAAGCTTGGAGGCCTATGGCAAAAACACAGTGGCTACAAACACAAAATGGCCGCCACCACCTGGCCAAGCCACCCACAGAAAGTAAATGAACTCAAGCAGGCCTACACTAACTACATGAACTACTAGGGTTACCTAATTTTACTAAAAAAAAATTTAAATTCCACTACAACAGAGTATGCAATTAAATCCAATGCCATCCATGATGTTTTACAGACACCACAGAAACATGGTTGGACCCGTGGGTACCTTTAGGCCTACTGGATGGAATTTCAAAGACATACAACTTGGCCCCTCATGAAAGTACAGGCCTCCCTCAATAATAATTTTTAAGAAAGATTGAGAAGCACAGACAACTGTAGTTTAAAAAAAATAAACCAAACAAACATTTACAGTACACCAATTCTCAATTCTCAAACTTACTTGTAAAAGAAAAGTTCAAATCCAAAATTCCTCAATAAATCCAATTAAATGCTATGATGCAGCAGACATACGCAAAGAGTGATCCTTCCAGCTCCAAATCCAAATGAAAGTGAACACCACATTGTCAAAGCACTGGGAGGAGCCTGGTGGACAGGAACAGGAAGTTGGAGACTCAGGGGCACTTCCTTTCTCTTGAAAAAAAGAGTAGAAACAAAAAGAGGACTCCTAGCCCAAAAAAATACAGCCAAATCACAATTTGAGGGGTTTTCCTGAGCAAAATGAACATTTTTGAGAAGATTTTAACATGCTCAAGAGAAATTCTGTGCCAGATTGCAGTTTCTGCGTGTTCGGAAACGCGATCTTACCAACATGGCGCTGGAAGGAAGATCGCGCATCCTAATGACCTGTTCGCGCGTCCGAATGACGTTATCGCGTTCTCACAGTCGCATGGGATTGTGCGGCCGGATTCCAAACATCGTAGCGAACGCGACCGGGAGAGAAAAGCGAGAAAGCGAACGCAGAACCACGGTAAGTCATTACCGCGCACGCGAGAATGCTATTGAGCGCGCAAGGAAGAAAAACTACTACGCTACGCTGTAGATTGCGAAGTAGTCGACAACTTCGCGCTCGCCGCGAAGTGCGAAGTTGCCGAAAATTCGCAAACTCTGCGAACGGAGCGTAGTTCTCCGCCCAGGGTTAGTTAGCTCCAGCTCCCACGGGCCTGATGAAGTACAGACCACCGGGGTTATCTTTAAAGGTCCTGCAGGCGGCACCGGCCCTTCTGCCCTGCCTTCATCCAGCAGACCAGCCTTCTCCTGGCACTAGCAGTCAATAGAGTTGGTAGTTTTTGTGTGTTTCCCTCACCAGGGCTAGTGGTCCTCCTAGGCAGCTTGGGTCATGGCTGCAAGGCTTGGGCCCCCTCCCGCTAGGGTTGCAGCGGTACCGTAAAACATGGCTGCGAGGCCTACTGGGGACCCTTATCATGGCATTGTACTTGCACACGGACAGTGCCGACTGCAGAGGCATGATTGCTCAGGGCAGGCCTTGGAAATTGGACTTCACAGTTCACTTCACGCGAGTCCAAGCCGGCATGCCAAGCAATCATGTCTCCAGTGCCTGCACCGTCCATGTGCAAGTCAATGCCAAGGTCTACTGTGGCGGGACCCATGGTAGTAAGGGCTCCCAGTAGGCTTTGCAGTCATAAGCATATTTTACCGCAGCAAATCCCAGAGGGAGCTGCCCCAGTCTCTCAGTCTCTCATCTATGACCTAACACTAGGAGGCCCAGGTGGAATAGTATGTTTTCATCAGTTTAATAAAGTATAATGCTGCCATACTTGGCTGTTGGTGTTTGTGGCGGTTTTCACATTGTTATGTTTCTTTACTGTTCTATTCTGCCCTGCATTAACTGTGGGAGTTCTATGCTTTTGTTACCAGAGTAAAGCAAGTTTACTCTGGAGGTGCATTAGCGTGGAAATTGTGCGTGGGTTCCATGATTTGCTGCTGGATATGATTGAGGTGCATTGTGCTCAATACTCATCTTGTAAAATTTTAGGAGCAGGGACCTCGAGGATTTCTGGGGCCTGTCAGTACAGCCGCATGGGAAGGTTGCTTAATTTCCCCCATGCCTCTTTCTGTACCTCGCTCCACTTTTGTTCATATTTCTCGCTCTTGCAAGTGCTCTATTTTCCGTCGTCCTTTTCCAATCATCTTTCCCCTCTTCTTTCTTCCTATTCCTCCCCTCTCTTGCTATTTCTGAGGCCAGGACTGTCCATTACTCGGAGAAATAAATATTTTTTCACTTGATCTTAATTTGTCATTCTGGAAGGTTCAATACAAACTTGTTTACAGTTCTCTGCATCACCTTTTAAACAAGTTTGTTCTGTGTTTATTTGTGTTACTAATCATTTATGGATAGAAGAGGTGGGTCTAAAACAGATGTGAATTGTATAATTACTGTACATATATATTTTTTAAAGTGTATGTTACAAAAGGGAAAACGGTTTTGGATGATTTACTCAATAGTTTTGTTTTGTTTTTTCTTAATTTTTATTTACCTTGAAATTAAAATCCCAACCATGCTGATAAAATATTGTCCACAAGAGCACAGCAAGTGTGTTTAATGTAAAGTCAAAATACATAAAAATAGTCTGAATTGTATCACTTTTAGGACTGAGGTGGTATGTTGGCAAATTAAGCACTGGGGTAGAGCAACTAGAGTCAGTGGGTGGGGCCACTGGTGAGAGTGGGTGGAGCTGAGGGTAGTGGGTGTGGCTTCCTAAAAAAATTGGAGCACCTACCCCTCATATTTTACAAATTAAGCACCGCTGGTGTCTCGCACTACGAACAGCCAAGGGGTCTGGCCCAGCCCAGCCTCCTCCAGTCACCGACAGGTGTCGCGGGGGGAGAGGCGGCGCTTTAAGCGCGGTGATGACTCAGTTCCTCCCCCTCGTTTTGTACACCTGGCTGATGGAGTGTTGCACCATGGAACTTGTAGTTCCCAGGGTGTTGCAGGGGTAGAAGCAGTCATGTGCAGGAGATGGGGCAAGGCTGACGAAGCTGGCCAAGTTGATCCCTGGGACTACGTTTCCACCAGGGCTTCACTGCGGCGATAATCCAGGCAGAATTGAACCCCCTGCAGAGCCCAGCACAGAAAGCGGCAAACAGCATGTCCCGCGCCGCGGGGGGAGCGGCGGCGCTTTAAGCTCAGTGATGACTCAGTGCCTCCCCCTCGTTTAGCACACCTGGCTGATGGAGCGTTGCACCCTGGGACTTGATGTTCCCAGGGGGTTGCAGGGGTAGAAGCTGTCACGGGCAGGAGATGGGGCAAGGCTGACGAAGCTGGCTAAGTTGATCGTCCAGGGCTTCACTGCGGCGATAATCCAGGCAGAATTGAACCCCCTGCAAAGCCCAGCACAGCAAGCGGCAAATAGCGCATCCCGCGCCGCAGGGGAGGAGTCGGGTTTTAAGTGCAGTGATGACTCATTGCCTCCCCCTCATTTAGCTCACCTGGCTGATGGAGTGTTGCACCCTCGGACTTGTAGTTGCCGGGGTGTTGCAGGGGTAGAAGCTGTCACATGCAGGAGATGGGGCAAGACTGACGAAGCTGGCCAAGTTGATCCCTGGGACTATGGTCCCACCAGGGCTTCACTTCGGCGATAATGCAGGCAGAAGTGCCCTCTGCAGAGCCCAGCACTACAAGCTGCCAACAGCGCATCCCGCGCCGCGGGGGAAGAGGCGGCGCTTTAAGCGTAGTGATGACTCAGTGCCTCCCCCTTGTTTAGCACACCTGGCTGATAGAGCATTGCACCCTGGGACGTGTAGTTCCCAGGGTGTTGCAGGGGTAGAAGCTGTCACGTGCAGGAGATGGGGCAAGGCTGACGAAGCTGGCCAAGTTGATCCCTGGGACTACTGTCCCACCAGGGCTTCACTGCGGCGATAATCCAAGCAGAAGCGAACCCCCTGTAGAGCCCTGTAGAGCCCAGCACAGCAAGTGGCAAACAGCCCGTCACGCTCCGTGGAGGGGTGGGAGGTGGCGCTATAAGTGCAGTGATGCCTCAGTGCCCCCGCCCGTTTAGCACACCTGGCTGATGGAGAGTTGTACCTTGGGACTTGTAGTTCCCAGGGTATTGCAGGGGTAGAAGCTGTCACATGCAGGAGATGGGGCAATGCTGACAAAGCTGGCAAAGTTGGTCCTTGGGACTACGGTCCCACCAGGGCTTCACGGTGGCGATAATCCCGGCAGAAGCGAACCTCCTGCAGAGCCCAGCACAGCAAACAGCGCATACTCCAATTCATGCCCCGTGGTCCTGTCATCTCCCAGTCCTGAGCCTTCCACTGGCTCCGCTGCCTTGCCAGCATTGAGCAGTGACAGGCCCAGGCAGCCTTTTTCATCCATTATCCTGGAGCTACTCACTGGCTATTTATCTCACTCTTATAGGTTCTTTTCCTCTCCTGCTTTCTCCCATATTCACCATTTTCCTATCTTTCTTTTCGTCCTTCTTTTCCTCTTTCATTATATTTCTCTCTTTCGCTCGGTCAAAATCTGATAGGGAAAACTAAGTGCCGGGCCCCAAAAGGGAGTTGGGTGGGCATCACCTGCAACCACCATATCAAATTAGACACTAATCGTGCACCCTTAACCGATGTATTAACTGTTGGAAATTGGGTTACTGGTTGGGGTGGGTGAAACCCTTCTCAAGCTGCAACCACAATTCCTGTCAGGGTAAAGTCACAAGCAAACCCCAAATTAACCTGCGCTTAATCCTTGTGTAGCTTGGCACAAAGCAGTCAGCTTCACTTAAAGGCAAAGTGTAAGGTATTTATATAGTACATCAAGCAGTAACAAAGTGATAACACAAAACAATGGAAAAACCATTACCATTTTAGAAAAAATAGAATAAGATTTAATAAATCATTTGAGAATGAAATGACAAAAAAAACGATTAGTGAAAGCAGAGATATACAATATCTGATAGAGACATCTAGCAGGAGATATATCCCCAGGTGCCAGACGGGATCCAGAAATGTGTGTTTAGCAGCACTACTGCGTGTCTGTGGAGGGCGTGGAATGACTCTGTAGTGATGCCTTCACTCGGATGTGATGTCGACGGAGTCAATATAAGCCCTTCCCTGACGTCAGTTTCCTCTTTTCCGCGCTTACAAGGCGGATCCAGTCAGCGGTTCCTCAGGCCATTTTTCGGGCTACCTTGATTGTTCCGTCGAACAGAACAGCGTGCCTTTCATATGTCCTTGGGTTTCAAACCTTGTGGGTCCTTTGGACGACAAATTTCGGCAATGGACCCTCACTCTATTTGTATGTTGTGCCTAGTGCAGCACAATCTGTCTGAGGAGTGTGACTCATGTCAACGATTTTGACTGAAGGCACATAAGAAATTTCAGATGAAGCTCTAGAGGCGCGGTTGCTGCAGTATTCCAAGATGTACTATCGGCCTCAGTCTCTTTCGTACTCCTAGGAATGGCTGAGTGTCCATTCCAGAAGCCGTTCCCATGGCCATCACTCTCCTTTGATGTCCAAAAGTAAGTCTCTGTGGAAGCAGTCGAAGTTTTGGCATCAACCGACTTCACCACATAAGGCCTGCTACCGATCTATGGATGAAAGCTACGCGCACCTTCCAGCCTACCCTGGAGCGGGGGCGATTCTGACCCAGATGAGAGAATATTACAGTTCTCTCCAAGATGTAGGAGGCCGGCTTAGTATAAGGTGCACACTTATTTTACTGATATAAAATAGAAAGTACCTGGCCTCCAATTCACAATCCTGCTTTTTTATTCAGCAGATTTGAAATACAATACATTTAGTCATTGTACCTTACTTTAACAATTGTACCTTATTGAAATCACCTTTGAACAGTTATTCATACTTGATGCATTCAAGGTTACACATTTAATTTTTCAGAACATGATTCTCTTATCAAATAACACAAGTTTGTGCAAAAATAAATGACAAAAACATTAAAACCATATCAATGTAATAGCTCTTTTGAGAATTTTTTCCTCATTACACCAGTCACTATTGTGAATAGTCAGCCTGCTTGTGCTGACTATTTACACTTTTTTTGTTTCACAAAGCACAAAAACAGACTCGCTACGGGGAAATAAGTATTTTTTGATTCTCTCTAGGGGTATGTTTTAT
The DNA here is from genome assembly GCF_964261635.1 of Lissotriton helveticus. Classification (NCBI taxonomy): domain Eukaryota; kingdom Metazoa; phylum Chordata; class Amphibia; order Caudata; family Salamandridae; genus Lissotriton; species Lissotriton helveticus. Next base: position 110,454,057 of record NC_136070.1, on the reverse strand, counting down.
GTTGTTACACCCTCACAAGAGTCCCACTCAATATGGATCCCTCGTAGACGGGAAGGGAAAAAGCTGACACGTTTCCAATCCCGCTCTGAGTTCGGGGATTATCGTCAGGGCTGAACCACGGTGTAATCTGTGTGTTTTAAATACAAGAGGGGAGGGGTAAAAAAACACCAACACCATAGATTAGAGCTCTGTTTCTACCCTTCTCTTCTAAATGTAGTGGATTCTTAGACAACAGTTTATGTACCTTGTATTCCTCAAATTGACTCGCTCTTGTGCACTTTCTTTCTGTTGCTCACGTGGACCTAAACATGTTGAAATAAGTTGTGTAAGTGAATGAGTCTGGAATTTCATGAAAACATTTCCATGACATTAAACATTATTTCGCCTACATGATGCTTACTGCAGTGTTGTTTTATAATTCTCCACCTCTCGTTATTTACTATGCAAACGCCATTCCTGCAAAAGAAACGAGAACCGGAAAACAAAGAATGAAACACCCATGAAAATACTCAGTAAGTTTCCAACAAATCTGTCATGACAATGTTTACATGAAATTCCAGACTCATTCGCTTACACAACTTATTTCAACATGTTTAGGTACACGTGAGCAACAGAAAGAAAGTGCACAACAAGAGTGAGTCAATTTGACGAATACAAGGTACATAAACTCTTGTCTAAGAATTCACTACATTTAGAAGAGAAGGGTAGAAACAGAGCTGTAATCTATGGTGTTGGTGTTTTTTTACCCTTCCCCTCTTGTATTTAAAACACACAGATTACACTGTGGTTCAGCCCTGAAGATAATCCCCGAACTCAGAGAGGGATTGGAAACGCGTCAGCTTTTTCCCTTCCCGTCTATGAGGGACCCATATTGAGTGGGACTCTTGTGAGGGTGTAACAACATAAAACATACCCCTAGAGAAAATCTAAAAATACTTATTTCCCCGTAGCGAGTCTGTTTTTGTTCTTTGTGAAACAAAAAAAGTGTAAATAGTCAGCACAAGCAGGCTGACTATACACTATAGTGACTGGTGTAATGAGGAAAGAATTCTCAAAAGAGCTATTGCATTGATATGGTTTTAATGTTTTTGTCATTTATTTTTGCACAAACATGTTATTTGATAAGAGAATTATGTTCTGAAAAATTTAATGTGTAACCTTGAATGCATCAAGTATGAATAACTGTTGTTCAAAGGTGATTTCAATAAGGTACAATTGTTAAAGTAAGGTACAATGACTAAATGTATTGTATTTCAAATCTGCTGAATAAAAAAGCAGGATTGTGAATTGGAGGCCAGGTACTTTCTATTTTATAAAAGTTTAGTACGTCCTACCAGGCCCCTGTAATGGACGTGACCCCTATGATTTAAAACACTTATTTAACTGAAGCACCTTGCACTAGTCCAGGCAACCCTTATGGGGCTTATAGTAGACTTTGATAACCTTTTGCAAGATCTCAAAGTGGTAGCTGTGGAGAGCAGCCCTCAGGCTTATCTTGACGGAGTGTTAAGCAGCTTGTTTTACAAATTATAATCACGTAGTGTAGCTTAAATGAAAATGAACCACACAGTGTATATATAAAAATATGTCTATTTATTACACAACACTCACTAACACATTGGTATATCTCCTACCTGGAGATATAAACGCAAATACACAAAAGTACTTCAATTGCAATTAGCTAAGTAAGCACACAAAAAACATTGGTCTCCTGGGGGAGCCCAAACCATATACTAAGAAAGTGGAATGCGAACTGCGACCCAAGTCAGGACTTTGACCAGGAGACTCAGAGGAGTTGTAGACACAAGGAACCACCCAAGGTAAGTACCCTGCAACCCCACCGAGGCTGTGTGCAGAGTGGAAACATAGCTGCATGTCCACTAGAAGTCAACGCAGAAGTCACTGTTGCAGTTTTGAAGAAGAAGAACCATTCCCAGTGGGCCCTAAAGAAACCCCATGAAATAGAGAAGGTTGGAGAGTCACCCCATCCGCAGATACCCCCAGGAACCAGGACACATACACCAGGGAAGCCGGGTGCATAGGTGCGAAGTGACGTCGGAAGCCTCCGTAGACCACAATGAAGGACTTCAGAAAAGATGTCACTGGCGCAGAAAGTAAGGGAGTCCGGTAGAATCCAAGGGTGGTTTCTTGAAGAGAAGAACCTGCAAGAAGAGGGGACAGAGTCTATGCCACTCAGAGGTGACTAGGAGGCACGGAAGAGCAATGACAGAAGATGACAGAAGATGCAGGAGTAATGACAGTGGCCTTGTTGCTGTAGCTGTGTAGCTGTGAGGACCAGGCAACACTGTGGTAGAGCAGGAGCCATTCATGAGCTGTCCCACGTTGGAAGTCGTGAACCAGGGGATTAGCCACCCACAGGTTAGCCCGTAAGTACCCTAGGAAAAGGGTTGTAATGATTCAAGGGTCCTCCCCAGAGGAGGGTCTGTACAGAGGGGAGGATACCCCCATGTCCTTTTTCCTGTTTTGTGTCCTAGTGGGAGCAACAGCTCCCTGAACTGGCACAAACTGGAGTATTCAATGAGAGCACCAAATGTTCTCTTCAATGCAGTCTGGTGGCACTGGCAAGCACCCCCATCCAAGCTCAATACACTAAGTCCTGTCTGGGAGGTGGTCACACCTCCCTGGGACAGGAAACCTATTGTTCTGCCTTGCCCTGCTTGAGCTCAGCTCAGCTCAGCAGCAGGGGGGCAGAATCATGTCTGGGGTCAGCAGCAGCACTAGCTTGCTGGCAGACCCTGGAAGGCTATTACCTTGAGGACTGGGGGATTCCTGGGGGAGCCTTGCAGTGCATGGAATCATTTCTCCACCACCGGTAACGGTGTTGGGGTATGATTCCAACATGTTTGGTACCAAACATGCCCAGGTTCTGTACAGCCAATATAGAGTTAGCCATTGCATAATGACGCTTGGCCACTACATGTATCAAAATGGCTGACCGCACTTACAAAGCCTGGAGAATTGACTTTGGGGTTTGTAGGAGGTGCCCTGCTCATGCGAGGCACCCTCACACTTAGAACCTATCACCCTGCCTTGAGGATTGAAAAGCCTGCCTTGGGTGTGACTTATACGTTTTAGGTGAAGTGACCTCGGATATAAAGAATCTTATATCTGTCGTAAGGGGTGCCAGCACCATCTCACACAGACTGTAAAGCCAAGCCTGTTCTCACAGTTTGAGTGACCTCTCTTGGGTTGCATAATACATGCTGCAGCCCATGTGAGACCCCTGGTGTACCTATGCCCTGGGTACCTTAGTGCCATATACCAGGGACATACATGGGTACAACAGTAGCCAATTGGGAAGATGCAAAAGTACTTACCACTGTCAAATATACGGAGGAAGCACAGTGACGGGGTCCTGATTAGCAGGACCCCAGTCAGACTAGTCATAAAACAGAATGATACCAGCAAAAAGTGGGGGTAACCAAGAAAGCCGATTGTACTTTCCTACACAACCTCACCCCCCCCAAAACAAAAGGAGACGAGTCTAACCTTGCCCAGTTGAGTCTTCATTTTCTAAGTGGAAATATCCACTTAGAAAGTCCATCTGCGTTGGCATGGTTACTGCCAGGTCAATGTTCCACAGAAAAGTCCATCCCCTATAGGGAAATTGACCACCTCAAATGTTTGGGATTTTCACCCTTCATCTGTTTAAGCCATACGAGGGGCTTATGGTCAGTATGAATGATGAAGTGAGTACCAAACAGGTATGGCCACAATTTCTTCAAGGCCCAGACCACAGCAAAGGCCTCCCTCTCAATAGCAGATAAAAGCTTCTCCCTGCGGGTCAACCTTCTGCTTATAAAAGCTTGGGGTTGGACCTGGCCCTCTGCTTTGAGTTGTGATAGGACAGCTCTTACCCCCATCTCTGAAGCATATGTCTGCAAAATGAAGGCTTTGGCATAATCAGGTCTTTGCAGAATGGGAGCAAAGCACTTGGCATGCTTCAGGTCATCAAATGCCCTCTGACAGTTAACTGTCCACAGAACTTTCTTAGACATCCTTTTGAGGGTGAGATCATTAAGGGGAGTCACTATGGATCCATATCCCTTAACAAACCTCCTGTAGGACCCAGTCAGGCCCAAAGCAAGCTCTTACTTGAGTCTAGGTAGTGGCAGCAACCCAGTCTATTATGGTCTGGATTTTGTTCTCCAGTGATTGAACTTTGCCTCCACCTACCATGTGACCTAAGTACACAAGCTTGCTCTACTCTATCTGGCACTTTCTGGACTTGATAGTGAGGCCTTTCTTTTGGAGGGCCTCCAGAACATTCCTGTGGTGGACCAGGTGATCCTCCCAGGTGGATCTAAAGACAGCAATATCATCTAGATATGCTGCGCTATAGGCTTCCAGACCTGTGAGAACTTTTTCACCAATCTGTGAAATGTGGTGGGTGAATTCTACAAGCCAAAAGGCATTACAACAACTTGATAATGCCCACAAGGGGTTGAAAATACTGTTTTTGGCTTAGCATCCTCAGGGAGTCTGATCTGCCAGTAGGCAGCATTCAGGTCTAATGTACTAAGATACTTTGCTGAGGCAAGGGTATCAATTAGCTCATCTGTCCTGATAATTGGATGGGCATCAGTGCTAGTGACTTCATTGAGGCCTCTGTAGCCTACACAAACCCTCATCTATCTCTTACCATCTTGGGTGTTAGGTTTTGGCACAAGGGCTACTAGACTAGCCCAAGGGCTATCTGAAGGCCCAATGATCCCCAACTCCACCATCATTTGGACCTCTGTCCTGATGCAATCTCTGAAATGGTTGGGTTGTCTGTACATTTTATGCTTCACAGGCAGACAGTCACATGTGCATACTTCATGGGTACACCAGGTGGTTTGACTGGCAGTAGGAGAAAACAAATGTGTGAACTGATTGAGAACTTTCCTGCAATCAGATTGATGCTGAGGATGCCTGCCAAGGCTACTCTGTCAACAAATCCATCAACAGGGTCATGAGAGAGGAGATCAGGGAGAGGGCCACTCTCTTCCTCCTGTCCCTCGTCAGTGGCCATGAGCAAGCTCTGTGTCAGCCCTGTCAACAGCAGGCTATAGGCAGTTCACATGAGGTACCCTGTGGGGACTTCTTGGAGTACCCAGGTCAACCAGTAGGGGACCTCACTTTTTTCCTCAAGGATGGAGTGGGGGCCATTCCACTTGTCATGGAGAGCTGTTGGGGCCATAGGCTCCAACACCCACACTTTCTGTTATGGCTGGTAAACAGTCATTAAAGTCTTTAGGTCCTACCAAGCTTTCTTATGCTCCTGGCTGGCCTCAAGGTTTTTGGTGGATTATTCATGCACTCAGCCATACATGAACGCAGGCCAGGGACATGGTACGCAATATCGTGTTTAGGAGGCTCGGGAGGCTGCTCCCAGCCCCCCTTAAACAGACACAATTGTATTGCATTTTAATTGCATTTATGTAGCGCTTACTATCCCTGACGAAACGACAAAGCGATTTTTCGGCGAGCATCATGCTACTCCAGAACCCATAACCCATAAAGGGTTGAATTAGTACAGTGAATTAAGAAAGTAGTTTGAGTGGTGGATAGGTTAGTCAGTTATTTGGAGTCAGAAGGATAGTGGAAGGATAGAAGAGGGAAAAAAGGTTTGTGTTTATATAGTGCTTGTTACCCCTGATGGGGTGTTGAAGTGCTTTTTGGCAAGTAACACGCTACTCCAGAAACCCATAAAGGATTAGTGGTGAATTAGTATAGTAAAATATGAAAGTAATTTGAGTGGTGGCTATTAGTCAGTTATTCAGAGTGAGAAGGATAGTGGAGAGATAGAAGAGGGAAAAAGGTGTGCATTTATATAGTGCTTGTTACCCCTGATGGGGTGTTGAAACACTTTTTTTTTAGAGTAGCATGCTACTGAACTTATAAAGGATTAGTGTTGAAAATTAGTATAGTGAAATTTGATAGTAATTTGAGTGGTGGATATGTTATTCAGTTATTTGGATAGAGAAGGGTTGCAGCGGGATAGAAGAGGGAAAGAGGTTTGCATTTAAGAATGCTATGATATTTTAATGCGTGTATTGAACTAGCGACAAAATAAATGGTTGGCAAGATTTCTGTGTCCAAGAAAGATGATGATTTATTTGGGTGGCCGCAGTAACGATTGTTGGGGGTTATTTTGAATCCAAATGCAGAAACTCAGGTGCAGGTCAGGAGGTTGAGACAGAGTCTAGCGATTTTGTGTCTGAATACCCATCATTGTTTAAAGAGAAGTTAGGATGTTTGAAGGGCTGTAAACGTATACAATTACAAAGAACAGAGGTATACCAACAGTGGTCAAAGTGAGAAGAATTCCTGTTCTATTACAAGGAAAGGTTGAACAGGAATTGGAGAAACTGATTCGTCAAAAAATTATAACACCAGTTCAAACCACTGAATGGTGGGCTCAAATTGTCGTGGCTGAGAAACCTAGCGGAGACATTAGGCTGTGTAAGGATCTCAGGGCACTCAATTAATAGGTGATTATGGACAGGTTTTCACTTCCAAATATAAATAAGATAGTTTCACCCTTGGCAGGGTTGACATTTTCACAACACTTGACTTTACACAGGCATATCACCAAGTGCAGTTGGTAGAGAGTTCACAATAGTTTACATCATTTTAAACTCCCATGGTAGCATTCAAGACCCTGTAGGAAAGTAGGATCTGCTTTCATGGTCACCACCACTTTTTTGCTGGTGTCATAGGGGCCAATTCACAGAATTAACTTGAGATAAAATCCTAAACTTACTACTTTAGTATTCACAAAAGGCATTTAGTAGTAGTAAATTTAGAACTCCTAACTTTACTACTACTAAATGCCTTCTGTGAATACCAAAAGTAGTAAGTTTAGGATTTTCTCTCAGATTTGTTCTGTGAATCGGCCCCATTATGTTTTCCTGACTAGTCTGATTGGGATCCTGCTAATCAGGACCCCAGTCTATGTGCTTCTTCTGTAAAATGGACATAGTAAGTACTTAGGTACACACCAGTTTGGCTACTGGCGTACCCTGATAAGTCCCTAGTATATGGTTCTAAGGTACCCGGGGCATAAGTACACCAGAGGTCTCCCATGGGCTGCAGCATGTATTATACCACCCATGAGAGACCATTCAAATTTTGACTACAGGCCTGCCATTGCAGCCTGTGTAAGCTGGTGCTAGCACCACTTATGACAGATATAATTGTCCTTATATCTGAGGTCACTCCACTTAAAACCTATAAGTTACCCCTGAGGTAGGCCTTTGAATCCTTAAGGCAGGGTGCTCGTTTCTAAGTGTGAGGGTGCCCCTGCATGAGCAGGACACCCCTACAACCTACGAAGTCCATTCTCCTAGGGTGTAAGTGCATCATCCATTACGATATATAGAGTGGCTATGCGTCACTACGCGATGACCCTCTCTAAACTGGCTGTAACAAACCTTGTCGTGTTTGGTATCATTCATGTTGTAATCATAGCCCCACACTATGACCAGTGTAAGAGGTATAATTCCATGCACTGTAAAGCTCCTCTGGGAGGCCCTCAGTGGTCCCTGTACCTGTGTTCCAGAACCGGACAGCAAACTAGGGCTGCAGCTGACCAGAGACACGTTTCTGCCCTCTTGCTGCTGAGCCACGCTCGAGCAGGGGATGGCAGGACAATAGGTAGCCTGTCACAGGGATGTGTGACCACCTCTCAGACAGGGTTTAGTCTATTGGGACAGGGTGGGGCGCTTGGCAGCACCACTGAGACCTCCATGCATACTCCAGTTCCAGGAGCCATTGGTTCCCACTCTGGCAGGATGCTGGACAAAGGACATGGGAATATCCTCCCCACTGACCAGCCCCTCTTCTGGGAGGGACCCCTGAATCATCCCAACCCTTTCCTAAGGGTACTTTAGGACATACTTATGGGTGGGTCCCAAGATTCCTCATGGGACAAGATTCAGATCACTTACCACTTCAACTTCGAACGTCTGGACACTCCGGACTTCGCTGGACCCAGACTGCAATAGGGAAGATTCCTGCTGCTCCTGGTCTCATCATTTAGCCAGTCTTCTGCAACATCTGTGGCTATGTTCCATACAGTTTCTTCACAGGGCCAGAGGACATTCAAGACACCCGAAGGAATCTTCCTTGGATTGAACAAGTCACTCCCCTGCATCTGCAGGCACCGCAAGGCAGCTGACCTGTCTGCCGATTCTGGGCTCCCATGGACTCCAAAAGGCTCAGAAACACAGGTGGTGCTTCTTCAACTCCGTTAATGCCTGCACTGTCTTCCTAATAGTTTGAGGCCAGTAACCCTCATCGGAGCCGCAGGAACAGAACCCCTCTGCACCGCATCAACTTTCCGGTGCCAAGGCTTGTTGACTCTCTCCTCCAGGGATCTTGGGCTCCAAGATGTTCCAACCTCAAGCAATTCCTGCAGCCAAGATCTTTGCCCTCACCTGTGGGCACAGTGGGCCTTCTTCATTGGTGAGCTGCTCAAGGTCCTCTTGTGACTGCTGTGCCTTTGGCCCATGGGTCTTCTTCAGCTTCAGTTGGCTCCTCTGCTTGCTCAAAGACTGCTCTGACTTACCTGCTCGTGGTGAGTCACTTGAAACTTGCTGGTCCCGGCACTGCACCTTTTTCGTCAACTTAGTTGGTTGCTACAGCTAAGCATTTTTGGTGCCCCTGCCGGACACTGACCTCTTGGCCCTCGACATCTGACGTGGGACAGCTCTTGAGCAGCTCCTGGTCTTCTACAACATCACCTGGTCTGCACAGCTGCAACTTCAAGGGCACTGTCAATCTCTCCTGTATCTCTGACATCGGTAGGCATTCATCTTCTGTCCCGCCTGGTCACTTCGAAGTGGAATAGACTCTGTCCCCTCTGCTTGCAGGTACCTCTCATCATGAATCCACCTCTTGGTTCCACCCGACTCCTTTGTCTTCTTCTCCAGCGGCATCTTTCCAGAAGTCCTCCATTGTGGTCTATGGTGGTTTCAGATGTCACTCGACACCTGTCCATCTGGCTTCCCTGGTGTAGGTGGCCTGGTTCTTGGGGTATCCACGGGTGGGGTGACTCCCCAAACTCCCATAGCTTCAGTAGCTGGGTCTTGGCTGCTATCTCCTGCCTGGTATGTTGGAAAGGAGTAGCTATATCAAGAAAGAAAAAAGACAATTGTAACCAATACTCTTAGCAAAACAGTAACACATAAAATTATAGTTGCACAGTAGCACTAGCAGCACATAACATTTATGGTATCCTTGATTCCTCGGCATCTAAGATTTGGATGTGATTAGAGTTTTATGTATTAGGCACTATGGAGTAGTCAAGTATTTTTCTCTGTCTTGTTTAGCTAAAATATTCTTGTATGCATGCGAGCTCAGCTTGCTCCCTAGACAGGCATACTTGTGTTGCAGACTCAACTTACTTTACTACTGTTTGCAGGTGGGACAGCTGTACTACACAATTTTCTCTTTTTCTATTATGGTCATACTCTGTTAAATCAATGTCAAATGATCAATTTCACTTTCACCCTGACTACTACAACAAGGTGGATGATATGATTACTAATATGAATAATGATATACAGCACAATGTCACATGGTGTAAGGTACTACTATTATAACCATGCAATCGATTGAACACCCAGTTTAGACACTGTCAAAATGACATGGGTAGGGAGGGAGTGGGCCTTGGAGTCGGAGGGAGGTGATTCATAATGTGTGGGCACATACATATATATGTGGTGCTTGCAATCTACTGGGAGTCAAGGGAGTAGTCTGAAATACAACTTCAAACCTTTGAATAAAAGAAAACCTTGGAAAGAACAAACATTCCTTGTTTATTCTTCTTCCCAGAAATTTTTCCATTTCTCATTGCATTGTTATTCCAGCATTAATTTGATTCTTTTCCCTTGGCCTTGCTACTCAGGCACTGTTTAATTTTCTTTTAGATTCTCTTAATCCAGTCTTCATCTATGATTGAATACCATCCAAGCATCCATCCATCCAAGCATGGCTATCATTCTCAGCAAACCTTTCACCAACATACATTTGTCATTTAACCACCCATGCATGCTTGCTTGCCTTTGAGTTTGACCCATCAAGCCCCTCAGAGGATTCCTTTCACCTACCCAGGCAGGCATACTTTCTTTCACCTTTCACCCATCCTTCAACTACCCATGTATCCTATTAGCCACCTATATGCATCCCGAGCCCCCTTCACCCATGCATCCACTGCCAGTCATATATTACATGTCACCCGCCCTTCCTCCTTCAATCCTGCTTTCCCTTTTCCATCAACCCATCAAGGTCTGACTCTTAGGGGCCGATTATGATAGGAGGATGCAGGAAAACCGCTGCGGACTGAAAAAAGACCCCCCGCCAGATTAGGATGGCTGGGGGATCTTTTTTCCGTCGGCAGCTTTTCCACTGAAAAGCTATACCATGGCTGGCGGTGTCTATCAGACACCGTCAGCCATATTATGATGGTGTAAAATGTATGCTTTTCCGCGGCGGCTTTTCCGCTGTGAAAAAGCATACGGACCTTCACTTCGGGGGCCCGTTGCGGGCCCCCTGGGTGAAGGGGGGGTGGGGGGTGCACATGGGGGGTACCTATGGTACCCCCCTGCATTTGCGTGAACAAAGCAGCAGGCACCGCGCGGTGCCTGCTGCTTTGTGCACGCAAATGCGGTGCATGCATTTTTAACTTTGCGGCGGGTGCAGCTTGAAGCAATGTTAAAGATAGAGGATGTGACCGCCAGGGTGGGGGTCACATCCTAATCTGCACGGAGGGAACGCCGCAGCCCATGCGGATGTTCCCTCCTACTCTGGGGTCGCGTACGGACTCAAGTCCGTCCGCGATCCTAATCGACCCCTTAGTCTTCTTAAAAAACCTTTCTCTGCTTAGTTGAAGATAAAAGAGGCCATTAGTTACTCAACTCATGCTAATGCTAATCAAAGGGGGTCTCCTTCAACTGTTCACAACTTAGTCTCAACAGTACAGTGTACACCCTTGCAGCGAGTGTATAATTTTGATTGTCAATAAGCAAGCAATATGATTTATCACCGCCCGCCACTGCTGCTGGCTCACCACCTGCAGCTACCACTTCTGCTCCCTCCTGGCTGGCGTCGCCTTCCCCACTGGCCCCGGCACTGGTGGTCGGTACGGCTAGAAAAAACATTACACATTTTTAGATGCCATATACCCGCCCCCTATTTATTCTTTTCACCTGCAAGATTGAAGATACAATACATACACCACACACATCACTACAATTCAGGTACAGACTAGAGTAGACAGTATGTCCCTTCAAAAATAATAAAATATCCGGTTGGGCATTTTGTTGGTGGGAATTTTATAAAAGCCTCTCAGGAAGCGGACAACCCAAAGGACTGGACTCAGTGGCAAGATCTATAGGTGAATCTGAGTTTTTGAAGAAAAAAAGAGTGGCTAGCTGGGCGGACAATTGGACATAAGGATTTATTGCTTGGATAATGTAATAGTGCCATCCTCCTCCTCCTCCTCATACCTCCTTCCAGCCATGGTGCACGGTAATCTGTTCACTACCAACTGCTGCTAATAATAATAATACTAGGCCTAGACGAGAAGAAGACACAACTTTGGGGTATCTAACGTGACCACCATTTACCGATTGAGCATGAGAAAGTAAAATAAAGCCTCCTCACCTCAACAAACATGCATAGAATACGTTACTTGGGCATGCAATCTGCACAGCAGAGTAGTAGTACGAACCAATGGGTTCTCAGAGTCCTACAGTACCACCATTAGACAGTCCACAAAATATATAAGCTGGCTGAAAAACCAGAAGAAAGCAAGCTACATACAGATTAATACAGAGTCAGAGGCAGTTTGAGGTAAAAAAAAAAATAGACACTGGAAATTTAAATTACAATGGGCCTGAGTCATAAAAGTAAACTGAGACAAAATCCTAATTTTATGACTTTCGGTATTCACAAAAGGGATTTAGTAGTGGTAAAATTAGGATTCCTCTCAGTTTAGTAGTAGTAAATTTATCAATCTTAAGTTTACTACTAGTAAATCCCTTTTGTAAATACTGAAAGTCGTAAAGTTAGACTTTTGTCTCAGATTACTTTTGTGAATCGGGCCCTAAGTTAGTAAATAGGGTAATGCAGGGATAAAAAGAATTTAGAAACCGATAGATCAAAGAGGATTCGGGAAAAAATAAAATTAGGAAATGGAAATAATAGTTCAAAATAAGGAGTGGTAAAAGTTAGGGAAATATATAATAACAATAACAACAGGAGGACTTACTGGGGCCATCAGAGCCATCAGATGAAGAGTGTTCATTAGAGGCAACTCCAGCTCCCTCACCCACTTTGGACGGCCTTGTCTTATTTCCCCTGGATGCTGTAGATAATTTAAGACAAAAAAAGATTGATGTTAAATGAATATTATATAATTGCTCCAAAAAGATTTTTTGACAGGAAACGGAAATTGCAATAACATTGACCTTTCCTAAATCAGATCGACTAGTAGTAGACTAGTATCGCGGTCGTGGAACGTCCTATCTTTATCATTCTACAGTTCCATTCTGATTCCTGAATTCTAAACCTACCTAGCCCGCCTATTCCAAAGACTTTGGAATGATTTGCAAAAAAATTATATTTCCGATCTCATTCGCAATCATCTCAACCCCCTTTTATTAGTCAATTCACTTAGGGGTCGATTACGATGGCGTACAGAAGGACGACTGCCGGCCTGGAGTAGGCGGAAAATACCTTTTTACAGTCGCCAGTCCGTCCGCCATATTAGGATGGGAATCACTGTCAAATGTCCGTATGCCGCGGAAGAGCACGCACCGCCGCGGAACTACACCCGACCCCGCGGCGGATGTAACCAATCCAGAGACACCACCGTTTAATGACGTCTCCGACCGTCCTCTAAATCACGATGGCGGAAAACACACATCAAAATGCTGCGGAAAGACAACCTGCCTGAACACGGCGGATTCACCACAGCGGAGATACAACACATTGCAGAGAAACCCACCACAGGCAGATCGCCGTCATGGACCCAGCGCTACACGCATTTCTGATACTGTTCGTGCTCCACCACCAGCAAGTCATGGACCATCGCCGCCGACGACGCAGGTACGCCAACACACCAATTGCTGTCGGAAGGGGAGTACCTTCCGGGGTCGTGACGTAGGGAGGGGAAGGGTCATGTTGGGTAAACAGCATTTACGATAGCACCAAGATATCAACAATGCAAGGAGACAACCAGGAATGACAAAGACAAACCACTACACACGATTGACTTTCTTTATTGCACAAAATAGGGGTATAATCCTAGATTAGCCAAGAGCATGGGCAGTGTCCATAACAGAGCAGGTACATCTGAGGCAGCACATGAGAGGGCACAATGCAGTATCATAACAGCAACAGGGCAGTGTGCAGAACAGAGCAGGTATGAGGAGGAGGAGGATGGCACTATTACATCCATGGCAAGGCACAGGTACATCTGAGGCAGCACATGAGAGGGGCCAAGTGCATCAACAGTCCATGGCACAGAACAGGTACATCTGAGGCAGCACATGAGAGGGGCTAAGTGCATCAACAGTCCATGGCAAGTCACAGGTACATCAGAGGCAGCACATGAGAGGGCACAATGCAGTATCATAACAGCAACAGGGCAGTGTTCAGAACAGAGCAGGTACATCATAGGCAGCACATGAGAGGGGCTAAGTGCATCAACAGTCCATGGCACAGAACAGGTACATCAGAGGCAGCACATGAGTAGGGCAACGAGCATCAACAGTCCATGGCACAGAGAAGGTACATCTGAGGCAGCACATGAGAGGGGCTAAGTGCATCAACAGTCCATGGCAAGGCACATGTACATCAGAGGCAGCACATGAGAGGGCACAATGCAGGATTAGAACAGCAACAGGGCAGTGTTCAGAACAGAACAAGTACATCTGAGGCACCATAAGTACGTGGGTCAAGCGCCCCTTACCATGGACATTTATAATGCAAGGGTGGTTACAATGGACAATCTAGACACCAAGTCCAATGACATGTGAGAGATGGGAGCTACACCTCACAGCACAGAATCTGGTGGACTGATTGACCGAGTCGCCTCGGACACACTGCCAGCACCAGAAACAGGAGTGTGAGACACAGCCACAGCTCTAGTGACTGACACATGAGCCATAGACCCAGACACACTGCCAGCACCAGATACAGGAGTGTGAGACACAGCCACAGCTCTAGTGACTGACACATGAGCCATAGACCCAGATACAGGAGTGTGAGACACAGCCACAGCTCTAGTGACTGACACATGAGCCATAGACCCAGGCACACTGCCAGCACCAGAAACAGGAGTGTGAGACACAGCCACAGATGTAGTGACTGACACATAAGCCATTGACCCAGATACACTGCCAGCACCAGATACAGGAGTGTGAGACACAGCCACAGCTCTAGTGACTGACACATGAGCCATAGACCCAAATACAGGAGTGTGAGACACAGCCACAGCTCTAGTGACTTACACATGAGCCATAGACCCAGATACAGGAGTGTGAGACACAGCCACAGCTCTAGTGACTGACACATGAGCCCTAGACCCAGACACACTGCCAGGACATGTCCCTGTACAGTGACCAACAAATACCATGCAGCATCTGAAACATGAGATTGGCGGACACACACAGTGCCAGTACCTGAAACAGGAGAGGGCACAACTGACACAGTGCTACTACATGAGGCATGACAGCGAACAACAGACACAGTGCCACTATCTGACACATGAGAGTGAACTGCAGCTGACCCACTAGGACCACTGAAATGATGAGCCACAGGGCTGTATGGGCCAGGAGGCATGGTGGCTCTGGGAGCTGGTGACAGCTGTACTGGAGCAACATTGGGGTGGTCAGGTGTCACTGGTGTGTGTCTCCGTTTCTTTGGGATATGTAGGGGCACACAGGACATGACTGGACTGGTAAGTGGTGTGGCCTCATCAGAAACATCACCCATCAAAGGTGCATCATGTGCTGGTGGGGGTCTGCTCTCCGGGGACGTGCTGGACCCTGCTTGACATTTGCTGTGGCCCTGCCTTCTGCCCCCTGCATCATGTGTAATGGGGATGCAACAACAGTGTACTCCTTCATCTGCTTCAGCGGGGTGTGGATGGGAGTAGAGGTATGGGGGACTCCACCACTGACACATGTTTTTTACGTTCCTTCACCAACATCAGCCTCAGGGCAGGCAGGGGTGATGTATGCCTGTCCTTGATGGAGCTCGTGTCCATGGGAGAACCCTTGGCCCTGGGAGGTGCCTTGGCCGTAGGAGGTGTCCTGACTCTGGAATGTGCCTGATCCGTGGGCGGTGCCCTGTCCCTGGGAGTTGGCTTGTCCTTTGAAGTGTCCTTGTCCTTGGGAGTGTCCCTGCCCTTGGGAGGTGCCCTTTCCTTCGAGGTGTCCTTGTCCTTGGGAGTGTCCCTGCCCTTGGGAGGTACCCTTTCCTTTGAGGTGTCCTTGTCCTTGGGAGTGTCCCTGCCCTTGGGAGGTGCCCTTTCCTTTGTGGTGTCCTTGTCCTTGGGAGTGTCCCTGGCCTTGGGAGGTGCCCTTTCCTTTGTAGTGTCCTTGTCCTTGGGAGTGTCCCTGGCCTTGGGAGGTGCCCTTTCCTTTGTAGTGTCCTTGTCCTTGGGATTGTCCCTGGCCTTGGGAGGTGCCCTTTCCTTTGTAGTGTCCTTGTCCTTGGGAGTGTCCCTGGCCTTGGGAGTACCTTTTGTGGGGGATGCCTGTGTCACATGTGAATCCCTGTCCCCCAACACCCCTTGAGGATCCTGTGTGTCAACTCCAGAGAAGCTAATGTCGTGTTCGGTGAAAGATTTCCTTGTCCTAGGGGATGGTGTCTGTGCCCTCCGTGCCCTGCCTTGCTGCCTGTGGCTGCTTCTGGTGCAATACCCAGAAAATGAGGCCTGGTCTGAAATCTCACTCTCCCCTGACACATCAAGTGGTGTGGATGGGGGAACTGAAGTAGTACCTTGTCCATGCGACTGTAAAATGGCTGCAGACACTGTGTTAGTCAATGACTGAACTGTTCTGTGCAGACCAACAACATCGCCATGCATCCCTCCATGAATGCTACCACCTGCCCCAACTTACTATCGTGGTCTTGGAATGCATTGATCATGTTGGTCCTACACACAGCTGTTGGAGCAGATCAACAGCCTCTGCACAAAGTGCACTTTGTGTCACAGGGGCAGGGGCAGCGGTGCCTGCACCGAAGGCAACTCTGCTCCCCCTACTCTGGCGAGCACGAGCAGTACTTGTTGCAGTTGGTGCCAGTGTGGGCCCTGTGTGCTGTGTACCGACTGAAGGAGTTGATTGCCCACTCCCTGTGTCTACCAACAGTGCTGACTCACCACCACTGTCTGAAGATGTTATGTTATGTTATGTTATGTTACGTGAATTTGTACTGCGCACAGCTGCCCCAGCTAAGGGGCGTCCTGGCGCATGGCAAGGTAACACGCAACAGCCACAGGAAACACAACAGCTAAAGAAAAGGAACCAAGTTAAAATAAGAAGGCTTTAATAGCCTTACGGAAGGAGAAAAGATCCTCCAACAGCCGAATCTCCACCGGGAAGGAGTTCCACAGTTCGGCTGCTTTGACCCGGAAGGAACAACCACCAACACGGCACAACTTATATCGAGGGATGATAGTAAGAGCTTGGCCCAAAGATTTCAAAGGCCGAGTGGGGACATACCAGGACAGGAGGTCCGTAAGAATTTGAGGGGCCGTACCCTTTAGAATCTTAAAGGCCAGGCACAGTACCGTGAATTGAATTCTGGCCCTAACTGGCAGCCAGTGCAATGCTTTCAAAGTACTTGAAACAGGGCAGGATCTAGGAAGACCAACGATTGCTCTAGCGGCAGCATTCTGCGCACGTTGGAGGCGGGTGGCTTCAGCCAGGTTAGCCCCCACCAGGAGAGAGCTGGCATAATCCAGGCGCGATATAACAGTCGCCTGTATTACCAACTGCCGGGTGAGGACGATGGTGTCTCCACATGTGAGTCCTCAGGGACAGTCTTGTCCCCCTCTCCGGGGCTGCTCTCTTCAGTCTCAGTCAGCGTGTGTGTGATCTTGGATCCGGATGCATTGCCCCCACTCATCTCTGTCGTCTGTGGGTCAGTGCCCTCTGCCAAAGCTTAAAGAGAGAGAAAAGAGGTTTACCTAAGTGCCACACTCACGTACTGAAGGTTACAAAATCAAAACTTTCCTCACAGTCGACTAACATGTAGCAGCCATCCTGCACACGAACTACCCCTACCAGACATCCTCATGACAAAGAACCGGGGTGCCTGTGAAACATGTACATCAAACAAACAGGGCAAGTGCATGCAGACCACCACACATGTGATGCCATGGGACCACAGACCTCAACGGCATGTCCTGGGACCCTGCACTACAATGCAACTGGTATGTCCACCTGGCCGACATGGATGCTAACGCTCACTCCGCTAATGGCACCAACATGCAATTGCAGCAAAACATACGCACCACGGATGTCACTACTGTGTGTGAGCACCAATACATGAATGCACGCACAAGTCACAGACACATACAGTCTGCCTACCGCTAGTTTGCTGTTGATCCCCTCTCAGCCGTGCGGACAGGTCAGGATGCGTCACAGCTATGATACGGTGCTTTAGAGGGGGTCATGGTGCGTCGTGCAAGCCGGGTTGATCTTGGAATCAGCCCCAGTGTCATCCCTGCCACATTCTTGATGAGCCTGGAGATGTCGTCCCAGCGCTTGTGGCAGTGTGTGTGTCATCTATTGCACACCCCCACTGCCCGTACATCACGTGCTATGATCCTCCACACGGCCTTGCGAAGGTGCAGCTTGACCTACCATAATGGGAGACAAGAGGGGAACGTCAGTGGACAGTTGGACATTCACAAACATAGTAGCAACACGTATCTCCCAGCAGCCATGCACAGTACAACACATGTGAAGGTCCCACAGCACACCGCCAAGCTTGCAGAAGCCAGGAGTCAGTGACCACCTCATGCACACCAACATGTCCCCCACTGCACTTAACACCTGTCCGGGGGCACCGTAGAGCCGTTCATAGTTGCGGAGCACACCGTCCACAAGGACATCCAGCTCCGCTGCGGTGAAAGGACGAGACCGGATCTCTCGCACTCTCGGCATGGCAAGGTCCTGGACTGTGGCACTACAGCAGCAGTTGTTGGATAGCTCAGCAGCAGCAGGTCGAGGTGATGGGTGCAGGCCGCAGTTGTTGGATAGCACAGCAGCAGCAAGTCGAGGTGATGGGTGCAGGCAGCAGTTGTTGGATAGCTCAGCAGCAGCAGGTCGAGGTGATTGGTGCAGGCAGCAGTTGTTGGATAGCTCAGCAGCAGCAGGTCGAGTTGATGGGTGCAGGCAGCAGTGGCTGGAAGCAGTGGATGTGTGCTGCTGAAATTCACACATTTATAGGGCCCTGAGCTCACATCAGTGGCACACGTCTGCAGCAATTGGTTTTCCCGGGATGCCTCATTCAAAATGAACCTATGACTGGCCCTGGTGTGGCGGTGCTCGGCTTCCGCTATTTTTGAATGTGCTTACGCGCCCCGCGTTACCTGTTTGATTGGCTACATGTGCACGGACCGTCACGGTCACACACCGGCAACCGCATGTGCGCGCTACCGCTATGGTGCATTATTTGAAATTAATCACTCATTTGAATGTGCAAGTGCAAATGATAGTTGGTGCACCCCCTTACAGTCACATTGCAGCACCCACCGCAGACCGCTGGCCCTGGCAGGTCACCCACCGCCGGGTGCTGGCCAGTCACCCACCGCCGGCCCTGGCCGGTCACCCTCCACACGGTGCTGGCCGGTCACCCACTGCCGGTTGCTGGCGGTGGGTGAGCGCCCTGTGCATTGAGGTCACCCTGGCATAGATGGCCCTGGCCGGTCACCTACCACCGGCCCTGGCCGGTCACCCACCGCCGGCCCTGACCAGTCACCCACCGCCAGCACCCGGCGGTGGGTGACCGGCCAGGGCCATCTATGCCAGGGTGACCTCAATGCACAGGGCACTCACCCACCGCCAGCAACCGGCAGTGGGTGACCGGCCAGCACCCGGCGGTGGGTGACCAGCCAGGGCCGGCGGTGGGTGACCGGCCAGCACCCGGCGGTGGGTTACCGGCCAGGGCCATCTATGCCAGGGTGACCTCAATGCACAGGGATCTCACCCACCGCCAGCAACCGGCGGTGGATGACCGGCCAGGGCCGGCGGTCTGCGGTGGGTGCTGCAATGTGACTGTAAGGGGGGTACCAACTGCCATTTCCACTTGCATATTCAAATGTATGTTTTAGCCTGCCCCGCCCCCACGGAATGCGTGCTCTGCCATTGCGATGCCAGTGAGTGACGATTTTCAAAAGATGCACCGTCGCGGTAGTGCGCACATGCGTTTGGCAGGGTGTGACCGTGATGGTCCTTGACCATGCAGCATCTGTTATGCACAATTGCAGTATCAAGGATCATCTTCTGTGTTGGGGAAGGCGTACCCGGATGGCGTGTGTACACACACAGCATGTCTCCGCACACATGTAATGTTCATAGTTGTACATGTGTGTCAGGACATGTCCGGAATACATCAAGAATCATTATGTCAAGTCAATGGCCCGTGTCCACGTGTGTCATTCATGTCCATTGGTTGCATGTGTAGTCATAATATTGACCTTGCCAGTGGTTAACAAAGGCCAGGGATGTGCACCCAAGTGGCGTCAGATGTGCATGGCGATGTGTTGCTTCTTGGTTTTGCGGACACACGTTTCTATTCCTACACATCTACACAGTACCTCAAGGCTGTGTACCCACATTCAGAAGCTGTTGTGAGTGTGTTGTTTGTGTGTGCAAGTAGCAATGATGGGGGTATACATGCATTGTGTGTATGCGTATGTGTGTCGCCTGTTGTGTGCCCATGCATGTCATGTGAGGATGTCCAGCATTGTAGGTGGGGTCATGGGTGCATGAAGACAAGGAGGGTGTGTTCCATGTTCATGTTGTGTGTGCACGTCCATGTGTGTCTGTGGGGACGCTTGTCCACACTTGTGGCCTCAGTCATGTGATGTTGATTGTTCTTTCAACATGTGTGCACGTTACATTGTACATGTTTGCACACAGGATGTTGTTTGTGGGTGAACATTGTGTGTGTAGTTAGCTGTACTGCCTTATATTTCGATCAAGTCACACATACAATCAATGCCTGCAACATGTATTATTTGTATTGTGTTGGTCAAGATGTGATAGTGTGGCACAGCTATGCGGTGTTGGTCAATTGACATCTGCTCCCATCTACTCCCACACAGGAGGGCTCCAAATGTGCATCGACCCTACACTGTGCTGGAGGACATGGTTAACGAGGAGGTGATCCGCAAATTCCGGCTTGTCCGACGTAGATTGCAGGAGCTTGTAGCCCAATGGCACCTCATCTGCAGCCATGCAGGACATATCCAGGAGCTATTACACCCACAGCAAAGGTGATGGCGGCACTTCACTTCTTCGCAACAGGCACTTTCCAGTACATAGTTGGTCATGCCGGGGGAATGTCACAATCCATGTTCTGGTCTCATTTTCAAAAGTTTAGGGGGAGGACAATTCAATAGTCCTAACGAAAATTAATTTGATCAAACAAAAATATTAAATTCTCAAAAAATGTTCACATATAATTACATAAGACATAAAACAATAAACAATAAACAAAGACAATAGGTGCATATGCAATTTTTGAATTTTATCAAAAATTAGTCACAAGGGATTAAAATACAAATATATATACACAGGAATACAGGAAGAAAAAGAGAGGTTACAGTTCGCTTCTCTGTAGAACCTGAGCAAACCTATCCTATTTGTAAATGTATATAATTCTTGTAGGATAAGGATGGTGGTCGACGTTTCGGTCTCCTATGAATGTTTCTGCGAGACCATCTTCAGGACTAATCAATTAATATTTGTAAAGCCCTATTGTAAAATGAAACAGAAAATATTTACAATTACAATTCGATCAACTCTTGCAATTTTCATTGAACATAATACACCTAATACTCACAAAAACATACAAAACAACATGAGACTGCACAGTGCATTTCCTTATTCAATTAAGAGAGACACTAGTCACATCTATCTTCTCTGTTCACATCATCAAAATTTATGTGGCATAGCATTTTAGAAATATGCTAGCTGATTGATGTCTAAGGATATCCACTTATCCTAAGCTGATACACCTATAAACCAATGCATCTAATTTGCAAACAAAAGCAATTAATTCATTATCTACAACTTATTTTTATGAGTCTTATGATGGTTCTGAAAGAATCAAAAGGAGGAAGGTAACAGCAATATTTATAGATAGATACCTTGATGGGTTATACCACCGTGGTGGCAGAAGAGTCACTGGTACAAAAAGATTCAGTTCAAACCCAACATTTCTAAATGGAAAAAAATTAGAATATAACTTATATTCAAGTCCAATGTTGAAATGATGTATAGTATGATAGAGGAGACCTGATGTCCCTATCGTACCTTAGGCGGTAGGTCTTTATCGTGAAGATGACGATCTTCAAAAGCGAGGCCAGACAGCATCAATGGTTCTGTAATTATATATTTATAGCATCTCAATTAATTGAATAAGGAAATGCACTGTGCAGTCTTATGTTGTTTTGTATGTTTTTGTGAGTATTAGGTGTATTATGTTCAATGAAAATTGCAAGAGTTGATCTAATTGTAATTGTAAATATTTTCTGTTTCATTTTACAATAGGGCTTTACAAATATTAATTGATTAGTCCTGAAGATGGTCTCGCAGAAACATTCATAGGAGACCGAAATGTCGACCGTCATCCTTATCCTACAAGAATTATATACATTTACAAATAGAATAGGTTTGCTCAGGTTCTACAGAGAAGCGAACTGTAACCTCTCTTTTTCTTCCTGTATTCCTGTGTATATATATTTGTATTTTAATCCCTTGTGACTAATTTTTGATAAAATTCAAGATTTTCATATGCACCTATTGTCTTTGTTTATTGTTTATTGTTTTATGTCTTATGTATTTTTATATGTGAACATTTTTTGAGAATGTAATATTTTTGTTTGATCAAATTAATTTTCGTTAGGACCATTGAATTGTCCTCCCCCTAAACTTTTGAAAAAAAGACCAGAATACTTTTGGAATAAACTCCCTTGGAGGCACTCCCTACCCCTTTATCTCTTTACCCAAGCCCTCAAGGGTATACTGGGTTGCTCACTGTATATACCACAATCCATGTTCAGCATGGTACTGCGGGATGTGCTGGATGCCATGATGCATTACAAGGATGATTACATCCATTTCCCACGGCCGGCAGAGTTGGCTGCAGTCAAAGGTGACTTCTATACCCTGGGCCAGATTCCACACGTAGTGGGTTCCATCGATGGCACACATATTGGTCTCATTCCACCCCAGGCACGTGAACCTGTATATCGCAATCGGAAGCACTACCATTCGATCAACGTGCAAGTGGTGTGCCTGGCTGACAACATCATCTCCCGTGTGTTTGCCAGATTTCCCGGGTCCGCACATGACTCCCACATCCTGCGGAGCAGCATCGTCCCCCAACTGATGGCCAATCTGCGTCAAGAACGTGAGTGGCTTGTAGGTGAGTGTACTGTGATGACTACTGTGTTGTATGTGTGCCATGCTGTTCACACCAGTCCTGGTAATGATGTATGTGTCTGTCATCCCCCCACCTAGGCGACCTTGCGTACCCGAACCGGACGTGGCTGCTAAGCCCCCTACGGAATCCTACTACCCCAGGGGAAATGCGCTATAATGAGGCCCATGGGAAGACACGTCGGGTGGTGGAACGTACATTTGGACTACTGAAGTCTTGGTTTTGCTGCCTGGATAAAACCGGAGGGGCCCTGCCATACTCACCCGGCAAAGTATGCAGAATAGTGATTGCCTGCTGCATGCTCCACAACCTGGCCTTACGCAACAATATTGAACTGATCATGCACCCTGCAGACCAACAGGTTGCTCCGCCTCCCACCGCACCCATGTCCAGTGATGAGGATAGTGGGGAGGAAGAAGGTGTGGACCAGAGGCGTGAGCTCATTGCTCGCTACTTTCCTTGAATGTGAGTAACTACCTCTTGTGCTGCTGTTCAATGCGTGACGTATGTCTGTTTGAGATGGTTGGATGTGGTGTGTGAATGCTGCCTGTTATGTTATGTTTGCACATGGGTGTGGGTCATGGTGTATGAGCAATGCTCCCTTACGTGTGTCCCGTGATCCGCTTACTTTGTGATGATTGTGGTGTGTGGGATGTTGCAGTACGTTCTTTTGTGATGGTTGTGATTCAGTTTCCTGACCTGTGCTTGTTGTTCTCTATTTGTCCCTAGGTCACTCACACCGAGCCAGAATTCAAGAGAACATTGATCCCTGCACCTGCTGATGGCAATAAATGAGACATACCTGTATATAAACATGGACATCACACAGCGTTACAGTGAATTTTGTTTAAAGGGTGTGGATTAGTGTTTGTGTATATTTACAAAAAGGTGGTGGTGGGGAAGAGTGAGTTGAAAGTCATGTCAGATGAAAACACCGATGGGGGAAAAAAGTAAATAGAAAGAACAAAACCCTGCCAAAATAGATAACTAAGGGTCCTCTAAGGGATCCCTAACTGTGATCTATGGAGCAATTTTAAATGTATATCAGAGCCAAAAACATCAGATAGATGTGGGTCAGTTCATGATTTATTTAGAAAATATATATTTATTTGGTTTTATAGAATCTGACATTTCTAAAAAGTATTCAATATATACATATACAAGATTCAATAGATAAGACACATGAACGATTTTTTACATCACATAACAAGAAAAAAGAGACAATTTCATGATGATCAATGTTCCACTCACTCCAGGGGGGTTCCAAGAACTAAACAACATTCATACCATCAAGGGATCAATCAGACTCACAAACATTCAACACAAATCAATTGAATAAATATAACATGGCCTGCAACTGAAGAATCAAATTATAGTTGCATGGACGGGGGTGCACAGATGGAAAGGCAGATTAGATGGAAGGAAGTTGTCCTCAAGGGTAACGCCAATGCGCGTTTCGGTGTATGGCACCTTCGTCAGGGCAAGCAGATACCACCATGGAGGGAAACAAACATGCTGGAGTCAAGGAAGTATCGGTAGATTCACTGGTTCACAGAGTCCACATTTTCCAGGTCTTTTTTTTTTTAAATAAAGAGGGAGGGACAGAGGAGTTTCTATTCAGTCGACAAGGTGCTCCTATTTTCTTTCCTTTGGATGACTAAGGTCACGTCCATCGGTGGGATAAATATTCTTAAGACTCCAGCTTCGTGCTTCAAACTCTAATAGATAATTGTCAGTACTGCCGCTTCTGGTCAAAAACGGTCGTTGATAGCAATTCACCTCTTCAACCCCAAGATGAAAGATGGACTAAGGTGAAGAGAATATCGGAATGGGTCTTTTTTAAAAGAGAAAAGCGCTTCCAGATAGCGGGGGATGACAATCTCGTCCGATGGCTCCACGGAAATGTGTAGAAAACACCGATGGGGACACCACATTGTGTGATGTACACCTAGTCCAACAGACGAGTGACAATGCTTGGCAATGTGGGACAAGATAGTTAGCAGGGTCAATGCCAGGCTCAAGGAAGGGTGAAGTCATTTTCGGCCCCTCTTCGGGCGGGTGGATGGGGCATTGCCACTGCTCTGGCCTGGGTCCAGCCTCGAACGGCCCCTCCGTCTTAGAGCCGGAGCAGACCCAGCTGTGGGGGCAGGTTGTTCAGGGTCCACCTCCCTGTCAGTGGCCTCAGGTGATGATGGCGGTGGTGTTGGTGACCTGTCCCACTGGGCACTTGGGGGAGGGGGAGGTGGTGTGGCGCGGGATAACCACTCCCTCCAAAGTGCAGTTTGCTGCCCAATGAGGTACACCATTTGGCCCATACGGGTGTCCATGGACCTCAACAGCTGGCAGGTCTGTTGCGAATCTTGATGTGCCCCATCAGACTGTGCCTGCGACCGCTGGTAGGAGGCATTCACTCTGGCAATGGCTTCCAGGGTCTCGTTCCCAGGATGGGCTGGGTCTTGTCCCCGACCTCCCCTTACACCTCCACTCTGTGGCCTCACCTGTGTCCTCCCACGTCCACTCTCCCTGCTTGCCTGAGACGTTGATGGCCCATCATCATCCGATGGGTCAGGCAGGGTGGCACTGGCAGGGGTGGTGGTGGTGATGGTGGTGGTGGTGGTAGCTGCACTGCTCACAGTGGCAGTTGTTTGTGTAGTACCACTGGCCAAGGTGGTGGAGGCTGGGAGGTCCTGGGAGCCTGATGGCCCTAGAAGTGTGCTTGGCCCAGCATCGTCCTCTGCACCCGAGGTGTCCTGGGAATCCTCTCCGGAGAGACCTGGCTGTGAGCGGGGCAACTGGTGCTGCCGGTTGGTGTTTTGGCGTGTCAAGTCGTGATCACCTGAGGGACAAGAATGTAAGAATCAATGCTGTGGACATGACAGGTTTCTAGTAGTTACATTTCAAATCTCCATGGAATCAGGACATGGTTGTTGGTGTCATCATGTTGGTGTTGCACACATGAGTGTCCTGCTATTGGATGGTGCCCCTGTGCAAATGGCTACCTACCTGTAAGTTTGAAGGGGGAGATGCACTGATCACCAAATGATGGGCGGACTACATCTTGCTCTGGGATGGCACATGTGGGCCTGTTGGGAGGTGTAGTGAAGGACACCCCCACACACCCCCGCCCTCCCAGGAGACATGTGGTCCTGTTGGGAGTTGTAGTGCAGGACACCCACACACACCCCCGCCCTCCCAGGAGACATGTGGGCCTGTTGGGAGTTGTAGTGCTGGACCCCCATCCCCACCCCCACCCTCTCAGGAGACATGTGGGCCTGTTGGGAGTTTAAGTGCTGGACCCCCACCCCCACCCTCCCAGGAGACATGTGGGCCTGTTGGGAGGTGTAGTGCAAGACACCCCCACACACCCCCACCCTCCCAGGAGACATGTGGGCCTGTTGGGAGGTGTAGTGCAAGACACCCCCACACACCCCCACCCTCCCAGGAGACATGTGGGCCTGTTGGGAGTTGTAGTGCTGGACCCTCACCCCCACCCTCCCAGGAGACATGTGGGCCTGTTGGGAGGTGAGGTGTGGTGCTGGACCCCCACCCCCACCCTCTCAGGAGACATGTGGGCCTGTTGGGAGTGGTAGTGCTGGGCCCCCACCCCCACCCCCACCCTCCCAAGAGACATGTGGGCCTGTTGGGAGTTGTAGTGCTGGACTCTCACCACCCCCACCCCACCCTCCCAGGAGACATGTGGGCCTGTTGGGAGTTGTAGTGTTTGCTGCTTCACCACATGCGAGCATGGGAAGGTGGGGCACAACATTTGTGGTTGATCATGGTGGGTGCATTTGAGCCCTGGCCTTCACATTTGGGTCACTGTGTGATTCACATGCATGGATTGGAGCCTGGGAGATGTGTCTTAGCAGTTGTGCAAGGCAGAACATGACAGTGTGATAGTGGTCATTGATATGTACTTACCAGCCTCAAGTCCCTCTTCTATTCCTTCCAGGCTCTCAGGGTGCAGTATGCCAAGCACCTTCTCCTCTCATTCGGTAAATGGTATGGGATCCGGGGGAGTGCCGTCACCAGTGTGGTGTGCCCGCAGGTGGTTCTTGGCCCTGATGCCCTTCACCCTTGTCGTGAGGTCGTGCCAACGCCTCTGGATTTCGTGTTTGGTACGTGGCACAGTCCCTGAAGCCTTGACTCTGGTCACTATCCTGTCCCACATGGTAGTTTTAGTTGCCAAGGTGGTCTGCTGGACTAGGGTACCAAACAAATGTGGTTCAACATGGAAGATTTCATCCACCATGACCTTCAACTCACTCTCTGTGAACTTGGGGTTTTTCTTGGGTGCCATTGTGTGATGTGCAAGGTGTTGGTGGTGAGGGGTGTGCAGGTGTGTGGTATGTAGGGATGATGCTGTGAGGGTTGGTGTGGTGGGTGTGTTGGTGTGCAGGTTGTATGTGTGTTTGTGTGTCTCTGTTGTTTCTGATGTTCTGCCTCTTTGTTCCAGCTGTGCTGTGATGCAAAGGATTGTGGTAATGGGAGGGATTCCTTTTATACTCTGTGTGGTGGTTGTGTCCCAATGGTTTATGGCGGTCAGGTGTTTTGTGGGTGTGTTGACTTGGGTGCTCTTGTTTGTGCTGGGGGGTGTCATTGAGCATGTAGTTGTTGGAGGTAGTAGTTCCAGGTGGGTGTGTCTTCTGTTAATTGTTTTTTTTCCTATTTACTACCGTCCGCCATTTTTGCTTCGGTTTGTCTGCAGGGGTGATGTTAGTTTGG
Source organism: Lissotriton helveticus (assembly GCF_964261635.1). Taxonomy (NCBI): domain Eukaryota; kingdom Metazoa; phylum Chordata; class Amphibia; order Caudata; family Salamandridae; genus Lissotriton; species Lissotriton helveticus. The sequence goes on along the minus strand of NC_136070.1, from coordinate 110,426,631 downwards.
TCCTTCCGCAGCCAAGCTCCGTTCGTCGATGCTGTTTTTCCGCGGTGGTCGTGAAAGTTGGTGAGTTCCGTTGGGATGGCGGGGTTATCCTAATCGTGCGTCCGGAACTTCGAAGGTATGGCGGCGGTTGAGCCTGTTTCCGCGGCCTTTGCGTCAGCGGCGGACTGTGTTTCAGTGGTTCCGTCTGCTTGCGGCGGTCTTTGGGGTGATCCGTCCGCCGCGGTCAGTGCGTGTTGACAAAAATATCCTAATCGCACCGGCGGTTCATCCGCGGAGCGGTCGGGAGTATTTTTGCCGCCACCATGGCGGACGGCACCCGTTTGCGTCCGCCATACTAATAGGCCCCTAAGTTTCCATTTAGTCTTAAATGCATAGATGGACGTATGCATATTGCATACATCAAATTGATTGGTTGCTATTCACTCACTATACGAACTAAAAAAAGGTTCTACTAAGGAGTCAAGGACTGAAGTGAGAGGACGTGGGCCGCTAAATTACTAACTAAAACTAACTAACTAACTAACTAACTACCACTATCTTAGTGACAGGACAAAGGAATGGAGTCTCTCTAGTCTGCGTTACCTAACTTAAGTTCTCTTACATAATCAGCTCAAGTTAGAGCAAAGTTGCAAACAAGTACAATTAGGTAGCGTCGACCACCTGTCTAGAATAACAATCACATAATATAAGATTTTTAAACGTAACTTACCTGCATGTGACCAGCAGCATTCTTGCTATTTGGGAAAAAAATATTATTTGCAATAATATAGAACACACAATATTAATTATAATTAGCTACTCACCAAGCTCCGCGACCTCAACCCCTAGCAGGTCCAGCAGTTCCTGCTCTCAGTCCAGGATATTGGACCACCGCAGCATCAGTTGGTTATGGGTGCGCCGACCCCTTAGCAGTAATACACTGCACGGGGCACCCTCGCCCACCGCTGTTGGCGCTCCCAGGTCCTGTTGTCGTGTATTCCTATAGGTTCTGAATCAATCCCCCTATTCCTGACCCTATTCTGGTTAAACTAACTATCAAGTTAACTAACAGTCAGCCCATGAGGCAAGACGAGCCCCCATGATGCAGATACCGTTATCTGACGCAGTCACACTACGGCACAGGAACGTGTTATCTGATTAGGTCATAACGCTTGAGATCTAATTAGACAAGCGACATTCCTCCAGCCCCTGATAAGGCATACGACGTTCTCATAACAAATCAAACCTATGACAACCTGGGAAAAACCCTGCGGCCATTGTTTTGATTTCACAGAGAACTTTAGTAAAGAATGTGCTAACGAGCAAGTCGTATGACATCTTTATTGACGTATCTATGTCCATCCTTACGTCAATCTCGGCACCTTTAAGGTATAAATATTACCGATCTTGCCCTATGCAAACACACGCGTGGTGACGAGACGGAGCAGCCATACTTGCCGAAGCCGAGAGCAGAAGCAGACCCCGCTGGCAGCAGCCCCGCCTTCCTGACGCGCTGAGAGACGCGCTGCTATCTCAAGCCGAGAGACCCAGCACCGGCGCTTTCGGGCAGCCCTCGCAGGCGGCCTGGAATATCGAGAGCAGAGAAAGAGATACCATTCCTCATTCATCCTAAATTCCAGGTACAGAACTGAATAACCCCTCACAGAGAATTCTTTAGTTATTCACTTGGCAAAAACAAACTTAACTTAAACTGTAACTTTCTATTCCCGCCCACGCATTAGACTTAGGTCAGGTACACGGGGTAGGCGTATTTAGAAACACCAGTTGAGTACGTTTAGTCAAATGTATATGTGTATGTAAATATATTTTAATCATTTTAAACATCATATGGCTCAGAAACCATATCAATGTTTTTACAGTATTATTTTATACTATTGCTTTTAATGTATGCACTTTACTTAACTATAAGTATTGCAATAATATCGATCCATTTCTCATGTATGAGAAAAGAGACTGATCAATAAATAACACCTTTTATTGAACACGCCCGTCTCTTCCTTTTCTCTACATTCTGATGAGACTAAGAATGCACGTACTGACTGAGTAAAATAATTGCCTTGTGCTCACACGACTCTCGAGATTGACTCTTGATTAGGGGAGAGCAAAGTTGTCATGTTCTATGGTTGTCAGAAACTAAATCCCTTCTTGTCTAATCAGGGGAGGTAATTCTTTCCTGAACATTCGAGAAAGTTTCTAGCGAACTCTGAGCTTAGCTGGCAAACCCAAAAATTAAGTCTAGTATCGACAGTAGTAGACCTAGTTAACGTCTGGTCTAGGCCTTTACTGCTGTAGGTATTATTCCAATGCGCAGAGCCTATTGGGAAAATAGGAACTACACTACACTGTACACAGACCCAGGCTTGCTGCCAGGGTAGAGGGGAGGGGGCGCTGGATATAAAAAACAAGTGCTGCCACCTCTACCTGGGAAAACAAGGCCCGGGGCTGCACCCCTTCTGGGCACTGCCTTCCGCAAGGAAAGCGGCCCCTCTTTGCCCAGGTCACAATCTCTGCCATGATGCTGGCTGAGCGGGGGCAGAAAAGAAAATGTAAAAATTAAGGGAGAAGAAGAAAGGAAGCAATATAGAAAAACAGTACAATACGCACTAAAACACACAAAATGTAGAAACAAAAAATATACACATAAGAAGACACAGGGAAAGATAATAAATTCAAGCAAATCCTACAAATTGTTTTGAGAAAGAAGGATTTAATGTTGTAGGGCTAGGGTTACTCCTCTTTTCAGGGCCCTAGTTTTGCACACAAATACATCAGTTACTTTGTGGCTCTGCGCTTCTGGCATTGAAAAAATGAAAATTACAGACGTCCATGTGCCTAGGTGGTGCCTATATAGGTACCACAATGTCATGACCAACGCTAACGACGCCACCGATGTCATGCAGAGCCGAATGGAGTCACCCAATTGCGTGTGCAAGGGGTATTGCTCAGCAAACCTTTCCAGATCCAGCCTAAAGCCTGGGAAATTCAAAGGTAAGGAATCTGCAGGTAGATAGAGTCTCTACCAAATAATGTGTTACCGAAGGTTAGTAACATGTTCTTCATAACTACACTGTGTGGTTCTTTTTCACTTAACCCACACTATAGGATTAGTACTGGTAAACAAGCTCCTCTACACTCCTTCTGGAAGAGGTCTGAAGGCTGCTCTCCACAGATGGTTCCATGTTTAAATATCGATAACAAAAATAAAGTTAACAAAAATATCGATTTAAAAATATCGATTACAAAAATATACACTCCCTATACTTAAACAGGTAAATACAATAATATCGACTCAAAAATATAGATGTAAAAAATATCGCCTTTAAAAAATAGCATAACTTAAATAATTAAATAATATTAGTATTATTAACAAAATAAATTAAATTAATTTTTTTTAAGTAATTATAACAAATAAACTTAATTTAATAAATATAAACACAAAAAATGTGTACATATACATATATTTACTTAAATACATTTTATTAACTATTATCTTTATTTAATTTATAAACTTTAATAATTATAAAAAAATATAATAAACACATATATAAAACATTTTGAATAAAATGGAATATTCTATAGTTAATTAACACATTAAAGTATTAAAAAAATAATACATACATTTAATAACAAAATAAAAACATTAGTAGTTGGATAGCGGAGGGGTAAAAATTACTATTCTCACTCCAGAGAGGACAACAGTAGGGAAAGCGCTGGATAGCGGAGGGGTAAAAATTACTATTCCCACTCCAGTGAGTGCAACAGTAGGGAAAATCGTTGGATAGCGGGAGGGTAAAAATTACTATTCCCGCTCCAGTGAGTGCAACAGTAAGGAAAGTGTTGGAATTGTGTAGGGGTAAAAATTACTATCCCCACTCCAGTCAGTGCAACAGTAGGGAAAGCGCTGGATAGCGGAGGGGTAAAAATTACTATGCCCACTCCAGAGAGTGCAACAGTAGGGAAAGCGTTGGATAGCGTAGGGTTAAAAATGACTATTTCCACTCTAGAGAGTGCAACAGTAGGGAAAGCGTTGGATAGCGTAGGGTTAAAGATTACTATTCCCACTCCAGAGAGTGCAACAGTAGAGAAAGCGTTGGATAGCGTAGGGGTAAAAATTTCTATTCCCACTCCAGTGAGTGCAATAGTAGGGAAAGCGCTGGATCCCAAAACAATAAAAAACAAAACTATCAATATTTTTATTACATTTAATTTCCAATAAAAACATAATTAATATAGAAATTTAAATGTATTAATATTAACAAAGATAATAAAAAATAATTAATTACACATTATTTAAGACTATAATATCCACAACACACACCTAAAATTAATTACACAATTACATTTAATATTTACTAATTAATTAATGAAAATGAATGTATTGTTATTTATTAATTAATCAATAAAAGATTAATTACTTACCAGATTTCACACCATACACACATATAAACACCAAAACACACACCTAAAATTAATTACAATTAATAATTACTAATTAATTAATGGTAATTCATTTTTAAAGTATTTAATAATTAATCAATAAAAACGTAATTAATTACCACCCTTCACGCATTTACACATATAAACTCCACAACACACACCTAAAATTAATTAATCAATTAACATAATTAATTATTAATTGACTAATTGAAATTAATTAACAACTAATTATTAAACTATTATTAATGAATTAGCACATGAATTATTCAATTAACTTTATATATTTAAATTACTTCCCACCCTATTCCCCTATAAACCCACAACCCGCTCCGGAACTAATAACGCAAAATTAAACATAAAATAAATTAACAACTAGTACAATTCCAAAACATGTAATAAAATGACGAACAATTCTCATTAAAAACACTAAAATACATAACATTATTAATACATCGATATTTTTGTAAACTATATTTTTGTAAACAATATTTATTACAACTATATTTTTGTAATCAATATTACTTACCTGTCAGTTGATATTCTTGGCAAACTATTTTTTTTTTTGTCGATGTTTCCTCCAAACGATATTTCTCCGTCGATATTCCTGCTCTGCACCCAACAGATATCACTTAGAGAGCTTTCTATGGTTGACTAAGACCACTAAAATCACAATAAGGGTTGTCTGGATTAGTGCAGGGTGCTTCACTTAAATAAGTTTGCATCATATACTAAGCCAGCCTCCTACAGGGCATGAGAATGGAAGCGATGTGGAGTTTGTGGAAAACTGTTTTATATGACTTCTCACTAACCTTCCCTCTAGTACCCCACTTATACCCCTCCGGTTAGATCTAGGTCATAGACCCCTCCCTCACAGAGTAGGACATACATCCCTATTGAAGTGGAGGAGGACTTGGTCCTCTGCAGATTTAGGACCCTATCAGATGGACCTTGATGACGTTTTAAATCTCCCAGAGGTTTTTAAGATCCCATGGCTGGAGTATAACAAAAGTGGCTTAACAGAGCTTGGGTGTGGGAATCCTTTGGCCGAATCCAGAGACTGCATCTAGAGTATCAATGTCCATTCTTAAGGGGATTTACTGGAGAAATGTATATGGAGGGTTCCACAGGACTGGGAGGGTGAGCTCCCTGACCTCAGCCTTGTATGAGTTTAAAGATGTTTACTGTTTGGAAAAGTACAAAGATGCGATTGATCTTCCGCTCGATACAACTTTGTATTCATTTTCGGATTGAGACCCTGCCGCTACGATCATTCAAAGCTAAATGGCATTACCCCTCTACCGAATTAGATACAAGTTCCCCTCTCTGTCCTGAGACAAAAGAATATATCAACCATGTCCTTTGCTTCTGACCGTACTATCTTGCCTACAGGAGGAAATGGATCATGTGGCTGTGTCGCAACATGGGGGCTAGAGACTACAGAATAGCCATAGATGACTTTGGGATCATTTAATTGAGAGTACTCCAGGGATTGTTTCAATAGAACAACAAAATGTTTACATTTGGTAATGTTCTTTCTGATGGATAAGAAAATTTCCACAGACTACTAAAACCCTCCTTTCCGCCTGTCATGATGTTTTTCGCATCCTTTCAATTTTTGTACTCCATCTTTTTACACCCCTAAGCTGTTGGGGTTGTGGAAAATCAAGAAAACAAAGTTCATCGGAAACACGTAGTGCCTCATATGTCAGTCAGCATATATGTTATGATACTGTTGATGCCAATTCTAGTGATGCTGGAAAGGACTGCGAGAAAGTGCTTTAATAAAATCTCTGGATCCACGCTGGCACCTTTGAAGAGGTTCAGTAGTCAGTAGTCATCTGCGAGAGTCTCATATCCTATAGAAAGAACCGTACCGAAGGAAAATTGCTTGCTCCTCGATTCCTTATTTGGTATATATTTGGCTACAGTGCTTACCTTCTGATGCCTGTCCTTCTGATGCTGTGATATGATGTTGAGCTTCATTAGCAATAGAAATGCTGAGCTGCTTAAAATATAAAAAGGCATTCATTACGAAAAGGGTGAGAGTCTGACAAGGTTTGCACAAAGCTCGTTAGTTAATAAACCCTCATACTATTGCATTGGAAGTGTATATTTTTGTTTGATATGCTTTGTTTTCGATGTTGCTTATCTTTGTTTGCCTTTTGCGCGAAGACAGCATTATTAAGAAACGTACTCAGGTAATGCACCTTCAGATAGCATCATAATAAGAAACCATTTGTTACTGTTGGATGTTCCTGCAGTCAGTACCTATTTGCCTGTTTTCATTCTGCAGCCATTACAAGTAGTGAGAAAGCGTGTGAGAAAACTAAGGAAATCGAAGAGCAAAGAAGACCTAACACATGACACAGAGACATCCAGTGATGGACAAACAACACCCGCTCCGCATGGAATAGCCAACTCTAAAAATATGGTACATTTTTATCATAGCTATAGAGAGATTTGTCAATAACATGTTGTTGAAATGACGCAACTGTATTGCAATACATCTTTTATATCACTTCCAAAAAATTATCATTATGTTTAAAACGAATGTCAGAAGCATAGCCAACATAAAAGGATACAAGGTATCTAACACCCATGTACTACCTCTTCTCTTTTAGGTTTGGTCTCGCACCTTTATTAAAGATGCTTGATTGTCAGAAACTGTTCACAGTCATAGGAATAATAATCACTAATAAATTGAAATGTTATATAAAATCTACTCATCAGAGTGTCTGACCCACATTTGTAACCCCAGGTAGATACATAGATAAAAATGTACCGGTGGCGGTAAATAAGGGACTACTCTTTCTGTTCCTTGGAGACCGTGTCACGTTTTGATAATCAGGACATTCATTGGGACATTACAATATGCTACAATTCAAGTCTCTATGTGTCTAGGTTTCATGGAGATGCTACCTCATTTTTATGACGCTAAGCTATATATAAATTGAACCTATATTCTGATGGATACATCTGCCTGTGGATGCCTCACCTTATGAATATCCCCTGTGCCAGAATTCAGCTGAAAATGTCTACGCCAACGAGGATGTCACAATGCCATGGCTCCACTTGCGATTCTGCATGACGTCACTGGAGCCATAAGAGAGCCTCGTCTGCGTGATGACGTCAGTTCCCTTTTTTCCGCGCTGTCGACGCGTAACGGTTTTCTGTCTCTCTCCATTTTGTCAAGATACTTTTTTGTATTCTATCTTTAAAAACTGTTGCTGTTGGGATGTCGTGTTCGAGGAAGTCTGGATTTAAGCCCTGCAGGGAGTGTGGGGGTCACATGTCCATCACTGACCCCCTTGAAGACTGTTTATGGTGCTTGTCGTCTGATAATGGCTTGGAGGACTGTTCCAGTTGCAGGAAGATGAAGCCTAAGGCTCTTAAAGAACGGGAAGCTAAGCTAAGCTCTCTATGGCTAAGGAGAAGAAGGTAGGAAGAGGCCGTAAAAGAGCTAAGTGGAAGTCGAAGTCGTCGGCTTCACATTCATCAAAGCCGAGGAAACACAAAAAGAAAAGAAGACATGAATCTTGGCCCCATCACCGAACGGTAAGGCTTCGAGGTTGCCTTTGCTGGCCCCATCGTCAAAAAGAACTTGTGTCTCTTTTGCCTTCGCCTTCTCCTCGAGTGACTCCAGAGAGATCTCCTTGGTCTAAGGGCACTCCGGCGCAGTCTCCAGCACTGAGGGGTTCGTCGGATTTGGAAGGTTTGCCGCTCCAGATTGTTTCTTCTCCTGCTTCTCCTGTGCACGAGGTCGATCCTCTGGCTCCGGTGGATCCAGCTGTTCCGACGCCGGATTCTTCTCGTTTAGATTCTAGGTCGAATCCATTGCCGCAATTTCCTACTCCAGGATCAGATCCAGCGCATTTTTTAAATGCAATGTACGGAGTATTTGCTAAGGCAGCCTTCCCCTCCGGAACAGCTTCAGGTCCCGTTGGTCCACTGCCCTTCATCTTGGGTGTGCATCAGCACTATGCCCAGGCACCCTTTGTGCCTTTAATGCTGATGGCACCCTCATTGCAGTTTCCGGCTCGGCGGGTTTCGACGCCGCTCATGAAGTCCCCGGCGCCATCTGGTGGACCTTCCTCTTGGCTTTGTGCGGCGTCGTTTCCGCCATCAGATCCTCCTTTGACGCCGGCTCCAGAGATGTCGGCACCAACAGTGTGGCAATGCTGATTCCTAGGTTTCGATCAAGGAGAGAGGCGCAGAGACTCCTGGAGGAGGAACAGTATCAAAGGCTGGAGGTTGAAGAGGGTGAGATAAATGAATCAATGGATGATTTTGAAGGTATACAGGACGCAAGTGGGCTGGACACTTCTGAGTGGGAGCTTTCTTCCACAAGGGCTTCTCCACCTCAAAAGGTAGCCCCATACCATACTGTTAAAAAAAAAGGCAGCAGAGCTTTTGGACTTACAGTTACCAACTGCTGAGTTTAGGCCAACTTTGCTCACTGAGGTTTTACATTTGCCTTCTTCAAAAGTTGAGCCCTTGTTACTTTTTAATGAAGCCTTGACTGAGCCTATTCTTGAGGCATTGCGTAAACCACTCTCTTCTCCTGCTGTGTCTAAATCTGTGGCAAGAAGGTATAGGTCTGCTCCAGGAGATCCACTCTTTCTGTATTCTCATTCTTCTCCAGAAAGGTTGGTGGTACTGGCATCCTGCGCTAAACAGTCTTTGGTTGCTTTCCCCAGGCTCCTGCTGACAGGGATTCTAAGAAACTGGAGCAGTGGACTAAGAATGTCTTTTCATCTTCCAGCATGGCTCTTAAATCTACCAATGCTACCTGTTTATTGGGCCATTATATACATGCCTTGATGGACTCGGCTAAACAATTGGCGCCCAAGTTACCTCATGCAGAGCGGGGACATTTTATGGAGTTTTTGTCAGATGCTCAGGCTGCTGCTAGACAGGTTATTCAATCTGGCCTGGATACAGCTGATTCGATGTCGAGAGGTATGGGTTCCTCCATTGCTAGCTTGGCTTAGATCTTCTGGTTTTTCCTCGGATTTTCAAGATACTCTTGTTGATTTGCCTTTTGATGGATCAAAGCTTTTTAGGGAGAAGGCGGATTCTGCCCTTCAACTTGTTCAAAGACAGCAGAGCTACGGCGAAGCCCTTGGGTCTGCAAACCCAGTCAAGGGGGTTTAGTTATAAAAAATATCGTGGATTTGTGAGGTCTTCCTTTCGTGGCTTGCGCCAACCTCAGCAGTAGCAGCAAAATCTGCTCTATGAGTCCCATAGAGGGAGAGCCAAGGGTCGCAAACGTAGGTCTACCCGCAATCTCTCCTCCTCCTCTTCTACCTCCCCTGCTCCCCCTAGTAACGCAGGAAAGCAGCCCTAGATCCCCCATCCTGGATCATGTAGGTCCTGTAGGGGGTCGGTAGTCTCATTTTCTACAGGGTAGGAAATTGGTCACGTCAGACCTTTGAGTATTAAACCTTGTAGACAATGGGTACGCCCTTCCCTTTCGGGAATTTCCTCCTCCTTACCTTCCTTGTCAAGGTTTTTGTTCAAAGGACCATTTACTTCTCTTACAGAAAGGTGCGATATAGGTGGTCCCGGAGCAGGAGAGGGGTCAGGGATGCTACTCCTGGAATTTCCTGATCCCCAAGAAGGAAGACGGGTGACATCTGATCATGGACGTCAGGGTCTTGAATTTTTATTTCAAACAGGAGAAATTCAAGATGCTTACTCTTGCTCAGGTTCTTTTGGTGCTGCAGCAAGAGGACTGGATGGTATTGATCGATTTACAGGATGCGTATTTTCACATTCCCATCCTGAAGTCGCACAGGAAGTATCTCAGTTTTATGGTGTGGTTGCAGCACTACCAGTTTGCGGTCCTGTCGTTTGGTCTAATTACTGCACCTCGAGTCTTCACAAAGGTGATGGCAGTGGTGGCAGCTCATCTCAGGAGGTCGAGGATTACAGTTTTCCCTTATCTGGATGACTGGCTGCTCAAAGCGGAGTCGCCGGAGATGGTGCTTCATCATCTGCGAGTAACAACCCAGCTGTTGTTCAACTTGGGCTTTTCATTTAAAGGTGCCCATATGTCACCTGGTGCCCTCTCAGAGCAACCTGTTCATAGGGGTGGTACTGGATACTACTGTGTGTCGAGCTTTTCTACCTCCTCAGAGGATTCTCGACATTCAGGAGATTACTCCTTTGTTCCACAATGGAGCGGTTGTTCCGGTCCTGAAGGTCCTTCGCCTGCTTGGTCTGTTTGCTACCTGCATACTGTTGGTCAGTCATGCACGCTGGCACATGAGGGCACTCCAGTGGTGCCTCCACAGGCAGTGGTTTCAACACAACGGAGATCGCAGGGAGTCAGTCAGAATCGCCAGAGACACTGCAGCGGATCTGACTTGATGGAGTGTGCAGGGCAACCTGTCTCAAGGCAAGCCCTTTCAACCTCCTCCACCGGAGGCCACAGTGATCATGGATGCCTCCACATTAGGGTGGGATGATCATCTGGGGGATCTCGAGGTCAAAGGTCTTTGGTCTCCAGAGGAAAGGTTGATTCACATCAACCTTCTGGAATTGCGGTGATATGTTTGGCGCTAAAGGCTTTCCTTCCTTCCCTTTGCGGGCAGTCGGTTCAGGTCCTGACAGATAACACTACCACGATGTGGTACATAAACAAACAAGGAGGGGTAGGGTTGTATCGTCTCTGTTGAGAGGCTCTGCGACTCTGGTCCTGGGCGCAGGACCATCAGATTTGCTTATTTGCGAATCATCTGGCCGGTGTGCTGAATGTTCGTGCGGACAGTCTCAGTTGGCATTACTCGGCCGATCACGAGTGGTGGCTTCATCTGGAGGTGGTCCATCACACAGTATCCAAAGCAGGGAGCATTGGGGGACGCGTTTCAGATAGATTGGAGCTCACAACTCCTTTACGCTTTTCCTCCCATACCCTCCCATACCCTCCCATACCCTTGATTCCTTGGGTTCTGAGGAAGATTCGCCAAGACTGGGCCCAAGTTATATTGATCGCCCTGGATTGGCAAAGAAGAGTGTGGTACACAGATCTACTTCACCTCTCATCGCACCTGCTGCTCCGTCTCCCTCTCAGATCAGACCTCCTCTCGCAGTCGCATAGGCAGGTTCTACACCCCCACCTCCAGAGCCTGCACCTTCATGCCTGGACATGGAACGGGACAACCTGAGTTCCTTATCTCTCCCGCCGGATGTGGTGGATAATATTTTATCATCCAGGTGACACTTCACTAAGTCTATTTACTCCTATAGGTGGTCTAGGTTTGTGAAATGGTGTGGAGAGAGTTTCATTGATCCTTTATAGGCCCACTTGTCAGATGTTCTTCAATTTTCACTTTTCTTGGCTCAGCAGGGTTGGGCTGTGGCCACTGTTAGGGGCTATTTGTTGGCTTTATCGGCGTTTCCATGTTGGCCGGATCAGCCGTCTTTGTTTAAATCTCCCACTGTTGTGACATTTATGAATGGCCTTACCAATAGGTTTCCGCCTTCCCCCTTTTGTTATGCCTCAATGGGATTTAAATCTTGTTTTAACTTTCTTGATCGGTTCCCCATTTGAACCCTTCCATAGTTGTCCTTTGAGACTTCTGTCTTTTAAAACGGTCTTTCTTGTGGCTATTACCTCAGCAAGGAGGGTGAGCGAGATTCAGGCTCTTAGTTCAAAACCTCTATTCTTGACTATACATGCTGAAAGGATGGTCCTCAGGACCAGGGCTGCCTTTCTGCCTAAGGTGGTTACTCCCTTCCATCTAGGACAGCCCATTACTCTTCCTGTGTTCTATCCTCCCCCTCACCCTTCCAAGGAGGAGGAGATAGTTCACCGCCTGGATCCTAAAAGAGCGGCAAGCTTTCATTTGGACAGGACTAAGGACTTACGATTGGACAATCAGCTCTTTGTGGGCTACGTTGGAAGCATGAAGGGCAAGGCTGTGCACAAGCGCACTCTTTCTAGATCGATCATCTTGTGCATCAAGATCTGCTATGCCCTGGCTGGTAAGGAACCTCATGAAGGTATTAGAGGTATTTCTACCAGAGCCAAGTCATCAACTTTTGCTTTGGCCAGAGGTGTACCTATAGTGGACATTTGTAAGGCAGCGACTTGGGCCTCCCTCCACACTTTTGCAAAGCATTATTTCTTGGATTCCGAGATGAGGAGGCAGGGCCACTTTACACGCTCTGTCCTGCAGGACTTTTTGCTATAGGAGTGTGGACACCTTCCTCCGGGAGTGGGACTGCTGTGTGAATCTATACACAAGGTGAGGCAGATGTATCCATCAGAAGAACAAGTTACTTATTTATTTATTTATTTATTTATTCAAAGTTTTATATAGCGCGAACAAGATCTTTGCAGATATCAGAGCGCTTTACAGAAACAGGTGTAGGGGCAACAGGAGGGAGATTAAATACACTATTGGGTACAATATGGTAGCATAGTATAGCATAGCATAGCATAGCATGGTAGGATAACAGCAAGTACATATATAAGACCAGTAAACGACCAAGTAAATAATAGTGCAGAAACAGTGCAGAGTCTTAGATCCCGCAACAATAGAGAACAGGTGAACTTAGGCCCAACAGGTGAACTTAGGCCCAACTTACCTTTGGTAACGCTTTTCTGGTGGATACAATATCTGCCTGTGGATTTCTCACTGACCCACCCTCCTACTCGATGTCCACCCTTGTATACCTTAAAGGTCACATTGTTTAACATGTTGTTTTACATTTTCTCTTCCTTCTATCTTTGTATATTCATAGGAAATGCTTATATTCTTTGGCTTTCATTTTGATTTTATGCTATGTGTATTTGTTTGAATATTGTGTACTGTGTATATACTTTGAATCTGTTGTCGGTCCACCTGTTCGCCTTGGAGGCATGGAAAAAATGGGTGGAACTGACTTCCTCACTGCGACAAGTCCCTATCATGGCTCCGGTGGAGTCATGTGGAACCGTGAGCGGAGCCGTAGCATTGTTGTGACATCCTCGTCGGCGTGGAGAGCTAGGAAAAAGTTTCTACATAATGTTGGCGCAGGGGATATTCATAAGGTGAGGAATCCACAGGTAGATATTGTATCCACCAGAAAAAGCGTTACCGAAGGCTATACACCTACGTACATGCTAGGTACATTTAGGTACATATAGTAAGGGTTAGCATCGTAGGAGTATGCAATATTACTCTTATGTATCTATATGCTTGCATATATTCTTTGTATTAGCACTATGGTAGAATTCTTTTTTTTGGTGTGTCCTCATTCTGCTAGTTCACTTGTTGGTAATATGGTAGAATTCTATCATTGCTTTACTCTACTGGTGCTCATAATCGTATAGATCTGTTTATGTCTAATGAATGTTGCAGCACAAGTATTTTATACTAGAATGACGCTGGGTCAATAAATACTTATTGAAAACGTCCCTACCGTTTATTCTGCATATCTCTCTGAGACACAGTAAGCACAAGTGACTGAGCTAAAGTACTGCACTGTTTCTATGATCTCTGGGGGGTCAGGGGTCTCATGTTTGACAGTTGCCAGAAAATATTCACTCCTTGGTAAGAGGAGCTCATAGTGGCACTGTGAGCTAGCTGGCCTATAGACTGACATATCCTTTAGAGGTGCCTGGAATCAGTCTAGTTGTCTAAACATGCAGATCCAACATAGATATGTAGGAACTATACAACAAGGAATGGACATCCCCCGAAAAGCCAGTCAGCCTCAACCAGGCATGGCACCTCAAGTCCACTGTCAATGAAACCTCTCTGCCCAGTGAGACAGTCATGTCAATTCCACAACTTATAGGGAACTACGCTACATCTCTCCTATAAGCAACAGCTTGAGAGTGCGCGGCCCAGGCCTCCTCCGGGACTGAAGGCAGCACCTGCTCAACCATGTCCCACAGAGAGTATGAGTAGCGGCCCAAAAAGCATGTGGTATTCACGGGCCGCAATGCCATGCTGGCACAAGAAAACATCTTCTTAATCAAAGAGTCCAGCCCCTTGGATTCTCTATCCGGGGGTGTTGGTAGGGAATGTGCCAGGATTTACATTTGATGTTGAAGCTTGGACCACCAAGCTCTCTGGGGTACTGTGTTGGGTGAGGAAATGTGGACCCCCTGAAGCAATGCAATAGTTGCAGGCAATCACCCTATTGACAGGAGCCCCTGGGTTGAGTTTGGACCAAGTCCCCAAAATGACATCACAGAGGAGTTTGTTGAATGGGAGAAATGGTTGTAGAACTGCTGTTAAGACAAATTATCTTGACTGCCAATGAGGGTAACTGAAGGTCCAAGACCTCAGCCGCCCTCTGCACCACCACTGCATCATTGGCTCCTACTACAGAAGCACAGTAGGGAAATAAAGCATACCAGTTTCTGGAAAAGTATCCAGTCCACTAGCTTCACCCAGATCCTCACAGGTTTCTTTTCATATGGCTAGTATTCTTTAGGGTCCAGTGATCCTTCCCAGTCCCACCTGAGTCCTAATCCCAGGGGAATAGGGCTCAGGCTCCAGTCTAGGAGGCAAGGTTCCAGTTGACACCTGCTATATATCAGAATTGGGATGGCGCTATCGGTGGGTGTCTGCAGCACTGGGATCATGGCATCGAGGCCACGGGTACCAGGAGCATCCTCATCGGGGTCCGGTGTCAGGGAAGGTCGAGCTCATATGACCAGCGCCATTCCGGATCTAGGACTGGATCCATGAGGCCCCACTGCAGCCAAGGCCAGAGCTGGTGGCGTAGAACTAAATGAGGCCTGAAGGCACGCAGTAGAGGTGAGGCCGCCTAAATATGAGGTGTATGACCTCATAACACTCTTTCTGTTGGGTGGGGGTCACTTCGGCTCCCGGAAAACTGGGGATGCAAGGAGTTGGCCCAAGCTCTACCACCGAGCCAGGCCTTGAATGTCAAGGCTCCCTCTTCTCGTTGCCGATGGAGGAAAAATCTAAGACCTCATCAACTTCTTTTTCTTATGATGAGACTTACCTGAGCTTCGTAAAGACTTGGAGTGCGATGAGGATCTCTTACTCAGCGACCACTCCCGGGACCTTTCGCTTGACCGGGAGCTCGAATGTTGCTGCGTCGTACCGGAGCAGCCATGAGTTTGAGGGATAGCTCCCGCAAGGCCTTGGGATTCATGGCGTGACAGTTGGAGCAAGATTTTGGGTCGTGTTTGCGCTTAGGGCACCAGAGGCCTTCAAGATGCCTTCCGTCACTGACATCGGTTAATAAGAGGCGCCGAAGGTCTTGAAGCTGACCTTCTTGGAGGACATCCCTGCTACACCTAGCTGAAAACATCTCAAAAGAAGTCGACAAAACTTCGAAAAAAGTCTAGGCAAAAAGCGGCTGAGGGATAGCTCTTCTTCAGATCAGTGTAGGTTGGTGCGGAAAGAAAAGAACTGATGTCAGCGTGCCTGGGTGGCGTCTACATAGGTGGAGTGGACATCACTTCTGGCACAATTGATGACACAAGTGGAGCCAAGTGATGCTACCTACCGGCACGTAGGGGTACTGTTTAGGAAAATCTTCTGGATCCAGTCTGACACCGGGGGAAATTCTAAAGTAAGGAATCTGTGGCTAGATAGAGTCTACCAGATAAGGCATTACCGAAGGTAAATAACTTTTTTTTAAGCTTATATAGTCCCATATAATACACATTGCCTACCTTTCCCCTAAAAGTCCACATAATATATACCCAGCGTTGGACCCAGGGTGTACGTGATGTAAGTGTGTGATGGCTGACTTTTTTCATGTGGTATGGGGCCGTCCCATCATTACAAAATTCTGGGTAGGGGCATTGGAACAGCTCACCACCTCCATGGGCTGGGCTATTTCACTCACGACCATGCAATGCCTACTGGGTCTTACCCCGAAAAAAAAAAGAAGAAATTAATCAGAAAATTCTTAATGCTTGGTCTGACCCTAGCTAAGAGACGTATTGCCATTAAATGGCTGAGTCCGATGCCCTCTGGCCTATTGGACTGGCAACGTGATTTGCTGGAATGGGTGGAAGCACAGGAGGTGCATATGAGAAAGGTGAGACAAGATGAGACATTGGCTGAAGATCTGATATCTTTGGGAGCCATGACACAATCCCTGACTGAACCCCATGAGGGGCCCGAGGGAAAATAAAAGGTTGTTCCTGGCAAATAAGCTATAGTAGGCTGGAGGACTGGCCGATAATATCTGGCCTTAGGAGGGGCAGAGGAAAAAGAAGGTAAATGATGGGTAACTCTGACTGCATTGGAAGATGGAGCCTGGGGTGAGGTGGGGGGTGGGTTACAGTTAAGTGACTTTTAATGTTCCATGTTGAGTCTTTTAACTTTCGGCTGCTTAAAGTAGAAACTGGCATGGCTCAACTAAGTGAGGCTTTCAATTTTGCATCTGTACTCCTATGACTGCTGTGTTTTAATGGTTATTGTACTTTAAGAAATGACAATGTAACATTTAAAAATATATATATATCTACGATGGGCACTACTTGAAAGCATGTGCGACACACATGGGATCTAATTTGTTTCATTCTAGCATTCATCTAGGCTCCAAGGGAAGAGCGCCAAGAGGACGAAAAGACACAGAAGCCACGAGGAGCTGTCTCCGGGAGAGCTGCAGTTGTTCCATTTGAAGTTGCAGCCCACTTCTCAACCGGACAGAATCATAACTTATGTCAAGGTAGAGATCTATCCTAGTTATATACAGTCTGACCACATTTATAAAATATGAAAGTATTCTGTTCTGCGAGCTTAACCTTTAAACTCTCTTCAGGATTCTACATATAGAATTTGGGGGACAGAAGCACCAGCATAACATTGGTGGTGATCACACAGGGACATACTTGTGTTCCTCAGCTCCATTAAGAAGGATGGGAAGTGCAGGCTTTGCATGGTGGAGCCTCAGCGGGTTACCACTGTCAGAAACTCTCAGACTGACCACCCCGTGATAGGTCACAATGGCCGTTGCCCTGAGCTAAACAGAGAGACCGAATGTCCCTTCCCAGGACCATCAATTGAGCCCTAAAATCCAAGTGCCCTGAGTAAACTCCCTGCACAAGAGGGCCATTGCTTTTTTGTTTTATGGAACCAAACTCCGTGTTTGGGAGTTAGATTCAGTAAAATAAAAAGATTGCACAGCGGTGCCAAAAATAATCTACCTTCAGTACTTCTGTCACAATGGTAGATGCACTAAAGCCATAGAAATCCCCACCAGGAAGTGTCTCGAATGTGCTAAAGGCATGGAAATTCCCACCAGACAGAGTGTTCCCTGACTCTTATCCTGGGGGACTTCTGGTTTGGGTTTAAAGGATCCTTTTGGTCTACCATCCATTGTATGTTCTGTCTTCTTGCCCTGAAACAGGAAGTGGCATAGAGAAGAAAGGTACTTTGCGAATCCATTAGACATGCTAGGTGCAGTGAAAAAAGGTGTATTTTCTATTCACCTTTAAAAATGTATCAAGCAAATCTGCCCCTCACAATCCTAGACTGAAGAATTGGGTGCATTTGTCTCCAATTCCTCGTTTTGTGCAGAGATTACACCAATGGAAAGGCATAGAAACCCATACCATGCCTCTGTCTAGGTCTCCAACAGGGCTACGTTTATCTCTGTGGGTATCAGGTATCGGTAAGAAGTAGGAACATACGTTTCTGTAGATTTTCAGTGGTCTGATTTCTTCTGTCTTACCCGAGAACAGTGTAGTCTGCACTAAAGGTAAACACATGTGTCTAAATTGCTGGTGCATAACTAAGTGACATTTCTGTAAAATTACATGAAATTAGAAATCATTATTTGAAATGCAAATCCATCATGTATCGCTCTATTTTAGCATAAAATGTGTCCTTGCATCCATTTTTTACGCCAGGCTTCAGTTCACACTAAACAAAGCACCAACTACACAATTGCTACGAACAGCCACGCTATATTTTTCCTGTTGACGTTATTGTACTTACGCAACTGGCAAAATATAAAATTTCATCTGGCCCTACTCTGCATCCTCTGCTACCACCCAGATGTTTTAAGAACAGTTAGCTTCTATTTCATTGCAATACTCCTCTATCATTGTAGTGAGAGACCTCAATAACTGAACGGATATACAAAGACCCTCTAACAGAACTACACATGACAAAGACCACATATTTGACAGGATTTTCACTAAAAACTCACAGCATTTCATGGCGAGTCACCAATAATTTGGCACGATCATTCTCTCGTCTTGTTTTCCGTTAGACAAAATCCCAGTGCAATTCACGTTAAGGATGTTAATGCATCCATTAAAAAACATCACAGTCTTTCATCAACAAGAAATCATTGTTCAGTCTTTTGACTTTTGTAATTCAATCAATGATCTACAAAGAGCTAAGCTGTGACACCTCTCATCAGCTGTTTGCTTCAACCCCGGGAAATGGTCTGGCTCAGCCTTTACCCACGAACTCATTAGGAGAACAATCTCTCACTACACAGAAAAGGAAAACCCTGCCCCCGGGATAAATATATGTGATGTGTTTTTATCCCCTTCAAAATATAAAAAAAATAACTAATTGTTTAACAAAATAGAATGAAATTTTGAAAACATAAAAATTTAGTGGTGTGTATGTGTAGCTCCTACTCCTACGTGATGGTCGACTTGTATTAATAGGATCCCTGTGTTGGACCTATACTTATCCCGGGGGCAGGGTTTTCCTTTTCTATGTTGCCAGTTTACCCCATATAGCCTGCCCTTTAATCATTAAATCTCACCGGGGAACCCCCTTCTATTTAATAATAACAATCTCTCACTACACCCTAGGAAGCCCTAGACAACAAAAAAAATCTGCATCAGGCCAGCTGTAAAGTCGAATCTAAATGGATAAAGAATATTGTCCCATCCTCAAGGTGCATTATCATGCCAGAATAAAAATGTTTTAAAATGTGTCAGTTAAATATTTTGACTACCTCCATTTTCGTCAATGGGATGACCTCTGACTATTTTTCTTTACATAGAGGTGTGCGTCAAGGATGCCCACTTTCCCCTTTACTATTTGTTTTAGCTCTAGAACCCTTTCTTACCAAGATTCGTCAAGACGACAGGATTTCTGGGTTTCCCTTCGGTTCCACTCAAGTTAAACTTTCGGTTTATGCGGATGATATCCTCTTTTATTGCTCTGACCCCCTATCCTCTTTACCTCCTTTCTTACAACAAGTATCCTCTTTTTCTGAGGTTTCTGGCTATCGACTAAACGTCGATAAATGTGAAGTACTTCCTTTGAATCCTCTATGTCAACGACATCATTTCGCTCACTCGGGTTTTTCCTGGCAACCATCTAAAATCAAATATCTGGGTGTTTTATTCGCGCCACATCTATCCGACACTCTTAAATTGAATTTTACTTATATTTCTCAGAAACTGGACTCGGCCATTACTCGTTGGCACCCGCTCTTTCTATCATGGTGGGGTCGCCTTAACTCCATAAAGATGATGCTTTCTCCTCTTCTTTTTTATACCCTATCTATGCTTCCAATTCATATTCCGGTTTCTTATTTTAAAAAAATGGACTCTCTGCTTTTAAAATTTTTGTGGCAGGGCAAACGCTCTAGGATAGCCATTGCTTCTTTGCGGAAAGATAAAGCTCAGTCCGGTATTCGTTTTCCCGACTTTAGAGAATATCACCGAGCTTTTGTTCTGAAACAGACCATCCGTTGGCTTTCGAATGATATTCCCTTTTATCCTCCCATATGGTTACCCTTGGAATCTTCCTTCATTTTTCCTTTCAACTTCCGAGAACTTTTATCCTTCAAGTCCTATCCTGCTCGCCTTCAATCTCCTATTATATCTCATTGTCGTGCTCTTCTTCTTCCCTTTCTATCTTCTTCATATCCCTCCCACGCCTCTCTTCATGAACAACCTATCTGGTTTACTCCTCATCTTAAAATTCGTAATCGTACTATTTATTGGAAGGTCTGGCATTCTCGAGGATTGTGTTGGATCTCTCAATTACTGTCTCATAATATCCCCTTATCCTTCTCTAATCTTAAGTCTTCTTTCTCATTACCCTCCAGTACCCGTTCACAATACGATTCACTTCTCCCTGTTCTTACCTCTTATCTTCAGTCATTGCCACTTTCCAACAATATTCCTTTAGAGCTCAAAACCACTTCCTCTTTAATTGATTCTACCCCCTCTGCTTCTTCCATTTATAATTCTTTTCGCTACACGGCTACTCGAGAGAAATCTAAAATTGAGCTTGCTTGGGAATCCGATCTATCTCAACAATGGTCGGTTCTTCTCTGGGAGAAAATCTGGTCCAAACTTCATGGTACCTCTAGAGCTGCTAATAATACCCAAACTTTATACTTTATTTATAATAGAATTTTATTCACTCCTCTCTCCCTTTCCCGTTTTTCATCAGAGACACCCTCTACCTGTTGGTCTTGCCCTTATCCCTCAGCAGATTTAAAACACATGCTCTTTGATTGTCTGCATATTTCCAGGTTCTGGCACTCTGTGTGGGCCCAAATCCAAAAGATTTTTCATTTTCAGGTTCCCTTCTCCCCTGCCCTTATTTTTCTTGGCTCTGTCTCACCTGACCTTCCTCAGTCCTCCTATCACTACCAACTCCTTGACCTTTTAATAGCGGTCGCCCTGCATTCTATCACATCTAACTGGAAACAAGCTGCAAACGTGTCCTATCGTTCTTGGTGGAACGCTGTGTGTTTTCATCACAGATTAGATACTAATTTTGTTTCCCCCATTTCGCTCGCAATTAAGCGAGATCTTATATGGCTTCCTTTGGTAAATTACCTATCCTCCAATGCCCCGACAAGCTCATTCATGGACCCTGAGGCTGTTGAGGTCCGTAAACCACCTTGAATTTCCCTTTCCTTTTGTTATCTGTAATCCCAATATTATCATAAAGTGTATTTGATGTTCGTACCCATTTTTTGCTATTGATATTTTCATGCTCATTTACCTGCCTTATGTGAGATTTTATTGTAATTAGCTAATGTATTTTCCCTCCATTGTAATTATTGACATACCCTTCTTACTGTTTCTTCTTTTCTACCCTCCTCCTTTTCTTATTTAATCTTCAATAAAAATCAAACTTAAAAAAAATAAAAAATATTTTGACTACCTAAGCCTATCGATGTAAAACATCTTCACCCGTTTCAACAGTTCTGCCACCCTTTGATAGTTTGTACCGCTCGACTTTAGATGTCACCTAACTATCCTGTCAAGTGACATCATCTAATGAGTTGTATAAAGCTGTACATTCTTTCGTCATTGAAATAATTGCCAGCACTTGCAAATCACTTTTAACAGATCGAACAAAAAAATAACGCTTTGCTCAAGAGGGTAAAAATAAGCTTGAGTGTGGCAGGCTGTCCTCAGATTGAAGGAGGACATGATTAGCTATCTATTCCTAATCTCGAGGCAGGCAAGACTCCCCTACTGTGGAGGCAGTGAGCCCTTTTTGGCCATATTCTGTCCCGGACAACCAAGGGCTTATTTAGACCCCTGTCAATGAACAGTTGGCCCGCCTGATGGCAGAGACCTTGGCCCTCACTACCTCTGCCTTATCGAGAGATCCCCATGTTCTTGGGAAGGAGCTCTGGGCCCTGAAGGGAGCTGCTGCTTTGGCAACTTATTTCCCTGCACTAAAGGCTCACTGTTTAAAGCAGCCCTTGAACAAAAAGTTTTACATAGAGAAAAAGTCTCAAAGTGGGAGTTTATTTTCTCAGTACAAAAAATAAATGGCCGGCTCCGCAGGGAGTTTTCCTTAAGTATTAGGGCCAGTCATTTTCTCTTCCATTGATGCCATGATGGGCACAGACAAAGACAACCAGCAACATCAGGATGACCAGCGCTGGGACCTGCCTACCTCCACTTTATACATTTGCCCATGTGGAGCCCTGAGAGTGGGTCTACAACCTTTACACCGCGGTCAAAACACTGCAGTGCCATTACGATGCGTCTTTTACAACGCAAGTCGTTACCACGACTTGCGCTGGAGGGCACTCTAGACTAAGGAATAGTAGATTTACTATTCCAACACCTTCCCTACTGTATGTAGGCTGGAGTTGGAATAGTAAATCTTACTATTCCTAAGTCCAGCACCCTACAGCGCAAGTCGTGGTAACGACTTGTGTTGTAAAAGATGCGTTGTGATGTAGCGCGATCAATTTGATCGCGATGTAACATCGTACATCCCTGAGAGGCTATGCCCATGTATAATCTTGCAAAGGTTACTCCCAATTAAGACGAAAAATTGTGGGTTTGAGGGAGCGGTAGCTCCACAGATATGAATTGTACATCTGCTCCACCAATCTCTAAATGAGGCCCTAAATCCTTGAATAGTTTTGCCCAAAATCCCCAGCCCTCGGGTTTTCCAATTGTCTCTGGTGTTCTGCTCAGTGCTGGAGGATAGATTAACAGACTTAAAAACATTTCATTTAGCACTGATAATAAGAGCCCCTCATTATAAGATGTGTGGATTGGAATTGCTGTGTAGAATTCCACTCCACCTAATTATTAGTAGCCGGAGTTCCTCCTCTGGCCAGGACATCCTTCTCGATGTTATTGCCCTACAAACCCAGCCGTTAAAATCAATGTGGGAAAGGGCTCCATTGGAGTCAGGTCACATTTCCCTGCTCCCACCCGTCCCTCAGTCAAGGTACAAGGGAGCACTTAATGCTCATCCCTGCGAGTAGACAGACTTCACTTCTCTCCACTACACCTCTCCCACAGGAACCCCTGCAGAGATTTACAACCTCCTCAGAAAGGAGGCAAATGCCTTGTCTGCCTAAACCTACATGGAATTGATATTCCATGCAGAATACACATCTGAAAAAATGGCTGCATACAGAGATTCACATTTCGTGGGATATAACTCTTAATTGCACGAATTCCATGAGGAGATTCTATCTAGCATTGGTCATTCTGATTGTCCAATGTATTCAAACATGCAATCAAGTCTCTATGGGACTGAATTCTAAGACACATCTGAAATAAGAAGTGCTGATTCAATTAGTGCAAACGACATGCTCTAAAGATTGACTACAGAACTGAAAAAACAAATAACACCGCTCAGACCCACTCAGACCCAGATAATCATGCCACTATCAAATATCAGCGAGCAAACATGGAAGGTCATTTATTTTAGAGATAAACTTCTCATGCTCGCACAAAGGGATTTTTCTCAAATCCTCCATATTAAAACTGCATTTAGCTCCGAAGGTAGTTTGCTCTAATAATAGAAGTGTATGAAAGTATTCCTTTCTTCTTGGCTAATGTATCTATTTCTGTAACAACAACAACAACACTGTTAAAACCTATTAAAGAAATAAGTGGACAGCAGTCGCTCAAGGGAAGCTTCTTGATTCAGTACTAAAGCCATTCTTTTAATAAATGTACATTATTTGTATACCTGTAACTGATAGTGGACAATCATTATCTCTGATTATTGCAGAGAAGTGATATGGAGATGTGGTGTGACAGATGTGATACACTTGTGCCCAAACAACTGCTCTGCTTCTGTAGTTCAGTCACAAGCGTGACTGTAAAACAATAAAGACAGTCTTATATGTGTTGTACTGAAAGGCAACACAATCATCTGGCTTAATCTAAGGTAAACTGCACTATTTATAGCCTAGAAGGTGAAATGCAGGCATTGGGATTTCACACTCTACTCTCATACTGCCACTGTACTTCTCATACTTCCAATGCTTCAATTGCCAATGACCCAGAAAAATGATCTATGCAATTCAAGCATTGACCACCAGCATACCTTGTGCAGTGCTTTGCAGAGACCCCAGCATTCCCCACCATCTACTGCATCCTCTGCAGTAATGGGTGGCAGAGTTTTTGGGCCTGGGCGGAATTTTAGTAACGTCAGAGAAATTTTTGTAATTTCGGTAATTCCACATGACTCTTTGAAGCGGAATTACCAATAATTATGCAAGCACTCCTCACCACAAAATTAAGAGTAATTTGGGGGAAATCCTAATGGGAGAGCATATTTCTATGCATTTAGAGCTGTATTTTAGCACAAAATAAACACTCCCATCGGGGTTGAAAGGGTGCATTTTCGCTGAGAAAATAGTGTTTAATGTTGGCAGTAAGTTTTGGGAAATTCCTACCCAAGAGCAAATTTAGTGAGCAAAGCTCGCTATTTCTATTCGGTTGCATTTAGCACTATTTCTTAGTGCAAAATGTATCATTCCGGCCATTGTGGACGCAAGGGGGTATTTTTGTTCAAAGAAAAAGCACTAAACACAGAATTACTCTTCTCACATAATTCAAGTGTAATCCAGTGGCAATTCTAGGTAATACCACATGATTAGGCTACACTGAATTACATGAATTACACCTGCCTCAAACTTCTTCCTAGCGTAGCCTCAAAGTAATGTTGATTTAATTTGGGCTATTGAGTTTTTGTGTCAGGTAGATTATAGTACAATGGTGTTAGCCACAACCACTAATTCACTGATCCTTTTACTTCCCAGATATCTTTGCTTCTAATTTTCTAGATACCACAAAAACTATTTTGAGCGGTATATTGTAACACAGCTCTTACTCTGCCATTTGCATTCACACAAAGACTGGGTCAACTTCATGTTGACTCATGCTGTTGAGACAAACTGAAATATGATTGCAACCATGGGCACAGAATTAATTTTACAGTGACATCTCCTTGCATTACATATGATTCCAAATAGAAGTGTTAATGTGCCTTCAAATGAATAAGAGATTGTTATAAATGAGGTCTCTAGTTGGCAGAGGTTTGCACCCTGTTCAATTAGGGACCACCACTCTAGTCAGTGCGACTCAGCTACACACCCTAAATTAATCTGTGCTCACCCTCTGGTAACTTGACACATATCAGTCAGGCTTAACTTAAGAGGCAATGTGTAAAGTATTTGTGCAGCACTTAAATTACAGCTACTCAATGAAACCACCTCAAAACACTCCACACAGGTGTAGAAAAATAGAGAATATGTATAAGAGTAAAACAAGACAAAAATGACAAACATCCAATATGTAGAAGTCAAGATATGAATTCCCAAAGATTAAATGAGAAAATAGTGTTAAGATGTCGTTGCAAATTCATAGTTTAAGATGACTGCGATGAAGGACAGGCCAGCTACAATACCCATACATGCTCAACTGAAGAAAAACCTTGGACAGTACCTTTGGTGACATCGAGAGCCAACTGCATCGTCGAGCTGCGCACAAGGGGTCCCTCTTGGTCGTCAAACTCCGTTGAAGTGAATGCAATGTTTCATCGTCGAGCCGCACAGGCTGTTTCCATCGTCGTTGAGCAGCCTCTGCATCTGCATCAAAGGGTGATGTGGCTGCAATTCTCATGCAGTTGAGGCGATGCGTTGTTTTGTTCAGAAATCAATGGCAAACTAAACTCTGAGACCTCAGTCTGTAGGGGCACCTCAGGAAAAGGTAGACTCACAGATGGCGGAGGCCAGCAGCACCAGCAAGATTGCAGGAAGACTTTTGTGTCCCTGAGACGTCCGAAAACAGGAGAAAAGTCGGCAGGCTCTTGAAGTCACTCTGGGTTCAAATTATATGGGTCCAGTCCTTGTCTTCAGTAGGGCAGATATCAGCAGAACAGGTTAGCAAAACAGAGAAGCAGTTACAGCAAAAGTAGCTGTCCTTACCACACAGCAGCCTTTACTCTAGCAGAATTCTTCCCAGTTCCACTAGTGTACTTATTTGGTAGGGTGAGAGCCCTAGTACTAATAGCCAAAAGTGCCTTTGATGTAGAGGATGACTTCAAAGGAACTCTCTGAAGGGCCCAAGGATCCCTTTAAATGCTGCCCTGTCTGCCAAGCTATCTGTGGGGGGTAATCAGCCCTTTGTGTGAGGACAGGACACAGCCTATTTAGATGTAAGTGTGAGGCACCACTCCCTCGGCCTGCCCAGGAAGGCTATCAGAATGCAGATGAGTACTCTGTCACACCCAGCCCTTTCTGTGTTTGTGGCTGTCTAGAGTTAATGCACCAATTGTAGCTGTCACCCAACCCTGAGGTGTATTGGAGACAGGCTGTGGGCACACAGGGGCAGAAAAGTCTCCACTTTCTAAAAGTATTAAAGAAAGAGCACGCCTTTTGCGCTCCCACTGTCGCACTGCAAAAAGTGGGAATTGATCCCGCCAATGTATTATTTTTATCCAATTCCTCCAAGGTAAACTCATTATAACTGTTTCATTTTCACATATTTAATCCATATGCTCTTATCTTTTCATCACAACGGAGACAGTGTGCTTGAATCGGTAGTCTTTATTATCGTCTTCATATACCAATTTTACCCCAATACAGGCTTTATACAGAGGTACGTCCACATCAATCACTTTTTGAAGTTAACACACTTTTTGAATACCCAATGCATTTCAAGCCTACTTGGCTCTTCGTCAGGGGTTACTTTAAAAAAACAGTCACCGTCAGTACTCTGACCCCTCGTTCTTGGATAAAAGTAATATTTTTGCAATGCGACAGTGGGAGCGTGCTCTTTCTGGAATACATGAGCATTGACTGTGGTTTGGGCGAACCATGGACACTTGATGCACGCATTCACATACAAGTTTTGAACTTTCGAGCAACTTAAAGGGAAGCAGTGCAAGCTCTATATACATGTTTCTTCTTTCTAAAAGTGGTATTTCTAAAATGGCAAATGGCAAATCCAACTTTACCACTAAAGAGGGTTTATCACCACCATTCCAAAGATACGAAACATGAGGTGTTCCTCTGCAGACCTTCTATCAGCCTTCTATAAAAACACCCCTGGCATAAACTGGACGCCTCAAACTTTGTGTCCATTCTAAATTCATCATGCCCCGAATGGCCTACTGACTTACAGGAAGTGGATACAGCCTTCATTGGCTGGAGTAATAGCTCACTAGATCACTGCATCCCTAAGAAACTGACCAGCGTCAAGCATTCACAATCACATGCCTGGTATAACGAGACCCTGGCACTGGAAAGGAAACAGTCTAAAACTCTGAAACGCAACTGGAGGCGCACCTATGATCCCACTGCAAAAAAGATCTATAGAAAGGCCATTAAAACCCACCACAAATCAGTGCAAAAGACTAAAGCTGCATTCTACACCAATCTGATCACATCGAGTCCTAACCCCTCTAAAGTTATTTTTCCCTCATGATGGATATGATTAAATCTGTAGCAGGTACTAATAACATTATATCCACCAACCGGCATTGTGAATCATTGGCACGCTCTTTATTAATAAAGTAGAATGCATTTGACAACACACTCGACTCCAGAAGGGCCTCCCCCAAACCTCTGCCTACTATCTGCTCACCTGCTCTCCCCTACGCTCTACAAGATCTACCATCTCTGTCCCTTAAAGACCTGAATGTGCTGGCAACAAAGGTGAAATCCGGCTCTTCCGATGATCCAGTATGCCCGGTAACCTTCAGGAAATTCCAAGGCTGCCTTAGGACTAAGGGCAGCGAACTGATCAATAGATCGCTTCAGCTTTCAGTAATCCCTAAATCATGGAAGCATGCCAAGGTCAATCCCCTGCTGAAAAAGCCTACACTGGATGCTTCTATGATGGAGAACTTCCGGCCAATTTCCCTGCTTCCATACTTGGCCAAGATTATGGAGTCCCATGTTAATATCAGCCTGACCAAGTATTTGGAAGCAAGTGAGATTTTGGACAGCTCACAATACGGATTCCGGCCAAGACATAGTACAGAATCCGCCCTTCTGGCGGTTACAGAGCAGCTGAGGGCCACTCTAGATATGGGCAGCACTTCGGAACTGATTTTACTTGCTCTAACCGTGTCTTTCGATACGGTCTCCCATGAGATTCTGCTCGAGGAGATCGGGGGCAGTGACAAGGCTTTGGTCTGGTTTGCCTCTTTTCTATCTGAACACTCCTTTCAGATCCATGCCCCTTCCTACCTGTTCAGTGCTTTCCCCCTCACTAGTGGTGTCCCCCAAGGCTCTGCCCTAAGCCCCACGTTGTTCAACGTGTAAGTCTACCCTCTAGCACTCTTGGACAAAGCCCAGAATATTAATATGATATCGTACACAGACAATACGCAATTAATATTCACCTTCTCAAAAAATCCCAGCTCTAGGCCAACTCAAATTCCGCAAGGATGTTTTGGCCATCTCAGACTGTATGGCGGATAACTATCTTCAACTTAACTCCTCGAAAATGGAGGTACTCCTGGCAGGCCGCGACTCCCATCAATGGGACTATAAGTGGTGGCCTGTGACACTAGGCACTCCACCCAATCCAAAATGTGCAGTCAGGAATTTGGGGGTTCTGATGGACAATGCCCTTTCTTTTGACCTTCACGCTAGAAAGGTGGCAGGTACATGCTTCTGCCATCTTTGCAGCCTAAAACCAATTTTGGGGTTTTTCAATGCTGTCCCTCGACAAGTGATCATTCAATCAGTAGTCTCATCATGCCTCGATTATTGTAATGGGCTGCTACATGGAGTAAATAAAACTGTCACTAAGGGACTTTAAAGGTCACAAAATGTGGCTGCTCGCATACTTTTTTCCCTCCCTAAGTACTGTCATACTTCGCATCTCTTGCGCCGTGTTCACTGGCTCCCTATTGAACAAAGAATCCAGTTTAAAACACTCTGTAACACCCATAAGATTCTACATGGCCATGGCCCCTAGATATTGAAAGGGCTCTGTACATTCTATGTCCCAGCACAAGCATTACCCTCTGTTGATTTGTACCTGGCTTGCATTCCTCTGGTGCGTAGGAGCAGAGCGGGGGGCGTTCATGTAGGGCTCTGGCCCATGCCCTATGGAACTCCATTCCTCTAGCTGCTCACAGCACACAAGATCTTTGGGTCTTTAGAAAACAGATCAAAACCTGGCTGTTCTTGTCCCGCTAGCATCATGGTGTGCGCACCTGGTGCATACATCTCCCTGGGACATTCAGATACTGATTTATACCTGATCGCTGTTCTTCTGTCTAGCTTCTGTCTAGTTTCTCCTCTCCTAGCCTTCCATCCGCCAGTGCTGGGATGCCCCGGTGCTGGGGCAGTGTAGGAACTGGGGTCACCAGTTCCCCGGGGGTAGCCTGGCACGAGCAGGTAGGCACCTGAAAGCGTAGGTGTTAAGTGACCACACAGCACACGCATCCACTGAGACAATAAAACACACGCAATGACTGAGACCACACCAGTGAGTTTGATTTAAAACAGTATGCTTTTATATAAGATCAAGGTACAGGGTAATCAAAAATCACAGTCTCAATTACTCATCAAAGCATTTCATCAGAGGGAAGTAAAGGGAGCAGTTCAATATCCAATTTAACACGTCGCAATAATCATTTCATTAAAGGATTAGCATCTCATTACTTCACAATGAACCAGGGTAAAACATTTCATTAAGCATTAACTACCAAGGCACCCTGCGAAGGTGAGCCTCCCATTAAGCTTGGACAACCAGCTCATCAGGCAAGGATGAGCATGTCATGTAGCAAGAGTACAGATTTCATCAGGTAAGTAACCTGTTCAGTAGGCAAATTAATTAACTTCTCACCGAGCAAGGGTGAACATTTCATTAAACTCCTTAGCAGGAATAAACTGGTCATTGGATAGGAAAACTCCTTAGCAGGAATAACCTTTCCGAAAAAGCATAGGTAATTAATTCATTGGCAACATCTCATTATAAGAGAACAAGCATCTCATTCGGTAAGGCCAACATTTCATTGAATAGGGATGACCATCTCATTATGTAAGCAACCTCTTCCTTATAGAACTGTAGGCATTTCAATCCCCAGGTCAGTAGGTCAGAATCAACATTTCAGTACCTACACTAAGCAGGCATAAACATTTCAGTACCCAAGAGTAATCCTGTTGGTAGGTAGAAGTTAGAACACTGGGGCAGGAAGAACAGTTAGTTCAGCATAGGCAAACCATCCCATAAGCATGGGGAACATATTTCATTAAAGAGATAAGCGTGTCATTACCCAGCAATAAGCAGCTCATTAGGCAGAAGTAACAACTCTTTAGAAATTAGGCATTAAACAACAAGGCACCCAGCGAAGGGGAGCATCCCATTAGGCATGAACAACCTGCTCATCAGGCAAGGATGAGCAATGATGTCAGCTTCACGGGGCCTAGCGCTGCCCACTGCAGCACTGCGGCGGCCCTCTCCTCATGCCGGGGGCCGCCGCGAGGATGTCAGCAACAGCAGAAGGGCCCTCCTGGTCAGCGCCGGGCCCGCGGCGGTATCAGATGGCCTCAGGTGCGCGGCGGGGCCGCGTCAGCATGGCGAGGGCTGCGGCGGTGAGTTATTTGGCCAGCGCTCCTCTCCTTCACAGTGCTTCACAGGGGGGCAGCCACGTGGGGACAGGCAGCGCTACGGCGCCAACAGCCTCGGGCATACAGAGCTTCATCCGCGGTGAGCTGTTCAGCGCCAGGGGGTGAAAGATAACGCTTGTAGGGCACCGCAGTCAGTGGCGCCACAGTGCTTGGTAGAGGTAGCGCTTGGGGAGAAGCTACAGTGCTTCAGGCAGCAACAGTCTTTAAGCTCACAGCACTTTTCATGGCACAGCAGGGGAGCGCTGAGGAGCAGCACAATTCAGTTCAGCTTTAGGCAGGCTTGGCAGTTCAGATGATGCAGGACAGGCCACACGACAGTGGCAGGATAGCGCAGGGTCCCAGGTCAAGACAAAGGGGGCAGAAGGAGCACAGCCCAATACCTGGTTGGTCCCCAGTAGTCCTGGTTAGCACAGGTGGGTTTCTTCTTGGCGCTTTGGCGCCCTTGTGGATAGCTTCTTGGTTCCTTGAGAAAAGGGGGGGGTTGAGTTGAGGGCTGCTGACAGGATTCTTCAGCAGGTCACTGCAGATGGTCCCTGGGTTCCCCTCCCGCTGGGCCAGATCAGTGGGCTAGTTCAGTGTTCCTTACACAGCTTGGTGGGCAGCCCCTAAACCCTGTCACCCCCAGTGGTATAGGTTTCTGACTAGGCCCTACCCCCTAAGTCTCCTGCGTAGGGTCCCCCAGGTCAGTGATGCCCCAACTGACTAAAAAGTTTCCCTCCCTTTCTTTATATAGGCCCAGGTCAGGTGCCCACCCTCAAAGGCGGCAAAAATAGGCTCCGCCCCATTCTAGAATGTTCCAGGAGCTTCCCTACTCTAACTGTGGACAGGCAAGGCAGGCTGGAATGGCAACAATGTTTGGGGGTTCCAGCCAGCTCCTGGCAACTAGAGTGTGCCTAAAAAGACCACGCTGCAGTAACAGGGGCCTATGGCAGCCATGATAGAAGTAGAGAGCACCTGCACCTAGCATTGCTTTTAATATTACACAGGGCATCTCAACCTCACAGGGCCTATACAACTTTATTACGATGGGGGGACATCCTGAATTAGGGAAGCGAAAAGCAAAAAAAATTCAGGGAAAAGGGCCAAGTCCAACAGGCAGCCATGGCTATATAAAAATATTTAACATAACATAACACTCCTTTCAGATGGATACATCTGCCTGTGGATTACTCACCTTTTAAATTACCCTCATGCGCAGCATTCCACTGAAACTTTTCTCCTCAGCTTTCTCAGTTTGACAAGGACGTCCCCATGGACCTGCTCTGCACGTGACTCCATTTGAGGTTGTCAGAGCCATAAGAAGACCTCGTCGGTGTGCTGACGTCCATTCCATTTTTTCTGCGTTGTTGACATGTAACGTTTTTTCCCAGGCTCTCTATTTCTGGGAATTTTCTTTGATACTATTGCTGCGAATTTGTTGCCATTGAAGATGATTACTCCGAGAAAGTCGGGAGTCAAGCCATGCAGGGAATGCGGGGGTCAGATGTTCACAAAGATTGTTTGAGGGACATGCACTTTTTATTAGTGGATAAATCAAAAGGCCCTGAAGGAGAGGGAAGAAGGTACAAGGTGGCGCCTGGGGATCCGGCTTTTCTGTCCTCCCATACTTCACCGGAAAGCCTAGTGGTCCAAGCTTCTTGTTCTTTTAAGTTATCAGCAGGGTCTTTTCCATCCACGCCTGCTGATAGAGAATCAAAGCGAATGGAGCAGTCAGCCAAAAAGTTTTTTTTATCGGGAGTATGGCCTTGAAATCTACAACGCAACATGGGGATGTTACAGAGATGCCCTCGTAGGTACAGCTAAGGAGGTCATTCCAAAATTGCCTATGGAGGTTCAGGGACATTTTTCTGAACTGCTGACGGATGCTCAGGCTGCTGCCCATCAAGTAATCCAATCCAGGCTGGACACAGTGGACTCTGTGTGGCCAGAGCAATGTGATCTTCTGTGGCAATGAGAAGGCATGCCTGGTTATGGGGTTCAGGTTTTTCACCTGATGTTCAGATTACATTACTGGACTTCCCTATTGATGGGGCCCGCTTGTTTGGAGATAAGGCGGATTCTGCACTGCAAAGCTTGAAGTATAGCAAGGCAACAGCAAAGTCCTCAGGGCTTCAAACCCGGCCCAGGGACTATAGACAGTTCCGTAGGTTTCAGGGTTTTACAAAGAAATTGTCCTTTTAGGCAAACAACAATCACAGCAGCAGCAGACACATCCTCTTTACAGATCCTACAGGGAAAGGGGCAGAGGTCATATGCGGGGTTCTGCCCAGCAACAAGTCTCCTCTTCCTCTACTGCCTCTCCAACTGTTGTGTCAGGGAAGCAGCTCTAGCGCCACCATCATGGAGCATGATTTTTTAGTGGGAGGATGGGTGGCCTTTTCACTACCTCATTGGAGATCCTTCACTACAGACCTCTGGGTTTTAAAAATCATATAAAATGGGTATGCCCTACCCTGCTGGGAGATTCACCCTCCTTTCCCACCCCATGAGGGCTTTTGCTCGGAAGAGCACTGTTAGAAATGGGGGTCTCTGGTTGGCAATGGCTGGTGGCAATGTCCAAATAGGGACCCTTCTGCCTAAGTCAGGGCAAGAAGGCTACCCCCTTTGATATCCCCTGCTCAACCCTATGGTAACGTAGCACGAGCAGTTAAGCCTATGTCAGAGGCAGTGTGTGAAGCATTTATGACCATGCACAATAAGACAGTAATGACACCACAAAAGGGCACAACTCAAGTAGGCATAAAAAAATAGTATCTTTATCTAAGGTTTCACTCAAGACTCTCAAAGCGTTTTAACAAGCCACAATGCACGTAAATCAGTAGGGACTTAAGAATGCACTAACGTATTCACCAGAACGTGGCACTGACTGAGTTCAAGGCCGGGGCCTATGCGACCCGTTGCGCACCAGGTACTCCCCGTCGAAAGGGGATACAGCACGCAGTTTCTCGAAGAAGCTGAGAGGGTGAAAGGCAGGCTCTCAGTGGCAGCAGCATGCAGCTGAGGTGGCCCGGGCTGGTGGTGGCGATGACTCTTATCAAGCAGCTCTGTGGTGGGCTCACAGCGGCAGCAGCTCTCTCTTAGCTGCGGCAGCCCACAAGGCAATAGCGGCAGTACTTGACAATGCTGAACAAGATGCGGGAACACAGCGGCAGCAGCTCTCCCTTAGCTACGACGGCCTGCAGGACAAATCAAGATGAGTCAAAGTTGGCAAAGGTGCGGGCACTCAGAGGTAGCAGATCTGTCTTTGCTGCGGTGGCCCGCAGGACAAACAACGGTTATGCAAAGTTGGCAAAGGTGCGGGCACTCAGTGGTAGCAGTTCTCTCTTAGGTCTTTGGTGCAGGTAGTGTCGGTTATGACGTTGTGGTACCTATATAGGGGACACCCAGGCACGGGAACATCAGTATTTTTCTTTCCGACCAGTTAAGAGCTGATCCGGGAAGTGCTACCCCTCTGTCGCTTTTTGACAGGTTTTTTTCTCAACTTTTGTCGAATTTGGAATTTTTTTTCATCTACGTGTGCGAGAGATGTCTTCGAGTAAGACAAGTTTCTAACCGTGTGGTGCCTGCCACCACATGATTTTGGTTACCAACCCCCACCTCGTCGTCTCTAGTGTTTCGAGCGTGACCACGACTTGATGTCCTGCTCGGACTGCTGGGCCATGGCTCTGAAGGCCTTGAGGGAGCGGGTGGTGAAGCTCTTGCAGTCAGGCAGTCGGCACTGTTGAGCAAGACTCCATGGAGTTTCCGGTCCCTATCGAAGCAGAGGTCGTCAAAGGACTGCTCCCGGAGCCCTAAGTCCAAGTGGACTTCATCTTCACCTCGGCTGTCATCTGACGACGAGAGAGGTAAAGGGCACCGACACTCTAGGCTAGGGGTGGGTGTAAGTTGCATAAGGGACATACGTGGCAAGGCACTGAGATCGACCCAATCTCCTCACTCTCCGCATAGTTTTGTTATGCGACGCCCGCCTCCCGCCCCCCTCCGGCCCACAGTATTAAATAACATTAAAAAGCCTTAAATAACATTTAAAATAACCTTACCATATGGGCGGCACATCTGTCTCCATCGCACCTTCTTCTGGGAACTGCAAATGCGCAGGAGCCCGTGCATGCGCATTGCTCGCCAGAAATGCACATGCGCAGGCTCCCGCGCACAAAGCCTCTGCGGGGTTCCTGTGTACTTACCTTGGGTGGTTCCTTGTTTTCCCAGCTCCTCTGAGTCTTCTGGTCCAAGTCCCATTCTCCTTTGCAGGTCACATTCCACTTTCTTTTTTATATGGTTTGGTCTCCCCATGGAGACCAGTGTATATTTGTGCTACTTACCTAAATATTTTGAAGTATTCTTCTGTGCATTGTTGATTTATCAGGGTAGGAGATATACCAATGTGTTAGTAGTTGTGTTGCATATTATTTTCATAAACACTGTGCAGTTCTTTTTCATCTTATCTAAACTGTCCATTAAATGTGGTAAAACTAGCTGATCTACACTCCTTCAGGATAAGCCTGAAGGCTGCTCTCCACAGGTGCCACTTTGAGAGCTTTTAATGGTTATCAAAGATCACTAAAATCAGTATATGGGTTGCCTGGATTAGTACAAGGTGCCTCACTCCTGAGAGTGTACACCATATATATACTAAGCCAGCAGCGTCCTAAAAACAGGTTATTATCGCCTCCAAGATGCGTAGAACTCTTCATGGCCATGTGGGCTCCACTGAATATTGCTTAATGCTCCATGTCTTATGTCCTTTGCACATCACTGCCTGCTTCTGTAACCTATCATGTATCCCTTCCACCCCTTCCCTACTTCCCCTGGTCCCCTTCCAGTCCCACCCATAGTGTCCTTTCTCCACCACTAGAAACCTTCAAGATCTATGGAATAGGCTGGACTTCACCCCCCGCCCCCACCACATGTCTTCAGTCACTCTTCCTATGCATAGAAGATGCTGTGTGCAAACTTTTTTACTTCCCTTCATCGTAGACGAGTTCGGATTGTTCTGTTTTACTGCCTGATTATCTCCCTGTCATTGTATCTCGGCCTAATTAGACGCCAACTATCGGCCATCGATGCTCATAGCCACAAGGCAGTAAAGCTGTCTATGTTTTAAATCATAACACCTATAAAAAAAAAAAAAGAATGAGATGCTATTTTGAAATATTCTAAAAAGAGGAATATATTCTAAAACATGTTTTACTTCTTGCCACTCCAAAGCCAGCGTACATTGTCCAGCCCTACAGCACTTCAACCGAGGGGGACTGGCATCCGTCGTGCAAACAGCTGTCTTCTGGGTACGGGAGGAAACTGTCTCCCACTAGAAGTGACCCTCCGTGCCAGTATACTGAGGTAGGGTTTTACCATAGATGCACATTAATCTGTCAACATACCGCAACTTATAATAAATATTCTTTTTCATAAGGAATTATAATGTGTACAAATTGTAAAACGACGTTCTGAAAAAGTGATCACAGGAAAAAGCAAACGCAATAAGATGATGGATGGAGCGCTGAAACTTTTCAGACACTCACCCCCAGTCAAGGATCTGGGTTGAATCCATCATTGTTCTTTAGCTCACTTCACCACCCCAGGTCAGACCCAGCCATATGCAAATCAGTCCAAACCCTGCTTCTCATGGCATGTCCTCCTTGGACCGGAAGCAAGCATCCTGGGACCGCATTTGGAATATCACCCATTATCAGCCATGCTAACTTGAATCCAGTGGCAAAGTGGGCAAGTGTCCCCTGTCTGGGCATAACCTGGCTACTTATGGCGAACATAGCAAACACAATAGTGAAGGTCAAGACTGATTTGCAGATGGCTGGGTTTAAACTTGAGAGTTCTGCATTTGGTCATGTCCTTATGACTGCTTTCAGATGTATTTGACAAGAGTGTACCACATGCAGCACCATACAGACTCAAGGTCCAGCTCATGCTGGGACTGCAGCACGTCTTTTCCTATGCACATTGTTCCTCTCTCCTCCTCCAACTTCACTTCAGGATAACATCACACTGCACTCATTTTAGCAGCGCCACACTACATCATTTTTAAAATGCAGGGATGCACCGTATTTACAAGAATACAGTGCTGCCCTACGTTTTCCCTTGTGCAAACACTAAAAAAAGCTGCCTAGCACCACCACAGACACCATTGGCCATTGTGCAAGGGTGCCTGCATTGCAGGAATGATTTCCTGCAACGCAGGCACCCTTGCACCAGGGTGTAATGAAGGGTGTCTGTGTTGCAGGGATGATTGTTGCTTCACTTTCCTGCTTATAAACAATCTTTTAAGGTGATTTGCTCTTTCTGAATGAAGCACACATGAAAGGAGTAAAAAAAAAAGAAATAAAAATATTTCTCCTCATTGTGCCAATCTAATGCCTGCTATTCATCGACGTTAGTTTTTGGCGCTGCCTCAAATTTAGAAGTTCCTTGTAAATCTAGGGCCATATCAAAAAGCAATTGGTGTTGCGGTGAAACGCCCACAGCAACGCCTATTGCATGCCTCTTTTTCACAGATACATGTATGTAAGGGGACAGAATATACAAAGCAGCGTTAAGCCACGCAACTGCTTTGTTAATAAGGTGCAGGGCATTGTGTCACCGGAACTTTGAAAATCGTGACATTCTGGTGGCATATGCCTCTTGTAAATATGCCTCCAAAGAACGATACCGCTGCAAAGCAGTTCAGGGGAAATGTTCCATAAGATAAAGAGAACTACAAGGTGTAGGTGTCACATATGGCATACATACTAGTAGGCAGTATGTTTGAAGAGTGTTTGACATCGATTAGGACAAATTAAGGATTCAAAATCTACCAGAGTGGTTGGGGTTGACTTCACTAATAAGAATCTATTTCAACCCAAACTAACCCCTTTGTTGCAACATTAGAATATTGAAAGACTGGGGAAAAACAACACTTTCTAACCTATACCTTGCAGTTTGTATGCAGCTCTTTGATGACAGATCATAGGTCACTGTGCTAAATTAGTATTATAACCTATGAAATGCGAGTGAGAGAAAGATCTATATGACAACACCAGTAACGCAGTAAGGAAACTACATATATTACAGTTCTCTCATCTTCATGGAACAAGTTCTTTGCATCAGGCACATGAACCCTGTGCACTGCTTTATGATGAGTCAAAACTGGCACCCAGCAAAATCTCGATATCTCTCCAGCAGGACCTTTAAGCACCAGCGTTATTTCTAAGCACAGCACCAGAGTTCAATGCCAGGTGCTGTAAAGCCAGTCCTGATGTTCACTCATCATAAAGTTCAATAAGTTAAAAAATGATAAACAAACATGACCACTTATCAGACTGTACAAACGCCTGTTGGAGCAGCAGCACATTTGTCCGGTGTGATAATTTCTATGCAATATTTTATAAATCATTTAACTTTTTGGTGAGAAAACATGGAGAAATAATGCATCCAAGACGAGCAGAAATCACACAACACAAAATGCCGCCAGCAGTGCAAGTCTTTCACTGCTATCTAATAGAAGCATCAAGCTACAGATTCCTTAACTTTTGAATTCTCCCCTGGTGTCAGACTGTATCCAGAAATTTTCCAGCTTTACCTCTGCACGTGGGGGGACAGCGTCGTACGGCGCCAAGATGACGTCGACTCCATTTGTGACGTCAATAGAGCCATGTAAGTCCTCTCCAGCATGCAGATGTCCATTTCTTCTTTTCCGCGCTATAACACGGATCCGGAAAAGCATATCTCTGGCCGGTTGTCAGCCCTGCTGCAAGGATTTTTTTGTCTGAAATATTATCAGAGCTCTCTATGCCTTCTGGATTTACATACTGTGCGTCTTGTGCTCTGAAGATGTCAGGTACAGATCCTCATCCTATCTGCATGTCGTGCTTGGGTGAGCACCACGACGCAGAAGAGTGAGACGTCTGTCAACGGCTAAAACCATAGGCGGTGCAGGAGTGATGAATAAAGCTTTTGATGGCACAGTTGTCAAGAACTTCCACTACTCCTAAGCAGTTGACTTCCCGGTCTGCAGTTCGAATACAGAGCCGTTCTAGAGGCCATTTCCATGAGCGTCGCCTTACATGCTGTCTACAACATCAGTGGTGCAAGACTCCGTCCATGTCTCATGGTAGGCATAGTCATAAACCACCAAAGTCGTGGCTTTCCGGGACTTCTTCGTCTCATGATGTGGTTTTAGGCAGCTCCTCACAACCTTGTGCTGAGGACTCTGCACAAGAGTTGCTCCTACACCTCTCTTCATTCCCTGGAGGTGGGGCGACTTGGGCCAAGGAGATGATGCGTACAGTGAGTTATTCTTCGCCAATGGATTTGTTCTCGGCTGCGGTCAGGCCCTTAGGGAAGCAAGTGCACAACCCACTAGGGCTAACACCTTATGTAAGTGTAGCACCCTGCACTGATCCAGACAACCCTTATGGTGATTTTAGTGGTCTTAGACAACACTCTTTAAGTGGTACCTTTGTAGAGCAGTCTTCAGGCTTTGTCCAGAAGGAGTGTAAAGCAGCTTGTTTTATCAGTACTTAATCTTATGGTATAGGTTACGTGAAAAAGAACCACACAGTACCCCCTTGAGGGTGACACATGTCTCATGTGTCCTGTGACAGTCTGCCTGGCACAGATCTTCCGACCCCTGTCCACCTGACAGTGCGCGGAGATCCCCCAGGACAGAAGTGGTGTCACCATGGTCACTCCTGGGAGACCCAGCCCTTCTGGTCGACCCCTGACCAACTGGTTCTCCCACTGGGGACTCCCTCCCTCTCTCACCCCTCAGTCTGAACTTCTGCACCCTCCCAACTGGAGTGGCACTGACAGACATCAGAACTGATGGAGGCCTGGTTACAGGCACTCCCCATTCACCAGACACTAGGAGATCCTCCTCAAATGGCCTACTAGCACCTTCTAGGCCCCTGACCTGGTGTTCCCTTAAGGAACCCTCCAGGCCCTGAAACTGAGTTTCAGGCACCGTGAGACACACCGTCCCACACTCACTCCTTCTCCACTGAGACCGAACATGAGCTCCTACACCCCTCCCACTACACTGGGACCTAACTGGGCTACACTGAACCTCTTCCACCTCACAGGTCTGGGAGATATCTGTACCACTCCTTTTGGGATAACTCCCCAATGCCTCCTCAGACTCTCTAGAATCCACCAAGAGGTCTGCCTCCAACGCAAGCTCTCTGGGATCAGAGAACTCACACTCCACCAGGTGTTGGCATAGCTCTGGAAAACGGGGACTTAAAATATGCTCTCCAACAAATGAATCACACAGCCCCCCACAGTTGTTAACCAAGCTACCATTTGCCTCACTCTCCAGTGCCTCACACAAGTACCCCACACCACTCTCCTGAGATTGGCAAGACAGTGTACCACTGTCTCTGTCACACAACCCATACTCTTCTGGCTGGTCTTCACACTCACACACCAAGGTTTCTACCATGGGGGAACTCCTCTCCCTGTACCTCTCATGTAGAGTCAGTAGAGTGTCCCTCCCACCACTAGGAATATGGTCCCCAGTGCCAGTCCCCCAATCTACTTCAGGGACACTGCACTCCACTGGAACTACATCATAAACCTGAACCCCCTGGTGTATGTCAACCCCCTCCCTCAAGTCAGGCGCCAGATCTCTGGGTGTTTGTACATTTCTCTCAGCACTGGAAACTACAATTTTGATGCCACCATCTGAGCTGGACTCCACCTCCAACTCTGCAAAGCTCACCTGTTGAGCTGCCCATGTTTCTTTTTCAGCTGAGACACTCATGGCCTCAAGCCTCTCAAGCTCCAAATCAAGCTTCCTCATTCTCAATTCATGGGCCAAGGTCAATTTCTATTCCTCCAAGGAGCAGGCATTTCTGCTCTCCTCCGCCGCCCTCTCTACTTCCAATTGCTTCAATTCAAGCCTCCACATTTCTAACTTATGATCTCTAGCCCTTTGGTTTTCCTTCAACTCCTCTGGCGAAAATCTTTTAGCTGAATGATTGCTGCCAGCCCTGGAGGCTGCTCTGGACACAGGTAGTTCCTGTGACCTGAAACCATCCCTTTCTGTATCCTCTTCCTCTTCTGCACCATCTGTCTCCCCAGCCTCTTTGGTCTCCCACCAGGCCCTTAAGGCCTTCTGTAGCTCCTCCTTCTTGGAGCGGCGCTTCATGGGGCATCCAAAGCTCCTGCAGCACTGCTTGAGTTGACCTACTTTGTAATCACTTAACATTTCAATAGCAAACTCCAGTTCTGCAACCTCACTTGCTGGTTTACCATTCAGAGACATGATGCTTGGATTGTTTCAGGGATTCGAGGCACCTTTGTGATTCCTGGTCTGTCAACTGGTGGGTCCCCAGGAAGGTAACTCTTCCTTCCTTTGGGCTTTCCTGGTTGCTCAAGACATGCCCTGACTCCCCACCGAGTGGTGAGTCCCTCAGAACTTGCTGGTCTGCACTAAAGCCAATCTTTGCTTTCTGCATGGGTTGCCAAGGACTTGTTGGGTTCAATCCGGAAACCAACACTGCAGCACTCGACATCCCTTGTGGGACAGCTCGAATCCAGCTCCTGGTTATCATCGACGCCTCCTGGTCCTCGTGGCTGAAGAGTCAAGCTTCACCTTCTTCACCTGAAATCACCCGACATTGGTGGGCATCCGCGTATCGCCTTCCTGGTCACTGGCTAGTGACCCAGGCTCTGTCCCCTCTGCTTTCAGGTTCTTCACATCTCCGATCCACCCTTGGATCCACCCGGACACTTTCGACTTGGTCGCCAGTAGCACTTTGCAGCAGATCGCCATTGAAATCGACGACGAAACCCAACACCAAAAGACACCTATGCACCCGGCTTCCCTGGGTGAGGTAACTCGAGTACTCCAGTGCTCCCGTGGGTATTGACTCTAGAATGGCCTAGTTCTAAAGGGGTTTGCTCCAAGTCCTCTTCTAAGTGTCCTTTACCTTTAAAATTCCAACCGCGACTTTCCCCATAGAAGTTAATGGTGATTTGCGGCTGTGTTTAAACACTGCACGCGCCCCCCCGTGGGTCCCCTGTGTCACTACCTTGGGTGGTGCCTGGTGGCCCCAGTGGTTCTAAAGGCTCTAGGCCTTGTAGCCATGTCAGTCGTGGTTCTTATACCACGTTCTTAATATATGGTTTAGTACGCCCCTAGGGCTCAATATATATTGTGCTAATTTACAGTGTCCTAAAT
Source organism: Lissotriton helveticus (assembly GCF_964261635.1). NCBI lineage: Eukaryota > Metazoa > Chordata > Amphibia > Caudata > Salamandridae > Lissotriton > Lissotriton helveticus. Next base: position 110,384,729 of record NC_136070.1, on the reverse strand, counting down.
AAGTTTACTGAATGTACTTTTACCTCTAGCCTCATGAAGAGACTAGAGGGATGTGTTTAGAATAAATACATATATTTTATATATATACCTGGTGTGGTTCTCCTTTCATTTGGTCATTCATGAGATTATAGACTGGTAAAACAAGCTGCTTTACATTCCTTCAAGACTTAGCCTGAAAGCTGCTCTCCTCAACTAGGACAGCTTTCTATATAGGTTGTCTTTAAACCTACCATCAATAAGGGTCATTGGGACTGGTGCAAGGTGCACACTAGAATAGTGGACAGCATTTGTCAGGCCAACTTCTCACATAAGGGTACACCAGTAACCAGTACACCTTTAGCCAATCTGGCAAGTTTTCCAGACACATCAACTGTGTACCAGAACAGTATTGGAATCGATGCATCACTTTCCCCTGAAGTCCAGATTTGATGCATCACTTCTCCTGTGTGCAGCCGAACTTTTATATCTTCTCCCCAAGGACTCAGGAACTGACTCATCTCTTTGTTTCTCACCGCTACCCATTTCTGTGGCTCTTTGGCCTTCTGAATTTTGACGCATCTACAGGTATTTTGTGTAGAATCACACATCCATAGTATTCCATGGAACCAGTTACTTGAAACCTTTGAAAAGTCATATTCTTGTTATATGTATGTTGGATTTTTGTCGTTTTGGTCTTGTTGTGCTTAGATAAAGATAATTAATTTTTCTAAACTGGTGTGGTGTTATCACTGTATTACTGTGTGTTTTGAGAACAAATACTTTACAAATTTCCTTTGGGATAAGCCTGTCTGTTCGTCCCAAGCTACCCAGGGGTGAGCAGGGGTTATCTAAAGTTTGAATCCCCCTTACCCTGACTAAAAGCAGGGTCCCTGTTTGGACAAAAGTATCTACTTCTGCCAACTAGAGACCCCCATTTTCTAACAAATGGTGTTTTGTAATTTCTATGTGTGCTGCTTAATGCAGCACACGTAGAAGTTGGAACTCATCATTTTTTTTAAATGGTTGTTTATGTGCAGGAAGTGACACATTGCTGGTCTTAACAAGGCGCAACTAGGAGAAATGCTTTATTTTCCCTTGTTTTTTTCTGTTTGTATGGGGAATTGTCGTTTACCCCACATTTGCAATTCTCGAACACTGGGTGTACAGAAGACACTGGCGATATATAGTAATCTCACTTCATATATTGTTCTGAATCTAGTTCCTTCAGGTGCTTCTAAACCATACAAGAGAAGAGAACACCCCACTTCCCCTCATACAATCCTGAGATTGAACAATATTTCAACAGTGTTTGGAGCACACCAATGATCACAATCCAATTAGAAAATATCCAGCAAAAGAACACAACAATTTGCACACTGCATGGCTTTACCCCACATTCTCAACTCCGCAATAACTTTTAGAACGTTGGGCTTTACACTGCAAAACCATTACAACGCATTCTCTAATGTAAAGCCCCCCCCCCCCACCCCCCCCCCCAGAGTTAGAATAGTAATTGTGTTGGGATGGGGAATGCATTTTAACGAATTGGGTTGTAAAGCACTGTGTTGTAAAAAAATTTGTGGAGTAAGAACTGCGGAGTAAAAGCAAGTGGGATAAATGCATGAGGGGTGTGCAGGAAGGTACACCTTCCTGCACACAATCATTCCTAACAACACAGGCACCCTTGCACTAAAGTGCAAGGGTGCCTGCGTTGGTGTAGGTGGCTGAAATTAGTGCCAGCACTGGGGAAACCCAGGGTTGCACCGTATTGATGTAAATATGGTGCAGCTCTTCATTTCAGGAGAGACGGAGTGCTCCTTCACTTCTTTGTAAATATTCCCCCAGGTTTTGCCTTGTCTTCATTTTGGCACTGCCCCATATTTACGCCACCCTCGTAAATATAGGACAGTGTCGAAATCAATGGGTGTTGCAGTGGAACGCCCACCACAATATCAAACACCTGCCCCTTTTCATGCTAAGTATAATGTGAAAAGGTGCCTTATTTACAAGGCACCTTTTAAGCCACATTAAGTGCTGAATGCTGCCTTGTAAAGAAAGCAAACCCCCTATTGACACCAAAACGTCTTCAAAAGTGATGTGGTGGCGATAGGGGCTTGTAAATATATCCTGAACTCTGTTCTTTGATTAATGGGCACCTAATTTATCAATTTCCAGTGCTAATTGTCATAACCCACAGTGGTTATTTTATGGTAGCCCCCCTGCAAAACCTCTGTACAGGTGCACAGAGTATAGAGATGGGAATTAGGAGAGAAGTATAAATTTGCCCTTATTCATTCTAAAACCCAAGAGCATTATTTTAGATAACATGTCTTCCTAGAAGCCCAGAATGCAGAATATAATTTTGTTGTATACAGTGTATTAACAACATGCATATGTAACCCCCTTTAAAGAATAAAATTAATGTGGACTAAAAAAGGAAATGGATAATTCATTTGAGGCCAGGAATAATATAAATGGTGCATTCTGATGGACACATCCGCATGTGGATTTCTCACCTTTTGAATTATCCTTGCGCCAGCATTCCACAGAATTTTTTTCCTAGCTCTCTCACGTCGATGAGGACATCACAATGGCATGGCTCCACTCGCGACTCTGTATGACGTCATCGGAGCCATAGGAAAGACCTCGTTGGCGTACTGACGTCTGTACCATTTTTTCTGCGCCGTCAACGTATAATGTTTTTCTCTGGGACTCTCCATTTTCTTGGTATTACTTTGTTTCTACTTTCTCCCTTAGTGTAGCTGTGCGGTGGCTACACTGAAGAAGTCAGGATTCAAGCCTTGCACGGAGTGTGTGGGCCATATGTCCATCACAGACCCCATGACAATTGTTTCTGGTGCCTGTCGTCGGATCACGATATCGAAGGGTGTTCGTCCTGTCGGAAGATGAAGGCATTGAAGGAGCTTGAGGCTAAGCTTTTCATGGTATGGATGAAAAAGGAGAAGAGTGGCCGCAAGAGGACAAAGTTGAAGTCATCGACCTCATACACCTCTAAGTCGAGAAAGCATAAAAAGCGCCACCATGGGTCTCGGCATCGATCCTCAAAGGGTAAGGCTTTGAGGTTGGCTTCTCCTGTTGAGCGCCATCTTCCTAAAGATGTCACCTTGCCGTCACCTTCTCCTTCTCCGCAGGCAACTAAGGCCCACTCTTCGATGCTGAAGGATTAGCTGGCACCCAAGTACTCACAGGCACCCAGGGAGTCGTCTCTTGCTCCTGCGGCCTTGCCTGTAGTGCCTCCGGTGTGCCCAGTGCCACCGCTACAGCCCGCTACATGGCTTTGGTCGGATCCAGACCCGGCATACTTATCCACCCTTTCTAGGTCCAGGGGAGTGGATATGTCTATTTACTGAATGCGATATTTGGCATGTTTGCTAAAGCAACTTTCCCTACCAGTGCGCCGGCTGGCCCAGTGCGTCTGCTTGCTTATAATTTGGGCATCCCTCATCAATAAGCCCTGGCATCTTTCGTGCCCTTAATGCCGATAGCATTTTCGACACCAATACCACAGTCTCAGGCGCCATCTGGTGTTGGGCTGATGCCTTCTTGGCCAAAGTATTGGATAGCAAAGGGGAATAATTTTACTATTCCTACTCCACTTAGTGCAACAGTAGGGAACGTGTTGGATAGCGTAGGGGTCAAAATTACTATTCCCACTCCAGCAAGTGCAACAGTAGGGAAAGTTTTGGATAGCAGAGAGGAATAATTTACTAATCCCACTTCAGCAAGTGCAACATTAGGGAAAGTGTAGGGGAATAGTTTACTATTCCCACTCAAGCAAAATAATTAAAATTAATTAACAAACAATGAATTAATAAAAATATTTTTGCTGCCCACCATATTCCCCTATAAATGACACCACCAATGTTCTAAAACATAACACTATTAACATAATTAATTAATTAATTAATACAAATTAACAAGCAATTTAAAAACAATAAATAATAATTTCATTCACACGATAAACAGTATAAAACAACTTAAAATACATTTTATAATAAAAAAAATTGATATTAAATTACTTCCCAGCCTACTCCCCTATTAACCCACAACCCGCTCTTAAAAAAAGAACACAAATAACATAATTAATAATTACAATAACTATTAATAATAGTTCAAGTTCAAAATACTTTATTCGGTTTATACAGAAAACCATAAAAGTAAACATATCACGATAAAAGAAAAGAGACATTCAGAGTACAATATGAACTAATTTTCAGAAACAATACATTATCAATTAAAAAAGAGATACATTACGAAAAAATAAAAGTTTTAAAACTACAGCGATTTGTCTAATTTAAGAGCCCATAAATCAGTTATTTAACAGTATCCTTGGTATCGTCTCCAACTATTTAATTAATTCCCTCATTCTCATAGCTGTATTCAAGAAAGTGGCAACATTAAAAATTTCCCATGTATTGGACAACAATTGGAGATATAAAAGCGCAGGTTTCACTTGTTTAAACCCCTTGTCCTTTAACAATGGTACAATACATTTTTTCCGTATCTCCCTGAGGTGCCCACAAAAGAACATAAAGTGGGCCGTATCCATTATTGAGAAACCGTCGCAGGTACATACTTTCAGGTCCATCTCCCTAGTCCAACATGTCCTCCCAGAGATAAGTAGATGAATCTTATTTAATCTGAACTTAGTTAAAAGATATCTATGGTTGGCATTGTTGACAACTTTCAGATATAATTCTAAATCGTCATCCGATGTAACAACCAACTGATGGGATCTCACAGATGGCTTGATCAACTCCAAACCCTCTCTAATCATCCCTCTGTGCATTTTAAAGTTGGTCTTAACCCATTTTATATCTGCTTTAACCAGTTTAGATGGTTCCTCAAAAAGTTCCAGGCGTCCTAATGAGACTGCAATTTTTTTCACATAGCTTAACCATGGAATAGAGTCCCAGTGTGCTACTCTGAGGCAATCCTTCAAGATCTCATGATTTACCTCAACCTCTTGGTTTAACCATACCGAGATCCACTTCAAAAGGGGGGCAATAGCAATTCGATCTTCTAGATAGCCCACTCCACACTCTTGGTGGACAATAAAACATGGTGTCGATTGGGGGACTGAGAGGATAGACTTTAAAAATTTGTCCTCTGCCACTTGTAGCTGCTTGACATTCTTGAATCCCCATAAGTCTGCACCATACATTGCGATAGAGACGCATTTGGCGTCGTAAACTTTTAATACTGCTTCCAATGGTTTTACTCCCAGTTTACGAGAAAAGCTCAAAACAGCCGAGATAGATCTCACGAATGCGTTTCTCTTCTCCACTAATTGGGGGAGCCAGGTGGATTTTTCATCAAAGACTACCCCTAAATATGGGAATTTGGATACCCTGGATAGCCTATTTCTATTGCAATGTAAGGTCATCAGCTTCCTTTGCCTGCCCCTCGTGCCCAGGGCCATGACATGGGATTTAGTATAATTGACACCAAGGTCCAAAGCGGACATAAACTCATAAAATGAGTTTAAAAGACTTTGTAAACCCACTGGTGTGTGCGATATAAGAGCGGCATCATCCGCATATAACAGAGCGGGCAATAAAAACTTGCCTGCCTTTGGAATATCTTTACAGGCTATTCCCAGAACGCTTGCTAGTTCATTAATAATAATTTAATACATAATTAACAATATATTATTTACCACAATGTACAATATAATTTTTAAATACATAAATATTAAATAACAAAACATATAAATACATTAATAATTAATAAATGACTTCCCACCCTACTCCCCTATAAACCCACAACAGACTCTTAAAAAATACCCACAATTTACATACTTACCAATTAATTATTAATAATTAACAATGAATACTTAATTAATAAATTATTTACCACAATTATTATTATAAAATCATAAATACTACATTATTAATTAATAAAAATGATTAATTAATTAATTATAATCAAATTACTTCCCACCCAATTCCCCTATAAAACCAAAACCCGCTCCTAAAAAACGAACCCAATTAATTTATTTACCAATTAATTAACAACCAATTAATAACTAATTGATAATAAATTAATTACCACAATCACCAATATATCACCAATATAAAATATGAAATATATAAATATTAATTAGTAAAAAAAAGAAATTAATTAATTAAATAATTATAATTCAATTACTTCCCACCCTATTCCCCTATAAACCCACAATACGCTATAGAATAAAAATGCTAAATTTGATTACAAATATTTAATAACTTCTAAAAATTATTATTACATTTATTATAAATAAATTACATCCCACCCTATTCCCCTATAAACCCACAACCCGCTATGGAACTAAAACGCAAAATGTTCATTAAAAGAAATAACTTCTAAAAATGTAATACATATATTAAAAAATAAATACAATACTTAAACAAAAATATAGACCACATAAATTTAAAATACATACTAAAATACATAACACTAATATAAACATCGATATTATTAACAATTATATTTTTACAAACAATATTACTGTCTTCGATATTAAAAAAACGATATTTTTTACCTTACTGTCGATATTCTGGTCCACGATAGTCTTGCAGTCGATTTTCTTGTACCTCGATATTTAAAACTCAATAATATGGTACTTAAAAAAAAGACCACTCAAACTGGGGCTACAGGCCTGCCATTGTAGCCTGTTTGAGTTTGTGCTATCACCACTCTCAAACGTTTCCTTATGTCTGAAGTCACTGCACTTAACATTAGTAAGTCACCCCTAAGGCAGGCTTTCAATCCTGAAGGCAGGGTGATAGGTATAAGTGTGAGGGTGCCCTGCATGAGCAGGATACCCCCTAGAAACCCAGGAGTCGATTTCCCCCGATTTGTAAAGACGGTCATCCATTTTATACAGATAGTGGACATCAAGTCAATTACGAGATGTCTAACTATACATTGGCTGCACCGAAACTGGTCATGTTTGGTATCAACCATGTTGGAATTCTACCTCAACACTGAATCCAGTGTTAGATGTAGGATCCCATGTACTGGCAGCTCCCCTAGGGAGCTCCCCTGTATTCCTAGTACCAGCCATTCAGGGTCTAACAGCAAGCTAGTGAGGCTGCTGGCCACAGACATGATTCTGACATCCTCTGCTACTGAGCTGAGCTCAAGCAGGGGAAGGTAGAACAAGAGGTTTCCTGTCACAGGGAGGTGTGTATTGGGCTGGGTTGGGGGTGCTTGTCAGCACCACCAGACTGCTTTGAAGGGCAAATTTGGGGCCCTTATTGCACACTCCAGTTGGAACTAGTTGAGGGAGCCATTGACTCCCGCTCTGGCTTGAATCTGGACAAAGGACATAGGAGTCTCCTCCCCTCTGTCCAGCCCCTCCTCTGGGAGGGATCCCTGAATCATCCCAATACATTCCCCGGGGTACTTAAGGGCTTACCTGTGGGTGGCTCTTCAGATTTGTCATGGAACAAGATTCAGGTCCGAAACCACTTCAATTTCATCCTTCTGGGCACCTTGGACTTCGTTGGACTTCGCATGTAACAGAGACTGCATTAAGGAAGACTCCTGCTGCTCCTAGTCCTGGCGTCCTACCAGTCATCTGCGTTGTCTATGCCTGTGCTTCACCCAGGCTCTCCTTCACACCTGTGGGAATCAAAGACACCCAAAGTAATTTACCTTGGAGTGAAGGAGTCCCTCCCCTGCATCTGCAGGCATCGCAACTAAGCTGACTGGTTTGCTGCACCTAAAATCCCACAGATTTTAAAAGGCTAAGCAACACAGGTGGTGGTTCCATAACTCACTAATAGCCTGCAGTGTCTCCTCAGCAACTTTGAGGCCAGTATCCCTCATCAAAACTGCTGGAACAGAACCCTTGTGCCTGGAGTTGATTTGCCGTTGCCAAGGCTTGTTGGCTCTGGCCTCCAGAGATCTTCAAGCTACAAGAAGGATGAGCCTCCAGCATCTCTTCCTACCAAGGTATTTTTCCTCACCACATCTTCTGCACCGTAGGCCTGCATCTTTGGTGAGCTGCTTGAGGTGCTCTTGCGAATCTTGTGCCTTCGACCTGTGGGTCCCTTCGAGGGTCTTTCATTTTTTTTTAGAGAATGTTATGTAGCGCAAACTAGACCCGAGACATCGGAGTGCTTTACATGAGCACCAGTTATGTTACAGACGGACACATACATTTTTTGTTAGGCACGTGAAAATTACGTTATTTGCCCACAAACACAGTATGTTGATCGTCATTGCCGAGACTCAAACCCAGTTCACCAGCATTGAAGTCAACCACTTTAGCCCTAAGGCTACTTTACCTCCTTCTGTGGCTTCAGTGGGCTCCCCTACTTGCTCGGGGTCTGCTCTGACTCTACTGCACCTTTGTTGTTTTCTATGTCTGGTGCTGCTGTCAAGGCTTGTTGGTTCTTCTGCTGGACACCGACCACCTGGTTCTCAACTTCCGATGTGGTACAACTCATAAACGGCACCTGGTCTTCCACATAATTGCCTGGTCCTCACAGCTGCAGTGACAAGGTCACTGTCAACTCTCCTGCACTTCCGGCATCAGTGGCCATTGGTCTTCTGTGCCTCCTGCTCACTCCCTAGTGACATAGACTCTGTCCTCTCTGCTTGAAGGTACTCCTCTTCAAGAATCCATCCTTGTATTCCACCGGACTCTTTCATCTTGTTCGCCAGAGGCATCTTTCCTAAAGTCCTCCATTGTGGTCTACGGAGGTTTCCAACGTCAATTTGCTCCTATGCACCCAGCTTCCCTGGTGTATGTATCCTGGTTCCTGGGGTATTCATGGGTGGAGTAACTCTCCAACCTTCCATCTTCTATGGGTTTTCTTCAGGGTCCACAGGGAAGGGTCCTTCTTCTTGAACATATATTTTTCTCTTCAAAGGCAGGCAATCACCAGAGTCCACCTCTTGGCCACACCAGGTGGTCTGACTAGGGCTCAGGGAAAAGAAACCAGAAAACTGACTGAGAACCTGTCTACAAGCTTGCTGTGGACCAGTGATGTTTTCTTCCAAGACTACTCCTTCCACTGATCCATCAACAGGGTCCTCAGAGAGCCTATCAGGGAGAGGCTCACTCTCTTCCTCCTGTCCGCGGAAGGTCAACTAAGTAGTAACCCTGGGCAAAGCACTATGCTACGCTCGCGTAGTTTGCGAAGTTTCCGCTACTTCGCACTACGCAAACTGCACGTAGCGCAGTGCAAACACGCGTAGCGTAGTGCAGCGGTCATTTTTTGCTAGCTCGCGGTCCTCAACGTCAAGTTGGCGTCCGCGAGCAAGCAAAATGACATCCCAGCGAGACTTTTCCCTCGTTCGCGATCAGCAACATCAAGTTGCCGATAGCGAGCGTGGAAAATAAACCTCCCGGCGAGATTCTCAACGCGGGGTGGTCAGGTTTCTCATTGCGAGTGGTCACGTATGCTCGCGACCGCTCACGATGAGAAACTACCAGTCTGCCTTTAGAAAGCTGCTGCTCGAGTAAAAATCTACTCGAGCGGCACAAAACTACAGCTCGCACTGTGCAAGATGCCGTTTTTAATGATTGCACAGTGCCGCATGCTTTTCCGCACTGTGCAATCATTGAAAACGGCATCTTGCACAGTGCAAACAGGGTACTACGCAATTCGCGTAGTGCACTTGCGGTAGTAAGAGATCCCATTTTCACCTCAGGAGTCCCATGATCACCCTTTAGGGTTTTGTTGAAGCTTTCAACCAGCCCATTGCACTGTGCATGAAAGCATGTGGTAAACTTGTAGTTTACAAAACCCTTCTTCCACATAGCAGTGATGTAGCTAGACAAGAAGTTAGAAACTCTGTCTGACAAGACCTCCTTAGGAAACCCAACTCTGGAAAAGCTTTCCAGGAGGGCCTTAGCCCCCACGGGAGCTGTCCGTCACCACCAGTATGTAACTATGTCTAGATGCTCTTGGAGGGTGTAAGGGGCATACAATGTCTATGACTATCCTCTCAAAGGGTACCCCAACCACTGGAAGTAGGATTTAAGGGGCCTTTGTAGTGCCACCTTGGCAGGTGACACATGAGCACTAAAATTCCTTGGTATCTTCAGACATGTGGGGCCAGTGAAAGTGAGGGACAAGGCTGTCCTAAGTCTTGCTTTTCCCAAGATGTCCTGCAAGGGGAATGTCATGCACCAGTGTCAATAGAAAACCCCTGAATTTCTGAGGTATGACCAACGTCTTGGTGACTCCAGGCTTGATGTATCTACTGTCAGAAATATTGGAACCTATCTTCCCAATATATCCTAAGGGACCCACTGACATCCCCTGCCTCCTCAGCAGCAGCTAGCTGTCTGAACTGTTCAAGAGAGGGACAGGATTTCTGCTCTCGGATCAAGCCTGCACTGAAAGTCCCTCCTGCCCCCATGAACTCTGCAGTGTCAGGCACAAGTTCCTCTGGGACAGTTCCTTCACAGGGGCTGAGGTCATCTCCCTCAGGAGACTGATCCTCACTGAGCCTGACAGGAAGATAAATCCTTACCTTCCTGCCCCATCTCTTGGGAGCTGCCTGGTCCCTAATGACTGCAAAGCCACTGGATGAAATTCCCATCATCTCTGCATGTGACCTGAACTCCACTTCAGACCAGTCTGAAGTTTCTAAATCAGTCCAGACTACCCATCGAGGTTGTTTCTTGGATGTGAGCTCAGTCAAGGGAGCCACAATAGTACCATATCCCTTGACAAAGCGGCGGTAGTATCCTGTGAGGCCCAGAAAAGCTCGGACCTCAGTTTGGGTCTTGGGGGGTTCCCAGGCTATGATAGTCTCAATGTTAGCCTGGAGGGGCTGCACCTTACCCTGGCCCACCAAGTGGCCTAAGTACACTACAGACCCCTGCCCGATCTGGCACTTGCTGGCCTTGATCATCAGGCCTGCCTGCTGCAGGGCCTGAAGGACTGCCCGGAGGTGACACAAATGGTCCTCCCAGCTGCTGCTGAATACAGCGATGTCATCAAGATAGGCAGCAGAGAAGGCCTCCATACCGGAGAGGACCTGGTTCACCAGCCGCTGGAAAGTGGCAGGGGCGTTCTTGAGCCCGAAGGGCATCACACAGAACTGGTAGTGGCCCTCAGGAGTGGAGAAGGCTGACCTCTTCCTTGGTCCATCTGTAAGGGAGATCTGCCAGTACCCATGCTGTGAGGTCAAAGGTACTTAGGTATTGGGCAGCTCCCAGCCGGTCAATGAGCTCATCCGCCCTTGGGATAGGATGGGCATCAGTCTTTGTCACAGAGTTCAGTCCCCTGTAATCCACACAGAACCTGAGTTCTGGGGTAGTGCCCGGTGGGGCAGCTTTTGGTACCAGAACCACCGGACTGGAACAGGGGCTGCTTGAAGGTTTGATCACTCCCAGCTCCAGCATCTTAGTGACTTCACTGTGGATGTTGGCCTTCACCTTATCTGACAGCCGGTAGGACTTGGATTTCACAGGTGGGCTGTCCCCTGTGTCCACATCATGGGTACACAGGTGGTCCTTCCCGAGATAAGAGAGAACAGCGAGGAATACTGCTCCAGGACTTGACGGCAGTCTCCCCGTTGTTCGGGAGTCAGGGATGGTGAGAGAATTACCCCCTCCACCGACCCATCCTTCTCTTGGGACGCAAAGAGATCAGGGAGAGGCTCACTTTCCTCTTCCTCTGTCCCATCAGTCACCATCATCAAGATGACCTCGGATCTCTTATGGTGGGGCTTGAGACGGTTGACATGGAGCACCTGATGGGCCTGCCTGGGGGTCTTAAGGTCCACCACATAGGTGACCTTGCCCTTCTTCTCAACCACCTCAAAGGGGCCTGTCCAGCTATCCTGGATGGCACTAAGCTCTCCAGGTTCCATGACCCACACCTTCTGTCCAGGCTCCAACTCCAAGGGGTGAGCATTGTGGTCATACCACTCTTTCATGACTGCCTGGCTGGCTTCAAGGTTGTCAGAAGCTTGCTTCCACAACTTAGCCATTTGGCTACGGAAAGCCAGCATGTAACTAACCACATCCTGGGGAAGCCTCCTGGGAGTCTTTTCCCATCCATCTTTCACCAGGCTGAGAGGTCCTTTAACAGGGTGCCCACACAGATGCTCAAAGGGGCTAAATCCCACTCCTTTCTGTGGCATCTCCCTGTATGAGAACAACAAACAGGGTAGGAGGATGTCCCATTTCCTCCGCAGGCTTTCAGGCAGACTCCTGATCATGCCCTTCAGGGTTTTGTTAAACCTTTCCACCAGACCATTGGTCTGGGGGTGGTAAGGGGTGGAGAACCTGTAAGTGACTCCACATTCCTTCCACATAGCCTGCATGTATGCTGACATGAAGTTGGCCCCTCTGTCAGACACAACTTCCTTGGGGAAACCCACTCGGCTAAAAATCCCCATCAGGGCATGGGCCACCGCAGGTGCAGTAATGGTCCTCAGAGGAATAGCCTCTGGGTACCGGGTGGCGTGATCCACCAGAACCAGGATAAACCTGTGGCCAGCAGAAGTTGGTGGATCCAATGGCCCAACAATGTCGATGCCCACCCTTTCAAAGGGGGTGCTAACGACAGGTCGCGGTTCCAGGGGAGCCTTCAGCTTAACCCCTGTTTTCCCACTGGCTTGACAGGACACACACACGTCCTACAAAAAGTGTCGGACGCAACCCTCATCTGAGACCAATAGAAATGTGGGACAAGTCGGGCAAAGGTCTTGTCCTGGCCCAGGTGTCCTGCCAAAGGAATCTCGTGAGCCAACCCCAAAAGAAAGGCTCGGTAACGCTGGGGAACTACTAAGGACAGGGAAGAACAGTGCACCGGAGCCTTGGGTTCACTGTAGAGGAGGCCATCCTCCCAGTAAATGTGAAAGTTCCCTGTCATGTTACCTGCTGCCTGGGCTTCGGCCTGTCGCCTCTGACCTTCAAGGGTAGGGCACTCCTTCTGCCCTTGACAAAACTCTTCCCTGGTAGGTCCTCCCTCCACTTGCCACTCCGCAGGGATAGGTAAGTCCTCCAAGGAGACAACATCCCCCTCTGTGGACTCTGGGACCACCACCTCAGGTGCCCCATCCATCTCACGGGGTATGGACGCCGAGGCAGGTTTTCCCCGTCCCCGGATCTTCCCCTTGTTGGCAGCTGGCTGGACCTTTGTTCCAGGCTCCAGCCCTTGCCAACTCCCCCTCCGGGCAGCCGCAGACCGCGTGCTTGCACAGGTCCAATCAGGTGATCCCAGCATTTCTGTATGTGTCTGGAACTCCACCTCTTTCCAAGCATTGTGCTCAAGGTCGTTTCCCAACAGACAATCGACTGGCATGGCAGGGCTCACCGCAACTCGTAGAAGACCCGCGACCCCTCCCCACTCAAAGGGAACTTCGGCCACGGGATAGTGACCTATTCTGCCGTCAGCCATCACAGCTGGGTGGAGTACGTTAGGAATCACCTGCTCTGGGGACACCAGCTGTCTCCTTACCATGGTCATACTGGCACTTGTGTCCCTCAAAGCCTCCCCACCCATTGCCTATACTTTGTAGTATTTGGAGGCACATGGACCTTAGGAACCATCTCGCTGTCTCCCAGGGACACTAGGGCTAGCCCTGCCCACTCACCTCCTTTGTCTAGGGGCAGCTCCTCCGCGAGCACTGCACTCGCCACCCAGGGGTTTTTCCTCCAGTGGGAGGGTGTGGTCTCTTTGGGCACTTGGAATCCCCTTATAGTGCCCAATCTCACCACACTCGTAACAGCGGACAACCCTAGGTTGCTGACTACGGTCAGGATAAGGGGGTTTTTGTTGGCTAATCTTGGGAGTGAAACCTGACCCCTTCCCCTGCAAGCTGTTTTGGGGGCCTTTCGAGAACTCCTTCTTTTTGTCTCCCCCCTCTTTCTTCTGGGGAGCGCCCTGACCAGTCCTTTGGGAATCCCCTCCAGTTCCCTTTGAGGACACATGGGTACTAGCCCAGATGTCCGCCTCCTCTGCAAGCTTCCTTGGGCTAGTCAGCTTACAGTCCACCAGGTGTTGATGCAGCTCCGAAAAACATTTCTCGAGGAGGTGCTCCTTCAGGAAGAGATTATACAAACCCTCGTAATCAGTAACCTCACTGCCTTGCACCCAGCCCTCTAATGCCTTCTTAGTTCATGGCTGTTCCGAAATTTCTGCCGATATTTTTCAGCGGTCAGCCCAAACTTCCTGATCAAGGCAATCTTCATTGTGGGGTAATTGGTCTGTTCCTCCTGTTCCAGAGCTAAAAGAGCATCCCTCCCCACCGGAGGCATGTACTTATACAGGCCACCCCCCCAATGACTCTCTGAAATCCCATGGGCTCTTAGCGAGACCTCATAGGTATCCAACCATTTGGCAATGTCATCTCCTACACTAAAACTGGCAACTAGTCAAAGTCCACATTTGTCAAAGTCCACATTTGTAAAGCGCACAATCACCCGTAAGGGTCTCTAGGCGCTGGGGGCTACATCTTTGGGCAGGTAGGGTCTGGGCTCCCTGGTAACTTCCTTTGGTACGCTGCCACCAATAGGACACATCCCTATCTGTAGAGCTTTGAGGTCTAACTCCCTTAAGTTAAGCTCATGGGCGAGCCTCTTCTCCTCCCTCTCCTTTTCTAACCGGGCTAACTCCAATCTGAGCTGTCTCTCCTCCCTCCTATGAGCTAACTCTGCTGAAGACAGGCTTCTCCCTGAAAGACTACTACTTGCTCTAGAAGGTGTTCTGGGTCCTGCAACCACATTACTGCTTTCAGGGGGGAACAGTGGTTCTGCCTCCTCGGTGGTATCAGGTTCCAATCCCTCCTCATCCCGTTTTCCATCAGGGTGGGCCATTACCCATGCTCTTAAGCTGGTCTGGAGCTCTGCCCTTTTTGCACCTCGCTTAAAGAACACCCCCCTTTCTTGGCAAAAGTCCCTCAGCTGTGTTACTGTATAATTCTCCAAGTTAACCAGCTCGAACTCCATCCTGCCAGGTAGGACCTCAACAATACGAAACGGGATTCTGGTCAAAAGGGACCTTCTTTGCAGGTTACACCAACCAATCAGACAGGGTTATTTTGGAAAAAAACAAAAATATCCAATTAGGGAGACCAACTAGCAGGAAAAACACAAATTCAGGTGAAGGGTGCGTGGTGCACACTGGGCCGCTGTCAAGTGAACGCAAGCACAAGTCCTAATCCCACCACTGAACACCAATATGTTGGACCCGGGATCACCTGTACACCTAGGGTAGCCTGGCACAAAGTGGGAAGGCCTAACTCCAAGGGCAAACTTGTCGTACTTGCGCCACACTCACCACAGCACCCCAGTGCACCTCCACCAAAAATGACACCACACCGTGTTAAGAAAATAATGGAAATGCTTTATCGTGCTCTTTGGATTGGCTTTAGTTTCTTGCAGTGAACAAATCACATATTAAGCACTTCTACATTAGATTATTGACTCTAATGGAAGCATTTCATAGCATTTATTTGAAGATCACAATACTTTCTTTTTAACAGAGGTCATGAAATTAGCACTTCCTCCTAGCAGTTGAAATCAAGTAATTATTTTGCAGGTTAGATAAGCTAAGCAGCAAGTTATATTAGATGAGCACAAGCATGTAATCACATCATCTCACCAAATACAGTTAAATGCACCAGCAGTAAGGTAAGCGGATGGATTAAGCACGGGCGGATTTTGCGGATTCGCAATCCGCGAATTTGCGGATTTGCGTATTTGCGGATTGCGAAAATCCGCGAAATCCGCGAATTCTCGCGGATTTGCGTATTTTTTGGGGGTGTGTGTGTTCGCACGGGTTTCTGCAAGTTCGCGAGGGTTTTGTACAATTTCGCAAATGCGAACTTACTTGTCGGGTCGCCAGTTTTGCGAACTTGTTGTTTCTACGTGCCCAGCCTGTTTGCAAGGCTTTCTTCATCACTGCCACCCTCTGTCACCACTGGCACTCTCTTTGGTCACCCATGCCACCCTCTGGCTCACCCATGTCACCCTCTGTGTCAACACAGCACCCTCTGGTTCACCAGTGTACATTATTGGGGCAAAGCAAATCACTGCCATCCTCTGTCAACACTGGCACTCTGGTTCACCCATGCCACCCTCTGGCTGGCACACCCATGCCACCCTCGGTGTCATCACAACACCCTCTGATTGACCAGTGAGTGCACACCTCCTAAGTGCTTTAAGTTTTGCAAACAACAACACCTGCCCTGCCCCAACTGACATTAATGAAGGCTGGCACCTGCTTGTCTGCTCCCTTTCCTTTTTGTTGCAAATGCAATGTAAATTTTTTTTAACAGGATGCAATGGCATACTTGTAACTATTCTGTGATTGTCAGAGCAGGGTCACACAATAGTTGCAAGTAGGCAACCGGATTCTGGAGGGCCCCTTCAGGAAGCACTACAGGTAAATGGTTACAAATGATGAGCTCGAACTTTTGCACCTGCTCGTTGGTTTTGCTTTTGCAAAACTCGTTTTTCGGTAATTTCGCCCTATTCGTGAGGCGCGGCGTAGTGCGAACTCGCCCGTGGAAGCCGCAAACTCGTGCGAGTTACCCCAAGGTTGAGTATGGGCGCCGCCATTTTGTTTGCGTGACGTATTTCCGTTTCCGCCCGCTATGTGTAATCTCGCGCAATGCGCGCCTTGCGAATGCAAGTTCGCACGAGTTCGCGAGAGAAATCGCGTGCGAACTTACTTACGCGCACGTGATCGGGCCGCCATCTTGTTTTTCATTCATTCCTATGTGTCTGGGTATGGTGTTTCTATCCTCTGTATATCTCTGCCATCCTTTGCTTGTTTTAATATTTTTTTGATCTATTTAACTTATTTTCTATCCCTCTATTTTTCTAGATCTATATTTTGGTGTTTTAGGCTACTTTTGTTTACTTTTCAACTACTTTTTTAAACTTTTATTTCCTTCTTCCCTACTCTTATTCTTTTTCATTTTGTCTCTTCTTTACTGCTAACACCTGCCCAGAACATGGTCAAGACAGCTGTCAAGCTGCCCAAGACGGGCACCGCAGCCCGTGCCCGGCTCCCGTGTGGTCGCTTGAGGGCGGATATGGTGGTGCCCCGGGAGATCTTCAGCCCTGAGGAGGTGGGCGCACTTGTTTTTTATGTGCAGCGCCGTCTCCCCAGGACCATCGCGGCAGGCGGCAGGATCGCTGCTGGTTACACCAACAGCCAGGAGCGACGGAAGCGGTGGGGGCAGGTGTGCCGGGCCCTTTTTAAGATCACGGGGGTCCAGCGCACCTACAATCAAGTCACCCACCGCTGGACCGATATCCTGGACCGAGAGCGTGACCTGCTAGACGTGCTGGGAGTGGAGGTCTTGGTGAGTAGTAGTAGCCATTTTTTCAGCACTCACTACTCTGTTTTTTCTCCTGCTCTGTGTGACTGTGTTATATTGCAAATGTTTGCTTTAATTTTTTTACAAAGAGCAATAATGCTGCTGGTGATTACATTGATAAGAGAGGTAAATTAATATTTCAAAATCTTCTGTGCATTTCAGGTGCACTGTTCTCCTTCTCTGTGCCGGTGCCACTGCTTATTTGTTTTCTATTTTGTGTTCATTTAATTGGGCTGAGTAATGTATGAGTGTATTTTACAGAACTGCGTAATGCTAGACACAAAGGGGCAGATTTACAAGCCCCTTGTTCCACGTTTACACTGCCTTACCTGACGCACAGCGACGTAAACGTGGCGCATCCCTGCGAGTCATGTACAACGTGATCCATCTAAGGAGATGCGCCATGTGAAGGCCTGGCCCTGCGCCACAATGGGTGCGTTCCCACGCAAGGGGGGGGCGGGGGGGTGGCGGTCAGGCAGATGTGTGCCTCACAAAAGTGCCTGCGTGAAATCTACAAGATTTAACGCAGGCACTTCCGCGACGCTGCTATGTCAATTCTTTATGCCTGCTTGCTTGAAGCAGGCATAAGGACTGATGCGGTATGTTGAGTATTGGGCAGCCCTGAGCACTGCTATAGTTGCATCGCGCCCGCGACGCGACTCTAGAGATGCGCCCCTCTTTCGTCACGAGATGCGTCACGCATCTGCCTACCCTTGCGCCAGGGTTTGCCACATTGTAATAGCGGCGCATCTGCCGTGACGCAAGGTTAGTTTTGCGTTACGCATTTGTTCTGGTGCACATCTGGAGGTGTCCAGCTCAGAACTCGTAAGTATGCCCCTAAGTGTCAGATTAGCAATTACCTGCGCATCCCTGCAAAGTGTGCGGCACGCCAGCACCACCCATGGTGCGCCGTATTTACAATGCGGCACACCATGGTCCCAAAACGTCACCGAAGCGTTACGCATCGGTGCCGTAAAGGCGGCTCATTGATGGAGTTGCGTTGCAACGATGGCGCAGCTCCAGCAATGCTGCGTCAAGCCGTAAGTCTGCTTCATGCAGGCGCAGGGTTTCAGTGACGCATCATTGTCCTAAATGACTGATTGAAATGTTATATATTCCCCATAGCCACTTTTAGCATGCGTTCCTGTGCAGGAACGCCCTCCCTTGCGCTGGAATGCTCCCTAATGGCGCAGGGCTTTAGAATGGGATGCATCTCCCATATGCGTCACGTTGTTAATATACGCCACACCATGGCGCCTCTCTTGTTGTGGCGCTGCGTCACAAAATTGACGCAAGAATGGAGCAAAAGAGCTGCAAGGGGCTTGTAAATCTGCCCCTAGAGTAGAGGCTCAGGTGCAGTCCTTCCTTTGTAGCCCTCTTTTTGGATGAAATAGTAGGTTCTTGTTCTTTCTAAATGTTTGATTTGGTTGACAAGGACATCGGCAAGCAGCAATCATCAATGTTTTCTGTTAATTCTTTCATGTTGTACGTCAGGTCCGCCCAGGGGCAAGCGGACCGAAAAATCGGATGCAGTGGCTCCAAAGGAGGAGGATGCAGGCCAGGGCGGCGAGTGCTCCTTTGCTGGCCCCAGTAAGTTTTCATTTAAATATAGAGGACCTATTGTTGTCCAAGCATTCCTAATTTAATTGTTTCGAAATAGTGTTTAGATAGGAGCAAAATCAATAATCCTACTGTTGCAGGGACAATTCTCCACAAACCGAACTATGGACACCAAAGACCAGAGTAATAATATTTCAGAGTGGCGTGTTTGGCACACTGTATAAATAAACCTGGTAGTGTCAGCGGCACGGACTCCTCCTTGCAAAAATTGCAAAACTTTTCGCTCAGTCACTCTAGTCTGGAGGACTAAAAACCACAGAGTCTATTCAAGTTTAAAAGCTTTATTAAAAGTTTAAGTAAACACATATATTAAAATAAAGTTAGTTGGAAATGGAAAAGTGCTTGGTGCTGAGTTGATGAGTAATGGATTGGAACACATTTCTTGTGGTCGAGCCGAGCTTTCACCTGGTTAGAAGTTGATGTTGCTCTTGTCCTTAGAAGTCCAGTTTCTGTCTGTTCAGAGAAAAATAGTGTGTGTTAAAATTAAGCAAGCATTCAACAATTGTGACAAAAAAATGAAGCAAGACAACAGCTTTCCCTGGAAGGAGGGACATTTTTACTTTAGACTAGAGTAGACAGTCAATTAATTTTTCTGTTGTTTTCACATTTTTTCATTCATAGACCAAATACTAGTGGAGTGGTGTAATCTAACATTCTTAAATCTACTTTGTAGGTGGAACATCTGGTGGCGGGGCCAGCTCGGATGTGGTGGTCATCATTGACTCGGAGTCCGAGGATCAATCTGGGGAGGAGGCGGCGCTAGAGGAGTCGGACCAAGAGCAAGAAGTACAGACTGTGAGGAAGGAGACAGTGGCGGTGGCGAGTACAGGTAAGCTGGATCATGGTACTATCTGACTCTTAGATAGGATATGATGTGTATCCAGTGGTGGCCCAGTGACAAATTACAATATGGTAATTACAGCAGGCTGGGACCGACAGACAGATAGAGGCAGAGACAGAGAGAGAGGAAGACAGAAGGAGAGAGAGAGAGGGAGGGAGCCAGAGGGAGGGTGAGGGAGGGAGACAGAGAGAGAGAGACAGCGAGGTAGAGGGAGACACAGGGAGACATAAAGAGGGAGACAGAGAGAGAGAGAGAGAGGGAAACAGACATATCGCCTGGGCTTCTGCCAGATCTCTTTCATATGAAAGAGCATCAAACCAAGGATACAAGTGAGTTGTTGGAAGGGAAATGGTGATTCAAGCGCCCCCCCTTGCCCCTCCCTGCGGACGCCCATGATACTGGCCTGAATAGTTTTGTACTGCGCTGGCTAGTTGCTAGTTGTACTGTGACACAACTTCCTGCTGAATTATTTTGTGTTAATCATATTCTTAAAGAGCATTGGTTACATATTATGTCTTTCTTTCTTCATATAGTTGGCAATACTAAAACCTCAAAACCGACGAGGAGTATGCTGGCTGTACTGGCCTGGCAACGGAGGCTGGAAGCAACTGTTGCCGAATATCGGTGGCTGGTGGAACTGGAGGGGGACGACACGCACTCCAGTGCATCAAATCTAACATCTACATCCTCCTCCGTGACCCCACGTTCTGCCGGTAAGCGCAGTGCTCCAGCGAACCGGAGCCGTGCTGGAAGACGCCACCGCTGAGCAGCAAAAGCTGCACCTCGCAGTACTGTTAAGGGTCGCTTGCGCCGTGCACTCCGCAGAGTGTCCGACCTAGAGGCGGAGGTCCAGAAATGGAACAAATATCAGAATGTGGTGGAGGGCCTCCGCCTAGATCAAGCCATCCTCCAGGAGAAGTATGATGCCCTGGCCCTAAGGCATGATGCCCTGGAGGCCAAACTTAACAGCTTGCATCCCTAGAGTGTCCCTTGCCCCTTTTTTAGAGACTTTTGGGGGGTGGGAATTGGGAGTTGGGTTTTTGGGGACTTTTGAAGGACTATTTATTTGTTGGGGTTAGGGAGGGTCTTGCGGGAGAATATTTTGTTAGGGATATAAATATACTTTTTCAAACTTTATCTGAGCATACCTGTTTTTTTACTACTTTTGAGGCTTGGTGGGTGGTGGTTTTGCAGTAAGTTCATTTAACTGAACACTGTCATCGTGTTGGTTCACGTGCAATAGGCCAAATGTTTTCCAAAGTAAATGCCTGTCACAGAGTTTGTTAATTCAAGAGCCCTAGGACTTTACTGCTAGTACCACTGTCACTCTCTCGCCTCTCCGAACACTCCATTATACTACCTCCCATCCAAACGCTTATCTTACCTGTAATTTGTGTTTGAGGGCTGGCTCCACCTGGAATTCACAGAGTCCTAAAGCGTTCTGCAGCAGGGCCCCAACTGGAGTTTCCCGGCGTGGATTTTCTGCAAAACAAAAGCAATCAACATTAGAAATGTGGCAGCGGTGCTCACACAACCCAAAAACCTAGAAGCCCCAGAGACAGCACCCCTGAGACAGGCAAGCGAGCAATAATAACGCCTACACGTTCACGTGCAATAGGCCAAATGTTTTCCTAAGTAAATAAATGCCTGTCACAGAGTTTGTTAATTCAAGAGCCCTAGGACTTTACTGCTAGTACCACTGTCACTCTCTCGCCTCTCCGAATACTCCATTATACTACCTCCCATCCAAATGCTTATCTTACCTGTAATTTGTGTTTGAGGGCTGGCTCCACCTGGAATTCACAGTGTCCTAAGGCGTTCTGCATCAGGGCCCCAACTGGAGTTTCCCGGCGTGGATTTTCTGCAAAACAAAAGCAATCAACATTAGAAATGTGGCAGCGGTGCTCACACAACCCAAAAACCTAGAAGCCCCAGAGACAGCACCCCTGAGACAGGCAAGCGAGCAATAATAACGCCTACACGTTCACGTGCAATAGGCCAAATGTTTTCCTAAGTAAATGCCTGTCACAGAGTTTGTTAATTCAAGAGCCCTAGGACTTTACTGCTAGTACCACTGTCACTCTCTCGCCTCTCCGAATACTCCATTATACTACCTCCCATCCAAACGCTTATCTTACCTGTAATCTGTGTTTGAGGGCTGGCTCCACCTGGAATTCACAGTGTCCTAAGGCGTTCTGCAGCAGGGCCCCAACTGGAGTTTCCCGGCGTGGATTTTCTGCAAAACAAAAGCAATCAACATTAGAAATGTGGCAGCGGTGCTCACACAACCCAAAAACCTAGAAGCCCCAGAGACAGCACCCCTGAGACAGGCAAGCGAGCAATAATAACGCCTACACGTTCACGTGCAATAGGCCAAATGTTTTCCTAAGTAAATGCCTGTCACAGAGTTTGTTAATTCAAGAGCCCTAGGACTTTACTGCTAGTACCACTGTCACTCTCTCGCCTCTCCGAATACTCCATTATACTACCTCCCATCCAAACGCTTATCTTACCTGTAATTTGTGTTTGAGGGCTGGCTCCACCTGGAATTCACAGTGGGGGACTCGTCAACGTAAGTTTCTTCATTGTGCAGAATCCAGGCATCAGCATTATGGGTAATGGATAGGGTGAGTCTGGAGGAGGAGGACTCAGGATAGACGACCAGGACTGAGTTCTTGTCAACTAACTGTTGTGAACCTGAGGAATGCTGCGGCATCAAAATCAAGACAGTTCTGTTGATGGGCTTGTTGTTTTATTGGTTGATTACAGTTTTGTTGGGAATGTGATGAAGCACTTGCTAAAGAAAGACAGACACACAGGAATAAAAGTGAATAAGGAGGACTAATTACAATTAATGAATGATTGGCTCATTTTCAGAACTCGCTGTCAGGGAAGCAGAACTTGTCCTCATACTCTGCTAAATCATCAGTCGGGGTTACTTCTGGTAACTGAGGAGAACTTTCCTCAGGTAGGTCGGTGTCCTCTTCTTCCTGCGTGGATTCTCGTACTCTGTAATCTGGTGGTATGAAGTGCTGGTTCATCTTTATCAAGGTGAGCCGCTCCACATTTGCGGGCAAGAGGCGGGACCTTTTGGAAGTCACAATGCCACCAGCAGAACTAAAAACACGTTCTGAGGACACGCTTGCGAGTGGGCAAGACAAGTAATTGATAGCCAGGTTGGTGAGCTCTCGCCATATTTTTCTTTTCCCATGCCAATACGCCAATGGGTCCTCAGTAATATTGACCTCTGTTGAGTCATCCAGATAGGCTTGCACCATTGAAAGAATGTCCTCCCGGATTCCTGTACTTTGCACTTCTGTGTCCTTTCTAGGACAAGGAAACCCTAGCTGAGTTAGCCAACCCGCTTCAGACATATCGCCTGGGCCTGGTGCAGATGATACGGTTGCTGGTGTGGTTAACGGCTCAGAGGGAAAGTCACTCACTTCTGCCAGAGGCACAGATGCAGAAGTGCTTTTTTGGGACACCTGATGGCCTGCTGATTCACTAGTAGTACTGTCTTCTCCTACAGTTTCCTTCCGCTCTCTTTCAAAACGAATGGCTGACTGAGCTAGCCAACCTTTGTACTCTGTAACATCCGATGTTTCAAAAGGAATTATTACTTTGCCAAACAATGGCTTTTTGTAACGTGGATCCAGAATAGTAGCACAAATGTAGTGCTGTTGTTTCTTGATATTTACAAGCCGTTCATTGCTAACTAGGCGTTGTAATAATCTCTGCGCCAACTCATGTGCTTCGTTCTTTCCAACGTCCTCTAATTGTGAAGACACCACCTTGACTTGGTGCTCGAGCTTCAGCAACAATGGGATAGCTTTGCTCAAAGAACAGTCCTCCCTGCTGACGTCACGTGTGAAGACCTCAAAAGGACGAAGCATGTCTGTCAGGCTTTTAACTAGCTGCCATTGCTCCACCGCTAGCATCATTTCTGTCGTATCACCACCCAGGTTGTAGAAATACTCATTGACTACTGGAAACAGCTCATGCAGACGCTCAAGCATGTAGAAGTTTGAGTTCCAACGTGTTGCCACCTCCTGGATAAGTGCTTTCACTGGCATTCTACGTTCATTTTGCTTGCGCCTCAGCTCCTTCCGGGCCTTAAAAGAATGGTTGAAATGTGTGCATATTCTTCTGCAGATGGTCAGTGTTTTGTCGACTGCAAGTTCTTTTTTCAAAAAATTTTGCACAACAAGGTTGATACAGTGCGCCAAACACGGCACTCTGAAATAGAAACCGTCCTCCATGGCCTTAACTACATTCCTGCCATTATCTGTAGAAACATAACCAACCTTGCAATTTCTTGGGCGCAGCCATTGCAAGACCTTTTTGTTAAAGTCAGCCAAAATGTTGACTGCAGTATGACTTTTCTCCATGCCAAACATGGCTAATGTTGCATGTTTACGAGCACCCTTAAAAATCTCGACCAAGTCACCACCTGCATTTATTTGTTTTATAACCCCTGAAAAAGAGACCCAGTGTGCAGTGATGCACATGTAATCAAGGGCTTGGCAACTGGTCCACATGTCTGTTGTCAGGTGTATAGTGTGAACAGCACTCTTCTGCAAAGCTGCCCCCACCAACTCAAGCACCTCTTTGTGTAGTGCTGGAACAGCAACCCTGGCAAAATAGTACCGGCTAGGAACCTTCCATTTAGGGGCCAATGTTGCCACGAGTTCAAGGAAACCCACACTTTCGACAAACGAAAAAGGGAGAAGGTCCACCGCTAGCATTTTTGCCAGCTTAGTGTTATACAGGCGTACAGTTGGGTGGTTGCATTGAAATTGCGCATCTGAGGAGAACATGGCTGAAATGGTGCGCTGGACAAATTTACGGGATGATGCTGATGCCTTCTTCGACCCACTTCTGATCAGTGTTGACATTTTCCGCATTGGTGTGTCTCCCAGACTCTCAGTGTGCCTGCTATGTGTTACGGAGGGTGTGGTGCTGCCAGGGGTACTGGGTGCAACCGGACACATGTCTGACGCTTCTTCTACCTCCCCATCATCTTCAGATGAAACACCTACTATGGGTATATTTTGGCCACTTGCCCTTTGGGATCGCTTTCCCTTGACGTTTGCTAGGTGCGGAAACCATTCGACAGCGTGCTTTCTTTCAAGATGACCTATCTGGCCTCCGGTTCCATAGTTGGTACTAGTCTTACCACGGCTAACGCTAGTCTTACAAATGCAACAAACGGCTATGTTATCATACTTTTCATGGACACTAAAAAAGTTCCAAACTGGGGACTGGAAACTTCTGGTTTTGCCGCACGAGGTGATACTGCTGCCAATGCCAGATGAAGCAGTGGTGGATGAGCCTTGCAGACATCTACTGGGTTGTGCAATTATTGCAGCAACCTTACTTGAGGGAGTCGAGCTGGATGGAGTCCCCCTCTGGGGAGAAAATATGGGAGCTGTAGGTTTTGTTGAACTTGTGGTACTACTTGACTGCGTTGGTGGTGCTACCAGTGGCACGTCGCCAGGGTCACGCTCAGCATGACGTCGGGATAGGGTATAAATGTCTGTCTGCTGCATGGCTGGTGTGGCTGGACTGACATGTGTGATGACTAGGTCATTGCTGTCATCCTGTTCAACAACATCAGAATGCACCACTTCATCAAGTCCGACGTTCGGATCCATAAGTATGAGCTTTCCGGGGCCCTTCCTTTTAACATGTGATACCTTTCGCAGCTCATGGTGTGCCTCCCTCTCAGACGTCAGAGATGGTTGCCAATCTAGATCCAGATCATCATCTGATGGAGCGGGGCTTGAAGAGGAACTTCTACACACCCTCCTTGATCTTTTCCTTGCTGGGGAGCTGGGAGAAAATGAATCATCAGGAGGAGTGGCTTCGTCTTCCTGACATGATACCCCGGCTCCAAAGTCAATTTCCTCCTGTGCCCCTACTTCTGGAAGAACAACCATTGTGGGCACTTGCACCGCTCCATGCGCCGCTACATGGGCATCTTCACTGACCTCTACTTGCAAGTCTCCATGGACCTCTCCTTCTCGGCCTTCTCCTTCTCGGACAGCTCCTTCTCGGACAGCTCCTTCTCGGCCTTCTCCTTCTCGGACAGCTCCTTCTCGGACAGCTCCTTCTCGGACAGCTCCTTCTCGGACAGCTCCTTGCGCATGTACTTCTGCTTGTACTAGTAGCCCATGCAGTTGTTGTTGCTGCTTTGGTTGTTGAATAGTACTTGTGAGATGAGTTAAAACCTGTGTTGATGGCGTGCTGCTACTTTCTTGCGATGATCCCACATCACTGGTCGTTGGTGATTCAACAACTAAACAGGCTACCTGTGCAGCACTCATGGTGGGCCTTTGTTTTTTTTGTTGTTTTTCCCCAAAAAATGTATTGGTTGAGCCACCAGTCTCCTTGGTAAGTGGTGCCACTTGCTTCTTCTTCTCCTTAGTAGAGACATCTTTCTTGCAAGAGGACCTACGGGCACCTCTTTTTGGAGCCATCTTCTTCAGATGTCGGAACAACAGGCCGCAGCAGCACTTCTTCCTGGCACTGATGCTCAACGATGATGCGGAGTTTTGTGCACCTAAAAGCAAACGAAGACAGAGGAACATAAGTAAATATATGTTGCATATGTAGCGCTTGAATAAACAGTTTGCAAGTAGGCATTTATGAATACACACGTGCACACCACACAATATGGAAATTTCAAAATTAGGATTTGCTAAATTTTTGGGAAACAGGAATTTAACATTGATCCAAGAGAGCACACACAGAGAGGGTTGTACTTTCATGTACCCCTGATTCCGCCTGGGCACAATGGGTGAAAGCAAGGCACAATGGGTGCAGGCCTATGTCTCAAAGCTCACTGCCTGCCTTCAAAATGGCCGCTTGACCCCCCCATCCACATGGCCAGGACCATGCCTCAAAATGGCCACCACCAACATAGCCAGCACCCAACCCCTACTCCAAAAAGTGAAAACACACAACACAAATCAAATCACCACAATCCAATGCCATCCATCAAGTTTCAGAAGGCTTATGCTGCCTGCTGGTGGTTTTCCGGTGCAAAATTGCAATTTTTACAATTTCGCGAGTGCGAGATTGTTGCTACACGGCGCGAACGTGGCGAAAAACACGCAAAATACGCGAACAGACCGATTCTGGGCCCCCCTGGGCATAATGGATGACATCAGAGCACAGTGGGTGCAGGCCTATGGCACAAAGCACACAAACTGGCATACAAATGGCCCCTAGACCCCCACCCACACGGGACCAGACAATAAAATGGCCCCCACCCACATAGCAAGCCCCCAACACCACCCCAAAAAGTCCTAAAACACACAAAAATCACCACAATCCAATGCCATCCATGCCCTGGCCAGAATCATGTTAAAAAAAAAATTCAACAAAACAGTTGTATCATGCATGCACCCATAAATAAGCCTGGTGGTTTTCAATTCATGTGCAGAATTGTAATTTTTACAATTTCGCGAGTGCGAGATTGTTGCTGCGCGGGACACGAGCAGTGCGAACACAAGCAAAAACATCCTCAGCTCGCGAACTTGCAGATTTTCCCCCCAAAAAAGTCGAAAAAAAAGCAACACACACAAAAATCACCACAAACAAACAACATCAACTTACTTCTTTGTGAAATCAAATTTCGAATCCAAAAGTATTCCAAAAGGCCTCAAATCCAAATATCCAGCAGCAACCACAAAAAGTAATCCTTCCCAGTCAAGATCGAAATCAAAGTGGCCAGGAAATGGAGGAGCTTGCTGGACAGGAACAGGAAGTTGGAGACTGGGGCACTTCCTTCACCCCACCCCTATGGGAGGAGCTTGCTGGACAGGAACAGGAAGTTGGAGACTGGGCCACTTCCTTTACTAATTTTTGTACTTTCGCTAGTGCGAGATTGTTCCTGCCCGCGCCGCGGACCACGAGCAGTGCGAACACAAACAAAAAATCCGCTTCGCGCGGATTTGCGTATTCTCGCCACATCCGCGAGAGTTCGCGGATTGCGGATTCTCCGAAAATACGAAAAATCCGCGAGCGTAACAGATTTTACGCCCATGCTTAGGATGGATGCATAAGATTAAGCAGTTATCTAGAAGCATGAAATTCAGGCAGCAGACCTGGAACACCAAATGGCAGTTAACTCTGGGACTTTACAAAGTCAATTTCCTCCACCTTCTTCCAGTATATCTCACCTCAAGTTCCAATCTCACAGGTCTCGCCGGGGCGAGATAATCACTTAAGAAGAGCTTCACTCGGTCACTCTTAGGTTCCCCCCGTTCCTGCCCTCACTTCTCTACCTTCTGGCAGGACCTCAACCGCCTCACGCGGTCATCCATATTTAGTTCCATGCAGTAGTTGTAAGAATAATAGAGCACTTCGGCCCCAGGAACCCACCAGACACGAACGAGTTCACTCCGGCGAAAAGGGGAAACTGTAAACAGCGCTCCTTTTACCTGAATGGCTTTCTCACACTCCGGGGCTCTTACTGGCAAGGACGGCGATCCTCTTCTTGCCTGTCCCGGCCGCTCGGGATAGAAACAGAGCGCAGGAAGCCAACGCGGTGCTGGACACTCTCTGGCCTACACCGCGCTTCCCTCTGCCTCCCTTACTGAGCGGCCGGCAGCGCTCTTCACACAGCAGACACGGGAGGGCCCGTGACTGCACAGTAACGCCTCCACACGTCCCCGCCTCTCCTTCCACCGGCCTATGCAGGAACCAGCTGGTGATACACCCCGGTGACGCACAGCACCGCCCCCTGCCTCCCACACTTGTACACAAAAGGCCAATCCAGCGTCGAAGCTCAATCAGCCCTCAGCGGGATCAATCGGAGGGCAGAGGCACCACAACGGCAGTCTCGGTGGGGGAGAGGGGTTAAACAAAAGCAAGTCTTTTCCTTGCGGTGATAGGAGCAGATAAGGCACACAAAGCGCGCAGGGCTCTCTGCCTCCGGGTGAAATTAATGTAGAGTTTTACCCTCTCTGACAGCGATGACCCAGAGTGGAGCTTCTTTATGTTAATCTCCCAGACGTAAGACAGTCACCACCAGCCCTCATAGGGAATGAGGCTTATTACTGAGGAAACCCCGTTCTTTTAGGAAGGGGGGCAGCAGCACAGTTTCCCTCAGGGTCTCCACTCACCACCTCTTGGCTAGGCAATATGAGGTCCCTTGGCAGCCTGGTGATCTCAATACTCCCACAGGAAAGGAAGAGGTCAGGTTCTCCTCCTCACACTGGTCACCAAATCTGTGAGTACTTCCCCCGGCTGGGAAAGTTCAGCAGGTAGGGAGGCAGATCTACCACACCAGGCAGCAGCCCCTCAGAGCTATCATACTGGGCAGTTTCACCATCCCCCAGACATAGCAGTCTGCACTCCAGTCAGTTCCTCAGTGTGGACAAAATGGCCGACCAGTGAGCTCCCTTATATAACCTAGGCCCAGGTCCCTGGAAGGGACCGGAAGGTTCTAGATCCCCCTAATGCTATCCTATGGGCCAGAGCTCTGAGGTAACTCCTGACAGGGCGACCATTTTAGAAAACTCAAATAGGCCACCATTTTAGAAAGGGTGCACCTGTGCCTCAGCACTGATTAGCAGTGATGAGGAGCCCGGAGGCTTAAAGTCAACACCCAAAAAAATCAGTGGACACACATATAGAAGGCAGAAAGGGAAAAAAATAAGGAGGGACCACCCAAAGGGCTGACAGGTCTAACAACCACCACCAGGAAGTTTCTGCTTTACCCTGGTGTGGACCCACTTGCCCGCCTTATTTCCCAATTCTTTGGGAGAGGTCAGATCTGAGTCCACCAGGTATTGGTACTGTTGCTGATTCTGACAGTTATAAAGCCTTACGGCTAGAGCGGTCGACCTCGAAGCTGGGGAACCTGGTTCGAGTCTTGGCAGCGACGCTCAACATCCTGTGATTCTGGGCAAATCACTTAATCTCCCAGTGCCTAACAAAAAATGAATGTGTCCATCTGTAACGGAACTGGTGCTCATGTAAAGCGCTCTGATACCCAGTGTCTCGGGTCTAGTTTATGCTATATAAAACTCAAAAAAAAAAAAATTAAAAAGTATGTGCTCCCTCATCAATACATTGTGTAGTCCCTCATAGTCATGCACATTACTTAAATGAAGTCTACCTTCCAGAGCCTCAATATCACCGTCTACAAAATCAACCCAGCCTTGGATGTGTGCCTTCTGCATGTCCCTAAACGTAACCCTTTACTGATCAGTGGTTAAACCAAACCCATCTATGAGGGCACTCTTCAAGACAGAGTAATTATCTGCATCTTCCTCCTTAGAAGTTTGTCTCTACATTTGTTAGTGACGGAGAGCCACAGGATAGCTGCCCACTGCCCTTGAGGAACCTTCTGAACTTTACAGGCCATCTCCAAAGCAGTGATTCATTTATGGATGTCATCCCATCCTGGTAAGGAGGGACTATCCTGCTCAGGTTCCTAGTATCAGAGGAGTGTTTCCTGATCCTAGGTTTGCTAGTACTGCCACCATGGGCCCCTAGTCCCAAATTCTTCCTAGTCCTTTGAACTTCCAGTATGTCTCCTTATTAAGGGCCAACTGATCTGTCTTGATTCTGAGCTTGACTCCCTCAAGCTTGAGCAGGTGGTATTTCCTTTCTAATGAGTACTCCCTCTGACTAAAGATGGAGGTCCCTATGGAGTGGTTAGAGGAGGTTGAATTGACAGAGGAGGACCTAGACCTCCCCTAGACTTTTTGCACCCTCCCAGAAGGAACAAAGGGGGATGCACCGCTAGTGACCTCCTCTGTACCCTCTGAATTATTCCCTGGGGGTTAGAGTTTACCAGTGAGGGGTCAGACTCCTCCTGGCCAGGCTCAGGAGTAAGGTCATTGGGGTGAGCCACCCCTGACCCTTCCTCCTCAGCCCCACCCAACCCAGAGTTATCCTGGTCTTGTGGCCTATCAGGATTCTGGAGGTCATACTGCAGGAGCATCTCTAAGAGCTGCTCTTGTTTTGGGTTGCTACTTATCTTGATTTTTCTATATGTAGCCAGGGTCCTGAGGTCCTGGAACCTGAGACCCCTGTACCTAGCAGGTTAAGACTCACTAGGTTCCGAAACTAGAGCCATGCTTACATGGCCTAGTGTGGTGTGGCACCTACCTACCCTGGTGAAACGAAACTTCCAAAGATTTCAGAAAGGGTTGTGCTAGACCATTAACTACCAATCCAAAAAGTTGTGTCAAACATACTAAAATACAAAAGTATTATATGTGCCTAGGCTAATGATGGTTTTCACATAACCAACACCTAGATTAAATGGTAAAACAGTGTAGACCTAAATCCCAACCGCTGCACCACAATGTAGGAGGCTGGCTCAGTATATGGTGCACACTTATTACCAGCAAGGTCCAGAGACTCACCAACAGAAGGAGAGTCAGAGCAGGCCCGAGCAAAAATGGGAGTCCACTAAAGTAGTAGAAGAGGAGGAACCGCAGGCTGAAGGCACAGAGTCGCAAAAGAACCTTGAGCAGCTCACCAAGAATGAAGACCCATGGAGTAGAGGATCCAGTGAGGAAGCTGAGCTTGGAGGGAAGAGATACGGGAGGCTGGAGCTTCTTGTAGCCTTAAGATCCCTGGAGTGCAGAGCCAACAAGCTATGGCAACGGCAAGTCCACGCAGTGCACATGGGTTCAGTCCCAGCTGTTCCAACGAGGGATACTGGCCTCAGAATTGCAGAGAAGACAGGTCACGCCTTGAGGTAGTTGAAGTACCCATGGACCACTGCCTGCTCCTAAAAATTGAAAGGAAAACTTTTCATTTTTATTTTTGTAAAGCAGCCTGTTTTCGGACAAGGAAAACGGTCTGGTTTAAAAATAAATTTGCTTTATTTAAAAGCAATCATGGACACCATGGTCTGCTGACCCCAACAGGCCACCGTCCCTGTGATTTATGTAATTCTAAAGGGTTGCAAATTGTGACGTACCTCATTATTATTCATGAGGTAGGTCATTTGCAATCCCATAGGAATGGCAGAAAGTGTTCAACATACTTTCATGCATTCTATTTTGCAATTTTCTAATTGCGAATCGCAAGGATTCGCAATTAGGAAATAGCAAAACGGGGTCTTCATACATCTGGTCCTAGGAAGGGTACACCAGCAGCCAATTAGTAATGTACCAAAGTACTTACCATAGTCCAATTTAGAGAGAGAGAGCATAGTGATTGGGGTCCTGATTAGCAGAATCCCAGTCAGACTAGTCAGAAAAACAGAATTTCACCAGCAAAAAGAGGGGGTAACCATGGAAGCAGATCCCACTTTTCTACACACAGGGATTGTAAAGCACATCAAGCTGCAATGAGGGTGCGAAAGTCTTCAAATAGATGAGCACAAAGAGTCTGCGTGAGTTTCGCACATTGAGCTCAAAGGGAAACAAAAGCAAGGCAGACATCAAATTTGTGAGTAGTTTTGCATGCAGATAGTCGTAGGATGCTGGTTTAGTATATGGTGCCCAATTATTCAAGTGAAGCACCTGGCACTAATCCAGACAACCCTTATGGTGATTTTAGTGGTTTTAGACAACCATAGAAAAGCTCTCTAAGTGTTAACTGTGGAGAGCAGCATTCAGGCGTACATAAGTATATTTATTATACACACTCACTATTACATTGGTATATCTCCTACCCGAAGATGTCAACACAATGCACACAATATTTCGAAAGTAGAACAGGTAATTAGCACAAATACACAAGGCCTCCCATATACTAAGAAAGTGGAATGCGAACTGTGACCGAAGTTGAGACTTAGACCAGAAAACTTAGAAGAGCTGGTACCCAAGGAACCACCTGAAGTAAGCACCTAGGAACCCCACGGAACATGTGTGCAGAGTGGAAACACAGCCACGTACTCAATGCAAGTCAAGGGGAAGTCAAGGTTGTCGTTTTCAAGAAGAAAGACTATTCCCAGTGGACCCTGAAGAACCCAATGGAAGATGGAAGTTTGGAAAGTCACCCCACCTGTGGATATCCCAAGTACCAGGACACCTACCCCAGGAAAGCCAGGTGCTTAGGTGCAAAGTGATGTCGGAAAGCGCAGTAGACCACAATGGAAGACTTCAGTAAAGATGCCTCTGGCAAAGAAGTTGAAAGAGTGCAGTAGAATACAAGGATGGATTCTTGAAGAGGGGTTCCTGCAAGCAGAGGAGACAGAGACTATGCCACTCGGGAGTGACCAGGAGGCACGGAAACAAATGACCACAGATGACTGACAATGCAGGAGAGTTGACAGAGACCTTGTCGCTGCAGCTGTGCATACCAGGCGATGCTTTGGAAGATGGGGAGCCCTTCAAGAGTTGTCCCATGTCAGAAGTCGAGACCTAGGGGGTCATTGTCTGGTGGGAGCACAAACAAGCCTTGGTAGCAGCAACAGACAAGGAAAACGAAGGTGCAGTGTCGAGACCAGCAAGGTCCAAGGGACTCACAGAGTGCAGGAGAGTCAGAGCAGGCCCCAAGAAAGCAGGGGAGCCCCCTGAACCCATAGAAGAACCTCAAGATGACTCACAGGCCTAAGCCACAAGAGTCGCAATAGGACCTCTAGCAGCTCACTAAGGATGCAGGCCGATGGCAGAGGATGCGGTGAGGATGAAGAGTTTGGTAGCAAGAGATGATGGAACTTCTTGCCTCCAGAAGATCTCTGGAGGACAGAGTCAACAAGCCTTGAGATCAACAAGTCAATGCAGTGGACAGGGGTTCTGTTCCAGCGGTTCTGATGAGGTATACTGGCCTCAAGCTTGCTGAGAAGACAGTGCAGGCCTCGAGGGAGTTGCAGAACCACCACCTGTGTTGCGAGACTTTCGGAGTCCATGGGACCTCAAAAGCAGCAAACGTGTCAGCTTCATTGCGGTGCCTGCAGATGCAGGGGAGCGTCTCCTTCACTCCAAGGGAGATTACTTTGGGTGTCTTTGATATCCACAGGCCTTGGGGAAGAACTTGGATGAAGCACAGGTACAGACAACACAAAAGGCTGGCAGGACAATGAGACCAGGAGCAGCAGGAATCTTCCTTGATGGAGTCTCGTATCCAGGCGAAGTCCAACGAAGTCCAAGGTGCCCAGAGGGTTGAAGTTGAAGTGGTTTCCAATCGGAATTCTCCCACGACAAATCTGAAGAGCCACCCACAGTTAAGCTCTTAACTATCCCAGAGAAAGGGTTGGGACACATCAGGGATCGATCCCAGAGGAGTGGCTGGACAGCGGGGTGGATACACCCATGTCCTTTGTCTAGTTTCGCATCAGAGTTGCAACTGGAGTATGAAAGTAGGGCACCAAATGTGCTCTTCTAACCAGTCTGTTGGCGCTGGCAAGCAACCCCACCCTAGCTCAATACACTAAGTTCTGTCTTGGAGGTGATCACATCTCCCTGTGACAGGAAACGTATTGTTCTACCTTCCCCTGCTTGAGCTCAGCTCAGCAGCAGGAGGGCAGATTTGTGTCTGTGGTCGGCAGCAACATAAGCTTGCTGTTAGACCCTGAAACGCTGGTACATGTAATACAGGGGAGGCTATGGGAGGTACCCAGTACAAAGAATCCTACATCCCACACTGGAATCAGTGTTGGACTAGGATTCTAACATGTTTGATACCAAACATGAACTGGTTTGGTGCAGCCAATATATAGTTACAATTTTATGTTCACTATATGTATTAAATGCTGACCACAATCACACAGCCTGGAGAATCGATTGCATGGTGTATATGAGGTCCCCTGCTCATGCAGGGCACTCTCACACTTATAACATAATAATAATAATAATAAGGACATCTGTACAGCGCACAGCTGAGGTGTCCTGTCCCTAAACGGGAAACAACAGAGCAGAGAAGATGGAGTGCACAGTGTAGTTATCAAAAATAAGTATATTTACTATACACACTCACTATTACACTATTTGTATAACTACACTGTGCACTCCATCTTCTCTCCTCTGTTTTCCGTTTAAGGACGGGACACCTCAGCCGAGGTAGCTGTGCCTGAACAGCCAGGTCTTCAAGGCCTTTATGAAGTTCAGTTCAGAGTGCAATGCATGTAGATGAAGAGGCAAGTTATTCCAACACTTGGAGGCTCCCACTTCAAACGTTCTGCCCCCCACACTTGCTTTGAGTAAACGGGGAACGGTGAGGTAGCGTTTATGGTTGGACCTCAGGGATCTGCCCTGCTGGTAAGGGTCCAGCCTCTTCCTCAGATAGCTAGGCCTACTGCCCTGGTAGGCCCGACACACGAACGTAAGGGCCTTGAATTCAATTCTCTTGGCAACAGGGAGCCAATTGAATTGTCTGAGGTAGGGAGAGATATGCTGGTGGAGTGGGACCTTACAGACCACCCAAGTGGCCACGTTCTGTACTATCTGCAGCCTTCGAATCAGGCTGCTGGGTAGGCCTAGGTAAATACCATTGGCGTAGTCAAGGTGCGAGGTGATTAAGGCATGCACCACAGTTTTACGGGTTTCCTCTGGCAAGAAGTCTATACATTTTCTGATAGTTTTCATCTTATCAAAGCAGGCCGCACACACACTGGACCTGTGGTGAGAGGGACACGTCTTTGTCCCACCAGACCCCAAGATTCTCCACCGAGTCCTTAGCTACAGGAGGAGACCCAAGTTCAGGAGGCCACCACAGGGCAGCCGTGGGTGGGGCCGCTTGGTTGAAAAATAGACGTCCGTTTTATCTGCATTAAGCTTTAAGAAATTATTGCTCATCCATACAGCAGTGCTTTTGAGACTGTCTCTAAAAGAGACAAAGACTGATGGTGAGACATCTCTGAAGGAGCACATCAGTTGGGTGTCATCCGCGTAGGAAATCACCTTGACCCCATTTTTGTGATGTGCTCCGCCAATGGTGTCAGGTAGATGTTGAAGAATAGAGGGCTTAGGGCCGAGCCCTGAGGCACCCCCCATCAGGTTTTCCATCAGAGGTAATAGGGTGGAGAAAAACGTATTGGTCTTGGCCGTGGAGGAAGGAGCTGATCCAATTCAGCGCCTTCCCACGGATGCCTATTTGCTTACGTCTATCTAGCACGATGGTATAGGACACCGTGTCAAACGCTGCTGATAGGTCGAGGAGTACTAGCATGGTTGCAGAACCCCCCATCCACTGTCAAGCAGATGGAATCAGCCATTTCAATCAGTGCAGATTTAGTGCTGTGACCAGTGCAAAAGCCAAACTGAGAGTCATGCAGAAGCTCATTGGTTTTCATAAAGGCAGCCAACTGCTGATTGGCCAGTTTCTCCAAAATGTTAGCCGGGGCTGAGAGAAAAGAAATGGGCCTGAAGTTGCTAGCACCAGCAAACCTAGCACCCTGCCTTTGGGATGGAAGGGCCTGCCTTAGGGGTGACTTATAGGCTTTAAGTGCAGTGACCTCAGATATAAGCAAACTTATATCTGTTGAGTGGTGCTAGCACCAGCTCAAACAGACTGCAATCTCAGTCCTGTAGTCACAGTTTGAGTGGTCTCTCATGGGTGGCATAAATCATGCTGCAGTTCATGGGAGATCCCTGATGTACCTATGCCCTGAGTACCTTTGTACCATATACTAGGGACTTAGAAGGGTGCACCTATAGCCCATTGGGAAGCTACCAAAGCACTTAGTATAGTAACATTTAGGGAGAGAGTACAGTGACCCAGGTCCTGATTAGTAGTATGCCAGTCAGACGAGTCAGAAAACAGCATAACACCAGCAAAAAGTGTCAGTAACCATGAAAGCAGATCCTCCCTTCCTACACAACCTCCCCCAAACTAAAGGAGATGAGACTAACCTTGCCCAGTTGAGTCTTAATTTTCTACGTGGCAATATCTGGAGAGTTCATCTGCGTTGGCATAGTTACTCCCCGGTCTATGTTCCACAGATTAGTCCTTCCCCTGTAGTGAAATATACCCCCCCAAAAAGTTTTCGCCCTTCATCAGTTTAGGCCATAAGAGGGGTTCTGATGGATGCATCTGCCTATGTATTCCTCACCTTTTGAATTACCCCTTGCGCCAGCATTCCACGGAAATATTTCCTATCTCTCACAGGAAGATGAGGAAGTCACTATGGCACGGCTCCGCTCGCAACTCCATATGATGTCACCGGAGCCATAAGACGACCTCATCGGTGTGCTAACGTTAGTTCCCTTTTTTCCACGCCGTCGACCGTAACGTTTTTTTCTGTGACTCTCCATTTTTGTTACACTTTATTTTTGCTTTTTCCCTTGGTGTAGCAGTACTATTGCTTCATTGAAAAAGCGGAATTCAAGACTTTCAGAGAGTGTGGGGGCCATATGTCCATCTCAGACCCCCACAACGATTGTCTCTGGTGCTTGTCGTCGGATCACGACATCGAGGGGTGTTCATCTTCTCGGAAGATGAACTTGAAGACGCTGAAGCAGTGTGAAGTGAAGCTCTTCATGGCACCAGCAAAAAAGGAGAATTGGCGCTGAAATAGATCTAAATCAAAGTTGTCAACCTCACACATGTTGAAGTTGAAGAAACATAAGAAGAAGCACCAGCATGTTGTACAAGTCGTACAGGGGAAAGGGTAGAGGAAGCCTGCGAGGAGCCTCCCACCAACAGTCTTCCTCCTCCTCCTCTTCCTCCTCTTCCTCCTCCTTCTCCTCTTCTCCTGCCCCCACCAGTGGTAATACAGGAAAGTAGGTCTAGATTCCCCCATCTTGGAACATGTTGGTTCCGTAGGAGGTCGGGTGTCCTCTTTCTACAAAATTGGAAATCGGTTACATAAGATCTTTGAGTCTTGAATTTTGTAGAAAATGGCTATGCCATTCCTTCCCGGGAGTTTCAACCTCCTTACCCTCCTTGTCAGGGCTGGTGTTCAGAGTACCATCTGCTGCTCCTGCAGCAGGAGGTTCTGGCTTTGTTGCAGAAAGGTGCAATAGAGCTGGTTCCAAGGCAGGAGCGGGGTCAGGGTTGCTACTCCCAGTATTTCCTGATCGTTTGAGGCTGATACTAGATCTCAGGATTTTGATCTCAGGCAAAAAAAAGTTTAAGATGTTGTCCCTAGCTCAGATTCTTCTAGCGCTACAACAGGAAGACCGGATGATGTAGATCAATTTGCAGGATCTGTATTTTCATCTCCCTTTCCTGAAGCTGCATCGGAAGTATCACAGTTTTACTGTGGGGTTTCAACACTACCAGTTTGCGGTCCTCCCGTTCGGGTTTACGTCCGCACTACAGGTCTTCACAAAGGTGATGGCGGTGGTATCAGCCCATCTCAGAAGGTTGGGGATTCAAGTTTTCTCCTATCTGGACGACTGGCTGCTCAAGGCAAAGTCACCAGAGATGGTGCTGCATCATCTGCAAGTAACAGCACGGCTGTTGTTCGACTTGGGTTTCTCTATAAATGTACCCAAATCTCATCTGGTGCACTCACAGCACAACCTGTTCATAGGGGCAGTCCTGGACACTACTGTGTGTCGAGCTTCCCCGCCTCCGCAGAGGAAAACATTGCAAAAAACTAGAAAGAGTATGGAGAAAAGACTTTGCTAGTATTAAAAAAACTGAATACAGATTAGAAATCACATCCTATAAAGCCGCCCTTAAAACAAGCACTGGCATTGCCAATAGGTCTCGCAGTAGGAAAGTTGGAGCTATTACAATTGCAAATAACAATGCCTTTTATTTTTGTTTTCATTTTAAAAACATAAAGGGCTTTGTCATTTACAAAACCAATAGCTCCAACTTTCCTACTGCGAGACCTATTGGCAACGCCAGTGCTTGTTTTATTTATGTGTTGGTTTTGAAAATAGCAAAATTAATAGCTTTGTCAGTTACAATGTCAATAGTTTTAACTTTCGCAAATGTGACACCTATAGCATTTGTAATGCAATGTGTGTTGTATTTACGTGACTTAGATGTATTGATATTACAAATAACAATGGCTTTTAATTTTGTAAATAATTAATACTTAAATAAAAGTTATTGTAATTTATAATGGCAATAGCTTAAACGTTTGTAAATAACTTTTGTGAAGATTATGTTCAGTGTATTTTATTGTGACCAAATTCCAAGAACATTGCATTTGCACCTACACACACACACAGAGCCACACACACACACACACGCACACACACACACACACATATAGATGTGGTGGTGGTGGATCTGGGGGATATGGTGGTGGTGGATGTGGTGGTGGATGTGGTGGTGGTGGTAATGGTGGATGTGGTGGTGATGGTGGTGGATGTGGTGGTGGTGGTGGATGTGGTGGTTGTGGAGGTGGTGGATGTGGTGGTGGTGGATGTGGTGGAGGTGGTGGATGTGGTGGATGTGGTGGTGGTGGATGTGGTGAAAGTGGTGGTGGATGTGGTGGTGGATGCGGTGGTGGATGTGGTGGTGGTGGTTGATGTGGTGGTGGTGGATGCGGTGGTGGTGGATGTGGTGGTGGTGGATGCGGTGGTGGATGTGGTGGTGGATGCGGTGGTGGTGGAAGTGGTGGTGGATGTGTTGGTGGATGTGGTGGAGGATGTGGTGGTGGTGGGTGTGGTGGTGGATGTGGTGGTGGATGTGGTGGTGGTGGATGCGGTGGATGTGGATGTGGTGGATGTGGTGGTGGATGTGGCGGTGGATGTCATGGTGGATGTGGAGGTGATGGTGGATGTGGTGGTGGTGATGGTGGATGTGGTGGTGGATGCGGTGGTGGTGGTGGATGTGGTGGTGGTGGATGCAGTGGTGGTGGTGGATGGGGTGGTGGTGGTGGATGGGGTGGTGGTGGTGGATGGGGTGGTGGTGGTGGTGGATGGGGTGATGGATGTAGTGGTGGTGGGTGTGGTCACACACACACACACACACATATAGATGTGGTGGTGGTGGAACTGGGGGATATGGTGGTGGTGGATGTGGTGGTGGTGGTGATGGTGGATGTGGTGGTGATGGTGGTGGATGTGGGGGTGGTTGTGGTGGTGGTGGTGGATGTGGTGGTTGTGGAGGTGGTGGATGTGGTGGTGGTGGATGTGGTGGAGGTGGTGGATGTGGTGGTGGTGGTGGTGGATGTGGTGAAAGTGGTGGTGGATGTGGTGGTGGATGTGGTGGTGGATGTGGTGGTGGTGGATGTGGTGGTGGATGTGGTGGTGGTGGTTGATGTGGTGGTGGTGGATGCGGTGGTGGTGGTGGGTGTGGTGGTGGTGGATGCGGTGGTGGATGTGGTGGTGGTGGATGCGGTGGTGGTGGATGCGGTGGTGGTGGAAGTGGTGGTGGATGTGTTGGATGTGGTGGTGGATGTGGTGGTGGATGTGGTGGTGGTGGATGTGGTGGATGTGGTGGTGGATGTGGCGGTGGATGTCATGCTGAATGTGGAGGTGATGGTGGATGTGGTGGTGGATGTGGTGGTGATGGTGGATGTGGTGGTGGATGCGGTGGTGATGGTGGATGTGGTGGTGGATGCGGTGGTGGTGGTGGATGGGGTGGTGGTGGTGGATGGGGTGGTGGTGGTGGATGGGGTGGTGGTGGTGGTGGATGGGGTGATGGATGTAGTGGTGGTGGGTGTGGTGGATGTGGTGGTGGTGGGTGTGGTGGGTGTGGTGGATGTGGTGGTGGTGGGTGTGGTGGATGTGGTGGTGGATGTAGCTGTGGATGTGGCTGTGGATGTGGCGGTGGATGTGGCGGTGGATGTGGTGGTGGATGTGGTGGTGGATGTGGAGGTGGATTTGGAGGTGGTGGTGGATGTGGTGGATGTGGTGGTGGATGTGGTGGTGGATGTGGTGGATGTGGTGGTGGTGGATGCGGTGGATGTGGTGATGGTGGATGTGGTGGTGGATGCAGTGGTGGTGGTGGATGGGGTGGTGGATGTAGTGGTGGTGGGTGTGGTGGATGTGGTGGTGGTGGTGGGTGTGGTGGATGTGGTGGTGGATGTGGCTGTGGATGTGGCGGTGGATGTGGCGGTGGATGTGGATGTGGTGGTGGATGTGGTGGTGGATGTGATGGGGGATGTGGTTGTGGATGTGGTGGTGGATGTGGTGGTGGATGTGGTGGTGGATGTGGTGGTGCATGTGGAGGTGGATTTGGAGGTGATGGTGGATGGATGCACACATGGATGGATGCAAATGTGAATTGGTGGGTGAATGGATGCATGGATACGTTTATAGTTGATAGGTGTATACTTGGATGAATATATGGTTGGATGGGCGTGCCTGCATGCGAGGGTGGATGGGTAGAAGTGGCAGCACACGGAGATGGATGAAAGTGCGAATGGGTGGATTTATAGAAACTGGATAATTTCAGATACAATTTATAATAAGAGGCGCTTTGCAGGCAGAGAAGGTAGCATTTTCTATTGCCTCAGAAGACATGGTTGATAAGTAGGTCCATCGCACTAGTGTTAAGATAATTTTGAGCCTTAATATTTTTTAATAGATCGGTTGGGAAAATCATCCATCTATAATACCATGGAACGGTGTAATCATTCTAAAATGGACAGTTCGTTTTCTAAGCTAACAAATCAGCCACTCATTAAAATGCAATTCCTGTACATTTTACATGTCTCCGCAATTCGAAATAGAAAGAAAGCCGGGTGGCAGAAAAAAATTACGTTTTCTAGCCCAGAGTCTGTCTGAAGTATTTTTTTTCTGCTAAAAATAAATAAATAAACACAAAGTAAATAAATAAAAAATGTGTCTCTCACACTTCATTCATCGCAAAGAGCTTGTACAATGCGGTAGTCATCAAGCGCAACATCGAAATACTCCCCACATAGGATAACAAGTATGTGGATCAAAATAAAAGTGCGATTTAGTGCATGGGGGAGGGGGCATATTTACAAGGCCGGGAGAGAAAATAAAGAAAAAAAATGAGGCGAGAGTGGAGAAGATAACGAGATAGACGAAAGGAGGGTCCGGCTGGGAGCTGGGAAAGAGGCTAAAAGGGCTGAAAGGGAGGGGAGAATGCACGTAGCACATTCCAATGAAGTCTGGTGGGGGGCGGGGGTGGGGAGCAGGCATATGGTGTTTGAGTGAGCAGCCTTTGATGTGCGAGCGAGTGGGAGGGAACAGCAGGGGGCGGAGAAGCAGATTGCCTTCAAGGCAGGAGGCAGGCAGAAGGCTCGGGCAAGCTCGTGCACGAGAACACATGCACTCGTGAAAAACCTCTTTTTTGGGCTCATGGTGAAACTCTTGGTTTCACTGCTATAGACTCGTCCTATTCCATTCCAGCGGAATGGAAATAGGCCGAGACCTAAAAACTCAGGCGGCCTTCTTTGAAGAAAAAATTCAATCCTCCGCTAACTCCTCCAGGGAAACATTCCACATTGTCAAAGAACTCTTGAAAGTCCCCGACCCACCCCCAGCTCCTCACCCTTCTGGTGGCTGATGAAACGAATTGGCAGAATTCTTCGCCACCAAAATCCAAAATATCCTAAAAACACTCCCAAATAATGACTATCCACCAGAGCCCTACCCACCAGAGCCCCAAAATAATGCCCTCTTTCTAGACTCATTTTCCCCCATCACAGTGGAGCTGCTCCTCCCAATTTTAGAATCAATCAAGACCCGTTCTCCCCTGAACCCGGCACCCTTCAACATCTTGAAGGCAGTGGCATCCACCATCAATCCCCCCATCTCCAACTTAATTAACGCTTCCCTAAAACAGGGCACTGTACCACCCAATTGGAAAAAAGCAATATTAAAGGCACTGTTAAAAAAACCACATCGATCCCACTGAGTTGGGTAATTACCGTGCCATCCCCTTACTACCAGGAATCAACAGCTCTCAGCCTTCCTTGAGTCAGGTGGACTCCTACACTGCTCTCAGACAGGCTTCCGCCCGGGCCAGGGCACTGATACCGCACTGATGGCAGTTGTTGAAGAAGCGAGAAAGATTCTTGACTCAGGAGGATCAGCAGCTGCGATCCTCCTAGACCTAAGCGCAGCCTTTGATATGGTGAACCACTGTATCCTGGCTCACCGGCTTAGTAGGGTAGGAGTTACAGGGTCGGCTTTATCCTAGATGAAATCATTCCTCGAAAATAGAACCTTCCAGGTCTCTAAAGGCAACATACGTTCCAGAGCTATTCCACTCCAATGTGGGGTGCCTCAGGGCTCGACCCTGAGCCCTACTCTTTTAAATTTGTGCTTGTCCCCACTGGAGGAAAGAGTTGCCCCCTTTGGAATTAAACTGGTCACCTACGCAGACGACATCCAAGTTGTTGTCTCGCTGAATCTGTCGGACCATTCCCCGGAAAACTTATGCTCCTGCCTCAAAGAAATCTCTAGCTAGATTAATAGTTCTCAGCTTAAACTTAATGGCGAAAAAACGGAGCTCCTGGTGCTGGATAATCAATCAAAATTCCTCCTTAATTCCATGTGGCCGGCTTGTATGGGGCTGGCTCCCACTCCTAAAAAGAGATAAAAATCCTGAGTATCTGGCTTGACCAGGATCTTACCTTTCAAACCCAAGCAAGGAAAACTGTGGGAGTTTGCTTCAGCCTGTTACAAACTACACGGAAAATCCTCCCCTCTTACCTGCCCACTCCAGAAAACTCCTTATTCAGGGTCTCATCCTCTCCAGACTGGATTATGGTAATGCCCTCTATCCTGGCACTCCCAAAACAGTTATTTCTAAACTTCAACTAGTCCAGAATTCAGCAGCCAGACTTCTGACAGGCACAAACAATCGGTGCTCGGCCAAACCCGCCTTAAGTACCTTCCTTTTTTTTTTATTCTCAACACATTTTGATATATGCTTAGAATCAGCAAATTTCAAACACAAATGAAAAAAAATATGAATACTGGTTACGACGTTTCACCCTGGATCCACAGTTGGACTGGGGCCCACATTCCGTGCAGCATGTCTTTTTTTCCGCCCTTTTGTTGTGTAAATAGCATGTTCCAAATTGTACATAGCTAGCAGACGAGCCCTCCAAGTAGAAATAAATATCAGCTTTCTATTATCAAGTCCAGTTATCGTAGAGGACACCCCTATCAATACTAATTCTGCAGTTATGTTTACTGAGGTTCCCATTAACACAAAGAGAAAAGATTGATTTTCAGAGAGCAGTAATGTTAGTTGTGGACAACCAAAAAACATGTGCACTGCATTCGCAGCATCCAATGCACTTCTATTTCATGATGTTCCTTTAGCCACTCCCCACTTAGAGATTATTACCGGGGTGTAATAGAGATCAAAAAGAACCATGTAATGCTGTGTGCGAGATCTGCCAGTCAATAAGATGGAATTAGCCAAGAGAATAGAGTCTTCAATCAATACATTATCCACACCAAGCATCTCGTCCCATCTCTCTTTTACCAATGATAAATCATTTGAGTAGGATGAAATCAACAAGTTATATAGAAAACTAATTTTTCTTTTAACATATAAGCTGTCAATCAGTGGGATTTTCTGAAGACCAAGACGTTCCTGTGGGGATAATGTTTTAAGGAAACTATGCAGCTGTAAATATTTATAATAATCTAAAGTGGTAAGATTAAACTTGAGTTGAAGCTCCGAAAAGGGTATCATATCATTATTCTGCCATAAATTGCCAATGCAGTTAATGCCCAGATTACGCCATTTTATCATGATATGATCTCTAAAAATTGAAGGAAGAATATATTGAGCCGACAAAGGGGTATACCTCACAATTTTTTACATCCCCAGATGTCGCCTAATTATCTTCCAAACCCGATATGCTGCTGTTATAATCTTAAATTTCGTTTTCTTATAGTAACTGGGTTCTATGTTCTTGAGCAAACATCCACGGGCCTCAGCCCCTAGAGCAAATTCATATATCAAAGGGGAATATGCCTCTAAGATTGGTGCTTTAGAGCCTAAAATTAAGGGATTAATAAATTGCAATACAGATGCTAAATAGTAGAACAAAAAATGCGGAACCCCCCACCCTCCTCTAGCCTTTGGCAGAATCATTTTTTTATAGGCTCTGCGATGGCGTTTATAGCCCCATAAAAATCTCCCCGCCATCCTCTCAAGTTGTTTAAAAAAGTCTAAAGGAAATTCTAAAGGCACAGTTCTAAAAAGATATAATAATCGAGGCAATATTATCATTTTTAATACATTGTTCCTTCCATAAGTAGACAAGTGTAAATGATCAATTCGCTCCAGTGTAGAGTTAGCCTTTTTAAGAATAGGATCAAAATTAAGTTTTGGAATATCGGACACTGGGGTTGTAATCTTGATTCTCAAGTATGTGGCAGTAGGTACTATATTAAGATATATCGGTGGGTTC
This sequence comes from Lissotriton helveticus, assembly GCF_964261635.1. Taxonomy (NCBI): domain Eukaryota; kingdom Metazoa; phylum Chordata; class Amphibia; order Caudata; family Salamandridae; genus Lissotriton; species Lissotriton helveticus. Next base: position 110,339,802 of record NC_136070.1, on the reverse strand, counting down.
TGCCCGACATAAAGCGTTTGCGTCTTCGAGAGATTAAGCTTGTATCCCGAGAAAGCCCCAAAACGAGAAGCGAGCTCCTCAATCTTTGGCAGTGCCTTTGAGATGTCAGTTGTAACCACCACCACATCATCTGCGTAGGCAAGTGCTCTATAAGAAGTGCCCGCAACCTCAACTGGAGTTATATCTTCCGCTCGATTCAGTTCACATAGAAAAACATCAATATATATGGCGAAAAGAAGCGGAGATGAGGGGCATCCTTGCCTAGTGCCACGATGGATAGACAGCGGGGTAGATTTATTAACCCCAAATTTGACAGAGGACTTTGGTGATTGATATAGAGCCCCCAGAGCTACTATCATACGCGGGCCAAACCCTTTAATAGCAAGTAAATCCCAAAGATAGGGCCAGGCCACCCTGTCAAATGCCTTTTCGGCATCCAACAGGGTGACTCCTATAGGTGTATTTGTACCCTGTGCCCAGTCCATCAGGGCAATGACCCTCCGGACATAATCCGTGGTGTCCCTGTTAGGAATGAACCCGTGTTGATAATGCGAGACTATAGAAGAGATTACCCCTGAGATTCGAGAGGCTAATATTTTTGCAAAAACCTTGCTATCGGCATTAATCAAAGATATAGGTCTATAAGATGCCGGATCTAGGGGAGATTTATCTTTCTTAAGAAATGCCATTATTATAGATTTGCTCCATGATGCCGAACGCGCCCCGTTTTGTGCTTCCAAGTAAGTAGCTATCATATCTTGTTTCAATAAATTCCTAAACATTCTAAAAAACTCCAAGGGTAGACCGTCAGGGCCCATAGCTTTGCCAGAAGCTAAGCAGAACAGGGCCGTCTCAATTTCTTCCCATGTAATATCGGCATCCAGTTGCCGTGCCTGAGAAAAAAATAATTTCGAGGTATTATCTACAGTGACAAAATTCAGTATCTGATCTCTAGAATAAGCCATCGTATCAGATTCATACAGATTGGAATAAAATTGCCGAAATACCTCAAGGATTCTCTCTGGATTATTATGGATCTGGCCTCCATCATCCTGTATTGCATCGATAGTATTTAAAGCTACCCTTTGCCTGATCTTTTTAGGTAAGATCTTACCCGAGTTTTCACCCAATTCGTAAATCTGTGACCTGAATATTGCCACCTGTTGTGCCAATTTATTCGCATATATTTGATAGAGGGTTGCTTTGTGTATGACTGGAGTGGCTTTGATATGTTCCGTATCTTGCGATAGGGAAATAGCCGTGACTAATTTCTCCTCCCACCCCCTTACCAGTTTATAATTCGTTTCCATTTTAATCTGTGCAATTTTTTGTTTCCTGATTGAATAGTCTAGTGTCTCCCCACGTACCCCGGTTTGAAAGCGTCCCATATGTTTTGAATAGATGTACTTCCTCTATTAAATTCAAAGAATTCAGTAATCCATTTCCCCATGAATTCTATATATAGAGGGTCTGCTAATAATTTCCGATCAAATGACCAAGATCTTATTGGTAGAGTACCGCCGATCTCTATTTTCAGCTTAATCAGAATTGGATTATGATCGGATATTATTCGTGGGAATATCTCAAATAAAGTATCGTCAATAAAACCAGTGTTTATAAAAAGATAGTCTAAGCGCACGAATTTCTGATGCTGGGCAAAGAAGAAAGTATACCCAGGTGATAAAGGATTTTTGGCATATCCCACATCAGACAGCCCGAAGTCCAATACTAAGCCTCTTAGTGCCTTATATGTCTTTTTCTTTAAACCAGAGTAAGTTGAATCACTGCGTATATGCCAAATGAATATTCAGATCTCCGCATATATTAAAGGCGCCGGCCAATCAGCTAGTTCTAAACTTAGATAATTCAGGATATCCGGATCATCCAAGTTTGATGCATAAATTGAACATATCGTCCATAGTTTATTATCAATACTAATCTCTAAGATTACCCATCTGCCATACTGATCAACTTTACTGCGTTTAAGAGACTCCAATCCTCTTCTCATCAGTATTGCCACCCCTTTAGTGGTGGTACCTTGACGGGTACATGGCATTAGTTGCAAGCCTAAATCCTTGAATACCTGCCTGTCATTCCAAGTAATATGCGTTTCTTGAAGGCACAGTAAGTCTATTCTCATGTTCTGAATGATTTGTGCACACACCCCCCTTTTTTCTTATTATTGATGCCACAAATATTCCAAGAACAAATTCGTAATTTTCCCATCTTAATCATTCATTGTATCATGTAAAAATGATCCCCCAAGACCTATCAGACAGAGCATTACATCCCTAATCAATACAACACAATATTACACCCATTCTTCAAAAGAAAATATTCCAAACAATTTCCGGATCCAGTACAAATTAAGATTCATTTTACCGGTCATCTTATTAGAGCATCTACTCAATACATTTTTTCTGTGTTTGCTTGCAACCCTTTTTACCCTCCCCCGCCACCCCGAACCTCTCCCCCCCCCCCTTTGACCCCAACCCAATAAGGGCAAAGGGACTGAATAGTCCCTAACATTGATGACATGAGAAGCATCTTGTGTCTCACTGGTCACTTCCCGACACGTCATCCTCTTAGATGTAGCCACCATAACAAATATAAATCAAACAAAGGAAAAACCAAACCAGATATAAGATCCATTATTACCAGACATTTTGTGAGGATATTCAAGCAAATAAACAAGGTTAACAAGGTTATCAAAACTGTGCGGTGCGATTATCCTTAGTGTAGGCCCAGTGACAAAATAAAAAAATAAAAAATAATATATAATCAGCTAGCTCAAAGTGAAGCAAGGAGCTCTTTAGCAGATCCTTCAGAAGTTAGGAAGTGAGATCTCTCTTTATAGATCACTTTAAGTTTTGAAAGGTTAAGGAGAAAGGCTTGGGCGCTCTTAGCCTGGAAAGATGGAATTAACTGGCGAAATTGCCAGCGTTGTTGGACGGTAGCATGACAATAGTCAGGGCGCAAAAAAAATTCCAAACCTTTCCCCCTACGCTTCCGGTCCGGTCTAGCCAGGTCATAGAGAGCCTCCCTAGCCAGAAAATTATTTAAGCAAATCAAGATCGCCCTTGGCTTAGCATTCGAGTCTTGCCTAGCATTTTTTTGAAATGGGAACCTATGGGCCCTTTGCAGCTCTACGTCCCACTTCCACTGAAAGAGTTCTGGGAAGGCCTCTGAAAAAAGATCAATCACAAATTGTCTGACATCCCTCCCCTCACTCCCCTCAAGAATGCCCAGAATACGTAAGTTATTCCGGAGAGATCTATTTTCCAGGTCCACCAGTTTCCAGTTATTCTCGTCTCTTAACCCCACCAACGAAGATAGTTGTGTTTTTTGGTGAGCCACAGTGTCTTCAATCGTTTATATTCGCCCTTCAGCCTCTAGAACTCTAGCAGCCATCTCGTTACATGATTTAGCCACTCACCTTAGATTATTTTGCAACCACCAGACTGCGCATTGTGTACGTAAGTTTTCCGCCCTTGTTTCCTCCCGATGTTGGAGCATAACCTGATAGAGTGTATCCAGAGTTACTTCTGGGGTCTGGGTTTGAAATTGCGATCTATACAAAATGTCAGTAGGTAGAACGGAGGGTGAGCCAGCACTGTCACCTTGTACGGTAAGAACGGTATTCTCTTCGGGCCCCCAATCTGGTCTTCCTGGTGAACCGACGTTGTCACACTCCTCTTCGCCGGCTGAGCTCCGTAGATCTTGTGTTGAGCTGTTCAGACTCTTGCTGCTCCCAACATCCCTCCCATCCTCATCTCCGTCTAAGCTCTCTGATTCTAAGGCTATGGATAGATCGGACATTGAGTAAAAGTTCCCAGTCGAATCAACTGATTTTGCCTCCTCCAGAGAAATCAATGGGACTGGTGCCACCTGTAAATTGGTCCCAGGTAATAGTGATTCTGCTAGTCCTTGAGTAGTTGTATCTGGGTCCCCCCCGGGGATCAAGGTTATTGATGATTCTAGGGTGTCCTTACCCAGAGCTGATTTTGTTCACTCCCTTATGACGCAGGGTTTCCCCCCCATAGCAGGCTATTAGAGAGTCCAGTCTTTGTATTTTTTTTTCGAAAACATACCTGGGACTTTGGGAATAGTACCGGTCCTACAAGACCCAGAATCCCCCATGGCTGCTTGACTAAGACCCCGATCCACAGATTCAGTCAGCAGAGAATTTACATTATGGGCAGAATTCGTGGTCTCCAGTGGAGTCGCAGAGCAAGCACTAGCGCTAGAACCTCCATTCTGAGTCAAGTCTTGCGATGCCTGTGAAGCTGCTGTAACCGCTCTGGTCTTCAGTTTTAGGGTCTTGGGGGCCATGACAGAGACAGTGTACTTCGAGCCTCTCACGCCTTGCTGGCCTCTCCCCTGGCGTTGCCTGGAGCGTCAATACCGCGATTCAGAGGGTACGCTGTAAGTTTTCAAACGGGCTGACTCGCTGCTTCGTTACTCCTTTCTCTGCTCAGCGCTGCTCCGCTCTGCTACTGCACTCCGCTACGCCTTCCACCGCGAGTCTAAAGCGGTTGGGCACCGCCGCGCAAGCTGCAGAGACCGCCGAGCGCAGCACCAGAGATCCAGCCGTATTCCAGCCTTTTTCCAGGTATGTAAAGCGGTCTTATGAAAGCCGAGTATTACTCCAGTGTTAATCAGCAAATTCGAAATCCTGAAGAACGCACCACTCTATGCGGAGAAGTGAACACAGTGAGAACGCCTCTGATGCTGCTCACTCAGACGCTGCTGCGTCCGCCATCTTGCCCGCCTTAAGTACCTTCCACTGGCTCCCAATTCAGGAGAGAGTTAACTTAAAGTCCCTCTGTATTACACACAAAATCCTTCAGGGCAAGGGCCCTCCAATTCTTAGAGCTCTGATTAAACCTTACAAAGCCAATAGAAAGCTTCGTTCCTACCATCTCCACTTAGCCGACACTCCCAGAATTAAGAAGGCACGGTCAGGGGGGCGCCTCTTCTCCTACAATGCCCCCAGGCTCTGGAACTCCCACCCTCTTACCATCCGTAGGGAAACCGACCTATTAAAATTCTGCAAGCTCCTGAAAGCCTGGTTCTTCCCATGAAACTCATTTGTTCTCTGGCTAAATCCACAGTGCTGTGGCACCCCCGGGTAGCCATGCCCTTTACAAATCCCATTCCAATTCCAATTCCAATTCTTGACATTCAGGAAATGATTCATTTGTTTCAAGATGGAGCAGTTGTTCCAGTCCTCAAGGTCTTATGCCTGCTCGGTCAGTTCACTTCCTGCATACTGTTGGTCAACCATGCATGCTGGCACTTGAGGGCACTCCAGTGGTGTCTCCGTAGGCAGTGGTATCAGCACAATGTAGACCTTGGGGAGAAGATCAGAATCTCCAGAGACACTGCAGCAGGGTTGTCTTGGTGGAGTGCTTTGGGCAACCTGTCTCAAGGTAAGTCTTTTCAGACTCCTCCACTGGTGGCCAGAGTGATCACGGATGCCTCCACTCTCGGGTGGGGAGAACATCTGGGGGATCAGGAGGTCAAAGGTCTTTGGCCTCCAGAGGAAAGGTTGTTCCACATCAACCTTCTGGAATTGCTGGCAATAAGTTTGGTTCTCAAGGCCTTCCTTCCCTCCCTGGCAGTCAGTTCAAGTCATGACAGACAACACTACTGTGATGTGGTATATAAACAAGCAAGGAGGGGTTAGGTTGTATTGTCTTCGCAGAGAGGCTCTGCGGCTCTAGTCCTGGGTTCAGGCGCCCCAGATTTGCCTTGTTGCAAATCAACTGGCTGTAGTGTTGAGCGTGTGTGTGGACAGTTTCAGCCGGCAGTATTCAGCCGATCACCCGGAGGTGATTCGCCGCATCTTCAAGTTATCAGGGTCTCTTTAGGTGGACCTATTTGCCACTCACAAGAATGTGCACTGCCCATTGTACCGCAGTCTTAGGTATCCGATGCAGGGACGCGTTCCAACTGGATTGAACCTTTTGGCTTCTTTACGTGTTTCCTCCCATACCCTTGATTCCTCGGGTTCTGTGGAAGATTCACCCAAGTAATATTGATTGCCCCGGTTTGGCCAAGAAGGGTGTGCTACACAGATCATCTTCATCTCTCAGCGCATGCTCCGCTCCATCTCCCTCTCAGGACAGATCTCCTTTCGCAGTCACAGGGGCAGGTTCTACACCCCCACCTCTAGAGCATGCACAATCAGGCTTGGAGATTGACCAGGGCAACCTGAGCTCTTTCACTCTCCTACTGGATGTGGTGGATGTTATTTTATTGTCCAGGAGAAATTCCACCAAATCAGTTTATTCCTCTAGATGGGCTAGGTTTGTGAAGTCGATGCAAATTGGGGCTTGGCGCACAGCCAGTTGTATTGTATGTAAGCGCGTGTTTGAAGAGTTGCTGGAGTTTTAAGGTGCTCCTACAGGTGTCGCAACTGTTCAACTGCGACTTGAAATGAAACTCAGTTGAGTGTGCTACTAGAGCGTAGGCACATCCCTGTGGTGGGGACACTTGTTAGGTTCGGGGCACCGGAAAAACCGTGCCGTGAATTTCAAATAAAGTTCAAAAATGGTGTGTGAAGTTTCAAAATTTATTTCATTATATTCATATTTTTATCATATGAGTTAGAAAATTTTCAATAGCATCGTAATGCTGGATGAAGCTCCGATGCATTTCGGACATGGAGTCCTTTGTCAAGGAGCTCTGCAACAAAAGGATACAACAAAAACGAAATCAATGAAAATCTTAAACGATGTAAGTTCAACCTGTTGTAAAACAAGTAGGTGAATCAACCTCATGCAGCCCTGGTGCAGTTAAGTATAAGAGGGAAAGGGTCCCGAGGTGAAAAATAATTATTGATGTGCCATGGGAACGGATTGAGTGGGTTGAAAAGCGAAGGTAAACGGTAAAGTGCCTAAACGGTAGAACAGTGCGTGTTAAAAGAAATGGACTGCTCACGGTGCGTGAGATTTATGTCCACGTTTAATAGAGTGCAAACGAATTGCAGGCAGTCTAGCGTGATGGGTGGGGACGAACACTTACTTGGTAAAAGACCGTGTAGCGTGCGGCATGCAGGTATCGGCTTCAGTGACTCCGTGGAGTTAATGCGGAGTTTAAACGGAGGGGTGATGATGGGAGTAGAGAGAGGACTATTGGAGATAAAAGAAAGCCTAGAGAGTGGTGGGATAAGTGCGGCCATCTTAAAAAAGAGTGAAGGCTGACAGTGAAAGTGACAGGTCGGCAATCAGCAGGACATAGGTACAATGCAGCAATCAGTGTCCATTATAAGTAACAGCTCAGTTCGGTACGATCGTTAAGACCGAACGGTTTTTGTGACTGAAGTCTATATATCCATGAAGTTTCACGTTGTAAAAGAGTCTTGTTATTATCTTTCCCTTCGATTTTGGGGACCAGTTCAAGGACCAAGTATTTGAGCTGAGCCACATTGTGGTTTGCCTCATTGAAGTGGGTGGCTACATTGGATTTAGGATTTTTAGTGCGAATATTTGACTTGTGTTCGTTAAGTCGGGTTTTGATCTTTCGGCTGGTCTTGCCCACGTAAATCTTACCGCAAGGGCACTTCAAAAGATAAATCAGGTTAGAGGAATCGCAAGTGGCATCCACGTTCAATTTAATGTTGAAACCTCGCATAGGGTGGTTGAGGTTGTTGCCTTTAATAATGTTGTTACAATTGTTACAGTGGTGACAAGGACGTGTGCCAGTGTGTTGGATGGATCCCGAAGTGGTGATGGTTTTAGATAGGATTTCCTTGAGGTTCATCGGTCTGGTATATGCAAAGATAGGCGGATCCTTAAAGAGGTTCTTGAAATCAGGTTCTAGTGCTAAGATGCGCCAATGTTTCAGAATGATGTTCTTATAACATTTGCTTGAGGTAGAGTACCTAGAAACAAGGACCAATCTTTGATCTTCAGTTTTGGGTGTGCGTTGTAGAGCTTCTGCTCGGGAGATGGTGGAGGTTCGCTTCACTGCTTCTTGCAGGATGTCTTCCGGGTATCCTCTATTCCGGAATCTTGCTGTCATAGATTCAATTTGGGTCATCCTTGTATCAGAGTCTGAAACGATGCGTGTGACTCTTAACATTTGACTGTAAGGCAGGTGTCGTTTCAGTGAGTCCTGGTGGAAGCTGCTGAAGAGCAGAGAGTTATTGCGATCGGTGGGCTTGCGGAACAGATCAGTTTCGATGCTACGAGGGGTGAGTTTAATGAGGACATCCAGAAAAGTTATTTCCTGTTGGCTAATGTTCCAAGTGAACTCAATTCGGTCATCTTTCGTGTTGAGGTCTTTCAGGGCCAGTTCCAGGTTCTCTTTTGAGTCTTTCCAAATGAAGAACAAGTCGTCGATATAACGTACATAAAGTTTTAAATTCCTCATCCAGTTGGCATCCTTGTAAATGTGGCTGAGTTCAAAATTGCCCATGTACAGGTTCGCGTACGTTGGTGCCGCACAATTGCCCATGGCCATGCCGGACATCTGGAGGTACCATTTCTCTTCATATTTGAAGTAACTGTGATATAAAGTGTATATCATCAATTCCAAGATGAAAGGTTTTAAAGAATCGTCCATTTCAGATGAAAGTAGAGCTTGCTCTACGGCATTGATTCCTCCTTCGTGGGGAATCGAGGTGTATAAACTTTTCACGTCAGCTGTACAAAGGTATACTTCTTCATTTTCAGAAATTTGTACGGTGGAAAGTTTATTCAAAAATTCGGTGGTGTCTTTTATATAGCTTTGTAAGTTCAGAACCATAGGTTGAAGGTAACGGTCTATCAATTTTCCTGTTGGTTCATGAATTGAACCTCTGGTGGAGACGATCGGGCGGAATGGGGGATCCGTCAAATTTTTATGAATCTTGGGTAGCATCGTGATGGACGGGCTTCTCGGATGTTCCACGTTAAGATATCTTCTCGTTTTGTCATCAATGATGCCATCAGATGTGGCTTTGTCAATGATTTGAGATAGTTCAGTTTTGTAATCGTTGGTGGGATTCCCATCCAAAGGTAAATAAACCTCGTGGTCCATCACATGTTCACGGGTTCTTTGGTCATAAAGTTGTGTGTTGAGAATAACAAGAGCGCCGCCCTTGTCAGCTTTCACGCATTTGATAGAGGGGTTCCTGGCTAGGTTCTTAAGGGTATCCAATTCTTTATTGGTGATGTTTTTTCGAGTTGTTTTGCGAAAGTTGATCTTTGAGATGTCCTGTTTTACTAAGGTTTCAAAAGTATCTATACTTTTGTGACTGGTCGGTGGTATGAAGGTACTTCGAGGGCGTAAGCCCATGAGTTGATCAGGTTTTTGTTCCTTCGGTGGTTCTAGGATATTTTCAAAGAAATGTCTCAGTCTTAATTTTCTTGTGAGTTTAAAGGTGCTAACATCGAGTTCAAGTAGGTTGGTGTCACAAGTGGGAATGAAAGACATGCCCCTTTGTAGGGTTCTAGTTTCAAAGTCAGTGAGTTTGACGTCTGAAATATTGATAACTAACGATTCTTCTTTGCTTTCTGTCTGGTCTTGGACATTTGTTGGGTTTCTTCGTGATTTTTTGCCTGCCCTTTTCCCCCGTCTGGGTCTGCGGTTTTGTCTGGGCCTGCCCCTAAAAAAGGCTCGATGGTAGTTAAATCGATATTGGATGTAGATGGCGTTTCGTTGAAAGGACCAGTAGAGGTTGAGGCTCCTGCTTGAGTTCTTTTTGGTGGACGGTTGGAGTTGTCGCTCCCAGAGGAAGAAGTGTCAGTGTTTGGATTAAAGGGTTTGTTTCTACGACGTTGGGCGTATACATCCGCCCACGTGTAGACTTCTCCTAATTTGTAGTCCAGGGTATCCCTGCGAAATTTCCGAATCTTACGTTCGTTTATTTCCCTTGTGTGTTTTTCTAGTTGCACCTTAATGTCCTCTAGGGTTGTTGCTAGTTCCTCAGCGGTGATTGATTCTTTCAATTCATCCTCTATAATGTCTATTTCATGTGTGAGTTCTGTCAGGATGCCTGATAGTTCTTCTACAATAAGTAGTATTAGGTCCAGACTACACTTGTTGAGGATGGCATTCCATCTTTCAATAAATGTTTTTGAGTTCTTACATAAAGACGGTTTCAGGGCGATCCGGAGGCCTCGGGGGATGCGGAGTACCTTGTGGTATTTAATTAAAGTATGAGCATGAAGTTGTTGGTTGATGCGGCGTTTGGATAGGTATAGTAGTTGTTTGATGCATTGTTCTTTAGTTCTGCTGGTTGTGGTTTGGGTTAGGTCTTCATTGATCAGAGCGTATATTCTCTCTGTTGCATCGGTGTCGAAAGCTAGAATGTCAGCTCTCGCTTCAGTCGATTTCGAAATCTCGTCGTATTGCATGTTCGAAGTTGAAAGGGTGCGTGCTGCCAGCCTTGAGAACAGTGAAAATGGATGAGACGATGCAAATTGGGGCTTGGCGCACAGCCAGTTGTATTGTATGTAAGCGCGTGTTTGAAGAGTTGCTGGAGTTTTAAGGTGCTCCTACAGGTGTCGCAACTGTTCAACTGCGACTTGAAATGAAACTCAGTTGAGTGTGCTACTAGAGCGTAGGCACATCCCTGTGGTGGGCACACTTGTTAGGTTCGGGGCACCGGAAAAACCGTGCCGTGAATTCCAAATAAAGTTCAAAAATGGTGTGTGAAGTTTCAAAATTTATTCCATTATATTCATATTTTCATCATATGAGTTAGAAAATTTTCAATAGCATCGTAATGCTGGATGAAGCTCCGATGCATTTCGGACATGGAGTCCTTTGTCAAGGAGCTCTGCAACAAAAGGATACAACAAAAACTAAATCAATGAAAATCCTAAACGATGTAAGTTCAACCTGTTGTAAAACAAGTAGGTGAATCAACCTCATGCAGCCCTGGTGCAGTTAAGTATAAGAGGGAAAGGGTCCCGAGGTGAAAAATAATTATTGATGTGCCATGGGAACGGATTGAGTGGGTTGAAAAGCGAAGGTAAACGGTAAAGTGCCTAAACGGTAGAACAGTGCGTGTTAAAAGAAATGGACTTCTCACGGTGCGTGAGATTTATGTCCACGTTTAATAGAGTGCAAACGAATTGCGGGCAGTCTAGCGTGATGGGTGGGGACGAACACTTACTTGGTAAAAGACCGTGTAGCGTGCGGCATGCAGGTATCGGCTTCAGTGACTCCGTGGAGTTAATGCGGAGTTTAAACGGAGGGGTGATGATGGGAGTAGAGAGAGGACACCACAGGGATGTGCCTACGCTCTAGTAGCACACTCAACTGAGTTTCATTTCAAGTCGCAGTTGAACAGTTGCGACACCTGTAGGAGCACCTTAAAACTCCAGCAACTCTTCAAACACGCGCTTACATACAATACAACTGGCTGTGCACCAAGCCCCAATTTGCATCGTCTTATCCATTTTCACTGTTCTCAAGGCTGGCAGCACGCACCCTTTCAACTTCGAACATGCAATACGACGAGATTTCGAAATCGACTGAAGCGAGAGCTGACATTCTCGCTTTCGACACCGATGCAACAGAGAGAATATACGCTCTGATCAATGAAGACCTAACCCAAACCACAACCAGCAGAACTAAAGAACAATGCATCAAACAACTACTATACCTATCCAAACGCCGCATCAACCAACAACTTTATGCTCATACTTTAATTAAATACCACAAGGTACTCCGCATCCCCCGAGGCCTCCGGATCGCCCTGAAACCGTCTTTATGTAAGAACTCAAAAACATTTATTGAAAGATGGAATGCCATCCTCAACAAGTGTAGTCTGGACCTAATACTACTTATTGTAGAAGAACTATCAGGCATCCTGACAGAACTCACACATGAAATAGACATTATAGAGGATGAATTGAAAGAATCAATCACCGCTGAGGAACTAGCAACAACCCTAGAGGACATTAAGGTGCAACTAGAAAAACACACAAGGGAAATAAACGAACGTAAGATTCGGAAATTTCGCAGGGATACCCTGGACTACAAATTAGGAGAAGTCTACACGTGGGCGGATGTATACGCCCAACGTCGTAGAAACAAACCCTTTAATCCAAACACTGACACTTCTTCCTCTGGGAGCGACAACTCCAACCGTCCACCAAAAAGAACTCAAGCAGGAGCCTCAACCTCTACTGGTCCTTTCAACGAAACGCCATCTACATCCAATATCGATTTAACTACCATCGAGCCTTTTTTAGGGGCAGGCCCAGACAAAACCGCAGACCCAGACGGGGGAAAAGGGCAGGCAAAAAATCACGAAGAAACCCAACAAATGTCCAAGACCAGACAGAAAGCAAAGAAGAATCGTTAGTTATCAATATTTCAGACGTCAAACTCACTGACTTTGAAACTAGAACCCTACAAAGGGGCATGTCTTTCATTCCCACTTGTGACACCAACCTACTTGAACTCGATGTTAGCACCTTTAAACTCACAAGAAAATTAAGACTGAGACATTTCTTTGAAAATATCCTAGAACCACCGAAGGAACAAAAACCTGATCAACTCATGGGCTTACGCCCTCGAAGTACCTTCATACCACCGACCAGTCACAAAAGTATAGATACTTTTGAAACCTTAGTAAAACAGGACATCTCAAAGATCAACTTTCGCAAAAAAACTCGAAAAAACATCACCAATAAAGAATTGGATACCCTTAAGAACCTATCCAGGAACCCCTCTATCAAATGCGTGAAAGCTGACAAGGGCGGCGCTCTTGTTATTCTCAACACACAACTTTATGACCAAAGAACCCGTGAACATGTGATGGACCACGAGGTTTATTTACCTTTGGATGGGAATCCCACCAACGATTACAAAACTGAACTATCTCAAATCATTGACAAAGCCACATCTGAGGGCATCATTGATGACAAAACGAGAAGATATCTTAACGTGGAACATCCGAGAAGCCCGTCCATCACGATGCTACCCAAGATTCATAAAAATTTGACGGATCCCCCATTCCGCCCGATCGTCTCCACCAGAGGTTCAATTCATGAACCAACAGGAAAATTGATAGACCGTTACCTTCAACCTATGGTTCTGAACTTACAAAGCTATATAAAAGACACCACCAAATTTTTGAATAAACTTTCCACTGTACAAATTTCTGAAAATGAAGAAGTATACCTTTGTACAGCTGACGTGAAAAGTTTATACACCTCGATTCCCCACGAAGGAGGAATCAATGCCGTAGAGCAAGCTCTACTTTCATCTGAAATGGACGATTCTTTAAAACCTTTCATCTTGGAATTCATGATATACACTTTATATCACAGTTACTTCAAATATGAAGAGAAATGGTACCTCCAGATGTCCGGCATGGCCATGGGCAATTGTGCGGCACCAACGTACGCGAACCTGTACATGGGCAATTTTGAACTCAGCCACATTTACAAGGATGCCAACTGGATGAGGAATTTAAAACTTTATGTACGTTATATCGACGACTTGTTCTTCATTTGGAAAGACTCAAAAGAGAACCTGGAACTGGCCCTGAAAGACCTCAACACGAAAGATGACCGAATTGAGTTCACTTGGAACATTAGCCAACAGGAAATAACTTTTCTGGATGTCCTCATTAAACTCACCCCTCGTGGCATCGAAACTGATCTGTTCCGCAAGCCCACCGATCGCAATAACTCTCTGCTCTTCAGCAGCTTCCACCAGGACTCACTGAAACGACACCTGCCTTACAGTCAAATGTTAAGAGTCACACGCATCGTTTCAGACTCTGATACAAGGATGACCCAAATTGAATCTATGACAGCAAGATTCCGGAATAGAGGATACCCGGAAGACATCCTGCAAGAAGCAGTGAAGCGAACCTCCACCATCTCCCGAGCAGAAGCTCTACAATGCACACCCAAAACTGAAGATCAAAGATTGGTCCTTGTTTCTAGGTACTCTACCTCAAGCAAATGTTATAAGAACATCATTCTGAAACATTGGCGCATCTTAGCACTAGAACCTGATTTCAAGAACCTCTTTAAGGATCCGCCTATCTTTGCATATACCAGACGATGAACCTCAAGAAAATCCTATCTAAAACCATCACCACTTCGGGATCCATCCAACACACTGGCACACGTCCTTGTCACCACTGCAACAATTGTAACAACATTATTAAAGGCAACAACCTCAACCACCCTATGCGAGGTTTCAACATTAAATTGAACGTGGATGCCACTTGCGACTCCTCTAACCTGATTTATCTTTTGAAGTGCCCTTGCGGTAAGATTTACGTGGGCAAGACCAGCCGAAAGATCAAAACCCGACTTAACGAACACAAGTCAAATATTCGCACTAAAAATCCTAAATCCAATGTAGCCACCCACTTCAATGAGGCAAACCACAATGTGGCTCAGCTCAAATACTTGGTCCTTGAACTGGTCCCCAAAATCGAAGGGAGAGATAATAACAAGACTCTTTTACAACGTGAAACTTCATGGATATATAGACTTCAGTCACAAAAACCGTTCGGTCTTAACGATCGTACCGAACTGAGCTGTTACTTATAATGGACAATGATTGCTGCATTGTACCTATGTCCTGCTGATTGCCAACCTGTCACTTTCACTGTCAGCCTTCACTCTTTTTTAAGATGGCCGCACTTATCCCACCACTCTCTAGGCTTTCTTTTATCTCCAATAGTCCTCTCTCTACTCCCATCATCACCCCTCCGTTTAAACTCCGCATTAACTCCACGGAGTCACTGAAGCCGATACCTGCATGCCGCACGCTACACGGTCTTTTACCAAGTAAGTGTTCGTCCCCACCCATCACGCTAGACTGCCCGCAATTCGTTTGCACTCTATTAAACGTGGACATAAATCTCACGCACCGTGAGCAGTCCATTTCTTTTAACACGCACTGTTCTACCGTTTAGGCACTTTACCGTTTACCTTCGCTTTTCAACCCACTCAATCCGTTCCCATGGCACATCAATAATTATTTTTCACCTCGGGACCCTTTCCCTCTTATACTTAACTGCACCAGGGCTGCATGAGGTTGATTCACCTACTTGTTTTACAACAGGTTGAACTTACATCGTTTAGGATTTTCATTGATTTAGTTTTTGTTGTATCCTTTTGTTGCAGAGCTCCTTGACAAAGGACTCCATGTCCGAAATGCATCGGAGCTTCATCCAGCATTACGATGCTATTGAAAATTTTCTAACTCATATGATGAAAATATGAATATAATGGAATAAATTTTGAAACTTCACACACCATTTTTGAACTTTATTTGGAATTCACGGCACGGTTTTTCCGGTGCCCCGAACCTAACAAGTGTGCCCACCACAGGGATGTGCCTACGCTCTAGTAGCACACTCAACTGAGCTAGGTTTGTGAAGTGGCATGGAGAGAGGTTCATTGATTCTTTGACGGCCCATTTATCACATGTACTTAGTTTTGCACTTTCCTTGGCCCAGCAAGGTTGTGCTGTGTTAACAATTACAGGTACTAGACGGCCTTGTCGGCCTTCCTTTGTTTGCTGGACCAGCCATCTTTATTTAAGTCCCCCATTGCTATGAGGCTCATTAAGTGCCTCACCAATTGGTTTCCTCCCACTCCCTTCATAATGCCACACAGGGATTTGAATTTAGTTCTTACATTTCTGATGGGGTCTCCTTTTGAGCCTCTTCATAGTTGTCCTTAGAGATTACTTTCTTTTAAGACAATTTTTCTGGTGGCTATCACCTCGGCCAGGAAGGTAATTGAGCTGCAGGCTCTTAGTTCTAAGACTCCTTTTACTACTATCCATGCAGATAAGATAGTTCTCAGGGCCAAGGTTGCTTTCCTACCTGAGGTGGTTTCTCCTTTCCACCTCGGAATGTATCACACTGTCTACCTTCTATCCTCCCCCTCACCCTTCCAAGGAGGAGGAGAGACTTCTCCGCCTGGACCCTCGGAGGGTGGCCAGCTTCTATCTGGACAGAACCAAGGACTCAAGGTTGGACGACCAGCTCTTCATTGGCTAAGTGGGGAAGATAAAGGGCAAAGCAGTCCACAAGAGAATGCTGTCCAGGTGGATTATCTTGTATATCAAGATATGCCACGCCCTGGGCAAGAAGGAGCTGCCTGAAGGTATCCACATCTGTTTTGGCTAGAGGTGTACCTGTAGTGAACATTTGTGAGGCTGCAACATGGGTCTCCTTCCACACTTTCGTGAAGCATTATTGCTTGGATTTTTAGGTGAGGAGGGATGGTCATTTTGCACGGTCTGTTCTGCAGGACTTTTTGGTATGAGTAGGTGGACGCCCTACTCCGGGAGTGAGACTGCTGTGGAATTTGATTGAAAAGGCGAGGAACCCACAGGGTTACTCAACTTCAGTAACGCTTTTTCTGATAGATACATCTGCCGTGTGGATTCCTCACCTTGTGAATATCCCCTTGCGTCAGCAACATTCGGAAATTCTTTTTGTAGCCTCGCGCCGACGTGGACTCGGACGTCATAGAGACTGATATCACTCGCGACTCCGCTGACGTCACTGACGCCTACAATAGGCCGACGCCGGCGTGATGACATCAGTTCCCTTTTTTCCGCGTCGTCGACGCTAACGGTTTCGGGATACTCTGTAGCTTCTAGTAACTTTGTTACTATATTTCTTCGATTCTCCATTCTCTGACCTTTTTACTCGGTTGTCATGTCGACAAAGAAAACGGGTTTTAAACCCTGTAGGGAATGTGGAAAGATGATGTCTGTTACAGACCCACACCAAGACTGTATTTGGTTTCTGATAGATACATCTGCCGTGTGGATTCCTCACCTTGTGAATATCCCCCTTGCGTCAGCAACGTTCGGAATTTTTTTCTTCGTAGCACGCCGGCGTGGACGACGTCATAGGAGCACGGCATCGCTCGCGACTCCGTCTGACGTCACCGACTCCTTATTAGGCCCACGTCGGCGTGATGACGTCAGTTCCGTTTTTTCCGCGTCTCCGACGCTAACGGTTTTCGGGATCTTCTCGATACTTAGTATCTGGCTATTATTTAATCTTTACTGTTTCTCCTTTGCGATTTGTTTCTTCATCGAGGATGTCGTCGAGGAAGACAGGATTTAAACAATGTGGGTCTTGTGCCCGCATGATGTCAATCACCGACCCACATAGCGATTGTTTGTGGTGTCTGGGTTCAGACCACGACGTCAAGAATTGTCGATCTTGTTATAAGATGAACCCAAAGGCGCTGTGATTCAGATGTGGAAGAGGGTGAACTTCTTGATCATGATGATGACTTTGAAGACCGACGTGATGCTAGTGGTCTGGAGCTCTCTCCTGAGTGGGGTTTACCTTCAGCTTCTGATGCTCCTTCTAGGGACGTGGCAGCCTATCATGTCGTTATTAGGAAGGCTGCAGATCTTCTCAACTTGAAACTGCCCACGGTTGAGTACAAGCCCAACATACTTACTGAAGTTTTGCACTCTCCCTCTTCTATTGTTGAACCTACGTTACCGTTCACTGATGCCTTATCAGATCCAATAAAAGAGATCTGGAAGAGACCATTATCTGCTCCTGCGGTTTCAAGATCTGGTGCAAGGCGCTACAGGGTGGCTCCTGGTGACCCTGAATTTCTTTCTTCGCACCCCTCTCCTGAAAGTCTTGTAGTGCAGGCGGCATGTTCTAACAGGGCTGCAGGCTCTTTCCCTCAAGTGCCCATGGACAAAGACTCAAAAAAGTTGGATCAGTCTGCAAAGAAGACTTTCTCTTCAGGGAGCATGGCTCTTAAATCCACCAATGCTACTTGTCTTTTAGGAAGATATGTCCATGCATTGATGGATTCTGTGAAGCAGTTATCATCTAAGCTACCTGAGGAGGATAGAAAGAACTTTAATGAGGTGGTCTCAGACACTCAGGCTGCTGCACGCATGGTTATTCAGAGTGGCATGGACACGGTTGATTCTGTTGCCAGGATTATGGGCTCTTCTATTGCGACCAGGAGGGCCGCGTGGTTAAAATCCTCTGATTTCTCTGCGGATGTGCAATCTACGTTGCTGGACTTGCCTTTTGAAGGGACTGGCCTTTTTGGTAAAAAAGCGGATGTCGCCTTGGAAAGGTTTAAAGATAGCCGTGCTACTGCAAGATCCTTGGGTCTCCAGATGAGAGGGTCGACAACTAGAAAGTTTAGAGGCTTTGGTAGATCCTCTTTTTGTCCCTTCAGACAAGGCCAACAACAACAGCAGCAACAGCAGAACCCTCTGTATAAGTCCTATAGAGGTAGACTGGAATGGTGTCGATCGACTTGCAGGATGCGTATTTTCACATCCCCATTCTGAAGTCGTACAGAAAGTATCTCCGTTTTACGGTGGGATCGCAGCACTACCAATTTGCGGTCCTTCCGTTTGGACTTACTACTGCGCCTCGAGTTTTCACCAAGGTGATGGCAGTGGTGGCTGCGCATCTCAGGAGATCGGGGATACCTGTGTTCCCCTATCTGGACGACTGGCTGATCAAAGCAGAGTCGCCGGAGAAGGTGCTCCATCATCTGCAGGAGACAACTCAGTTGTTGCACAGGTTGGGTTTTTCTATCAATGTACCCAAGTCTCACCTGGTGCCCTCCCAGCGCAACCTGTTCATAGGTGCGGTACTGGACACTACTGTATGTCGTGCATTCCCTCCACCTCAAAGGATTCACGACATACAGGAGATGATTCCTTTATTCTACAACGGAGCGGTTGTTCCAGTCCTGAAGGTCCTTCGTCTGCTCGGTCTGATGGCTTCTTGCATTCTGTTGGTCAGTCAAGCACGCTGGCACATGAGGGCACTCCAGTGGTGCCTCCGCAGGCAGTGGTATCAACACAACGGAGATCTCAGGGAGTCAGTGAGGATCTCCAGAGAAGCTGCGGCGGATCTGTCTTGGTGGGGCGTGGAAGGCAATCTGTCTCAAGGAAAGCCTTTTCAACTGCCTCCATCAGTGGCCACAGTGATAACGGATGCATCCACTCTCGGGTGGGGTGCTCATCTGGGGGACCTGGAGGTCAAGGGCCTTTGGTCTCCAGAAGAAAGGTTGCTTCACATCAACCTTCTGGAATTACGGGCCGATACGTTTGGCGCTGAAGGCCTTCCTCCCTTCCCTTCGCGGTCAGTCGGTTCAAGTCCTGACGGACAACACGACCGCGATGTGGTACATCAACAAGCAGGGAGGAGTAGGGTCGCAGTGTCTCTGCAGAGAGACTCTGCGTCTCTGGTCCTGGGTTCAGGACCATCAGATTTGTCTGATGGCAAATCATCTGGCCGGGGTTCTGAACGTTCGTGCAGACAGTCTCAGTCGGCAGTTCTCTGCCGACCACGAGTGGAGGCTTCACCCGGAGGTGGTTCACAACATCTTTCAGATGTGGGGTGCTCCTCGGGTGGACCTGTTTGCCACTTGCGAGAATGCTCACTGCCCGTCATTCTGCAGTCTCCAGTATCCGTTGCAAGGAGCCTTGGGGGATGCCCTTCAGTTGAGTTGGGGAAATCAACTCCTTTACGCGTTTCCTCCCATACCCTTGATTCCTCGGGTTCTGAGGAAGATTCGCCAGGACCGGGCCCAAGTCATATTGATCGCCCCGGATTGGCCAAGAAGGGTGTGGTACACAGACCTTCTCCACCTCTCCTCTCACCCGCCGCTCCGTCTCCCTCACAGGGCAGACCTCCTCTCTCAGATGGAGGGGCAGGTTCTACACCCCCACCTCCAGACATTACACCTTCATGCCTGGAGATTGAACGGGGCAACTTGAGTTCTTTTTCTCTCCCTCACGATGTGGTGGATCTCATTCTTTCTGCCAGGCGTGACACCACTAAGTCCATTTATTCCTATAGGTGGTCTAAATTTGTTTCTTGGTGCAGGCAGAAGGATGTTGACCCTTTGAAGGCTCATTTATCTGTCATTTTACAATTTGCTCTTTCTCTGGCGCAGCAAGGTTTTGCTGTGGCCACGGTCAAGGGGTATCTTTCGGCCTTATCGGCATTTCTCTGTTTGCCGGATCAGCCCTCTCTTTTTAAATCTCCGGTGGTTTTAAGGTTTTTGAGGGGTCTAACAAATATGTTCCCTCCTACTCCTTTTGTTGTTCCTCATTGGGATTTGAATCTTGTGCTGACCTTCTTAATGGGTTCTCCCTTTGAACCCTTGCACAAGTGTCCATTGAGGTTTCTTTCTTTTAAAACGATCTTCCTCGTTGCAATCACCTCGGCAAGGAGGGTAAGTGAGCTTCAGGCTCTTAGTTCCAAGCCCCCATTCCTGACCATTCATGCTGAAAGGATGGTTCTCAGGACCAGGGCTGCTTTTCTGCCTAAGGTGGTTACTCCCTTCCATCTTGGACAGTCCATTACCCTTCCTACCTTCTATCCTCCCCCTCACCCTTCTAAGGAGGAAGAGAGACTGCACCGTCTGGACCCTAAGAGGGCGGTGTCTTTCTATCTGGACAGGACTAAGGACTTCCGGGTGGACGACCAGCTGTTTGTTGGTTTTGCTGGCTGTCGGAAGGGCAGAGCGGTGCACAAGCGCACACTTTCCAGGTGGATAATCCTGTGCATCAAGATCTGCTACTCCCTTGCGGGTAAGGACCCTCCTGAGGGTATTAGAGCACATTCAACTAGAGCAAAGTCTGCAACATCTGCTTTGTCTAGAGGTGTACCTGTTGAGGACATTTGCAGAGCCGCGACTTGGGCCTCCCTCCACACTTTCGCAAAGCACTACTGCTTGGATACCGAGGTGAGGAGGGACGGCCACTTCGCGTGCTCTGTTCTCCAAGATTTCCTGGTATAGCAGAGTGGTCACCCTCCTCCGGGAGTGGGGACTGCTGTGGGACTCTATTCACAAGGTGAGGAATCCACACAGCAGATGTATCTATCAGAAGAACAAGTTACTTACCTTCGGTAACGCTTTTTCTGGTAGATACTATATCTGCCTGTGGATTCCTCGCATGCCCACCCGCCTCCCCGTTGTCCACTCTGCTATACCCGGTTTTATTGTTTGTATATATTTTGGGTTTTGATGCCTTTGCTATGCACTGTGTGCTATGATGGTTTGTATGTACTGTGTACATTGTATATATGCATATTTGCTGTCGTTGGTCCGTCCGTGTGCCTCGAAGGCACGGAAAAAACGGCGGAACTGACGTCATCACGCCGACGTGGGCCTAATAAGGAGTCGGTGACGTCAGACGGAGTCGCGCGCGATGCCGTGCTCCTATGACGTCGTCCACGCCGGCGTGCTACGAGGAAAAAAATTCCGAACGTTGCTGACGCAAGGGGGATATTCACAAGGTGAGGAATCCACAGGCAGATATAGTATCTACCAGAAAAAGCGTTACCGAAGGTAAGTAACTTGTTCGTCTGAGCTCTGACCACGACGTTGATGGATGTTCATCGTGTCAAAAGATGAATCCGAAGGCTCTGCGAGAAAGAGAGTCTAAGCTTCTTGTGGCCAAGCTGAAGGCGGATAAAGTTAGAAGATCTTCAAAACACTCGAAGAGGTCGAAGTCGAGATCCAGATCGAGGTCTCGAGAGGCGTCGGCTTCGAAGTCTTTGTCTGATCACGCTTCCAGCTCTCGTAAAACATAAGAAGAGGAGGCATGAGTCCCGACGTCATTCGAATGATAAGTCTGGCTCAAGGTCGAAATCTCCCAAGAGGATGAAGTCGAAGGTAATTCCTCCACAAGTATCGGATCAGGAAGGTGAGGCCTCACCTTCGGAGTCGCTAGTTCATTCTCCGACTCCGGTTCCCGATCCGACTCCGGCTCCGCGTCCGGCTCCATCTCCGACTCCAGAAGACGCCGGTGGAGTTCCTGTTGAGGAAGAGACTTCGATTCCTGTTATTGAAACAGATTCGAATCTACCTCGAGGTCAACCTGAGCATCCACCTTTTCCGGCTCCAGGTCAGGACCCTTCTGCGTTTCTAAATGCTATGTATGGTGTTTTCTCAAGATCATGGTACCCCTCTGGAGCGCCTTCGGGTCCCATGGGTCCAATGGCATTTAATTTAGGTGTACCTCACTCATATGCCCCGGCACCTTTCATGCCGTATATGCCAGCCCCGACCCCGCTGTGGCAGTACCAGGCTCCACCGAGGTCGACGCCGATATCGACGCCGGCTCGACCGAAGTCGACGACTCCGGCTCCGGCGTCGCCTGCTCCAAGCAAGTCTATGGAACCTCCTTCTAAGCCTTCGGATTCGATTCCGACGTCGGCTCCGGCACCGTCGGATTCGGCAGTGGATCCGGCTGCACTCCGCGTTAAGCAGAGGTCTAGGAGAGAGGCTCAACGTCTCCTAGAAGAACAGAGGTATTGTGAGTCTCATTCTGACTTAGAAGAAGGTGAGCTGGATGGGAGTTATTTTGAGGACCTGGCAGAGGTGAGTGGTCTTGAATTTTCTCCGGAGTGGGCTTTACCATCAGGCCCTGATGCACCCTCTAAGGATGTTCAGCCATATCATGTGGTTATGAGAAAGGCAGCGGGACTTTTAGGTTTAACTTTGCCTACTGTTGAATTTAAGTCAAATTTACTAACTGAGGTTCTTCATTCTCCGAACTCTGCTGTGGAACCTTTGCTCCCTTTTAATGATGCTTTAACTGAGCCCATTATGGAAGTATGGAAGAAACCTTTTTCTGCTCCTGCAGTTTCGAAAGGTGTGGCTAGGAGGTATAGAGTGGCTCCTGAAGATCCTGCCTTTTTGTCATCTCACCCTTCTCCTGAGAGTTTGGTGATTCAGGCAGCATGTTCTAAGAAGTCGGTTGGTGCTTTTCCGCAGGTGCCTGGCGACAAAGAAGCTAGAAAGCAGGATCAAGTGGCCAAAAAGACTTTTTCTTCTGCAAGTATGGCATTAAAATCAACTAATGCCACTTGCCTTATGGGTAGATATGTACATGCACTTACAGACTCTATGCGTTCATTGATCCCTAAGATTCCAGAAGATAGCAGAAATGACTTTGAGGAAGTTTTATCTGACACTCAAGCGGCAGCTCGTCAGGTCATCCAAAGCGGCCTCGATACTGCGGATTCTGTGTCGAGAATCATGGGCACGGCGGTTGCCACAAGGCGTTCAGCTTGGTTGAAATCATCTGATTTTTCGGCTGATGTACAGTCTGCTTTGTTGGATCTGCATGGTGAAGGACTCTTTGGCAAAAAGGCAGACACTGCCTTGGAGAGGTTCAAGGATAGCAGGGCAACTGCTAGATCTCTTGGTCTTCAAGTCAGAGGTTCTACGACCAGGAAATTCAGAGGTTTTGGTCGCTCTTCCTTTCGTACATTTAGACAAGGTCAGCAGCAGCAACAACAACAGCAGCAGCAGCAGAATACCTTGTATAGGTCGTACAGGGGAAAGCAAAGGGCACGTCCTCGAGGGCGTCAGGCCTCTTCCTCCTCCACCTCCTCCAACCCCCCAGCCACGGAAAAGCAGCCCTAGATCCGCCATTCAGGATCATGTGGGTCCGGTGGGGGGCCGGCTTACCCACTTTCTACGGGATTGGCTTCTTGTATTCTGTTGGTCAACCATGCACGCTGGCACATGAGGGCGCTCCAGTGGTGCCTCCGCAGGCAGTGGTATCAGCACAACGGAGATCTCAGGGAGTCAGTGAGGATCTCCAGAGAAGCTGCGGCGGATCTGTCTTGGTGGGGCGTGGAAGGCAACCTGTCTCAGGGGAAGCCTTTTCAGTTGCCTCCTCCAGTGGCCACAGTGATAACGGATGCATCCACTCTCGGGTGGGGTGCTCATCTGGGGGACCTGGAGGTCAAGGGCCTTTGGTCTCCAGAAGAAAGGTTGCTTCACATCAACCTTCTGGAATTACGGGCTGATACGTTTGGCGCTGAAGGCCTTCCTCCCTTCCCTTCGCGGTCAGTCGGTTCAAGTCCTGACGGACAACACGACCGCGATGTGGTACATCAACAAGCAGGGAGGAGTAGGGTCGCAGTGTCTCTGCAGAGAGACTCTGCGTCTCTGGTCCTGGGTTCAGGACCATCAGATTTGTCTGATGGCAAATCATCTGGCCGGGGTTCTGAACGTTCGTGCAGACAGTCTCAGTCGGCAGTTCTCTGCCGACCACGAGTGGAGGCTTCACCCGGAGGTGGTTCACAACATCTTTCAGATGTGGGGTGCTCCTCGGGTGGACCTGTTTGCCACTTGCGAGAATGCTCACTGCCCGTCATTCTGCAGTCTCCAGTATCCGTTGCAAGGAGCCTTGGGGGATGCCCTTCAGTTGAGTTGGGGAAATCAACTCCTTTACGCGTTTCCTCCCATACCCTTGATTCCTCGGGTTCTGAGGAAGATTCGCCAGGACCGGGCCCAAGTCATATTGATCGCCCCGGATTGGCCAAGAAGGGTGTGGTACACAGACCTTCTCCACCTCTCCTCTCACCCGCCGCTCCGTCTCCCTCACAGGGCAGACCTCCTCTCTCAGATGGAGGGGCAGGTTCTACACCCCCACCTCCAGACATTACACCTTCATGCCTGGAGATTGAACGGGGCAACTTGAGTTCTTTTTCTCTCCCTCACGATGTGGTGGATGTCATTCTTTCTGCCAGGCGTGACACCACTAAGTCCATTTATTCCTATAGGTGGTCTAAATTTGTTTCTTGGTGCAGGCAGAAGGATGTTGACCCTTTGAAGGCTCATTTATCTGTCATTTTACAATTTGCTCTTTCTCTGGCGCAGCAAGGTTTTGCTGTGGCCACGGTCAAGGGGTATCTTTCGGCCTTATCGGCATTTCTCTGTTTGCCGGATCAGCCCTCTCTTTTTAAATCTCCGGTGGTTTTAAGGTTTTTGAGGGGTCTAACAAATATGTTCCCTCCTACTCCTTTTGTTGTTCCTCATTGGGATTTGAATCTTGTGCTGACCTTCTTAATGGGTTCTCCCTTTGAACCCTTGCACAAGTGTCCATTGAGGTTTCTTTCTTTTAAAACGATCTTCCTCGTTGCAATCACCTCGGCAAGGAGGGTAAGTGAGCTTCAGGCTCTTAGTTCCAAGCCCCCATTCCTGACCATTCATGCTGAAAGGATGGTTCTCAGGACCAGGGCTGCTTTTCTGCCTAAGGTGGTTACTCCCTTCCATCTTGGACAGTCCATTACCCTTCCTACCTTCTATCCTCCCCCTCACCCTTCTAAGGAGGAAGAGAGACTGCACCGTCTGGACCCTAAGAGGGCGGTGTCTTTCTATCTGGACAGGACTAAGGACTTCCGGGTGGACGACCAGCTGTTTGTTGGTTTTGCTGGCTGTCGGAAGGGCAGAGCGGTGCACAAGCGCACACTTTCCAGGTGGATAATCCTGTGCATCAAGATCTGCTACTCCCTTGCGGGTAAGGACCCTCCTGAGGGTATTAGAGCACATTCAACTAGAGCAAAGTCTGCAACATCTGCTTTGTCTAGAGGTGTACCTGTTGAGGACATTTGCAGAGCCGCGACTTGGGCCTCCCTCCACACTTTCGCAAAGCACTACTGCTTGGATACCGAGGTGAGGAGGGACGGCCACTTCGCGTGCTCTGTTCTCCAAGATTTCCTGGTATAGCAGAGTGGTCACCCTCCTCCGGGAGTGGGGACTGCTGTGGGACTCTATTCACAAGGTGAGGAATCCACACAGCAGATGTATCTATCAGAAGAACAAGTTACTTACCTTCGGTAACGCTTTTTCTGGTAGATACTATATCTGCCTGTGGATTCCTCGCATGCCCACCCGCCTCCCCGTTGTCCACTCTGCTATACCCGGTTTTATTGTTTGTATATATTTTGGGTTTTGATGCCTTTGCTATGCACTGTGTGCTATGATGGTTTGTATGTACTGTGTACATTGTATATATGCATATTTGCTGTCGTTGGTCCGTCCGTGTGCCTCGAAGGCACGGAAAAAACGGCGGAACTGACGTCATCACGCCGACGTGGGCCTAATAAGGAGTCGGTGACGTCAGACGGAGTCGCGCGCGATGCCGTGCTCCTATGACGTCGTCCACGCCGGCGTGCTACGAGGAAAAAAATTCCGAACGTTGCTGACGCAAGGGGGATATTCACAAGGTGAGGAATCCACAGGCAGATATAGTATCTACCAGAAAAAGCGTTACCGAAGGTAAGTAACTTGTTCGTCTGAGCTCTGACCACGACGTTGATGGATGTTCATCGTGTCAAAAGATGAATCCGAAGGCTCTGCGAGAAAGAGAGTCTAAGCTTCTTGTGGCCAAGCTGAAGGCGGATAAAGTTAGAAGATCTTCAAAACACTCGAAGAGGTCGAAGTCGAGATCCAGATCGAGGTCTCGAGAGGCGTCGGCTTCGAAGTCTTTGTCTGATCACGCTTCCAGCTCTCGTAAAACATAAGAAGAGGAGGCATGAGTCCCGACGTCATTCGAATGATAAGTCTGGCTCAAGGTCGAAATCTCCCAAGAGGATGAAGTCGAAGGTAATTCCTCCACAAGTATCGGATCAGGAAGGTGAGGCCTCACCTTCGGAGTCGCTAGTTCATTCTCCGACTCCGGTTCCCGATCCGACTCCGGCTCCGCGTCCGGCTCCATCTCCGACTCCAGAAGACGCCGGTGGAGTTCCTGTTGAGGAAGAGACTTCGATTCCTGTTATTGAAACAGATTCGAATCTACCTCGAGGTCAACCTGAGCATCCACCTTTTCCGGCTCCAGGTCAGGACCCTTCTGCGTTTCTAAATGCTATGTATGGTGTTTTCTCAAGATCATGGTACCCCTCTGGAGCGCCTTCGGGTCCCATGGGTCCAATGGCATTTAATTTAGGTGTACCTCACTCATATGCCCCGGCACCTTTCATGCCGTATATGCCAGCCCCGACCCCGCTGTGGCAGTACCAGGCTCCACCGAGGTCGACGCCGATATCGACGCCGGCTCGACCGAAGTCGACGACTCCGGCTCCGGCGTCGCCTGCTCCAAGCAAGTCTATGGAACCTCCTTCTAAGCCTTCGGATTCGATTCCGACGTCGGCTCCGGCACCGTCGGATTCGGCAGTGGATCCGGCTGCACTCCGCGTTAAGCAGAGGTCTAGGAGAGAGGCTCAACGTCTCCTAGAAGAACAGAGGTATTGTGAGTCTCATTCTGACTTAGAAGAAGGTGAGCTGGATGGGAGTTATTTTGAGGACCTGGCAGAGGTGAGTGGTCTTGAATTTTCTCCGGAGTGGGCTTTACCATCAGGCCCTGATGCACCCTCTAAGGATGTTCAGCCATATCATGTGGTTATGAGAAAGGCAGCGGGACTTTTAGGTTTAACTTTGCCTACTGTTGAATTTAAGTCAAATTTACTAACTGAGGTTCTTCATTCTCCGAACTCTGCTGTGGAACCTTTGCTCCCTTTTAATGATGCTTTAACTGAGCCCATTATGGAAGTATGGAAGAAACCTTTTTCTGCTCCTGCAGTTTCGAAAGGTGTGGCTAGGAGGTATAGAGTGGCTCCTGAAGATCCTGCCTTTTTGTCATCTCACCCTTCTCCTGAGAGTTTGGTGATTCAGGCAGCATGTTCTAAGAAGTCGGTTGGTGCTTTTCCGCAGGTGCCTGGCGACAAAGAAGCTAGAAAGCAGGATCAAGTGGCCAAAAAGACTTTTTCTTCTGCAAGTATGGCATTAAAATCAACTAATGCCACTTGCCTTATGGGTAGATATGTACATGCACTTACAGACTCTATGCGTTCATTGATCCCTAAGATTCCAGAAGATAGCAGAAATGACTTTGAGGAAGTTTTATCTGACACTCAAGCGGCAGCTCGTCAGGTCATCCAAAGCGGCCTCGATACTGCGGATTCTGTGTCGAGAATCATGGGCACGGCGGTTGCCACAAGGCGTTCAGCTTGGTTGAAATCATCTGATTTTTCGGCTGATGTACAGTCTGCTTTGTTGGATCTGCATGGTGAAGGACTCTTTGACAAAAAGGCAGACACTGCCTTGGAGAGGTTCAAGGATAGCAGGGCAACTGCTAGATCTCTTGGTCTTCAAGTCAGAGGTTCTACGACCAGGAAATTCAGAGGTTTTGGTCGCTCTTCCTTTCGTACATTTAGACAAGGTCAGCAGCAGCAACAACAACAGCAGCAGCAGCAGAATACCTTGTATAGGTCGTACAGGGGAAAGCAAAGGGCACGTCCTCGAGGGCGTCAGGCCTCTTCCTCCTCCACCTCCTCCAACCCCCCAGCCACGGAAAAGCAGCCCTAGATCCGCCATTCAGGATCATGTGGGTCCGGTGGGGGGCCGGCTTACCCACTTTCTACGGGATTGGGAATCGGTTACATCAGATCTTTGGGTTCTCAATCTCGTAGAAAATGGGTATGCCCTTCCCTTTTGGGAGTTCCCTCCCAATTACCCTCCTTGCCAAGGATATTGCTCAGAGGAACATCTGTTGCTTCTTCAGGAGGAAGTTCTTACTCTATTGAAGAAGGGTGCGATAGAGGTGGTCCCAGAGCAGGAAAGGGGTCAGGGATGCTACTCCCGGTATTTCCTGATACCCAAGAAGGATGGCAGGCTTCGTCCAATCCTGGATCTCAGGATCTTGAATTTTTATCTGAAGCAGGAGAAGTTCAAGATGCTCACCCTTGCTCAGGTTCTTCAGGCTCTGCTGGAAGAAGACTGGATGGTGTCTCTCGACTTACAGGATGCGTATTTTCATATCCCAATCCTGAAGTCGCACAAGAAGTATCTCAGTTTTACCGTGGGATCGCAGCGCTATCAGTTTGCGGTCCTTCCGTTTGGTCTTACTACTGCGCCTTGAGTCTTCACCAAGGTGATGGCAGTGGTGGCGGCGCATCTCAGAAGATCAGGGATTCCTGTATTCCCTTATTTGGACGACTGGCTGATCAAAGCAGAGTCGTCGGAGAGAGTGCTCCATCATCTGCAGGAGACAACCCAGTTGTTGTACAGGTTGGGTTTTTCGATAAACGTACCCAAGTCTCACCTGGTGCCCTCCCAGCGCAACCTGTTCATAGGTGCTGTACTGGACACAACTGTATGTCGTGCATTCCCTCCCCCTCAAAGGATTCGCAACATAGAGGAGATGATTCCTTTATTTTACAATGGAACGGTCGTTCCAGTCCTGAAGGTCCTTCGCCTGCTCGGTCTGATGGCTTCTTGTATTCTGTTGGTCAACCATGCACGCTGGCACATGAGGGCGCTCCAGTGGTGCCTCCGCAGGCAGTGGTATCAGCACAACGGAGATCTCAGGGAGTCAGTGAGGATCTCCAGAGAAGCTGCGGCGGATCTGTCTTGGTGGGGCGTGGAAGGCAACCTGTCTCAGGGGAAGCCTTTTCAGTTGCCTCCTCCAGTGGCCACAGTGATAACGGATGTATCCACTCTAGGGTGGGGTGCTCATCTGGGGGATCTGGAGGTCAATGGTCTTTGGTCTCCAGAGGAAAGGTTGCTTCACATCAACCTTCTAGAATTGCAGGCGATACGTTTGGCGCTCAAGGCCTTCCTCCCTTCCCTTCGCGGTCGTTCGATCCAGGTCCTGACGGACAACACGACCGCGATGTGGTACATCAACAAACAGGGAGGAGTGGGGTCGCAGTGTCTCTGCAGAGAGGCTCTGCGTCTCTGGTCCTGGGTTCAGGACCATCAGATTTGTCTGATGGCAAATCATCTGGCCGGCGTTCTGAACGTTCGTGCAGACAGTCTCAGTCGGCAGTTCTCTGCCGACCACGAGTGGAGGCTTCACTCGGAGGTGGTTCACGACATCTTTCGAATGTGGGGGACTCCTCGGGTGGACCTGTTCGCCACTCGCGAGAATGCTCACTGCCTGTCGTTCTGCAGTCTCCAGTTTCCGATGCAAGGAGCCTTGGGGGACGCGTTTCAGTTGAGTTGGGGAAATCAACTCCTTTACGTGTTTCCTCCCATACCTTTGATTCCTCGGGTTCTGAGGAAGATTCACCAAGACCGGGCCCAAGTCATATTGGTCGCCCCGGACTGGCCAAAAAGGGTGTGGTATACAGATCTTCTCCACCTCTCCTCTCACCCGCCGCTCCGTCTCCCTCTCATGGCAGACCTCCTCTCTCAGATGGAGGGGCAGGTTCTACAACCCCACCTCCAGACATTACACCTTCATGCCTGGAGATTGAACGGGGCAACCTGAATTCCTTTTCCCTCCCGCCTGATGTTGTGGATGTCATTTTATCCGCCAGGCGTGACTCCACTAAGTCTATCTATTCTTATAGATGGTCGAAATTTGTCACGTGGTGTGGGGAAAAGTCTATTGACCCTTTGAGAGCCCATTTGTCTGATGTTCTCCAGTTTGCTCTTTTTCTGGCGCAACAGGGACTTGCGGTTGCCACAGTGAAGGGCTATCTTTCTGCACTGTCGGCATTTCTCTGCTTGCCTGACCAGCCATCTCTTTTTAAGTCTCCTGTGGTTTTAAGATTTTTGAAGGGCCTCACAAATAAGTTCCCTCCTTCTCCTTTTATTGTGCGTCAGTGGGACTTAAATCTTGTATTGACTTTTTTGATGGGTGCTCCCTTTGAGCCTCTTCACAAATGTCCCATGAGACTTCTTACTCTTAAAACAGTCTTCCTCGTTGCAATAACCTCGGCAAGGAGGGTAAGTGAGCTTTAAGCTCTTAGTTTCCAGCCCCCTTTCTTGACCATTCATGCTGATCGAATGGTTCTTAGGACCAGGGCTGCTTTTCTGCCTAAGGTGGTAACTCCCTTCCATTTAGGACAGTCCATCACCCTACCTACCGTCTATCCTCCCCCTCACCCTTCTAAGGAGGAAGAGAGACTGCACCGTCTGGACCCCAAAAGGGCGGTGTCTTTTTACTTGGACAGATCTAGAGACTTTCGTTTGGATGACCAGCTCTTCATTGGGTTTGCTGGCTGCAAGAAAGGAAGAGCGGTCCATAAAAGAACCTTGTCGAGATGGATCGTCCTCTGCATTAAGATTAACCCTGGGCGAAGCACTACGCTACGCTCGCGGAGTTTGCGAAGTTTTCGCAACTTCGCACTATGCGAGCTGCACGTAGCACAGTGCGAACATGCGTAGTGCAGCGTAGCGTAGTGCAGCGGTCATTTTTTGCTTGTTCGCGGTCCTGAATGTCATGTTCGCGACCGCGAGCAAGCAAAATGACATCCCAGCGAGATTCTCAACGCGAGGAGGTCAGGTTTCTCATTGTGAGTGGTTGCGCATGCTCGCGACCGCTCTCAATGAGAAACTACCTGTTCGCGTTGAGAAAGCTGCCGCTCGAGTAATAATCTACTCGAGCAGCAGAAAACTACAGCTCGCACTGTGCAAGATGCCGTTTTCAATGCTTGCACAGTGCCGGGTGCTTGTCGGCACTGTGCAATCATTGAAAACGCATCTTGCACAGTGCGAACATGCTATTACGCAGCTCGCGTAGTGCTACGTGAAGTTCGCGTAGTGCGAAGTGCACTTCGCGTAGCTTCGCGTAGCTTCGCGTAGCGCTACTTCGCGAACTACGCCCACCCTTAATTAAGATCTGCTACTCTTTGGTCGGTAAGGAACCACCAGAGGGTATAAGGGCTCATTCTACAAGAACTAAGTCTTCGTCCTCAGCTTTGGCTAGAGGGGTACCGGTTGAGGACTTTTGCAGAGCCGCAACTTGGGCTTCCCTCCACACTTTCGCAAAGCATTATTGCTTGGACACTGAGGTGAGGAGGGATGGCCACTTTGCGAGCTCTTTCCTCCAGGATTTCCTGGTCTAGAAGAGTGGACACCCTCCTCCGGGAGTGGGGACTGCTGTGGGACTCTATTCACAAGGTGAGGAATCCACACGGCAGATGTATCTATCAGAAGAATAAGTTACTTACCTTCGGTAACGCTTTTTCTGGTAGATACAATATCTGCCTGTGGATTCCTCACTGACCCACCCGCCTCCCCGTTGTCCACTCTTCTATACCAGAGTTACTGTAATGTAATGTATATATATTTTGTTGTCAGGGAAATGTTTCTATTGCTTTCCTGCATTTGCTTTACACTGTATGTTTTGCCCTTACTATTGTGTACTGTGTATACTGTATACCTTTCTACTGTCATTGGTCCGTCCGTGTGCCTCGATGGCACGGAAAAAAGGGCGGAACTGATGTCATCACACCGGCGTGGGCCTATTGTAGGCGTCGGTGACGTCTGCGGAGTCGCGAGCGATGTCGTGTCTCTATGACGTCCGAGTCCACGTCGGCGCGAGGCTACAAAAAGAATTTCCGAATGTTGCTGACGCAAGGGGATATTCACAAGGTGAGGAATCCACAGGCAGATATTGTATCTACCAGAAAAAGCGTTACCGAAGGTAAGTAACTTGTTCTTCTGGTGGATAAAGTATCTGCCTGTGGATTCCTCATGGACCCATCCTCCTCCCCATTGTCCACCTTCGTATGCCGAAAATGTTTTCATTGTTTGACATAGTTGTTTTCCTATGTTGTTTTCTTGCAATACTGTTGGTTGTTAGGAAATGCTACATTTCTATAGCTTTTGCTCTTTATACTGTGTATTTGTATAATCATGCATATTACCTACTGGCGGTCACCAGTAGGTACTTATAGTTAGGATTGTTTTCCATAGGGAAATCGCAACATTCTATTGGGAATAACTTTGGCGCCGGTTGAGGAATCTGCCTGAAATTTTCCTCAACTTTGCCTCGCGGCGCTCCGCTCCTTCCCTGAAAGTTTGGGGGGCATTTGTCAAGCGGGGGCTGAGATAAAAGGGGGGTTCCAAAACGTGTTTTCCTCATGTTAATTTCCATAGGGCGGTCGAACTCACTTTCAGCTCGAACGGTTGAATGGATTTTCACCAAACTTGGCAAAATTGTAGGGACTGGTAGCCCGATGTGCCTTTGCTATGTCTCAAGATATGTGCTCCAGAGGATTTTGAGTAATTTAGGTTCAAAAAAATATATATATCTATAGCCGCGCCCCGGTATGCGCACCGGGGAGCGCTCCTGGCGCGCACCGCGAGTTCGCGTGCGGAAAGCTGATTGGCTTTCGGGTGTCTGTTAACATTCCAAACAGTCCGGAGCGGCCACCATCTTGTGTCTCAGTAGGATCGAGACACAAGAGGTGGCAAAAACAAAGGGGGAAATGACCAAAAGGGGGCAGGGTAGACCCCCCTGACCCCCTAGGTTTGATGTGGGGGCACAAAAGGGTCCCGCGGGTGAAAAAAAAAATTCGATTTTCGCGGGGGGAGCGCACCAGGGAGCGTACTTTGGTGAAAAATAGTGAAAATAATAGTGTCAAATAATCATTTTGAGTGATTACAGGTAGGGTAGCTCTGAAAAGAGCTTTTGGGTTCTGTGGCTGTTTTAGGTACCTACAAGTACGTCCCACACACACCCACAGGCACACAACCCCACACCCCCACACCCACACACTCCCCACACACACCTCACACA
Source organism: Lissotriton helveticus (assembly GCF_964261635.1). Taxonomy (NCBI): domain Eukaryota; kingdom Metazoa; phylum Chordata; class Amphibia; order Caudata; family Salamandridae; genus Lissotriton; species Lissotriton helveticus. The sequence continues at coordinate 110,306,520 of NC_136070.1, read as the reverse complement.
CGCACACCTCCACCCACACCCAAACACCCCACACCCCCACACCGATACCTTACACATCCACACCCACACCCACACCCACACATCCCACACACCCACACTCACACACACACCTCACCCTCCCAACACACACACACACATGTGCACACACAGATACCTCACAGACACACCCCACACATCCCACACACACACCTCCCCCCAGACACACACACACACACACCTCACAGACACACTCATACATCCCACACACACACACATCCTACACACATACCCCCCACACCCACACACCACCCACACACACCTCACACACCCACACCCCCACCTACACCCAAACACCCCACACACCCACACACACACACCTTACACACCCACAGCCCCACCCACACCCACATACCCCACACACCTACACACACCTATACACCTCACCCCCAGACACACACACACACACACCTCACAGACACACCCCACAAATCCCCCACACACTCCCCCCCCCCACACATGGGGAAAACTCAGTGAAACAGGAAAATAATAATTTAAAGTGATTAGAGGTGGGTAGCTCTGCATAGAGTTGTTGTGTTGTTTGGGTGTTTTAAGTACCAACATGTAGGTACCAATGCTGAGTCTTAAATTTAATGTACACCGTTTCCTCTGTAGATATCTTGCATGTTGTTACAGACGTTATTGTGGTATATGGAATCCATATCATAGTCTGTCAGGAAAGCAGAAAGAACATGGAGGCAGGAGATGAAAAAGAGATGTCAAATACACATTGGAGATAATATAGTGGGAGAAAGGAAGTAACTATGAGCAAAATTACTATGTAACATAAAAAAGTTGCACAGTATACTATAAGTCTGAATTTACATTATAATCTATTTGGTACTAGTTTATGAATTACATATAAAAATGAATAATGTCTCGAACAATTTTTGGTTATTAAATATAAATTTATTTTTCTGATTCTTTTTCCAAATTTAACAGAACTTCTAACAAGACATTGTCGGAAATGTCCTCATTTTCAATCAGCGAATCTACTGCTTCTACACATTGAACTAATTCATAGTCCTGTGATTCATCCATGAAATCTAAGTCTTCATTATCTACAAAAAAAATGTCACCGTTGTTCTCCAGAACAATTTTGAAGGAAATATTCTGCTCTCCTTCCATTTTCTTGCTGTAATTTGCATAAAAAATAAATATATCAGTAGAGATAGGGCACTGTTGGGTTTAAGTTCAGACAGGTAGTTTTGATTTTTTAACAGTGAAGTTATCTTTGGGCAGTGTATGGTATCAGGCTGGAAGTAGAAATATAAAAAAGTGTATATCATAAAGCCTAAGTAAATTCATAATTATACAAGACAAGCCTAACTCCATCCATAAGTATAACAGAGAAGCCTATCTCAATCTATAACTATTACAGAGGGATAGTATATAACTATCAGAAAATGTTTTCCAAATTAACTTAAAGTGCACAACATACTTCAGTTTTCAAAATAACATCTTAGCTTTGAAAAAGAAGTTTAAGTTCTCAGTGAAAATCCTTTTGAAATGTACTTTAGGAAGTATTATTCAAAATGGCTGTGTTTCCCTCTCTTTCCCTCTCTTTCTTTATATATATTCATGTACATAACCAATCAAATGTCATGAAATAATAGTAGAAAATGAAAGTAACATTTCAATTGGTTGTAAATTCTAACACTTCAGATGTGTTTTTGTCAAGTAATTCACCTCAGGATATTTAGAGAGGGCTACAGGCCAAATGGCTCAATGGAATTCCACCAAATTTGGGAAAATGGTAGGGACTGGTATGTAGTATGGCCTATTCTATATTTGGTGAAAGTGTCTCCAGTGGTTTTTATGTAAATTAACTTTTAAAATTTTTGGGAGCGCTTCCGGTGCGCGCCCCGGTACGCGTACCGGCAGCGCTACGGGAGTCCTCCATTTTGTGTTTTGGTAGACAGAAAATGGAGGACAAACAACGTTGGGAATTGGTATAAGGGGGCATGGTAGGCACTCCCTGACCCTCTAGGTTTTCTGAGGGGGTCTTAGGAGGCCCATATAGGCGAAAAAAGTTAGAAAAAGAAAATCATTTAGAGTGATCAGAGGTAGGGTAGCCCTGAAAAGAGCTTTTGGGTTCTGTGGCTGATTTAGGTACCTACAAGTAGGTACCAATGCACAGTCCTAAATTCAGGAGGAATATTCTATTCCCCTCATCTGAGAAGTGCACACCATCTGCTCTGTAGATATCTTGCATGTTGTAACGCAAGTTGTTGTTGTATATTGAACCCATTCCATAGTCTCTCATGTAAGCAGAAACAGATTTATTCACATGTTTCCGTGCTTTCTCAAATTGTGGACAAAATTGGTTGGACCAGTTCCATTTCTGTCTTTGGCATATATTGGAATATACCATGGCAGTTTGTGGAAAAATTGTCATCAATTGCCCAAAGGTGTCCTTTAAAAGCATCTCCAGACCTACCCCAGTCAAAGTGCCTAGGTCATTTCCACCACAGTGCAAAATTATGAGGTCAGGGTGTGGCAGATGGTAAAAGGTTTTCACCAATGGTATCAATTGATGACATCTCAATCCTCTTTGGCAAATCCATTTTATGTGCACATTTGGTAAATCAAGGTTGTGAAAATTTCTGGTAGCTGCATACCTTTGAGCCCAGTGAATGTAGCTATGTCCAATAATCCAGACAAAGTACATGGTGAGAGGAGGTTCTGGTGCAGTCAGATGAAGTGTAGGAATGAAATGGCAGTTGGAACAGATGTGTTTTTGTCAAGTAATTCACCTCAGGATATTTAGAGAGGGCTACAGGCCAAATGGCTCAATGGAATTCCACCAAATTTGGGAAAATGGTAGGGACTGGTATGTAGTATGGCCTATTCTATATTTGGTGAAAGTGTCTCCAGTGGTTTTTATGTAAATTAACTTTTAAAATTTTTGGGAGCGCTTCCGGTGCGCGCCCCGGTACGCGTACCGGCAGCGCTACGGGAGTCCTCCATTTTGTGTTTTGGTAGACAGAAAATGGAGGACAAACAACGTTGGGAATTGGTATAAGGGGGCATGGTAGGCACTCCCTGACCCTCTAGGTTTTCTGAGGGGGTCTTAGGAGGCCCATATAGGCGAAAAAAGTTAGAAAAAGAAAATCATTTAGAGTGATCAGAGGTAGGGTAGCCCTGAAAAGAGCTTTTGGGTTCTGTGGCTGATTTAGGTACCTACAAGTAGGTACCAATGCACAGTCCTAAATTCAGGAGGAATATTCTATTCCCCTCATCTGAGAAGTGCACACCATCTGCTCTGTAGATATCTTGCATGTTGTAACGCAAGTTGTTGTTGTATATTGAACCCATTCCATAGTCTCTCATGTAAGCAGAAACAGATTTATTCACATGTTTCCGTGCTTTCTCAAATTGTGGACAAAATTGGTTGGACCAGTTCCATTTCTGTCTTTGGCATATATTGGAATATACCATGGCAGTTTGTGGAAAAATTGTCATCAATTGCCCAAAGGTGTCCTTTAAAAGCATCTCCAGACCTACCCCAGTCAAAGTGCCTAGGTCATTTCCACCACAGTGCAAAATTATGAGGTCAGGGTGTGGCAGATGGTAAAAGGTTTTCACCAATGGTATCAATTGATGACATCTCAATCCTCTTTGGCAAATCCATTTTATGTGCACATTTGGTAAATCAAGGTTGTGAAAATTTCTGGTAGCTGCATACCTTTGAGCCCAGTGAATGTAGCTATGTCCAATAATCCAGACAAAGTACATGGTGAGAGGAGGTTCTGGTGCAGTCAGATGAAGTGTAGGAATGAAATGGCAGTTGGAACAGTAGGAGTTTGCAATAAAAAACTGTGGAGTTTCAGTGCTCTTGAATCACAAGCAATGATTGGTGGATTCAGATAGTTGAAAACTGAAAATTAGGGTTCATGGTTCTGTTATGTGAAAGAAGTAATTTGAATGGTTAAGAAAAAGTCATTTAAAGAAAGATTGCAGTGGATAAGCTGGTGTATTGAGAGGTCAAACATGCTTGCTGATTTGATTTGCAACATTGTAGAATAAACTTTTAACCCTGGGAGCTCAGTGAGGAGGGAGTTGCTATGGTAACAGGTAGAAAGGGCTGAGGGGGGATGGGGGCTTATTTGATAATAGAGAGTGAAGAGTATTGATTGGTTACCATGAGGAATATGTGTGTAGAATTAGAGGTTTTCTGTGCCATTAATGGTTGCAGTGCCTGGAGAACATACCTTTTGCTCTGCTAAAGAAATATTGGTGTGTGTATCTGACACTGTTCTGAATCTCCTAAAGCATTTGTAAAGGTGAGTTATGATTCATTTAGATAGAGAGTTCAGATTAAGAAGCACATTGATTTTCTTTGCTGTTGGTTTGTGTGATGCTTTTTGAATATGCATGATTTCTATATTTGTAAAATAGAGGATTTGTATTTTGTGAAATGGTGATGTTTCTGTAGTGAAGTTGAATGGTTGTACATAGGACTTGCACTCTGTATCTAAAATGTTATTTTAAAAATCAATTTTAGGGTAAATGAATGGGTTTCAATAGTGAAAATTAATGCATGTACATAGGACCTGTGTTCTGTTCCTAAAATGGTAATTGAAAAACGATTTTAGTGCAAATCAATGGGTTTCAGTAGTGAAAATGAATGCTTGTATATAGGATCTGTGCTGTGTTTCTAAAATGTTAATTGAAAAATTATTTTAGTGCAAAACAATGGGTTTTAGTGGTGAAAATGAATGCTTGTAAATAGGATCTGTGCTCTGTTCATAAAATATTAAATAAAAAACGATTTTAGGGCAAATTAATGGCTTTCAGTAGTGAAAATGAATGCTTGTACATAGGACCTGTGTTCTGTTCCTAAAATGGTAATTGAAAAACGATTTTAGTGCAAATCCATGGCTTTAACATTTGTAAGAAGGAATAAATAGTGTGTGCATAATTATATAAAAATATTTGATTCTTTTACAAACATGTTACCTGTTTTACCTCAGATTGGGAAGCAGACTGAGTTTCTTTGCTGTTGGTTTGTTTCATTTTTTGGGTAATGCTTGGTAGGAATGTTTGCAAGAGATAGGAAATGTATTTTGTAAAATAGTGACTTTTCAGTACTGAAATGGAATGATTGTACATAGGACCTGCACTGTGTTTCTAAAATGTTATTGAAAAATCGATTTTGGGGCAAATTAATAGCTTTTACATTTTTGAGAAAGAATAAATAGTGTGTGCATGATTACATAAAAACATTTGACCTTTTCACAATCATGTCACCTGTGTTACCTCACATTAGGAAGTAGATTGTGCAGATGAGGTGAGGCATGTCCAGAGGGACAGAGGAGGTGAGGCCTGTGTTCAAGACTGTAGTGGGAGAGAGGCTTTTCTTGGAGAGCGTAGGTGGTGAGACCTGTGTCTAAGAGTGCAGTGGACTAGGCTTCATGAAGCCTATCCCCCACTGCACTCTTAGACACAGGTCTCAAGTTGTTTGCACCCGTGGACAGACCTCTCTTCTACTACACTCTTCAATAGAGGCCATACCTCTTGTGCACCCCTAGACAATCCTTACCTCATCTGCAACCCTGAATAGACTTCAACTAATTGGCATGCTTAGACAGGCCTCAGCTTATTTACACCCTTGGACATGCGTCACCTCATCTGCACCTACTTACTATCAATTATACTCAATACATTGAGGCCTGTTCAGAGGACAGAGATGAGGTAAGGCTTGTCCAAGGGTGAGAGGAGCTTAGTCCTCCCCACTGTAGTCATGGACACTGAATGGTTGTACATAGGACCTACACTGTGTGTCTAAAATGTTATTTAAAAAACGATTTTGTTGGAAAACAATGACTTTTAGTTTTTTGAGAAGGAATAAATAGTGTCTGCATGATTAAATACATATATTTCATCTTTTCACAATAATGTCACCTGTCTTACCTTAGATTAGGAAGTAGATTGTGTAGATGAGGTGAGGCCTGTGTTCAAGACTGTACTGGGAGAGAGGCCTTTCCTGGAGAACATAGGTGGTGAAGCCTGTGTGTAAGAGTGCAGTGGACTAGACTTCATGAAGCTTATCTCCTACTGCACTCTTAGACACAGGTCTCACTTTCTTTGTACCTGTGGACATACCTCTCTTCCACTACACTCTCCAATACAGGTCTCACCTCTTCTGCACCCTTGGAGAATCCTCAATTGATCTGTAACCCTGAATAGACCGTTTCTTTTTGTCATTGCTTTGTTGTTTGATAATAGTGGTCTATAATGTGCTATTTTTTTCTTTAACACAGATTGAAATCAAGATTTCAAGAGTAAGGAAAGATGCCCTCAAGGCAAAGAAGAAGGAAAAATTAAATACGGTTACAAACAAAAACAGCAACGGAATTACAGCACTCTTCAACAACAAATACTTCAAAAAATAGGAACAAAGCTCCTGGTAAGACAACTAAGTCTTTCTTACGGAACATATGTAGATCAAACATATGTAGATAAAAAAAAATGTTGGACAGCATGTAGAAAAAGAGAATGAGACAGTAAATTTGAAAAGGAAGGAGAGACCCTCAAAGAATCCTACAACTGGAGCAGGAGAGAATAATATGTATAGGAATAGAAGGCAGAATCAGTTTAGAGACATTCGTAAACGAATGTTTCGCAATAGGGTGGTTTTAAATTTGTTAAAAAACATTAGGAAAGGTAAACAGAGAGCTGCTTTTCATAAGAAAAAGAAAAGTGTAGAGAAGATTGTTGATCAGGCTTTTGAAGTTAGGAAAAAAATATTTATTTTAATAATCAATAGAATTAGGACACTTAACAAGACAATTGATGTTTTCAAATCAAACAGTAGATGGAAAAGAGTAATTAATCTGACTAATTTTTGTTAAGTTTTTTAAGGAGAATGGATGCACAGTTCAAGTTGTGAGCCATTTTTTAATGAGGAGAGTTACTTCCAGGAGAATGATTTAGTGCATGCAGTTGACACCAATGGTCGAGCATATGAAGTGAAAGACGGTTGTCCGATTGAAAAAGAGAAACTTGTGCCTAGAGAACCAGAGGAGGTGTTAACTGATGAAGTTTTAGGGAGACGTACTAAGGGTCCAGTGTACACTTGGAAGTGTAGTCGTATTTGTAGTGTGCGACAGGAATCAATTGATTTGCTTTGTAATTTCTTACGTACATATAGTAAGAAAAGTCTAAAGCAGAAAGTGAAGTTGTTGCAAGATTTAGATCCTTGCAGAGTGAGAGAAAACACAGGTTTGCAAGGGCATTCACTGGCTTGTCTTTCTAGAAAAGTCTGTCAGAGTGTTTTTCATCATTTTAGGATGTTAGCAGTGCATCATACCAAAATGAGGAAATTAGTGAGAATGTTGTATTATGCAAAAAGTCCAGCACTTAAGCTTAAACAATTAAACAGTGCTCTTTTGCATGGAACTGAATTAGATGTGAAGAAGATTTGTGAAGAAATTGAGATTTGTTATTTTGGTGAAAAAGAGGACAGTGTAGAAATTGACACAGCAATTCAAGGTAATGTGGAAGAGAATGTACAGATTTCAAGTGCAGAAAAGTTTGAGCAGGAAATTACCAGGTTTAAGGTGAAATCAAGTGAAAGGCCGAATTTTACTTGTGTGTGTTGTCGACGAAGTCATTATAAACATCAAACTAGATTAGTTGATTTATACGTAAAAAGTGAAAAGATGAATAATTATGAGTGGAAGGATTTTGCAACTTATTTGTGGGTGGAGAATTGTTTTGATTTGAGTTCTGATCAGCGTTTTTGTAAATATTGTTATGATAAATTAAATCAAACCAGAATGCCTGCTAGAGCTGCTCATAATAATCTGGAGTTGGTAGACATTCCCCGTGAGTTGATGGATTTAAATACATATGAGTCTATTTTGATTCAATGTGTCCATCCTTTTCAGGCAATTGTTCGCATGGAGCCTAAGATAGGGAAATTGCCTCCGACAGATTTGCAGAGAGGATTAAAGGGAAGAGTTGTTTATTTGCCACTAGATTTTAAAAAAAATATTGATACAATTGGTATTGAAAAAGTAGAAGAGGAACCTTTAGTTATTCTAGTTAATGGGGTTCCGACAAAGAGTAAGAAAATCTGGCAAGATTTAGTGGATGTTAGGAAAGTTAAAAAGGCAACGTTGTATTTAGTCAAAAACAATGAGTATTACAAAGATGTATGTGTTGCAGAAGAGGAAACTGCTGCAGATGAAGACAGTGATTATTCAAGAGGCCAAATTGAAAAATTTGATGTGTCTAGAAGTGAAGAAATATATGAACATTATACTGTTCATCCTTTGCATTCCAAAGAAGTAATGGGGAATGCAATTGAATTGTTTCAAATGAAAGCAGCAAAAGGAAGTCCCATTAGTGTATGGGAAGAAAGTTTGGAAGCTCGTTGTTTTCCACAGCTATTTCCAACAGGTCGAGGTGGACGATATGACGATCGACCACTTCAAATTCCTGCATCTGAATATCGAACTGTAAGATTATATGCTGAAGATCCAAGGTTTCGTCAATGCATTCCCTATTTGTTTCATTTACTGTATGAAAGTGACTTGTCTGGGCTTTCTTATGCAGTAAACCATGTACTGAAAAGTGGAGCACATCTGCAAAATGTTTCGGCGAGGGACTTTATGGAGAAAGTGAATCTGCAAGATAATATTTTGGAATCTCATTTAATCAATCTCATGGCATGTCAGCGTGGTACAAACGAGTATTGGTACCGTCGTCATGGGGAATTGAAATGTATGCTAAGAAACTTAGGAACTCCTACATGGTTCCTCACTCTTAGCTGTGCCAAGTATGCATGGGACGACTTACTTCAATTTCTACGAGAGGCAAATGCAAATATACAAAATATAGAATTCAAAACACCTGGATCATAGATTTGAAGCTATGATGTCTTTTATTACCAACAAAAAAAATTCTCCCCTTGGAGAGGTTTTGGATTTCTTTTGGAGAAAGGAGTATCAAGCGAGAGGTGCTCCTCACATACATTTGTTGTTGTGGATTAAAGATGCACCCAAATTTGGAACAGATTCGGATGAGCCAGTGATGAGCTTCATTGAAGAGTATTCAACATGTGCTGTTCCGAAAACTACCGAAGAAAACAGTTTAAGGCAACAAGTTTTACGCTTTCAATCCCATCGTTGTGGAAAGTACTGTCGTCGAAAATTCAGAAACAAGGACAAGTTCTACACAAAATGTCGTTTCAGCTTTCCACGACCAGTGATTTCTAAAGGAAGAGTAAATAATTTGATGTCTTCACTGCGACATACTGTGACGAGGAAATCACCAAAAAATACATACAATTTAAAAAGAAACGAAGAGTCCAAGTACATCAACGACTACAACCCAGTGATTTTGTCCATGTGGAATGCTAACATGGATATTCAATTTGTTGCTGACAACTCTATTGCTGTGGCTCGATATGTGACGTCTTACATCACAAAAAAAGAAAAGACAGAACTGAAGGAAATGTGGGAGGACATTTCACATGAAAAGAGTCTAAGCAAGAAATTATATAGTTACTGTCTGAAGATGTTGTCGCATCGAGAAATTGGAGCATATGAATGTTCTGATCGATTGTCATCAGCAAGTCTCTATGCCAAATCTAGAACCATCATTTGGGTGAGTCTAGGTCTTGCTGCAACACGAAATCGAGTTTTGAAATCTGTACAAGAAATAGAGTATATGGCGGAGAAAGAACCAGAAAGTACAGATATTTTGAAAACAAACATGTTGGATACATACTATCCAAATAGAAGTAGTCATCTTGAGAACAGTTGTTTGTATGAAGTTCTGCAAAACTATATTTATAAGAGAACCATCAGAGAAGATATCAACAATGGAATATATGCTATCATTGGGTGTGAAGGATGTCTAGTGAGACAGAAAAAAAGGCCATTCGATTAATCATCGAAAATTGAGTTGCGAAAATCCAGAGAAAAGGGAATTTTACGGGAATTTTACTATTTAGCTCTTTTGCAACTCTTTAAGCCATGACGTACAGAAGAGGAACTACTTGGTGATTTTCTCTGTTACGAAGATTCTTTTAATGCAACCAAGGATACCATAGAATGTCCTGTTTTTCCAAATTATCTGCAAATGTTGAACGAAGAAATAGAGCAAGAAGCCACAATTGCTGCAGAGATTGCTAGAGACAGTTCTCAAGACAGTCAGAGTTCTGCTTCATTGAGTCAGGATCCACTTGGAGGACCAATTATTCAAAATGAATCTGCCACTGCCATGGATGAGGTGGAAAAAGCTATGGAACAAGCTCAAGATGATGTAGTTAACTTAGAAGATTTGGTGAAACAACTAAACCTTGAGCAGAAACAGATATATGACGAAGTCAGAGATCAGATTGAACATGGATTCACTCATGAGAAAAAAGAGTGCTCATGTACATCATTTAAACCAGTCCAACTGTACGTAAGTGGAGAAGCAGGAACTGGAAAAAGTTTTCTGATTAAAGCAATTGCAACATATCTGCAGAAAAGGACTGAATCACCGCTATCTTGTGTTGTTACCGCTCCAACTGGGCTGGCAGCACATAATATTAAAGGGATTACTTTACATCGTTTACTCATGCTGCCAGTGGAGCATGATAACAAATTGCAATATCACAAGCTATCTGGAGATGCGTGTTCCGAAGTTTCGAGAGTCCTGAAGAAAATGAAACTTCTTATCATTGATGAAGTAAGCATGGTGTCAAATATAATGCTTGCTTTTGTGCATTTGAGAATGCAAGAGATTCTTAGAACAGACTATGATGTCTTATTTGGAGGAAAACATATTATTGTTTTTGGAGATCTACTGCAGTTGACTCCAGTGAAGGGACAACCTGTGTTCAAAATGCTCATGCATGAAGATACCAGGAAGTGCCTAGGAAGCATTGGAAACGTTAATATATGGTTAAACTTCAAATATGCAGAACTGCTTCAAAATATGCGGCAGGCAAAGGATGAAGATTATAAAAATATTCTAAAAGATGTAAGAATCGGAAAAGTAAGTCAGCAAGGGAAAGAAGCTTTACATGGACGATTAATTTCAAATTTGTACCCAAATGAAAACATTCTTCCAGAGAATATTTTTAAGAAAATTAACGAGAAGAAATCTGGCATATGTTTGATGCCAACTCTGAAAGAAAGTTCCATGTTCAACAACAAAATGTTAAAGTTAGAAAATGAAGAGATAGTGAAACTGGAAGCTATAGATAAAATTGAACATATGGGAGCAACAATTATTTTGTCTGAAAATTTGAAATCAAAATTGGATTCATTGTGAATGTGTGTTTAAATTGTCGTATCATTTTGAGAAGGAGTTTAAATGTTGAAAGAGGTCTGGTAAATGGAGCAATGGGTCATGTTGTTGGTTTTGTGAATTAAGAAAATAGAGATGGAATTGAAATTTTAAAAATAAAATTTGGTGGCATTGATGAAATAGAACAAATTTGTCGTTGTTCAGCTAGGTTTTTGCTTGTGAAAGACTTATATGTTCGCCGAAAACAGTTTCCTATTTGTTTGGCATATGCGGTGACAATTCATAAATCTCAAGGTTTAAGTGTAGCTAGCGCTTTGGTGAACATTGGAAGTTCTGTGTTTAAAGAGGGTATGGCATATGTGGCATTATCACGAGTCAGAACTTTATCAGGATTGTTATGTTATGTTATGTTATGTTAAATTTTATTTCTATAGCGCACGGCTACTCAATGAGAGTGTCCCGGCGCTTTATTTAGGCAGCTCAGTGTAAAAAACATAACACCATAAAACAGATTGATTGAGTGTTATGAAACAAAGATTTGTGCAGATATACATTGTGTTAAAGAATACAATAGGTTAAGAAGAGAGTATGCTCCACATTTGCCTCAATATCCTCTGTTTGAAAAACGTGTGGTAGGACGAAAAAGAAGAAATGAGAATAATTGCAGTGAGGTAGTAGCAAAAAGACAAAAAGTAGATGAAACTGTAATTGTAAGGAGAAAGAAAAAGGATTCTGTTGAAGATGTTGTTGGATTTCAGTTTGAAAACAGTTCTGGTGTCAACTGCTATGCTAATCTAGTGGTTAATGTTGTTTTTTTTCTTCAAAATATACAAGAACAGATTGTTGAAAATCGGGATCAAAGATTCTGTTGTTTGTTGAATTCCGTGTTTGAGGAATGTAGCAGTGATAGAGCAAAAATAGAAAGTGTTGCAGAAATTCAAAATCTTCTAGACATGTGTTCTGGTCAAAATCAATTTTCACAGAATATTCAGCAGCATTGTCAGGAATTTTTAATGTATATGTTTGATGTATTGGAAGATGAAGGTGTAGATATAAAAAATCTTTTAAGCCTTTCTTATCAATGGCAACATGACTGCGACAACTGTACTTTATCAAGTACTACTAGAATAGACACTGAAAGATTTATATATTTGACTTTACCAGACTGCAAATCAGTGCCTTTTAATAATCTAGTTAAAGCAGCGGATCACAATACGGTGTGTACCCAATGTAAGTCTACAATGCTGTCCACATTATTTCTACAAAATTATGGTCAGTATGGATTTTAATGTTCCAACGATGTAGACCTGATGGAACTAAATTGACAACTTCTATTAAAAATGTTGTGGTTTCTCAGTTATCAACATCAGGAAGAACCTTTGCAACAGTAGCTATTATTTATCATGACGGTCCTTCTACAACATCAGGGCATTACACATGCTATTTAAAAAGTTGTAAAGGTTGGACCCACTGTAACGACACTCATTTGACTTTCAAACAACGTTTGCCTTTTGGCTTAAAAAATTCATACCTAGTGTTTTTACAACCAAAATGTAAGTTAAGGTAATTGGCCTATGAAGACGGGAGCAGTTAATAAATGTTATTTTGCTGTTTAAAAATATATTCTGAGTAAAAGTGATCCAGGTAATATAAAAAATTGACTTGTCATATAGGTACTGTAAGTGGATCTCATAGTAAGTGATATTAGTATTATACAAAATGATGAACATGAGTGAGTCAGAGATGGTTTTACAAATACTTAAATATTGTGAAAATGTTGTATGAGACTTTCTTTCAGAACGTCGGAACAAAGGTAATTTCAGAGTTTCTTAGAATTAATTTGAAAATATACTCATTCCTGTACCTTTCCTTTTGGTTTCTTAGAATTAATTTGAAAATATACTCATTCCTGTCCCTTTCCTTTTGGCCAAATAGTGACACTATTTGGCCAAAAGGAAAGGTACAGGAATGAGTAAAGAGTCATGACTGAAAAAAGGAGTATATGAAAATATTTCAGATGTTCTTGGAGCTTTTCTTCTAGAAAGTCGATGAAATGGATTTTTTAGTGAACAGCAGAGTACTTTGCAACGAGAAAAGGACCTCCATGATATACTATTTGGCCTCAAGGAAAAGTAAGTCAATCAAAGATTAGTGTAGATTTGTCATTTGTCAGTATCTAAGGTTTTTTTAAAACACAATCTTTTAGATTGTGTTTTTTTCCCGCTGTCATATGATGAGTAATTTGAACTCACTGTTTTAAGTGAAATTCAATATATTCTGAGAACAGCAAAAATAAACTATGTAACATGTTGTACAAGTTATTCTATACTTTGGATTGTGTAAATTAAATTGTATTCCCATTCTCTGACACTCACTTTCCTTTTTCCATCCTCTTTCAGCTATTTTTACTCATTTATAATGTCTTTCTCTCACTCTCTGTAACCCCCGTTCCTTTACTCCACTTCTTTGACAACCCCTCATTCTCATTTCAACTGTCTGCATACCCTCTCTCCTTTGCATAACTTTTCAGCTTTCAGTCTCTCTGCTTTACTTCCCTTTTCCGTATTTTCCTCTTTTGCTCTTTTAGTAATTCCTGTATACTCACTCAGCAGTATTATCGCACTCTATCACTATAAATCACCCACTCTCCCTCGCTTATCTTTGTTTGCTCCTTTCTTTTGACCTCTTCTCTCTATTTTTCGTTCACTACCTCTATGTCCTCAGTGCCTCAGTCTCCTTGTGTTATGTTCACTTGTGTTTATCTACCTTCTATCATTTCTTTTACAACAACTTCACTGCTCCTCTCTCATTGTTCTTCATCCCATTTCTTTTACTCTGGTTACATTACTATCCCTCATTTCCTTTCTTTCAATGTCCTTCTCTTTACTTTCATCACCAAATTATTTTCTCTCAGTACCACTGTTTTAGTCGTCTTCGCCTCTCTTTCCTTTTTTTGCTCCCTTACTCATTTCCTTTGCTCACTCATTGTACTCCACCTCACTCAGTTTTTCTCCTGGTGTGCCTGTCTACTAACTTCCTCACTCCATTTCCCTCAATCGTTGTATATTATCCTCTCTCCCTTCATCCCTTCACTCTATGACTGTTCTTCACTTACTCTCAGTTATCTTCTATTCCTCATTCTTCTAAATGCATCCTTAATTAGACTCTTTTCTGTCTCAGTCATTATCTTTTTACTTACTACTGTTTCCTGATTTAGTTTTTCTAACTCACATTGTTTTAGTATCTTTCTTACCTTCATGTCATTTCTCTGTTCTTCCCTTCCTCTCTGCCAGTGAATCTATATTCCTTACTCTTAGTAATTTGCTCTCCTTCTATTTCCTTTTCTCTCTTTTTGTCCTTCTACCTTACTTTATTTCCCTTTCTGTGTCCTTCACTCTTACTTTATTTCTAAATACACTGTTATGATTTTTAACCTCTTCATTTGTATCTTTTAATTTAAAATACATATTTTACTAATTATAGCTTATTTTTTCTTCTCTCTTTCACAGATACAAAGTGTAGTAAAAACATGTAATTAAGTTTACATTAATTTTATGGTAAGTGTGACTAAAAAAATGTAGTTTGTCATCACCCTTTGCTTTAACCTCACTAATATTTTCTCAACGAACCTCACTCCTGTTTCTTTACTCTGCTTCTCTCACTTATTCTCCATGTTTACTCCCCTTTCCCTATTTCCCCTCTCATATTCAACTTCTTTCAGTTCCCATTCTTTACTTCACTTACCCTCTGTTCCCTTCCTTTACTTCTTCACTCATTCTCTTTTTCTTAATTATTTACTTCACTCCTACACACACACCTCATCCCCCTCCCAACACATAGACACACGTCTGACATACACCCCACACACACAGCACACACACACCTCATATACACACACACCCCCCACACACACTCTTCACACACACACACACATTCCATATACACACATACATCCTACACACATACCCCCCACACCCACACACCCCTCACAGATATCTCACACACCCTCACCTCCACCCACACCGAAACACCCCACATACCCACACCCACAGACACACCTTACACACCCATACCCCGACCTACACCCACTGACTCCCTATAAGTCACACACACTGCATTACTTACCTTTCTTTGCTGTTTCACTCAAACCCATTCAGGCAGTGTTTCCTTTACTCTCTTTGTCCTTTCTCTTTGTCATTCCCCATGTGTTATCCTAATTCAATTTTTCACCCTCTTTCACACCTCTTTACTTACACTAACTGGTCTTTTCTCACCCTCCTTCACCGTTCTTCATTTATCTCGGTTCCGCCACTACCCTTCATTCTCCATTTTTTACTGTTCTCTTTTTTTTTCTTTCAACACCCACTCACATTCTCCCACTATCTCTACTTTAGTCTTCTTCCTCTCCCTTCCTTTCTTTCGCTCCTTTAGTCATTTTACTTTACCCACTTTCACCCTATTACACCTTCTCTGTTTTTTACTATTTAATAAACAATCCCTCTGTGTTTCTCCCTGTAGCTCTCTTTCTCTTAACATTACTCTCTTTGTGTTCTTCCCTCATGCTAACTCCTTCATTAATTTTTTTTTCTTTTTTTTTGGGTGCGCGCCCCGGTACGCGTACCCTAAGGAAAAAAAATTGACAGAGATTCTTTAAAAATATAGGTTTATTTTTATAAATTAAAGGTAGTTCTAAAAAGAACTGTTTTTTTTCTTCTTTTTGTTGTTTTATATTTTTTTTATTGTTTTTTTGAACATTTTGTACTTTTTTTGGCTTTTCAAAACAGTTTTATATTTTCTTTGTATTTTTTATGGGGAGAAACAAAAAAAAAGGGAATTGAATATGGCTCAACTGGAGCAAAAAACAAAAAACGGGAAAAATGAGGGTTTTTTGGGGCAATTGTGGTTGTCACCAGCAAAGACGATGAGCTTTACTCTCTTTTCACCATACGACATGAGCTTACCACAGTAAATACATGTTACTCTAAAATCTTCAAATCGTTGTTGTATGCAAGGCATCGTCTCCGTTGTTTCTGGTCCCGATGGAGTGGGTTGCTTTCTTTTGGAGGTGGTCCTTGAAGACTGGGGGAGGTTTCTGGCCAGTTCCCTCATCTCTGCACGAGAATAGTTGTTTGGATGCTTGCGGGTCATATGTCTAATCATGGTATTATTACCAAAGGAATATTTTTTGTTTGGGTTGCCCCTTGAGAGTTCTGAGCCACAGATTAGGCAAGTTACCTTGGCTGCATTCACTTTTTTCTTGCCCTCTGGGATTGAAAAAAACTCCCATACAATGTGTGGCCTTGGCTGGTATGGGGTATTGTCTTCACCCAGCCATCTTCTCCTCTCCTCCTCTTCCTCTTCCTCCTCCTCCTCTTCTTGACCACCAATGTACTGTTGTGGTGGTCCTCTTGGTGGTGGTGGTGGTGGTGCAGATGCTCCAGCCGCTGCTGCTATTGTAGCCATTTGAAAGTACAAAATAATTCTCTTTGTTGTTGAAACAGGTCTTCCTCAGTCAAAGGACAAAGTCAGAATAAGGAAAAAAGGTGGAGTCTTTCATCATTTGGAAAACAGAACTGTTCTTGACCAATGAAAAGTGTTATTTTCAAGTCACATGATTCGGGCTTACATCATTTGGAAACCAAAACTGATCTGCACCAATGAAAAGTGTTATTTTCAGATCACATGACCCGACGCGCTTACGCTAAGCGCCCCGGGGCGCGCCCGTAGTCGCGCTCCGGGGCGCGCCCGTAGTCGCGCTTCGGGGCGCGCCCGGGGGTTTGTAGCATAAGCGCCTCAGGACGTTGCGCGATCGTATGCGCTCGCGTGCTTCCGGGTGCGCTTACGCAGTGCGTCATATGACGCATCACGCGGCTACGCCAAACGTCACGATGTTGTTTTTGTTCGCGGGAATAGCGCTAACGGGACGCTCCCCGGTACGCGCCCCGGGGCGCGCCGTAACATTGCGCTTACCCGTGCGTTCACCGGTACGAGCCCCGGGAGCGCCCCAGGGCAAAAAAAATAAAAATTAAAAAAATTACATAATTATACGTTATAAAATTCGTTATACATTTTTTTACTTTTTATACCTATAGAGATTTGCTATTAAAAAACCTATGAAATTCACTGAAAAACCATAGGTTTCACACCAGTTATAGTTAGGAATTAGCATTAAAAAAACCTATTAAATTCACTGAAAAACCCATAGGTTTCACTCCAGTTATAGTTAGCTGGAAAATGTACTCGCATAAAACCATTGAAATTCCCACGTTATAGTTAGTTGGACTCACTATAACTTGCGCGCCTGCAATGCACTGCTGATGACATCCCATATTACATCACTCATGACATGGTCAGTGACATCACTCATGACATCACTGATGACACCAACCTTGTGACAGAGTGACAGACCTCCTTTCGCTGTAATGTAACCCTTGAAGCACATATTCAAAAATAGAAACTAACATTTTCAAAAAGATGGAGATACCCATACCAGTAACAACAACCAATTCAATAATTCCACCATCTATATACACGTCCACTTATTCACCAACAGTTCTATATTGTCACTCATACATATACTCACTCATCATATGTAGTGATACACCTATACATCCTGATACACACCGACAGTCATCTAAAAGATACTCTGACACATACTCACACATGCAAATAAACTATTGAACATCCATTTATTTGCATATACAGCTATACACACACTACCACTTTACTTCTAAGGAAACTAACACATACTTACTCTCTCAAACAATCACTTATAGAAGCACATACTAATTTAAACAGGAACTCTTAAAATCCCTTACTCTCACATATACTCACTTATATACATCAATATTCACATATATTAGATTAAAACATATGTAGTTACTGATAAAGACACTAGTGAGACAGTCATTCAGTCACTAACACACACAATATATACACTCATCCACCCATACAGTCCTGCACATATGCTGTCTTCAAAACACATACAAAGAGAGAGTCAATCATTCATGCATCTATGTGCTAAGTAATACCCCCACCAAACCATACAGACACTCATACTGATACTAAGAAAAACATCTAATAACCCATATACCTACACATGTACCTACTCACCAACCCATGCAGCCACTTATACACAAAGTGAAATAATAATACATATATTTAAATATTTAAACATTACTCACTAATATTTATCTTTCAGAAAGAGACGCATTCACTGGATGGTGTCATCAGTGATGTCATGAGTGATGTCACTGACCATGTCATGAGTGATGTAATATGTGATGTCATCAGCAGTGCATTGCAGGCGCTCAAGTTATAGTGAGTCCAACTAACTATAACGTGGGAATTTCAATGGTTTTATGCAAGTAAAATTTCCAGCTAACTATAACTGGAGTGAAACCTATGGTTTTTTCAGTCAAGTCAAGTCAAGTCATAGAATTTATATAGCGCACTACATACCCAGAGGGTCTCAAGGCGCTTAGGAGGGGAGGAGGATTACTTGTCAAATATCCACGTTTTAAGTTGCTTTCTGAATGCTAGGTGGTTCTGGGTAAGGCGAAGGTGAGCGGGGAGTGAGTTCCATGTTTTAGCAGCCAGGTATGAGAAGGATCTGCCTCCCATGGTGGTCTTGTTGATGCGAGGTACCGTGGCGAGGGCTTGGCTGGAAGATCGTAGTTGGCGGGAGGGGGTGTAGAAGGACAGTCGTGAGTTGAGGCATTCTGGTCCGATGTCGTAGAGTGATTTGTGTGCGTGGGTTAGCAGTCGGAAAGTGATCCTCTTATTGACGGGTAGCCAATGGAGGTCTTTAAGGTGACCAGAGATGTGTTCGTTGCGTGGGATGTCTAATATGATCCTGGCTGAGGCGTTTTGGATTCGTTGGAGTTTCTTCTGGAGTTTAGCGGTAGTGCCTGCGTAGAGGGTGTTTCCGTAGTCCAGTCGGCTCGTGACCAGAGCATGGGTGACTGTTTTCCTTGTCTCGGTGGGGATCCAGCGAAATGTTTTTCTGAGCATGCGAAGAATGTTGAAGCAGGAAGAGGATACGGCGCTGACTTGTCTGTTCATTGAGAGTGAAGAGTCCAGGATGATGCCTAGGTTACGTGCGTGGTCTGTCGGGATGGGTGCTTTTCCGAGAGCTTCCGGCCACCAGGAGTCGTCCCATGCAGAGGGGGATGTACCTAGGATGAGGACTTCTGTTTTGTCTGAGTTCAGTTTCAGACGGCTTTGTTTCATCCATTCGGCAACTTCTTTCATTCCTTCGTGTAGGTTAGTTTTGGCGGTGCTAGGGTCATTGGTGAGAGAAAGGATTAGTTGAGTGTCATCCGCGTAAGAGATGATGTTGAGGTTGTGTTGGCGGGCGATGGCCGCGAGGGGGCTCATGTAAACGTTGAAGAGGGTGGGGCTGAGTGAGGATCCTTGTGGTACGCCGCAGATGACTTCAGTGGCCTCGGACTTGAATGGTGGAAGGCGGACTCTCTGGGTTCTTCCGGAGAGGAACGAGGTGATCCATTCAAGTACTTTTCCTTGGATTCCGATGTTATTGAGGCGTTGTAAAAGGGTGCTGTGGCAGACTGTGTCGAATGCTGCAGAGAGGTCGAGGAGGATGAGGGCGACTGTGTCTCCATTGTCCAGTAGAGTTCGAATGTCGTCTGTTGCTGCGATGAGGGCGGTCTCAGTGCTGTGTTTTGCTCGGAAGCCGGATTGTGAGGAGTCGAGGGATTTGTTGGCTTCGAGGAAGGCGGCGAGCTGGTTGTTGACAGCTTTCTCGATGACTTTGGCCGGAAATGGAAGGAGCGAGATGGGGCGGTAATTTTTGAGTTCGGTGGGGTCTGCTGTGGGTTTTTTCAGAAGGGCGGTGAGTTCAGCGTGTTTCCTGTCTTCCGGGAAGGTGGCGGAGTTGAAGGAGCAGTTGATGACATCTCGGAGGTGCGGTGCTATGACGGAGTCTGCTTTGTTGAAGATGTGGTGAGGACATGGGTCTGTGGGGGATCCTGAGTGGATGGAATTCATCAGGCGGATTGTGTCCTCAGTGGAGATTGGGTTCCAGTCGTTAAGGGTGTTCACGGGGGGAGAATGTTCAGCAAGTGGTAGGGTGGGTTGGTTTCCGGGTTGGTTGTCGAAGCTGTTGTGTATGTCTGCAATCTTGTTGTGGAAGAATGAGGCTAGGGAGTCGCAGAGGGCTTGGGAGGGGGTGATGTTGTTGGAGTTGGCTGAAGGGTTGGTGAATTCCTTGATGATGTTGAAAAGTTCCTTGCTGTTGTGGGCGTTGTTGTCAAGTCGATCCTTGAATGCTGTTTTCTTGGCCTTTCGGATTAGTTGGTGGTGTGTGCGGGTGGCGTTTTTGAAGGCGTCCTTGGTGCTAGTGGTTGGGTCTTTTTTCCAGGCCTTTTCAAGGGAGCGGCAGAGTTTCTTGGACGTCTTAAGATCATCGTTGAACCATGAGGCCTTTTTGCTGCTAGGTTTGCTTTGACGTTTTTTCAGTGGTGCTACGGTGTCGGCGGTGTTGGATAACCATAGGGTGAAGTTGGCGGCGGCTTCGTTTGCGTTAGAAGAGTGGGCTGGGGCGTTTAGAAGGAGCGAGGCGGAGATCTGGTCCGAGGTGATTTTGTTCCAGTTTCTTTGCAGAGTTGGTTGGAGGTGGTTGGTGGGTTTCGGCTTGTTGTAGGTGAAGTGAACGCAGCTGTGGTCAGTCCAGAGGAGGTCCGTAGTGTGGCTGAAGGAGACATGATTGCTGGAGGTGAAGATGGGGTCGAGTGTGTGACCTGCGATGTGGGTGGGGGAAGTGACCAATTGTTTAAGTCCGAGGTTGGCGAGGTTGTCTAAGAGGGTGGCGGTGTTGCGGTCGTTGATCTTTTCGAGGTGAAAGTTGAGGTCTCCCAGAAGGATGTAGTCTTTGGAGGGGAGCGCGTGTGGGGTGATGAAGTCCGTGATGTCTTCACTGAATTTTGCGCGGGGTCCTGGTGGTCTGTAGAGGAGGGTGCCTCTGAGTGTGGTCTTGGGATCGATGTGGATCTGGAAGTGAAGGTGTTCGGAGTTAGCGAGGTTGGCGTCAGAGCTGGTAGAGATGCGGATTGATTTCTTATGGACGATGGCGATTCCTCCTCCTGTGTGGTTGGCGCGGTCCTTGCGTGTGATCTTATAGTCTTCAGGGATGGCAATGGTGATGTCTGGGGCGGAGGAAGCGTTCATCCAAGTTTCTGTTAGGAAGGCGACGTCTGGAGAGATGGTGTCTAGTAGGTTCCATAGGTCAGTGGCGTGTCTGTGGACCGATCGGGTGTTGAGAAGGATGCACTGTAGGTGGTTGGGGTCGAGAGTCTGTGGTGTGATCGTAGTGGAGATGTTGTCGGTGCCGCTGAATTTGCAGGAGTAGCAGGAGAAAGGTCCATGGGTGTGTCCAGGAGCGGCTTGGACGCAGTTGGGGGAGCGATCGGGGTTAAGGGCTAGGAGGGTGGCTGCATCATAGGTAATGCGGGAGGGCTGGGGAGCGCGAGGGGCAGGGGGTCTGGCGCTGGGCGCGGTCCAGGCGCGGACGGGCGTAGACGGGCTTACCTTTGGCGCACCTTCGGCGCGGATTGGGCGCGGTCGCTGCGCGTGAACGCTGCGCGCGGGAAGAACTGTCATATATGGATAGTGGAGGGGGAGGGGCGAGGGCGGCTCAGCTGGAAGGCGGGGCGGGTTCACAGAGCACAACAACAATCAAAATGGAAGCGGAGCGCTGGGGGTAAACAGACGCGCAAACTGAATACAAACAATGGCAGATAGAGTCCAAAGCAAGGCAGAGCTAAAGCTGCTTAATTAGCTGACACAGAGCACAAAGCGGCAAGTGAATTCAGAAGGCAGAATGCAATCAACGATACCAAATGCAGGGGAGCGACCACTCGGCTCGAGAGCTGAGAGCGAGTCACAGCGCATGGAGGGGAACGGGCGCTGGAAGTAGTTTGTGGGAGGGCGGCTCAGCTGGGAGGCGGGGCGGGTTCACAGAGCACAACAACAATCAAAATGGAAGCGGAGCGCTGGGGGTAAACAGACGAATTTAATAGGTTTTTTAAATGCTAATTCCTAACTATAACTGGTGTGAAACCTATGTTTTTTTCAGTGAATATATATGCATATATATATATAAATATATATATATATATATATATATATATATATATATATATATATATATATATATATATATATATATATATATATATATATATATATATATATATATATATATATATATATTGTAGGCTGTGAATACTCCAATTATGTTGTGGGTCCACCCTTCCGCTTCAAAGGCAGGAAAAAAATGGGTGGAACTGAGGTAAGCACGTCGACGAGGTCTTCTTAGGGCTCCCGTGATGTCATACAGAGTCGCAAGCTGAGCAGTGCCATTGTGACGTCCTCGTTGACGTGGGAGAGCTAGGAAAATATTTCCGTGGAATGCTGGCGCAAGGGGTAATTCAAAAGGTGAGGAATCCACAGGCAGATACTGTATCCACCAGAAAAATAATTACCGGAGGTAAGTAACTTGTTGCTATGGTCTATCTGAACAATGAAGTGAGTACCAAATAGGTGTGGCCTTAACTTCTTCAAGGCCCAGAGGCTTCCCTCTCAATGGCTGACCAACGTTTCTCCCTGGGGGTCAACCTTCTGCTGATAAAAGCTACTGGTTGGTCCTGGCTCTCTGCACTAAGTTGTGACAAAGCAGCTCCTACCCCTATCTCAGAAGCATCTGTCTGAGCAACGAAAGTGTTCGAGTAATCAGGGAATTGGAAGGGTACACCAGTAGCCAACTGGGAAGGCACCAACGTACTTACCATAGTCAAATTTAGGGAGAAAGAAGAATGACGGGGTCCTGATTAGCAGGAAATCAGTCCAACTAGTAGGAAAACAGTAAAACACCAGTAGAAAGTGAGGGTAACCATGAAAGCAGATCCTACTTTCCTACAGTCATCAATGTAAGCTTTTCAATTAACAGCTGAAGATACACTGCAGGGGTACAAAAACTGGGCCAAGGAGAGGATTTCTCCAACAATGGTGACCCATGTGCAACATAATGAGAGTGTGTGCTTGATCGGCGATCTTAGCAATGGCATCTTCATTATAGTGCTGTCCTTTGATCTGCAGACAATCACATCGAGCTTTGGGGAAGGTGGCAGCTTTTTCTAGTAAAAAGATTTAAATAGGGCCCAAAAATCCCTAACGAACAAATCAAACATTTACAGATAAGACACAAGAATACTGGACAGTCCTTGAAAAATACAGGCAGGTAGGTGGCCACCCTAAGGTCTGCTTTTCCATGCAGTCCTCCATTCTAGCATTCGCAAATCTCCACATTGAGATGCAAAACAGATTTCCACTCATTATTTTGAATGAGATAAGAGAATTCCTTCTGGCTGAGAATAGTCCATGTGAGCTTCAACTTTATACATAAGGCACATCATTTCTAAAATGTCCAGCACTTTCAAATAGAAAATCATAGTCCTGCTTAGAAGCTTCGACCAGAGCACTGGAGGCCGATTCCGGTTCCACAAGCACCTTTGCTCTCTGAGGCTGATTGCAGCAGGCACGGAGAAGGGGAGAAAGAGAGGGTGAATGGGAAGTGAGAGATAGTGCTGCTAGACGAAGGGAATAGGGATGGTTTGAGTGTTTTTCCATTGCTACTTCTGCCTCCTCAGACGGGTCCTGACTCCCTTCTTTTGACACTTCTTTTTTTCTTCTCTTTTATTGACCTCTTTCTTCTTTTGCTTTAGCCCGGCCAGTCTGCAAGGGGCTCATCTTTTTTAGTGCTTGTTCCTTCTTCTGACTGATCCAACTTTCCTCTTCCTTCACTCCCCCATCCTCAATTGTACCCCATCCTCTCTTCTGTTTTCTTAGATCTTCCCGTCCATTTTCAGTCTCATCATTCCTGTTTACTCGCTCTTTCCTTCATCCACTCCTCCTTCTTCCTTACCCATTTCTCTCCAACGCTTGAAATATCTGCCCTCCCCACTTGCCTGTTTTTTCTCTTTATGAACTCTGCTCTCTCATCCTACACGCCCTCCCTGCTCCTGCTTAAACTAATCTCCCTTCCACTGTTTCCCTTCCCTTACTCCTGCTGCCCCCATCCACCTTCTCAGCCCGACATGTTTTGCTGTTTATAGGTTTTTTTCAGCACTTTGACACCTCTTGGTGCTTGTCGCTTTTTGATACTGTTAAACAAATACATATTTATATGGTCATGATCGCTCTTATAGATATTTTCAATGATTGGTTGGCCCAAATGTTTGTTCGATGAACCTAAATTAGGCTCAGAATACAATTGCACAACGAAGACCAGAAATCGTACAAGTTGGGACAGTATAATGTCTCAATAGACTTTAACCTTGTTTCGCTTCTGCAGTCATCAAAAGAGAAAGAAAAACATTGCTGTGCTTCAAGTACAAGAGGCAGTCACAATGAAATCACTAGCGAGGAGTTGCCCTGTGGATTGAAAGAGGCACTCATGGGCAACGACCTGAAGGAACCACCTAGGCCTGACTGGGCAGATTATTGGCCAATAAACAAGGTAGGGTTTATCATAAATGAAGTCAGTATATTCTATGTATGAACCCTTGTTTATTTATGTCCACATTATTCCCATGGTCATTTGTAATCCACGTCTGTTTAGCCTACAGAGGGGCAGATTTACAACCCCCTCGCGCCACTTTTGCGTCACTTTTAACATGTAAATAAGCCCCAGAGTTTTTAAGCCACAATATATATGACTGCAAATGTGGGGAAAGAAATCATTCTTGTTGTGGGACCTCATATAGACTGTATGTGCAGTAAAGAGATAAGAGCACTTGCAACACTCATTCTTACAGTGGGAAGAAGCGATGACAGATTTCCACAGTGTTGCAAATAAGTCTTTGAATTGTTTCCATTCTGCAGTCTTTCCAAGAAAATGAGAAAAGAGACGATGCTTCTCGGAAGAGTGCCAGCCACAGTGGGTTAACAAACGAGGAGCTAGAACCTGGCGAGAGGAGGAGACCCTCTCCCACCGGTGATTCTCAACAGCATGATGACCCTGTAAAGGAAAAAGAATCGCCTCATTCTTTCCCGCCTCGATTTAAGACTCTGATAAGGGTATGATTCTCTCATACATATGAGGGTTTGGAGGTTGGCATGGATGCATGTGAGCACCATGAGGAGGGCCGCTGACAAGTGCCTTCAAGTGGGTCTGGACACAGTTCCCAAACCTGGTGTTGACTTTGTGTGGAGCGTTTGTGTCTGTCCTCTCGGCTGTATTTAGGTGGAACAGGGGCTGTGGTGGTGGACATTGAGAAACAATACACTATGGAGCCACTATGTAATAAGCAATATAATTAGAGCCCTCTTTTTTGTGGACTTAAGGAAAGAACGCTGAGAGGAGAGAAATATACATGAGCTATACATTTTGTCACAGGGGCGTGATAAGTTCAGCACTGCCGCGATGGGCACTCCTATCCCAATCTGGAGTCTATAGGGAGGACTTTAATCAGAAAGATAAAGGGTATAAGGTGAATATTGGTGGTCATGAGGAATATGAGCTGACTTGAAATGGCAGGCAGGCAGCTGCAGGACCAATGATGAAGGACAGTTTGGAAACCCCAAGCTGGTTCAAGAGATTCTTGTAGCAGGCAGGAACCCAATTACAAATAAAATATTTTTGAAAATAAGGCATCCACCGGGTGAAATGACAGTTCATCAGCCTTTAGTTTCTGTTATTCACTCCCAGAGCAGATGGGCTCTAGTCCCTTCTCTCCCCACCCATGTGGGGCAGAAGGTAACATTTGCATATGGATCATCCCTAGAGAGAAGTAAGTCATAAAGCGCTAAAAGTCTCAGTGATCTGGACTGTGTGTAATCTGATCTTGTGGATCAGCACGAACAGTGGCACATGATTGCTCAGGGAAATGAACAGTCCTCAGGCTTCCTGCCTGAATTGGATGCAGGGCAGTATTACCATTAGAGGCACATCACAGTGCCTTGGAGATTCAGTCCTTCCGAGGCAACATTTCAGCTTCTGGATATGCAGCAGGTGGACCAACAATCTACCCATCTTACTCCATGCACATTAACCGAAAGAGAGCATCTGGCATCAGAGAATTATGTACCTTACTGCAAAAATGCCGTGTTCTGACAAATTGTTGTGTTAAAATTACCACAGGCTCCAAAAGGTTGCATTAGTGTTGTCTCTCGGACAATGGATTAGCTCACACTCCCTCCACACCTACTTTCTCTAAACAATTTATTTTTAGATTTACATTTACCTAATGTCTGAAGCAATTACGCCATGATCCTTAAACAGCTGTTCTGATAGATACATCTGCCGTGTGGATTCCTCACCTTGTGAATATCCCCCTTGCGTCAGCAACGTTCGGAATTTTTCTTCGTAGCACGCCGGGGTGGACGACGTCATAGGAGCACGGCATCGCGCGCGACTCCGTCTGACGTCACCGACTCCTTATTAGACCCACGTCGGCGTGATGACGTCAGTTCCCTTTTTTCCGCGTCGTCGACGCTAACGATTTCTGGGATCTTCTGCGATACTTGGTATCTTCTTCTGTTTAGTGTTACTATTTCATCTGTTGAGTGTTCCTTCTTCGTCGAGAATGTCGTCGAGGAAGACAGGGTTTAAACAGTGTAGGTCATGCGCTCGCATGATGTCGATCACCGATCCGCATGGTGATTGTTTATGGTGTCTTGGATCAGACCATGACGTTAAGAACTGTCAATCCTGCTTCAAAATGAACCCTAAGGCTTTACGTGAACGTGAAGCTAAACTTCTTCTAGCGAAGGTAAAAGGAAGAGAAGCTGATAGATCTTCGAGGTCCACGTCCAGACACTCGAAGTCGAGACAGAAGTCGCGATCCAATTCGAGGTCGTGGTCGGCTTCGAGGTCCAGAGCGAGGTTGAGGTCCAGGGAAAGGTCAAGATCTGGATCCAAATCGGCTTCGGGTCATGCTTCTGGCTCTTCAAAGAAGAAGCCCAAGAGGAGAAAACATAGCTCGAGACATCACTCTGGTAAAGACTCTTCAGATTCAAAGAAAAAGTCTCGAAGACATCATAAGGACTTTGTATCTCCTTCTCCTTTGCAATCTCTTCGAGGTTCCCCGACGCCGGAACAAGAACCTGATCCGGAATCGCACCATTCTTCAGATCATGAGGTAGAAGAAGAAGTTCCTCCGACTCCTGTAGAAGTCCCTGTAAACCAGGATGAGCCGATGTCGGAGCAACCTCCTTCGGAACAACCAACTGGTTCATATCCTCCCTTTCCTGGTCCAGGACAAGACCCCTCGCATTTTCTTAATGCGATGTTTGGAGTCTATACTAGAGCAATGTACCCCACTGGTGCACCGGTTAGTCCCGTGGGTCCATTGTCTTTCAACTTGGGCATTCCTCAATCTTACGCCCCGGCTGCCTTTATGCCGTTTATGCCGACGCCTTTTACACCTTGGCTCGGTACGGCTCCGCCGAGATCGTCGACTCCGCATACGGCTTCGCCGACTCCGGATCGACCTCGTGAGTCTAATCGAGGTACCACGCCGATTCGTGAATCTCGTCCTCCTACTGCCCCGGCTCCTCGCTCGACGCCGGATCCGACTCCGTCGGAGTCGTTACCGGATCCATCGACTTCGATTCGTATAGAATGGCCGAGGCGCAGAGCTCAAAGCCTCTTGGAAGAAAAGGGGGCTTGGAACTAAGAGCCTGAAGCTCACTTACTCTCCTTGCTGAGGTAATTGCAACCAAGAAGAATGCGGATGTGGCTTTGGAGAGATTCAAAGATAGCCGTGCTACAGCAAGATCTTTGGGTCTTCAAGCTAGAGGTTCTGCCACTAGGAAGTTTAGAGGATTTGGTAGATCCACTTTTTGTTCCTTTAAGCAAGGCCAGCAACAACAACAACAACAGCAGAACCCTTTGTATAAATCTTACAGAGGCAAACAAAGGGGACGTGCTCGTGGACGCCAAGCCTCCTCCCCCTGAACTTCCTCCTCTAATTCCCACCCTCCACCTACAACAGCAGAGCAGCCCTAGATCCACCATTCTGGATCATGCGGGTCCAGTAGGGGGTCGGCTTACTCATTTTCTACGGGATTGGGAATCGGTTACATCAGATCTTTGGGTTCTCAATCTCGTAGAAAATGGGTATGCACTTCCTTTCCAGGAGTTCCCGTCCAATTACCCTCCTTGCCAAGGTTATTGTTCGGAGGACCTCTTGCTTCTCCTGCAGGAAGAAGTCCTGGCACTGTTCAGAAAGGGTGCGATAGAGGTGGTTCCGGAGCAGGAGAGGGGTCAGGGGTGCTACTCCCGGTATTTCCTGATACCCAAGAAGGATGGCAGGCTTCGGCCAATCCTGGACCTCAGGATTTTGAACCTCTATCTCAAACAGGAGAATTTCAAAATGCTCACACTTGCACAGGTTCTTCAAGCGCTGATGGAAGAAGACTGGATGGTGTCGATCGACTTGCAGGATGCGTATTTTCATATCCCCATTCTGAAGTCGCACAGAAAGTATCTCCGTTTTACGGTGGGATCGCAACACTACCAGTTTGCGGTCCTTCATTTTGGGCTTACTACTGCGCCTCGAGTTTTCACCAAGGTGATGGCAGTGGTGGCTGCGCATCTCAGAAGATCGGGGATTCCTGTGTTCCCCTATCTAGACGACTGGCTGATCAAAGCGGAGTCGCCGGAGAATGTGCTTCATCATCTGCAAGAGACAACTCAGTTGTTGCACAGGTTGGGTTTTTCGATAAATGTACCCAAGTCTCACCTGGTGCCCTCCCAGCGCAACCTGTTCATAGGTGCGGTACTGGACACTACTGTATGTCATGCATTCCCTCCACCTCAAAGGATTTGCGACATACAGGAAATGATTCCTTTATTTTACAATGGAGCGGTCGTTCCAGTCCTGAAGGTTCTTCGCCTGCTCGGTCTGATGGCTTCTTGTATTCAGTTGGTCAACCATGCACGCTGGCACATGAGGGCACTCCAGTGGTGCCTCCGCAGGCAGTGGTATTAGCATAACGGAGATCTCAGGGAGTCAGTGAGGATCTCCAGAGAAGCTGCAGCGGATCTGTCTTGGTGGAATGTGGAAGGCAATCTGTCGCAAGGAAAGCCTTTTCAACTTCCTCCATCGGTGGCCACGGTAATAACGGATGCATCCACTCTCGGGTGGGGTGCTCATCTGGGGGACCTGGAGGTCAAGGGTCTTTGGTCTCCAGAGGAAAGGTTGCTTCACATCAACCTTTTGGAATTGCGGGCGATACGTCTGGCGCTCAAGGCCTTCCTCCCTTCCCTTCGCGGTCAGTCGGTTCAGGTCCTGACGGACAACACGACCACGATGTGGTACATCAACAAGCAGGGAGGGGTAGGGTCACAGTGTCTCTGCAGAGAGGCTCTGCGTCTCTGGTCCTGGGTTCAGGATCATCAGATTTGTCTGATGGCAAATCATCTGGCGGGAGTTCTGAATATTCGTGCAGATGTTCTCAGTCGGCAGTTCTCTGCCGACCACGAGTGGAGGCTTCACCCGCAGGTGGTTCATGACATCTTTCAGATGTTGGGGTCTCCTCAGGTGGACCTGTTTGCCACTCGCGAGAATGCTCACTGCCTGTCATTCTGCAGTCTCCAATATCCGATGCAAGGAGCTTTGGGGGACGCGTTTCAGTTGAGTTGGGGAAATCAACTCCTTTAAGCATTTCCCCCCATACCCTTGATTCCTCGGGTTCTGAGGAAGATTCGCCAGGACCGGGCCCAAGTCATATTGGTCGCCCCGGATTGGCCAAGAAGGGTGTAGTACACAGACCTTCTCCACCTCTCCTCTCGCCCGCCACTCCGTCTCCCTCTCAGGGCAGACCTCCTCTCTCAGATGGAGGGGCAAGTTCTATACCCCCACGTCCAGACATTACACCTTCATGCCTGGAGATTGAACGGGGCAACTTGAATTCCTTTTCTGTCCCTCACGATGTGGTGGATGTCATTCTTTCTGCCAGGCGTGACTCCACTAAGTCCATTTATTCGTATAGGTGGTCTAAATTTGTCTCTTGGTGTAGGGAGAGGGATGTTGACCCTTTGAAGGCTCATTTGTCTGACATTTTGCAGTTTGCTCTTTCTCTGGCGCGGCAAGGATTTGCTGTTGCCACGGTCAAGGGGTATCTTTCAGCCTTATCGGCATTTCTCTGTTTGCCGGATCAGCCTTCTCTTTTTAGGTCTCCTGTGGTTTTAAGATTTTTGAAGAGTCTCACTAATAGATTCCCTCCTACTCCTTTTGTTGTTCCTCATTGGGATTTGAATCTTGTGTTGACCTATTTGATGGGTTCTCCCTTTGAACCCTTGCACAAGTGTCCCATGAGGCTTCTTTCTTTTAAAACGGTCTTCTTGGTTGCAATTACCTCGGCAAGGAGAGTGAGTGAGCGTCAGGCTCTTAGTTCCAAGCCCCCATTCTTGACCATTCATGCTGAAAGAATGGTTCTCAGGACCAGGGCTGCTTTTCTGCCTAAGGTGGTAACTCCCTTCCATCTAGGACAATCCATTACCCTTCCTACTTTTTATCCTCCCCCTCACCCTTCCAAGGAGGAGGAGAGACTTCATCGCTTGGACCCAAAGAGGGCAGTCAGTTTCTATCTCGATAGGACTAAAGACTATCGTTTTGATGCTCAACTCTTCGTGGGTTTTGCTGGCTGTAAGAAGGGCAGAGCGGTGCACAAGTGCACACTTTCCAGGTGGATAATCCTGTGCATCAAGATTTGCTACTCCCTGGCGGGTAAGGACCCTCCTGAGGGTATTAGAGCACATTCAACTAGAGTAAAGTCTGCAACATCTGCTTTGTCTAGAGATGTTCCTGTTGAGGACATTTGCAGGGCCGCGACTTGGGCCTCCCTCCACACTTTCGCGAAGCACTACTGCTTGGATACCGAGGTGAGGAGGGACGGCCACTTCGCGCGCGCTATCCTCCAAGATTTCCTGTTATAGCATAGTGGACACCCTCCTCCGGGAGTGGGGACTGCTGTGGGACTCTATTCACAAGGTGAGGAATCCACACGGCAGATGTATCTATCAGAAGAACAAGTTACTTACCTTCGGTAACGCTTTTTCAGGTAGATACAATATCTGCCTGTGGATTCCTCACATGCCCACCCGCCTCCCCGTTGTCCACTCTGCTATACCTGATTTTATATATTTATATTTTCTGGTTTTTGATGCTTTTGCTACGCACTTTGTGTGCAGTTTTGATTTGTATGTACTGTGTACACTGTATATATGTATGTTTACTGTCGTTGGTCTGTCCGGGTGCCTCGAAGGCACGGAAAAAAGGGCGGAACTGACGTCATCACCCCGACGTGGGTCTAATAAGGAGTCGGTGACGTCAGACGGAGTCGCGCGCGATGCCGTGCTCCTATGACGTCATCCACGCCGGCGTGCTACGAAGAAAAATTCCGAACGTTGCTGACGCAAGGGGGATATTGTATAACACAGAAAACACAGGGGGTCTATCAGCTTAATTATGTAGCTGGACTGTCAGTCCGAGTCGCCAGGATCTCGGGGTGTATAAATCACATGAAGACAGCGTAATTCAAAATATGGTGAACACCGTGTGTGTAGGAGCAGCCAACACAGCGCAGATCAATCATACATGGCTGACAAATCCAGACCAATTATTAAAGGGTTTCCATCAAATAGACTCAGTGATCAGTCCTATCATTTGGCCAAACCCAAGTGCATGCCAGTCTGGTCCCCTGATCATTGGGACAACAAACACCGCACTATCTATTGTTGGTTATGGATTCGGTCCAGCAACATGCATAAACCATCAGTGATGGCTGATCCTTGATGGTCAAGTGAAAAACAGTGCAACAAAGAAAATGTGACTTAAAATAGGATGGAGTGTCCTCCTACTAATAACTTTATTCGGCGGACGAACCACACCTCCTAGTTAAAACCGAGAACAGTGCAAGAGAGACAGTCAAACAAATATCTGTCTAATACCCAGCCAACATGTTTCTGCCTATCGGGTATAACATCCCATGGCATTCGTCAGGGCCTCTGTTCCTTCAATAGTTGCACAAGTAGTAGTGAAACAAAAGAAACACCACCACCACCAAAGTGAGAAAAATACAAATCAGAAAGGTTGAATACGGTACGACCTGTAACAACCGCAAACATTAGCCCTCCATGTCAATAAGGAAGTACGAATTCCTCCATGGTAGGGAAAAAGGATATATTCACAAGGTGAGGAATTCACAGGCAGATATTGTATCTACCAGAAAAAGCGTTACCGAAGGTAAGTAACTTGTTCTTTACTAACCCCTCTATTTCCCCAGAGAAAAAAGCCTCTAATGTAGCTAATGTAGATTTCTCTCACTTGTCTGTCTACATCCCCTCACCTTAGCGTAGTTCACATCCTTTTGGTCACCCTGGGCTGGGTTAAATTGTTATAGACGTTCTAAATAGACTACAGAATACAATATTGTTGAGAAGTTTCCCAAGAACTATTTTGCAAGTAGGAATGTGTCCTACAGGCAGTATTTTGGAGGAAATTTACAGTGCAAAACAACTAGTGCTTTTAAAAATAATGATGTAAAAATCTAGGCTCATTTGTTTTTGTTCTTGCAGTCAAATAGAGTGGGGCATTGGAGTGATGACTGTGATTTGAAGAACATTGAGACCGGTGATCAAGTGTTTTCAGAAGGACTTTACTCTGGTGATAGTAAGAACGCGTGTGCTACACCCATTGACCTATTTTCTAGAAGCTATAAGGTAAGTTCCCTTAAGCCTATCACAATATTATCAATAGTACTATTTATTTAAAGTTAAATAATATTTTTTATTCGGCATATAGCCATAAAAAGAAAGATATCACACTAAAGCATACATTTAAAATACGAATTGTACAAACAGTGCTCCCGTAGAAGCTGTATAAAACACATTAAAATCCCGATACAATATGCAAAGGAATACACATATGGGCTCCCAACGATCAGAAATTTTCTCAGGTCATCGGTAAAATCATATTCCTACCCCAAGTCTAATTCGGATTATATTACCAATTCATTCAGTGATTCCTGTATTGCAATTAAAAATCTTCCTATTGCACATGTCACATTTAAAAATCTCATATTTGTCAATAAGCTAAGTGCTTGATCCCAACTATCAGTCTTTTGGCAATAAAAACATATTTTAAAAGTTATTTCCGTTCTTTCAGGAACCACAGACAATCCAGCAAAATATGTGGGCCACTACATTTTACTTGTAATACATATATGCACAGACCCTGTTCATTGCCGATTTTATCTTCCTATCATCATTACAAGGATTCAGGCCAGTTCTAAACTTCAATGCTGCATTTCTAAGCTTCGAATTTAGCATGGCCTGAATATAGGGGAAAATCGGATAGTTAGTCCACCCGTTTACCAAGAATTGGATGGATGATTTGCTCCCTAAGTAACGTAAATCTTCCTCATGGGCCTTAATGTTGATAATATAATATAATTGTTTCCCACCAACTGCTTTGGACCCAATCATTCGCCCACTATCCAACAGCATACTTTTGTTTACTAGGAAAGAAGTTGATTATGCCCTCAATTTAATCCCCAAAGGTAGAGCCCCAGGCCTAGACAAAATTCCAGCTGATCTCTTCTTACACAAAAGAGAAGTCTGGGTCCCGTACATTGAACTGTTGGCAAATGCCATCGCAAGAGGCACTGCCTTGCCGGATACATGGCGGGGAGCAGAAATCATACCTATCTACAAAAAGGGGGACCGTACAGATCCAGCCAATTATAGGCCGATAAGCCTAATAGCTTGTATCCAAAAAGTTGTGGCCAGAATGTTACTTCTCAGGATCCAGAACTGGATGGAGGAATCGGGGGTCATGTCTAAGTTACAGGCCGGCTTCCGAACCTCCACCAGCACAGTGGATCAAGTTTTTAGGTTTTCCACAATTTACTGGAAATGGGTGATTTTGGGGGGCGGCACACTCTATGCAGCCTTTGTTGATCTGAAGGCTGCATTTGACCTCGTCCCACGAGATAGGCTGGGGCGTGCGCTTTATGATCAAGGCATGCCACCTGAACTGCTCACAGTCTTGATCAAATTGCACGATGATAACTATGCGCAGGTGAGATGGGGTACCCAGAGCCAGGTGACCGACAGATTCCCAACGGCAAGAGGTGTCCGACAAGGATGTGTTTTGGCACCCACATTATTCACTCTATATATAAACCGGGTCATAGATTATTACAGGGACTCCCATACAGATGCTCCTAAACAGAATGGTATTACGGTTCCCTTGTTAATGTTTGCCTATGATACTCTTCTAGTATCCAAGACCCAGGAAGGGCTTCAGAAATCAATCGGGTGTTTCGAAAAATTCTGTACTGACCATGGGTTATCTGTAAATGTATCTAAGACCAAATTCATGGTCATGCATAAGAATAAGAACATTAGGGGCAGAGTTTTCAAGAATGGGGAACTCTTAGAACAGACGAACAGTTTCAGCTATCTGGGCATAATATTAGGTTCTAGGCTTCAGTGGAAGCCACACATGTCATATCTAACCTCTAAGCATGCTCAGTTGACTGGTGTTCTAACAAGAGAGTTCAAGTCCTCAGTCACCAAACCACTGGCCCCAGTACTTAAAATCTACGATACAAAAGTTAGATCATCCATGCTATATGGAGCAGAACTCTGGGGGGTTTCTGATATTACGGACTTGCAAATGGCACACAACAAATTTCTTCGCTGTATAACAGGGCTCCCACATTCTACACCTCTTGTACCATTACGCTTGGATTTGGGGAGTAATAGCATACAGGACATTTGCAGGTTCAGACCAATTGCATATTGGAGGAGATTGTGGGTGACGCCTGAACTTTCTCACTATGCGTCAGCTTTGCTGGAAACGCGAAACATGGACACAGGGGGTAAACTCTTATGGTTTAGGAAGGTCAAATCTCTATTCAAGGCCATAGGTATGAGGGAGCTATGGGATAATCCCCAGGAGAGTATATTCCCCTCTAAAACTAAGCTAAGAGAAGCGTATTGGGCGATGGTATCACAAGAGGTGTTTCAGTCACATACTGATCCTACGCTCACCAGGGCATTTTTGGAGCTGAAACATTTTCCTTCGTACGAGAGATATTGGGATCTAATTACATCGCCATTTGACAGGAAACTGTTTCATCAGTTCAGGGTTGGGACTCTCCCTCTCAACCCAGTTACCTGCAAATGGTCAACAAGCACAAATGATCACTCGTGCCCTTTCTGTATATCACATACGGAAAGCATAGCTCATGTCCTGTTTGAATGCCCAGAGTACAAAGCTCCTCGTCATAAATGGATTAGGTCGATCTGTATCCAAAAGGGGATTCAGACTGGGACAGCAGCACTGAGGATATTTCAGACAGATTGTTCTGACGCTTTTGTGATCGCGATAGCAAAATTTCTAAAGTGGATGTGGTCAATCCGTAATAGTAAATTGAAAGCATTGTAGCTCTTATAAATCTATCATGGTATAAATGTGGAATAGTTTTTTAACTAATTTTTAATGTTTTTATCTAAACACATTATTTATGTTTTTACTGGTCGAGATGAAATACCCTGTTTGTGGAAATTATAATCTGTAGATCCTATAGATGTACTTCCATGTAAATATTAATGTAATGAAATGTATTTTTTAAATTTTGTGTCTTTTGTGACTTAAAAGTCAAAATAAAGACTAATTTGAATTGAATTGAATTGAATTGATAATATCATGTAGTTCCAGCTTAGGGGTCTGCTGCCCTGCTTTCCATTGATCTGGTTGTAAGGTAAGTTTAACACATAGCTTATCTAAATTATGTCTAACTTGGGATGCCCAGTTAAGTTCACTTTCCTCTATTTCCTTTTTACAAAGATTTGATATTTTGGTGGGCCCTTCTCTATTCAATCTCTGCCAGAAATTCAATGATACTTCCATTCCCCAAAAGTTCCAGGCTGCGAGATGACATTCCATTCTAACAGCCTGTATCATGGTTGACGGAGGAAGAGGAAGGAGCTGTTTCATGCATTTCCCCTCCTCCAAATTCCAATCCAATTTGCCACCTTAGGATAGAACCTCTACACTATATTGGAATTGTGGGCAAACCATTGCATTAACAGCTGATCAAATTTGCCGCAGGGAGGGGTCACCATACTTCTGCTTGTTTAATGACTGGATGTAGTCCCTCCAATTTAACTTGCTATCGAACAACATATCCAAATATTTATATTTGTGCCCTTCTTCGACTTTAACCTCACCCAGCTTCCAGTAAAATGAGCTCTTTCTTTTACCGAGCACCATTATTTTAGTTTTTTCTAAATTGACCGTGAGTTTTTTTTTTAAACAATAATCGCTAAAAATGTCCCGTTTTTTTGCAAACCCAGCTCTCTCATGTCTGTTATCACCAGATTATCAGCATATAGCAGACACTATGTATGGATCACCCCCATTTTAGGGCCTAATCCTCCAGCATTACTCAGTATTTTTGGTAAGTCAGAAAGGGACAAAGAAAATAACAGAGGAGCCAAAGCGCAGCCCTGACGCAATCCTTTCTTTATCTGAATTTTTTTAGCTAAAGTTCCAAAGGTATCCAAGATTACTCTGGCCCAGTTCAGAGAATGCATTTCCTGAATAAATGAAAGTACTGTCATGTTGATTGCGAGCTTTGCCAGCATAATCCACAGTAGATTACGGTCTACTGAGTCGAACGTGGCTCGGAAATCAACAAAACAGCAGAACAGATATCCTCGCACTTCCATTGCCTTTTTTTGCCATTGTCCATAAACTAAGGCAATGGTCTATAGTTGAGTGGCCATCTTTGAACCCGTCTTGCTCTATTGGTATCAGATTGTGCGGTTCCACCCAGGTTTTCAATACGCCTAACAATATCTTAGAGAATACTTTCTCCCCTACATCCAGCAGGCTTATAAGGCAATAGTTCAGGGGCAATGTGGCGTCCTCCTTTTTATATATTGGTCTTACAATGGCCCCCTTCCAACTTTCTGAGAAAATCCCAGAGGTTAAAATATTTTGGAAGGTCACATTTAGAAAGCTTGCCCACCAGTCAGTATTATTTTTTAATATAATTGCTGGTAGGTAATCAGGCCGTACGGCTTTAGTTAGGTTTAAAGATCGGATGGTTTCTTTTATATTTTGAAAAGAGAAGTACAGCAATAATTGCTCTACCTCCTTGGACATTATTACCTGGGTCTTCTTCATCCTTTTCCCATTTTATAAGTTACTCAGGTAATTAACCCAATCGTCTTCTCCCACTAAGCACTGCATTTCCCCTTGTACATTTCCCTCTTTTATCAATCTCCAAAATATTCTTTTATTATTTGTGTTTATCACTTCTAACATTGTTTGCACATTTTTGGACATATATTCTATTTTCCTTTCTCTCAGCTTATTTTTATACCCAAGTTTTGCTGCTCGAAGGCTCTCCATTGTAACCTTATCCTGTCTTTTTCTTAACTATCTTTCCCATTTTTGTACCATCAACTTTAAAATCCTACACTCATCATTAATCCAACCATTAGTTCTCTCTTTCTTCTTGGGACCGGGCCTTGATTTTACCTGTATCCTTAAACAGTTTACCACCTGCTCAATAACCTGGTTGTACCATGTTAGTATTTCATCTCTTTGCTCCAAATTACCAATAGATGTATAGTCAATTATCCTGTTATTGACCATTTGTAGACTGTCCTCTGTTATACGGGTGGTTATAAGTCTGGGGTGCTCTATCTTTCTCTTTACGACTCCTGTTCTATATTAATTAATATTTGTAGGGGCCAGTGGTCACAGCCTTCACTCTGCAATACCTCAAATCCTTCTACTTGCTTAAAGTACCAAGCATTTATAAAAGCATAATCAATTGGGAAATTCTGATTCCCTATTCGAAAGGTCTTTCTTGCCGGGCGGTTGGTGTTAGACCTTCTATTGGCACATAATAACCCTATAGAACCGAGGAACTTTGCTAGATATTTGTCTTGTGCAGAACTACCTACTCCAGCGAAATTTGCTGGGGGTACCTGTGCCAAAGTTAGTAGATCTTTAAACAATTTATCGCTAAGGAAAGGGTCCAATATATGATTGGAATCTCCTAGGATCATTATCACTTGTGATGCATTTGTTCTACAGATGCCCTGCAGACCTTCCTCCAGCAATCTAGTTGCTCTTCATAGTCTGTTACAGCATCAGGCCGAATATATATATATAGATCACTATTGTGTCTCTACGATGTCATGTGCCACTATAGAGCTCTACATAGGTAAAGGCTAGCAACCACCTACATTTCACTTTTAGGTTGGTTGCTTTTTTGGCTCTTTTTGATGATACCAACGTATTAATTCCCCCTGACGGTCGCCCTGGATTTAATCTTACTGCCACTTTACTAAGCCTAAAAAACCCATCTATTGGTTCGGGTAACCTCGCACAACCACAACTCCTGAAAACACAACATTTCCTAACTACCCAGCATTTCTCTAAGGGTGTCTTGGGATAGCTGTCTCTTGTATCCCCCTATATTCCACAACAATATCCGTAGGCTGTGCGAGGACCCCGATTCCTAATCCAGCTCACTCAACCCTTCAATCATATTTCATCCCAACTTATTGAGGATTCAAATAGTGGTTCAAACTGATTGCTCAACACTGAGCACTTTACAACATTTGCTATAGTTACTTGTATTCCTCCTTGATTTTTATCAGTACAGATTCTTCTATGCTGGGTGCCTGGTAAATCATACTGTATTTGCTCTGGGCATAGTCCTGCATGGTAGGTGAGGGTTCCGGAGTTCCCTGGGTTATTCCCTCCCATATCTCATTTGCTATCGTGCACGAGTCGTATCCCCTCCTTTCCCATTTCTCCTTCTGCCCTTACCACCATCTGCTTTACAAATTCGGAATAGAAGAGGACCTTTGCTACCTCATTTCCTTCCAAATTGGTTACAAAACCTATTTGCCGTATATCATCTGAAGTAACCTCACCCAAAGTTGGACATTTAACCAGTATTTGTAGTAGGTTTAAGCGATTTAGCGGTTTTACTCTCTTTTTCCTCTTACGCCCTAACCTCCGCCCCTGTGGTTCAATAAAAACCCATAGCCCAGCTCTGATATTATATTTCCTATTACACCTCTCGCCTGAAGGTACTATTTCCGACTTTAGGCAGACTTTTTCTCCCTGGTTGCTCTAAAGGGGGCTTTCCCCTTATAATCATGCCGTACAGTCCACCACCCGCCCGCTACCTACGCTTTTCTTTATCCTCTGTACTACAAGTCTTTGGGATTGACTACTTCTACTCAAGGTGTCCATCCTCTCCTGGGTCTTTTGTATTTAAGTTCTCTCTTAGTCCTTTTTTACTTCTGGTTCCATCTAACGATCGCCTCTCTTGGTCTAGTATCATCCCTCCCTGCCCATTTCTCCAATTTGGATGTAAGCCCCTTATCTTTCTCAATATTTTCTGTGGGTTCCTTCTAATCTTTTACTCGGATCTACACCTCTTCAATCTCCAGTTGGGCTTCCTCTTTATTACCAACATGGGGCACTTTGAGATGTATACCATCGGAGGGTTTTCGGTCTGTATAGATTCGCCCTCAATGGTACATGATGAAACATATGCCTCCTGGTCTCTCTTCTCTATTACTGGATGTACAATAGTAGGCATACAGTTATTAATTTGTTTTAACTCCTCTGCAATCTGCTGTAGTTGAGTTTTATGGTTTTCTCTTGCCCATTATTCTCAACTAGAGCTTCAAGTATTGCCTGTAGGGTCTTTACCAGGAAAAATATCACCTCTAGGAATGACGAAGCTGTGGTATCTGTCATATTAAGAGTCAGGGATGACTGTGAGGTATCGTGGGAAATAGGGCCTTGCTAGGGCATATCGGATTCCTCCCTACCCTGCCTAATAGCTGCTTATTGCAACATTAACTTATCTACCTTGGGGCTATCGAATCCACTATGGGAAAGGCGGGGCGATGACGATAACTTGGGTTCCGGTAATGACAACCCCATTTCAACGACCTCCCCGTTCTCCCAGCGCATGGTCCGAATCTGGTAGAAGGAAGTCATTTGTTACACTCGTTGTGTTCCTTAGGCTCTCTTTACGGTCTTTTTCTTGGATTTCTTGCGACGTAGAGGAATGATCACAAACATCAAGTTTCTTTTAAAAAAATATTTTCCCACAAATATTTGTAGAGATTGCCCAAAGAAGTCTCACTTACTTCTTTTGTGGGGAGTAACAATAAACCTTGCCTGCTTGATATCGACCTTTGGTTTGGGGTATTCGATGATAGTATTCTCTATGGACATTTGCTGCTGGATCTTTGTGCACTTTTGTAGTGCGACAACTTTTGGACCCTTTTTAACCCCGTAATTTCCCTTTTAGTGGCATTTCCCTTGTACCCTGTGGATCAATGT
This sequence comes from Lissotriton helveticus, assembly GCF_964261635.1. Classification (NCBI taxonomy): domain Eukaryota; kingdom Metazoa; phylum Chordata; class Amphibia; order Caudata; family Salamandridae; genus Lissotriton; species Lissotriton helveticus. The sequence continues at coordinate 110,265,802 of NC_136070.1, read as the reverse complement.
AACACGTGACACACCCGGGTCCTTTTGTCTTTTGGCCCAGATGCGGTCAACAGCCGATGTCTTTCTATCCTTCTCGGCAGTTTCGCCCTTTGCCGCTCTTCCTCCTTTATGCCGTGCTGGTATCTCCGAGGGCCTAGATGTTTGATGGTCCACGAATCTAATGTTTGATGGTCTGGGAATTTATGTACTGTCTTTAGCCCCCCCCCCCCCAGCACGTGCAAGGTACCCTTTCTTTGCGTGCCTTTTTCTTCCTATTCTCCTTAGGAAGACTAATCAAGTATGGAAATATGCTTACCGAGTCTGGGCTAGGCACCCCAGGTCACCCCACAAACGGCACCCAGACCTAGCTGGGCCGTCTCCGTGGGGGACCTAGGTAACGCAGCGGAGCACTATGCCCACCTTACTCAGGCTCTCGCCTCCCTGACAGGCCGGACCGAAAGTCCAAGAGCAAGCACCTACAGTGGTGGCCCAGGTAGAGCGATACTTCGGAACCAGTTGGGCAGTTGAGCCCCCATGCTCAGACAAATGGGCTCCTCATTCTTTGCCTGTATGGGTAGAGTCAAGCAAAGGCCAAATACAAATGGAGTCCCCCTCCTCCCCTCCACACTCCATACACAAGCGAGTCTCCTCTCCTCATTGTGCAGGTGCAAATACGTGCACCAAAACCCACGATAAAGTTCAACAAAGATGCAAGAGGGGACAAGTGCTAGGTCTATGGGCTGAAGCAAGGACAAAGTGTGTGAGCAAAGATGTTTTCTGATAGAGCACACAGTCTGATAGCCTGCCCTTTGCTCCCCACCTCTGTGTGTTGAGAAAAAAGGAAGTCTCCTCCTGTGTCCTCCTCTGTTGCCCACTCTTAAAGCCTCACCTGCAGCAGCCTGATGCAGTGCGGCGAGGAATGGTGGGCGTAGTATGTGGCTGACCAGGGCTCTACTCGATGCCGGCCGTGCTGCACTCCTTTGATCCTCACCTGGCTGTATTTTCTGCCCAGATTACGGCTCTGCTCACCGAACACCACTCGCGGCGTACAGCTCGCGGCTCCCGCTGTCGATATCCTGACTCCGCCTACTTCCGGTCCGCGTTCAGTGTTCTCCCATTCCTCAGCTTTGGCTCCTGCTGTGTTTAATTGCATTATCAGAGTGTGAGGAAGTCATTCGTTTTGCCCTGTTCACCCCCATTTTGTGACTGATACTGGTGGTAACTGATTCTTATTGTGCCCTGGGCTCTGCTAACTAGGCCCAAGGACAGTGCTCTGATAAAAAAGGTATATGGTAATTATGTATAATTGTAAGTCCCTAGTATATAATAAAGCAAGGGTGATTCAAACTACCCATAAGTCTCTAGTTTATAATAGGCCCAGTAGATTTCCTCCACTGGAGCGTGCCCTACTGTGTTGCCTGATGTAATTTTTAAAGGCAGCCCTGCTTTGCAGACTGTCTTTAAACATGAATTACATGCAAATTTGACATTGGTAATATACCTTATTTTTATACATTGGTCAGCCCTAAGGTCCCCACAGGTGCCCCACGAGAGATGCCATATAACAAAAAGAAGGACATTATAAAAGATGTTGTATATGCCCTGGTGAGGAAAAAACTGCGCTAGTTCCACCCCCCCCATTGCGGATTATTAGCGCCATAGGCTACATTAGAACAATTTATAGAACATAAATAATGATAGGAAGGGGCAAAAAATGTCATTCAATGACGTGACAGCTGGGCATTGATAAATGATAAACTTTACACTGTTTAATTTATCACTAGTACAGAAAGGAAGTTATAGCACTTTCTTTTCTGTGAGCGAAAAAATCCGGCCTTCAAGCAGGCTTTCCTGATTGGTCAGGCTGCTTTGATGAGGTGATAAGTGGCCTGCATAGAAAAGAGGTTATCTAATGAGGTCAGGTCGGGTAAATGAAACTAGGCTTCAAAGAGAGCTGAACAGTAAGGAATGCCAGCCAGGCCTACCACCTCTTCCTGTAACCCAAGCCAGAAGGCAGGTCCGAGAATGGAATTTGCAGGCAGTGGAAGGGGAGTGTTAATGGAAATGATCTACACTAGTAGGTTGGTTTAGCCAGCTCTTACTCCAAAGAATAGAAAATCCCATCTTGAATTTTAAAGTGCAGTGCTTTGGAGGACAATAATATGCTACACTTTGGTCAGTCTCAATATTTGACTTTGTCCCAGTCAAGCAGATGTCCCAAGTTGGCGCTATATGTTTTTAAGCACTATAAAAGAATTAATATCAATCTGTATATCTCCGGCTTGCTATGTTGGATTTTTGTCGCTTTTGTGTCATTTTAAAGATACAAATATTTCCTATTTTTATAAGCTGGTGTGGGATTTCCAGTGTTGTATCTTACTTATTTAATGCATTGGTGTTTTTAAATGCTTTACATATCTGTCTCACAGCCAGTTACCAAGGGTTGAGTCAGGGGCTAATGTATTGAGACCTTGTATGGACCTTATTTTTTTTTTTTTAAATCTTTTTATTGACAGGGTAATCGAAAACAATCATGACAGGTTTAGCATGTTTGTAAGTTTCGCTTTGTTTATGTTCATATAATCGTCATTTCCTTCAGAATGTAACCATTTTCATTTTATAAAGTCCAAGAACATTCCCAATGCAACACCCCCCTCCCTTGCCCTCCCTCCTTTGGCACGTACACAATTCACATTCTAAGCACTCATGGTTCTTAGCCCCTTCTATAGACGCACATTTCTCGTTGTGGGCCCGCTGCAACCTTGCATGGACTTTACATAATTCTTTCCGTATATTGTATTTGTCCCGTGCACCCAGAGGTATTCATAATGCTCGCATCTTGGTTGGACCCAGCCAAGGAAAGGGCACATTATTCCATGTGAGTATCATCACTCCTATTATCCTATATCTACAGAATGGTCAGACTCTACGTCCTCACCTGCTTCAAATGACCCCAATAACATGTTCCAATCCAGTGATATGGGGGTTTTTCTGAGCCCCCCACGTTCTTCACGCTGTAATGCCGTACTCTCAGCCTTCCCCCAGCGTACCACCTCCGCCCTCCATGTCTCAGGATCTGGTTGCCTAGGCGATTTCCACTTCATGGTTATGGTGCGTTTTGCGAGAATCAGGGCTAGATCAGTGAAACGTGTGCCTACGCTCTTCTTTCGTTCTACAGGGCCTAACCCCAATATGGTATATTCCAGTGTGGTGTATGGTTTAGCGGGGACCAGTCTGGCCAGGTCATCTTGTAGGGACCGATTCACAGAACTAACTTAAGACAAAATCCTAAACTTACTACTTTTGGTATTCACAGAAGTTAGGATTTTGTCTTAAGTTTGTCTTAAGACAAACTTAAGACAGACTTAAGTCAGACTTAAGACAAAATCCTAACTTAAGCCTGTCTTAAGTCTGTCTTAAGACAAACTTAAGACAAAATCCTAACTTCGGTGAATATGAAAAGTAGTAAGTTTAGGATTTTGTCTTAAGTTAGTTCTGTGAATCGGACCGGTACTGTTGTCCAGAAGTACCCCAGTTTTGGGCATGTCCAAACCATATGTACTAGTCGTGCGTCCTCCGCGCCGCACCGTGGACATGCATCAGTCGTGTTGGGGAACATTGTGTGTATGCGGTGGGGTGTCAGGTATGCCCTATGTAGAATCATGGGCTGTATGAATTTGAATTTCGGGGTTCTCGACACCTTCTTAGGGTATTTAAGAATTCAATCCCACTCCTTGTCCCTGACTGGTCTCCCTATATCATGTTCCCATTTGTCTCGTAAAGGTTGCAATGAGATAGCCCTGCCCTCTCTTATACCGTGTGTTATCCATCTAGTCAGGTGGCTTCCTGATCCCATCAGGTACTGCATTGTGAGCAGTGGGTTCGTGGGTGGCTCTGCCCCGTCCGGTGCCCATACCTGTGTCACATAGCGCCTCACCCCAGCGTGCAGTAGGAATAATCCTCCCGACGTGCGGTGAGCATTCCGGAAGTCCTCGAATGCCATAATCCTGCCATCTGCAAATAGGTCCCCAATCTGCATTATTCCCGCATTGTGCCACTCCGTAAGCAGTGGATTTGATAGTGTTCTCAATCCTACTGGGAGTCCTAGTAGCGGTATCGTGGGGACATAGGAGGACGTGTTGGACATATATCTCACCCCCCTCCTCCAGTAATCAATCGCTAGTCGAAGCAGGGGGGGCGTCGATCTCGGGACTTCTGCTTTTGGCAACAGCAGGGTGAGGACACTTCCCCTGTTCCACTCCGTCTCCGACATGCCAATTTCGTGCAAGTTGCGCCTCGCCAGCCAATAAGCCAACCATTGCAGTTGGCAGGCAAAGTTATATGCCTGGAGATCCGGAACTCCCATGCCACCTGCCTCCGTGGGGAGCTGCAGTTTAGCTAAGCTAATACGTCGCCTCCCTGACCTCCAAACCAGCTCTGTCAATAGTGTAGTGGCAAGCTTGTGAAGTAGTATAAGAGGCGGGGCAGAACCACCATCTTAAAAACGGTCACCCTGCCCGCCACTGAAAGTGGCAGTGTAGTTCAACCTTGTATGGACCTTATATTGCGTGGATGGCGATATTACTAGTGGTAGGTGTATACTTACCTCACCAATAACCCATCCATGAACAGAGCTAAAAACCTTTGGCCAGGCAAAATTTACACACATTGGCAGTATTTTTTTGCCATGGTCATTGGTGAATATAAAGCAATATGAAGCAAAACATGGTCTTAATAATATGTTATCTATATTACCAAATGGAATTATGGATATAATAATATACTGCGGGTTGTTGCATTATAATGATGTAACCCCAATTCAAAGACAGAACATTGTAAGAATTATGTAATCTTTTATAAATGTATCACTTTGCTTGATCATCTGTTTTGGAATTACATGCATCAAATACAGACCCCAGAAAGCAGCAGAGAAGTTGTAGACAAAGTTTAGAAAGGGAAACAAGGAAAGTAGGAGGAAGACTCAAAAATAGTTCTGGGGGTTTATGATGCCAAGTGCAGAATATGGCACAAGTGGTGGCAGGAGTATTAGAATCAATGTCTGAAAACATAACACATATTTGAAAATGACTTTACACGCTACTGCCAAACAAGGATGGATACTGCAATATAGCTGACACTACAAATTATATATTTGATAGAGACTTCTAGTCGCAAAATCCTTACCTTTTAAAATTGCACAGGCATCAGACTGGATCTGAAAATGTTTGCGCAGTCCCTCTGCATATTGGGAGGTGGCGTCGCTCAGCTCTTTGTGGCATTGTTAACATCGTCCGCACCGGAAATAACATGCGTGGTACCTTTTGAGGTTCCACCCCAGTGCACAGACCTCAGTTACTTTGTTCCGTGCCATCAGCATGGTTCCAGACGAGCTTCCTTCAGTCATTTTTTGATTGGATTTTTTAGATTTTTTGTCAATGACAAGAGTTCTTATTTTTCAGTATGTAATTCAAGAAACCTACTGGGTTCAAGCCTTGTGGAGCCCTTCATTGGCAGATGTCAAAGACGAACCACCACTTAGTGTGTTTGTGGTGCCGGATAGTGACCAGAACCACATGGCCTGATTCAGAGATGGAGTCCTATTTTCTAAAACGGCTCACTGAGGAACACGAATGGAGGGAATCAGAGGATCCCTATGGATATTTATACCTCCTAGGCTAACACTAGTGGTGTGGACACATCACCAGGCACTGGCTCCATCGCTCATTCAAAAGTGGCTTAAGAGGAAAGGACTTCTTTCACAGTGGTTATCCAGAGGGAGGCTGAGGTCCTGGATCTGACACTGCCCATGGTTGGGATCAAGACTAATGTCTTGATAGAGGTGCGTCGGCCAGGTTATACTCCTCAGAACCCTTCCTACACTTTAATGAAGACCGCATAGGGGTGCCTGTGCCAACCCCTGCACAGGCACCCCTATGTACAGGACCATTGCTCACTGCCATTGCTCGCTCCCTTACATCCAGCCTTCCTCTTCCACCACTCCACCCCAAGGAGCCTGGTGGTGGTGGTCCAAGCCTCAACCTACAGGATAAATCCCAGCACGTTCCCTATCAATTCACCAGATCGGGAATCCAAGAGGCTGGATATGTTTATTCGATACAAGTATTTTCTATTTCCAGTATGGCACTGCAGCCCTTGAACACCTCATGCTTATTGGCCCATTATTTCAACACAGTGTTTGATTTGGTTACGGAAGAGCTGTCCATGACCATACTCTCCCAAACTATTGCTGATGGGAGAGATGCAGCAAAGTTCATGATCAGATGCAGATTGGATACACCTGACTCGCTGTGCAGAGCCATTGCTTCATTGGTGACGCTTTAATGTCAGTCCTGGATGTGGACTATCGGCTTTTCGAGGGATCCAGGTATCCATTGTGGACATGCACTTTAAATGGGACTTGCCTTTTTGACAACAAGGCATAGTTGGCTCTAGAACAATTTAAAGACAGTATGGCAACTGCCGGGTAGTTGGGGCTCACCATTGCCCTGCAACAGCCACAATCCACCTAACATCCATTCCATGGCTACAGCTGGGGCTATCAGCCACATCCACCCCGCCCACAGGCATGGCTGTGGAAGTAGCCCCCTCAAACCCGATGCCAACCAGAGGCATAGGTTGACCCATTCCACCCACCCCCGGCCGGCAACTGTAAGTTAAATGCCTCTTTAGTTTGCCCTCTTCCAACTGATCACTGACATAATATCGATGTATACAATATCGGAACACCAAAATATTGCCTTCTTGTACTTAACTAATAAAACCACAAATATCGCGAACACTAATATTATTGTAAAAAATGTTGATTTTTACCGTTTATCGAAACACAGACATTGTAATAAAAAATATTGTCACCTTTAAATAAACATATATGTCAAAAATATTGATTCACACAATAACAACTACAATAATATTGCAAAAATAATTACATTATCATGAACATATATATATATATATATATATACATATATATATATATATATATATATATATATATATGTATATATATATATATATAAACATTTTTCATAAACAAATATTTAAAATAAACATAAAACATTGCATACCCGTATTTGAATTAAAAATAAATATATTACATCACCAACATATTTATAATTCATCCCAATAAAATATATAACTAAATACATACATATATATATATATATATATATATATATATATATATATACCAAAACTCAGTATAAACAAAGAAAATGTTTATTAACTATAAATATGTATACAACAATCTAAATATGATTACATATATATAAAATTATATTCAAAACTTTCAAACTATACATCAAACATTATAAATAAAACCTATATTAGCGTTTACCATAGAAGGACATCATTGACAAATAAAATCAAACAAACTAATTAAATCAAATAAATAACTCAAAATGGGGCATGGGGAACAAACTCTTCAGATGGATACATCTGCCTGTGGATTCCTCACCTTTTGAATTGCCCCTGCGCCAGCATTCCACAGAAACTTTTTTCGAGCTCTCCCTCGTCGACGAGGAAGTCATAATGGCATGGCTCCACTTGCGACTCCATATGATATCACCAGAGCCACAAGAGGACCTCGTCGGCGTGCTGACGTCAGTTCCCTTTTTTCCGCGCTGTCAACGAATAACAGTTTTCTGGGACTCTCCATTTTCTTCACAGTTACTTGTTATCTGCTATTTCCCTTGGTGTAGCAGTGCTACGGCAACATCAAAGAAGTCGGGTTTCAAGCTCTGCAGAGAGTTTGGGGGTCATATATCTATCAGTGACCCCCATGAAGACTGTTTGTGGTGTCTCTCTTCCGACCACGACGTCGGAGGATGTTCCATTTGTCGTAAGATGAATCCAAAGGCTTTGAAGGAGTGTGAGGTTAAGCTTTTTATGGCAAAGGCAGAAAGGAGAAAAGAGGTCAAAGTTAAAATCAAAATCGTCAACTTCACATAGTTCGAAGTCGAGGAAACATAAGAAGAAGAGAAGGCACGGTTCTAGATGTTGTTCATTCAATCAATCAATCAATAATTTGTAAAGCGTACTACATACCCGCGAGGTGGGGGGAGCGCTACTGATCGAACAGACAGGTCTTGAGTATTCTCCTGAAGGTCAGCAGGTCTTGGGTCTGTCGTTGGCTCAGTGGGAGGGTGTTCCATGTCTTGTCGGCGAGGTGGGAGAAGGATCTCCCACCGGTGGTTGTTCTTTGGATGCGCGGGATGGTGGCGAGTGAGAGGTCGGCAGAGCGTAGCTGGCGGTTGGGGATGAAGAAGGAGAGCCGTCTGTTGAGGTAGTCTGGGCCGGTCTTGTGGAGTGCCTTGTGTGCGTGGGTGAGGAGCTTGAAGGATATGCTCTTGTTGACGGGGAGCCAGTGCAGGTTTCTCAGGTGGGAGGTGATGTGGCCGTGGCGTGGTACAACTAGGATCAGTCATGCCGAGGAGTTTTGGATACGTTGTAGTCGTTTGATGAGCTTGGTCAGGGCTCCCACGTAAAGGGTGTTTCCGTAGTCAAGTCTGCTGCTGACGAGGGCCTGGGTGACTGTCTTTCTTGTATCTGTCGGGATCCATCTGTAGATCTTGCGGATCATGCGGAGGGTGTTGAAGCAGGAGGAGGAGACGGCGTTGACTTGCTTGGTCTTTGAGAGCAATGAGTCAAGGATGATTTCCAGGTTGAGTGCGTGGTCGGTGGGCGTCGGGGGTGCCCCCAGTGCCGCCGGCCACCAGGAGTCATTCCAGGCTAAAGGGTTGGAGCCGAGGATGAGGAACTCCGTCTTGTCCGAGTTCAGCTTCAGACAGCTGGTCTTCATCCAGTCGGCGATGGCCTTCATTCCTTCGTGGAGGTTGGCTTTGGCGGTGATGGGGTCCTTGGTGAGGGAGAGGATCAGCTGAGTGTCGTCGGCGTAGGAGATTATGTTGAGGTCGTGCTGTCGGGCTACGTGTGCGAGCGGGGCCTTGTAAATGTTGAATAGCGTCGGGCTGAGGGAGGATCCCTGGGGTACGCCTCAGATGATCTCAGAGGCTTTGCAACGGAATGGGGGAGGCGGCCGCTCTGGGTTCTGCAGGAGAGGAAGGAGGTGGTCCAATCCAGAGCCTTGTCTCGGATCCCTGCGGCGTGGAGGCGTGCGCGTAGTGTGCGGTGGCAGACGGTGTCGAAGGCGGCAGAGAGGACTAGGAGGATGAGTGCTGCTGTCTCGCCGTTGTCCAGCAGGGTCTTGATGTCGTCCGTGGCGGCAATGAGGGCAGTCTCGGTGCTGTGGTTGCTGCGGAACCCTGACTGGGAAGGGTCCAGGATTCTGTTTTCTCCGAGGTATCGGGTTAGCTGTCTGTTGACGGTTTTCTCGATGACCTTAGCCGGGAAGGAGAGTAGAGAGATGGGCCGTAAGTTCTTGAGGTCTCTTGGGTCTGCCTTAGATTTTTTGAGTAGGGCGTTGATCTCGTGTTTCCAGATCTCTGGGAAGATTTCAGTCTCGAGGGAGAGATTGATAACGTTGCGCAGGTGGGGTGCGAAGGAGCTGCTTGCTCTGTTGAAGACGTGGTGCGGGAATGGGTCTGACAGAGGGCCGGAGTGGATTTAGCGCATGGTCTTGATGGTGTCATTGAGGCTCACGCTGGCCCAGACTAGCAGGAGGTCGTGGACGATGGTGTACGGAGGGTCTGTTGTGTTTCTGTCTGTTGGGGCTGTCTGGGTGTTTAAGCTGTCGTGGATGTCTGCTATCTTGCGGAGGAAGAAGGTGGCGGGGGAGTCGCACAGGGCTCGCGACGGCGTGATGTCGTTGGTGTTGGAGCTGGGGTTGGAGAGTTCCTTCAAGATGTTGAAGAGCTCCTTGCTATTGTGTGCATTGTTGTCGAGGCGGTATTTGATGGAGGTCCTCTTGGCCACCCTGATGAGGTGGTGGTGGTTGCGGATGTCGCCCTTGTGTGCTGCATGGCTGCCCAGAGTTTGTTCACTGTGCCATTTCCGGCAGGCTTGCTTGGAGGCTAGGAGTTCTGGGGTGAACCAGCTGGCCCTCTTGCTGGTGTCTCTTTGGGGGGAGTTTCTTCAGCGGGGCGAGGGTGTTGGCGCAGTCCTCGATCCAGCGTCCGAAGGATAGAGCTTTGAGGTTGCCATCTCTGACCTTACGACGTCATTCTAAAGACTTCATCTCGCTGTCGCCTTCTCCTTCTCCTCAAGCAACTCCGGCTAACTCTCTGACGCCGAGGGTTTCTCCAGCTCAGTTACCGACGCTAAAGGGTTCTCTTGCGCCAAGGTTATCTCAGGCGCCAAGATATTCTCAGGAGCCTAGGTTGTTTTCTCCTGTGCCTTGGGCCTCACGTGTTTTGAGTCCGCTGGCCCCCACGCCTAATCGGCCTCGAGTGGATTCAGATTTAGCTCCTTATATACCCTTTCCTGGACCTGGGTCGGATGCTGCGCATTTTCTTAATTTAAATGTCCCCTCTGGTGCGCCATTGAGCCCCGTGGGTCCATATGCATTCAATTTGGGCATTCCTCAGCAATATGCCCAGGCACCTTTCATGCCCTCTATGCCAACGGCGCTGTCTTGACAGTTTCCGGCTCTGATATTTTCAATGGCATTTTCTCAGTCTCCTGCGCCATCTGGTGGACCTTCTTCCTCTCGCCTTTGTTCAGCGCTGATGCCTACATCGGAGGCTCTTCCATCAACGCCGGCACCAGAGTCTCCGACACTTCATCAGAGAGGGAGCTTTCATCACCAAAGGCCTCTCCTTCTCATGATATGGCACCTTACCATGCCGTTATTAGGGAGGTTGCTGAAATTATAGATCTTCAGTTGGCCACGGCTGAGTTCCTACGGACATTTTATATTCCCCATCTTTTGTGGTTGAGCCTCTTTTACCTTTTAATGAGGATTTCACTAAGCCAATTATTGAGGTGTGACGGAAGCCCTTTTCTGCACCTGATGTTTGAAGGTCTGTGGCATGGAGGTACAGGCCTGCTTCTGGTGATCCTGCTTTTCTTCTGCTCATCCTTCACCGGAAAGTTTAGTAGTGCAGGCTTCCAGTTTTAAACAGTCGACAGGATCTTTTCCTCAGGCTCCTGCAGACAGACTCTAAAAAATTGGAGCAGACTGCCAATAAGGCCAATGCTACATGCTTTTTGGGGTGGTATATTCACGCCCTAATGGATTCGGGCAAGCAGTTGGCTCTCAAGTTACTGGACAGTGATCGTAGCTCCTTTTTAGAAGTACTACTATGCAGGCTGCAGCTCGTCAAGTTATCCATTCTTGGCTGGATACTGTTGATTCGGTAGCCAGGGTGATGGGTTCCTCTATTGCCACCAGGAAGCATGCTTGGCTCAGGTCTTCGCCGGATATGCAGACTACTCTCCTCGACCTACCGTTCGATGGATCCAAGCTTTTTGGAGAAAAGACTGATTCTGCGCTGCAGAAGTTTAAAGACAGTAAAGCCACTGCAAAATCATTGGGTCTTCAATCTCAAATCCGGGGTTTTGTATATAAGAGATACAGTGGTTTTGGTAAGGCAGCTTCCTTTCGTGGTCGACAGCAGCCTCAGCAGCTGCAGAATCCCCTGTAAGATATTACAGAGGAAAGGGTGGAGGTCGTCTGCAAGGTGACAGCTTTTTCTAGTAAAACGATATAATTAGAGCCAGAAATTCGGTAACAGACTATTTAAACATTTACGGACAAGACACAAGAATACTAGACAGTACTGTAAAAATACAGGCAGGTGGGTGGTAACCCTAAAGACTGCTGTCTCATGTAGTCCTCCATTCTATCCTTCACACATTTTCACAATGAGATGCAAAACAGATTTCCACTCATTATTATTAATGAGATAAGATAATTCCTTCTGGCTGAGAATAGTGCCTGTTCTCTGTGAGCTTCTGCTTCATACATAAGGTTAATTATTTCTAAAATGTCTAGCACTTTCAAATAGAAAATCATAGTCCTGCTTAGAAGCTTCGACCAGACTGTAGTTGTCTTACAGTAAGTAGGGCACATAATTCCAAATAAAATCATCCTAACAGAAATGTAATCGACTTAGAGTGATTAACTTTATCTATCTCTGAGTCCTCTGTCACTGCAGAACACAGCCAGGCTTTTTATCAGGACCAATGTGAAGTTGAACAAAACCTACCCTTATGTGCTTCCCCCAACACTTGAAAACTCATGTCATCAAACCATATATGAACCACTACCTCCTGCAGCCCACTTCCCCCACTGCCCAACATGTTCTCACCTTGTCATTAACCCTTTGACCTTTTCTTCATTCCTTTCTCTTGTCTCTCATCTTTACTTCCCACTTCCTTCACCATCTTTCTAATTACTCCTCTGACTTTTGCTCTCTACTAGTCCTCTCCCCACTCTTGACAACTCCTCTCCTTCCCATCTCTTTACTCCGCTCCTCCTGGGGCTGGACAGGCATTTCCTCAGTGGGCTGGAGCCCTGGAGGCTGATTCCGGTTCCACAAGCATGATTGCAGCAGACAAGGGGAGGGGAGAAAGAGAGGGTGGATGGAAAGGGACAGAGTGCTGAAAGACAACAGGAATAGGGCTGGTTTCAGTGTTTTTCCATTGCTACTTCTGCCTCCTCAGACGGGCTCTGACTCCCTTCTTTTGACACTTCTTTATTTCTTCCCTTTTATTGACCTCTATCTTCCTTTGGTTCAGTCCGGCCAGTCTGCAAGGGGCTCATCTTTTTTAGTGCTTATTCCTTCTTCTGAGTGATCCAACTTTCCTCTTTCTTCACTTCCCCATCCTCAATTGTACCCCATCCTCTCTTCTGTCTTCTTAGTCCTTCCCGTCCATTTTCCGTCTCACCCCTCCTGTTTACTCGCTCTTTCCTTCATCCACTCCTCTTTCTTCCTTACCCACTTCTCTCCAACGCTTGAAAATCCACCTGTCTGCTTTTTCTCTTTCTAAACTCTGCTCTCTCATCCTCCACAGTCTCCCTGCTCCTCCTTTAACTGATCTTCCTTCCACTGTTTCCCTTCTCCTACCCCTGCTGCCCTCATCCACCTTCAGCCTCACATGTTTTTTGCTGTTTATAGGTTTTTGTCAGCGCTTTCACACCTCTTGGTGCTTATCGCTTTTTAACACTGTTAAACAAATAAATATTTATATGGGTCTAGATCGCTCTTACAGATATTTCCAATGATTGGTTGGCCCAAATGTTTGTTCAATGAACCTAAATTAGGCTCAGAATATAATTTCACACCGATGATCAGAAATCGTACAAGTTGGGACAGTATGAAGTCTCAACAGACTTTATCCTTGTTTCCCTTCTGCAGTCTTCGCAAGAGATAGAAAAGCATTGCCGTGCTTCAAGTACAAGAGGCAGTCACAATGAAATCAATGGCGAGGAGTTGCCCTGCGGATCGAAAGAGTCACTCATGGGCAACGACTGGAAGGAACCACCTAGGCCTGACTGGGCAGATTATTGGCCAATAAACAAGGTAGGGTCTATCATAAATGAAGTCAGCACATTCTATGTATGAAACCTTGCTTATTTATGTCCACATTATTCCCATGGTCATTTCTAATCAACGTCTGATTAGCTTATAGAGTCTTTAAGCCACAATGCATATGACTGCAAATGTGGGGAAATAAATAATTCCTTTTGTGGGACCTCATATAGACTGTATGTGCAGTAATGAGATAAGAGCACTTGCAACACTTATTCTTATAGTGGGAAGAAGCGATGTTAGATTTCCAATGTGTTGCAAACCAGTCATTGAATTGTTTCCATTTTGCAGTCTTTCCAAGAAAACGAGAAAAGAGACGATGCTTCTCAGAAGAGTGCCAGCCACAGTGGGTTAACAAACGAGGAGCTAGAACCTGGCGAGAGGAGGAGACCCTCTCCCACCGGTGATTGTCAACAGCATGATGACCCCGTAAAGGAAAGAGAATCCCCTCACGCTTCCCAGCCTCGATTTAAGATTCGGATAAGGGTATGGTTCTCTCATTCATATGAGGGTTTGGAGGTTGGCATGGATGCATGTGAGCACCGTGAGGAAGGCTGCTGACAAGTGCCTTCAAGTGGGTCTGGACACAGTTCCCAAACCTGGTGTTGACTTTGTGTGGAGCGGGTGTGTCTGTCCTCTCGGCTGACTTGGTTACTTAGGTGGAACAAGGTCTGTGGTGGTGGACATTGAGAAAGAATACACTATGGAACTACTATGTAATAAGCAATAAAATTCATCCCTCTTTTTTTATGGACTTAAGGAAAGAACGATGAGAGCAGAGAAATATACATAAGCTATACATTTTGACACGGGGGCGTGCTATGGCCAGCACTGCCACGATGGGAACTCCTCTCCCAATCCTGAGTCTATAGGGAGGACTTTCATCAAAAAGATAAAGGATGTAAGGTGAATATTGGTGGTTATGAGGAATATGAGCTGACCTGAAATGGCAGCCAGGCAGTTGCTGGACCACTGACGAAGGACAGGCAGTTTGGAAACCCCAAGCTAGTTCAAAATGAAGCGGCGTAAGAGATTCCTGTAGCAGGCAGGAACTCGACTACAAAGAAATTTTTTCTGAAAATAAGGCATCCACCGAGAGAAACAGTTCATCAGCCTTTAGTTTCTGTTATTCAGTCCCAGAGCAGATGGCCTCTAGTCCCTCCTCTCCCCACCCATGTGGGAAATTTGGATGTATGACATTACAACGCATGCTTTTACCACACATGCTGTTACAACTCAGATTTTACAATGCATACAATTACAACGCATAGCGCTTTGGGGTGCTGGATAGTGAATAATTTAATTTACTATTCCAACTCCAGTCCCCGTGGACACTAGGGAAGGTGTTGGATAGTAAATTAAATCTATTCCCTATCCTAGAGCGCCCCCCAGCGCAATGCGTTGTAATGGTTTTCGTTATAAAACCTGTGCTGTAATAGCACTGCGTGGTAAAAGTTGCGTTGTAAAGGATGTTTCCCGGGAAATTTGCATGTGGTTCATCCATAGAGAGAAGTAAGTCATAAAGCGCTAACAGTCTCAGTGATCTGGACTGGGGGAAAGCTGTTCTTGTGGATCAGCACTAACAGTGGCACATGATTGCTCAGGGAAATCAACAGACCTCAGGCTTCCTGCCTGAAATGGATGCAGTGGCAATATTACCATTAGTGGCACATCACAGTCCCTTGGAGATTCAGTCCTTCCCAGGCAACATTTCAGCTTCTGGATATGCAGCAGGGAGACCAACAATAGACAGCTCAGCAACACATTTACCCATCTTACTCCATGCACATTAACCGAAAGAGCGTCTGGCATCAGAGCATTTTGTACCTTCCTGCAAAAATGCCTTGTTCTGACAAATTGTGGTGTCTAAATTACCACAGGCTCCAAATGGTTGCACTAGTGTTGTCTCTCGGACAATGGATTGGCTCACACTCCCTCCACACCTACTTTCTCTAAAAAATGTAGTTTTAGATTTACATTTACCTTATGTCTGAAGCAATTACCCTATGATCCTTAAATGGCTATGAACTAACCCCTCTATTTCCCCAGAAAAAATAAGCCTCTAATGTATCTAATGTAGATTTCTCTCATCTGTCTGTCTACATCCCCTCACCTTGGTGTAGTTCACATCTATGTTGTCAACCTGGGCTGGGTTAAATCGTTATAGACGTTCTAAATAGACTACGGAATACAATAATGTTGAGAAGTTTCCCAAGAACTATTTGCAAGTAGGAATGTGTCCTACAGGCAGTATTTTGGAGGAAATTTACAGTGCAAAACAACTAGTGCTTTTAAAAATAATGATGTAAAAATCTAGGCTCATTTGTTTTTGTTCTTGCAGTCAAATAGAGTGGGGCATTGGAGTGATGACTGTGATTTGAAGAACATTGAGACCGGTGATCAAGTGTTTTCAGAAGGACTTTACTCCGGTGATAGGAAGAAAGTGTGTGCTACACCCATTGACCTATTTTCTAGAAGCTATAAGGTAAGTTCCCTTAAGCCTATCACAACATTATCAATGGTACTATTTAATTAAAGTTAAATAATATTTTTTATTCGGCATATAGCCATAAAAAGAAAGATATCACACTACAGCATACCGTTAAAATAGGAATTGTACAAACAGTGCTGTCGTAGAAGCCGTATAAAACACAGTAAAATCCTGATAACATATACAAAGGAAACAGTGTCACTCTATAAAACTCTAAATGCCGTATGGCAAAAAGGGTTACCTGTACGTTAAATATACATTCCTACTCACATACGGACTCCCAACGATCAGAAATGTTCCCAGATCATCTGTAAAATTATATTACTACCCCAAGTCTAATTCAGATTACATTACCAATTCATTCAGCGAATCCTGTATTGCAATTTAAAATCTTCCTATTGCACATCTCACATTTAAATATCTCATATTTGTCAATAAGCTAGGTGCTTGATCCCTACTATAAGTTCTAGAGGCAATAAAAAGAGGTTTTTAAAGTTCTTTCTGTTCTTTCAAGAACCACAGACAATCCAGCAAAATATGTGGGCCACTACAATTTACTTATATTCTACATGTGCACACAGACCCTGTTCATTCGTCATTGCCGATTTTATCTTCCAATCATCATTACAAGGATTCAGTCCAGCTCTAAACTTCAATACTGCATTTCTAAGCTTGGAGTTTAGCATGACCTCAATATAGAGGAACATATGATCGTTAGTCCACCTTTTTAACAAGAATTGGGTGAATGATTTGCTCCCTAAGTAACGTAAATCTTCTTCACGGGCCTTAATGTTGATAATATCACATAGTTCGTGCTTAGGGGTCTGCTGCCCTGCTTACCATTGATCTGGGTATAAGGAAAGTTTAACATATAACTTATCTAAGTTTTGTCTAACTTGGGACGCACAGTAAAGTTCACTTTCCTCTATTTCCTTTTTACAAAGATTTGATATTTTGGGGAGCCCTTCCCTATTCAATCTCTGCCAGATATTCAGTGATGCTTGCATTCCCCGAAAGTTCCAGGCTGTGAGATGACATTCCACCCTCACAGCCTGCATCATGGTTGAGGGAGGAAGAGCAAGGAGCTGTTTCACACATTTACCCTCCTCTAAATTCCAATCCAATTTGCCACCTAAGGATACCTTTACACCATATTGGAATTGTGGGCGAACCATTGCATTTAAAGATGATAAAATTGGCCGCAGGTAGGGGCCACCATACTACTTCTTGAATTGTTTGAGGCCCCATACTGAAGAGAGAGCCTTTGATTTTAATGACTGTATGTGGTCCCTCCAATTTAACTTGTTATCGAACCACATACCCAAATATTTATATTTGTCCAGTTTTTCAACTTTAACCTCCCCCAGCTTCCAGTTAAATTAGCTCTTTTACACAGCACCATTATTTTAGTATTTTCTAAATTAATCGTGAGGCGTTTTTTTAAACAATAATCGTTAAAAATGTCCATTTTTTTTTTGCAAACCCTGCTCATTTCAGTTGATACCAGATCATCAGCGTATAGCAGACATGATATATGGGTCATCCTATTTTAGGGCTTAATCCGCCAGCCTTACTCAGTATTCTTGGTAAGTCATAAAGGAACAAAGAAAATAACAGTGGAGCCAAAACGCAGCCCTGATGCAGCACTGACGCAATCCTTTCTTTATCTGAATTTTCTTAGATAAACTTACAAGGATATCCAAGATTACTCCGGCCCAACACAGAGAATGTATTTCCTGAATTAATGAAAGTACCATCATGTTGATTTCGAGCTTTGCCAGCATAATCCACAGTAGACTACGGTCTACTGAGTCGAAGGCGGCTCAGAAATCAACAAAACAGTAGAACAGATTTCCTCGCACTTCCATTGCCTTTTTTACCATGGACCATAAACTAAGGCAATGGTCTATAGTTGAGTGGCCCTCTTTAAACTCACCTTGCTCTATTGGTATCAGATTGTGCTGTTCCGCCCAGGTTTTCAATATGCCTAACAATATCTTAGAGAATACTTTCTCCCCCACATCCAGCAGACCTACAAGGCAATATTTCTGGGGCAATGTGGCGTCCTCCTTTTTAGGTCTCGCCTGGCGTTAGCAGCGTGCATGCTCTGCTTTTGACATGCGAGGCCCTTTTGGAATCTATACGGATTCCAGATGTGCACGCGGACGGACAGAATATGTGCACACAGGGACTCCTCTTCTCTCAGCCTTGAAATCCTTGCACCATAATACCTGGGTTAGGATTAAAACTAGCGCACAAACATTATCCCAAAAAATTTCAACTGAAAACGGCCTCAAACAAGGCTGTGTACTTGCTCCGCTACTATTCAACCTCTATAACGCGGATATACCAAAGGAACTGGCTGACGCAGCCCTGGCTGCCCCAAAACTGGGCGGGCTGCGCCTACAGACAATGCAATATGCTGATGACATCATCATCATGGACCATACGAAAACAGGATTGCAAAGATCGCTCACCGCTCTCAATAAATATAATACAAAGTGATGAATGAATCAAAAAACAAAATTTTGATCTTTGGGAGCTACAAAAAGAAAAATCTCACTTGGAGAGCAGGGGGATCACAAATAACGACCTGTACCAGTTACAACTACCTAGGAGTTTGGTTCAACGCCAGGGCAAACCAAGCAGTACACCTTAGACACTTAAGGTCTAAGGGTATGAGGATCATCCATAGCCTTAGGCGTCTGAATCGTCATTTGCACAGCCCTTCAGCCGAACCAATCCTAAGGGTGCTACGGGCCAAACTACTACCTGCAGTGACCTATGGCCACTTGGCCTTTCCCGGGAAAATGGATGTATTTCTGGGAAACCTACAAATAAAAGCTTATAAGAAAATCTTCTCCGTTCCGCAGCATGAGAGGAGGTCGAGGATGAGACTCGAGCTGGGCCTGACATGCGCAAACCTCTATTGCCTGGGTGACCTCATCAAATACTATATACACACCTTACGAGCACCAGAACAATCTTTGAAAGAGCAACTACAAGCTGTGTTTAAAGACGAACACTCCCCTTGGCACAAACAGTTGCACCTTGCCATCTCCACATTAAAGATTGAACCAACCTCTCTCACTAACCCAACTATTCCTCTGCTAACGTGGAAAAAAACAAGAACAAAACAAATCATCTCAGTTTCATTTCAGACCGACGTTGCCGGGCATTCTAAAAACGAACTTTTCACTGCCTTGAACGAATCATATATCAAGGGGAAACCTCAAATATACTTCAACTACTCCCTCAACCCCCAGACTTGCAACAAAATATTATACATGAGGCTGCTAGCCCTACCAATCTTTGACTTTAACCCACAGTGGGCTCGGTGGAATGAGCAGCCCATTTGCAGGTTTTGCAACTATATACATGAGTCCTGGCTCCACCTGCTTTGCTGTTTCCCATTCTTTGCCACGGATCGACGTCGCCTACTGATCCCCGTCTTTCGGGAACAATCACTGAGACACTGTAGTGAAGCATCGACTTTGTGTTTTAGTAACAATTCAGCCCAGGCCTTAGCAAGAGCTGGGAAGTTCGTCAATATCATTTTAACTGCACTGCATAAACGCCTAGCATTAAGAACCTGATCATGTTTTTATATATTTTAAAATTTTAATCTAACATGCATTGCTCTGTTTGTACATTACGGTTTTTATTAACTGTATAATAAAGATTAGATAAGACACAGGGACTTTATGCTTTACTTGCAGCGTGAGACAGATGCACTACTTCTTTATCAGGTTGCGCAACAGCTTGTCTTCTCTTCTCTCCTCCCCTCAGCTTGGTTTGCCTCGCGCTTTTGCAGCTTCTTCATTTAGTTCTGCCCAAGATTGCCAAAATAATCTGAATATTTTCTCAATGTGTTCACACTTTAATTTCAGCTTGCAATGCTTCAAGGAAGCAGCTCAGTTTGCCTCTGTTGTGAAATTTCCAGTGACTTTTCGTGCTTGATCAAAGACCCTAACTCCTCCCGTTAACCTCCCTCCCCGGTAAAACCCTGCAGACACCAAATTCCTCTTTTCATTAGAACAGCGGTTCACTTTGTTGCTGGAAGCATGGAGAGCACGGTGTCTCTCTCGACAGAGTTTTGGTAGTACATGGGGAGCAGCACCCTAAACATTTCTCACTGGGTGAGCAATGTTACAGACAATGACACTGGACTGGTGTCCCCTAAGCTGTGCATTGCCGGCGCCAAATTCCAGTACCACCTCCTACCGGCCGTCTATGGGATTGTCTGCATCCTGAGCCTCGCAGGGAAGCTGGCAGCCTCCTACAGCTGCTTCACGCAGAGGGCACACGCTGCCCCGGTAACCATCTTCCTCTACAACGTCATCCTCATCGACCTCCTCTTCAGTCTCCCACTCCCGCTGCAGTCACTTTCCCCAAGCACAAGTGTTAATCGCCAGGGCCCGAGTGCCGCGCTTGAAGCCAGATTTTGTGGGAGAGTGCATTGGCCTTTCGGACAGATTAAGAACAACTAAATGGAAGAGTGCGAGATAAGCTAACAAGCATTGAAAATGCAATAGGTCTCTCCTTTGATTAAGTTAAAGCCATTTGCTTTGCTAATGGTATTGTATAGCAAAGCAAATGGTTTAACTTAAAATAAGGCAAGACCTATCGCATTTTTAATGCTTTTTATATATTGTTCTGACAATGGCCCCCTTCCTACTTTCTGGGAAAATCCCAGAGGTTAAAATATTTTGGAAGGTCACATTTAGAAAGCTTGCCCACCAGTCAGTATTATTTTTTAATATAATTGCTGATAGTTTATCTGGCCCTGCGGCTTCAGTTTGCTTTAAAGATCAGATGGTTTCTTTTATATTTTGAAAAGAGAAGTACGGCAATAATTGTTCTACCTCCTTGGACCTTATTACCGGGGTCTTCTTCATACTTTTCCCATTATATAAGTTACTCAGGTAATTAACCCAATCGTCTTCTCCCACTAAGCACCGCATTTCCCCTTGTACATTTCCCCCTTTTATCAATCGCCAGAATAATCTTATATTATTTGTGTTTATCACTTCTAACACTGTTTGCCAATTTTTTGACTTATATTCTATTTTCCTTTCTCTCAGCTTATTTTTATATACAAGTGTTGCCACTCGAAGGCTCTCCATTGTAACCTTAACCTTTTTCTTAACTGTCTTTCCCATTTTCGTACCATTAACTTTAAATTCCTACACTCATTATTAAATCAATGATTTGTTCTCTCTTTCTTCTAGGGCCCAGGCCCTGATTTGACCTTTATCCTTAAACAGTTTACCACCTGCTCAATAACCTAGTCGTACCATGTTAGTGTTTTATCTCCATGCTCCAAATTACCAATAGACGTATAGTGAATTATCAGGTTATTGACCAGTTTTAGACTGTCCTCTGTTATACGGGTGGTTATACATCTGGAGTGCTCTATCTTTCTCTTTCCGACTCCTGTTCTACATTAATTAGTATTTGGAGGGGCCTGCGTTCATTACCTTCACTCTGCAATACCGCAAATCCTTCTACTTGCTTAAAGTACTAAGCATTTATAAAAGCATAATTGTTAGATCTGGGGGTCTCTAGTTGGCAATGGTTATCACCTTTGTCCAAATAGGGACCCTTACTTCTAAGTCAGGACAAGGGGATTACTCTCCTTAATAACCCCTGCTCACCCCCTTGGTAGCTTGGCACGAGTAGACAGGCTTATCTCAGAGGCAGTGTGTTAAGCATTTGTGAATATACACAGTAATACAGTGATAGCACTACAGATGGACACAACACAGGTTTTATAAAAATAGGTATTCTTTATATAAACTTAAACACAAGACCACAAATGACAAAAAATCCACAATACTATACTAAAGGTTGCTTAAAGGATGATAAAAGTCTCTTAGTTGAAGTTGTTGGTAAATGCGACAAAGTTCTCAACAAAGTTCTTGGATGGGGCACGCAAAGTAAACAAAAGGCTCGCAGAAGGGGAGATGCGCCGGTTCCGTGACCCGGGGAACGGTTGCGTCCTTCCTCAATGCTTGAGCAGAGTAGGGGACTCGTCGTGAGCCTTACCGTTGCGGAGGTGATGCGTAGATTCTCGACCTGTTGCGGTGCGCAAGATGGCGCCTTGATGCGATGCCAATGCGATGATCCAGTTGCGATGCGAGAAGATGGTGCCCTTGATGCGGCGATGCGATGACGATGCGATGACGCCCTGGTAGCCTTGCGACGACTCTGTACTTTGGAGCCGCGACAGGCCCTGCGCTTCTCCGGTGATGTAATGACAGCTCTCTCGATGCATCGCGCTTCTCCGGCGATGCAACAGCAGACAGCTTCGATGAACACACGCTTCCAGGGAGATGCGACAAACTCTTGCTTCTCCGGCGTTGCGATGATTTCAGCTGCGGCGGTGACACGCTTCTTCTCAATGCGTCGCGCTTCCAGCTCCCAGCGGCACGCAAGTGACTGGAGTCAGAATTCCCAGCAAAGAAATTCAGGAGGGAGCTGGGGGTGAAGTCTTTTGGCCCTGAGATTTCAGCAGGAGGCAAGCATAGCTTAAGCCCTTGGAGAATATTCTGTAGATGAAAGTCCTTACAAAGTTCCTTCTCCTTTCCATTGGCAATGAAGTAACCACTGCAGGCCAACCCAGCAAACAGCACACTGGCAGAGGGGCAGTCCAAACTCCTGCAGCTTCCTTGGTTCTTCTCCTTGGCAGAACGGTTTCTTGTTCCAGAATTGATCTAAAGTCTGTGGGACTGGGTCCCAATATTTATGTGGAGCCAGAACAGGGGAGGGAAGATATTTGTGGTATTTGCAAACACAGAATATTAAATTAAACTTTACTAAAATATGTATTTTATTATTCTGAGTTCAGGCATACTAAACTTGAATTTCTACCATGTTCCCTGAGTCAGTTAGGATTGTAGGGATGTAACAATCTTCACTGCCAATTCTAGTCTATGAGAACAGGTAGCCTTCAATAGTGAAAAACGAAAATGGCTGTAATTTACTACTAGAACATGCTAAACACATCAGAGCATGTCCTACCTTATACCTACAATGCACCCTGCCCTTGGGCCTACCACAGGGGTGTCTAATAGGAAGCAAAGGGAAGGTTTAGGGACTGGCAAGTGGGTGCACTTGGCCAAGTCGACATGGTAGTCGCAGACTACACACAAGCCTTGCAATGGCAGGCCTGAGACACACTTTACAAGTTGCTTCTGTGAGTGGCACAACCAGTGCTGCAAGCCCACCAGCAGCATTTGCTCTACAAGCGCTGGGCACACATGGTGCACTGTACTAGGGGCTGACAGTAGATTAAATAAGCCAATCATGGAATCCAATCGGTATATCAATTTAACATAGGGAGCACTTGCACTGTGGCACCGATTAGCAGTGGCACAGGGCCCAAAACATACCACCAGCAAAAATAAGTCAAAACTGAGGAGAAAATCCGTCAAAAATGGAAGGGAGACTCATGCCAATGATGTCAGGTCTAACAATAATTAATTGGGAAATTCTGATTCCCTATGCAAAAGGTCTTTCTTGGGGGCGGTCAGGGTTTGACCATCCATTGGCACAGAAATACCCTATAGAACCGAGGAAATTTGCTATATATTTGTCTCGTGAAGAACTACCTACTCCAGCGATATTTGCTGGAGGTACCTGTGCCAAAGGTAGTAGATCTTTAAACAATTTATCGATAAGGTAAGGGTCCAATTTATCATTAAAATCTCCTAGGTTCATTATCATTTGTGATGCATTTGTTATACAGATGCCCTCCAGATCATTCTCTAGCAATCCCAGTTGCTCTTCATAGTCTGTTATGGCACCAGGCTGAATATATATATTGATCACTATTATTTCTCTTCTTTCCCTTGCATCACTATAGAGCTCTACCTGACTAGCTAGTAACTAACTACATTTCACTTTTAGCTTGGTTGCTTTATTGGCTATTTTTGATGATACCAATGTAATAATTCCCCCTGACGGTCGCCCTAGATTTAATCGCACTGACTCTTTAGTAAGCATAAAAACCCATCTATTGCTTCAGATACCTCGCACAACCATGACTCCTGAAAACACAAAATGTTATAACTACCCAGAATTTCTCTAAAGGTGTCTTGGGATAGCTGTCTCTTGTATCCCCCTATATTCCACAACAAGATTTGTAAGCTGTGCTAGGACCTGATTCCTAATCCAGCTCACTCAACCCTTCAATCATATTATCATCCCAACTTATTGAGGATTCAAATAGTGGTTCAAACTGATTGCTCAACACTGGGCCCTTTACAGCATTTGCTATTGTTACTTGTATTCCTCCTTGATTTTATCAGTACAGATTCTTCTATGCTGGGTGCCTAGTAAATCATACCGTATTTGCTCCGGGCATAGTCCTGCATGGTAGGTGAGGGTCCCTGAGTTCCCGGGGTTACTCCCTTCCATATCGAATTCGCTGTTGTGCATGAGTCTTATCCCCTCCTTTTCCAGTTCTCCTCTGCCCTTACCACCATCTGCTTTACAAATTCAGAATAGAAGAGGACCTTTGCTACCTCATTTCCTTCCAAATTGGTTACAAAACCTATTTGCCTTATATCGTCTGAAGTAACCTCCCCAAAGCTGGAGATTTAACCAGTATTTGTAGTAGGTTTGAGTTATTTAGCCGTTCTACTTTCTTTTTCCGCTTACCCCCTAATCTTTGCCCTGTGGTTCCATAAACACCCATACCCCACTCTTTAATTACACTTCCTATTACTCCTCTCTCCTGAAGATACTATTTCCAGCTTTAGGCAGACTCTTTTCCCTGGTTGCTCTGAAAGGGGCTTTCCCCTTATTCTTATGCCGCACAGTTTACCACCCGCCTGCACCCTACACTTTTCTTTATCCTCTGTACTACAAGGCTTTGGGATTGCATACTTCTACTCAAGGTGCCCATCTTCTTCACAGGTCTCATGTCTTTTCTATTTAAGTTCTCCCTTAGTCCATTTTTACCTCTGGTTCCATCAAACGATTGCCTCTCTTGCTCTAGTATCACACCTACCTGCCCATTTCTCTGATTTGGATGCAAGTCCCTTATCTTTCTCAATATTTTCTGTGGGTTCCTTCTAATCATTTTCTCAGATCTATACCTCTTAAATCTTCAGTCAGACCTTCTCTTTATTTCCAACATGGGGCACTTTGAGATGTATACTGTCGGAGGATTTTCCATCTGTATAGATTCGCCTTCAACTGTACATGATGAAATATAAACCTCTGGATCTCTCTTCTCTATCACTGGACATACTATAGTAGGCATACAGTTATTAATTTGTTCTAACTCCTCTGCAATCTGCTGTAGTTGTTTTATGCGTTTACCCTTGCCCAATATTCTGAACTAGAGCTTCAAGTATTGCCTGTAGGGTCTTTTGCATTAAAAACATCACCTCTATTAATGAGGAAGAAGAGGTAGCTGTCATATCAAGTGCCAGGGATGACTGTGAGGTATCAGGGAAGGTAGGGCCTTGCTAGGGCATATCGGATCCCTCCCTCTCCTGCTTACTGTGGGACTATCGAATCCACTATGAGAAAGGCAGGGCGATGACAATAACCTGGGTTCCAGTAATTACAAGCCCCCTTAAACTACCCCACCCTGTTCTCCCAGCGCTTGGTCCAAATCTGGTAGAAGGGAGTTATTTGTTACACTCGTTGTGTTCGTTAGGCACTCTTTACAGTCTTTTTTTCAATTTCTTGTGACGCAGAGGAATGATCACAAACATCAAGTTTCTTTTTAAAATATTTTCTCACAGTTTTTTTTATAGATTGCCCAAAGAAGTCCCACTCACTTCTTCTGTGAGGAGTAACAATGTATCTTGCCTACTTGATGTCGACCTTTCTTCCGGGTAATCAATGATAGTATTCTCTATGGACATTTGCTGCTGGATCTTTTTGCACTTTCGTAGTGCGACAACTTTCTGACCCTTTTTAACCCCCTGTGATTTCCCTTTTGGTGGCCCTCGTACCCTCTGGATCAACGTAACCCGATGACATACCCGGGTCCTTTTGTCTTTTGGCACAGGTGCGGTCAATAGCCGATGTCTTTCTATCCTTCTCGGCAGTTGGGTCCTTTGCCGCTCCTCCTCCTCTGTGCCGTGCTGTTATCTACGAGGGCCTAGATGCTTGATGGTCCAGGAATTTAATGTTTGATGGACCAGGAATTGATGTACCATCTTTAGCCTCCAGCACGTGCATGGTACCTATTCTGTGCGTGCCTTTCTCTTCCTCTTCTCTTTAGGAAGGGTAATCAAGTATGTAAGTATGATTACCGAGTCTGGGCTAGGCACCCCAGGTCACCCCACAAACCGCACCCAGACCTAGCTCGGCCATCTCCACAGGGGGGCACCTTGGCAACGCAGCAGAGCACTATGCCCACCTTACTCAGGCTCTCGCCTCCCTTACAGGCCGAACAGAAAGTCCAAGAGCATGCATCTACAGTGATGGCCCTATTAAAGCGATACTTCAGAACCAGACAGGGGAGTCCCCAAGCTCAGACAAATGGTCTCCTTATTCTTTGCCTGTATGTGTAGAGTCAAGCACAGGCCCAATACACATGGAGGCCCCCTCTCTCCGCCACACTCCACACCCAAGCAAGTCTCCTCTCCTCGTCGTGCAGGTGCAAACACTTGCACCAAAACCAAAGACAGATGTTCAACAAAGATGCAAGAGGGAACAGGGCCTAGGTCTATGGGCTGGAGCAAGGACAAAATCTGTGAGCCAAGATGTTTTCTGATAGAGGGCACAGTCAGCTAGCCCGCCCTTCGCTCCCCCCCTCAGTGTGCTGAGAAAAAAGGAAGTCTCCTCCTGTGTCCTCCTCTTTTGCCCACTCTTCTAACCTCACCTGCAGCAGTCCTGATGCAGTATGGTGAGGAATGGTGGAGTGTAGTATAGTGCGGGCGACCAGGGCTCTACTCGACTCCTTTGATCCTCATCTGGCCATATTTTCTGCCTGGATTACGGCTCTGCTCGCAGAACGCCACTCACGGTTTACAGCTTGCAGCTTTTGTGGTTCTTGCTGTGGTTATCCTGACTCCGCCTCCATCCGCCTCCTTCTGTTCAGTGTTCAGCGTTCTCCCATTCCTGAGCTTTGGTTTCTGCTGTGTTTAATTGCATTATCAGAGTGTGAGAAAGTCATTCTTTTTGCCCTGTTCACCCCCATTTTGTGACTGATACTGGTGGTAGCTGACTCTTATTGTGCCCTGGGCTCTGCTAACCAGGCCCAGGAACAGTGAGCTGATGATAAAGGTATATGGTAATTAGATATAATTACAATTGGCAATGACAGACCCTATAAGTCCCTAGTATATAATAAAACAAGGTTGATTCAAACTACCCATAAGTCTCTAGTTTATTAAAGGGCAGGGGGGTTTAAAGGCCCAGTAGATTTCCTGCACTAGAGCGTGCCCCACTGCGTAGCCTGCTGTCATTTTTAAAAGCAGCCCTGCTTTGCTTGACGGTCTCTAAACATAAATTACATGCAAATTCGACATTGGAAATAAAGGTACTGTCAAAGTGGTAATATACCTTATTTTTATACATACGTCACCCCTAAGGTCCCCTCAGGTGCCCCACGGAGGGTTCGATATAACTATAAGCAAGGACATTATAAAAGATGCGGTATATTAACCTGGCACTCCCTCCTGAGTATTCAATATTCACCCTTAATCGTAACTCTAGAGATGGTGGCATTGCGGCTGCTGTTAAATCTTGTTACCCATGTGCATGGAAGGCTATGGATATACCCGGTTGCGAAAGCGCCCATTTCTCTGTTTCCGTCAGCCACCACTTTACTTTTTCTGGCCTGCTTATTTACCGGCCCCCGGGTCCGGATGCTGCCTTTAGGGCAGCTCTTCCAGATGCAGTTAGTTCATTGGCCCTAAGAGCTGCTAACTTTAGCATTGTCGGTGACTTAAATCTCCACTTTGATTCTCCTTGTTCCCCGGCGGCTACTAGTACTCTTGCCGACCTGGAGGCTCTCCAGCTATTTCAATTAGTTGATCACTACACCCACGTTGGTGGTCATATTTTGGACCCCATTTTTACTAATCTAACGATGGCTAAGGTACTGCCTCCGAGGCCCATGGCCTGGACTGATCATCATCTAATTGAACTGCACCTTACACTTAATGGTTCTCCCCTTATAGCCTCTACTCCTATTACTCTCAGACGTCCTTGGAAAAAATTAAAACTGGCCGACTTCCATCAGTTTCTTAGCTCTCATCCTTTGAGCCCCTTTACTGATGTGGAGTCTGGTTATGATCTTTATTGCAATTGGCTGATTCAAGCCTTAGACAAGCTGATTCCCATCGCTGAGAGTAAACAGTGGCGTACTGAATCCAGTCCTTGGTATGATGACTCGCTTCGGCTCTTAAAAAAATCTTGCAGACAAGCTGAAAGAGCCTGGCATAAATCATATCTGCCCGAAAGGAAAATTCTGTACCTTGCTAGTATTAAGAAGTACCATAGAGCGATTTGTAAGGCTCGTGCTGCCTACTTTTCTCATGAATTTAGTACCAGCACTAACCCAACCAAATTAATATTTAAGGTGCTTAAGGATCTTACAGCTAGTAGAGCCCCTGCTGATGAGATCTATTCCTCCTCCAATTGTGAAGATTTGGCTGCTTTTTTTATTGGAAAGGTGGAGGCCATCTACCGCTCCTTTCCTAGCTCTTTAGGGTCTTCGGAGAAACAGATACCTGTTTTGAAAACTACTTTATCTTTATCTCACCTCCCAGAGCTCTCAATGGAGGAATTCAACAAACTTGTAGTGAAAGTTAAATCAGGTTCTCCCATGGATCCTTTACGACCTGTTCAATTCAGAGAATCTGCTTCCTTTTGCCTCCCCCCTTTATGCGATCTTATCAATTTGTCTTTATCCTCTGGCTCTGTTCCGGGCACCTGGAAGCAAGCCCAGGTGACTCCCATCTTAATAAGCCCTGCCCTGGACCCACTGAAATTGGAGAACTATCGCCCCATTTCCCTTCTCCCGTGGGTTGCTAAACTGACCGAGGCCCATGTTAATACCATCTTATCCAATCATCTCCATTCTGCCAATATATTAGATCCTTCGCAGAATGGGTTCCGGCCCGGTCACAGTACCGAGACTGCGTTACTCTCCATAGCTGAACATCTTCGAATGGTGGTAGACTCTGGTGACACCGCGGCACTGATTCTCCTTGATCTCAGTGCCGCGTTCGACACTGTCTCCCATGATATTTTATTACAACGATTGGTTGAGGCAGGTGTCGACAACATAGCGCTTGAATGGTTTCGATCTTTTTTATCTGGTCGTACCTTCAAGGTTGCCACTCCACCTTTTGAATCTAAACCCTATTCGATTGCCCAGGGAGTCCCGCAGGGATCGGCTTTCAGCCCCACTTTATTCAACCTCTATGTGCAGCCGCTGGCTGATGTTGCCAAGCGTGGGAACCTGACTATGGTGTCCTACGCTGACGACACGCAGCTGGCGGTTGCAATAAGTGGGGCTTCCGATCCTGAGGTAGCTAAGTTCCGTGAGGGACTTATCTCAGTGGCCCGTTGGATGACTGACAATTGCCTTCAATTGAACGCCAAGAAAACCGAGGTGCTCATTGTTGGAAAACAGAATCATCTATGGGGCGACAATTGGTGGCCTCCAGGGCTCGGTCCTACTCCCAACCCTGCTACTGAGGTTAAAAATCTAGGGGTTTGGTTTGATTCTAAACTCAGCTTTACCGCCCACACTAAAAGAGTTGCTGCTATGTGCTTCGGGACTTTGCGTAAGCTCAGATCCATTCTTAAATTCTTTGACGCTCCTACTAGACAGCTCATTGTACAAGCTATGATTCTGTCTAAGTTGGACTATGCCAGTTCTCTTTTGCTTGGAGCTAATCAGGCTGAACTTTCTAGATTCCAACACGTTCAGAACGCTGCCGCCAGGGCTCTGGTAGGCTTACCAAGATTCTGCTCAGCCAAAAAAACTATTTACAAGCTCCATTGGCTCCCTGTTGCTCAGAGAATCAAGTTTAAGTCTCTCTGTCTTTCGTTCAAAATCCTGAAACACTCTTCCCCTCAAATTCTGGAGCATCTTATTTCTTCATATGTTCCTTCACGGTATTTGAGGTCCTCCGGACTTCACCTGGCTATAGTACCGCGTTTCAAAAGGTCTAGGATTGGCGGCCGCTCCTTTAGTGTGCTTGCTGCCAAGCTATGGAACTCCCTTCCTGTTCATATCCGTGCAATTGACGGACTTCTGGCGTTCAGGAAGGCTGCTAAAACTTTTCTTTTTCCCTTAGATTTTTAGTGTTGTTGTGTTCTGGTTCCTGTTATTTGCTTCTGTCCGGTTTTCTGTTCTGCTAGCGCCAGGACGCCCCTTCGCTGGGGCATCTGTGCGCTCTATAAATCCGGCTAACATAACATAACATAACATATATGCCTTGTTGTGGAAAAAACTGCTCTAGTTCTGCCTCCCCCTCCATTGCAGATTATTAGCTCCATAGGCTAAAAGTGGAACAATTTATATAACATAAATATTGATAAATACAACAACTTTGCATTGTTAAATTTATCACAACAAGTACAGAAAGGAAATTATAGGACTTTCTTTTCTGTGAGTCAAAATCCAGCCTTCAAGCAGCCTTTCCTGATTGGTCAGGCTGCTTTGATGAGGTGATAAGTGGCCTGCATAGAGCAGAGGTTATCTGATGAGGAGAGCTCTGCAGCTGCAAAGAACAAGCCAGGTTGGGTAAATGAAACTAAGCTTCAAATCGAGCTGAACAGTAAGGAATGCCAGCGAGGCCTACCACATCTTCATGTAACCCAAGCCAGATGGCAGGTCTGAGAATGGAATTTGTAGGCGGTGGAAGGGGAGTGTTAATGGAAATTAGCCACACTAGTAGGTTGGTTTAGCCAGCTCTTACTCCGAAGAATAGAAAATCTCCATCTTATATTTTAAAGTGCTGTGGTGAAAAAGAATCTACACTTTTTTCGGTCTCAAATGTTGACTTTGTACCAGTCAAGCAGCTGTCCCAAGTTGGCGCTATATGTTATTGAGCACTACAAAAGGGTTAATATCAGTGTGTATATCTCCGGCTCGCAATATTGGATTTTTGTCGCTTCAGTGTCATTTTAAAGATACAAATATTTCCTATTTTTATAAGGTGGTGTGGGGTTTCCATTGTGTTGTGTCTTACTTATTTAATGCATTGGTGTTTTTAAATGCTTTACATATCTGTCTCACAGCCAGTTACCAAGGGCTGAATCAGGGTCTAATGTATTGAGACCTTTAATGGACCTTATATTGCATGGATGGCCACATTGCTAGCGGTAGGTGCATACTTACCTCACCAATAACCCATCCATCAACAGACATAAACACCTTTGGCCAGGCAAAATTTGCTCAAATTGGCAGTTGTTTTGTGCCATAGTCATTGGTGTATATAAAGCAATATAAAGCAAACATAGTCTTAATGATATTATGTCTATATTGCCAAATGGAATTATGGATATAATAATATACTGTGGGTTGTTGCATTATTATGATATAACCCCAATCCAAAAACAGAACATTGTAAGAACTATGTAATCTTTTATAAATGTATTTCTTTTATTGATAATCTGTTTTGGAATGACATGTATTAAATACAGGATTCAGAAAGCAGCAAAGAAGCTGTAGACAAAGTTTAGAAAGGGAAACGAGGAAAGAATGAGGAAGAGTGAAAAATAGTTCTGGGGGTTTATGATGCCAAGTGCAGAATCTGGCACAAGTTGTGGCAGGAGGATTAGAATCAATGTAAGAAGACATAACACAAATGACTTTACACCCTACTGCCAAACAAGGATGGATACTGCAATATATCTGACACTACAAATCATATATTTGATAGAGACTTCTAGTCGCAGAATCCTTACCGTATAAAATTCCACAGGCATCAGACTGGATCTAAAAATGTTTGCGCAGTCCCTCTGCATACCCTTTGCATATTAGTAGGTGGTGACGCTCAACTCCTTTTGGCGTTGTTGCATGGTTCCAGACGAGCTCCCTTCAGTCATTTCTTGATTGGATTTTTTAACATTTTCGGGCAATGACTAGAGTGCCTATTTTTCGGTATGTCATTCAAGAACCCTACTGGGTTCAAGCCTTGTGGAGCCCGTTATTTTTATTTTTTTATTTTTATTTTTTTAATATATTTATAGAGCGCAAGCCTGTCACCCAGAGGGCATCCTGGCGCTTTGATCAGAGAACCACGCACTAGGCTAGAGCAGTCGCACAACCATTACTTAGGAAAGAGGTGTGTCTTTAAGGCCTTTCTGAACGGGAGATAGTCCTTGTAACTCCTAAGAGTGAGCGGGAGGGAGTTCCATAATTTAGCTGCAGCCACCCTGAAAGAGCGGCCGCCCATCCTCACTCTTTGAAACCTAGGCACCACCAGAAGGTGAGCCGATGACGACCGCAAGAGCCGTGGGGCCGAATACCATGCAAACATTTTTTGCAGCGGGATAGGTCCCAAAAGGTGTACAGCTCTAAACACCAGACATACCGCTTTAAACTGGACCCGTAGATCTACCGGGAGCCAGTGCAGATCTCGTAGCGCAAGAGTGGAGGAGCTAGACCTGGGTCGGGAAAGTGCCAATTTAGCGGCCATATTCTGCACCCTCTGAAGCTTCCCAATCAAGCTTTTTGGGGCCCCCAGGAGAAGTCCGTTGCAATAATCAAGCCGGCTTAATATAGTCCCACAGACTATTTCTGGCCTGGCCTGAGCAGGAAGAAGAGGCAAAACTCTGCGTAGCATACGAAGCAGCATCATACATGTTCCCGTGGTTTTGTTGACATGTAGGTCTAGTTGAAGATTAGGACCGAACATTACCCCAAGATTACGTGCTGACTCCGATGCCAGCACTGGTTCGGAAAAAGTGCTCGGCCAGAAATCCGTGGGTAGAGCCCGCGGGATACGGTCAGTAGAACAGTGGAGCACCTCCGTCTTCGAGCTGTTGAATTGCAAAGAGTTGGCTCGTAACCAATCCGCTGTGGCTGCCATACAGCGATGGAAGGTGCTCAGCGAGACCGCATTATTCCCTTCCAAGGAGAACACCAGCTGAGTGTCATCAGCATAATTAAATGCCGATACCCCAAAAGATTTTATTAGCTGGACTAAAGGGCGGAGGTACAGGTTGAACAATATCGGGCTGATGGCCGAGCCCTGTGGGACCCCCTGTCCTATTTTCCTTGGCTCCGAGCTGAAAGGCGGAAGTGAAACCAACTGTTGCCTGCCCTCAAGGTACGAAATCAGCCAGTCTCTAGCCCCCCCACTGACCCCGCACTCCTCCAACCTCCGGACCAGGGTCCGATGGCAGACCGTGTCGAACGCGGCCGACATGTCGAGCAGCACCAGAAAGGCTGCCCGACCGCTGTCGACACGCGGACGCAGATTGTCCAACACGGTCACCAGTGCGGTCTCCGTCCCATGTCCAGGTCGGAAGCCGAACTGGGCCTCGTCGAACCACCCGATGTTTTCCAGGAAGCCGGAGAGAGAGCGAGTTACCCACTTTTCCAAGATCTTGATCAGAAAGGGAAGCAAGGAGATCGGCCTGTAGTTGGAGAGACAGGCCGGATCCAAAGTTGGCTTTTTTAGCAGAGGCGACACCACTGCTAACTTCCAGCTTTCTGGGACCGACGCCGACTCCAAGGATTGGAGGCAGATCGAAAACAGAGGCAGGAACAGTTCTTCATGAAAAGCCTTCCAAAACTTGGGGGGCAGCGGGTCAAGCGGAGACCCCGATGACACCGAGTACGCAGTCTTACAGAATTCTTCAAAGGAAGGGAGGGGGAAAGAATTCAACCGTGGCAGCCTGGGTGAAATGGTCGAGGCACCCGACCCGAGGGCCATGATAGCCATCTGGGGTCGACTGGGTGAGCTGCCCGGAGCTCCCAGATCAGAGACACCAGTGCTCGTCTGGGGTCGACTGGGCTGCTCCCCCGGAGCTCCCACACCAACCGGCTGGGGTCGACTGGGTGAGCTGCCCGGAGCTCCCAGATCAGTGACACCAGTGCGCGTCTGGGGTCGACTGGGCTGCTCCCCCGGAGCTCCCACACCGATCGGCTGGGGTCGACTGGGTGAACTATCCGGAGCTCCCAGATCAGAAGCACCAGTGGGCGTCTGGGGTCGACTGGGCTGCTCCCCCGGAGCTCCCACACCAGCCGGCTGGGGTCGACTGGGTATGTTACCCGGAGCTCCCATACCAACCGGCTGGGGTCGACTGGGTGAGCTGTCCGGAGCTCCCAGCCCCCTGTCAACAAGACTGGCAGGGCAGGTCTCCGCAGATGCGGGATGTATTAGGCCCGCCAAAATCTTAGCGGTCTTCTCCTCGAAGGCCAAAGCCAACGAGTCGCACAGGGCCTGAGAGGCCCGCACGGAGTTAGCCGCACAGACCGGGTGGGACAAGTCCTTGACAATTTTAAACAGGGCTTGGGATTTGTTAGGCGCCTGTAACAGGGACGTTTGTATAAAGGTCGCCTTAGCCTGCTTGATCTGATCCTTATAACCTCTCAATGCAAGTCTAAACGAGACTTTGGCCGAGGGGGAGTACTCCCTTCTCCATGCTCTCTCTGCCCGTTTACAACTCAGTTTCAGGTGTTGTAGCTCCACCGTATACCAAGGAAAAGCCCGATTCACCCTCGCTCTTGCTTTTCGAAGAGGCACAATATTATCGAGTGAATCGGTGATGGACCGGCAGAAGGAGGAGTAGCTATCTTCCACTGAGTCCCTCAAGCCAAAATTGGCAGGTATCAGAGGGGGCAAAGGAGCTAGACTGAGCAGACGGGACCAAGATCGACCCACTTGCGAGAGTCCTACCCCTGCAGCCTCTGGGAGATTATCCCCTAAGCATAGGGAGAAGACCACAAGCGCGTGATCCGTCCAACACTGGACTAAGATGTCAGAAATCGCAGCCAAGTGGCGCCCGCAAAAATAAGGTCCAGCATGTGACCGCCCCTATGAGTCGCGGAACCAACCAATTGTTGCAGATGGATGTCTGCCAGGGCTTGGCAGAGTGACGTAAACGCTCCATCTAAGGGACCCCCCTGCCATAGATTGAAGTCTCCCAAGACTAGCAGGTTGGAATGAGTGTTTGAGAGGTCATATACCAAATCAAGGAACTCCGACAGAGAAGAGGCCGAACCCGGCGGCCTATAACATAGCACGCCGGATATCAGTGTTCTCTCTAGATTACTAAACGAAAAGCCCATAAGCTCAAAGCCCGAGATTTCGCAGATTTTAAGCTGGGTAACATCCAGCTGTTCACGGAAAATGATACCGATTCCGCCGCCACGGTTCAATGGGCGCGGAGTGTGAATAATTTTGAAACCCGGGGGACAGGCCAAGCCTAGTTCAACTAGGCAGTCCTCCCGAGTCCATGTTTCCGTCATAAACAGCACATCCAGCCCAGACGACTCGACCAAAAAGGCGATCTCCGTGTGGTGCTTGCAGGGCGACCGCACGTTAAGCAGACCACATACGAGTGACTGGGGCGGGAATCGGGCTGTGGGTCTCCGCGTCGGGGGGTCGTGAGATGGTCTCAGAGCCCGCAAATCTGAGTGAGAGTAATCCAGACGGGGAGCAAGCAAATGGTCAGAGGTAGCGGCCCTATGCGCGTCCGTTGCGCGGACGGGCGCAAACGGGCTTACCTCTGGCGCACTTCCGGCGCGTCTACGGCGCGTCCCCTGCGCGCCTTCGCTGCGCGCCTGTCTGGCCGCCATCTTAAGAAGCCGGACCAAAAGGTCACGTGGGTCCTGGCAGGGCGAGTGGCTCTCCCTCAGCAAAGATGGCGCTCCCTCAAGAGAAAGCTTCCCCCAATCCAAGATGGCGCTCTCCAATCGGCGCAAGGAGTCTACAATGCCCCCGAGTCCCTTCTACCCCACAAGTGTGGGTGTGCAAGCGTAATTAAGTGCGGGTAAGTTGCTCCCTCAATTCCCACTAAGCGGAAGACAAGAGGAGAAAGACATTACAGGCTTGCGCTCAGCGCAAATTACGAACAAAATTAAAAAGTTAAAAGCAAGGTAGCTGTTATGTCTGCAGCGCGAGTGCAGCGCAAGTGCAGGGGCTAAGATCTAACAAAGCGAGGAAGGAGGTGCTACTTATAGTAACCTCCGCCTCCTATGCGTGGGTCCTGGCAGGGCGAGTGGCTCTCCCTCAGCAAAGATGGCGCTCCCTCAAGAGAAAGCTTCCCCCAATCCAAGATGGCGCTCTCCAATCGGCGCGAGGAGTCTACAATGCCCCCGAGTCCCTTCTACCCCACAAGTGTGGGTGTGCAAGCGTAATTAAGTGCGGGTAAGTTGCTCCCTCAATTCCCACTAAGCGGAAGACAAGAGGAGAAAGAAATTACAGGCTCGCGCTCAGCGCAAATCACGAACAAAATTAAAAAGTTAAAAGCAAGGTAGCTGTTATGTCTGCAGCGCGAGTGCAGTGCAAGTGCAGGGGCTAAGATCTCAAAGACTACAGATGTCAAAGACTAACCACCACGTAGTGTGTCTGTGGTGCCGGAATGTGACAAGAAAAACATGGCCTGAATCAGAAATGGAGTCCTATTTTCCAAAATGACCCACTGAGGAACACGAATGGAGGGGATCGGAGGATCCCAATGGATATTTATACCCCCTAGCAGAGTCTATGGCCGATGACACAGAGTCCGAGGTTTTGGCTAACACTAGTGGTTTGGACACATCACCAGCCACTAGCTCTATCTCTCATTCAAAAGTGGATTAAGAGGAAAGGACGTCTTTCACAATGGTTGTCCAGAGGGCAGCTTAGGTCCTGGACCTGACACTGCCCATGGTTGGGGTCAAGACTAATGTCTTTACAGAGGTGCTTCAGCCCAGGCTATCCTCCTCAGAACCCTTACTAAACTTTAATGAAGACCTCACAGGAGCCAACCCCTGCACAGGCACCCCTATGTACAAGACAATGGCTCACTGCCATTGCCCGCTCCCTTTGATCCAGCCTTTCTCTTCCACTACTCCACCCCTATGAGCCTGGTGGTCCAAGCCTCAACCTACAGGATAAATCCCAGCACGTTCCCTATGAAACCACTGGATTGGGAATCCAAGAGGCTGGATACGTTGGTTCAATACGAGTATTTTCTCTTTCCCAGTCTGGGACTGCAGCCCTTGAACACCTCATGCTTATTGGCCCATTATTCCAACACAGTGTTTGATTTGGTTACGGAAGAGCTGCCCATGGCCATACTCTCCCAAACTATTGCTGATAGGAGAGATGCAGCAAAGTTCATGATCAGATACAGATTGGATACACCTGACTCGCTGTGCAGAGCCATTGCTTCATTGGTGACGCTTCAATGTCACTCCTGGCTGTGGACTTACAGCTTTTCGAGGGATGTCCAGGTATCGATTGTAGACATGCACTGTAAATAGGACTTGCCTTTTTGGCAACAAGGCATAGTTGGCTCTAGAACAATTTATATACAGCATGGCAACTGATCACTGACATAATATCGATGTATACAAAATCGAAACACCAAAATATTGCCTTCTTAAACTTAACTAATAAAGCAACAAATATCGAGAACACTAATATTATTGTAAAAAATGTTGATTTTTACCCTTTATCGAAACACAGATATTGAAAACAAAATTATCGTCACCTTTAAATAAATATATATGTCAAAAATATCGATTCACACAATAATGACTAAAATAATATTGCAAAAATAATTACTTTTTCATGAATATATATATATAAAACATTTTAAACAATTACTTAAACAATGTATTCACCTATTTGAATTAAAAAAATGAATGTATTACATCACCAAAATATTTATAATTGATACCAATAAAATATATAACTAAATATATATATATATATATAACTAAACTCAATATAACAAAAGAAAATGTTTAACTATAAATATGTATACAACAATCTAAATATGAATATATATATATATATATATGTATATATATATATATATATATATATATATATATATATATATATATATATATATATATATATATATTTAATTATATTCAAAACGTTCAAGCTATACATCAAAAATTATAAATAAAACCTATATTAGCGTTTACCATAGAAGGACATCATTAATAAACAAAATTCAAAGTAAAACTAAAGTAACCAATAAAATCAAACTATAAACAAACATAACAAATAAAATCAAACAAACTAATTAAATCAATTAAATACCTCAAAACGGGTCAACGGGAACAAACTCTTCTGATGGATACATCTGCCTTTGGAATTGTAACTTTATGAATTACCCCTGCGCCAGCATTCCACAGAAGCTTGTTTCTAGTTCTCTCACGTCAACGAGGACGTCATAATGGCATCGTCACCGGAGCCACAAGTGGACCCCGTCGGCGTGCTGATGTCAGATCCCTTATTTCAGCGCCGTCAACGCGGAATAGTTTTTTGGGACTCTCCATTTTCTTCACAGTTACTTTGTTATCTGATATTTCCCTTGGTGTAGCAGCGCTATGGAGACATCGAAGAAGTCAGGTTTCAAGCCCTGCAGAGAGTTTGGGGGTCATATGTAAATCAGTGACCCGCATGAAGACTGTTTGTGGTGTCTCTCTTTGGACCACGACGTTAGAGGCAGTTCCAGCTGTTGGAAGATGAATCCAAAGGCTAAGGAGGGTAAGGCTAAGCTTTTTACGACAAAGGCAAGAAAGGAGAAAAGAGGTCAAAGTCAAAATCAACGTCATCGACATCACATAACTCAAAGTCGAGGAAACATAAGAAGAAGAGAAGGCATGGTTCTCGACGTCGTTCATCGATGGATAGAGCTTTGAGGTCGCCATCTCTGGCCTCTCGACGTCGTTCGAAAGACTTCATTTTGCCGTCTCCTTCTCCTTTTCCTAAAGCGACTCCGGCTCACTCTCCGATGCCGAGGGGTTCTCAGCCTCAGTTACCGACGCTGAAGGGTTCTCCGGGGCCAAGGTTATCCCAGGCGCCGAGAGATTCTCAGGAGCCTAGGTTATTTTCTCCTGTGCCTCAGGCCTCATCTGTTTTGGGTCCTACGGCCCGATGTCTACTCGGCCTCGAGTGTTTTCAGATTGAGCTCATTATATACCCTTTCCTGGACCTGGGTCGGATCCTTTGCTTTTTCTTAATGTGATGTACGGCATGTTTTGCCAGAGCAGTTTACCCTTCAGGTACTCCGTCGAGCCCCATTGGATCACTTGCATTCAATTTGGATATTCTTCAGCAATATGCCCAGGCACCTTTCGTGTCCTTTATGCCAACGGCGCCGTCTTGGCAGTTTCTGGCTCTTAGATTTTCAACGTCATTTTCTCAGTCTCCTGTGCCATCTGGTGGACCTTCTTCCTCTCAGCTTCGTTCGGCGCTGATGCCTATATTGGAGGCTCTTCCATCAATGCCCGCTCCGGTGTCTCCGGCAATGCGCTTGGAGTGGCCAACACCAGTCCCGAAGTTGCAGTCAAGAAGAGTGGCCCAAAGTTTGTATGAAGAAGAAGAATTTCAGTGGGAGGAAGCTGAAGAAGGCGAGATTGAGGAGTCTGTTGATGAGTTTGAAGGCCTTCAGGAGGAGAGTGTTCTAGACACTTCACCACAGTGGGAGCTTTCATCACCAAAGGCCTCTCCTTCCCATGATGTGGCACCTTACCATGCTGTTATTAGGAAAGCTGCTGAACTTTTAGATCTTCAGTTGGCCACGGCTGAGTTCAGGTGAAATATTCTTACGGAAGTTTTACATCCCCCATCTTCTGTGGTTGAGCCTTTTTTGCCTTTTAGTGAGACTTTGACTGAGCCAATTCTTGAGGTGAGGCAGAAGTCCCTTTCTGCACCTGCTGTTTCAAGGTCTGTGGCAAGGTGGTACAGGCCTGCTCCTGGTGATCCTACTTTTCTTTCTGCTCATCCTTCACCTGAAAGTTTAGTAGTGCAGGCTTGCTGTTCTAAGCAGTCAACAGGATCTTTTCCTCAGGCTCCTGCGGACAAAGACAAATTGGAGCAGACTGCCAAGAAGGTCTTTTCTTCCTCTAGTATGGTGTTGAAGACCACAAATTCTACGTGCTTGTTGGGGTGGTACATTCATGCCCTTATGGATTCGGCCATGTAGTTGGCTCCCAAATTACCGGACAGTGATTGTGGCTCTTTTTTAGAAGTACTAGCGGATACTCAGACTGCAGCTCGTCAAGTTATCAAGTCTGGTCTGGATACTTGCTGACTTGGTTGGTGTTCCTCTATTGCCACCAGGAGGCATGCTTGGCTCAGGTCTTCTGGGTTTGTGCCGGCTGTGCAGGTTACTCTCCTCGACCTACCTATCGATGGATCCAAGCTTTTTGGAGAAAAGGCTGATTCTGCGCTGCAGAAGTTTAAAGACAGTAGAGCCACTGCAAAATCATTGGGTCTTCAGTCTCAGGGGTTTTGTATATAAGAGATACCATGGTTTTGGTAAAGCTTCCTTTCGTGGCCGACAGGAGCCTCTGCAGCAGCATCTGCGAAGTGCATCCCGTCAACTCCCCTCCTCGTCTTCTTCCTCTCTTGCCCCCACCACTGGTTCCAAAGGAAAGCAGCTCTAGATCCTCTATCTTGGAGCATGCTGGTCCTGTAGGGGGTAGGGTGTCCCATTTTCTTCAAGATTAGAAATCTCTCACTTCAGACATGTGGGTTTTGAATCTTGTGGAAAATGGGTACGCCCTTCCCTTCCGGGAGTTCCCTCCTCCTTACCCTCCTCGCCAGGACTGGTTTTCCGAGAACCATTTGCTGCTTCTGCAGCAGGAGGTTCTTGTCTTATTGCAGACAGGCACAATAAAGGTGGTTCCGGAGCAGGAAAGAGGTCGGGTATGCTACTTCCGGTATTTCCAGATTCCCCAGAAGGACGGCAGATTAAGGCCTATCCTGCACCTCAGGCTCTTGAATTTTTACCTCAAACAGGAGATATTCAAGATGTTGACCCTAGCTCAGGTTCTTCAGGTGCTGCAACAAGAGCACTGGATGGTGTCGATCGACTTGCATATTTTCACATCCCCATCCTGAAGTCGCAGAAGAAGAATCTCCGTTTTACAGTGGGGTCTCAGCTATACCAGTTTGCAGTCCTTCCGATCGGTCTTACTTCCGTGCCTAGAGTCTTCACAAAGATGATGGCGGTGATGGCAGCTCATCTCAGGAAGTTGGGGATTCCTGTTTTCCCCTATCTGGATGACTGGCTGCTGTTCAAAACAAAGTCACCAGAGATGGTGCTTCATCATCTGCAAGTGACAACACGGTTGTTGCTCGACTTCAGCTTCTCGATAAATGTGCCCAAATCTCACCTGATGCCCTCACCTGTTCATAGGAGCAGGACTGGACATGGTTGTGTGTCAAGCTTTCCCACTTCCGCAGCGGATTCTCGACATTCACGATGGAGCGGTTGTTCCAGTCCTGAAGGTCCTACACCTGCTCGGTTTGTTTGCTTCCTGCATTCTGTTGATCAACCATGCATGCTGGCACATGAGGGCACTCCACTGGGGCCTTCGCAGGCAGTGGTATCAGCACAACGGAGATCTCAGGGAGATGGCCAGGATCTCCAGAGACACTGCAGTAGATCTGTCTTGGTGGAGTGTGAAGGGCAATCTGTTGCAAATGAAGCCCTTTCATCTTCCTTCACCGGTGGCCATAGTAACCACGGATGCCTCCACTCTAGGACGGGGTGCTCATCTGGGGGATGTGGAGATCGAAGGCCTTTCATCTCTGGAGGAAAGGTTGTTTCTTATCAACCTGCTGGATTTGCGGGTAATACGTTTAGCTCTCAAGGCCTTTTTTCCCTCCTTTCGTGGTCAGTCAGTTCAGGTCCTAACGGACAACACTACAGCGATGTGGTACATAAACAAATAGGGAGGAGTAGGGTTGTATCGTCTCTGCAGAGAGGTTCTGCGACTCTGGTCCTGGGCCCTGGACCATCAGATTTGTGCTATGGCAAATCATCAGGCAGGAGTGCTAAATGTGAGTGCGGACAGTCTCAGTCGGCGTCATCGACTGATTAAGAGTGGCGGCTTCATCCGGAGGTAGTCCATCATATTTTCAGGATTTGGGGGTTGGCTCAGTTGGACCTCTTTGCCACTCACTAGAACATGAACTGCCCCTTATTCTGCATTGTCCAGTTTCCAATGCAGGGAGCATTGGAGGACACGTTTCAGTTGGAATGGGGTTCACAGCTCTTTATGCGTTTCCTCCTATACCCTTGATTCCTCGTGTTCTGAGAAAGATTCGCCAAGACCGGGCCCAAGTTATATTGATCACCCTGGATTGTTCAAGAATGGTGTCGCACACAGATCTACTTCACCTCTCATTGCACCCTCCACTCTGTCTCCATCTAAGGGCAGATCTCCTCTCACAGTCACAGGGACAGGTTCTACACGGCCACCTCCAGAGCCTGCCCTTCAGGCCTGGAGATTGAACGGGCCAACCTGAGTTCTTTCTCTCTCCCACTGGATGTGGTGGACGTTATTTTATCCTCCAGGAGACATTTCACCAAATCTATTTGTTCCTCCAGGTGGTCCAAATTTGGGAAATGGTGTGGAGAGATGTCTATTGATCTTTTGAAGCCCATTTCTCTGATGTGCTCAGTTTACCCCTTTCCTCAGCTCAGCTGGGTTATGCTGTGGCCATGGTAAAGGGTTATTTGTAGGCCTTTCTTAACTTTCCTCTATTTGCCGGACAAGCAGTCTTTATTTAAATCTCCAGTTGTTATGAGGTTAATTAAGGGCCTCACCAATAGGTTTTCATCCTATTCCCTTCATTATGCCTCAGTGGGATTTAAATCTTGTACTCACTTTCCTGATGGGTTCTCCGTTTGAGCCTCTTCATAGTTGTCTGTTGAAGCTTCTTTCTTTCAAAACAGTCTTTCTGATAGCTATTACTTCAGCCAGGAGGGTAAGTGAGCTTCGGCTCTTACAGCCTGATTCATCAAGCCGAATTGCGCTCGCAAAGGGCCAGAATCTGAGAATCTGGCCCTTTGCGAGCGCAATTTTTGCATTTGGGATTCATCACCCCAAATGCAAAAATCGGTAATTGCTAATTCGCTAAATTGCGAGGAATTACATTTAAGGAATCTCTATTTGAGATTCCTTAAATGCAATTCATCAACCATTTTTAAATTGCCAATTCGCAATTTCGGGCCGCTATTTACCGAGAGGTCAGACCTCTCGGTAAATAGCAAAAACTTAGAAAATGCTTTTAAAAGCATTTTTCTAAGTTGCATGTTGCACACACACACATGTCCTTTGGACATGTGTGTGCGCAACACCTGTTTCAATTTGCATTTAAGGGGTGCTACAGG
The DNA here is from genome assembly GCF_964261635.1 of Lissotriton helveticus. Lineage (NCBI taxonomy): Eukaryota > Metazoa > Chordata > Amphibia > Caudata > Salamandridae > Lissotriton > Lissotriton helveticus. The sequence goes on along the minus strand of NC_136070.1, from coordinate 110,222,584 downwards.
GTGTCCTTTGGACACCCCTGGCACCCTTTAAATCGCTATCTTATTTGCGATTTGCTAATTGCTAATCGCAAATAAGGAATACTCCCCATTCATTCCTATGGGCCTTTTGGCCCATAGGAATGAATGGGGAGTTATTCCTTATTTGCGATTAGCAATTTGCTACTCGCAAATAAGGAATGTGTAGGAATCGCTATTTATTTAGCAATTCCTACATGAATACCGTTTTGCGAGTCATTAATAGCGATTCGCTATGAATCGCTATTAGGGGCTCGCAAAACGGCCCGTTGATGAATAAGGCTGTTAGTTCTTAACCTCCGTTTTTAACCATTAATGCAGAAAAGATTGTTCTCTGGACCAGGGCTGCTTTCCTTTCCATCTAGATTAATGTATTACCTTACCTACCTTCTATCCTCCCCCTTACTCTTCCAAGGAGGAGGAAAGACTTCATCGTCAGGATCCTAAGAGGGCTGTCAGCTTGTATCTGGACAGAGCCAAGGATCTGAGACTGGACGATCAGCTCTTCATGGGCTACATTGGATGAATGAAAAGCAAGGCTGTCCCCAAGCGTACACTCTCCAGGTGGATCATCTTGTACATCAAGATCTGCGACCCCATGCCCAAGAAGGAAACGCCTGACGATATTAGAGCTCATTCCACCAGATCTAAGTCTTCTTCTTTTGCTTTGAATAGAGGTGTTTCTGTTGTTGACATTTGTAAGGCAGTGACTTAGGCCTCCCTCCACACCTTTGCGAAGCATTACTGCTTGGATCGGTGGTTAGGAGGGATGGCCATTTTGCACGTTCTGTGCTGCAGGATTTGTTTGTATGAGTAGGTGGACACCCTCCTCCGGGAGTGGGACTGCTGTGGGATTCAATTCAAAAGGTGAGAAATACACAGGCAGATGTATCCATCAGATGAACAAGTAACTTACTTTCGGTAAAGCTTTGTCAGTACAGCATCTGCCTGTGGATTCCTCACTGACCCAACCTCCTCCCCATTGTCCACCTTGGTATACCAAAATAGTTTTTAGTTATTTGACATGGTTATTTCTCTATGTTTTTTGATTGCCTTACTATTGGTGTTCAGGAAATGATTTGTTTCCTATTTTAGGTAATCCAACACCTATAGACATCAGCGTTTCAGAAGTAAGCGAAGCAATCAACCAAAGTCTAGGCAACAAAGCACCAGGCCCTGATGGGCAGCCCATAGACTTAATCAAGTCAAACCCGGTTTTCTGGGCACTTTTACTTCTGAACATTTTTAATAACTTGACGCAGGCAAAGATACCAGACACATGGGCCACAAGTATAATAGCCCCGATTTTCAAGAAGGGAGATAGGTCTCTCCCGCGCAACTACCGCCCCATCTCCTTAATAGACAATACCCTCAAAATTTTGGGAAGAGTGCTTTACAACAAAATCATGGACTGGACTGAAGCAAATAATATTTTAGATCCCTGCCAGTTGGGTTTTAGAGGAAAGGTAGGTACAAAGGAACAATGCCTGAATCTGAACCTAATTATTGGCAAATATACTATCGCCAAAAAATCCCCGGTCTATATAGCGTTTATGGATTTGTCCACAGCCTTTGACCTAGTCAATAGGTCAAAGCTGTGGGCAATTCTTTTGGCAGGGGGTCTTGATGAAACTTTGGTGAATTTTTGTAGCTTTTCTACATAGAGACCTTAAGGACCAAGTTAGAATCGGGGTGGGTGGAGAGGTCTCGGGTTATATTGATATTGGCAGGGGGGTCAGACAAGGTTGTGTGTTGGCCCCCCTGCTTTCTATTATATATATCAACGGCCTGAATGCATCCCTGAAAGAGGCCACCAAGATTTCCCATACATAAACAACGAACCCATCCCTGTGCTGCTTTATGCAGACAATGCGGTCCTTATAGGTCAGACAGCTAATGCATTGTCCCTCCTTGTTCAAAATTTCAATAGCTATATGAAAAACCTAGACCTACGGGTACATTTAAAAAAATAATTTTTAATGAGCAGTGGACCGGGTAAGCATGCCTTACGTCCAATTATTATTGATTGGCAAAGGATGACTTCGGTCAAATCATTTGTTTATTTGGGATTGGCCTTTGCTGCGAACAGCTCCTGGAGTGAGCATATAGCTCACGCCAGGAGCAAGTTCTCAAAGGCCATTAACTCCATTTTAAGTATACCCCGCCCTAAGACCACAGGGGCACTACTAGCCATACAGAAAATGTATAAACTTCAGTGTACCCCGGTGGCCACTTATGGTGCGGAGATATGGGGAATGGCTGACTGTTCACTTTTACAGCTAGAAGAGAACAGGTTTTGAAGGAAGATATTGAATGTCCCAATTTCAACCTCCCATTACATATCCCACAAAGAGCTTAACATTAATTTTTTAACTGATTTTATTAGGGCCCGCCCGGCGCTTATGTGGATTGCCTTTTGGAAAAACGAAGCAGCTTCTTTGTCACAGACTGCTTAAGCTGCGATAAATGTTTAGATATCCCATGGCTGAGTGGTGTGCTGGGCAGTTTGCGTAGTATAAATATGAAAAGCCTTTTTTGGGATCCAACACTTGTGGTTTCTGTGGTGAAAAAAGAAATGCAGAATACCCTGTACTCCCTATATAAAATTGAGCGGGAGGAGGTTGAGATTCGAAAGACAACAGTGCGTGACTATATGGATATTGAACAGCACAGCCACCCTCTTCACAAATATTTATTGCTATCCATGAGCTGTTGGGAGATCAGCTTGCTGTTTCGGCTGAGAGCTGGTACTGTAAGCTTTTTACTCTGCTTCCCATTCGGCTATAGCCCTAACTTTATCCCTAATCTGTGCCCATGTGATGGGAGGAGTCAGCAAACCATTATGCACTTCATATTTTCCTGCAAATACTATATCAAATATTTTAAACAGTATTTATGTCCCTATTTTTATAAAAATAGACCAATTAGTCGGGAGGTAGCATATCGCCAAATGATTGGATTGGATGATGTGCATTTTACCCTTCGCACTAGCACTTTTTAAAAATTGGCAGTTAGAGCTCGAAGATCTATGATGGACTCATGACACTGTTTTAACATAACATTCCCCCTTTTTATATGTATGGGTGCGCTGTATAATGTATAATGTACTGTTTATATGTTTGCACCAGTCACTTTAATAATTGCTCATTGGAAATTTTCAAACATTTTTAACTATATTTGGTTATCTACTGTGATGTATGTATTTTGCTGCGCTTTTATGGGTACTAATGGTACCCGAATAAAGTGGAACTGAACTGAACTGAACTGATATATTTCTTTGGCTTTTCCGATGTTTCTTCATGCTGTGTGTATTTATGTATATATTGTATACTGTGTGTACTCCAATTATGTTGTCGGTCCACCTGTTCACCTCAGAGGCGCGGAAAAAATGGGTGGAACTGACTTCAGCACGCGACAAGGTCCTCATGTGGCTCTGGTGATGTCATATGGAGTCGTGAGCGGAGCCGTGCCATTATGACGTCCTTGTCAATGTGGGAGAGCTAGAAAAACGTTTCCCTGGAATGCTTGCGCAGGGAGAATTCAAAAGGTGAGGAAACCACAGGCAGATACTGTATACACCAGAAAAGGCGTTACCGGAGGTAAGTAACTTGTTCTAGATTCTATGACCAGACCCTTAAAGAAGAAATATATACATCTCAAAAACCACCTAACCAAGTAACTAAAACGTCTGATTACGATGCCATCCTGCTGTTTCGGTTTCGGCGGTCCAGACACCACCGCCTCAGTGGTCCAACCAACCAATAACGATGTGTGATGACATTTCTGCTACTGGCCGCAGGAGAGGAAAATGTGGCCCATGGAGGGGGCACTGTCAAGCTTCCCGCTGGCCTAATCATGACCTGCCTTTACGCCAGCCTTTTCCTTGAGGGCACACCATCATGCGAGAGTCGGCGGAAAGGCAGGTAATGAGGCAAATACCTGGTTTAAGATCAAATGTGCCCTTGTGAGCTGACTGGCTGGAGGCTCTGTAGCATGGTCGGCAATGGATCATTAGCAGAGCTGAAGCATGCCTCCGACATGAGTCTGCCGCCGACACTCCACCAGCCCCATGGAAAACTCATGATATGGTATGCAGGATGCCGCTGGCTGGGTAGCATTTTCCCCACCACCACTGTGTTGGGCTGGCAGTAAAACTGCCAAAGTCATAATCGGCCCCTAAAGCTTACTTGGAAATCAAACTAAACATATAACATAGCAAATGCTTACCAAAACGCTCTCAAACCTCTATCTCTTTAAGTGTGCCAGAACAAAGCACCTATCACAAACCAGCAAAAAGATATAAGTATACATACATTTTTCAAAAATATAAACTCACCCCAAAAGCGAGGAAATAAACCCATCAACCTCAACCTCTACAAACTGCCAACAAAGAAAAAAACCTTCTAAAAAAAATACATGTAAATATAAATAATAGAAGAAGTTGCATTATTTATTTTGTATACAAATAAGAAACGTATGAACTTTATTTTTTTTCATTTATTTATAGTTGTTGGACTTGGCCCTTTCTGGCAGGTTCCCCCCTGAACTTTTTGCCTTGAAGTATAGTGATGTCTGGTCTTTGCGCACTTTGACACTATGGCGCAGTGTAAAGTGCGTGCGCTCCCTGAGTGCGTGTGGGAGATAGGCCTGCCCTCCCATAGGAATGCATGGGGAATGTGTGTGTCCCTGGTAGTTCCTGATGCGTGGGGTGTACAGGCTCGAGTCTGGTATGTGTGGACTCGTGTGATTGAATGTTGTGAAATGATGTATGCGGCATGAATGTGTCTAGTGGGGAAGTGCCACTTCTAGACATTGATGTACGTGTGCTGTGAGGGTGCTGGAGTGTGATTGGCTGGAGCTGGCTGGCATGCAAGGCTCCAGGAAGTCTGGATGGGTCTGCACGGTGGTGAGTGGGAGATTAGCATGCTGATGGCTGGGGAGGAGTGTACCTGTGTCCTGAATGAGGCTGGGTTTTCCCCAGACAATGCTGGCTCCGCCCCTCTGTGGTGTGACTGATGACCCAAGCCCTGCCAGTGAATAGAGAGGGTGGTTGAGCCCATCAACAGTGCTCACAGACCAGCTGTGACTGGTTCTGCCCCCACCCTGCCCAAAGACAAAGGATTTGTCTGTATAAAAAGAGGCTGTGACCTCTTGAAAAATGTTCTCTTCCAGGATCCTGATAGGAGGGGCTGCTGCTGGTGGGGCCCAGGAGGGACCGCCATGGGGGCTGTCTCCTGCCCTGTGCGCTGGCCCCTGGGCCCTGCATGCCCCTCTTGATGCCCAGGACCTTCTGCTATGCCTTTGTCCTTGCCCCAGGGCTGTGGCTGCCCCTAGCGCTCAAGAGTGCTGTAATCAGCTGCTAGCGCCGTGAGCGCTTTATTTCTAGTCCTGGGCAGAGCGCTGTCGTTTTCCCTCTGATGGAAGCGCTCCTGCCCTTTGTCTGCCAGAGTGCTTCGTGTGCACTCTTATCTTAATTACGGGTGCCACCCCGGTTATTTAATTATTCAGCGAGTGCCCACCTCGCTTCTATGTTTTAAATGCTTCTCGAGGGAGCCAACCCCTCATTTTGTGCCCCGAGTCACCGCCCGCGGCCCGAGCCGCCTCAAGATGGGCGCAGGAAGGAGATGTCCGGCCCGCCGCCTGGTTGTGGGCGGGGCCGGGAGGATGTGTTTCTGCTTCCCCCTGCCTGGGGTAAGCCTTTGGATATTCCTTCCGGTCTCCCGTGCCAAGAGGGAGACCGGGTGATGCTGCCGGCAGCCGCCGGAAGTGGCAAAAGAGTTGTGGGCTCCCAGGCACACGGAGGAGCCCCGGAGGAAGAAGCCGGCAGAGAAGATGGCCAGATGCTGCCTGGGGCTCCCGTGAGCTGTTGGGAGCCCCGGTGGTCCAGCGGAGAGCTGGAATCCTCGAGGAGAGGACCCCCCCCGCTGGAACCGCCGCCTGGGAGATAGAGCCGCCGCCGAGCCTGCAGACCGGTGAGTGGGGGCCGTGTGTGCTGAAGAGAGGGGGGGCGTCGGGGCACATTGCCGGTGCCCGCCCCCTCCCTTCCACGGAGTTAGTTGTTTAGGAGCCCGAGAAGGCTCCAGGTGCCCCACTTGTTTCCCGGGCCCGAGAGGCTCCTGGTTGCCGCAGTTTGCTCCCGTCGAGTCCCCAGAGAGGGGGACTCCAACCCCGGGGCATATTTGGAGCCAGAGAGGCTCTTAGCGGCAAGCCTATTTCGAGCCTGTGAGGCTCCGACAACCTCAGGGGCATTTCCTTGTTTTACGAGCCCGAGAGGCTCTTGGCCCCATAATTTACTTCGAGTCCCCCATGAGGGACTCCAGCAGCTGCAGGGGCATTGGTGTATTCCCGAGTCCCCAGAGGGGGGAGTCCAACGTCCTGGGCCCACAGTCTTGCAGGGCCCCCGAGAGGCTTGAGACGCCATTTCTCTGCATTAAGAGCCCAGGAGAGGCTCAGGGGGACATTTGATTTCTTTAGAGCCTGCGAGGCTCCCACGTTGGCCCTCATGATCTACACAGCTGCCCGGCACTTCGTGGGCAGCTGCCACGTTTAGGCCCCCTGACTTTGGGACACAGGGCGTCCTAGCCCTAGAGAGGCCAGTTGGCCTAGGGACTGCCACAGGTTGTGGCTAATGTGGTTCTGGCGCATTTGTAATTTATGTGCCAATGTGATTACTGCACAATTGTTATTGCTACACCTCTGAATGTTTTTAGGCATCATGTGTTTTCCTCTCCTGCACCTCTGAATGTGTTTTGATGCATCATGTGTTTTCCTTCCTGACACCGCTGAATGTAGGTTCTGCATCATTTGTTCCTTTTCTGCACCTCTGAATGTGCTGAAGATGCATCATGTGCCTTGTTCTTACACCGCCGAATGTATGTTTATGCATCATGTGTTTTGTCCCCAGGTCTATGCCCCTACTTGTATTGTGATACTTAGGTGGTTGTTGTTCTCCTAGTGCAGGTGGTGCTAGTGAGGTCCTGGTTACCAGTGATTACTGGTTGTGTACTACAGTGATTTTACATTCTATGTGCTATGTTCTAAAAGTGCTGATTCCTGACAGTGGTCCAGGTGGCCCTGTCTTGTACATAACCCCTGTAAATTCTGCCCGTGCCTGTTGGCACATTGTTAAGTGTGTGTTTTTATCTAATGTGTTTTGGTGTAATACAAAGGCTATTTTTATATAACCTTGTGTGGAGTTTCCTTTGTGTTGGGCCTTGGGGGTTGTTGCTGGGGTGCGTGCACAAATACTTAACTCACATTGCCTCCGAGTTTAGCCTTGCTGCTCGCGCCACGTTACCTAGAGGGTGAGCAGGGGTTATCTTGGCGTGTAACTCCCTTGCCCTGACTTAGGAGTGGTGGTCTCTGACTGACTTTGGCGAAAGCCCTGGCCAGCCAGGGATCCCATTTCTAACAATAGTATTACTAAACTTTCAAATATGATTGACAGTGAGAGTTAAATATATAACATCCCAGAAAGGAAAGTAGTGATTAAGTAACATGGACTCAACCTACACCCAAGAAAGTGCATTGAGAGAAAATGTGAATTGGAAATGAACCAAATATTATTCTAATGCATGCTTTGGGAGAGTTACTACAAAAGATGATATTGTGATTAATGTATGGGAACACAACCGCCCCCCAATTGTAATAGAAACCGAAGTGAAGGAGTTATTGCAGGATATAAGAGAGGCAACCACTAGCTCCCACCTATAACCACTTTAAAATGTTTAATGGTGTGAACAAAAAAAGCCACCAGTGATACTCCTCCTGCCCATAGAAGATATCAAGAGATAGAAATACTTGACCATTTAACGATGACACATATCCGTCATCCAGGTTTGGCAATGTCTTAGTTTTAGTAGGTTATCTGCTGTAGAAAATATTAGGATTTGTTCATCATTGCTTAGGTTTTCATATAACACATATTAAAGAACCTTTTGTGTTATATGACAACCTAAGCAATGATGAACAAATCCTAGGCTCCCATTATGATGGCGGGCGGACTTTGCCCGCCCGCCACCCTAGCGGAAAACGGGACCGTTCACCTTAAGGGCGGGGGTCCCGAGGTTAGCATTAGGATGCGCCCGGCGGGCGCATCCCTCATTTCTAACATTGTGGCGGGCGATGCTCACTGCACCGCCCGCCACAAACACAGAAATGCATGCATGCATTTGAATACACGAAGCGGCAGGCACCGCGCAGTGCCTGCTGCTTCGTGTATGCAAATGTTGGGAGGCAACCACAGGTACCCCCGTGTGCACCCCCACCCCTCCTACACTCTGGGGGCCCACAGGGGGCCCCCAGAGTGAAGACCGCATGCCTTGCCGCCACGGAAAGGCATCTGATTTGGCCCATCATAATATGGCTGGTGGTGTCTATTAGACACCGCCACCATATTTATCCTTTTCCGCCCCCCACCGCAAGGCGACCAGTGCGGAAAAGCGGCCGGCGGCCCTTCCGTCCGCTGCGGTCCCCCCGCCATACTAATATGGCGGGGGAATTCACTTGTGGATGTCGGGCGGATTACCCCCGCCAGGCCGGAAGTGGCTACCGCCAGCCTGGCGGGGGCAATCCGCCTGACATCCTAATGGGCCCCCTAGTATTTTCTACAGCAGATAACTTACTAAAACTAAGACATTGCCAAACCTGGATGACCGATGAAACATTCAAAATGATTCTCAAATTATTCACTCAGATATACACTAGTACTGGGCAGAATTTGTTTGAGTTCTACTCTGCGGAACTCTGTGAGGTGCCATGAAAACTCCACCCTGCTTCGTGTAGTTCTGCTAGCAGCAGAGTCTTTAAAGTTGCGCAGTTCGCTCTGATTTTTAGCAGCAGGAATTTGTCCCACACTATAAAATCAGCACAAATGGCACTAAGGGCCCGATTACGATTGTGAAAGGTCTGTCACCGACAGCCATGCGGTGGCGGTCCTTCCGCAGTCGCACCAAAATTTTCCCACGCCATATTATGATGGCGTATGGAATTGCGCTTGGACTGTGGCAGACGCAAAGACCATCCGTCACAGGTCTGCCAAAAGCTCTCTAACAGATTGCCTGGCAGACGGACCTCATAGCCAGATATGATGGTGATGTCTAGAAGGCACCGTTCACCAAATCATGATGTTGGCTATTGCAGACCGCCATGGAAAGGCTGGTGGGGATTAGTGACGGGGCCCATGTGTTGGGGGAGGTGAGGGTGCACTTGGGGTGTACCCATGGTAACCCCCTACATTTCACAGCACTACATGGCAGGCGCTGTGTGGTGTCTGCCATGTAGTGCTGTGAAATGCAAATCCCGGCATTTTCACATCGTGACGGGTGCTGCTGTTAGCAGCACCCGCCGCAATGTTAAAAGTCAGGATCCGACCACCTTTTTGGCAGTCGCATCCTGATCGGGTGTGCGGGACTGCCGCATGCATGGTGGATGGTCCTGTTTTACACCAGGATGGTGGACGGACTCCAGTCCATCCGCCATCCTAATGAGCCCCTAAGAGTCAAGCCAGACGTCACTGCTGCTTTCTACCACTCAAGTAGACATTTATTTATTTATTTTTAAGATTTGTAAAGTAATCAAATACCCGTGGGTGTCTTAGCGCTAGGGACAGCAGGTTTATGCCAAATAGCAGAGGGACATATTGGTTGAATAGCCATGTTTTTGTCATTTTCCTGAGCGCCAGTAAAGAATGGCTGGATCTGATCTCAGTTGGTAGAGAATTCCAGAATTTTGCTGTGGCAACGATGAAGCGCTTATCACCCCATGAAGCAGTTTAAGTGCGTGGAACCTTGAGCAAATATGCGGTAGATGAATGTAACGCCTGATTCGGGGTATCGGCCGCTAGCTCTTTGTTTAGAAACAAAGGTTCAGACTTGCAGAAGGCTTTATAAGAAATATATAGGGCCTTGAACTTTATGCGGTTTCTTACAGGGAGCCAGTGGTACTACCGAATGACATGAGAGATCGGCTTGTATTTGGGGATTCCTGATAGCATTCTGGCTGCTGCGTTCTGGACTGATTGAAGTTTTTGAATTACCTTGCTTTGGGCATTCATAAGAAGCCCATTACAACAGCCGATGGTGGACATGACTAGAGTGCTTACCAATGTTTTTCCCGCATTCAAGGGGAGAAATGGTAGAATCTTTTTTATCATACGTAACTTATGGAATGAATTTGCAACCACAGAGTTGGCATGAGGAACGAAAGTCAGCCTGTCATCATATATGATGCCCAGATTCCTGACCTTGGTCACTGGGAGCGTAGGGGGACCCAATGAGGTAGGCCACCAGGCGGGGGACCAGATGGGTGACAATTTGCCAAATGTCATCACCTCTGTTTTCTCAGAGTTCAACTTAAGGCAATTGCTGGCCATCCAGCTGCTGATAGCCAACATACCCTTTTGAAAATTTGCTGCTACTTTTTCACCATCATTATGTACCGTAAGCACTAGTTGTGTATCATCGGCACATGATGTAAGGCCCATCCCATGTGTTTTGATGACTCTCCCTAAGTCCGACACATAGATGTTAAAAAGAGTCGGGCTTAGAGATGAACCTTGCGGAACACCACTCGGGAGGGATAATTGAGCAGAGTTGAAGGTGCCAAAGTTTACCGATTGAGTACGGTTGGTGAGAAAAGAAGTTAGCAGGGCTCTAGCTTTATGTTGGATGCCCATTTTTGTGACACGGTCGATCAAGATGGTATGATCGACCGTGTCAAAGGCTGCTGAGAGATCCAGCAATATAAGAACAGCCATCCCTCCCTGATCTAGGTTGATTCTAATATCTTCTGATGCTTTGATGAGCACCGTTTCCGTTCAATGGCCCTTACGGAAGCCAAATTGAGTGTCATCTAGTAATTGATGGTCTTCAATATACTTAGATAATTGAATGTTCATCACTTTTTCAAAGATTTTGGCCGGGATAGGCAAGCTAGCTATTGGTCTGTAACTCTTTGTGTCAGTCGCATCCAGGTTTGATTTTTTCAACAGTGGCTTGATGATGGTTTACTTCCGGATCATGGGGTATATGCCGGATGTAAACAATGCATTACAGATATGAGATAGAATTGGTGCAATCAGATCGGCGACTGGTTTGAGCACGCTTGGGGGACAAGGGTCTGTGGTGGAGCACAATTTAATAGTAGAAATGAGCTTAACAATCTGTCAGGTGTGGTATTATCAAGTTGTAATAGAGAATATCCAGTGTTGCCACGAATTGAGGGCTGATCATCAATTTTATTCTGAGACGAAAATTTAGTGTAGATATCATTCACTTTTTCAAAAAAGTAGTTAGCTAAGGAGTCACATAGTACCTGTGAAGGGACAGGAGTACAGGTGGATGTTTGTCCTGATAGTTTAGCAACTACTTGGTATTAGCTGTTTATTAGAGTCTTGCGCTGATTCAATCTGTGCAATATAATATTTACTTTTTTCCTGCGCAATCAACAGCATATATTATGTAAATGCTTCTTTGTAAAGGAGTTTTTCCTGTCTATTATAGTTTTTTTGCCATTGTCTTACTAAATTTCTGCACAATTTCTTCTGAGCTCTGAGAAATTCAGAGAACCAAGGTGTTGGAGAGCAACGATTTTTTGAAAGGATTTTGTTTGGAACCAACAGATTGAGTGCGTTATGCAGTCAGTTAGAGTAATTAGCTGAGGCTAGGTTAGGGTCTGGGGAATTATCTGGTTGAGTTGAAGAAAGATGTGTTTTAAGGAGCAGAGGGTCTATGCTTTTCCAGGCTTTAATTACTACAGGCGTGTTTGATTGGATGCCGTAGGTAGGTTTCCTAAAAATGTGGGTGTTAAATATAACTGCATGACGGTCAGTCCAAACCAAAGGGAGAATACTCTTTAAGAAGATCGCTTGAGAGTTAGAAAAGAGACCTTCTAAAGTGTGGCCGCCTACATGCGAAGAGTTCAAGACTAGTTGTGAAAGGCCTTCTGCTTCCAAATCCGAGAGTAATGTGTTGGTCTCATTATTGGCATGGTTTTCAAGGTGAAAGTTAAAATCACCTAAAATTGTGTGGATGGATTCATCTGCCAACGGTTCCAACAGGTTACTTAGGGACCCATTAGGATGGCGGGCGGATCGCCCCCGCCATCCGTGCAGAAATGACCCCCCGCCATATTTTAATGGCTGGGGTGTCCGCGGCGGATGAAAGACTGTCTGCCACTTTTCCGCTTGGTCGACATGTCGACCGGATGTAAAAGGGTTCAATATGGTGGCGGTGTCTAAAAGACACCGTCAGCCCTATTAAAATGGGGGTTTTAAAATGCCTTTCCGTGGTGGCATTGTCGCCACAGAAAGGCATGCGGAGTCTGCTTGGGGGGCCCGTTGCGGGCCCTCAGGGACTCTAGAGGGGGGTGGGGGAGTGCACACTGGGGGTACCTATGGTACCGCCCCCTGCAGTTCCATGCACAACATGCGTTCCTGGCATTGTGGTGGGCGGTGCTGAGTGCACCGCCAGCCACAATGTTAGGAACGCAGGATGCACCCGCCACTGTGGCGGGCGCATCCTAATGGCACCCACAGGACCCCCGCCCTTATGGCGGGCGGTCCCTTTCTACGACGGGATGGTGGGCAGACAAAGTCCGCCTGCCATCTTAATGTGCCCCCTAGTGTGGAAAGAAACTCAGTTCTGGATCCTGATGGTCGATAGAGTAGAATACCCTTAAAAGTTTGGGAATGGGTGAGAGGAATTGAGAAATAAATTGCTCCACAAGTCAGGGAGGGTACGTGATCTATTTTGGTAGTAAGTTCACTGCGATGAATTATCGCCAGCCCACTGCCTTTTTTATAGAATCTATCTTGTCTTTAGGCTGTATAACCCTCAGGAGTAGCGACAGTGAGGTCGGGTCCCGATGAGGGATCTTTCCATGTTTCGGTTACAAAGAGAATATCAATGCTATGATATCAATTGGTTTGTGAGCCTGTCATTTTAATAACTGTGGCGAGCGTGAGGGAATTTGAATAAACTTACCTCTGGGGGACAGCTGACGGCCTGTGCTCAATTCTGTCTCCTCCTCGCCCGGTCCGACGCGGTAACTAGTACCGTTGCGTGGAGGGTGAGGGAGGAAGAGCCAGGCACTTCCAGTTGACCGGTCAGCGGTCCAGTTGCTGGGAGGTGGAAGGGAATAAAGCTGCATACTGAAGCACCGGCGCAACGGATGCGTGTGGCGGGCGCAGCGCAGGTGTGCCGAAGGCACGCCAAAGGCAAGCCCGTCTACGCCCGTCCGTGGCCGTTCGGGCCTGGAGCCATACCCCCTGGTTGTCCTGGGCAGGTCTTGCAGTTCAGTTCTCAAGAATTGCGTGCCCTTTGTTCCCCTACAGCTGAGGCATGCATCCTAGGTGACAGCCAGGGTTGGGACTGCAAACACTGTTCATTTAAATCCTCTCTTGGGAGGGTGATGGAGGAGGTGAGCTCACGCCTGAACTGCTGCCTGCTGAACTGTAGATCCCTTCAGGAAGCACAGAGTAGAGATCTTTGACTTACTCTCTGATGGTCAGCTTGATGTGCTGTTTCTTACCAAGACCTGGTTGGACTCGGACTCCCAGCGCTGGAGATTATAGAGGCACTACCTAACTGTTATGCAATTTTTGTACAAAACAATGTGGACAGTGGACCACTTTTACACACTCAAAGCACCAACCCACATATCACCAATATCTGTATATAGTTTTCTTTCGAATTGCGTGCAATTTTCAAATACTCCCTGTCCTAAGAGTATATCCCAAATCCTTGGGAAAAATCAGTATTGTATCAAACTTTGAAAAACACCGCTCGAGAATTTGGATCTCCACCATATGTGGGTGATAAAGTCTGTAATCAGGAGTGTTCCAAATGAAAAACGCTGAATCCGTAATTGCAAAAAAGTTCAATGTTCTTTTAATAATCCATTTGAGGTACCAGCCAACGCGTTTCGTTCCGTCAAGCGGAACTTCCTCAGGGCTGTAAATCATAAAGTGAAGCATACAAAAAACCTGTGTAAGTTACTTCAAACTAACATGTGTACACACGTGAATTAATATACAAAAATCATTACATACACCAAAGCAGACCCAAATTAAAAACATCCTTTTGTTTAAAAATGCAGCTTTCGCATCACATCAGTACATTGTTTGACCCTTTCTCTAAGTTATTGTGCTGCATAGTCAATCTGTTAAGAGTCTCATTATTTACCCGCGAACAAACCGAAAAGGTAAGGTGATATTATCGAGCAAAAAGACATTCAATTATTCACATATTTTAAAAGAGCAAATCCTCATGCATTTTTGTTTTTGTTTTCAAAATTACAGTTACCAGAATCAGCGTCATTATTATTGTCATTCACATCTAAGCATTAGACTGTGGTCATGACTCCGCACCAAACATTTACTTTGCCAAACAACTCATGTCATCGTCTAGAATCAGAGACACTTATTTCTCCATAGGCCAAAAGTTATTATTACCAGCAATGTTGCCGAAAGTATAATCTCAAAAGAAGAGGTTATATTTGGACAGATGGTTACTATGGGACAAGCTATGTGGCCCCAGGATACAGACCCCAGTGTTGTCCCTGTCCTCATAAGCCAATACTTAAAAGAAACACTTCTAGAAGGTAAGCCTATTGTTTATGGACATCTTTTTTTTTAGATAATTATTTGTCCCAGTCATCAATAAAGCCAGTCCAAGCCACACAAAAGCAACAGCAAATCTCTCCATATTTACCTCCTATAGCTACAAAGTGAAAATATTGAGAAACATGGAATTCATTAAAAAAAGAACATATATGCTTCCTACCGCAATGAATATCATCAGCCGTACGTATATTCCAAATCAAGGTATCGAATTGGGATATGAATCTGTTCCCTCAATGTAGGTAATAGAAAATAAAGTGGATCCAAGATAAAAGTTTTTTCAAAACCTGTTTCTTGCCGATTGTTTCAAAGTATTTTAGAGATATAGTATTCACCTGGAAATACATGAAGTAAAAATATATATGAGGGAAATACTAATTCCCAAATTTTTCATATATATACATTTCTGAAAACCTATATCTACAACAGCCCCATATGATGTAAAAACATATGATAATTATGTACCTTGCAATTTCAATTTCAAAGGATATATTTCTTGAAAAAAGCGCTCCTATTTCTTCATCCTAGTTTCGGATATACTGCGTGATTCACTGTGAGGTATTAACCTAAAACAATATTCAAATTGTAACTGGTTCTGTTACAGAATATACATATATTCTGCATTAATAACGTTTCTATCTCTGTGCGAATGTAAATCTCGCATTAAGGGGTCGATTAGGATGGCGGACGGACTTGCGTCCGTCCGCCACCCCTGAGTAGGAGGGACCGTCCGCATGGGCAGCGGCGGTCCCTCCATGGCAATTAGGATGTGACCGCCAGGGTGGCGGTCACATCCTGTATTTTTTACATTGCAGCGGGTGCAGCTTCAAGCTGCACCCGCCGCAATGTTAAAAATGCATGTGTTGCATTTACATACACAAAGCGGCAGGCACCGCACGGTGCCTGCTGCTTTGTGTACGCAAATGCAGGGGGGTACCATAGGTACCCCCCATGTGCACCCCCCATTCACCCAGGGGGCCCGCAACGGGCCCCCAAAGTGAATGTCCGTATGCTTTTCCATGGCGGAAAAGCCGCCGTGGAAAAGCATATTTACACAAACATCATAATATGGCGGACGGTGTCTCATAGACACCGCCTGCCATGTTATAGCTTTTCCGCCGCGGTCGGAAGCCGACCGCGGCGGAAAAGCGGCGAACGGAATTCCAGACCCACCAGCCATCCTAATTTGGCGGTGGGTCTTTGGAGTCTCCGCCGCGGTTTTTCCGCATCCTCCAGGCCGGCGGACACTTCCGCCGGCCCGGAGGATGCGGAAAAACCGTCATCCTAATCGGCCCCTAAATATGGGCTGTTCGAGTAGCATACCTTAAGTAATATAACGTGCACGTTTTGCACCGTCACGTGGTCAAACTCCTAAATCTTAGGTTGACTCCCAATTCACAGTCACTTTAAGGTAGTTACCTAAAAATCGATATAGATATAGGCGTTCATACACTATGTTGAAAACATCGTTCATAAAACAAGTCCAGGTGCCATTTACTCCAAATCCGCCATTAAGTAAGCGTAGTATCGGTTTCCCGGAAAACCACCCATGTCGTCCCCTGGGAACAATGTAAATGCATCTAAAAACTATATTGTCCCTATCGTTGGTATAGCAGGACACGGCGCAATTATGTCGGGAACCAACAAGAAGGTCGCGATGACCATAAGACCAGATAGCGGAAAATATACCCATATCGCAAAAAGTCATTAGGTTATATATTTATCGGCATGAAGAATTTATTTATTCCAACGGATCCCAAAAGAGGTGGTTTCATACAGGTCCTACCTGTCAGGGTCAAATTCCAATACCCCCAGTTGGCGTCTCGACGGTCCGCGCGCCAAATCCTTTCCGGCAAGTATTAGGAGGCACCCTCCCTTGGATAGGTTTAAATGTAGCCACTCCTAATCCACATGTAGTGGATAGTGGATCGCACGTCATTTACCACTATTTCTTGGTCTAAAACGGGCGCCATTTTAAGCTAGTCAATCGAAGCTCGTCATAGTTCTATTTTCTATGTAAGCCGGAATAGATATCAAAAATATCTTTAAAGGTTACGCAATTAGTCACATGAAAGTTCATTCTTTTATATAATCAAATTAAAGTGTATAGCGCAATTTGCCTATTTATATTCATCGGAAATTCCATTTTCTGGTTGGATTAGATCAAAATACAACTTATCATAGACATATTGAAAATATATCAGAAATTATATTCCCAGTTAATGGTTATAATAAACCTTACCGTAGACCTATTCTAGTACTAATGAGTGCAATCCAGGGAACTTGAGGAAATACATATCATTGGTAGAGAGAGATTATTGCTGCCGCTCCATATAAACCCGGACTGGTGGCATGACGGCAAGGAGTACCCAACCTCAATGTGATCACACAAAACTACCTTTAGTTCATTAAGATAAAAAATCAAACACATTGTGTGCATTGAATCTTCATAAGGCATCACAACACATGCACAGTCCTTCAACATTTATCGGTTGTAATATTTGAAAAGGCTATTGGCCATGATGGTAGAGTACAGAGGTCAAGGAGAGGGCACGAAAGCAAGAGAGCCAGATAAATCAAGCGAAAGTAAGCCAAATTGTGTTGGCTGCAAGTTTACAGATACTATGTTGGCAAATTAGCACTAGCATCCTAGCTTATTGTAAATAATAGTGCATTTCGCCCTCTGTGTTGTGTCCCCTTTCCACACACCTTAAGCGACATATCCAAGCTGCTTCCCTTTTCCTTAGAGTGAGTTCACGATTTCCCCCCCTCGGATGTGGTGGTATGTGGTCAATGCCCTGAAACCATATTGTCTTGTTGTCTTTGTGGTGTTCTTGCATGTGGTAAGTCATAGGGTACTTTAGATCATAGTTTTTCATGGCTCGGGTATGTTCTTGGATCCTTAGTTTTAATGGTCGCACAGTACTTCCAACATATATCTTTTCACATACGCAACCAATAACATAGATCACATGGCTCGTGTTGCAATTTATATAGTGCCTTACCTCGTATTCTCTATCGGTATTGTATTTGAACCTCCTAGTTTTGTTCTTGCCAAGAGGGCAGATGTTACACCCTCCACATGTATAGAAGCCTTTTGGTTTTGTCTGCATCCATGTTCCTGTCTTCTTCTTAGTAGGATAGCTGGGGCACAGAATGTTACGTAAGGTTTTACCTCTCCTGAAAGTGATTCTAGGTGTATCACTAATATCTTCTTTTAGGTTGGGGACTTCACTCAATAATTTCCAATGTTTTCTCAGAACTTTAAAAACCTCTGTACTGTTTTGTGTATATTGAGTAATGAAGGCCATACTGGATTTATTCGTCTTTCTATTTTTCTTCGCTTTCTTGATTATAGTATTGCTACGTGTGACAGTCAGAATTCTCTTTTCCGCCTTGTCCAAGGTTTTTCTGTTATACCCTCTATCGGCAAATCTAGTTTTGCTGTCTCGTATAGCATCCCTAAAGTTTTTTTCTTTACTGCAATTACGCCTAATGCGCACCATCTCTCCGTAAGGAATATTACGGATAGTTGAACTGGGGTGTGCACTTGACGCATGCAGTAAGCTGTTACACAACGTGCTTTTGCGGTACAGATTACTTTGTATTGTATTATTTTCTACATAGAAGAGTATATCCAAGAATTCTATTTGATTATAGTTTGATTTGACTGTCAATTGTATATTGTAAGGATTGTCATTCAAGTAATTGAAGTATTCCAGTAATTTGTTTAAATTCATACGACTTCTAAAATTAAAAGATCACTTTCAGAACAATCCTAGAATTCCTGCTTTGATTTGAGTATTACACCTTCCTGTACCACCACTATCTCTGACCTTCAGAATGCACAACTTCTGTTATCCATTGAGACTGGTGACAATCCATCATTGCAAGAAATTCGCTCTGATTTAAACATCGAGGAGGATATAACCATTAATAGTGGTTTGAAGGCTCGTTCCAAATATATTCCTACAAACACACACAAAAACATTGACTTGTTTAACGAAAGAGTCTCACAGGATTTTTGCAAAATGGTTGACTCACCTAACAAATATATACACAAACAACATAATCTAACGAAGGAAGAGAGATTGGCACTTGATGGATTGGCTAAAGATAATAGTATCACAATAAAGGAAGCTGACAAGGGAGGAAATGTTGTCGTAATGAACACTGTTGACTATGACAGTGAGATCATTAGACAACTAAGTGACACCACTTGTTACAAAAGACTATTGGACAATCCCATTCCCTCCCTTGTCACCCATATCAACAATCGGATACAAGACTGGGGTGAAGTTGGTCTCCTGTCCGAAGAAGAATGTCGTTACCTCAAGGTAGCACATCCTATGGCACCATGTATTTACGTATTGCCTAAAATACATAAGGGAGGCCATTTTCCTCCAGGACGCCCCATTATATCGGGGATTAATTCCCCAACAGAACGTCTCTCACAATATGTGGATGGGTTTTTACAACCCTTAGTGGCCAATTTACCGTCCTACATACAAGATTCTGGGGACATTTTGAAAAAACTTGATGGTCTAGAATGGTCTGTGGACCTAATGTTTGTTACACTTGATGTGACGGGATTATTTACATGTATACCGCAACATTTTGGTATTAGAGCACTCTCGTCATTTTTATCATTGAGGACAGCAGACCATATAGACCATAACGAAATGCTCATTGAAATGACGGAACTGATATTATCAAGGAATTTTTTTCTACATAAAGACATTTGGTACCACCAAATAAGGGGCACCGCGATGGGGTGCAAATTTGCTCCTTCATACGCGGGGCTGTTTATGGGGTGGTGGGAACGTGAACATGCTTGGGGTAAATATGCCTCCCCCTGGATGGATATGATTATCTTTTGGGGGAGGTATATTGACGATATCATTATGTTATGGAAAGGGAGTGAAGCACAATTACTGGAATACTTCAATTACTTGAATGACAATCCTTACAATATACAATTGACTGTCAAATCAAACTATAATCAAATAGAATTCTTGGATATACTCTTCTATGTAGAAAATAATACAATACAAAGTAATCTGTACCGCAAAAGCACGTCGTGTAACAGCTTACTGCATGCGTCAAGTGCACACCCCAGTTCAACTATCCGTAATATTCCTTACGGAGAGATGGTGCGCATTAGGCGTAATTGCAGTAAAGAAAAAAACTTTAGGGATGCTATACGAGACAGCAAAACTAGATTTGCCGATAGAGGGTATAACAGAAAAACCTTGGACAAGGCGGAAAAGAGAATTCTGACTGTCACACGTAGCAATACTCTAATCAAGAAAGCGAAGAAAAATAGAAAGACGAATAAATCCAGTATGGCCTTCATTACTCAATATACACAAAACAGTACAGAGGTTTTTAAAGTTCTGAGAAAACATTGGAAATTATTGAGTGAAGTCCCCAACCTAAAAGAAGATATTAGTGATACACCTAGAATCACTTTCAGGAGAGGTAAAACCTTACGTAACATTCTGTGCCCCAGCTATCCTACTAAGAAGAAGACAGGAACATGGATGCAGACAAAACCAAAAGGCTTCTATACATGTGGAGGGTGTAACATCTGCCCTCTTGGCAAGAACAAAACTAGGAGGTTCAAATACAATACCGATAGAGAATACGAGATAAGGCACTATATAAATTGCAACACGAGCCATGTGATCTATGTTATTGGTTGCGGATGTGAAAAGATATATGTTGGAAGTACTGTGCGACCATTAAAACTAAGGATCCAAGAACATACCCGAGCCATGAAAAACTATGATCTAAAGTACCCTATGACTTACCACATGCAAGAACACCACAAAGACAACAAGACAATATGGTTTCAGGGCATTGACCACATACCACCACATCCGAGGGGGGGAAATCGTGAACTCACTCTAAGGAAAAGGGAAGCAGCTTGGATATGTCGCTTAAGGTGTGTGGAAAGGGGACACAACACAGAGGGCGAAATGCACTATTATTTACAATAAGCTAGGATGCTAGTGCTAATTTGCCAACATAGTATCTGTAAACTTGCAGCCAACACAATTTGGCTTACTTTCGCTTGATTTATCTGGCTCTCTTGCTTTCGTGCCCTCTCCTTGACCTCTGTACTCTACCATCATGGCCAATAGCCTTTTCAAATATTACAACCGATAAATGTTGAAGGACTGTGCATGTGTTGTGATGCCTTATGAAGATTCAATGCACACAATGTGTTTGATTTTTTATCTTAATGAACTAAAGGTAGTTTTGTGTGATCACATTGAGGTTGGGTACTCCTTGCCGTCATGCCACCAGTCCGGGTTTATATGGAGCGGCAGCAATAATCTCCCTCTACCAATGATATGTATTTCCTCAAGTTCCCTGGATTGCACTCATTAGTACTAGAATAGGTCTACGGTAAGGTTTATTATAACCATTAACTGGGAATATAATTTCTGATATATTTTCAATATGTCTATGATAAGTTGTATTTTGATCTAATCCAACCAGAAAATGGAATTTCCGATGAATATAAATAGGCAAATTGCTCTATACACTTTAATTTGATTATATAAAAGAATGAACTTTCATGTGACTAATTGCGTAACCTTTAAAGATATTTTTGATATCTATTCCGGCTTACATAGAAAATAGAACTATGACGAGCTTCGATTGACTAGCTTAAAATGGCGCCCGTTTTAGACCAAGAAATAGTGGTAAATGACGTGCGATCCACTATCCACTACATGTGGATTAGGAGTGGCTACATTTAAACCTATCCAAGGGAGGGTGCCTCCTAATACTTGCCGGAAAGGATTTGGCGCGCGGACCATCGAGACGCCAACTGGGGGTATTGGAATTTGACCCTGACAGGTAGGACCTGTATGAAACCACCTCTTTTGGGATCCGTTGGAATAAATAAATTCTTCATGCCGATAAATATATAACCTAATGACTTTTTGCGATATGGGTATATTTTCCGCTATCTGGTCTTATGGTCATCGCGACCTTCTTGTTGGTTCCCGACATAATTGCGCCGTGTCCTGCGATACCAACGATAGGGACAATATAGTTTTTAGAAGCATTTACATTGTTCCCAGGGGACGACATGGGTGGTTTTCCGGGAAACCGATACTACGCTTACTTAATGGCGGATTTGGAGTAAATGGCACCTGGACTTGTTTTATGAACGATGTTTTCAACATAGTGTATGAACGCCTATATCTATATCGATTTTTAGGTAACTACCTTAAAGTGACTGTGAATTGGGAGTCAACCGAAGATTTAGGAGTTTGACCACGTGACGGTGCAAAACGTGCACGTTATATTACTTAAGGTATGCTACTCGAACAGCCCATATTTAATGCGAGATTTACATTCGCACAGAGATAGAAACGTTATTAATGCAGAATATATGTATATTCTGTAACAAAACCAGTTACAATTTGAATATTGTTTTAGGTTAATACCTCACAGTGAATCACGCAGTATATCCGAAACTAGGATGAAGAAATAGGAGCGTTTTTTCAAGAAATATATCCTTTGAAATTGAAATTGCAAGGTACATAATTATCATATGTTTTTACATCATATGGGGCTGTTGTAGATATAGGTTTTCAGAAATGTATATATATGAAAAATTTGGGAATTAGTATTTCCCTCATATATATTTTTACTTCATGTATTTCCAGGTGAATACTATATCTCTAAAATACTTTGAAACAATCGGCAAGAAACAGGTTTTGAAAAAACTTTTATCTTGGATCCACTTTATTTTCCATTACCTACATTGAGGGAACAGATTCATATCCCAATTCGATACCTTGATTTGGAATATACGTACGGCTGATGATATTCATTGCGGTAGGAAGCATATATGTTCTTTTTTGAATGAATTCCATGTTTCTCAATATTTTCACTTTGTAGCTATAAGAGGGAAATATGGAGAGATTTGCTGTTGCTTTCGTGTGGCTTGGACTGGCTTTATTGATGACTGGGACAAAGAATTATCTAAAAAAAAAGATGTCCATAAACAATAGGCTTATCTTCTAGAAGTGTTTCTTTTAAGTGTTGGCTTATGAGGACAGGGACAACACTGGGGTCTGTATCCTGGGGCCACATAGCTTGTCCCATAGTAACCATCTGTCCAAATATAACCTCTTCTTTTGAGATTATACTTTCGGCAACATTGCTGGTAATAATAACTTTTGGCCTATGGAGAAATAAGTGTCTCTGATTCTAGACGATGACATGAGTTGTTTGGCAAAGTAAATGTTTGGTGCGGAGTCATGACCACAGTCTAATGCTTAGATGTGAATGACAATAATAATGACGCTGTTTCTGGTAACTGTAATTTTGAAAACAAAAACAAAAATGCATGAGGATTTGCTCTTTTAAAATATGTGAATAATTGAATGTCTTTTTGCTCGATAATATCACCTTACCTTTTCGGTTTGTTCGCGGGTATATAATGAGACTCTTAACAGATTGACTATGCAGCACAATAACTTAGAGAAAGGGTCAAACAATGTACTGATGTGATGCGAAAGCTGCATTTTTAAACAAAAGGATGTTTTTAATTTGGGTCTGCTTTGGTGTATGTAATGATTTTTGTATATTAATTCACGTGGGTACACATGTTAGTTTGAAGTAACTTACACAGGTTTTTTGTATGCTTCACTTTATGATTTACAGCCCTGAAGAAGTTCCGCTTGACGGAACGAAACGCGTTGGCTGGTACCTCAAATGGATTATTAAAAGAACCATGAACTTTTTTGCAATTACGGATTCAGCGTTTTTCATTTGGAACACTCCTGATTACAGACTTTATCACCCACATATGGTGGGGATCCAAATTCTCGAGCGGTGCTTTTCAAAGTTTGATACATAACTGTTATGCAATCATTGGAATCGACAGGTCTACCGGCAGAGGAGGTGCGGTAGCACTCATCTTTAAACACACCCTCCAATGCTCGCTTGAACCTATCACTATTGTAGATAGTGAGGTGTTTTTTTTTTCCGATCAAGGTGAACACTAACTATATCGTGAAGGGGCTCCTGGTCTACCGACCACCTGGACCTCCGACTCGGTACTCACTTAGTTTGATGGAGGGTCTCACACAATGGTCATTACGCTATGACAAACTCCTAATGCTTGGTGACCTTAATTTACATTTTGAGGAGCTCATGAGTGGAGGGGCTGGTGCCTTACGCCAAAAATTGCTGATGCTGCAACTAAGGCTTATATCTGACTTACCCACCCATCAGCAAGGACACCTACTTGACCCCCTTCTTTCAAATTGGCAGGAGTTAGTAGCAGAGGATCCTCTCCCTGTCCCTTGGACTGACTACTTCCTGATCCCTTTCGCACTATGGGTGCCAGTGCCGAGTGTTCGGGTAAAGCCTATGCCAGACGTTAGCTGTAGGAATTGGGGTGGCTTTTCCAGAGAGAAATTTAATAGTGCTCTGACCCAGGGAGGGCCACCAGGAGGTACTGACATTGGAAGCGCATGCGCTAATCTAGATAGGCACATTAGCGAGACACTAAACAGTACTGCCCCCTGGGCACCGAGAAAGAATCCGGGAAGGGCGCAAAAATCTGCTCCATGGTACAATTCCGGACTACGCACGGCTAAAAAGGATTGCAAACGCCTGGAGAGGTGTTGGAGGAAGGGATTCTTGGACCAGGGGAGGAGGGAGTATAATGCCATGCGGCAAAAATATCATGGACTCAATAAGAGAGCTACGGCAACATACTATCGGTAAACAATTGGGGTAGCCGAGAATTCAGCTAAGGAATTGTTTAAGATCAATAAGGAGATCTCCTCTCTGGCCACCAGAGCTCCTCCGGTTTCGGGATCTGTAGAGTCCTGTAACTGTGTAGCTGACTTTTTCGCTGACAAAGTTGATAAAATTGACTCCACCTTTCCTGAGTCTGCTAGGGAAGCTGAAAAGACTGCAGAGGAGGCTTGTGAGGGAGTAGAGATGAGTAACCTCACAATCCCCCCCCAGATCTTCTAAACCAAACCTGTCTGAGTGTTAAGTCAGGTTCTCCTAGAGACCCGGCCACCCCAAAGGTACTTTGGGAGAGCATCATTACTATTGAGCCTTACATTAGACACCTCTTGGAGATGTCTTTTGTGACATGTACGGTACCTGGCAGCTGGAAAGAAGCGGTGGTACTCCCACTACCCAAGAAACCCCATATCAGCTCCGAACTACTTGACAACTTGCGCCCTATCGCTCTCCTCCCTTACTTTGCTAAGGTTACGGAGAAAATAGTTAATAAACAACTTATGGCGCATGTTGAGAAACACCATCTTCTACATTTCTCCCAGTCGAGCTTTTCGCGCTATGCACTCAACAGAATCGGCTCTGCTCTTTGCCACGGAAACAATTAGGCAATGTGTGGATGCCAGGCAGACAGCGGCCTTAATTTTGTTGGATTTAAGTGCTGCCTTTGACACTGTGGCTCATCACACCTTGCTTCAGTGTCTGAATAAAGGCAGTGTCTCAGGCAATGCACTGAAGTGGATGAAATACTTCTTGGCGGAACGCAGTTTCCAGGTGAGGCAGGGTTCCCACTACTCTAAAGTCATCAAACTAAAACAGGGGGTGACTCAAGGTTTGACCCTGAGCCCGACCCTGTTTAATCTTTATGTGACACCCCTAGCTAAGATAGCAGATGGCTTCGGGATCAGGGTCGTGTCCTATGCCGATGACACTCAACTGGCGGTCTCCCTGACACAGGAACAGGACTCGGCAGCTTCGTGGCATGTTTGCAAGAACTGGCATCATGGATGGCTAATAATTGCCTGAAGTTGAATGGCAATAAGACCGAGGTGCTTGTTGCGGGGAGAGCCCCGTTAGTTTGGTCATCAGCTTGGTGGCCCCAGAGCCTGGGACCTACTCCTATGCCTAGCACTCAGGTGAAGAACTTGGGTGTGTGTCTGGATTCCAAGCTCTCCTTTGAATATCAAACCAGGCGGGTTGTGGGTACCTGCTTTGGGGTCCTTATTGGCCTTCGTAAAACTCTGGACTTGCTTCCTATTCCTGCTAGGAAGACTATGGCGCATGCCCTTGTGACATCTCGCCTTGATTACGGAAATATACTGTACCTGGGTGCCACAGCTGTATGTTTGAATAGACTTCAGTGTCTACAAAAGGCAGCCGCGTGGCTGGTCCACATGCTACCGAGGTGGGCCTGCTCTAGGAAGACTCTGGCAATCCTTCATTGGCTTCCCATCAGGGAAAGGGTGCTGTTTAAGGCACTCTGCGTATGTCATCGCATCTCCCAGGGAACGGGTCCTGCATATTTGGCTGACTTGATCACACGCTATGCTCCCACAAGGCAACCTAGATCCTGTGGAACGGGCTTGCTACTTGTTCCCATGGTCATGAGGGCTAGGATGGGTGGCCGGTCGTTTCGCCTCCTGGCTCCTCAGAACTGGAACAAACTTCCTCTGAGCCTCCGGCTAGAGGTCTCAGAGGCTAGGTTCAGGAAAGACCTGAAAACACATCTTTTTCAGCGCCTGTAGGGTCTTTTGATTTGTCCAGGTTCTTCTGTAGTCAGGCTCTTCTGCAGTCAGCTCCTCATCATAGCACAGGGACACACCATTGGGTGTAACCAAGCGCTTTATAAATGTTCATAATATTATTATGATTATTATTATTATGATCTGTTAAAAAGTCTGCTATTTCAAATTTATGTTTAACTAATGAGCATTTATTTATTTATTTCACTTATAGAGCGCACTTTCACCTCAGAAGGCCGCAGTAATAATTTCATAATTAGGCTGGACCTTAGAAGCCATCGGATTGGGTTGAATAGATGGTTTAAAATTACAGTTGGAACAGGCAGAAAAGGGGCCACTAGATGCGGCATCTAACACCATGCAAGGACACATAGTGGCCGGTGTTACTGGGTGTAAATCTAAAAGCTCAGTACGTGAATAGAGTAGTTTCTTGAGGTCTGAAGAAGTAGGACCAGGGGAGCCCTAGGCCCGGTCCAGGCACGGATGGGAGCCGACGGGCTTGCCTTTGGCGCACCGCCGGCATGCCCGCTACACGCATCCACTGCGTGTGCGCCTGATCATGGATCTAAATACTAATGGGGGCGCGAAAGACTAGCGCGCTGACACCAAACGGAAGTGTCTGCTGCTACCAGAAGCCCTCCGCGCAACGGCACTTGCCGCTTCGGGCTGGGGAGAAAAGTGCAAGGTAGGTTTCTGATAGGCAATGTGCAAAATACAGTTTTAAAATATCATCAAGATAAAATCAGGCAAGCGTCCGGCTGCAGCTTCCTTAACGCGAGTGGCAGATTTCTCATTATGAGCGGTCGCGACCTGGCGGGAGGAGGTCTAGCGAGCAATTGTTTCTCACAAGTGCTCGCAAACTTAACATTGGCTAGCCGTTCGAGAGATAAAACTCTGCTCCGCTTGGAGAAGGCAAAACTCTGCGAACTCCTCCGGGAATTCTTCACCCACCCCAAATAAACACCATACAGAGTAAATATCATAAGACTAATCTCCCTTTTATATATACCCTACTACCAAATTAACCAAGCAGCTACTACTACAAACTCTTAAACCACATTAAACATAAAAACAAACACCTAGTGGAGACACCTCCAAAAATTTGTGCTGTGTAGAATTTGCTAGAAAGAGCCAATTTGCCTTTGAATTAAAAAAAAATGATAGGATTAGCTTATGTCTGTCACAGAGGTCGTTAATCTCTACAATTTATTAATAGAAAGCCCTTTCTAGCAACAAAAAAGACAAACTAAGGGCCGATTTCGATGCGGTCGGAAACGTTCCGACTGCATTAAAACGTCCCATTCTGATTCCTTTTTGACCGATCCTTTATGATGTGCTCAGTCGGAAAGGAATCCGAACAGGCTTTTCAAATGGCTTCCGATGAGCTCAGAGAGCCCGTCTGCCATTCGAAAGGGTCAAGTAATCCCTAGTGGAGGGGTAAAAATTACTATTCCAACTCCAGTGAGTGCATCAGTAGGGAAAGTGTTGGATAGCGGAGGGGCAAAAATTACTATTCCCACTCCAAAGAGTGCAACAGTAGGGAAAGTGTTGGATAGCGGAGGGGTAAATATTACCACTCCACTGAATGCAACAGTAGGATAATTGTTGGAAAAGGGGGGTAAAAATGTTTATTCCCACTCCGGTGAGTACAACAGTAGGGAAAGTGCTGTATAGTGGAGGGGTAAACTTTACTATTCCCACTCCAGGGAGTGCAGCAGTAGGGAAAGTGTTAGATCGAAGAGAAACAAAAATGACTATTCACACTCAAACAATAAAAAGAAAGAAATATATTAAAAATAAAAAAATCATAAAAGTAACAATATTTAAAAATTAAACAATCAAATATATTAAACATCTAAAAAGAACACTTAATATAATAGTAATGACATATAACAAAAACCTTCAAATATTTTATAAAATAAAATAATAAATACATTTATAAAAGAGAGTTCTTTTAAACTGGAAAATATATACAAACAAAAAATGTATTAAAACATAAATGCGTTTATTTTATTTCCTACCCTATACCACCACGGCAATAACAAAACACTTCAACATCTTTAATTGCATTTATTTACATAATTATCATAACTCCACATCAATTAAACAAATATTCTTAGTAAAAAAACTAATAAACATTAATTGGCTACACACACTTTAACACTATAATATCCACAACAAACACCTAAATTAAACTATAAAATAATAAAACACAATTAAAACTTATTTTTAAATTAATTCTATCAGTGTGTACAACTAATTAATTAAATTATTCAAATGTATTAATATCTTATCTTATCTTATCTTAAGTGCCATTTGTAGAGCGCACTGTCGCCGAAGCTTCCTGGCGCTAGAGACAGAATGAGTGTGGAGGGAAACCAGGATAGCAAAGAGCCTAACTGAAAGAGGGGAAGAGGTGAGTTTTTAACAGTTTCCTGAATTTAAGGAGGGATGTAGAGGATTTGATTGAGAGGGGGAGCAAGTTCCAGAGTGCAGGAGCTAGGTGAGAAAAACGGCGACCGCCAAATTTTTTAGTTCTGCTTTTGGGGGTAACTAACAGGTCGCGATGGGCTGATCGGAGATTACGTGATGGGCAGTGAGGATGAATAAGGGATTTAAGAAACCCGGGACTGGGGCAATGAAGAGCTTTGAAGATGAGGCAAGCCATCTTGAAAGTGGACCTCTGATCAACCGGGAGCCAATGGAGGTTGTGGAGCAGAAGCTTGGCTGATAGCCATCTGGGGGATCCATGACTCAAACGAGCCGCTTGATTCTGGACAACTTGGAGGCGGTGTATCAGGAATGAAGGGAGACCGTGATAAATGGCGCATGAAAAGTCCAGTCTGGAAAGCACAAGTGAGATAACAGTTTGGGTGAATGCTTCGGGGGGGGGGAGAAGATGACGGACTTTGCGTATCCTTCGGAGTTGGTACATACAGGAGGATACTACAGCCCCAACTTGTGTTTGGAGGGTGAGTTCAGCGTCAATGATTATGCCCAGGCTTTTTACAGCTTTAGCTGGGGTAGGGGGAGAGCCGAGCTCTGGAGGCCCGAGCCACCCTTTACCCTTTTTAAAAGTAAACACACAGAAAAAAATAAATATTTACCCAAAATAAATATCAAATAATTATTATTAATTAACTATATATGAATTAATTAAACAAACACAAATTAGTTTCCAACCTTTACTCCTATAAACACCACAACACACACCTAAAATGAGTTACACATTAATTAAAATTATTTACTACAAATTATTAATTCATCAATTAAAAATAAATTACTTCCCACCCTTTACACCTACACACACCACACCACACACTTAGAAGTAATTACACAACTACTGTCATTAATTACCAATTAATTACAATTAATTAACAACCAATTATTAATTCATAAATTAAAATAAATTACTTCCCGTCCTTTACCCATATAAACACCACAACCCACACCTAAAATTAATTACACAATTACCATAATTACCAATTAATACATTAAAATTAATTAACAACCAATTATTAATTAAGTATTAATACATTACTTTATACATTTAACACTATAACATCTCAATTAAACTAATTTTAATAAATACAAAATAATCAATTCATTTAATATAATTAAGGGGCTCATTACGATGGCAGACAAACTTGAGTCTGTCCGCCATCGTCACAGGAATTGAGACATATATGGCAGCAGTCCCGACCATGGACACAATGCGACCACCACGGTGGCGGTCGCATTGGGCATGTGTACCATTGCGGCGGGTGCTGAAGGCTGCAGCACCGCCGCAATGGTAAACATGAAAGTCTTGCATTTCCCTGCACTACGTTGCAGGCACCATGAGGTGCGGGCCACATGGTGCAGGGAAATGAAGGGGGGTACCATGGGGGTACCATGGGTACCCCGCCAGTGCACCCACACATCCCCTAATACAAGGGTGGCACGCAACGGGCCCCCAAAGTCAATCTCCGCCAGCCTGTGAATGGCGGTTGAACCGGCATCCACCGCTGTCAGAGATGAAGCATCCTAATATGGTTGACGGTGCCTGCTAGGCACCTCCACCATTCAGGGTATGTTTTCTGGGTCTGCCAGGCAATCAGAACTGCCTGTGGTGGACCTGTGCCGGACAGAATTCCCGTCCGCCAGCAAACCGCCTGCCGTCATAATATGGCAGGCGGGGAATGGCTGCAATTTGGAGTTGAATCCGCCACCGGCAGGCTGCCGGTGGCGGATTTACCGGTATCGTAATGAGCGCCTAAATTACTTCCCACCCTAAACCCGCAACCCGCTATGGAACTGAAACCTCAAAATTCAACTAAAAACAATAACTACAAAAAATGTAACACGTATATTAAAAATACAAACAATGCTTATACAAAAAAACCATACATCACATACGTATAAAATATATACTAAAATACATAACAATAATAAAAAAATGATATTTTTTAACAACTATATTTTTGCAAATGATATTAAACACTTTGATATTTTTAAAATCAATATTACTTACCTTTAGTTGATATTCTTGACCATGATATTCTTGCTGTCGATATTTCTAAACGATGATATTAATGACCCAATATTTTATTTTATTATTCAATATTCTGTCCCGGTTGGTCCCAGTTCCAAATCGATGTCAGATCGAAATTGGACCCTAAGTCTCCTAATGGATTATTTTGAAGACACTTTGGTTGGTTTGCATACTGCATTGCTCTGGACACAAACGCCAACACACATTCTAAATACCATGTTGGCATAACTATGACAGTACCTTATCACAGGAAGTAAAAAAAACTGTGCTGTGGAAAAATGGCACAATGCCTTCAAATCCATAGTAGGCAGAACCCTACCTCCACTTTATAGAAGCATCACAGAAAGAGCACAGCTACCAGCAACTATGAATGGAGCAATCTGTAACCCAAATTGCACCTTATCTTAGCACACAAACTAAACAAATGTACAACATGCTATAATTTAAAATAAAACTCTTCATAATCAACAAAGGAGTGGATGACTTCGAAATAATAGCCAAAAGAAAATTATACAATGAACAATAACCTACAAAACTCCAGAAAAAGTATAGCATAATCTTAAACAACATTACAAATTGCAATTTATAAAAATAATAAACATATTATTTTATTACATCAGTCTAAACACAAAATGCAACTCCAATGTTAAAACACACTGAGATTATAAACTAATATATACATTATTTAATCCCTACCAACCAAAAAGCTCAAAGAACAAATTTAATCAATCATATGAAATGTATACAACACATAAACCACACATTTCCAAATAACAATCACAGAATAGTTGCAAAAACATTTCCCAATCAAAATAAACAAAATAAATATAACTTACTGCTCTGTTCCTGCATATTTTCCTCTGTATTCATGTAGTCAAAAATATTAATCCAGCAAAAATGGGAAAAAGACTTTCCAAAAAGCAAAAAAATGCAAAAATAAAAGGAATACAATACACATCCCTCGAAGCAATCTAAAGTTTCTAGGAACAATAAAAAAAACCTGAAAAGAGTTTAAAAAAAAAACAAACGCTAATGGAAACCTGAAAAAAAGGATATTAACAGTACAAGTATTTGTTTATTAAAAGTAAAAGTGATTTCATAATAAAAAGGTAGCTTGCAATGCTCATAGAACACGTTTGTAGATAAAAGCCTGTAAAGCAGAGAAAAAACCTACCCACAAAACAAATTGCATTCCCCAAAAATACATATATATTACACTTTCTAATTATAAAATAAGTAACATAATGGTACAATACTAAAACAGTGTAAGAAAATCCCAAACTACACACTATTGAAAATTGCTACTTTCTGATGAATACATCTGCCTGTGGATTCCTCGCCTTTTGAATTACCCCTGCGCCAGCATTCCACAGAAAGCTTTTCATATCTCTCCCACGTTAACAAGGACATCATAATAGCATGGCTACGTTCACAACTCCTTTTGACGTCGCCGGAGCCATATGAAGACCTCGTCGGCATGCTGTCATCAGGTCCCTTTTTTCCTCGCTGTCGACACGTAACGGTTTTTCTGGGACTCTCCATTTATTTCGGATATTACTTTGTTTCGGTTTCTAACTGTGGTGT
This sequence comes from Lissotriton helveticus, assembly GCF_964261635.1. Classification (NCBI taxonomy): domain Eukaryota; kingdom Metazoa; phylum Chordata; class Amphibia; order Caudata; family Salamandridae; genus Lissotriton; species Lissotriton helveticus. The sequence goes on along the minus strand of NC_136070.1, from coordinate 110,190,300 downwards.
AGCAGTGCAATGGCTACGCAAAAGAAGTAAGGGTTCAAGCCTTGTAGGGAGTGTGGGGATCATATGTCCATCACTGACCCCTACGAAGATTGCCTTTGGTGCCTCTAGTTGGATCACAACGTCAAAGGATGTTCGTCTTGTCGGAGTATGAATCCGAAGGCGCTTAAGGAGCGGGAGGCGAAGCTATTCATGGCCCAGGTGAGAAAGGAGAAGAGAGCCGCACAAGATACAAGTCAACGTTGACGCCCCCACACACCTTGAGGTCGTCAATGAAAGCACAAAAAGAAGCATTGTCATGGGGCCCTGCATCGTTCTTCGAAGGGCAAGTCTAGAGGTCGACTTCTCCAGTCCAGTGGCGTCATGGTAACAATGTAATCTCGCCTTCACCCTCACCTTCTCCGCAGGCAACTCTGGTCTATTCTCCAGTGCCAAGGGATTTGCCAGTGCCCAGGGAGTCGGCCCCTGCTCCTCTGGCTTCACCTGCCCCGGCCCCAATGTCCCCGGTGCCGCAGCCACCACCATCCTAATGGCCTCGTCGGATCCAGACCGGGCTGTTCCAGATCTTTACCCACCGGGTGCAGATCCGTCACATTTTCTTAATGCAATGTTTGGCATGTTTGCCAAAGCGGCTAACCAATTTGGGACGTTGACTGGCCCCGTGGGTCCGCTTGCATATAATTTTGGCATCCTCCAGCAATAAGCCCAGGCATAATGTGTGCCCGTTCATGCCAATGACACCTTAATGGCATCTCCCCACACTGAAATTCTCAATGGTGATACTCCAGTCTCTGACATCAACTGGATTTGGGCCGTCACCTTCCCGGCTTCGTATGGCGCCGCTGACCACTACTGAGGGTCCTCCTTTGATGCCTGCCAATGTTGATCCAGAAGATGCGCTCCAGGAGAGAGGCCCAGACTGCTGGAAGAAGAGTAGTACCAGGGACAGAAGGAACAGGCTGAAGAGGGGAAAATCCTTGACTCTGTGGATGACTTTGAGGGTCTTCAGGAGGCCAGTGGTTTGGACACTTCCCCAGAGTGGGAGCTTTCTTACCCTAGGGCAATGCTTCTCAGGATGTGGCTCCTTATCACACTATCATCAGGAGGGCTGCTGACCTCTCGAATCTCGAATCTGCAATTGCCCACAGCAGAGGTTAGGTCTAATATTCTGACTGAGGTTTTTGTACTCTCCTCCTTCAGTGGTTGAGCCTTTGCTTCCATTCAATGAAGCATTACCGGAGTCGATTTTGGAAGTGTGGCAGAAGCCTTTCATCCCGATGGTTTCAAGAGCTATGGCAAGACACTACAAACCTGCTCCGGTGGATCCGGTTTTTCTAAACTCTCACCCTTCTCTAGAGTGCTGGTTGGTGCAAGCTTCATGTTCATCCAAACAGTCGGGAGGATACTTCCCCACCACCCCAGGGGATAGGGACTCCAAAAAGCTGGAGCAGTGAGCCAAAAAGGTGTTCTCCTCACCAAGCATCGCCTTAAATTCAAACACATGCTTTTTGGGAAGATATATCCATACTTTGATAGACTCAGCACATGAGGTGGCTACCAAGCTGCCTGATGATGTCCGAGGTCCCTTTTTGGAGGTATTAACTGATACGCCGGCTGCAGTCCGTCAAGTGATTCAATCACGTCTGGATATGGCGGACTCAGTCACCAGGGTGATAGGCTCTTCGGTGGCTACCAGGCGGCATGCCTGGTTGAGAAGTTCAGGGTTTTCACCAGATGTGCAGGCCATTCTGCTTGATCTTCCTTTTGATGGATCCAGGCTCTTTGGGACAAAAGCGGATTCTACACTGCAAAGCTTCAAGGATAGCAGGACTACTGCAAGATCCTTGGGCCTGCAGTCCTAGCCAAGGGGCTATGGTTACAGGAGATTGTGTGGATATGGAAAGGCAGCTTCCTTTCGAGGGCGTCAGCAACAACAGCAGAAGCACCAGCAGAAGCAACAAGTTGTACACAGGGGCGTAGCTAGAGCCTGTGGCGCCCGGGGCCATTCCACAGACTGCCGCCCATGGCATCCGCAGCCCTATGACCGTGCGAGGCTTAGTCTCGACTCGAATATCGAATCTCACCCCACTGTTAAACCTCGGGCACAAATAATTCTTACATGTATATCACCCATAGCTGCCAAGATTTCAGATTGTTTATTCGTGACATTTTCATAATTTCTGTTTAATTATAAGTGACATTTCAATGACAATGAGTGACACTTTCGCACGAGCAAAATCAAGCAATGAAGACGAGGGAAACATATAAATGTAGGAAATTGTGCCCACTTGAGCAACGAGAAACTCTAAGAAGATCTTAAAACAGCTGCAATTGACATATGGCTTTGCTTTTACTCAATATTTGTGACTGCTGTAATTTCTACTGTAATGCTCTTTGTTTATCATATATGGCCCAACACCATTGTATAGTATCATTGAGATGCCTTATATCTTCTATTTCATTTGCAAAGCACTCTAACATCTTTCAGTCCCTCTCTCACAAATAGTTAATTTTTTCAATAGTGCTGCTCATAGCAGAGCAGGTTGTCAGAGCACTTTACATCAGACACACGTCATTATACCAACACAATGACAATTTCGTGGGAACTCCAGTCTAGCAAATGCTATTCCTAGCACATATCCCCCTACAATAGCTGAAGTGTTTTCATGAGTAGTACATCTATCCAGCAATAGTTTGGGATGGAACTAAAGTGCGTTGCAGTGTTCACAAGCATTCTGACTGGTGTACTGCAAGACATCGAGGGTTCCCACCCAGAGCACAGACGCAAAGCCGGGTCCTGTCATGAATGTGTTGACACAGTGAAGTTCAATGTAATAAATCTGGAACCAAAAGATATGCAACTTGGTTAACCTCGTGACCCGTGAAGTGTTGTGATGGCAGCACGGAGATTACAATGTTAGTGTGGTGAGATCAAAAGATATGCAAAGAGCGCTTGAGGCAGACACACATACCGTGTGCTTAAAAACGCACCAGGGACATTGTCAGTAAGAGTTTTGTTTGTACTGTGCCCCCGGGGTCGAGAGGTGCCACTATGTGGGAATAAATGAAGAAGGTAAGGAGGCAGTGCCAGTGGCGAGTTCTTAGTACTAACTACACTGGCAGGCACTGACTCACTGCACAGGCTGCAGCTGCCTAACGGAGCGCTGCCATTCATTGCGTAAATTACACAGAGGCTGGTGGCACTTACTGGGGCAGAGGCTGCAGAGTCCGGAGGAGTGTAGCGCCAGGCGGTGACGGTGACGCTCCTCTTCAAGAATTCCTTGACACACTATCTTTCTTCAAGGCACAGTGGCTGCAGACTCATTTAGGCCGTGATCCACCGCGCGCCGCGGTAATTAGGGTTTGCCGCCCGGGCTGCCTCAGTTAATAGACACCCTGCAGGCCAGTGAGTCCCGGGGTGGACCGTCCAGTGACACTCACACTCTGTCCTGGCGGCCGCTGCAACCCGGGTTACTCACTCTTGACTTCCTCGGGTCCTGCATTGTTGAATTGGGAGGCGAGGGGGTATTAGTCAAATCAGCTGAAAGCGCACTGCAAGCAACAGGCAGGTGCGAGCTGTGCGCAGCTGGCAGTGACGCTGCTAGTGGCATATTTAAATACTTATTTGTGGAGCCCGCCATAGCACTAACCGGCCTTGCTTTTCTTAACAATCTTCCCGGACCCGCTCTGGCATCAGGATGTGACGTCCCCCCGGGCCGGCCTGAAGCACACAACCTCATTGGTCGGCCGTTCCGCTGGGGTTCAAGGTGACACATTGTAGTAGTGTGAACCTTCACCCTGGCAGGAGCCTCAACTGCAAGCCTGTGAGAGCCGTGGGGGATGGTACACCTGTTCGCTGCCATATACTTAACAATCGGCACTTGATTCAGAAAACTCGCACCAAGCTTATGCCTAAAGAGAAATTCTGGGAAACTTGCGAGAAGCCATGCTTCCGAATGCGGTTTCTGCCGCCATTTACAGTCAGTGACCTCAAACTACAAAGGCCGCCGCCCTCAAAATAGTGCCGCCTGGGGCGGACCGCCCCCCCCCGCACCCCCTAGCTACGCGGCTGGTTGTACAGAGGAAAGGGAAGTGGCCGTCTGCAGGGGCCGGCCAGCAATATTCCTCCTCCTCCTCCTCTTCTCCTGATCTCCCCACCGGTCCCACAGGGAAGCAGCTCTGGATCCCCCATCTTGGAGCATGTTGGTCCTGTAGGAGGTCGGGTGTCCCATTTTCTACAAAATTGGAAAACTGTTAAATCAGATCTTTGGGTCTTGAATCTTGTAGAAATGAGTACGCCCTTCCTTTCCAGGAGTTTCCCACTCCTTACCCTCCTCACCAGGGCTGGTGTTCGGAGGACCATCTGCTGCTCCATCAGCAGGAGGTCCTGGCCTTGCTTCAGAAAGGTGGTTCCTGAGCAGGAAAGGGTTCAGGAGTGTTACTCCCAATATTTCCTGATCCCCAAAAAGGACAGGCATTTGAGACCGATCCTGGACCTCAGGGTCTTGAATTTTTACCTCAAACAGGAGAAGGTCAAGATGTTGACCCAAGCTCAGGTTATTCTGGCGCTGCAGCAGAAAGACTGGATAGTGGAAGTCACAACGGAAGTATCTCCATTTTACGGTGGGATCCCTGCACTACCAATTGGCCGTCCTTTTTTTCAGACTTACTTCGCGCTGCAAGTCTTCACAAAGTGATGGTGGTGGTTGCAGCTCATTTCAGAAGGTCGGGGATTCTGGTATTCCCCTATCTGGACGACTGGCTGCTCAAAGCGAAGTCTCCAAAGTTAATGCTGCATCATCTGCAGATAACGGCTCGGCTGTTGTTTGACTTGGGTTTTTCGATAAATGTACCTAAATCTCACCTGGTGCCCTCCTAGCGCAACCTGTTCATAGGGGCAATACTGGACATTACTGTGAATCATGCCTACCCACCTCCTCAGAGGATCCTAAACATCCAGGCTATGATTCCGCTGTTTCAAGAAGGGGCAGATGTCTGAGTCCTGAAGGTCTCATGAGTGCTCGGTCTGTTCGCTTCCTGTATAATGTTGGTAAACCATGCACGCTGGCATATTAGGGCACTCGAGTGGCGCCTCCACAGGCAGTGGTTTAAGCACAATAGAGATCTCAGGGAGGTGGTCAGAATCTCCAGAGACACTGTGGTGGATCTGTTATGCTGGAGTGTTTCAGGCAACCTGTCTCAGGGGAAGCAGTTTCAACCTCCCTCTCTGGTGGCCACAGTGATAATGGATGCCTCCACTCTGGGTGAGGTGCTCATCTGGAGGATCTGAAGATCAAGGGTCTTTAGTCTCCAGAGGAAAGGTTGCTTCATATCAATCTTCTGGAATTGCAGGTGATTTGTTTGGCTATCAAGGCCTTTCTTCCCTCCCTTTGCATCCAATCAGTTTAGCTCCTGATGGACAACACTACCGCGATGTGGTACATAAAACAACAGGGAAGAGTAGGGTTGTATCACCTCTGCAGGGAGGCTCTGCGGCTCTGGTCCAGGGCTCACGACCTTCGGATTTGCGTGATTGCAAATTATCTGGCTGGAGTGCTGAATGTGCATGCGGAAAGTCTCAGTCGGCAGTACTCGGCCGATCACTAGTGACGTCTCCATCCGGATGTGGTCCGCCACATTTTCAGAATGTGGGGGTTTCCTCGGTTGGACCTGTTTGCCGCCCATGAGAACGCACACTGCCCGTTATTCTGTAGTCTCCAGTATCCAATGCTGGGAGCATTGGGGACGTGTTTTAGCTAGACTAGAGCTCGCAGTTTCTTTACACGTTTCCTCCCATACCTTTGATTCCTCAGGTTCTGAGGAAGATTCGACAAGACCGGGCCTAAGTCATATTGATCACCCCGTATTGACCAATAAGGATGTGATACACAGGCCTTCTTCATCTCTCATCGCACCCTCCACTCCGTCTCCCTCACAGGCAGACCTCTTCTCACAGTCGCAGGTTCTACACCCCCACCTCCAGAGCCTGCACCTTCATGCCTGGATATTGAACGGGGCAACCTGAGTTCTTTCTCTCTCCCACAGAATGTGGTGGATGTTATTTTATTGGCCAGGAGACACTCCACCAAATCTATTTATTCCTGTAGGTGGGCCACATTTCTGAAGTGGTGTGGTTGATTGATCCCTTGCAGGCCCATCTATCTGATGTTCATAGCTTTTTACTTTTCTTGGCCCAGCGAGGTTGTGCTGTGTCTACTGTTAAGGGTTATTTGTTGGCTTTATCAGCCTTATTTTGTTTGCCAGACCAGCCTTCATTGTTCTAGTCTCCCATAGTTATGAGGTTCATTAAGGGCCTCACTAATACATTTCCTCCCAGTCCCTTTATTATGCCTCTTTGGGACTTACATTTGGTTCTGAATTCCCTGATGGGTTCTCTTTTTGAGCCTCTTCATAGTTGGCTGTTGAGTCTTCTCACATTTAAAACTGTTTTTCTAATTGCTGTTACTTCTGCCAGGAGGGTAAGTGAGCTTCAGGCTCTTAGTTTTAGGCCTCCTTTTACAGGCATCCATTGCGACCAGAGGTTCTTAGGACCATAGTTGCTTTCCTGCCTAAGGTGGTTACACCTTTTCATCTAGGACAGTCTATAACCTTACCTACCTTCTATCCTCCCCCTCATCATTCCAAGGAGTAGGAGAAACTTCACTGCCTGGACTCTAAAAGGGTGGTCAGCTTCTAGTTGGATTGAACCAAGAACTTGACGCTAGATGATCAACTCTTCGTTGGTTATGTGGGTAGAATGAAGGGCAAAGCTTTCCACAAGTGAACACTTTCCAGGTGGAACCTCTTTGTGCATCAAGGTATGCTATAACTTGGCCAAGAAGGAGCCATCTAAAGGTATAAGAGCACATCATTCTACTAGAGCTAAATCTTTGTTTTTAGATTTTGCTAGAGGTGTCCCTATGGTAGAAATCTGTAAGGCGGCAAGGTGGGCCTCCCTCCACACTTTCGCAAAGCATTATTGCTTGGATTCAGAGGTGAGGAGGAATGGCCATTTAGCACGTTGTGTGCTGCAAGACTTTTTGATATAGGTAGGTGGACACCCTTCACCCAGAGAGGGACTTCTTGGGGATTCAATTCAAAAGGGGAGAAATCCACAGGTAGATATATCCATCAGAAGAACAAGTTACTTACCTTCGGTAATGCTTTTTCTGGTGGTTGCAGTATCTGCCTGTGGATTCCTCACTGACTCACCCTCCTCCCAGTTGTCTACCTATGTATACTGAAAAGGATTTTTGTGCATGACATTCTTGTCTTTCTATGTAATTTGCATTGCTATGATGTTTGTCGCAAGAAAATGTCTAGGCTTTCTCTTTTCCTGTTTCCCTTCTACTTTCAATCATATACTGTGTATATTTGTGTATATATTGTATACAGTGTATACTTGTAATATGTTTTCGGTCCACCCATTCGCGTCAAAGGCACGGACAAAATGGGTGGAACTGATGTCAGCACGCAGACGAGGTCTTATTATGGCTCTGGTGATGTCATACGGAGTCAGGAGCGGAGCCGTACTATTGTGATGTGGGAGAGCTATGAAAAGGTTTCTGTGGAATGCTGGCACAGGGGTAATTCAAAAGGTGAGGAATCCACAGGCTGATACCGTATCCACCAGAAAAAGCATTACCGAAGGTAAGTGACTTGTTCATTAATACAACTAAATTACAAAAAACCCCAAACAACACTATAGCTAACCTCTAGACCTCCCTATGCCCCCTTCCCTTGAAACCCATAAAATAACCTTTAAAAAGTAATTAACCTGTTTGAACAAACTGTAGCACCATACCACAACCTGGATCTCAGAAAATAGACTACAAATGACACAAATAGCCTAAAAAAGAAACATTTGCAATAAAAAGTGTCTGCTAAATGAAACAAAAAATTACTATTGGCCTGATTACAATGGTGGTGAAACTACCACCGACAGCCTGTCGGTGGCGGTTTCACCACCCTCATAACCAAGTTTTCTGCCTGCCAGACTTCCATCGCGGTCAGAAATGTGCAGGCGGAAAGACCGTCCACCACGGTTCCGACACCGCCATTGGGATTATGATATCCCTTTCCATCGGTCTTTTTGCGGCGGTCAATCCCCCCATGAAAAGGCAGGCAGAAACAGATTTGGGGGCCCGTAGAGGACCCCCCTTTATTCCTGGACCTGGGTCAAGGGCACTAGGGTGCACCTATGGTGCCCCCCTACATATTCCTGCACCATGTGACAGGCACCGCATGGTGTCTGCCACGTAGTGCAGGAATTTGGAAGTGCCTTTATTTTTGCATTGTGGCTGACGCTGCTGAACGCATCCCTGCCACAATGCAAAATAAAGGTGATGCAACTGCCTTGGTGGCGGCCGCATTGTGATTCGGATTGTGAGGAGGCCGCCTCATGGGCGGCCAGTCCCAAATCCGAAACGATGGCAGATGGATTGAAGTCCGTCCGCCATCGTAATGAACCCCTACGTCCCCATAGGACTGCATGGGAAATAATTAAAAAATGTTGACTACATGTATTAAAAAAGTTATAAATTATTAAAAATGTGAAACATGTCAAAATATATGTTGTACAAAATGAAAATCAATTTTAGGTTTCAATTAAATAATAGTATAACATGTTTATTTTTCAATTGAAATATATGTCTCAAAATGTAAAAATATAGATTTAATAAACTTTGAACACATCAATAAAGTTAGAAAAATGTGTTATATGACATTATTCTATAAAAATATGTATTTAATGATATTAGTTATTACAAACATACAACTATTCTTATTCTATTTCTAAGCACAAACAATACCAATTCAATAACAAACAATTTCTACTACATACAAATACAATTGAAACAAAGGATTTCACACTAAAATTTTAAAATTAAATAAACCTTCTCCACCATTTTTAAGAAAGTGTTGGACATTTATGGGGTGACACTTACTATTCCCACTCCAATCTAAACCAATTTGGAGAAGCTGCTGTATACTAGATGGGTAACATTTATTATCCTCACTCTAATACAAACCAAATTGTAGAAAGTGTTGGACACTAAAGGGGTGACTTTCACTATTCCCACTCCAATCTAAACTAATTTAAGGTAGGAATTGGACACTAAAGGGCTGACATTTACCATTCCCACTCCAATCTAAACCAATTTGGGGATAGTACTAGACATTAAAAGGGTGACATTTACTATTTCTACTCCAATCTAATCTAAGGTTTTGAGCACTAAATGGGTGTCATTTACTATTACCACTCAAACCAATACTAATTTGGAGAAGGTGTTGGGCAATAAAGGGCTGACATTTACTATTCCCACACCAAAGTAAACTATTTTGAAGAAAGTGTTGGACACTAAAGCAGTGTTTTTCACTATTGCCACTTAACTTTAAACCAATTTGGGGATGGTGTTGAACACTAAAGGGGTGACATTTACTATCCTCACTCAAATATAAACCAATTTGGGGAATGTATTGGACACTAAAAGGTTGACATTTTCTATTCCCACTTGAGTCTAAACCAGTTTGGAGAAGGTGATGGACACTTAAAGGATGGCATAGACCTAATCAAAGCAGCCTGGCTAATCTCCTCAGGTCTAACCAATCAGAGAAGAGTGCTAGAGGCTGGATTTCGGCTTACAGAAAAGAAAGTTTTATAACTTATTTTCTGTACAAGGTATAAATAATGCCAAGTTGCTGGATTTATCAGTAACATTCTTTCTGATGGATACATCTGCCTGGGGATTTCTCACCTTTTGAATTACCCCTTGTGCCAGACACTGATTCCACCGGAAAAAGCGTTACCGAAAGTAATTAACTTGTTCATTCAATCTTTGAATGATATTTTGCACACTCTCCTAGCAATAGTAATGCTTCAATAACATATTGCCATGATAGCCTATCGGGCCAACTATCTTCAAGGGAAAAAATGAAATGTGCAATTTCTTCCTCACCAGGATTTATAAATTGCTTTCATAAAGCCCCTGCTCAAAATTGCATGACCTCACCACCCCTGGAACACCTAAGAGAGAATAGGGGGGCTCTAATATGTCCACTGCACCAAAGTCGATTTTTTTGTGAATTTCCAACATTGGGGAAAAATAAAATGGTCAGCTTTTACTCACCAGCAGACGTTTAAACCCCTTCGCCGTGCGGCAAATTCCGCAGCTGTGCGAAGGGGGGCAGGGCTGGGCGGGGCTGGATGTGGCGCTCGGGTACCCAGGAGGGCTCCCGACCGTCATGAGTTACAGTAGACGTGTGCTCATGACAGCCGGGAGCCATCCGAACTCCGTCCACCGATTAATTCTCCCTCACAGGCGGGGTATTAACCATGCATGGGAGGAGCAGCAACGTTCGGACAGCTCCCGGCCGTCATGAGCACACACCTACTGTGACTCATGACGGCCGGGAGCCGTCATGAGCATGGAAGGTGTTAAGGCATGGGCAAAGTGGGCTCTTGCCCAGGGCCCTAGCCATTCAGGAGCCTCCTGATAGTGTCAGTCCTGTTCTGCAAAGAAATTTGCCCAGATGACCTTGAATAATTCTCCTACAGATGGTTTTAAAAACTGCCCCCTTTAATTTATTTTAATATAAGTGATGTGTGAGAGTCTATTACTGACAATTTGCAGCGAAATGTTGTGTTTGTGTTTCCTGCCACATCCATAAAAAGGGTTCTCCTAGATCAAAACAGGACCTCACTTATGAGAAATATAGGGGTGGCAGACATTATTTGCTGTAATATCAGTGAGCTGCTACTGTGTTGATAACAAAAGGAAGCTACAAGGTGACGGACATATATGGTAGCACCTCACTCTATAAATGCCGCCTTATCAGGCCGTTTGTGCACAAGAACTCCAGCACCCTTCACCTAATGGTGCCTCTGTAAACAGATTAAACAATTTTTTGTAAGAAAATAAAGGTCCACTGAACATAAGATATATAGTCCAAAGTGTTTCTTTTTCTTTAAACTTTTATTTCATAGATGATATGGATACTACAACAGCCAGTGAGCTGCTACTGTGTTACAATATTGAAAATGCATGTTACTATCCCTGAATATTAGATGTAACAGCTTTAAAATTTGGACAAGTGTGCTTGTGCTCTGTCAGTGACCTAGCCAATGACGGCATAAACGAGCTGAAATTGGATCATAAATGCAAAGCTGTTCTGAATGGGGCACTAAATATATCTTTCGCCCCAGGCCCCCAAAATCTCACCAGGGTTTACAAAACCTCTTTTATAGGGACCCTGCTTATAGTTGCATGACCCCCATCCCACCCCTGGAACACCTAGGGGAAACCTTGGGAGTGTCCACAATGTAAAGATAAGGTAGACTATCCTTTTAAAAATGTCCATAACCCCAAAGTCGAGTTTACAGTGAATTCTCCTTTTAAAAGCAGTGCTGCAACAAAGGGCTGCTTTTAAAATGACATCAGGCTCTCGGCAGTGCACTCATGCGAGTGCAACAAAGGGTGCTGGTCTCTAAACCACCATGCCGTATTATATACTAGGTATTATAGGTAATTTTCATCCCCTGGCCCTATTATCTACCAGGGACTTAAAGGGTAGGTCATGCAACCAACCATAAGTCTACCCCAAAATAGGTATTTGTTTTAATATAGCACTTGCCCTGGGTCTGACAAGCAGAACCCAGGACACAATCAGAGTCAGTTGCCACCAGTTCCATTCAGCACCAAAAATGGGGGGAATAGGGCAAAAGGGGTGACTATCTAAACACCCCCACACTGACTTCATGCCAAAAGAAAAAAATATTAATAGAGCACGTCTTTCAAACATAAATCATTCGTTGATATTTTGAAGTGCATAACATTCATTGTGGTCGAAAACGTTCCAGATAGCATCGAACCTAGTTAAGCTCTTATTCCGCAAAGTTAACTAATATTCAAATGTTCTAATCCTGTACATTTTACGAATGCAATTGGCCATAGTGTTGACTTCCAGCCTACCAAAACCAAAGAGCATGCTGCTATCATGGCTATATAAATAAAAGGTTTGGCCTGCCCTGGTCAGTGTTTTAATTCATCTCGACCAACCAAACAAAGCTAAGGCTGGATCAGATTGAAGATTCAGGCCCATTATTTTATTCAAGCCTCAAAAGATCTGATGCCAAAAATCATGAAGGACATGCAAAAAACATATGGTGCCTGTCCCTTGGAAACATTGGCCCGATACTGCTGGGTTAATCCTGTGAAAAGTGCTGAGGGTATAATAAGCTAACCATCTAGAAAGGAACGCCATTGTTTTGAGAAGCCATGCACACAAGTGAATATAAATGTATTTGCTGACTTTAGTGCAGACCCAGGACCAACGTGTCTGTCTAAAATGCAAGTTATTAGTCACAGTCAAACCAGACTGTAAAGTATGCACATTCCCTTTACTTCTCTACAGTATCTGGCACATTGTTAAAAAGGGAGAAAAATATTCTTGGAAAAACGTCTTTGGTTGACTGTTTTTAGGCCTTGCTGTCAAGAGGTTTATGTGAACATACAAATGTCTCAGTCTCCCACTTTACTTCAAATCTCCTTGCTGCAAAAATGCATTATATGGGCTCATTAAAGAGACAGTGAGTTGGGCATTTTGAATGTTCTAAATTAAACCTGGATCCTATGAGCACGTCATAGGAATTAAAGAAGGGCTCCATTTATTACTGTTTCTTTTTGAAAGTTCAATTAAATAGGTCACATTTAATCTGCTGTTTTTCATTTGGGTGAAAGAGGCCACGAAGCCCCCGTGTTCCTTTTCCCCCCAGTAAAACATGGGATTCTCCTGAAACCAAAATATAGTGTTGCATATTCTTATTCCATTTCTGTTGAATTCACATACTCTCTGGAATCTAAGATATTACCTAGGTAGCATTGTACACTACAAGAAAGACATTCCTTAAACCATAAGTTTACAAATTCAACTAGAACAGTGTCAGAATAAGTCTCCTTATGGTTGATAATGTCATCTTCGCCAACATGAACGTAATTCTCACATGAGCATACCCAGTCTTCATCCTGCAAAGACTTCTCGTGCCAGAATAATACTCTAGGAAATATTCCTCTTGGAGAAGTTTGGAAAGATGTCGAGGTAAAGATGGCCCATTTTCTCCCGAAAATCACCGTAATCTAATCTCTCTGGGACCAATGTACTGGTAGCAAAAGAAGCATAACCAGGTTGCAAGGTAATCGTAGTAAATTTGCACCACACTTCATGAGTTTTGTGATAAGATTTCTTATAAATATTTATCATGACTGCTCGTTATAAGGGTGACCGCTGATTACTTTTGTTCCTCATTTTGTATGTGTCTGGAAAGTCACATGAGGTAGCATAATGGTGTGTGTGTGCTTCACTCTGGACCAGAATTATCCGAGCTGGTTTATCTCATTGGTCGGACATGCTGGGAGAAAAGGGCATCTCAAAATGTCTGCAGAGATGCATAAAAAGAATGTTAATCACGCGCTTCTTGGCTGTTTCCTAATACCAGGAGGGAATGGGCCCCAGCTTTCATCTGTTTAAAAAAAAAAATCACTTTCTGGTCTTTCCAGGAAAAACTTATATCGTTTCAATTTCATAAACCAGGTAATCACCCGCGGAGCCAAAACTCAGTGATCAGGATTATATAACGTTTGGGAGATGATAATTCTGTTTTCTCCCAGAGATCTAGTCTAGGACTTTCACACATCAGTTTGCATCATTTAGCAAAGTTTCATGAGACTTCCTATGCAGTAAAACCTCAGTCTTTATACTGCAAACTGTAGTAATGTCTGGCTGCTATATTAATACACAGTAGGAGGTTTCGGGGCTGGAATGGGGAATAGACTTGAGGTCCAGTTTTTCTATAAGGATTTCACGGCCACTTTTACCAGTAAGAATCCTGTCTACATTTATCAGACACAATTTGTGTGGTGAAAAATTGAAGGCACAGGTTTTCCTGTAAAAGTAAAAATACTGATTCAACTCGGTTGGCAGCTGAATTTGGGTTTGCCTGGTATTCATGAGAGGCTTGCGGATCTCCTTGGAGCAAGAGCAACAGTAAAAAGAAAACTGGCTTTTGTTGAACCATCAGCTCACAGGAATAACTTCAACAATTGCAAAAGCCAATAGGTCTGGACTATTTGAGGCTAATGTGTTCTTTCTTGTAATGGATGGTTGGAAATAATATTGATGTGCACTGCAGTGAAGATTACATGAGCTGCAAAACACCCATTGTGAATGAGATGAGCAACAAAGAAAAACAATTGAAATCACAGGCTGCTCATTAAGAGCAGCATGACATGGTATATAGACAGGGAAAACTCAAAGACTAAGGGGTAGATTTGCAAAAAATAGCTCAACTGTTTCGCAGTTCGCTGGGGGTAGAAGGCAGCGCAGTGTCATATATGCTAAATATGCCTGAGGCTGCTGTCTGATCCTATTGTGGTGCGCAAACAGGCTGTCTGGCATCATCCACACTTCTTTGCATCATAATACAAAGGTGGTGGGTGCATGCTGGAAATCTTTTCAGAACAAAGGGGCATATTATCAAGGGTGTTTATCTCCGCTTTTTTGGCTTTAAAAGCCAAGAAAGCGGAGATAAAATTATCTCCCTATTACCTAGCTGTCGCTAACACCAGTTAGCGACAGCTAGTAGGAGATAGCGACCATCTTGGGCCTCACTTTGCATGTCAGTGATATTTATCACTAATGACATGCAAAGTGGGCGTGCCAAGATGTTAGCGACTGGAAACAGTCGCTAACATCGCTATCTCCTATTACCAACTTTTGGAGATATATTAGCGCTAAGCGCGAATATCTCCAAAAGCTAACACCTGCCCTGAGCAGTTCTTAGCCATGTTATCCAATGGGTGGTAGATAACATGGCTAAGAGCATTAGCTCGGTAATGCATGAATATCGCTGACTTTTCAGCAATATTCATGCATTGCGGCTGTTTTTTATCGCATTTGCGATAAACCTTGGTAAAACCAAGGTTTATCTGCGATAAAAATCGCCGCAGCTTAGCGGTAACATTTTGTCTCTAACCAAGCAATAGCGATAATTATCGCTATTGCTTGGTAATATGCCCCAAAGTTCTATGCTTTTGTAACTTTTCACGCAAATGAAACCACATGTTCATAAGATGCGCACTGAAATAGGTTGTAACAACTATTTTATTGCAGAAATCTCGCTGTGCACTTTCGGTTCCCTGACGACAATCATGTCCAACTGGCAGTGGTGGCTCCTTCGCTAAGGCAGAGGAGCTTTGCCCCACTGCTCCAAAGGAAAAATACAATGATAATAACCTATTGTTATTATCATTGTATTTTTCCTATGGACGTCATTGGCCCACAGGGCGGGTCTGGACAGCACAGGGGGAGGAGTGGTTTGCACTCCCCAACTGTGCAGGACAGCTTGTCCATCCTCTTGGGCCGGCCAAGGAGTTCTGCACACTTTGCATGTTCCCCACCAGGCTGCATTACAGAGCCTCGTGAGGAACATGCAAAGCCTCCCTGTACGCGTCAGGGTGCCAATCCATGGCGCTCAGACCAAACATAATGATGCATTGCAGCATTGTGATTGACTCAGGAGAGCCTGCATGCCTGAGTGCTTCCTGCTACTGCTGCCGGCCAGGACTTGGACCGGAAGATGAAGAGGACGGAGAAGAAGTGTCCGTCCGCCCATTTCAGGTAAGTCCTTTATATTTTATTTTCATTGCCTACCCCTACGCTGCACCGTCCCCATCTGGTAGCAGCTGCTACTGCCAACTGGACAATTTCCTACAGATGAGCTGGCAAAATATTGCGGTGTATTATTTATTAGTAATCTGCTCCACACCTTGTTCATGCAGATCACATTTTTTTGTAGATTGAGTAATGAAAACACAAAACTGCTTCTTTGAGATGAAGGATACACAAGTGGGAGACCTAGCATCCTTGGCGTGGTTTTCCCCTGACATTTTGCCTTCCGACCTCCTGTTTTTGCTGGCCCTAGGACTCTGCGCACTTCATCACTGGTAACCGGTGCTAAAGTGCTTGTGCTTTTTCCCTAATACATGGTAACACTGGCTAATACTCAATTGGCATATTTAATTTCCTTATAAGTCCCTAGTATAGTGGCACTACATGTGCCCAGTGCCTGTAAATTAAATGCTGCTAATGGACCTGCAACACTGATTGTACCACCCACTAAGTAACCCTTTAATCATGTCTCGGACCTGCCATTGCAGAGCCTCTGTGTGCATTTTAAACTGCAATTTCGACAGGCAAAATAAACCTTTTGCCAGACTTCAACCTTCCTTTTTAAAACATATAGGTCACCCTAAGTTAGGTCCTAGTTAGCCCAAGAGCAGGGTGCAGTCTATTTAAATAGTGAGACGTACATTTAAGTTTTACATGTCCTGATAGTGAAATATTCACAAATTCGTTTTTCTATAAGGCAATGGCAATCTATTTCAAAGGAAAACATTGGAGTTGCCTTATTGCATTTTAGAAGTGTCATTTTCAAAATAGGAAGAGATAACTGGGTTCATGTTTGGTGTTTCTGGAATCCTAATTTGTCTCAAATCTATTTATTGAACACATGACACAGGAAAAAGATCATACAGATTAAGGCAATGTAACCCCATCAAAAAGGCATAAAAAGAATATAATTATAATCTCTCAATTTGGATGTCAGAACATTTCTAGTAAAATGGAAATGAAGGACTTAATACATTATCACCCTAACCCATGCTGCAGAGGAAGGGAGGAAAACTAAAACAAAAAGCGTAAGTTCTGTAGTAGTGGTATCTCTGTATAGTCATAATCTAGTGAATAGTCCCGCCCATGTGCGGGTACCCCGGAGCAATCAAAAATAATCTCTTAAACTGTCTTTTTTGTAGTCCTGCATAGACACTTAAGAGAGAATCAAAGACAAATAATGCAGCCTATAATCACAAGACTACACTGGCCAATACTTCAACTTAAAGTGAAAAGGATAGCCAAATAAAATCAAATTTTACACATATTGCCAAATTTCACCCATAGAGAAACTTCCCTTCACTAAAATCCTTGAAATGATAGAGAGGAAGGGTTGGACAGACACGCCCCCATAGGCTGCCATTATGTGTCTGGAAAAGGGATACCGTGCCTTTAAGGAACTCTCCAGAGACCCTCGGTATCCCAGGATGCACAGCCAAAGTCCTATTACTTTCAGTTCTTTTTGAAGGTGTATAAAGCAAGGCCTGTAGCATACAGTATATCATCATTTTCTCCACAGGGGAGGAGGGCGGGCGCTTATGACTATAACAGAGATACCCCTACTACAGAACTGAAGTTACAGGTAAGAAACTACTCCTTCTGTAGTAGGGGATCTCTGTGTATAGTCAAAATCTAGTGAATGGAATGGCAAGCCCATCCCAACAACCAATCCGGTGGTGGAGGAAAAAGACAACACCACTACTGTGCAAACAGATTTCTCAACGAAGCCTGCCCAACCTGAGCATCTGCCCTGGCATCAGAGTCCAGACAGTAGTGCTTAGCAAAGGTATGGACCGACTTCCAAGTGGCAGCCCTGCAGATATCTGCAATGGGAACATTACGTAGCAAAGCCGTTGTCGCTGCTTTGCCCCTGGTAGAATGAGCCTTATGTTTACCCCCTAAGGTCTTGTTAGCTTTCTGATAACATAACTGGATACAGGACACAATCCACCTCGATATGAACTGTTTTGAGGTAGCGAGACCAGTCCTGACTGACCCATATTTGACAAACAATTGGTCTGACCTACGAATGTCCTTGTTCTTATCCAAGTAGGATTTCAACACCCTTCTGACATCCAGGAAATGCAGACACCTTTCTGCTGGAGTGGAAGGATTCTGGAAAAACATAGGTAAAGTTATAGTCTGATTGACATGGAAATCAGAAATCACCTTAGGAAGGAACTTAGGGTGAGTATGCATCACAACCTTAGCAGCATGAAATACAGTATAAGGTTCTTGGCAACACAATGCCTGAATTTCACTCACCCTGCGGGCCGATGTAATGGCCACGAGGAAAGCCGCCTTCCACGATAAGTGCTGCAGTGAAGTCTTATGAATAGGTTCAAAAGGTTCCTTCCTCAACCTGGACAGCCCCACATTCAGCTCCCATGAAGGCGAAGGATGCCGAACAGGAGGAAACACTTTCTTCAATACTTCCAAAAAATCTTTAATCACAGGGATCTGGATGAAGGATGTCTGTGAAGGGCATTTCCTATACGCAGTTAATGCTGTGAGGAGAACCTTAATAGAATGAAAATTAAGGCCAGACTGAGCCACATGCAAAAGGTATGGAAGAATGACATCTTCCTTGCAGGTCGTCGGATCATAGTTCTTGGAAGTGCACCAGATGCAGAACCTCTTCCACTTGTAGGCATAGGAAGTCCTAGTGGAAGGTCTCTTAGCCTCCTTAAGTATATTCATGCAATCGTCAGGGAGATTCAGGTGTCCATATTGCAGTATCTATGGAGCCATGCCGCCAAACTCAACGATGAGAGGTAGGGGTGCACCATCTGCCCCCCGAACTTCGTGAGGAGGTCCGGCCGACACGGCAGTCGCAGGTGGGGTAGGAGAGACCAGTGAAGCAGGTCCGTGAACCACCGCTGTCTGGGCCAAGTCCACAGCAATGAGGATCATCCGTGCTCTGGACTGAGACAGCTTGATGAGTACTGCCGGAATCAGGGGAATGGGTGGAAAAGCGTACAGAAAGCATCCTGTAGGTCTATTGCGCAAAGCCAGTCTCCTCTTTGCAGTTGAGGATAAATCTGGTGCAAAGACAGCATGCAAAACTTTTCCCTGCGAATCCACGTGTTTGATTGTTGTAAATCCAGAATGGGCCTGAACTCGTTCTTGTCCTTCTTACGCACCAGGAAGAACCGTGAGTAAAGACCCTTTCCCCTTTGAGACAAAGGGACGTCTTCTATCGCTTTTTTTCTTAACAGGGTATCGGCCTCAGTTTGGAGCTCGCGCAGTTGGAACTGCGAGCGAACTGGTGGAATTGCTGGTGGCGGGCTGACAAAACGAAGACTGTATCCATTGCAAACAATATTCAGCACCCACTTGTCCTGAGTAATTTTTCTCCACTCTGCTAGGAAATTTTGTATGCTTCCCCCCACCGGAGCGGGTAACGGACGAGGGGGAAGTATCCCCTCAGGGCTTAGACCCGGCCGGGCCCTTGTTCGCCGAGGAGGACTGCTGGCCGCCTCTGCCCCTCTGCGTTTCTGGAAGGGCTGCCACTGGTTCTGCTGCTGCTGTTGTTGCTGCTGGCCAGCTTGACGTTCTTGACCTCGCCTCTGGGAACCGTATCTCCTCTGGAAAGGCCGGAAGGACTTCTTCTGCTCCTTTGGTTTCTCCAAACCAACGGCCTTCAGAGTCTCTACTTCTGCCTTCATGTGGGCCATTTTCTCATCCACATGTTTCCCGAAGAGGGTCGACCCTGAAAATGGCAAGTTCAGCCTCCAGCTTAAGAGAGGTAAGGCGCAAACAGGAATGGTGCCTCAGGTTGATGCCATGCCAATACCCATGAGCGGCCAGGAGAGAGGCGTCTGTAGCCGAGCTGATGACTTGGTTGGAGACCATCATGCCCTCGTTCAGTATCTCCTGAAAGTCCTCTATTCTATCCCTAGGAAGGAGTTCGATATACTGTTCCAGGGACTCCCACAAGGAGTGGTGATAGCGTCCCAAGAGCGCCGAAGCACTCGCCGCCTTCATAGCTGTGGCAGCTGTACCACAGACTTTCCATCCAGTAGAGTCCATTTGACGGCTCTCCTTGTCCGGAGGGACCGTTGATGATGGGGCAGTGGAATGCTACTTTTAGGCCGCTGTCACGATCACAGAATCAGGGACAGGATCTGACCGCAGGAACGCTGAATCAGAATCAGGTGACCAATACTTCTTTTGAAGCCGAGATGGCACCGACTTCACCGAGGCTGGCTTCAGAAACAGCTCCATGGCCGGTTCCTCCAGTCCTGGTAGCAAAGACAGCAATGGGTGAGATAGATGCCTCTTGTGCAAAGTCTCAAAAGTCACGGAGGTTGAAGGAGTGGGCACCGTCAGCGTGATCCCCAACTTCGCTGCTCCCCTCAGCAACACATCTTGAAATGTCACGATGTTGTCCACAGGCGGCACCCTCGTAGGAGGAGAGTCAGACAGTTTGGGAGAATACCTCCTGTCACTAGAAGAACCCGTAACCCGGGACCGTGAGCTTTCCCTCCCTCGACGGTGACGAGACCTCGTCGAGGAACGACGCTCACTGCGAGAGCGATGTCTCCCTCTGGACCTGGACCTTTACCTCTGAGGCCTCGCAGGAACCACCGGCTTTGGAGGCGGTGGCAACGGAGGAGTGTGAACGGGAACCCCAGGATGTGGTTGTGGCGGCCGGGGAAGCGGTGGAAGAAGAGGCAGAGGTGGTGGAGGCAGAAATGGAGGTGGAGGCGGAGGAGGCGGAGGTATCGTTGTAGGCATAGGAGGTAGTGAAGGAGGCGTAGGCATCCTGGGCCTTGAGGGCGAGTAGGTCCGGGAATACTCAGAGTCCGGCAACCTAGGCAACCTCCTCTTCTTCCGAGCAGGCCTCTGGGAGGATTATCTGAACGCAGTCCTCTCTGCGGACAAGCACCGGCGCCGCCGCGACCGGGAACTCTCCGATGAAGATGAAAGACAAACCACCAAGGCACTAGACACCGTCCTAGGCCTGGAGCGTCTCCTCGGCGTCGACTTTTCTCTTCTCGAAGTCAACCTCTTCGACTTTCCTTGTCTCGACTTCGATGTTCCAGACGTCGACAAACTCTTCGTCGTCAATTGTCGCCTCCTCGACGTCGACTTGCCTGTCCTTGACGTCGACCGGTGCGTCGACGTTGACGGCGAATGGCGGTATCACCTCAATGGCGAGCGCCTTCGCCTACGGGACACATCATGACATCGATGGTGTGTCGACGCCGGTGAAGTCCTCAACGTCGACCTCGCCCGAGGTCTCGACGTCCTTCCCCTCGACGTTGAACGGCGACGCCGCTTCGAACCAGAGACCTGGGTCGACCGGGAGCATATGGTGGTCATACCTCTCGATGCCGATGTCGAAGCCATCGACGTCGACCGGGACCGGTGCTTTTCTGGGCCTTTTCTTGACTGGGGAGCCCCCAGAGGCCATCGCACAGGCTGAGGATGAAGATATAGTCCCTCCATGCCCAGCAGTCCCGCTTGGTTCTTGTCTCCTCTGCTCCAGGTCTTGGAGATTAATCTTCTCCCTGTCACGCAGGGTCCTCCTGGAGAAAGAGTGACAGATATCACAGGAGTCAGGGACATGGGAGGAAGGGAGGCAGAGTATACATACTCTGTGGGGGTCAGATTTATCCTTCTTCCTGCCACACTCAGGGCACTTGTCGAACAAGCTGGCATATTCGACAGAAAAAGGTGGCAAAACTGGCTGGAAAAGCACAGCAACTGGAAGAGGAAGACCCCAGATGTCGAGTGAAACACTCAAAACACTGGAAAAGTGCCAAAAATTGAAGTAATACCCAAAATGGTAGAGCTCAATGCTCCAGGGTCCTGCTAGCAGGAGCCGGAAAAAAGAACTGAAAGGAAATGGACTTTGGCTGTGCATTCTGTGATACCGAGGGTCTCTGAAGAGTTTCTTAAAGGCACGGTATCCCTTTTCCAGTCCAACCCTTCCTCTCTATCATTTCAAGGATTTTGGTGAAGGGAAGTTTCTCTATGGGTGAAACTTTGCAATATGTATAAAATTTGATTTTATTTGGCTATCCTTTTCACTTTAAGGTGCAGTATTGGCCAGTGAAGCCTTGTGATTCTAGGCTGCATTATTTGTCTTTGATTCTCTCTTAAGTGTTCATGCAGGACTACAAAAAAGAGAGTTTAAGAGATTATTTTTGATTGCTCCGGGGTCCCCGCACATGGGCGGAACTATTCACTAGATTATGACTATACACCAAGATCCCCTACTACAGAACAACATGTTACAGCCCCTTCTAAGGTAACAGGACATCTTTCTCAATTCGGGAAAGACCAAAGGAAAACATCTGACATCGCTAAAATCTTATGAAACCTTGTCATTGCTAACACAATTAGGTGATTTATATAAAGCTACATTCAGCATACCCTGCTCACCTGTTTCATACGCTAGGCAAACTAATATTCCAAACTGAGCGATATCAGGGGCACATCACCCACATTGAACAAAAAGAACAAAGGAAGAAAAAGAAGAAGAAGAGAAAGAAGGGAGGGAGGATCAAACCACCCAACCAAGAGAGGGAGCAGGGGAAGTTGCATTAAAAATAACCTGCGGTTGGAGGGGGTCAAAGGTCCTGACATAAAGGAAGAGGTAGGGCTTCTTCTACAGGGGTGGCGGTTTAGAGGAATTCTGCTGATGCCCCTCACATAAAGTTCAAGAGAATCATCAAACAGTTGCAGAGCTCGTAGCGTAGGGGGAATCAATCGAGAGTGATCCATCTTAGAGAAATGACGTATTAGTGGCTGCCAGACGCGGGTGAATTTAGCGTCTGTGTGGTTGATATGTGCAGTAAGCAATTCAAGGGCTAGAACGTGCCACAAACGGAAGAAACGTGTTTTTTTTTACAGAATAAGGCTATGGATTTCCTGGCTGCTCCTCTGTCAGCCTGACATCTCTAGCAAGTCAGGGGGCAATTTTGTAACATCTGGTGTAGTCGGACCGTGGTGAAGTACCAACGTGACATAAGTTTTTACGCTGATTCACGTTTCAGTTTGCTATGATATATTTTCGGAATATCTTTCCATACACTCTGGAGATATTGTCGGGATTCTGGAACCATAAGACTGATGCGCCAATATCCTCATGGGCGAAGACAGGGCCTCCACTCTCCTCCAAGTTACTGCCCAGTCTAGCCATGAATAGGTTACCAGAATACAGGCTAGTACCCCCAAAGAGAGAAGAGACAACTCAGGACCACCAGAAAGAAAATGCAGCAGCGTCAATGGTAGGAAATGATGAGAATCTGGAATATTCTCTCAATCCTGCAGTATAAAAATAAAATAAAAAACACAAGGGATATAGAGACTAGTATTAGTGAAAGGAGCCACATATAGCGGTGATCTATATTATACACGATAGACAGGCATTAGAGAATACAAGTTGTGTACACTCCCAAACCCACCAACTTGAGAAAAATTATTCCACTAGATTTGAGACCTCCACAGTCCATTAGTCAAAAACGAAACTGGTCAAGTAGAGGTATGAGTCAGTCTGTACAGTTCATGATAGGCATAGGTCTGCCAAAGGAGGAATAAAGTAGTTTAAACAACTAAAAAAAAGCAGGAGTCCAAAGATAGTTCAGAGTTATCATGACAAGTTGTTCTCCTAATAACTGCTGTGTATAAAGAAAACCCCAGAAAAATGAAAAAATGTAGCGCAACCACAGCCTAACACACAAGACTGTCGACAGCACTTCCTCGCACTGGAGACTACATAAATATCACAACTGGTGTCTGATGGCAATTTTCAATACAAAAAAAAGGAAAGAATAATCACAAATTGTGTTCATCCTATCGCGGTGAGCGTTTGGGCAGCTGGGGAAAGGAAACAAGAGAGCGCTTCTTTGCGCTCTAGCAGAATGTTGATGTCAAGGTGAGGGAGGTTGAAGCAGTTCGTCCTCGCGCTGAACTTCAAACAACAGGCAGCGCGTCCTTGCTCCGTAGACTACACAGCTGAGCACGGCTTCACAGCTGAGAGCGCGTCCACGCTTTGACGACGAGGCGTTGATGCAGGCGATAGCGGTAGTTGAATTCACTACGCGCTGGAATTCCAAAATGTCCCAGAAATGGTAGAATATCCTGAAGAGGGGATTAAATGTTCCACTGGTTTCAATTGCGGAACAGAACTGGACAAGTAGGTGTGATCCACAGAAGGAAGGAAGCTAAGCACTCGATGAACGTAGGCGGGATTCTTTTGAATCACATGTAGTCAGCTGAGACTGCCTCGGTGCAGCATGGGAATGCACACAACCAGATCTCCCAACCAATGTATTATGGGAAAGGTAGTCTAACAAGAGCAGGAAGCCTAAGATGTAACAGTTATGTCTTCACCTATATCTGTGTTCCATTGCTTTTGATAAGTGTGAGGTAGGGATTGGTGCGAATGTTGCAAGACAGTGTAAGTGTGAGAGCTCAGGCCCCTTGACCCATCAAATTGATGCACTAAAGTTTCAAAGGCTGTGAGTTGTCTAGTGGCTCCTTGGGAATAGGCCTGAGAGAGCAGCCAATGCTGCATCTGATAGTATTGCATCCGAGCACCCTCCGTAAGGTGTAAGGACCATTTACATTGATCCAAAGTGAGGAGTTTGTCGCCCTGATACATGTCTTGAATGACATGGCATTCACCATCAGACCACACACAGAACGCTCGAGGATGAAGGCAGGAGGGATCATGGGAATACGCACAAATAGGGGTGTTATGGGAAGGGAAGGTAGTTAGACCATGAGGGACCGCCAATTTATCCCAAGTCTCCAAGAGTAGCAATGTATGCACTATGGGGACGAGCTCCACGAGAGAGCCGAGCCAAATCCCATAAGGGCCTACAGGAAACCGCCCAGTCCAATGTTGCTCGTTCTAGCGGACCACCCACTCTGATATATACCAAAGATGACAGGCCAGTAGTATTCCAAGAGATTGGGCCACACAAGACCACCTCAGTAGCAAGGCAACATCAGAATCCTATTAAAAAAACGCAGACAAGACTTTCCCCTTATAAAGAGGTGAAGTTGCGTTGGAGTGACTGGATGTCAGCCTGAGGTATCAGGGTGGAAGGGATTTGAAATAAATATAATATCTTTGGGAGAAGTGACATTTTAATTCTGTTATTACGTCCTATCTATGCAACCTAATTCCTCCCGTATCGCCCCCCTATATCTAGGCCAGTTAGTCGACATCCAGGAGTAAAGCGAGGGAGTCAGACCCAACCCCAGGTATCTTATCGACTTGTCAGACCATCAGACCACTGTAGAGGAAGTAAACCTTCTAGAGCATGAACCTCTGAGGCCGGTAGGGTAAGAATGAGGGCATGAGATTTAGGAAGATTAATCCAGAATCCCGAAGTTATCTCGAAAGACCGCAAAGGTGTAGGTAAAGCTGGAAGAGAGGAGGACGGGGATGAAAGGGAAAGATGGAGATCAACTGTGAAGAGGGGAAACTTTGTGATCATATCCTCCAAAAGGGATACCCCGAATCTTAGCGTTACGTTGAATAGCAATGGCAAGGGGTTCGACCACGAGGGCAAATAACAGGGGAGACAGCGGGCAACCCTGTCTGGTGCTGCGAAAAATCGGGATGGAAGCGGTGAGACATCCATTAAAGCGGATGCGGGTAGTGGGATGTGTATAAGATGCCATCAACCTAGAGATCATCAAAGGACCGAATTCCACACTCTGCAGGACCTCCCAAAGAAAGTCCCAGTCCACCCAATCGAAGGCTTTATCAGTGTCTACGGACACCAGACAAGCCGGTATACCTCTGATCTGTGCCTTTTCCACAATATGGGTGATTCGGCGAATGTTGTCCCTGCCCTGCCATTGGTGGATAAACCCGACCTGAACAGGATCATTCAGGCCCGGTAGGTGAAGTTCCAGCCGGTTCCCCAAAATCCTAGCGTAGATCTTAGCATCAGTATTTAAGAGAGCTATAGGATGATACAACTTAGGGAAAGAGTCGTATTTTCCCGGTTTTGGAACAAGAACAATCTCTGCTTCCGCCATTGAATCCTAATTTAAAATCCCAATTCATGGTGAAGTCAGATTTTAACTTACAATCCTGAAAATGACACTTTTGGAAAGTTGGCTTTTTTGTTGCCTTAGCCAATTGATGTCTGCAGGCTGTCTCTAGTCACATGACTGGATGTAGTTGGCAGTTGGGCTTTGTGTATTCCTCCTTGACAGCAACACCAAATGGGAGCTTAGGTGGGACTGGTTGGGCCATTACTGGCAGGATGGGAGGGAGTAGCTGGGCCAATCTTCACTTTCACCTGAATAGGCAGTGTCCTGTCTCCACACAAAGGCCTGCATATCCTCTGTGGTTAATCTCGAGCCAGGTCCGGGAAGGCATATATTTTCGGAATATCTTGCCATACACTCTGGAGATATTGTCGGGATTCTGGAACCATAAGACTGATGCGCCGATATCCTCATGAGCGAAGACAGGGCCTCCACTCTCCTCCAAGTTACTGCCCGGCCTAGCCATGAATAGGTTACCGGAATACAGGCTAGTACCCCCAAAGAGAGAAGAGACAACTCAGGACCACCAGAAAGAAAATGCAGCAGCGTCAATGGTAGGAAATGATGAGAATCTGGAATATTCTCTCAATCCTGCAGTATAAAAAGAAAATTTTAAAAACGAGGGATATAGAGACTAGTATTAGTGAAAGGAGCCACATATGGCGGTGATCTATATTATACACGATAGACAGGCATTAGAGAATACAAGTTGTGTACACTCCCAAACCCACCAACTTGAGAAAAATTATTCCACTAGATTTGAGACCTCCACAGTCCATTAGTCAAAAACGAAACTGGTCAAGTAGAGGTATGAGTCAGTCTGTACAGTTCATGATAGGCATAGGTCTGCCAAAGGAGGAATAAAGTAGTTTAAACAACTAAAAAAAAGCAAGAGTCCAAGGATAGTTCAGAGTTATCATGACAAGTTGTTCTCCTAATAACTGCTGTGTATAAAGAAAACCCCAGAAAAATGAAAAAGTGTAGCGCAACCACAGCCTAACACACAAGACTGTCGACAGCACTTCCTCGCACTGGAGACTACAAAAATATCACAACTGGGCTCTGATTGTTATTGTTTATTGTTATTTTAATTTTATACCGCGCCTAATCACCTACAGGTCTCTAAGCGCCAGGAAAAGATGGTACAGGACAACAACATAACAAAGTCAGAGCAAAGAGCAGCATTCCGGTTATGCTATGCTCAGGCTTCTCCTAAACAATAGCGTTTTTAAGCTCTTTCGGAATCTTAGGAGGTTTCCTTCCTCGCGCAGCCCTCCAGGCAGACTATTCCACAACTGGGGAACCAGTACTGAGAAGGCTCTCCCTCCCTTCGTTGCTAGCCTATAGCGAGAGCAGGTCAGCAGCTGCGAGTCCGAGGACCGAAGTGATCTCGTCGGACAGTACAGCTGTAGGCGCTCCTTGATATAGGCTGGAGCCTTACCGTAAATTGCCTTATGAGCTGTACACAAGCTCTTAAATTCCACTCTCTCTTTAATTGGAAGCCAATGTAGGCTTTGTAGTAGGGGAGTGGCTCTAGACCTCCTGGGAAGTCTAAAGATCAAACGTCGACATGACGTCGAAGCACCAGTGGAATAAAAGTATTTCCATATTCATCCTTAAATAAATGTCAATAAATAAAAAAATATTGCAATTTTCAATACAAAAAAAGGAAAGAATAATCACAAATTGTGTTCATCCTACCGCGGT
Source organism: Lissotriton helveticus (assembly GCF_964261635.1). Lineage (NCBI taxonomy): Eukaryota > Metazoa > Chordata > Amphibia > Caudata > Salamandridae > Lissotriton > Lissotriton helveticus. The sequence continues at coordinate 110,162,847 of NC_136070.1, read as the reverse complement.
GAACGTTTGGGCAGCTGGGGAAAGGAAACAAGAGAGCGCTTCTTTGCGCTCTAGCAGATTGTTGATGTCAAGGTGAGGGAGGTCGAAGCAGTTCGTCCTCGCGCTGAACTTCAAACAACAGGCAGCGCGTACTTGCTCCGTAGACTACACAGCTGAGCACGGCTTCACAGCTGAGAGCGCGTCCACGCTTTGACGACGAGGCGTTGATGCAGGCGATAGCGGTAGTTGAATTCACTACGCGCTGAAATTCCAAAATGTCCCAGAAATGGTAGAATATCCTGAAGAGGGGATTAAATGTTCCACTGGTTTTAATTGCGGAAGAGAACTGGACAAGTAGGTGTGGTCCACTGAAGGAAGGAAGCTAAGCACTCGATGAACGTAGGCGGGCTTCTTTTGAATCACATGTAGTCAGCTGACACTGCCTCGGTGCAGCATGGGAATGCACACAACCAGATCTCCCAACCAATGTATTATGGGAAAGGTAGTCTAACAAGAGCAGGAAGCCTAAGATGTAACAGTTATGTCTTCACCTAAATCTGTGTTCCATTGCTTTTGATAAGTGTGAGGTAGGGATTGGTGCGAATGTTGCAAGACAGTGTAAGTGTGAGAGCTCAGGCCCCTTGACCCATCAAATTGATGCACTAAGGTTTCAAAGGCTGTGAGTTGTCTAGTGGCTCCTTGGGAATAGGCCTGAGAGAGCAGCCAATGCTGCATCTGATAGTATTGCATCCGAGCACCCTCCGTAAGGTGTAAGGACCATTTACATTGATCCAAAGTGAGGAGTTTGTCGCCCTGAAACATGTCTTGAATGACATGGCATTCACCATCAGACCACACACAGAACGCTCGAGGATGAAGGCAGGAGGGATCATGGGAATACGCACAAATAGGGGTGTTAGGGGAAGGGAAGGTAGTTAGACCATGAGACACCGTCAATTTATCCCAAGTCTCCAAGAGTAGCAATGTATGCACTATGGGGACGAGCTCCACGAGAGAGCCAAGCCAAATCCCATAAGGGCCTACAGGAAACCGCCCAGTCCAATGTTGCTCGTTCTAGCGGACCACCCACTCTGATATATACCGAAGATGACAGGCCAGTAGTATTCCAAGAGATTGGGGCACACAAGACCACCTCAGTACCAAGGCAACATCAGAATCCTATAAAAAAAACGCAGACAAGACTTTCCCCTTATAAAGAGGTGAAGTTGCGTTGGAGTGACAGGATGTCAGCCTGAGGTATCAGGGTGGAAGGGATTTGAAATAAATATAATATCTTTGGGAGAAGTGACATTTTAATTCTGTTATTACGTCCTATCTATGCAACCTAATTCCTCCCGTATCGCCCCCCTGTATCTAGGCCAGTTAGTCGACATCCAGGAGTAAAGCGAGGGAGTCAGACCCAACCCCAGGTATCTTATCGATTTGTCAGACCATCAGACCACTGTAGAGGAAGTAAACCTTCTAGAGCATGAACCTCTGAGGCCGGTAGGGTAAGAATGAGGGCATGAGATTTAGGAAGATTAATCCAGAATCCCGAAGTTATCTCGAAAGACCGCAAAGGTGTAGCTAAAGCTGGAAGAGAGGAGGACGGGGATGAAAGGGAAAGATGGAGATCGACTGTGAAGAGGAGAAAATTTGTGATCATATCCTCCAAAAGGGATACCCCGAATCTTAGCGTTACGTTGAATAGCAATGGCAAGGGGTTCGACCACGAGGGCAAATAACAGAGGAGACAGTGGGCAACCCTGTCTGGTGCTGCGAAAAATTGGGATGGAAGCGGTGAGACATCCATTAAAGCGGATGCCGGTAGTGGGATGTGTATAAGATGCCATCAACCTAGAGATCATCAAAGGACCGAATTCCACACTCTGCAGGACCTCCCAAAGAAAGTCCCAGTCCACCCAATCGAAGGCTTTATCAGTGTCTACGGACACCAGACAAGCCGGTATACCTCTGATCTGTGCCTTTTCCACAATATGGTTGATTCGGCGAATGTTGTCCCCGCCCTGCCATTGGTGGATAAACCCGACCTGAACAGGATCATTCAGGGCCGGTAGGTGAAGTTCCAGCCGGTTCCCCAAAATCCTAGCGTAGATCTTAGCATCAGCATTTAAGAGAGCTATAGGATGATACAACTTAGGGAAAGAGTCGTCTTTTCCCGGTTTTGGAACAAGAACAATCTCTGCTTCCGCCATTGAATCCTAATTTAAAATCCCAATTCATGGTGAAGTCAGATTTTAACTTAAAATCCTGAAAATGACACTTTTGGAAAGTTGGCTTTTTTGTTGCCTTAGCCAATTGATGTCTGCAGGCTGTCTCTGGTCACATGACTGGATGTAGTTGGCAGTTGGACTTTGTGTATTCCTCCTTGACAGCAATACCGAATGGGAGCTTAGGTGGGACTGGTTGGGCCATTACTGGCAGGATGGGAGGGAGTAGCTGGGCCAATCTTCACTTTCACCTGAATAGGCAGTGTCCTGTCTCCACACAAAGGCCTGCATATCCTCTGTGGTTAATCTCGAGCCAGGTCCGGGAAGGCATATATTTTCGGAATATCTTGCCATCCACTCTGGAGATATTGTCGGGATTCTGGAACCATAAGACTGATGCGCCGATATCCTCATGAGCGAAGACAGGGCCTCCACTCTCCTCCAAGTTACTGCCCGGTCTAGCCATGAATAGGTTACCAGAATACAGGCTAGTACCCCCAAAGAGAGAAGAGACAACTCAGGACCACCAGAAAGAAAATGCAGCAGCGTCAATGGTAGGAAATGATGAGAATCTGGAATATTCTCTCAATCCTGCAGTATAAAAAGAAAATAAAAAACACAAGGGATATAGAGACTAGTATTAGTGAAAGGAGCCACATATAGCGGTGATCTATATTATACACGATAGACAGGCATTAGAGAATACAAGTTGTGTACACTCCCAAACCCACCAACTTGAGAAAAATTATTCCACTAGACTTGAGGCCTCCACAGTCCATTAGTCAAAATCGAAACTGGTCAATTAGAGGTATGAGTCAGTCTGTACAGTTCATGATAGGCATAGGTCTGCCAAAGGAGGAATAAAGTAGTTTAAACAACTAAAAAAAAGCAAGAGTCCAAGGATAGTTCAGAGTAATCATGACAAGTTGTTCTCCTAATAACTGCTGTGTATAAAGAAAACCCCAGAAAAATGAAAAAGTGTAGCGCAACCACAGCCTAACACACAAGACTGTCGACAGCACTTCCTCGCACTGGAGACTATAAAAATATCACAACTGGTGTCTGATGGCAATTTTCAATACAAAAAAAAGGAAAGAATATTTACAAATTGTGTTCCTCCTACCGCGGTGAACGTTTGGGCAGCTGGGGAAAGGAAACAAGAGCGCGCTTCTTTGCGCTCTAGCAGATTGTTGATGTCAAGGTGAGGGAGGTCGAAGCAGTTCGTCCTCGCGCTGAACTTCAAACAACAGGCAGCGCGTACTTGCTCCGTAGACTACACAGCTGAGCACGGCTTCACAGCTGAGAGCGCGTCCACGCTTTGACGACGAGGCGTTGATGCAGGCGATAGCGGTAGTTGAATTCACTACGTGCTGGAATTCCAAAATGTCCCAGAAATGGTAGAATATCCTGAAGAGGGGATTAAATGTTCCACTGGTTTCAATTGCAGAAGAGAACTGGACAAGTAGCTGTGGTCCACAGAACGAAGGAAGCTAAGCACTCGATGAACGTAGGCGGGCTTCTTTTGAATCACATGTAGTCAGCTGACACTGGCTCGGTGCAGCATGGGAATGCACACAACCAGATCTCCCAACCAATGTATTATGGGAAAGGTAGTCTAACAAGAGCAGGAAGCCTAAGATGTAACAGTTATGTCTTCACCTAAATCTGTGTTCTATTGCTTTTGATAAGTGTGAGGTAGGGATTGGTGCGAATGTTGCAAGACAGTGTAAGTGTGGGAGCTCAGGCCCCTTGACCCATCAAATTGATGCACTAAAGTTTCAAAGGCTGTGAGTTGTCTAGTGGCTCCTTGGGAATAGGCCTGAGAGAGCAGCCAATGCTGCATCTGATAGTATTGCATCCGAGCACCCTCCGTAAGGTGTAAGGACCATTTACATTGATCCAAAGTGAGGAGTTTGTCGCCCTGAAACATGTCTTGAATGACATGGCATTCACCATCAGACCACACACAGAACGCTCGAGGATGAAGGCAGGAGGGATCATGGGAATACGCACAAATAGGGGTGTTAGGGGAAGGGAAGGTAGTTAGACCATGAGAGACCGCCAATTTATCCCAAGTCTCCAAGAGTAGCAATGTATGCACTATGGGGACGAGCTCCACGAGAGAGCCAAGCCAAATCTCATAAGGGCCTACAGGAAACCGCCCAGTCCAATGTTGCTCGTTCTAGCGGACCACCCACTTTGATATATACCGAAGATGACAGGCCAGTAGTATTCCAAGAGATTGGGGCACACAAGACCACCTCAGTACCAAGGCAACATCAGAATCCTATAAAAAAAACGCAGACAAGACTTTCCCCTTATAAAGAGGTGAAGTTGCGTTGGAGTGACAGGATGTCAGCCTGAGGTATCAGGGTGGAAGGGATTTGAAATAAATATAATATCTTTTGGAGAAGTGACATTTTAATTCTGTTATTACGTCCTATCTATGCAACCTAATTCCTCCCGTATCGCCCCCCTATATCTAGGCCAGTTAGTCGACATCCAGGAGTAAAGCGAGGGAGTCAGACCCAACCCCAGGTATCTTATCGACTTGTCGGACCATCAGACCACTGTAGAGGAAGTAAACATTCTAGAGCATGAACCTCTGAGGCCGGTAGGGTAAGAATGAGGGCATGAGATTTAGGAAGATTAATCCAGAATCCCGAAATTATCTCGAAAGACCGCAAAGGTGTAGCTAAAGCTGGAAGAGAGGAGGACGGGGATGAAAGGGAAAGATGGAGATCAACTGTGAAGAGGGGAAACTTTGTGAACATATCCTCCAAAAGGGATACCCCGAATCTTAGCGTTACGTTGAATAGCAATTGCAAGGGGTTCGACCACGAGGGCAAATAACAGAGGAGACAGCGGGCAACCCTGTCTGGTGCTGCGAAAAATCGGGATGGAAGCGGTGAGACATCCATTAAAGCGGATGCGGGTAGTGGGATGTGTATAAGATGCCATCAACCTAGAGATCATCAAAGGACCGAATTCCACACTCTGCAGGACCTCCCAAAGAAAGTGCCAGTCCACCCAATCGAAGGCTTTATCAGTGTCTACGGACACCAGACAATCCGGTATACCTCTGTTCTGTGCCTTTTCCACAATATGGGTGATTCAGCGAATGTTGTCCCCGCCCTGCCATTGGTGGATAAACCCGACCTGAACAGGATTATTCAGGTCCGGTAGGTGAAGTTCCAGCCGGTTCCCCAAAATCCTAGCGTAGATCTTGGCATCAGTATTTAAGAGAGCTATAGGATGATACAACTTAGGGAAAGAGTCGTCTTTTCCCGGTTTTGGAACAAGAACAATCTCTGCTTCCGCCATTGAATCCTAATTTAAAATCCCAATTCATGGTGAAGTCAGATTTTAACTTACAATCCTGAAAATGACACTTTTGGAGAGTTGGCTTTTTTGTTGCCTTAGCCAATTGATGTCTGCAGGCTGTCTCTGGTCACATGACTGGATGTAGTTGGCAGTTGGGCTTTGTGTATTCCTCCCTGACAGCAACACCGAATGGGAGCTTAGGTGGGACTGGTTGGGCCATTACTGGCAGGATGGGAGGGAGTAGCTGGGCCAATCTTCACTTTCACCTGAATAGGCAGTGTCCTGTCTCCACACAAAGGCCTGCATATCCTCTGTGGTTAATCTCGAGCCAGGTCCGGGAAGGCATATATTTTCGGAATATCTTGCCATACACTCTGGAGATATTGTCGGGATTCTGGAACCATAAGACTGATGCGCCGATATCCTCATGAGCGAAGACAGGGACTCCACTCTCCTCCAAGTTACTGCCCGGTCTAGCCATGAATAGGTTACCAGAATACAGGCTAGTACCCCCAAAGAGAGAAGAGACAACTCAGCACCACCAGAAAGAAAATGCAGCAGCATCAATGGTAGGAAATGATGAGAATCTGGAATATTCTCTCATCCTGCAGTATAAAAAGAAAATAAAAAACACAAGGGATATAGAGACTAGTATTAGTGAAAGGAGCCACATATAGCGGTGATCTATATTATACACGATAGACAGGCATTAGAGAATACAAGTTGTGTACACTCCCAAACCCACCAACTTGAGAAAAATTATTCCACTAGACTTGAGGCCTCCACAGTCCATTAGTCAAAAACGAAACTGGTCAAGTAGAGGTATGAGTCAGTCTGTACAGTTCATGATAGGCATAGGTCTGCCAAAGGAGGAATAAAGTAGTTTAAACAACAAAAAAAAAGCAGGAGTCCAAGGATAGTTCAGAGTTATCATGACAAGTTGTTCTCCTAATAACTGCTGTGTATAAAGAAAACACCAGAAAAATGAAAAAGTGTAGCGCAACCACAGCCTAACACACATGACTATCGACAGCACCTCCTCGCACTGGAGACTACAAAAATATCACAACTGGTGTCTGATGGCAATTTTCAATACAAAAAAAAGGAAAGAATATTCACAAATTGTGTTCATCCTACTGCGGTGAACGTTTGGGCAGCTGGGGAAAGGAAACAAGAGCGCGCTTCTTTGCGCTCTAGCAGATTGTTGATGTCAAGGTGAGGGAGGTCGAAGCAGTTCGTCCTCGCGCTGAACTTCAAACAACAGGCAGCGCGTACTTGCTCCGTAGACTACACAGCTGAGCACGGCTTCACAGCTGAGAGCGCGTCCACGCTTTGACGACGAGGCGTTGATGCAGGCGATAGCGGTAGTTGAATTCACTACGTGCTGGAATTCCAAAATGTCCCAGAAATGGTAGAATATCCTGAAGAGGGGATTAAATGTTCCACTGGTTTCAATTGCGGAAGAGAACTGGACAAGTAGCTGTGGTCCACAGAACGAAGGAAGCTAAGCACTCGATGAACGTAGGCGGGCTTCTTTTGAATCACATGTAGTCAGCTGACACTGCCTCGGTGCAGCATGGGAATGCACACAACCAGATCTCCCAACCAATGTATTATGGGAAAGGTAGTCTAACAAGAGCAGGAAGCCTAAGATGTAACAGTTATGTCTTCACCTAAATCTGTGTTCCATTGCTTTTGATAAGTGTGAGGTAGGGATTGGTGCGAATGTTGCAAGACAGTGTAAGTGTGAGAGCTCAGGCCCTTGACCCATCAAATTGATGTACTAAGGTTTCAAAGGCTGTGAGTTGTCTAGTGGCTCCTTGGGAATAGGCCTGAGAGAGCAGCCAATGCTGCATCTGATAGTATTGCATCCGAGCACCCTCCGTAAGGTGTAAGGACCATTTACATTGATCCAAAGTGAGGAGTTTGTCGCCCTGAAACATGTCTTGAATGACATGGCATTCACCATCAGACCACACACAGAACGCTCGAGGATGAAGGCAGGAGGGATCATGGGATTACGCACAAATAGGGGTGTTAGGGGAAGGGAAGGTAGTTAGACCATGAGAGACCGCCAATTTATCCCAAGTCTCCAAGAGTAGCAATGTATGCACTATGGGGACGAGCTCCACGAGAGAGCCAAGCCAAATCCCATAAGGGCCTACAGGAAACCGCCCAGTCCAATGTTGCTCGTTCTAGCGGACCACCCACTCTGATATATACCGAAGATGACAGGCCAGTAGTATTCCAAGAGATTGGGGCACACAAGACCACCTCAGTACCAAGGCAACATCATAATCCTATTAAAAAACGCAGACAAGACTTTCCCCTTATAAAGAGGTGAAGTTGCGTTGGAGTGACAGGATGTCAGCCTGAGGTATCAGGGTGGAAGGGATTTGAAATAAATATAATATCTTTGGGAGAAGTGATATTTTAATTCTGTTATTACGTCCTATCCATGCAACCTAATTCCTCCCGTATCGCCCCCCTATATCTAGGCCAGTTAGTCGACATCCAGGAGTAAAGCGAGGGAGTCAGACCCAACCCCAGGTATCTTATCGACTTGTCAGACCATCAGACCACTGTAGAGGAAGTAAACCTTCTAGAGCATGAACCTCTGAGGCCGGTAGGGTAAGAATGAGGGCATGAGATTTAGGAAGATTAATCCAGAATCCCGAAGTTATCTCGAAAGACCGCAAAGGTGTAGGTAAAGCTGGAAGAGAGGAGGACGGGGATGAAAGGGAAAGATGGAGATCAACTGTGAAGAGGGGAAACTTTGTGATCATATCCTCCAAAAGGGATACCCCGAATCTTAGCGTTACGTTGAATAGCAATGGCAAGGGGTTCGACCACGAGGGCAAATAACAGGGGAGACAGCGGGCAACCCTGTCTGGTGCTGCGAAAAATCGGGATGGAAGCGGTGAGACATCCATTAAAGCGGATGCGGGTAGTGGGATGTGTATAAGATGCCATCAACCTAGAGATCATCAAAGGACCGAATCCCACACTCTGCAGGACCTCCCAAAGAAAATGCCAGTCCACCCAATCGAAGGCTTTATCAGTGTCTACGGACACCAGACAAGCCGGTATACCTCTGATCTGTGCCTTTTCCACAATATGGGTGATTCGGCGAATGTTGTCCCCGCCCTGCCATTGGTGGATAAACCCGACCTGAACAGGATCATTCAGGCCCGGTAGGTGAAGTTCCAGCCGGTTCCCCAAAATCCTAGCGTAGATCTTAGCATCAGTATTTAAGAGAGCTATAGGATGATACAACTTAGGGAAAGAGTCGTCTTTTCCCGGTTTTGGAACAAGAACAATCTCTGCTTCCGCCGTGGAATCCTAATTTAAAATCCCAATTCATGGTGAAGTCACATTTTAACTTACAATCCTGAAAATGACACTTTTGGAAAGTTGGCTTTTTTATTGCCTTAGCCAATTGATGTCTGCAGGCTGTCTCTGGTCACATGACTGGATGTAGTTGGCAGTTGGGCTTTGGGTATTCCTCCTTGACAGCAACACCGAATGGGAGCTTAGGTGGGACTGGTTGGGCCATTACTGGCAGGATGGGAGGGAGTAGCTGGGCCAATCTTCACTTTCACCTGAATAGGCAGTGTCCTGCCTCCACACAAAGGCCTGCATATCCTCTGTGGTTAATCTCGAGCCAGGTCCGGGAAGGCAGGGCATCTGTGCACTTCAAAGGCATGCCTCTCGAATCACAGACACTTCTCTCCCCTTCAGTACACTTCTGGTCCTGTGGATTCTCTGCTAGGAAGAAGGACTCCTGAGCTGCTACGAGGACTACCACTATGCTGGACCGTTGTTCTAAAGGAACTACCACCCTGCTATGCTGACCTGCTGTCTGTTGCAGTCTTGCCTGGGAAAGAAGAATTGGACTGGTAACTCCATCTTGAACCCAAGACGCCAGAATGACTCAACGGGCTAGTCTGCGGGCCTCCTGATCTGATCCTCAGCGACATTAAAAGCTCCCCAACAGCTCCTGGGCCCGTCTTCAGTGAGTTTCTGACCGACAAGTAGTGCTTCTCAGGTCATGAAACTTGGTGTGGTTCTCGAGCTCTTGAAATCAAGCTTTTGGGCTCTTTGTAATTGCAAACAGGCCCCTTGGACCCAGAACTCCACTGCTCACAAAAAAATATCAGCACTTGCCACTGCAAGCCCGTCTCATCACATAGCAGCATTGGCAGCCCACAGGGGCCTGCCAATGCAAAGCTCCCTCACCTGTGAGGCCTGCCCTGCTCTTCACATCACAATGACTGCCTCCCGCAACGCTCTCTTTGCTCCTTATGACCCACTCTAATGTGAACTGGACCTTGGCACAAAATTTGAGAAGGTAAAACTTCAGTGGGACTAATCTGGCTCTGAATTCGGCCCAGACTCCACTGCAGTCGGCTTGACTTTGACCTGGTCCAGCGCGACCAGATAGCTATGGTTGGTGCTTTATGCTTTTAGGAGCCATATTGCAGTTTATCCTTTGAAATTTCATAACTCCGGTTTTAATGATTGGATTTTTGTCTTTTTTATCCTATTTAAGTTATTAAATAAAGCTCTTTTTTCTAACCTGTTGTGGGATCTATTTTGTGCTGTTTTCACTGTTTAACAGTTTGAAGTGTTGAGCAAATACTTCACACATTGCCTCTAAATTAAGTCTGACTGCTCTGTGCCAAGCTACCAGGAGGTTGAGCACAGGTTAATTTGGGGCTTGCTTGTGCCTTACCCTGACTAGGATTGTGGTTGCTGCTTGACCAAGCCTCACATCCCAGTCAACCAACAACACAATTTCTAACAACAAGGAAAACAAATGCTGCATGTGTTTGTGGCAGCAGTGCTTTTTGGGGCATTGCTGCTGTTGGGGTCAGTGCTTCCGAGTTTCGTAGTCGTGCTGTAGAAAGGGGTTGTCATGATGTATGTGGCAGTGGTGATGTGTGTTTCGCAGTGGTAGTTTGTCTCCGTTCTGGTGTGTGTGGTGGTATATGTGTGACAGTGGTGGTTTGTGGTGGTGGTGTGTGTGGCAGTTCTGATATGTGTGGGAGAGGTGGTGGTGTGTGTGTGGCAGTGGTGGTGTGTTTGTGGCAGTGGGAGTGTGTATGTGGCAGTGGTGGTGCGTGGAATAGTGGTGGTGTTTGTGGCAGTGGTGTTGAGGTGTGGCAGTGGTGATGTGTGTGGCAGGGGTATTGTGTGTTAAATTACGGATGTATGTGAAGCAACGGTACTCTTTGAACATTTTCAAGATGTTATTGCATTGTGATCACACAGTAACCTACTATTACTTTAAGAGATGCCCATCCCCTCTCAGCTAGTATGCCCCTTTGCTCTAGTCATTTTGCTGTTCAGTTCTTACTGCAAAGTGCAAACCTCACCCCTCTCATTTTCATTTCCTCTCTATGTTCCCTTTATGAAGATCCAGCTCTGTTTTGTAAACCCCATCTTTGAACAGTGCGCTTTTGCTTTGTTGCTTAAAGATTTCTACATTAGATTGCATACATCAAAAATAGGATAATTCCATATTCCCAAAAAAGCCAGTAATTGAAATGTAATGATTCAAGCATCCCTCTCTTTCTACAGCCGCCCACAGAGGACCAGCAAAGCGAGAGTGCCTTAAAGAAGATAACCTGTGGCTCTACTGCATCAAATGATCCTCTTAACTCGGGGGACATCAAGATACCACATCCATCACCAACCACATTAATTTCTAAGTACATTGAGGTACGGTTTTATTAGATGTATGAAATAATTTGTCAGTGTTAATCCATAGCTATTCAAGATGAACAAATGGCCAGCATAAAAAATAAGACGTATTCAGGTCTTTCAGATTCGACTACTGATCAAACCAAGTGTAATAATGCTCACATTTTGTTTCATGTACCCTACCTATGATAACTTGTAGAGAATGATCACCACATGTGAAGTAAAAACTTGAATAGAGGTGCTTGGTAAATTATGCAATATTTTATGAAAGAGGAACAATACCATGCACATGGCCAAAGCAGTTTATATGTAACTATTGTATTCCTGATCACAAAAAACATGCGCAGCCTCCCAGATACAAACTGGGCACCCAATGATTATCAATAGGGCACTAACTTATGCCATATATGTCTCTATGAACTCTAGAATAGGTAATAATGCACTAAGAGTGTGAGTTATTCCCATTATGATGTACCTGAATAGCGTATGTAAGCTGTGTATCTCCCTTATATATATATATATATCCAACAGCAAATGCAGCGAAGAACCCGTGTGCTTGCAATGGCGGGCCATGGCAGGGTCGCCAACCCTACTAAATCCACATTAAAAAGATGCTGTCTCGAGCTCACAAAGACAACAAGCCTTGGCCCATAAATTTCTAAGGGTGATATTTATTCACAGGAAGTCATCCTACGCGTTTCGAAGCATCCGCTTCTTGTTCATGAGTAGTTGGTATGAAAAAACAATAACGTTTTATACGAAACATGTGACATTCAAGAAATAAAGAGTAAAGACATACTATTTACATCATTGTCTTGTTATTCAATACATTTGAGGCGCATCGCCTTCATCTGCCGTATTTTCAAACATAGGCATAGATACAATTGTCTGTAATTAGGTAACAGTATTGACACTATATACAATATTTACAAGTGTGTACTGGATTCGCACCCTGTATTTTAATATTCACTCCCCACTGAGGAGAACTACAAGGACCACCATGCACTACCGGAAATAATCAGGCATACTGGAGGCTCAGTCATTTCAACACCTCGGAATTGCACCCCAACTACGGGTACGATCATTCCTAGACGTTCAACACACGTCCATTTTTGAGCCATCTATTAGATTTGACTATGCGGGGATACTGGGTCACTTTGCATTCAGTGTTTGCCCACTGGGGCTGTATGCTCTTTATCGTCTGTTGCTCGGAACTGAGGAACAGATCCAACGTCCAGGAATGATCGAACCCGTAGTTCCTAATTAGAGACATTTCTTTAATGTCACATGTTTTGTATAACACTTTATTGTTTTTTCATACCCACTACTCGTGAACAAGAAGCGGACTCTTCGAAGCCTGCCACCAAGGTGCGGGGTTCTTTCTTCCTGTGTGTATTAAAACAGACTGCCACCTACCCTCAAGAGGCCGACTGCAGCAGGGAGACCTCACTGTTAACCCAACCTTGTAATGGGGCCCTGTACCTTTGGGACAAGCCCTACCCTTTTCTTAAACTGTCATTGTGGACACCTGGGATACTTTTGAAAAAAAATATATAGTCATATCTGGTATACTTGCACAATTAGCGCCAGATTACAGTGCTGACAACTGAAGGCTGCCATTAGTTTTATCTGCGCCCAGTGAACTGGGTGGATCAGAGTGGCTCTGGCTGCATAGGGTAATCTGGGGGTGTATGCCATCATCTCGATGCCACAGCGTGTAAGCCTGGGCATAGTACTACACTATGCTGGTGGAGCGTGTGTAGTTTGCGCTACTACGCACTACATGAATTGCACATAGCACAGTGCAAAAACGGGTAGCGTAGCAGGTATTTTTTTCTTGCTTGCGATCCTCAACGTCAAGTTGGTGACCGCGAGTGAACAAAATCAACATCCCGGCGAGACTTTATCCTCGTTCGTGATCAGCAACATCAAGTTGCCAATCGCGAGCGTGGATAATAAACCTCCTGGAGAGATTCTCAGCGTGGGAGGTCAGGTTTCTCATTGTGTGTGGTTGTGTATGCTCGCGACCGCTCGCAATGAGAAACTACCAGTCCGCATTGAGAAAGCTACCGCTCAAGTACCAATCTACTTGAGCAGCAGAAAATGACCGCTTGCACTGTGCAAGATGGCGTTTGCAATCATCGCACAGTGTGGACAAGCATCCGGCACTGTGCAATCAGTGCGAACAGCATTTTGCTACCACAGGTCGCAGTTTGCGTAGCTTGCGTAGTGCAAAGTGCACTTCGCGTAGCTACGCGTAGCGCTACTATGCAAACTACGGCCAGGGTTAGTGTATGGCTTTATTTTAGGTGAGTCTTCTCTAAATGCAAGTGGTTGTCTCAAGTACATGGCGTTGTTTCAGGCTGCATTGGGTCGCTTGAGGAGAAGAGGGTCTCAATCACATGGAGTAGTGTTGATGGAAGAGGTCTTCTCAGCACGCTGTAATCTCAGGTGTTTTCTTGTTTCAAGGTACACGTGGAGTCTCTGGGTCATGGATTTGTAGTGTAGTGCAGTGGTCCCCAATCTGTGCATCGCGGCACCCTGGTGCGCCATCAAAACTAGCCAGGGGCGCCGCACACCACGCACAGTGATTGGGAACCACTGGTCTAAATACTTAACTGAAACCATCGACAGGCTGCCAAAACACCATACAAACAGCGCCTATAACAATCCTACTGTCAGCACGCTCGGCACCACAACTGAAGGATTTTCTGATCTCAAACGTACCCTCTCGCAGCGTGCTACATCGGACTTGCCTCCTATGTAAAGAATTTGCGTTGCTGCTGACTGGGTGCTTCGGGCGGAAACGTGTAGAAGCAGCAGCGCTACAACCCAGGTCCCAGAGACCAGACCGACGCTGGAGAGGAATAACTCACTCTTTTAGAAGGTGAGTTTCAATATCTTCCCAACCCCAAGTGCCTCTGGTCTAAAATCCTCAGTTGCCGCACTTAGCCTCTCCCCTTCTTATGGGACTTTGTTTCCTTGTGAGCTGCCACCTCCTTCGCTCGGCCCTTTAAGTTGATGGAAGAGGTCTTCTCAGCACGCTGTAATCTCATATGTTTTCTTGAATCCACGTGTTTTCTTGGGTTGCATGGGACCACTTCAAAAAGCATATGGGACTGGCTCAGGTGCACACGTTTTTTTTAGGGAGCTTGATGTCCTCTCAGGGTGCAGTAGTTGACCTGTATTCTGGGCGTTGTCTCATGGTGGAAGAAAGTTCTCTGAGCACAGTAGTTGCTTCAGAGTTGTCAGCTATTGTTAAAGAACGCTGTCCTTAGGAAGATACGCATGACTTTTCTTGTATCAGACCAAGGGCAAGACTCCTCTTCAAAGATTGACAGACGCAAGACTGATAGTGGACTTCAAAAAGAATTACCCCAGTGGGGTAAGAAGGTGATATATACCTTTTGTAAGACCTGTTTTGTGGGACAGAGTGAACAAAGTTGCGGCCTACCGCACACAAGATGGCGTCGCGATTAGGCCTGTGATCGCTGTGACGGAGGAGGCGAGTGGTGCGGAAACTAGAGTTCACTCGCCTCGGCTTGTAGGAGGATTGGCCGAGACATTGTGACTGGAGCAGAGAGCTTCGAGGCAAGACGCACGCAATCAGGTGGACTGCGGTGGCACGATAGCTTGTTCCAGTTGCAGAGTGAGCTTGTGGCTGCTACGTAAGCAAGGCTCAGCGGGCACGGACGCTGTGGGTGGATAGCCAAGACATCAATCGGCCTAGCGGCGGCCTGATTCTCTTACACTTTGAGATGCAGTAAATACGAGGGAGCGGGAAGTATTGTAGACCGCTGCCTTGGGCTATCTCTACGCTGTGTGCGGAGGCTGTGTCAATCGTGTGCTGTAGTGGCTGACCGGTGTAGGTGGGCACAGCCGGTTGCAGTACTGAAGTGCATCGTGGAGCCCAGAGAATTCCCAAGTAAGGTCAGGGTGACTTTGCATGGGCAACGGGCTTCATTGGGTGTCCAGCTTGAATATCGGAGCTGGGTTGTACAACATTAATGTGTGCAAGGTCTGCGAGGAAGTGGAGATTAAAAAGAAACTATACGAGCCAGAGATCCCGTATGCAATGCTGTATCCCACCCATTTGAGGATTGCGGTCAAGGGAAAGGTACAAATATTCCAGACTCCGAGAGCAGCGCAAGAATTTGTGAAACAAGTGCAGGCCGGAAGGAAAGCGGCTAAGAGGAACCCTTAGCCAACTCAATCTGAGAGATAAGACACAGTGGAATGATATCTGTGCTTTGGGATTTGTACACTCTCTCTGGATTTGGTAGGAGATTTCTTATATAAGTTTGGCCAATCTCTTTAGGCGCTATAAGAGGCACAGCACATAGTGGACTGTGATCAGGGTAACTCACATCTTGAGACGGATGGCTGACTCTCCAGATTGTAAGTTTATCCAGCCACATAAAATGTCTCGATATCATGTATATGTTGGGTGGCTGAGGGACAGTGTGGGGTGTATATCCTCTACAGATGTATGGACAAATGACAATAACCGCAGGTCTGGCAGCACTGGCTCTGGCCAGTTATGATGAAGTGGTGATGGAAAATGCACGAAGGAGTCTGTTATTGTATTGTTTCACTGCAAGCTTAGAACTTGTATTCAATTTCAGTACATACTGGAGAGTAACTCATTTTAAGGGTGGGGGAATAACTCTTTTGTGTATGATGTCTGCACAACTGTGAAACAATGGAGATGCACGCAGGGTATATGTAAATTGTGCCTGGCCACGCCTGCTCTGCAGGTGGGAAATGGGTACCTAGACGCACCTGAGTGTTTATTCCCCGCAATGGTTGTTAAGTTTTCTGAATATATGTTCAGGAATTGTTTTTGGCATGAATGGGAAGCTGAAGTGGGTGGGGATTTTGTTATTTAAGTCACAACGCGTCACACAACATACACAGCAGGGTATTATTTGGGGGCAGGATACTAAATATCTGAGCCTAGACAAGCGCAAGATGCGATGCAAGGGGAATTTGTTCAATGGAGAGTGACATCAGGCTACTGACATGGAATGTGAGGGGATTGAACAATCCCAAAGAGATGAGACAGGTTCTAGAGTACCTTGACAGACAACAGGTGCAGCTGGCATTATTACAGGAGATACTTCTGACACGATTGGGCAAACGCAGAGTAGGGGGAAGATGGGCACTGGTAAAAGCGGCAGCTTCATATTCTAACTAGGCCAGGGGGGTCATGATCCTGGTTAAAAGGGGAACAAACACCATTTAAACACCATTTAAACTGAAAGCGACTGACTCGGATCATCTAGGCCACTTTACACTTATACAAGGGAATCTGGTGGGGACGGTGCTTACGATCATCACAACCTATGGTCCCAACATTGATGATCCCGATTTTTATCAATGCCTTAAAAATAAGTTATTTCAAATGCAACCGGACCTGGTGATATGGGGGGGGTGGGGGGATCTGATTACTTATCTGGATCCTGTGATGGATAGGAGTGCAAATACATCATGGCAAGGGAAACGAGCAGCACAAGTAATACATGACAATATGCATTCATTTAAATTGAGGCACATTTGGACAGATAGACACCCCAACACCCATGAGGGAACGTTCCTGTCGGCAGTTCATAAATCATGGTCCAGGCTGGACTACTGGCTTATGTTTGAATCAATAGCTTCTTTGGTTAAGGGTGTCAAGCACATGCCACGAACACTCTCGGATCATTCTCCTGTGGTGCTGGACATCGATATACCTACTAGACATTGTCAACCGTTTCAGTGGCGCCTGCAGCCTTCATCTCTTCTAGATCCGGTATTTAATGAGGTGGTGCGCCAGGCCATTCAACTCTTTTTGCGCTAGAATGAGGGCACTGTAGAAGGAGCTGGTACACTTTGGGAGGCGTTCAAAGTTACTATCAGGGCTACAGGCAGGTGTTCTAAAATCATTATGTTCCCATATGAGGCACATTGAGGGAGAATTGACCCGCTTTGAAAAAGAGCATGCAAACACATTGAACACTGACAAGCTGGCTGCAATTAGGGACCTGGTGTCAGAATATAATGAAACGGCAGATCAAGAGATTAAACATATCTCTAGGCGTTGGACGGAAAGGGCGTATGGTGATGGTGGTCGCCCAGGCCGTACATTAGCAGCAAAACTGAAACATCAGAGGACACAGGAATATGTTGCAGAGATGAAAGGTCCAGACAGCACCAAATGCCACAACACACCCGACATAGTGGAATGCTTCGGAGAGTATAATGCCAAATTATATGGCTCCGGGGAGGAAGCTGAAAGAGCTGAGACCTTTGCCTTTTTCGAAAAGATTGCGCTGGTGTGGCTCTCGGTTGGGCAAAGGGAGTACGTGATGCAACCTCTCACGAAGGAAGATGTGAAAGAGGCACTACGGACGCTACCATCCAGCAAGGCAACTGGAATGGATGGGTTGCCGGGAGAATTTTACAAAGAGTATGTTGATCTACAAGCCCCACATCTAGTAAACATGTATTGTGAGGTCTATGAGAGTCGAATTCTACTGCCCACACTTAGGGGTGCGTTACTTGTCATGTTGCTTAAAGCGAATAAATGATCAGTCGTATTGCCCGCTCTCTTTATTGAACATTGATACAAAAACAATCTCTAAAATCCTTGTCAACAAACTAAGACTGCTGTCACCAGCATTGGTTCTCTCCGACCAATCAGGATTTGTCTACTCACGGTCCACATCACATAATTTAAGAACAGTGTTTGCAGTGTTGCATCAATTGAACCCAGGCATTAAAGCTGTGGCGGTGTTGTTAGACGCAGCTAAGGCATTCGATTCTATTATATTGGGGTAGATATTTGACACGCTGAGAGGGATGGGATTGCCTTTTGCTTTCATACAATGGATAGAGGTCCTGTACATCTCCTGTGGCAAGGGTGCGGATTAATTGCTCTCATTCTTGACTTATAAAAATACATAAAAGAACTAGGCTGGGCTGCACAGTGTCCCCGCTCCTATTTGCTATTATGATACAGCCATTGTCCTGCATTGTGCGACAGAAGCACGCGGCCACCGCATTACAATTCAGGCAGCGGCCGCTCATAATCTCCATGTGTGTGGATGATACGGCGTTACACGTACGAAACACAGGGAAGGAACTACACTTGCTGATCCG
Organism: Lissotriton helveticus; assembly: GCF_964261635.1. NCBI lineage: Eukaryota > Metazoa > Chordata > Amphibia > Caudata > Salamandridae > Lissotriton > Lissotriton helveticus. Next base: position 110,144,464 of record NC_136070.1, on the reverse strand, counting down.
TAAATATATTAAATATGAAAGTTGTTGGGGCTTTGAATTAACTGGGGAAAGTCTGCTGTTTTTCCGTTAACCACTAGTACGAGACAGTTCATGCTGGAGTACCGCTGCAGTGGACGGAGGAACCTGTCAAATACCTAGGGGTGTGGGTATACAATGATCCAGAGATAGTGCTGAGATAAAACTTTGGCAGAGCATTGGTCTTGGCTGAAGAGCAGTTGAATAGGTGGATTAAATTGCCGTTGTCTCTAGCTGATAGAATTGCAGTGATAAAGATGGTTATACTCCCTAGGTTTCTGTATATTTTCACTAATGTACCTATTAAGCTATCTGGGTCTTTTTTCACCAGGCTGCGTTCAGTACTAATCCATTTGATCTGGGCAGGTAAGAAATCCAGGTGCAGCAGAGAAAGTATCACAAGTCCTTACTCGCAGGGTGGCATTGCGGCTCCAGACCTATATGTGTATTATTTATGTGCACAGGCACAGTTTTCACACTGTTGGTTTTACCCTCACCATTTTATTCCGCACACAGTGGTGGTGACATATGATGTGTTTCCGGATCAACTAGTGGCTCTGCTGTCAATCGCTCACACGAACTACCCCCTAAGGAAATGTGTACAGCTGATTGTACTGCACAGGCATGGCGTGCAATGGCGAGACGGGCGGGCAGATCCCCTATATATGCTCCGGCTCTCCCATTAGCGTATCACCCCAGCATTTCTGTACCGCAGGATAAATGAGCTTTGGAGACACTGGCGGGAATGGGTATAGTTACAATGGGTGATGCATACCTGGAAGGCACCTTTGTCTCGATGGCTGCCATACATGACCTGAAAAAAATAGAAAGGGAGGTCTCCTCACATATCCAATGACGGGACGAGGAGAGGGAAGAAACAGGAAATCAGAACAGTCCCTACTATTGCCTATAAGACAAGGATACAATTATCCGCAACTATACTACCATAGCTCAAGAGATCTTTGCATTTATATCCACTCCAGACATTTTGCACTGTGGTACTGTATTTGACATTTGTCTTTGTATATTTTAAAATAAATTGTGTATAACTCTGATTTTATTGTTGGCTTATTATGTATTAATGTCTGGAGTGGATATAAATGCAAAGATCTCTTGAGCTATGGTAGTATAGTTGCGGATAATTGTATCCTTGTCTTATAGGCAATAGTAGGGACTGTTCTGATTTCCTGCCATACATGACCGCCATCCCAGTTCGCCAATGTCGGTTTTTACGTATTACAGGTTACGCCGTTATGGGAAGCACTTAGAACCTTTAATGATAGACCTGTAGACCCTATCCAGCTGAGCCCACTGCAATCAAAATTAGTCACTCGAGTATATAACGCTATGCAAGCAGAAACAACATCTAAATCCAGTAAAGCAAGGGGGGGCGGTGGTATATTTCACTGGGGATCACGCTTAAAGGTGAGTGTTAGACCTGGCATCATTGGCATGAGTCTCTCCTCCATTTTTTCATTTTGCCTCCTCTGTTACGATGTTTTTGCTGGTATATTGCTTTGGGCACTGTGCCATTGCTGATCAGTGCCACAGTGCAAGTGCTCCCTATGTGAAATTGCTGTATTGATTGAATTCCATGTTTGGCTTATTTGGTTTACTATCAGTCCCTAGTAGCGTGCACCAGGAGTGCCAGGGCTTGTAAATACAAATGCTGCTCGTGGGCTTGCAGCACGTGTTGTGCCACCCACAAGAGCGGCCTAGTAAAAGTATGTCTGAAAGTCTACCATTGCTAGACCACGTGCAGTCTGACTGTCACGAGGACTGCGCAAGTACACCTACTTGCCAGTCCCTAAACCTTCCCTTAACTTCATGTTAGTCACCCCTATGGTAGGCCCAAGGGCAGGGTGCATTGTAAGCATAAGGTAGGACAAGCCTGACAAGGTTGGCATGTCCTAATAGTGAATTACAGCCATATTCGTTTTTCACTATTGTAAGGTAACCTGCTCTCCATAAGTTAGGATGGGCTGCCAGGATTATTAATGCTATAATCCTAGCGGGCTCGGGGAGCATGGTGCAATGTCAAGTTTGGTATCCCTGAACTCAGGGTTTAATAACGCATCCTTTTGTGTGGATGGTTTTTGGACTCTGTGTTTGAAAATAGCACTTTTAGAAAGTAGCTATTTTCTTGTCTAACTGTCTACCGGTCTCTGCTGGTTCTGGTGTGCGTGTGACAGGAGCTGGGTGGCTCCAGAGGTCTGAATGAGTCAGTGTGGGGTGAGTGGGGCATTTACATTGAGAGTAGGGGAAGAGTAGCTCCTGATAGCCTGCCCTGCCTGATGCAATGCTGGCTCCGCCCCCCTGCCAGGCGACTGATGACTCTGTGCCTGCCTGCGACTTTCCTGGCCCACCTCCTGCCGGGCAACTGATGGCCCTGCCCCTGCCAGTGACAATGCTGGCTCCGCTCCTGCTGGGCGGCTGAAGACTCTGCCCTGCACAGTGAATAGGCCAGGTGCTTCGGCCTGGCAACACCCACAACAAACCCAAGATGGGGGGAAATTCCCCTGCATTGACAAAGGGATCAAAGCCAAAAAGGGGTATAAGAGAAGGACCCCTGAACCAAGAATTTAGATCACTTCTGACAAGGAAACCTGAACCAAGGACAAGAAGCCTGCTGATCCAAGGACTGCCTACCCCTTCTGCCAGAGTGCTGTTTGTTGGGGGAATCCTGCAGTTGCTTCTTTATTTTTGCCAAGGAACCAGGAGAGAGGAACTGAGTGTGTACTCTCAAGCTTGCTAAGAAAATCTCCAAGGGCTGGAAGAAGTGCCAGCCTCCTGTTGAAGTCACAGGGCCAAAGGACTTCATCTATTTGCTAAAAGTGCTTGTTGCTGGAACCTGAAAATCCAGCACCTCTGAAGAATCCAGCAATCTCGACGCCGACGGACGCCGCCGAATCCAGCTCGACATCGTGAGTAAAGGCTCCAGTGTCCCGCACCTTCGACGCCGGCCGCCGGGCCCGATCGACGCCAGTAGCGACGCCAGTGAGTAGCGAGTTCGGCTCCAGCTCCAAGTGACCCTGTGTCGACGCCGCTGCTGATCGCATCGACATCGAGCCCTCTCGACGCCGTGAGCGCTGCTCACTCTTGCAACATCGACATCGACGACGACGCCATATCCTGCTTCATCTCGTGAGCGCTGCTCCTGCCTGACTTCGGTCGACGCCGCTGCAGATCGCCCCGACTCCGAGGCCCGATCGACGCCGAAGATGCGACGCCGGACATCTCGACGCCGCTGATCATCGAGTGCTTCACTTTTCCAAGGTACTGTGTTGTGGGGGTCTGTGCGACTCCGGGCTCGACGTAGCGCTCCTCGTGGTCGACGCCGAACCTTTGGATTAACTTTGCCTCGACGTCGTGTGACTCCCGTGTGGGTTACATTGTTGCCAAGAACTGTGTTTTAAAGAAGAAGAGTTGCTTTTGATACTAAAGACTGTGTGCTAAGAAGAAACTACGCTTGAACTATTATTTTTCCTTCCAAGAGTATTTATTAAGATTGTGGTATATTTTTTGTCGTTATTTGGTCTTGTGCTAAGCCTTATATAAAAATCCTTATTTTTATAATACTGGTGTGTCGTGTCCATTTGTAGTGTATTCACTTTATTACTGTATGTGGTCATAAATGCTTAACGCACTGCCTCTGAGATAAGCCTGTCTGCTTTGCCAAGCTACCAAGGGGGTGAGCAGGGGTTATCTAAGTGTGTGATCCCCTTGCCCTGACTAGAAAAGGTGTGTCCCTATTTGTCAGAAGTGTATACCTCTGCCAACTAGAGACAGCCGCTTCTAACATTGGTGGGTCAGCGGTGAGGATTTGAACTTTGCATTTATGACCCATGTGCAGTGATTAGTGTGCGCTACATAGTGAAAGCAGACCATAGCGCATTCACAATCTACTTGGTTGGATATCCTATTTTTTTGTTCTCCGCTTTCCTGAAGCTTGATTTTTGAAACTGCCAGTTTGACCATGAGTGATACCGGAGTCACTACCCCTGTTGTTGTTGTGGAGGAATTTGATAGGAGTAAGATGAACGACTATCCGTTAAAGAAGCTGAAATCCTTTTGCAAGCAGTTGCAAGTTCCTACCACAGGCATTTCAAGGAGGCCAGATTATCTCACAGCATTGCAGGCCTGGTTAGAGGCCAGAGATTCCTCTGATCCGGTGGTGGTACCGACAGGGGAAGGGGAGGAGGAGGTGCCAGTGAATGGGCCCACATCCCCTCCTGGCAGCAGTGTTTCCTCCAAAGGTCTTTCTCCTGAAGAAAGAGAAGAAAGGGCGAAGGAGCGAGCATACAACATGGAAATGGCAAAACTTAAGATAAATGGGCAGTTGGAGCTAGAGAATGCAAGAGGCAGGAGAGAAGCTGATATGGAGATCAAAAGGTTAGAGTTTGAAAGAGAGAAGTTAGCTTTGGAGCGTGATACCAGGTTGAGGGAGTTGGAGCTCAAAGCTAAAGAGTTAGAATTGAATCCCTCTGGTGGCAGCATCCCATCTGTGCCTGCAGAAAGTAGGTTTTATTTTCCTAAAGATGTGATCAAATATTTTCAGAAGAATGAGGATATTGGTCAATGGTTTAAAGCATATGAGTTAGCATTGTTGGCCCACCGGGTCCCTGAGAAGGATTGGGGAGCGGGGTTGTGGGGTCGCTTTGTGAATGAGGGAAGAGATACCCTGTTAGACATGCCTGTTGAGGATAGGATGTCTTATACTCATATGAAAGATGCTTTAATGTTAAGGTATGGCCTAACCCCAGAAAAGTACAGACAGGCCTTTAGAGAATGTAAGAAGTTGCCTGGTACCACGTGGGTAGAATATGTGTCATATTTTGCAGAGCCATGGATGGTTGGGTAAAGGGCAGAAAAGTGGAAAGTTATGATGCTCTTTATGATTTGTTTGCTTGGGAGCACTTGTCTATAACTGTTTTCCAGAGCTGCGCCAGCACCTTATTGATAGCAAGATATCTAACCCTAGAAAACTTGCTGAGGAGGCGGACCACTGGGTCAGTACCAGGGTCCACAAGGGTCCAGTGGGAGACTCAGCCAAAGGTGGGCAGGGTCCCCAGCAGAAGAGTGGGGGGGACAAGGGTAAACAGAAGGAGTTCCAGAAAGGGCCCCAAAGTAATCCCCAAGGGAACCAAGGGAAGGGTTCCCAGCCTCCCCCAGATAAGAAATCAGAGGCCCCGACAGGTAAACCTGTTCGTAGGGGCCCAATGACCTGCTTCGCTTGTAAGCAGGTGGGACACCGGTTTTATGATCCCCAGTGTCCCTTGAAGAACTCTAGTGCACCACCACGTGCCGCCCCCCGTCAGTTGGCGAGTGTAGCCCTGGGAGGGGAGGAGATGGTTGCCCATGGTGGGGAGGGTCCCGCAGAGATGTCCCTGGTCTCTCTAGGAGACATGGAATTGGTCCCTTCACCCCCTCTGCCTAGTAACACTAAGAAATATAGGCAGTGGGTGACCATTTATGGCCATAGAGTGGAAGCTCTCAGAGACACCGGAGCGAGTGTGACAGCTGTCAAGTGTCACTTGGTGTCCAGAGAGCAGGTGGTTCCCCACGCATTCTACCCTGTGATAGCTGCTGACAACTCCCAGAGAGAGTGTGAGGTAGCTCAAGTTTCCTTTGAATGGGGGGGAGTTTCAGGTACTCTTCAAGTTGCTGTAAGGCCCGCCATGCCTGTTGATTGTCTCCTGGGCAATGATTTAGAAGACTCCCCTTGGGCTAAGGTGGAGAGGGAGACACATTTGAAAATGTTGGGTGTGCCAGAGTGGGTGTGTGCAACCACTCGATCGATGACAGCAAGTAAGGGTGTTGATGGTGTTCTGGAGCCTGAAAGTATGGCCCAGGACCCAGCTGTGAAGAGAAGAGGCAGGGGGCGCGGGAAACCGTCCCCCATAGTTCCCGTGGTTCAGGAGGAGGCAAACCTTGAGGGGTATGCCCTGGAACCCACAGGTGAACAAGTTGCTGAACTGGGAGACCTACCCGAGCTGACCCACTGGCAGCAGGATGGTGGTCCCTCCAGGGAGGAATTCTGTGCAGAACAGAAAGTGTGCCCTTCTCTTGTGGGTATGAGGCAGCAGGCCTCAGCCCAAACCTCAGGTGATCAGTCAGGGTCACATTTTGTTTACTGGGAGAACGACCTCCTGTATAGCGAGCCTAAGGCTGCTGAGCCTGGGTCAGCCCGTGTGCTGGTGGTACCCCAGCGCTTCAGAGCCTTTCTACTGGGTTTGGCTCATGACGTTCCGTTAGCTGGACATCTGGGGCAGGACAAGACCTATGACAGGCTTGTCACCCATTTTAATTGGCCTCAGATGAGAAGGGATACAGATATCCATTGCAAGACCTGTCAAACTTGCCAGGCAAGTGGAAAAAGCAGGCGGAAGCAGAAGGCTCCCCTCCAACCTTTTCCCGTTGTCAGTACCCCCTTTGACCGGGTGGGGATTGACATTGTTGGGCCCCTGGACCCCAAGACAGCCCTGGGCAACAGGTTCATCCTGGTCTTGGTGGACCATGCCACACGGTACCCGGAAGCCATCCCTCTCAGAACAGTGACGGCCCCGTGGTGGGACGGGGACTGATGGGTGTTTTCTCCCGAATGGGGTTCCCCAGAGAGGTGGTGTCAGACCGGGGCACCAACTTCATTTCCAACTATATGAAGTCTCTGTGGAAGGAGTGTGGGGTAACCTACAAGTTCACCACTCCTTACCACCCTCAAGGTAATGGGTTGGTTGAGAGATTCAACCGTACCCTTAAAGGCATGATTATGGGTCTTGAAGAACCAATGAGGCGTAAATGGGACGTCCTCTTGCCATGCCTGTTGTTTGCTTACCGTGAGGTGCCGCAGAAGTCTCTAGGGTTCAGCCCCTTTGAGCTTTTGTATGGACACCCGGTAAGAGGACCTTTGAGTCTGGTCAAAGAAGGCTGGGAGCAATCTCCCAGGAAACCTCCCCAGGATGTATACAGTTACATGCTGGCCTTTAGGAACCAGACCAGGCGCTTCAGAGATCTTGCTCAGGCAAATCTGGAGGCCAGCCAGGAGGAGATGAAGCGGTGGTACGACCAGAAGGCCACTCTGGTAGAGCTTCAGCCTGGACAGAAAGTTTGGGTCATGTCCCCTGTGGAACCTTGTGCGCTCAAGGACAGGTGGACTGGACCATTTGAGGTTGTGGAGAAAAAGAGCGATGTCACCTACATGGTGGACTTGAAGTCTCCCAGGAACCCCTTGCGGGTCCTGCATGTCAACCGTTTAAAGCCCCACTTAGAAAGGTCCGAAGTGGGCATGCTCCTAGCTACAGATGCTGGAATGGAGGAGGAGAGTGAGCCTTTTCCTGACCTCCTGTATGCAAAAGAGCAAGATGGGTCAGTGGATGGTGTTGTCCTCTCTGACACACTGACCCCTGAGCAGCAGCAGGATTGTCGCCAACTGTTGGGACAATTCCCTGATCTGTTCTCCTTGATTCCTGGTGTCACGCAGTGGTGTGTCCATGATGTGGACACCGGGGACAGCACTCCTGTGAAGCACAAGGCTTACAGAGTGACTGACAAGGTCAGAGCATACATCAAGGAGGAGGTCTCCAAAATGTTTGCCTTAGGGGTGGTTGAGTCCTCTAGCAGTCCTTGGGCCAGCCCAGTGGTCTTGGTCCCAAAGGCTGCAGCGCCTGGTGCTTCACCGGAACTTCGGTTCTGTGTGGATTACCGAGGACTCAATTCAGTCACCAAGACTGACGCGCACCCCATCCCCAGAGCTGATGAGCTCATAGATCGGTTAGGGGCTGCCCGGTACCTTAGTACGTTTGATCTAACATCTGGGTACTGGCAGATCGCCTTGACTGATGGGGCAAAAGAGAGGTCAGCATTCTCCACACCAGATGGGCACTACCAATTCCGGGTTATGCCCTTTGGGATGAAGAATGCCCCTGCCACCTTCCAGAGGTTGGTCAACCAGGTCTTGGCTGGACTGGAGGATTTCAGTGCCGCCTACCTGGACGACATCGCAGTGTTCAGCGCCAGCTGGGAGGAACACTTGCACCACCTCCAGGAAGTGTTGTTGGCCCTGCGCAGAGCAGGCCTCACAATCAAAGCCAGTAAGTGCCAGATTGGGCAGGGTTCAGTGGTGTACTTGGGGCACCAAGTAGGGAGCGGCAAGGTGGCCCCCCTGCAACCCAAGATTGATACCATCCTGGCATGGGCACCGCCCAAAACCCAGACTCAGGTGAGAGCCTTCTTGGGTCTCACGGGTTATTACAGGAGGTTCGTCAAGGATTATGGTAACATTGTGCACCCCTTGACTTCGCTGACTTCCAGGAAGCAGCCACGACTTGTGATCTGGACTGACGCCTGTCAGACGGCCTTTGACACCCTGAAAACTGCAATGTGCACAGCACCCATACTCCAGGCACCCGACTTTTCTAAAGAATTTGTTGTCCAGACGGACGCTTCAGAGCATGGCGTGGGGGCTGTTCTAGCTCAGGTGAATGAAGAGGGCCGAGACTTACCTGTAGCCTTCATCAGTAGGAGGTTACTTCCCAGGGAACAGAGGTGGAGTGCGATAGAGAGAGAAGCATTTGCTGTGGTCTGGGCGCTGAAGAAGCTAAGACCCTACCTGTTTGGGACTCACTTCCGGGTTCAGACAGACCACAGGCCCCTCAGATGGTTGATGCAGATGAGGGGTGAGAACCCAAAGCTGTTGAGGTGGTCCATTTCTCTACAGGGGATGGACTTCACGGTGGAACACCGCCCTGGCACAGATCACGCCAATGCTGATGGTCTGTCCAGATTTTTCCGCCTTAGTGATGAGGACTCCCTAGGGTAAGGGTAGTTCTCCCCACATTTCAGCTGGAGGGGACACGTGTTAGACCTGGCATCATTGGCATGAGTCTCTCCTCCATTTTTTCTGTTTGCCTCCTCTGTTACGAAGTTTTTGCTGGTATATTGCTTTGGGCACTGTGCCACTGCTGATCAGTGCCACAGTGCAAGTGCTCCCTATGTGAAATTGCTGTATTGATTGAATTCCATGTTTGGCTTATTTGGTTTACTATCAGTCCCTAGTAGCGTGCACCAGGAGTGCCAGGGCTTGTAAATACAAATGCTGCTCGTGGGCTTGCAGCACGTGTTGTGCCACCCACAAGAGCGGCCTAGTAAAAGTATGTCTGAAGGTCTACCATTGCTAGACCACGTGCAGTCTGACTGTCACGAGGACTGCGCAAGTACACCTACTTGCCAGTCCCTAAACCTTCCCTTAACTTCATGTTAGTCACCCCTATGGTAGGCCCAAGGGCAGGGTGCATTGTAAGCATAAGGTAGGACAAGCCTGACAAGGTTGGCATGTCCTAATAGTGAATTACAGCCATATTCGTTTTTCACTATTGTAAGGTAACCTGCTCTCCATAAGTTAGGATGGGCTGCCAGGATTATTAATGCTATAATCCTAGCGGGCTCGGGGAGCATGGTGCAATGTCAAGTTTGGTATCCCTGAACTCAGGGTTTAATAACGCATCCTTTTGTGTGGATGGTTTTTGGACTCTGTGTTCGAAAATAGCACTTTTAGAAAGTAGCTATTTTCTTGTCTAACTGTCTACCGGTCTCTGCTGGTTCTGGTGTGCGTGTGACAGGAGCTGGGTGGCTCCAGAGGTCTGAATGAGTCAGTGTGGGGTGAGTGGGGCATTTACATTGAGAGTAGGGGAAGAGTAGCTCCTGATAGCCTGCCCTGCCTGATACAATGCTGGCTCCGCCCCCCTGCCAGGCGACTGATGACTCTGTGCCTGCCTGGGACTTTCCTGGCCCACCTCCTGCCGGGCAACTGATGGCCCTGCCCCTGCCAGTGACAATGCTGGCTCCGCTCCTGCTGGGCGGCTGAAGACTCTGCCCTGCACAGTGAATAGGCCAGGTGCTTCGGCCTGGCAACACCCACAACAAACCCAAGATGGGGGGAAATTCCCCTGCATGGACAAAGGGATCAAAGCCAAAAAGGGGTATAAGAGAAGGACCCCTGAACCAAGAATTTAGATCACTTCTGACAAGGAAACCTGAACCAAGGACAAGAAGCCTGCTGATCCAAGGACTGCCTACCCCTTCTGCCAGAGTGCTGTTTGTTGGGGGAATCCTGCAGTTGCTTCTTTATTTTTGCCAAGGAACCAGGAGAGAGGAACTGAGTGTGTACTCTCAAGCTTGCTAAGAAAATCTCCAAGGGCTGGAAGAAGTGCCAGCCTCCTGTTGAAGTCACAGGGCCAAAGGATGTCATCTATTTGCTAAAAGTGCTTGTTGCTGGAACCTGAAAATCCAGCACCTCTGAAGAATCCAGCAATCTCGACGCCGACGGACGCCGCCGAATCCAGCTCGACATCGTGAGTAACGGCTCCAGTGTCCCGCACCTTCGACGCCGGCCGCCGGGCCCGATCGACGCCAGTAGCGACGCCAGTGAGTAGCGAGTTCGGCTCCAGCTCCAAGTGACCCTGTGTCGACGCCGCTGCTGATCGCATCGACATCGAGCCCTCTCGACGCCGTGAGCGCTGCTCACTCTTGCAACATCGACATCGACGACGACGCCGTATCCTGCTTCATCTCGTGAGCGCTGCTCCTGCCTGACTTCGGTCGACGCCGCTGCAGATCGCCCCGACTCCGAGGCCCGATCGATGCCGAAGACGCGACGCCGGACATCTCGACGCCGCTGATCATCGAGTGCTTCACTTTTCCAAGGTACTGTGTTGTGGGGGTCTGTGCGACTCCGGGCTCGACGTAGCGCTCCTCGCTGTCGACGCCGAACCTTTGGATTAACTTTGCCTCGACATCGTGTGACTCCCGTGTGGGTTACATTGTTGCCAAGAACTGTGTTTTAAAGAAGAAGAGTTGCTTTTGATACTAAAGACTGTGTGCTAAGAAGAAACTACGCTTGAACTATTATTTTTCCTTCCAAGAGTATTTATTAAGATTGTGGTATATTTTTTGTCGTTATTTGGTCTTGTGCTAAGCCTTATATAAAAATCCTTATTTTTATAATACTACTGTGTCGTGTCCATTTGTAGTGTATTCACTTTATTACTGTATGTGGTCATAAATGCTTAACACACTGCCTCTGAGATAAGCCTGTCTGCTTTGCCAAGCTACCAAGGGGGTGAGCAGGGGTTATCTAAGTGTGTGATCCCCTTGCCCTGACTAGAAAAGATGTGTCCCTATTTGTCAGAAGTGTATACCTCTGCCAACTAGAGACAGCCGCTTCTAACAGTGAGGACTGGGGCTTCAGTTGTTCTGTGATACAAAGGCTGACTGCTAATTGCAATTTGCGCCTAATACACTTCAAATATGTGCAACAACTGTATTATACCCCCACACGGTTACAGAGATATGGGCTGAGGTAGTCGGCCAGATGTAAAAGATGCCATGCGTAGGAGGCAGACTTCATCCACATGACCTGTGTCTGTGCGACAGAGTTCATGGGTTCTAGGCTTCGGTCACACATGCACTGACTGAAATGATGCTGGAGGAGGTGGGCGGTACACCGCAGCTGTGTCTACTGGGGCTTGTAAAGCAGTTAAAACCGGAGAATAGATGCTTAGTTCTGATAGCATTGTTATTAGCCAAAAGAAAGATGGCGCAAAACTGGGACTGCAAAAACGTACCTAAATTTAAAGATTGGTTGAAGGGTGTGATCTTTTGCAAAGATCGGTTGTTGTGCCATGCCGAGGAACTGCCTACATCGTCAGGCCCAAGGACTTCTGGGCTCCTCTCGCAACATACCTAATGTCCATGCCTAACCATGTCCACGAATCCTAAAATTGGGGTAGCTGATTTCGTCTCGAAATATGAAGTGATTGGCAACACTGCATCGCATTTTTGTATTTTGATGTGTCTTACACAAGAAAAATAATGTCTATATTATGCTGTCACCTGGGGGTTTGTTGACGCGCTGAATGCGTGTCTTTTGTATGTTTGAAAAAAGCTTAAAATTAAAAAAAGATGGACAGACACATAAGAATCACAATTAGAGGAAATTATTAATGTTATGCATTATGTGCGTTTAAAAATGAAATTACGAATGCATTTAACTGTTACCCTGCAGAGTGCTGCACAACCCAGCAAAGGCACTCCTTATAACATATTTGCATACCTTAGACTAAACTAAATCTGGAGGTTTAGTAATGGTGCAGGGTCAGGGCTGCAGGATATTTGGTGACGCTCTTCAGTCAGGGATACAGGACGTTCAGTTATACTGTGGGATCAAAGCCCCAACAGTGTGCTTTTTTCACAGCCAAGTCAATGAAGTACATAATTACAGGCCAGATGTACAGCCATATTTTGCAGTCGCAAATGAGAATTCGTGCCGTGTGCAACCGCACAATTAGTCTGCCCCATGCACAAACTCTATTTTGCAAGTCTGTAACCTTTTACCGACTCGCAAAATAGGGTTTGTGGCTCACTATTAGGACGGGGCTTGCCAAGGGCGTCCCTCCCTAAAACACTTATAGTACTTCATGTAGGTGGTAGGTGGTAAGCCACCCGTAAATGGGGAGGGGTCCCCCGAGAATCACTTCCCCTTTGTGAGTGTGTGAGAAAATATTTTTTAAGAGCATGCAGTGGACCACTGCCTACTCTTAAAAAAAGAAACAGAAACATTTAATTTTTCATTTTTTTAATGCATCCCGTGTTACTTTAAGGAAAACTGGCTGCATTTAAAAAAAAATTCTTTATTGAAAAAGCAGTCACAGACATGGTGGTATGCTTATCCCAGCAGGCCACCATCCCTGGGAGTGTTAGCCATTCCTAAGGGGTCTCAAATAGCACTTGTCTCATAAATATTATTGAGGCAGGCAATTTGCCACCCCATTAGGAATCGCTAACAGTGTATGAGACACTGTTGTAAATTACATTTTGTAAGTTGCAAATTGCTAGTCGCAAAGCAACGCAATTTGTGACTCGCAAATTGTAAGGGTCGTACATCTGGCCCTTAAAGAGTATCTATAATTCAGTCAAAGTAATGTACTACTGTCATGGCCCAATCTAAAGTATTTGAATGAGAGCTAAGTCTATGTACTTCATTCAGAGTGAGCCGTCTCTGCGTACTTCAATCAGCTCCGTCAATATATGGCAGTCAATGCTCTCCTTATGTGCTTTGGGGATATCATTCTTTATCTGGGTTAGGGCAGAGCAGAACTCCACGGAATTCCACAGAGTTTATTTGCAACTCAGTGGAATTCCGCGTAGTGCAACTCCGTGAACTCTGCACACCCCTAATTTTCAGGGTGAAGTTACAAGCAAACCCAAACTCAACCTGTGATCAACACTCTAGTAACTTTGCACAACGCAGTCTGGCTTTTAATTTGTAGGCAATGTGCAAAGTATTTTTGCAACACTCCAAACAGTAACACAGTGAAAGCACACCATAAAAGGTTCCACTAGATTAGAAATGAGTAATTGTTTAAAAATAAAAACAAGATCAAAATGGCAAAACCCAATCAGTAGATCTGGAGAGTTGCAATTTTAATGATTTCAGTGAAATTAGGGCCAAAAGATACCAAGCTCCAACTGTGTATTTCTGATAGAGACAGCTAGCCACAACTTCCTTAATTTTTTTATTCTCCACAGGCACCAGTCTGTATCCAGAAATTTTTCAGCAGTACCTCTGCATGCAAGGGGACGCCGTCGTACGGCTCCACGATGACGTTGCCTCTGCTCATGACGGCAGTAGAGCCATATAGGTCCAATCCGGCATGCGGACGTCAGTTTCTTTTTATCCATGCCTTAACGCGGATCAGGTGAAGCGGTTCCTCTGGTCATTTTTTCTTGAACTACTTCGACACCTGGTGTCGGTGGAACAGTGTGCCTTTGCCTAATGTCTACAGGTTTCAAGCCTTATGGGTCTTGTAGCCGGCAAATGTTGGTGACAGACCTGCATACAATTTGTATGTGGTGCTTAGGTGAGCACAATGACTCGTAGGATTGTGGTTCCTGTCAGAAGCTTAAACCTAATGAGCGGCGTTTGGAGTTGATGGCGGGGCGTGTATCACAAACCTCGCAGGCTTCTCAGCCTCAGTCTTCAGCGTCCCCAGGAAGGCATTTGCGGGTCGATCTAGGAGCCAATGATGGTCTGCAGGATGTCATTCTCAATGGAAGTCGAAAGGTAAGGGGCAGCTGAAGTTGCAGCATTCTTGGACTTCACCACGTGGGGACTCTGTCTCCCATGGATCTTCCTGCTTGACGACTGAGGTAGCTGTACGCGACTCAGCACACATTTCCTCGTGTTTCCAGGAGCCGGGGTGTCGATGGCTCAGATGTGGGAATATTATGATTGCTTACACTTCATCTTTGCGAACCCATCTCCCTCTGGAGCACCTCTAGGCCCCAAGGAAGTGAGTGGGGTGCCATTGGAGGATGTGTTCTCTGTGATAGTTGGACCATCGAAGTCAGAGGATCGACGTTGCATGATGTTGCTTAGTCGCAGGCTCACAATCCTTTGGGATCTTTGACTATGATGCCGGTCTTTGACCAACCGACTCCGACATTGATGTCGGTGTCATACGGCGTTGGATGCCGAGTCAGCTATGCAACCTGAGGGGATTGTACAGTTTGGTTTCAGGAAGAGGCTTTGGGAGGTCCATCTGTGTCGACTGCAGCAGGACTCCTTCAGCCCATTTCTGACACCAATGTGTTTCAGATAGAGGAGAGGCTAGTGGGTTTGATTCTTCAACAGCTTCTGGGCTGCTTTCTCCCCGTAGTCTTGCCACAGAGGCAAGTTCCTCCTTTGCAGACATGCTGAGCAAAGTAGTTGCAGTTTTAGACTTGTCACTGCCCACGGTGCAGAGGTCTACAGATACTTTGTTCGAAATCCTTTGCCAGAGACAGACGGGAGTTGAGCCAGTGGGACCCACTTTGTTTGCATAGACATCCTTTCACGCATGACCTAGTGACACAGGCTGCAACGTCTTCTCAGGGTGTAGATTCTACTCCTAAGACTCTGTTGGGTGAGGATTCTACGGGTCGTGATGCTTGTGGTAAGCATATATATTTGCTTCAGCCAGCTCAGCATTGAGAGGCACCAACACGTATTGTGTGCTGGGTTGATTTTCCTGTGCTTCTGGGATTCTTTACAGAACATTCTCCCATCTCTTCCAGATAACCTCTGTGCTGAGGTAGACAACTTGATTAGAGATGATCAGCAGGCTGCTATGCTTACCATAAGGTGTGGCACGGACATGACAGAGTCTGTGTGTCAGGCCATGGCTTCTGCGGATGTATGTCAGTACAACGCGATCTTTTAGATCGCGGTACATGACAACGCTGCCATTACAACGCAAGTCGTTACAATGACTTGCGTTGTAGGGCGTGGATTGTGGAATATTATAATTTTATATTCCAACACCAGTCCACGTAACAGTAGGGAACGTGTTGGAATAAAAAATTGCAATATTCCTTATACAACAGCGCCATCCAGCGCAAGTCGTAGTAACGACTTGCATTGTAATGGCATCGTTGTAAAGGCATCACAGTGTTTTCACCGCGTTGTAAACGATGTTCCCCGGCACCTGCAGTGGCGCTAAGGTGTCAGGCTTGGTTGGCATCTTCAGGCTTTTCAGAAGCTGTCCAGCCAGCTTTGGACGATATACCCTCTGAAGGTGCCCGCCATTTTGGTGATCAGGCAGGAGCAGCGTTAAGACGCTTCCATGGAAGGAGGAGAACTACAGTGCTGTAGTCCTATATTTTCTGTCACAGTGTTACTTTGCTTGTCCCTATGCTTTTGTTGGTCAAGGAGTAGCCTTATTAGGAAGTTGGATATGTCCAGTTTCGGTTTCAGTTCTACCACATGTACTCCGGTGAGGAGCAGAGGCTATAACTTCAGTACCATTTTCTTTTCTTTTTTTGTGCATTGATTTTAATTACTAAGGGTAGTCCCTTTGTTCCCTGGCCTCTGAGGATGAGCTTTCTTCTCAAAAGGCTATTATTAAGAGAGATGACATCCTGTATGGAACCAGATCTGTCACATGCTTCTTCGAAGCAGTTCAGTATGCAAGTTGCATGGCTTCCTTCTTCAGTGTTCTTTTAGAGACAGATGGTTATGCCAGTTGAAGGCTGGTGTATAGTGACTTGTTGGTTCTACTCTTAGTGTACTTGGGTGCTTCAGCAAGTTAAAGCATTGCTCTGGCTTGTATTATTTGAATGCTATTTGCTTGCAAGTTTTTCCTTTAGGGCTAAAGAACAGTGTTTAGTGAAGGCATACATATTACCTCAACTGCAGGCAATTTCTATCCCTCTTCCCTATTGTGGTGCTGTGAATTGGCACCTTGATGGCAAATCATCTGGCCGGGGTGCTGAATGTACATGCGGACAGTCTCAGTCGACAGTTCTCCGCCGACCACAGGTGGAGACTTCATCCGGAGGTAGTTCAACACATCTTCCAGACATGGGGAACTCCTTGGTGGATCTATTTGCCACTCTCGAGAATGCGCACTGCCCGTCATTCTGCAGTCTCCAGTTTCCGAGTTGGGGAGCGTTGGGGAACGTGTTTCAGTGGAGTTGGAGCTCACAACTCCTTTATGCGTTTCCTCCCATACCCTTGATTCCTCGGGTTCTGAGGAATATTCGCCAAGACCGGGCCCAAGTTATATTGATCGCCCCGGATTGGCCAAGAAGGGTGTGGTACACAGACCTCCTTCACCTTTCGTTGCACCCTCCGCTCCGTCTCCCTCTCAGGGTAGACCTCCTCTCACAGTCGGAGGGGCAGGTTCTACACCCCCACCTCCAGAGCCTGCATCTTCATGCCTGGAGATTGAACCAACCTGAATTCTTTCTCTCTCCCCCCTGACATGGTGGATGTTATATTATTGGCCAGGCGACACTCCACCAAGTTAATCTACTCCTACAGGTGGTCTAAATCTGTTAAAGGGTGTGGGGAGAAGTCTATTGATCCCTTAAAAGCTCATCTTTCTGATGTTCTTTGTTTTTTGTTGCATTTGGCCCAGTAGGGTTGTGCTGTGGCTACTGCTGTGGCTACTGTTAAAGGATATTTGTCGGCTTTATCGGCATTTGCATGATCAGCCGTCTCTTTTTAAATTTCCAATTGTTTTAAGGTTCATTAAGAGGATTACTAACATGTTTCCGCCAACTCCCTTCATTATGCCCCAGTGGGATTTAAATTTTATTTGAACTTTCTTAATGGGTTACCCTTTTGAACCTATACATAGTTGTCCTTTGAGACTGCTGTCATTCAAAACGGTCTTCTTACGACAGGACGATCAGCTCTTTGTGTGATACGTTGGACGCATGAAGGGAAAGATGGTGCAAAAGGGTACTTTATCCAGATGGATCATCTTGTGCATCAAGATCTGCTATGCTCTGGCTGGTAAGGAGCCTCCTGAAGGCATTAGAGCTCACTCCACCAGGGCAAAATCTTCTACTTCTGCCTTGTCCAGGGGTGTTCCTGTGTTGGCCATCTGTAAGGCAGCAACTTGGGCCTCCCTCCACACTTTCGTGCAGCATTACTGCTTAGATTCCAAATTGAGGAGGGACTGTTGTGGGTCGATTTATATACAGTATATAGGTTTCCCAATGTATGCCCTTATATAGTCACAATTCCCTTTACACTTATTTAGGCATAGAAATCCAACCCTTATTTAGGCATTATCCATGCAAACCAAATACAGGCATGGTCAACTACATCCGTCCAACCACGTCACAACGAATCCTTGGAAAACCTTTAGGACTTTCCCTTGCTTAGGTTATTGGTTTCTCCAAGAACTCATTTATCATGCATGAACATTTATCTCTTAGGGGTTTATTCATGATGTTCCTCTGCCCAACTTTAACTTCAATACTGGCATTCCTAAACACTTTCAAGGTATAAATATACTTTCACTTGCCATGACAAACCACGGCACAGCATGGTTTGGTACAGCTCGGCTGCATATTTGCACGACGCGGTTCCCCACGGCAAATTCGGAAGGAAGTCGAGTCCCCGCCTGATGCACTGACCAGACGCTGTCTTCCTCCTCGCAGAGAATTCAGCTCCAGTGTTTCTGACTCCCCATGCGGGGTGTTAGAGATCGAGACCCGGAAAGAGATTCCTACCTCTCTCATTCTAAGGTATGGAGCAGACCTAGAGGAACTCTTGGCAACTCTTGGCAAAACTAAACTAAAGCTAATCTAGACTATAGGAAAACAGCACCTACTTTTTACCTCGTACTACACTTAGGTTAGGTACACTGGGGTAGAACTAGCTAGAAGCACCCGATGAGTATTTACATTTTAGCCTGTGTTTTTTATGTATGTATTTTTATGAATATATGTCATAGCTACAAACCATGCTATTGCAGTATTATTTTATCTTAATGCTAACGCTGTACATTTTATACTTCACATTCTGTCTTACGATTGTAGCAGTTTCATATCTCTTGCACAAGAAATAAGACTGTTGAATAAATCCCTTTGTATTGAATCGCCTGTCTATCTATTTCTGTGTAACTCTGTAGAAACAAAATGAAACATGCACGATTGGCTGAGTGAAACTGTTATCTATTGTTTCCGCGATTCTGAGACTGTTCCGATTCTAAGGGAAACAAAGTTGTCATGTTTATGCGGTTGTCAGAAACGAATCCCTTCTTGTTCATTCAAGAAGTTTCTAGTGACCTCTGAGTTAGCTGCCACACACAAGTAATTAAGTTTGATGTACTCGATAGAGACATGCTGACCTCAGTCCTATGTCAAAACTATAGTGTGTATTATTCCAATGCGCAGAGCCTACAGGTATATAGGAACTACACTACAGGACGGCCATTTTGTGTAGTCTGTTTTGCAGGACTTTTTGGTATAGAAGGGTGGACAGCCTCCTCCGGGAGTGGGACTGCTGTGGGATTCTATTCATAAGGTGAGGAATCCACAGGCAGATGTAGCCATCAGAACAAGTTACTTACCTTCGGTAACGCTTTTTCTGGTGAATACAGTATCTGCCTGTGGATTCCCCACTGATCCACCCTCCTCCCCGTTGTCCACCCTTTTATTCCTTAAAAGAGGTATTGGTTAATATGGTTGTTTCATATTGTCATTTTGTATTGCCTCTATCTGACTTTGTGTAGGCTTATAGGAAATGTTTGCTTTCTTGGCTTTCCTATTTCACTGTACACTGTGTGTATTTGTGTGAATACTGTGTACTATGTATACATTGTCTCTATAGTCGGTCCGCCCGTTTACCTCGGAGGCACTGGAACTGGTGTCATCACGCCGACGTGGTCTTCTTATGGCTCCAGTGATGTTATGCGGAGCCGTGTGCGGAGCCAAGGCATTGTGACGACCTCGTCGGCGTGGAGAGATAGGAAACAATTTCTGCTGGCACAGGCGATATTCATAAGCTGAGGAATCATAAGGTGAGGAATCCACAGGCAGATACTGTATTCACCAGAAAAAGGGTTACCGAAGGTAAGTAACTTGTTTGTCACTACTTAAGGATTATTGACAGTATAGGAGGTTCTGGGGTTTTGGCTGAAACTTTTCATTTCAAGGCAGAGGCCAGTACCAGCAACAGCATCAGCAGGACCTCCAAACCTCTTCACAGAAGCTATGGGGGACAGGGTAGAGGCAGACAGTGTGGGGCTGCCCATCAGCCATCTTCCTCCTCTTCCTCCCTGACCAATTTCACAGTGAAGCAGCCCTATTTTTGCAATCTTTGAACATGTTTGTCCAGTGGTAGGACAGTTTGTCTATTGTTTACCTCAATGGAGATCTGTAACAACGGATCTTTGTGTTTTGGATATTGTGGAAATTGGGTATGCCCTATCTTTCCAAGAGTTTCCCCCACCTTTCCTCTGTAGCAGGGCTTTTGTTCACAAGAACATCTTTGGTCCTCCTACAAGAGGTTAAAATCCAACTTCAGAAGGGCACAGTAGAGTTGGTTTCAGAATAGGAATGTGGTCAAGGATGCTATTCCCGGTACTTCCTAATTCCCAAAAAGGATGCTTGTTTGTGGGCGATCCTCGACCTCAGGATTCTGAACAGGTTCCTCACGCAGGAATGCATGCTGTAGGAAGCTGGCTCTACATATACTATACCAAAGGAAGGTATAGTGTTACAACCAAAAAAGAAACAGCACAACCCTACACACACCTGAAAGTGTATGTGACGCACCTCCCTCCAGGAAAAGGACAATAATCCTTTGTATTCCTGTTTCAAACCTTCCTCCAGTCAGATTAACATTTGGGCATAATGCCCTCACGGTGTGCAACACCACTGCCCCTGCCGTTTCCAAGGAGCGATCAAGACGATCCACACAGATTTGCCTGGTGCTTTGCTTTTCAACATTAAAAAGAAGAATAAAGACATCTATATATTGAGAATACTGGATGGACATTCAACAATTACTTTTTTTCTTGGACTTTTGAGCTTGGGGGCTGCAACCCACAGTTGAAAAAAAAAAGGAAGGTATAGTGTGCAAAGAGTCCAGGGGATGCCAGAAGTATAGCAGAGGCTACATTTGATATTCACTAACAGCTTTATTTGTGGTGGAGCAATTAGATATCATTAAAAAAGATATACTTATGTTTTATTTCCAGACCCTAGCAGGACGTAGCCTAAGTAAGGAAAATATAATTTCAAATGCAAAATTTACAGCTGTGAATACAATTGTAAAATTTACAGATTTGTATTGGCTTTTAAAACAGTTTAAGATCCATAAAGATTACTCTGGAATACTTTTGGATTACTTTTGGATTACATCAACTACTTAGGGTGATATGCCTAGATATCACACCTTGGATCCTACAATACAAAGTTAAGTAAGACACTTTGTCGTTTAAAGCACAATTACTTTCATACAAAACAAAGGTTACAAATGTAACATTAGTTCCTATGAGGAAAAGAGTGTTAACGGTTTACAGGTCACTAAACAACTTGTAAGTATGGCCTTTTGAGGTTAAGGCTGAGGTACCCCAAGGTTCAGTTAGGCACTCAAATAAATTGTTACAGCACCGTAACTGGTGCGACCAGGAGCAGAGTGCAGGGGTCCAATGTTAGCCAATGGGGCTAGGTGTCACATCGGTTGCGGGCTTCTCACGGGTAGGCAACTCGGTCTTGGGAGACCAATGCAATCCAATGGAGGTTGCCGGTTTGGAATTTTGGCTACAGGATCAGTCCAGGAAGACTTCCAGGAGGAACCAACAGCAGGGAAGGTAAGCTTGAGGGCTCCAGAATGTAGGTGCACCTCAGGTCCTCTTCTGCAGGACGCAGGGTGGCCAGATACAGGGTTGCCTTTTAAAGGTTGGATTTCACCCTACCAGGACACTGGCTTTTGGGGATGTTCGTACAGAGGCTGCAGGTGATGTCGGGAAGTCCTGGAGAGCTAAACCTATGGTGGACTCAGACTCTGGTGTGCTGGGGGACCTCACTGGGACCAGTGGGCCACTTGGACTCAGGCTGTAGGTGACAGGTGCAGTGGTGGTTCCAGGCATTGAGCTTCTTCGCCCACAGCTGACTGAGAGTCTTTCTTTTGAGTTTCTTTTGAACAGAGCTGCTGTTCGCGACAGATCCAGTCTTTGTTGAAGGCAGTTAGTCCTTCCAGGGGTTCTGTTTGGGGCTGGCTGCAGGAAAAGTTGACTTTTGGTACAGGATCCCCGGTCACTGCAGACAGGCTGATAGGACTGGGGCCTAGTCAGTTCTTCTCCACAGTCTTCTCTGCTGTGCGACTCCTTCCATACTTCTTCATAGGTTGTAGGAATCTGGAGAGGCAAGGTTCAGGGTCCCCCTAAATACAAAATTTATGGGCTTACAGGGGTGTGCTGCCGCCCGCAACCTCAAACGCTGGATCGACAACTGCGCTAAGACCCTCGCCCGATCAAGAAACCCTCCAACAGACACACCAACAAGAAAGTCAGCTGGTTCACCCCAGACCTCCAGGCCTCCAAGCAAACCTGCCGTACACTAAAGAAATGGCACGTGAGCCATGAACAGACACCAGACAGCTACGCAGCCCACAAGAATGCCATTCGCAGACACCATCACCTCATCAGATCCGCCAAAAGGGCCTCCTTCAAGTACCGACTCGACAACAATGTGCGTAATAGCAAAGATCTCTTCAACATCATGAAGGAACTCTCCAACCCAAACTCCAACATCAGCGACATCCCACCATCACAAGACCTGTGCGACTCCCTCACCACCTTCTTCTATCTCAAGATCGCAGATATCCACGACAGCTTCAACAACCTGGCCACCCCAACAACAACCGACACCTCAGTCGCTGCCGCCACCACCCACATCGTTCCCCTACTCACCTGGACCAACATCAACGACGACAACACAGTCAAAATCATGAACACCATCCACTCTGGATCTCCGTCAGACCCATGCCCACACCACATCTTCAACAAAGCTAGCGCCACCATCGTACCCCGTCTGCGCAAGGCCATCAACATCTCCTTCAAGACCGCGACCTTCCCAGAGAGCTGGAAGCAGGCTGAGATCAACGCCTTACTGAAGAAACCCAAGGCGGATCCAAGGGACCTCAAGAACTTCCGGCCCATCTCCCTGCTTCCGTTCCCTGCAAAGGTCATTGAGAAGACCGTCAATAGACAGCTGACCGGCTACCTTGAGGAGAACAACATCCTGGACCCATCCCAGTCCGGGTACCGCAGCAACCACAGTACGGAGACTGCCCTCATCGCCGCCACCGATGACATCAGGGCCCTGCTGGACAACGGCGAAACCGTGGCCCTCATCCTCCAGGACCTATCAGCCGCCTTCGACACTGTCTGCCACCGCACCCTACGCACATGCCTCCACGACGCAGGAATCCGAGACAAGGCTCTAGAATGGACCACCTCCCTCCTCTCCGGCAGAACCCAGAGCATCCGCCTCCCCCGTTCCATTCTGAAGCCTCCGAGATCAAATGCGGCGTACCCCAAGGATCATCCCTCAGCCCAACACTGTTCAACTTCTACATGGCACCGCTCACCCATGTCGCCTGACTGCACGACCTCAACATCATCTCCTACGCCGACGACACCCAGTTGATTCTCTCCCTCACCAAGGACCCCCTCACTGCCAAAACCAACCTCCAGGAAGGAATGAAAGCCGCTGCCAAGTAGATGAAGAACAGCCGTCTGAAGCTGAACTCAGACAAGATAGAGGTCCTCCTCCTCGGCTCCACCCCCTCAGCCTGGGACGACTCCTGGTGGCCGTCCGCACTGGGAGCAGCGCCAACACCCACAGACCACGCACGCAACCTGGGGTTTATCCTCGACTCAACACTCTCCATGACCAAGTAAGTCAACGCCGTCTCGTCTTCTTGCTTCAACACCCTCCGCATGCTCTGCAAGATCTACAGGTGGATCCCCACCAAAACAAGAAGAACGGTCACCCAGGCCCCCGTCAGCAGCAGGCTGGACTACGGAAACGCCCTCTACACAGGAGCTTCAGCCAAACTCCTGAAACACCTACAATGCATACAGAACGCCTCTGCTCACCTGATCCTCGACATACTGCACCACAGCCATATCGCACCACACCTGAGAGACCTTCACTGGCTCCCCGTAAAACAAGAGGATCACCTTCAAGCTCCTCACCCACGCACACAAGGCACTCCGCAAGACTGGACCGGCATACCTCAACAGACGACTCTCCTGAGATTAATTGGAGTTGGGAAATATATATAATGTGGAATTTCCATATTTGGTTGTGTTTGTTTTGTATACTATGTAAACTTGTGAGAAAATTGTTAGTTCACCCGTTTCACCTCGAAGGCGCAGAACAAATGACAAGGTCTTCTTATGGGTTCGATGACATCACGCGGAGTGCTTGTAGAGCTGTTCCTTTGTGATGTCCTCTTCGACATGGGAGAGCTAATGAGAAATGTTTTCATGGAATGCTGCACATTGGGTTAATTCAAAAGGTCAGGAATCCACAGGCAGATACTGTATCCACCGGAAAAAGCTTTACCAAAGGTAAGTAACTTGTTCTTTGGGGTGATCCGACAAGGAAGGGGGTCATAAAAAGGGGGGGGGGGGCATGGCAAATAGTGTTTTTCCCATGTTAATTCCTGGAGGAATTTTGAAAACGACGACAGCATGAACGGCTGGAAGGAATTACACCAAATTTGGCCGAAAGCTAACTTTGGGTCCAGAAAGAGTGCTTTTAGTTATTTAATGTAAATCTGTTGAGTCGTTTTTGAGATATTAAAAAAACTAATTTGTATAAATAGGGATGCAGATCCTCCAAGGATCTGACATTCCCTGTGTTGAAATCTGATTGGCTGCTAACACTTCAACCAGGAGGTTTTGTCAGCCATCTTGGAACTCAGCTTCAGCCGAGTCCCACAAAAAATATTTTTAAAAAGGAAAGGGGGTGGGATAGGAATACCCTGACTCTCTAACTGTGGCCCTGGAGTCCACTGTCACCCCGAGAAGGCCAAAATGCACTTAAAAAAAAAATTCCCACGGAAACATGATGGAATCGCAAATCCGCAGCAAAAAAAACAAAAACACAACCGTGGGGTCCCATGCTTGTTTTGAAAAGAGTGTCAGGGTTCAAGGTCCAAGGGGGCATTTTTTTTAAATGGAGGGTGATGCACAGGGCTCCCCTCCTAAGGTTCATTGAGCCCCAGGGACCACCACCTATCTTTGTTGACAAAAAATTAGGGGGGCGCATGGGGCCCCCTCTATGGGCTCTATAATCCCTGGACAACCATACCCTGGGGCTACCGAAACATTGATGGGGTTACTGCGTGGAGCCTCCCTGAGTCCCGGGGACCACCACCTTCCAGGGGCCACATTTTCTCTTTAAAAATGTGAGAAGGGATGCATGCCTCCCTCCGGAGCGACACAGAGGGCACCAGGGATCAACACCGTCCCGGGCCGTCCTTCAACTCAAAGGAGGGGGCTTAGTGACCCCCTCCCTGCCATACATGGCAGAAACAACGAGAAAGGGGCAGAATAAAGGTCACAACTGAGCACAAAGAGGCAAAATAGTGGTCAAAAAGCAGCAGGAACAGGCAAGATAAAGGTCAGAAAAGAGCACAAAGATGCAAAATAAAGGTCTACCACGAGCAGAAAGAGGCAACATAAAGGTCAGGAATTAACATAGAGAGGCAGAGTAAAGGCCAGAAACTAGCAGAAAGAGGCAAAATAAAGGTCAGCACGTGCAGAAAGAGGTAAGACAAAGGTCAGAAACTAGCAGAAAGAGGCAAAATAAAGGTCAGAAAGGACCAGAAAAAGCAAAACAGAGGTCAGAAACAAGCAGTAAGATGAACAACAAAGGTCAGGAATGAGCAGAACGAGGCAGAGTAAAGGTCAGCAATGAGCAGAAAGAGGCAGAATAAAGGTCGGCAACGAGCGGAAAGAGGCAAGATAAAGGTCAGAAATGAGCAGAAAGAAGCAAAATAAAGGTCAGAAACCAGCATAAAGAGGCAGAATAAAAATGTGAAACGAGAAGAAAGAGGCAGAATAAAGGTCAGAAATGAGCAGAAAGATGAAAAATATAGATCACAAACTAGTAGAAAGCAGCAGAATATAGGTCAGCAACCAGTAAAAAGAGGCAAAATTAAGGTGAGAAACAAGCATAAAGAGGCAGAATAAAGGTCAAAAACAAGCAAGCATGAAGAGGCAGAACAAGAGTGAAAAACAAGCAGCAAGAGGCAGAAAAAAAGGTCAGAAACTAGCAGAAAGAAGCAGACTAAAAATCAGAAACAAGTAGAAAGAAGCAAAATAGAGATCAGAAACGAGAAGAAGGGATAAAATAAAGGTCAGAAAGTAGCAGGAAGAAGCAGAAAATAGGTCAGCAACGAGCAGAAAAAGGCAAACTAAAGGTCCAAAATGAGCAGTAATAGGCAGAATAAAAATGAGAAACATTCAGAAAGAGGCAATATAGAGGTCAGAAACCAGCAGGAAGAGGTAAACTAAAGGTGAGAAATAAGCAGAAAGAGGCATAATAGAGGTCAGAAGGGAGTAGAAAGAGGTAGAATAAAGATGCAGAATAAAGGTCAGAAACAACAAGAAAGGGGCAGAATAAAGGCCAGAAATGAGCAGAAAGAGGCAGAATAAAGGTCATAAACAACGAGAAAGAGGCAGAATTAAGGCCAGAATTTAGCAGAAAGAGGCAAAATAGAGTTAAGAAACTAGCAGAAAGAGGCAGAAATAAAGGTCAGCAACTAGCAAAAAGAGGCAAAATAAAGTTGAGAAACGAGCAGCAAGAGGCAGAAAAAATGTCAGAAACTAGCAGAAAGAGACAGAATGAAGGTCAGACACCAGCAGAAATGTTCAAAATAGAAAACAGAAATGAGCAGAAAGAGGCAAAATAAAGGTCAGAAAGTAGCAGGAAGAGGCAGAATAAAGGTCCTAAATGATCAGAAAGAGGCAGAATAAAGATGAGAAATAAGCGGAAATAGGGAAAATAGAGGTCAGAAACCAGCTGGAAGAGGCAAAATAAAGGTGAGAAACGAGCAGAAAGAGGCAGAATAAAGGTCAAGAGCAAGCAGAGAGAGGCTAAATAGCAGGCAGAAAGCGGCGAATTAGAGGTCAAAAACGTGCAGCAAGAGTCAAAATAGAGGTCAGAATATAGGTCAGGAGCAAGCAGAAAGAGTCAAAATAACTGGCAGAATGAACAGAAAGGGCAACATAGAGAGCAAGAGCAAGCAGAGAAGAGAAGAGAATAGGCCAAAAACAAGGAGAAAATGAGCAGAGGAGGCACAAAACCGAAGGCAGCAGAGAGTAGCGGACTGAAGGAAAGCTGGACAGGAAGACCATCACAGGGGGAGCTGGCAGAAAGAGCTGTTCCTGTGTGCTCCATACTTTCCTTTGCAGCATACCTACTGACAGACCCGCTCATACACTCACGCCCCCACTCACAGACCCACTCATGCGCCTACTCACAATTGCAATCAGACTCAGGCACCCACTGACAGACACACTCAGACACTCATGCACCCACTCATATATCCATTCAAGCACCCATTCACCCACTCACAGACCTGCTGAGAGACTCACACACATACTCACACTCATGCACCCACTCACACTACCACTCAGAGACTCACACACCCCTTCACTGACCCACTCAGACACTTCCAAAACCTACTCACAGATCCACTGAGACACTCACGCACCCACTTACAGACCCACTCAGAGACTCTCTTGTGCTCTCACAGACCCACTCAGACTCTCATCTACCCACCCACAGACTTACTCAGACACCCATGTTCCCATTCACAGACCAACTCAGTGACTCCACACTCACTCCCAGACCCACTCAGACGATTACAGACCCACTCATAGACCCACACAGAGTCTCACACACCCACTCACCATCTATACAGCCACTCACACACCCACTCTCAAAGGATACACATTACAGCTAAGTGGTAACCTTTTAAATACATCAAAAATACTGAAAAAAATTAAGGTAATAGGTACATTTTAGTTAGGAAATAGAACAATTTTTTTTATTAATTCACTGAATAATCCAAAGGTTACAGGGATGTTATAGTCAGGAAATAGAATTACAAAAACTTTAGAAATTCACTGCAAAAACAAAGGTTACAGGGACATTATAGTTAGGCTCCGATTTCACTCACACAAATCCAGAGAATTTCAGCAGTTATAGTTACCTGAGCTTACTACAACTTACTCCCCCACAAAGCACTACTTATGATCTCACATATTACATCACTGATGACATGGTCAGTGACATCACTGATGACATCACTGATGTCATCATCCACAGACCCACTCACACACCCACTCACATCCCCATACAACCTATCATACACCCACTCACACATACTCATTCACAGATCCATACAACTACTGACACACACACGGTCAATCACTCATGCAGCCACTCACACAACCACTTGCTTATCCATACAGCCACTCACACAGCCACTCAACAACCCATGCAGCTACCTGCACACCCACAAAACCACTCCCACTCACAAATCCAGGCAGCCACTCACACACCCACACAACCATTCTGATAGATACATCTGCCGTGTGGATTCCTCACCTTGTGAATATCCCCCTTGCGTCAGCAACGTTCGGAAATTTTCTTCGTAGCACGCCGACGTGGACGACGTCACAGGAGCACGGCATCGCGCGCGACTCCGTCTGACGTCACCGACCCCTTATCAGGCCCACGCCGGCGTGATGACGTCAGTTCCCTTTTTTCCGCATCTTCGACGCTAACGGTTTTCGGGATCTTCTGCGATACTTAGTATCTAGCTGTTATTTTATTGTCACTGTTTCTCCTTTGCGACTTAATTCTTCATCAGAGGATGTCATCGAGGAAGACAGGATTTAAACAATGTAGGTCTTGTGCCCGCATGATGTCTATCACTGACCCACATAAGGATTGTTTGTGGTGTCTTGGTTCGGATCACGACGTTAAGAACTGTAGTTCCTGTTTTAAAATGAACCCAAAGGCGCTTCGTGAGCGTGAAGCAAAGCTACTTCTCGCGAAGGTAAAAGGACAAGATACTGGAAGATCTTCGAGGTCAACGTCGAGACGCTCGAAGTCGAAGCATATGTCTCGATCGACGTCAAGATCGGCGTCGAGATCCAGAGCGGGTTCGAGATCCAGAGCGGAGTCGAGATCCAGAGCGAAGTCGAGGTCCAGGGAGAGATCTAGGTCTGGATCCAAGTCAGCTTCGGGTCAGGC
Source organism: Lissotriton helveticus (assembly GCF_964261635.1). Taxonomy (NCBI): domain Eukaryota; kingdom Metazoa; phylum Chordata; class Amphibia; order Caudata; family Salamandridae; genus Lissotriton; species Lissotriton helveticus. Next base: position 110,115,826 of record NC_136070.1, on the reverse strand, counting down.
TTCGAGCTCCTCGAGGAGAAAGCACAAGAGGAGGTAGCACAGTTCAAGACATAATTCAGGGAAGGAATCTTCTGATGCAAAGAAAAAGTCTCGCCAACACCATAAGGACTTTGTTTCTCCTTCTCCTGCTTTGTCAATCGAAGGTTCTCCGACTCCGGAACCGGAACCGGATCCGGTATCTTTACATCCTTCGGAACATGAAGAGGAAGAAGAGGTAATTCCTCAGACTCCGGCTCCGATGGAGACTCCTGTGGACCCAGAAGGTCAGAGTGAACAGGTGTCGGAACGACCTCCGTTAGAACATCCGGTAGGTTCGTACCCTCCCTTTCCTGGTCCTGGTCAGGACCCCTCGCATTTTCTCAATGCGATGTTTGGAGTGTATTCCAGGGCGATGTACCCCGCTGGAGCACCTGTTGGTCCCATGGGTCCATTATCGTACAATTTGGGCATTCCTCAGTCGTACGCCCCAGCTCCATTTATGCCTTTTATGCCGGCGCCTCTTACACCTTGGCTCGGTACGGCTCCGCCGAGGTCTTCGACTCTGCATGCGGCTTCGCCGACTCCGGATCGACCTCGTAGTTTGGATCAAGGTACCACGCCAATCCGTGGGTCTCGTCTTCCAGCTGCTCCAGCTCCTCACTCGACGTCGGAACCGGCTCCGTCGGAGTCGTTACCGGATCCGTTGACTTCGGTTCGATTGGAGTGGTCGAGACGAAGGGCTCAGCGTCTTCTTGAACAAAGGGAAGATGAAGATTCAGATGTGGAAGAAGGTGAGCTTCCTGATCATGATGATGATTTTGAAGACCTTCGTGATGCTAGTGGTCTGGAGCTCTCTCCTGAGTGGGGTCTACCTTCGGCTTCTGATGCTCCTTCTAGGGATGTGGCACCGTATCACGTTGTTATTAGGAAGGCTGCTGATCTTCTCAACTTGAAGCTGCCCACAGTTGAGTACAAACCCAACATCCTTACTGAAGTCTTACACTCTCCCTCTTCTATTGTTGAACCTACACTGACGTTCACTGATGCTTTAACGGATCCAATAAAAGAGATTTGGAAGAGACCGTTGTCTGCTCCTGCGGTTTCGAGAGCTATTGCAAGGCGCTATAGGGTGGCTCCTGATGACCCTGCGTTCCTTTCTTCACACCCCTCTCCAGAAAGTCTTGTGGTGCAGGCGGCATGTTCTAACAGGGCTGCTGGCTCTTTCCCTCAAGTACCAACGGACACAGAATCAAAAAAATTGGATCAGTCTGCAAAGAAGTCTTTCTCTTCAGGGAGCATGGCTCTTAAATCAGCTAATGCTACTTGCCTTTTAGGAAGGTATGTGCATGCGTTGATGGATTCAGTGAAGCAGTTATCACCCAAGCTTCCTGTGGAAGATAGAAAGAACTTTAATGAGGTGGTCTCTGACACTCAGGCTGCTGCACGCATGGTCATTCAGAGTGGCATGGACACTGTTGATTCTGTTGCCAGAATTATGGGCTCTTCTGTTGCGACCAGGAGGGCTGCGTGGTTAAAGTCCTCTGATTTCTCTGCGGATGTGCAGTCTACGTTGCTGGACTTACCTTTTGAAGGGACTGGCCTTTTTGGTAAAAAGGCGGATGTGGCCTTGGAAAGGTTTAAAGATAGCCGTGCCACTGCAAGATCTTTGGGTCTCCAGATGAGAGGGTCGACAACTAGAAAGTTTAGAGGCTTTGGTAGATCCTCTTTTCGTCCCTTCAGGCAAGGCCAACAACAACAGCAGCAACAGCAGAACCCTCTATATAAGTCCTATAGAGGTAGACAGAAGGGTCGTGGACGTGGGCGTCAAGTCTCCTCTTCCTCCACTTCCTCCAATAATGCCCAACCCCCACCCGCATCAGCAAAGCAGCCCTAGATTCACCATTCTGGATCATGTAGGGCCAGTAGGGGGTCGGCTTACTCATTTTCTACGAGATTGGGAATCGGTTACATCAGATCTTTGGGTTCTCAATCTCATAGAGAATGGGTATGCACTTCCTTTTCAGGAGTTCCCTCCCAATTACCCTCCTTGCCAAGGTTATTGTTCAGAGGATCACCTGCTTCTCCTGCAGGAAGAAGTCCTGGCTCTGTTCCGAAAGGGTGCAATAGAGGTGGTTCCAGAGCAGGAGAGGGGTCAAGGGTGCTACTCCCGGTATTTCTTGATTCCCAAGAAGGATGGCAGGCTTCGGCCAATCCTCGATCTCAGGATTTTGAACCTCTATCTCAAACAGGAGAAGTTCAAAATGCTCACCCTTGCTCAGGTTCTTCTGGCGCTGATGGAAGAAGACTGGATGGTGTCGATCGACTTGCAGGATGCGTATTTTCACATCCCCATTCTGAAGTCGCACAGAAAGTATCTCCGTTTTACGGTGGGATCGCAGCACTACCAGTTTGCGGTCCTTCCGTTTGGACTTACTACTGCGCCTCGAGTTTTCACCAAGGTGATGGCAGTGGTGGCTGCGCATCTCAGAAGATCGGGGATACCTGTGTTCCCTTATCTGGACGATTGGCTGATCAAAGCGGAATCGCCGGAGAAGGTGCTCCATCATCTGCAAGAGACAACTCAGTTGTTGCACAGGTTGGGTTTTTCGATAAACGTACCCAAGGCTCACCTAGTGCCCTCCCAGCGCAACCTGTTCATAGGTGCGGTACTGGACACTACTGTATGTCGTGCATTCCCTCCACCTCAAAGGATTCACGACATACAGGAGATGATTCCTTTATTCTTCAATGGAGCGGTTGTTCCAGTCCTGAAGGTCCTTCGTCTGCTTGGTCTGATGGCTTCTTGCATTCTGTTGGTCAGTCATGCACGCTGGCACATTAGGGCACTCCAGTGGTGCCTCCGCAGGCAGTGGTATCAGCACAACGGAGATCTCAGGGAGTCAGTGAGGATCTCCAGAGAAGCTGCAGCGGATCTGTCTTGGTGGGGCGTGGAGGGCAATCTGTCTCAAGGAAAGCCTTTTCAACTGCCTCCATCAGTGGCCACAGTGATAACGGATGCATCCACTCTCGGGTGGGGTGCTCATCTGGGAGACCTGGAGGTCAAGGGCTTTTGGTCTCCAGAAGAAAGGTTGTTTCACATCAACCTTCTGGAATTGCGGGCGATACGTTTGGCGCTCAAGGCCTTCCTCCCTTCCCTTCGCGGTCGGTCGGTTCAAGTCCTGACGGACAACACGACCGCGATGTGGTACATCAACAAGCAGGGAGGAGTAGGGTCGCAGTGTCTCTGCAGAGAGGCTCTGCGTCTCTGGTCCTGGGTTCAGGACCATCAGATTTGTCTGGTGGCAAATCATCTGGCCGGGGTTCTGAACGTTCGTGCAGACAGTCTCAGTCGACAGCTCTCTGCCGATCACGAGTGGAGGCTTCACCCGGAGGTTGTTCACGGCATCTCTCAGATGTGGGGGACTCCTCGGGTGGATCTATTCGCCACTCGCGAGAATGCTCACTGCCCGTCATTCTGCAGTCTCCAGTATCCGTTGCAAGGAGCTTTGGGGGACGCGTTTCAGTTGAGTTGGGGAAATCAACTCCTTTACGCGTTTCCTCCCATACCCTTGATTCCTCGGGTTCTGAGGAAGATTCGTCAAGACCGGGCCCAAGTCATATTGGTCGCCCCGGATTGGCCAAGAAGGGTGTGGTACACGGACCTACTCCACCTCTCCTCTCACCCGCCGCTCCGTCTCCCTCACAGGGCAGACCTCCTCTCTCAGATGGAGGGGCAGGTTCTACACCCCCACCTCCAGACATTACACCTTCATGCCTGGAGATTGAACGGGGCAACTTGAGTTCTTTTTCTCTCCCTCACGATGTGGTGGATGTCATTCTTTCTGCCAGGCGCGACACCACTAAGTCCATTTATTCCTATAGGTGGTCTAAATTTGTTTCTTGGTGCAGGGAGAGGGATGTTGACCCTTTGAAGGCTCATTTATCTGATATTTTACAATTTGCTCTTTCTCTGGCGCAGCAAGGTTTGGCTGTGTCCACGGTCAAGGGGTATCTTTCGGCCTTATCGGCGTTTCTCTGTTTGCCGGATCAGCCCTCTCTCTTTAAATCTCCGGTGGTTTTAAGATTCTTGAGGGGTCTCATAAATATGTTCCCTCCTACTCCTTTTGTTGTTCCTCATTGGGATTTGAATCTTGTGCTGACCTTCTTAATGGGTTCTCCCTTCGAACCCTTGCACAAGTGTCCATTGAGGCTTCTCTCTTTTAAAACGATCTTCCTCGTTGCAATCACCTCGGCAAGGAGGGTAAGTGAGCTTCAAGCTCTAAGTTCCAAACCCCCATTCCTGACCATTCATGCTGAAAGGATGGTTCTCAGGACCAGGGCTGCTTTTCTGCCTAAGGTGGTGACTCCTTTCCATCTTGGGCAGTCCATTACCCTTCCTACCTTCTATCCTCCCCTCACCCGTCTAAGGAGGAAGAGAGACTGCATCGCCTGGACCCTAAGAGGGCGGTGTCTTTCTATCTGGACAGGACTAAAGACTTCCGGATGGACGACCAGCTGTTTGTTGGTTTTGCTGGCTGCAAGAAGGGCAGAGCTGTGCACAAGCGCACACTTTCCAGGTGGATAATCCTGTGCATCAAGATCTGCTACTGCCTTGCGGGTAAGGACCCTCCTGAGGGTATTAGAGCACATTCAACTAGAGCAAAGTCTGCAACATCTGCTTTGTCTAGAGGTGTACCTGTTGAGGACATTTGCAGAGCCGCGACTTGGGCCTCCCTCCACACTTTCGCGAAGCACTACTGCTTGGATACCGAGGTGAGGAGGGACGGCCACTTCGCGCGCTCTGTTCTCCAAGATTTCCTGGTATAGCAGAGTGGTCACCCTCCTCCGGGAGTGGGGACTGCTGTGGGACTCTATTCACAAGGTGAGGAATCCACACGGCAGATGTATCTATCAGAAGAGCAAGTTACTTACCTTCGGTAACGCTTTTTCTGGTAGATACTATATCTGCCTGTGGATTCCTCACATGCCCACCCGCCTCCCCGTTGTCCACTCTGCTATACCTGGTTTTATTGTTTGTATATATTTTGGGTTTTGATACCTTTGCTATGCACTGTGTGCTATGATGGTTTGTATGTACTGTGTACATTGTATATATGCATATTTGCTGTCGTTGGTCCGTCCGTGTGCCTCGAAGGCATGGAAAAAAGGGTGGAACTGACGTCATCACGCCGGCGTGGGCCTGATAAGGGGTCGGTGACGTCAGACAGAGTCGCGCGCGATGCCGTGCTCCTGTGATGTCGTCCACGTCGGCGTGCTACGAAGAAAATTTCCGAACGTTGCTGACGCAAGGGGGATATTCACAAGGTGAGGAATCCACAGGCAGATATAGTATCTACCAGAAAAAGCGTTACCGAAGGTAAGTAACTTGTTCTTCACATACCCATTCACACCCTACACAGCCACTCACACAGCCACTCACTCACCCATACAGCCACATCCACAGTCACTCACTCAGCCATAAAGCTACTAACAGAGCTCCTTGCTCCGGGATGTGCACAGCATGCTGGCCCGCTATGGCACTGTTTCTGGCTTCCGGGTTAATTGGCAAAAATCCAGCCTACATCCGCTGGCACCCAAAACCCCCACCACCGCTCACACTGGAACAGCTACGTTGGGAGCCCAACTGCCTGCAATACCTGGCAGTTAAAATATATCATGGGGCGGCAGATCTACTGAATGGTAATGTAGTGAGGGTCATGAGGTCGGCAAAAACGGCGATGGATTTTTGGGGAACGCTCCCACTGTCCGTGGCTGGGAGGTGGTGGTCCTGAAAATGGTGACATTACCACGCTTATTATATTACTTCGGAACTCTGCAGGTATGGATACCGTGGCAATGTTTAAGGAGCTAGACTCAAAGATCACATCATTTATTTGGAGAGCAGGCAAACGGAGGGTGGCATTGGCAATGTTGCGATGCCCCACAGCAGAGGGTGGGCTGGCGGTGCCTGATCTGGAGGCTTACTATTTAGCGGCACAACTATACAGGCTGATACAGTGGTTGACAGTGGATCCGAACCCAGACACTGCCACACTGGCAAAAATCTTCCTGCGAATGCGTCGCACCACGGCTGCAGATACAACTGTGACAAGGGTGATAGTGCGCTGCTGGACTAAATATTTGAGGAAAGTGGGCGCTGCAACTCCCTAGTCCCCTGACATACCCCTCATGATGCTGCGCTACCTGCCACAGGGGGAACATTGGGCAGAACTGGAGGATTGGGTGAAGGCAGGACTTAGAGAGATGGGGGACTTATACCGAGGATCCACACTACTCCCCTTTGCAGACTTGCAGACTGCATATGATTTACCTGGGGGTCATTTCCTGAAACATAAAGCTTTAACGCGCACTGGAGGGCTGGGGATGCAGAGCCGAGAGCACTAGCGGGGTGCAGGCACGTTGCACTGTCAGCAGGAAGAATTAAGACGGTGTCCAATATGCAGTAGCTTAGTATATATCTTTAAATGTCAGAAATGTTTACGAGACAGTTACAATCACTGGATGATTTCATCAGTGATGTAATTTGACATATCATCAATGATGTCACCAGTAACTATAATGTGTCTGTAACCTTTGGTTTTTTTCAGTGAATTTCTAAGTTTTGTAACATTGTATTTCTTAACTACAACGTCCCTGTAACCTTTGTTTTTTTCACTGAATTTCAACGTTTGAAAAAAAAATAATTCCTAGCTGTAACGCCCCTGTTACCTGTGTTTTTCAGTGAATATACATATATAGCTTATGTATGTGTATGTATATATATATATACACACAAATATATATGAATATATATGAATATTACCTACTGGCGGTCGCCAGTAGGTATATATAGTTAGGATTTTTTCTCTATGGGTTTTTTGAAAATTCTATGTCTAATAACTTTGGTGTTTGTGGACGGAATTGGCTGAAATTTTCAGGAAAATGGCACATTTTGTTTCTGAGCAGCCCCTGGAAATTTGGAGGGGGTTTGTCAAGGGGGGGCCGAGAAAAAAGGGGGGTCCCAAAATGTGTTTTTAACATTGAGTTTTCCATAGGGCGGTTGGCCTCACTTTTAGGCCGAACGGCTGAATGGATTTCCACGAAACTTGGCAAAATTGTAGGGACTGGTAGCCCGATGTGCCTTTGCTAGGTCTCAATATATGTGCTTCAGTGGATTTTGAGAAATTGACGTTCAAAAAAAGATATATATCTGTAACAGCGGACCAGGCAGCGCTCCGGTTCGCGGACTTTACGCGTTACGGAGCTTTGTGAAGCGAAGCTGATTGGTTCTCCGGCGTCTGTAAACATTCCAAACAGTCCGTAGCGGCCGCCATCTTGTCTCTCGGTAGGATCGAGAGACAAGAGGAGGCCAAAGCGAAGGGGCAAATGACCATAAGGGGGCATAGTAGATCCTCCCTGACCCTCTAGGTTTGATGTGGAGGTTTTAAAAGGGCCCCGGAGGGGCAAAAAAAAATAAAATAATAATAATCGAACGGCTGAATGGATTTGCACGAAACTTGGCAAAATTGTAGGGAATGGTAGCCCGATGTGCCTTTGCTAGGTCTCAATATATGTGCTTTAGTGGATTTTGAGAAATTAACGTTCAAAAAAAGATATATATCTGTAACAGCGCTCCGCTTCGCGTACTTTTCGCGTTACGGAGCTTTGCGAAGCTGATTGGTTCTCCGGCGTCTGTAAACATTGCAAACAGTCCGTAGCGGCCGCCATCTTGTCTCTCGGTAGGATCGAGAGACAAGAGGAGGCCAAAGCGAAGGGGCAAATGACCATAAGGGGGCATAGTAGATCCTCCTTGACCTCTTAGGTTTGATGTGGAGGTTTTAAAAGGGCCCCGCGGGGCAAAAAAAAAATAATAATAATAATCGAACGGCTGAATGGATTTGCACGAAACTTGGCAAAATTGTAGGGACTGGTAGCTCGATGTGCCTTTGCTAGGTCTCAATATATGTGCTTCAGTGGATTTTGAGAAATTAACGTTCAAAAAAAGATATATATCTGTAACAGCGCTCCACTTCGCGGAGATAAAATTATCTCTGTATTACCTAGCTGTTGCTAACACCAGTTAGCGACCGCTAGTAGGAGATAGCGACCATCTTGGGCCCCACTTTGCATGTGAGTGATATTTATCACTAATGACATGCAAAGTGGGCATGCCAAGATGTTAGCGACTGGAAACAGTCGCTAACATCGCTATCTCCTATTACCAACTTTTGGAAATATTAGCGATAAACGCGAATATCTCCAAAAGCTACCACCTGCCCTGAGCAGTTCTTAGCCATGTTATCCAATGGGAGGTGGATAACATGGCTAAGAGCATTAGCTCGGTAATGCATGAATATCGCTGAGTTTTCAGCGATATTAATGCATTGCGGTCGTTTTTATCGTATTTGCGATAAACCTTGATAATAGCAAGGTTTATCTGCGATAATTTCTGACGATGCTTAGCGGTAAAAAATTCGTTGCTAAGCATCGTTAGGGATAAATATCGCTTAACTTTGGTAATATGCCCCAACGTCTGTTAACGTTCGATTCGAAGGAAATCAGGAAGTGTTGAAAAACATTGTCTGCGCCATCTTGCCTTTTTTCAAATGCCACACTTTTGTCGTGCACGGCAGTCATTTTAGATGCCTTGACCAGACCCACTCTCTGCACGCTGTCGATCCTTAGCATGGCTCCCCACCCTCGCAAGCATCTCCCCCAGGCAGTGGTCACCCCCGCTCTCTGTCTTATGCATGGGTAATAAACCTCCCCCCATCTGCGCTGCTCTTCCCTGAGAATCACACCCTGTGCCCGCCCGACACCTCCCTTTCGCCCTATTCACTACCGCACCCTCTGACACTTCTTTTCCTCTGTGTCCGATTGTCCAGGCCGGTCCTAGGCTATCAGCTAGCCCTGCAGATGTAGTTTATGGCCCCAGCTGTAAAGAATCACCCCTCTTCAAAGGAGTTATAGTAGATCAAGGCCCACACTCGATGAGATCCGTCACAGCAGACGCGTTCCTATTATCTGAAAACCATCCTGTATTGTGATTGGGGAGGGGACCGAGCCTGAAGCGGAAGATTCAAGGGATGACTCTTTGTACATCAAAGTTTTTATAATTATGTGTCACATTAAAAATATATAGCACTCCAACAAAGTAGTAAGATTATAAAACTTTAATAACTTATAAATATATACAACAAAACAAAAACAATAATAACATATAAACATTTTTAGGGAAAAACAACGAAGTAGCGGTCGGCTGTGCGAATAGTCCCAACGCAGCACAACGTCCAGATTTCTGGACGGCACCCAGATGATGTTGCCTGGGTGCCGCACTGATTTCGGCATCCGGCGTGGGGCGTCGCGGGGGGTGGGTCATCAGTAGCAAACTGTTGTGCGAATAGTTCCAAGGCAGCAGAACGATGGCACCAAGGTGATGTCCAGTAAGTTGCTGCACTGGTTTTGGTATCCTACAATGCTGCTCCGAATAACGGCATGGGGCGCCCCGGGGGGGGGGGGGGAGGCGGCGTGAACGGGCCTCTCCAGGTGGAGTCTCGTCTGTTGTAGTGGGGCGCCCCTTTACCGTTTCAGTTGCCATTCCGTCCGCTTTTGGTCCACTGTGTCAAAAGCCGCAATTCAGCTGAGTTGCGCCCACTCTTGCGGTGCAGCGATAGGCGGCTGTCACAGGACTCTCAAAATGGCGGCAGGCTGTTTCCTTTTTGGGCCTGGTCCACTGAAATGGCCCTGGGACACCTTGGAAATCGGACGCTTGTCTGCTAGGTCTTGGACCCCATTCTCGAAAGCGTCCCCTCCGCCTTGAGGATTCATCAATAGTTTTGGGGGCCCCCGACTCCTGCAGGCTTCTGGTGGGGAGCGGCTGCCATGATTGCTCGCGGAATGACCACGACGGAGCCACGAGATGGTGGTGCTTTCATGGTGACTCCAGCTTCAGTCTGAAACATCCAGAAACAAGGTGGGGCTTTCATCGTTTGGGAAAAAAAAAAGTTTTCATCCAATGAAAAGTGTTATTTTTAGGTCATATGATCAAGCCTTCCATCATTAGGAAACCAAAAGTAAAATGAACCAATGAAAAGTTTTATAAACAAGTCACATGACCTGTTATGCGGCATAGGGTATAAAATGCGGAGAAAATACGTTGGCACGTGAGGCGGCGTCAGTAGCGGACCGATGTGCGAATAGGCCGAAGGCAACACAACGCGCCAAGATCCGGATGGCACCGAGGTGGTGTCCAGCAAGTTGCAGCACTGGTGTGGCCATCCTACATAGTTGCACTAACTATATATCGCGCACCCGCAATCCACTGCTGATCATGTCACATATTACATCATTCATGACATGGTCAGTGACATCACTGATGGCATCACTGATGACATCTCAAATGACATCACTGATGACATCACTGATGACATCACTGATGACATCTCAAATGACATCACTGATGACATCACTGATGACATCTCAAATGACATCACTGACATCTCATTTGACATTACTGATCACATCACTGATGACATCATTCATGTGATAATACGATGAACCTCTTCAGACTCTAATATAACCTTAGATACACTCAGTGTAAACAGACGCTCACAGACTGTCACTCATCCATGGAGTTACTCACACACCTAGTCAGTCATGCAAAGAATCAATCACACCTCCATTTCCTCAACTATACAGTTATACACACCTTACTTATTCAAACATATACTAACACATATTTACTCTCTTATACAATCCCTGATGCAAGTTCACAATGATCCATACAGCCACTCACACATTCACTGGCTCTTATGCACAGTTATTTATATATGTCAACTCTCACATGTACTGTGTTTTACATATGTACTTACTTTGACATGTAGCACTGAGATATCCATTCACTCACCAATACACTCATGCACACAGTCAACCGCCCATACAGCTGTTTCCACATGCACTTTTGAACCCATACATCTAGTGAATCAACTGCTCACACATCTATGCACAGAGTCATACACCTCCCAGCCACCCACACACACACTCAGTCTCCCATACAAATACTTGGGCAACCAATCAATAACCCATATAGTTACTCATATAGCTACTGATCAACACATGCAGCAGTTTACAGAACAACAGACATAATGATGCACAAATTAAGACAGTTTAGTCACTAACCCATGCACTCAGTGAGACACATTTAATCACTCACTCATACAGTCAGTCATGCACCTACTAAATCCTTCATCCAGACACTTATACATCCACTCATTCTTCAATATGTAAGACATATTTTAATTTTACAGAAACATACAGTCACTGGATGTTGTCATCAGTGATGTCATCAGTGATGTCATTTGAGATGTCATCAGTGATGTCATCAGTGATGTCACTGACCATGTCATGAATGATGTAATATGTGTAATGATCAGCAGTGGATTGCGGGTGCGCGATATATAGTTAGTGCAACTAACTATATATGCGAATTTCAATGGTTTTGTGTGAGTAAAATAAGGTTTTGTAAATGCTAATTCCTAACTATATATGGTCTATAACCTATGGTTTTTTCAGTGAATTTTCAAGGTTTTGTAAATGCTAATTCCTAACTATATATGGTCTATAACCTATGGTTTTTTCAGTGAATATATATATATACACACATACATGTATAAACATATATATACATACACACATACATACAATGATATTTGGGCAATTGAAAGTGTGCTGCAAGGTGTGGTGTCTGTGTTTGTGGTTATTGTGCTGCCTCCTGGCCCGTGAGCAGCAAATGGTTGGGCAGCAGGGAGGCGGAATTGCTCAGCAACAGCCCCAGGTCTTTTGAATGGCCCAATAAGAGCCACATGACTCGGCCATCAACGCTCTCCCGCTGAGGGTGGGATTTAAAGAGTGATTATCCCTCTTCCAAAAAGGTCTGCTTCAGTTGCACGGATGAAAAAGAATAAGAGTGGAGCAAACAGCATCAGTAGATACGTATAAAGACACAGTGGGCTTTTTTATGGCCAGTGCACAAGACGTAGTGCCCACACCGTCATTCGCTCCCGCCTGTTCACACACCACGCAGTCCCAACCCAAATGATACTCTAGACACGTGGTTATGGGAAAGAACTGTTGCAGGTTTATTTTCATACTGCACGTATGTATGACGATTAGGTGGGTCATCTTACGGGCGATCCAAAGCAGGCAGCCCCTCGCTGTCCCGCATGCCTAAAGAGCCGTCTTGCACGGTGAGTTGATGCTCTGACGGTGCAGCACATTGCCATCCTCGTAATACTCCCAACCCCCCTGTCAGGGCGGAGCGGTGTGGCACACCCCCGGTCAATTCAGGCCCCCCGACCGCCCGAAGGACTAACAGGGCGCCATCGCGATTTCCAGGAACCTCCTTCGGCTCCTGGTCCTTGGCCCTGACACACTTACTGTGCCATGCAGAGGTACCCTTACTGTACCCTTCTGCCGCAGAGGTACCCTTACTGTACCCATCTGCCTCCAGATCGCTCTGTAACTCCGCCTGCAACACAAAAAGGAAAATTACAACATTCTATCCATTGCCCGCCGCGCGAGCAGCTGGGTCAGGGACAGGGAGGGAACAGTGCTTGGGCCGTGGGCGAGGGCGCGCTGGAGTTAAATAGGGGAGGGGTACGCCCTCCCAACAGGTGAGCCCGCCCCTTTCAGCCAGCGTCCGGTGGCCGCGGGGAGGGCCAGGAGCCAGCTTCACCTTACTCCGCCCACCCTCACATGTACAGGGGCGCTGCGACTAGTGGCGTTAAAGCGCTGCTTTGCCCATGCTCCCCTGCGGGTCACGCAGTCAGCGGCATAGTGCCCACACCGTCATTCGCTCCCGCCTGTTCACACCCACGCAGTCCCAACCCAAATGATACTCTAGACATGTGGTTCTGGGAAAGAACTGTTGCAGGTTTATTTTCATAGAGCACGTATGTATGACGATTAGGTAGGTCATCTTACGGGCGAGCCAAAGCAGGCAGCCCCTCGCTGTCCCGCATGCCTAAAGAGCCGTCTTGCACGGTGAGTTGATGCTCTGACGGTGCAGCACATTGCCATCTTCATAATACTCCCACCCCCCCCTGTCAGGGCGGAGCGGTGTGGCACACCCCCGGTCAGTTCAGGCCCCCCGACCGCCTGAAGGACTAACGGGGCGCCGTCGCGGTTTCCAGGAGCCTCCTTTGGCTCCTGGTCCTTGGCTCTGACACCCTTACTGTGCCATGCAGAGGTACCCTTACTGTACCCTTCTGCCGCAGAGGTACCCTTACTGTACCCGTCTGCCTCCAGATCGCCCTGTAATCCGCCACAGCTCTGGGGGAGGCCCTCGTCGATGCCAGAGCCCCCCCACCAACTCAGCTACTTACAACCTGCCGCTGTCAGTGCCTCTTGTATATCCAGGAGGAACATATCCATCCCTAAACCAGACAAGTGCACCCCATCCTTATCAAAGTACATGAACTTCTGCATGGACCTGTTAACTCTCCTGCGGGAATGCTCTATCGCTGCTGGAGATCTCGCTCCCCTCCATTCTCTGCGGGGGGTCATTTCTGACCACAAAAGCTCCGCAGCTCCCAACCTGCTGCTCACTGCCCCGAAGTCCCTCTGCATGACCTGGATCAGGGCTCGCCTCCCGAGTGTGACTAGATCGTTCCCTCCCAGGTGAATGATGAGGACATTGGGGGGGCCACCCCTTAATGCAAGTTGTTGCTCTAGCTTGGACCTCAAGTTGCCCCATTTCATTCCCGGAAGGCCCAACCATACAATCTCTGTTTGTGCGAAAACCCGGGTCCACTTCTTGAGTGCTGCCCAGCGTTCCAATCTGGTAACATACGAATGTCCCATCACCTATACGCAACAATCAGCTGTGAAGAGAGCAAGATACTTCAATAAAGGGGGAGAAAGACGCCGTACTGTCAGCACACGTAGTTTAATAGATCACACTACACACTGTTTACTGGGAATGTGTAAACGAACACTCCGTTAAATGGCACATACTACAAGATAACATTCACTGCAAATTCTTGGCCGTAGTATATGCTGCACAACGGCAGGGAAGGGAGCAACTGGTAATAATCACAGAACGTGCACAACACAATACCACAAAATTCACACCCTTCGCTGCTGCTATACCTAAGGACGAATGTAACGCTGGAAACAGGTGGATGACCAACGTCCTATTCTCTTGACTCCATCGGCCCCCATCCCTGCCTTGAATGCTGTCGTGGCCGCACCAATCCTAAAGGAGTGACTTGAAAATTTCAGCCCAGATCCCGAGAACCCAGCTCTGGCCATGGCTGCCCCCATAATGCGCTCCAGCTGGAACCTAGTTAGTGGTGACCCATCAGCATGCATGAGGAAGTGCCCAGCTAAGAGGGGCCTGATCTTCAGATATTCCCTGACCGTGGCAACTGGGCAGTATCTGGGATCCCCCAGCGCCTGAAGCACTATTGTTGAGCCCTTACCGGCCTGATCAGTTTTGGATTTGTGGATGTGGAGCACCAGGCTGTCTCTAGCACAAACATCCAGCATATCCAAGGCTGCCCCAGATCTATCTGTTTTGTCTTTGGCTACTTGCTCGCTCACCCTAAAGGTGCCAAAGAACGCTAGGCATAAGGCTGCCGAAAACAGCTGAGCTTCGAATGGGGAGCTGGTGACTGCTGGCAGGGAATCTATCATACGTTGTAGCACAGGGAATTCGATCGCAGCTCTCTTGTCAGTGGGCCTAGCCTCTTCACGTGCCCACCCCTTGAGTGCTGCCCTCACCCTGAAGGAACCAGTAGGGTTGTCCTCCCCGTTAAGTCTGGTGTCGTGCTTCACAGCTGCCAAGTGGCCATACACCCATGAATGTGTCCTGCCAGTCTCCCTGGCCCATACCACAAAAGTCTCAACCTGCTCTTGCAGTCCCAACGCTGTTGCTCCTAAGGACACTATCACTGCTCTGAAAGCAGCTAGCTGCGCAGCATATCTTCTCTGGGTGGCCTGTGCCAGGGATCGTTGGCCCATCTTCTTCAATCGTTCCCCCACCGAAGTAGTCTCCACAGCGGTGCCGGGAATGGAGTCATCGCCGCCCTCGCCCGCGGCCAGGCCTCTCGGAAGCGGAGCCACTGAAAGCGAGAGAGAGCGTCAGCAGCCACATTCTTAACATCTTCAATGTGTCTTGCCCTAAACTCAGTGTTATTCTGCAGACCTGCTTTAACTAACTCCCTGAGCAAACTCAGAACTAAGGGACAAGTGGCTGATAGCCCATTGATGGCCTGAACTACGGCCATGTTATCCGACCAAAAGACTACCTTTCTGTTGCTAAGGCCGCCTGGCCACAAATGCACTGCTGCCACTATGGGAAAAAGTTCAAGAACCGTTACTGTTGGACCCGGCCTCATGGCGCGGTCCTACCCCTCCCGCATGGCGGGCCCCGGACGACATCGGCCCTCCATCCAGCCCGGGTCGGCCTCGGGCACACCTCTGCACGCCCTCCAAACCACCAGATCCGCCACCCGGAGGCCCACAACCACTGACACGGCACACTCGGGCCGCCCCAGCATTACCGGTCCGGTGCCCACCCCGGACCCTCATTCCAGGCCCGACGCCATCTTGGGCCCATCACGTCACAGACATGTGGTCCCGGACCAGCCGCGGCCACGGCCCCAGCGAGCCCGCCATCGAGGCACCAAGAACCCTCCGGGTGGTAGAGTGGCCACTCAACCAGAGACAAGGAGAGGGGAGTTCGATGGCTCTCCAACCGTCCCCGGATGCCTGGTTTCGATCGGCCTCCGGCCTCCCTGAGCGCTGGCCCCACCCCCTGCTGGGTGTCTGGACACCATCATCCCGGCCCCTCTGACCCCCAGGCGAGAGGGTCCGGACATCAAAGGACTCCAGACCTATATCTGGGCCTGCCCCGGAGTAGGACGGCAGTTGTATCCCGGAGTCGAGAAGCCCTGCTGACGCTGTCGCGGCTGACCCTGAGACGAACTCCCCTTGCTGCTCTACCTGGAACCTGCTGGCGCTGCCGCGGTCCATCTTCGCTGTAACCACCTTGGAGCCTGCTGGCGCTGCCGTGGTCCATCTTTGCTGTAACCATCTTGGAGCCTGCTGGCGCTGCCGCGGTCCACACTCGTTGAACCATCTCGGAACCTGCTGGCGCTGCCGCGGTCCACACTCGCTGAATCATCTTGGAACCTGCTGGCGCTGCCACGGTCCACACTCGCTGAACCATCTTGGAGCCTGCTGGCGCTGCCGCGGCCCAACCTTCCGGAACCCCCCAGCTCGAGGATTGAGAGCTGTGCGTAGAGTCTCCTTGCAACCGACCATCTATAAGACTGTCCCGCTACTTTGCCCCTTGCCACGAGACTTTCCAGATCTCGGGATCTGCTGTATATATTGAAACGATACTTATTGCCAGATAAAGATTGAAAACTCTATCTACGTGTGGTGTATATTTGTAGTGGTGTGGTTACTCTGCTGTACGATTCTAGGAGAGGGCCCTCCCGTCGGAGGCCTCTCGACATCGCTCGGTCCCTTCTCTGAAGGAGGGGTAGACGTAGGGGTGGTCAGTCAGACACCTTCTGCCTCCCCCGGGTTCGCCTTTCTAACATTGGTGGCAGGTGCTGCGATCCGAGCCAACGCAAAATCGTACAGAGAGTGATCTACCCGCTACGACGGAAAAACACACAGAGACCACGACGACCCAAGGAACCAACCTACCTGCCGAATTCCAGAAAGAGAAGATAGAAGAATACAGCCACAAAGAACTAAAACAATTCTGTAAAGACATGGGTATCGCTACCACTGGCCTGAGCACAAAAGAGGACTTCAAATCGGCCCTACAAGCCTGGGTGGAAACCCGACACAGACCACCCCAAGAGGAGAATGGCCCGAACAAAAACAGGAAACCAGCGCACCCCCGACGGGGGAAAGAACCGCAACACTAAACGCCGACCTCATCTATGAAGACGCTCGAGAACGAGAGCGCAACCGGCTACACGAATTGGAGCTTGCACGACTCCGGCTAGATGGAGAACTCCAGCGAGCGGAGAAAAAGATAGCCCTCGAGCAACTACGGCTGGAGGGGGATCTAGAAGAGAAACGGAGACAACGTGACCTCGAAGAAAAACGACTAGCATATGAACACGAACGAGGCCTGAGAGAACTAGAAATCAAGGCTAAGATCAACGAAGATAGCGCGGCCGGGGCCAAGACCTCGGCCCCTCCCATGGACACCAAGGTTCACCTACCGAAAGATGTAGTCAAAGAATACTACAAGAACGATGATATCCAGCAATGGTTCAAAGCCTACGAGGTGGCCATGACCGCCCATCGGGTGCCCCTGAAGGATTGGGGCGCCGGCCTGTGGGGAAAGTTCGTCAACGAAGGGAGGGACGCCCTGCTGGAACTCCCTGACACCGAAATGACCTCCTATGAACACATGAAAACGGCCCTACTCACGCGCTACGGACTCACCCCCGAAATGTACCGGCAGAGGTTCCGAGACTGTAAAAAAATCCCCGGTACCACTTGGGTAGAATATGTGAACTTTTTTAGCAGAGCCTTCGAGCGGTGGGTCAAAGGCAGTCAGGTCACTACCTACCAGCAGTTGGTCAACCTTATGTTATGGGAGCACCTCTCCAACAACTGCTTCATTGAACTACGACAGCACCTCCTCGACAGCAAGTTGACCGAGCCGCGAAAGCTAGCGGTCGAAGCAGATCGGTGGGCGAGCAACCGCGTCCACCGGAACACAACAGGAGAATACGGACGAGGGTCCCCGGGGAACCACCGGCCGCGAGGCGGCGGGTCTGGCATCAGCCGAGGCCGAGACCTCCCGCCGGGGTCTTCGCCCGCCTCCTCTACACCAGCCTCCAGCCCGAGGGGGGCCCATCCAGCCCGACCGGGGCCACGCCCCAACGTTACGTGCCACAGATGCCAGCGGCTGGGTCACTATGCCAATGATCCTCTCTGCCCCATAAACCAGCGGCCCGGCACCACCGGGCCCCCCGGTCGACAAATCACTGCAGCTGCTCTGAGCGAAGAAAAGGATGAAGAAGAAGAGGTCCCTATGGAACCAGAAGAATGGGAGTCCGCGGCCATGTGCCTCGCCTCCCTGGGCGACAAAGACATGATCCCCCGAGACCAGATTCCGATCAACACCCAGAAGTACCGCCAGTGGGTCACCATCAACAGACGCCGGGCCGAGGCTCTCCGTGACACGGGGGCCAGCATAACCGCCGTCCGCTGCCATCTGGTGACCCCAGAACAAATCTTGCCCCACGTGCTGTGCCCTGTCCGGTCAGCGGACAATTCCGAGAGCCTGTGCCAGATGGCTCGCATCCCCTTCGAGTGGGGAGGAGTGTCCGGCATGCTGAAAGTCACCGTCCGAGACGATGCCCCGGTGGACTGCCTCCTAGGGAACGACCTGGAAAGTTCCCCCTGGGCACAGATCGAGCGAAGAGAGCATCTGGGGATGCTAGGCCTTCCTGAATGGGTTTGCGTAACGACCCGATCCATGTCCACCCGGGACGCCGTCCCAACCGAAGACAATCTGCCCGAAGAACCTGAATGGCCGGCACCTCCGCCACCCGCCACTGCTACGGCCGAACCCGAACTGGGGCCGCAGGGCCCCAGCCATGAAGAACTTCCCGAGCTCGGGCCCCTTCCCGAACTAGCCCAGTGGCGCCAAGAAGGGGGCCCCACCCGCGAGCAGTTCCGTCGGGAACAAAAGACATGTCCTTCCCTTGAGGGACTCCGACAACAAGCCGCCACGCAAGCCACAGGAGACTCCTCGGGGTCCCACTGGATCTATTGGGACCAGGACCTCCTGTACAGTGAACAAAAGATCGCCGAGCTGGGGGCCGGCCGAGTGCTAGTCGTCCCCCTCCACGTCAGAGACTTTCTCTTAAACCTGGCACATGATGTGCCCCTCGCCGGGCACCTGGGGCAGGACAAAACCTACAGCCGCCTGGTGACCCACTTTTATTGGCCGAAGATGAGCCGCGATGTGTACAACCACTGCCGAACCTGTCCGACCTGCCAAGCCAGCGGAAAGAGTGGGGGGAAAATCAAGGCCCCCCTCCAACCGTTTCCCGTGGTGACCACTCCCTTCGAGCGAGTAGGGATCGACATCGTGGGGCCCCTGGATCCTCCAACCTCTCAGGGGCACCGCTTCATCCTCGTCCTGGTCGACCATGCCACCCACTACCCAGAAGCTATCCCCCTCCGGACTATCACAGCCCCCGTAGTGGGTCGGGCGCTAATGGGGATCTTCTCCAGAGTCGGCTTCCCCCGAGAGGTCGTCAGTGATCGGGGCACAAACTTTATATCGAAATATATGCGGTCCCTGTGGCAACAGTGCGGGGTCGCGTATAAGTTCACCACCCCGTATCACCCTCAAGGGAATGGACTAGTGGAGCGATTTAATAGGACCCTGAAAGGAATGATCAAGGGCCTAGAAGAGCCCCTCCGGCGCAAATGGGACGTTCTGCTGTCATGCCTCCTGTTCGCCTACCGGGAGGTACCCCAGAAGTCCCTGGGGTTCAGCCCCTTTGAACTATTATATGGACACCCGGTGCGAGGCCCCCTCAGCCTGGTCAAGGAAGGCTGGGAGCTGGCCGCCTCTGATACTCCGCCCGATGTTTTCCGATACCTCTTGACTCTCCGCAACCAGACTCGGAAGTTCCGGGAACTGGCCGAAACCAACCTGAAGGCCAGTCAAGAGGAGATGAAGCGCTGGTATGATGAAAATGCCTCGTCCATTGAATTCGAGCCGGGCCAGCAGGTCTGGGTCATGTCCCCGGTCGACCCCGGCGCCCTCCAGGACAAATGGACGGGGCCCTTCAACGTGGTGGAGCGCAAGAGCCCCGTCACCTACCTAGTGGACATGGAGTCCCCCCGGTACCCCCTCCGGGTCCTACACGCTAACCGGCTCAAACCCCACTTTGTCCGCACCGAACTGAGCCTGTTGTTGGCTACTGATGACGGAGCAGAGGACGACTCCGAGCCTCTACCAGACCTCCTGAGCACCTCCGAGAAAGATGGCTCCGTCGAGGGAGTCTCCCTCTCTCCCGCGCTGACACCCAAACAGCGCCAGGACTGCCAGAAACTGCTGGGTCAATTTGCGAACTTATTTTCCCTCACCCCCCGAGTCACCCAGTGGTGTGTTCACGACGTCGACACCAGGGACAGTCCGCCCGTGCGGCACCGAGCCTACCGAGTCCCCGACCGAGTCCGGGCCTGCATCCAAGCCGAAGTTTCCAAGATGCTAGCCCTAGGGGTAGTCGAGCCCTCAGACAGTCCATGGGCCAGTCCCGTCGTCCTGGTCCCTAAGGCCGCCGCCCCCAGGGTGCCCCCGGAGCTGCGGTTCTGTGTCGACTACCGGGGACTGAATGCCATCACCAGGACCGACGCCCATCCCAATTCCCCGAGCGGATGAACTGATCGATCGCCTGGGAGCCGCCAGGTACCTCAGCACCTTCGACCTCACGGCCGGATACTGGCAAATCGGCCTCACGCCAGGGGCACAAGAACGATCCGCTTTCTCGACCCCCGATGGCCACTTCCACTTCAACGTGATGCCCTTCGGCATGAAGAATGCTCCGGCCACCTTCCAGAGACTAGTGAATCGGGTGCTGGCAGGGCTGGAAGAGTTCAGTGCCGCCTATCTGGACGATACTGCGGTGTACAGCCTCTGTTGGGACGAGCACCTGACCCACCTCTGGAAGGTCCTGACGGCCCTCCAACGGGCCGGACTAACAATAAAAGCCAGCAAGTGCCAGATCGGTCAAGGGTCCGTGACCTATCTGGGACACCAAGTGGGGAGCGGCCAAGTGGCTCCCCTTAAACCCAAGATCGACGCCATCCAGGCCTGGGAGCCCCCTGTCACCCAGACCGCCGTCCGAGCCTTCCTGGGGCTCACTGGATACTATCGGTGGTTCATAAAGGACTATGGGAGCATTGTGGGGCCCCTCACAGAACTAACCTCCAAGAGACTACCCCCGAAGGTGCACTGGACCCCCGAGTGCCAAGTAGCCTTTGAGACACTAAAGACTGCCATGTGCACCGCCCCGGTGCTCCAGGCCCCCGACTACAGCCGAGAGTTCATCGTCCAAACTGACGCCTCGGAACACGGCATTGGGGCCGTACTGTCCCAAATGAACTCTGACGGAGTTGACCTTCCTGTGGCCTTCATCAGCCGGCGCCTGCTGGCCCGAGAACAACGATGGAGCACCATCGAGAGGGAAGCATTCGCCGTCGTATGGGCCCTAAAGAAGCTCCGGCCCTACCTCTTCGGCACCCACTTCCGAGTACAGACCGACCACCGGCCCCTGCGGTGGTTGATGCAGATGCGGGGCGAGAACCCGAAGTTGCTACTTTGGTCCATCTCCCTCCAAGGGATGAACTTCACCGTGGAGCATCGCCCTGGCAACGACCACGCCAACGCTAACGGCCTCTCCAGATTCTTCCGCCTTGGCGAGGAGAATCCCCAAGAAGATGGGTGACTCTCCCCTGCCTTCAGCTGGAGGGGACGTGTGTTGGACCCGGCCTCGTGGCGTGGTCCTACCCCTCCCGCATGGCGGGCCTCGGACGACATCGGCCCTCCATCCAGCCCGGGTCGGCCTCGGGCACACCTCTGCACGCCCTCCAAACCACCAGATCCGCCACCCGGCACCCCACAACCACTGACACGGCACACTTGGGCCGCCCCAGCATTACCGGTCCGGTGCCCACCCCGGACCCTCATTCCAGGCCCGACGCCATCTTGGGCCCATCACGTCACAGGCACGTGGTCCCGGACCAGCCGCGGCCACGGCCCCAGCGAGCCCGCCATCGAGGCACCAAGAACCCTCCGGGTGGTAGAGTGGCCACTCAACCAGAGACAAGGAGAGGGGAGTTCGATGGCTCTCCAACCGTCCCCGGATGCCTGGTTTCGATCGGCCTCCGGCCTCCCTGAGCGCTGGCCCCACCCCCTGCTGGGTGTCTGGACACCATCATCCCGGCCCCTCTGACCCCCAGGCGAGAGGGTCCGGACATCAAAGGACTCCAGACCTATATCTGGGCCAGCCCCGGAGTAGGACGGCAGTTGTATCCCGGAGTCGAGAAGCCCTGCTGACGCTGTCGCGGCTGACCCTGAGACGAACTCCCCTTGCTGCTCTACCTGGAACCTGCTGGCACTGCCGCGGTCCATCTTCGCTGTAACCACCTTGGAGCCTGCTGGCGCTGCCGCGGTCCATCTTTGCTGTAACCATCTTGGAGCCTGCTGGCGCTGCCGCGGTCCACACTCGCTGAACCATCTCGGAACCTGCTGGTGCTGCCGCGGTCCACACTCGCTGAACCATCTTGGAACCTGCTGGCGCTGCAGCGGTCTACACTCGCTGAATCATCTTGGAACCTGCTGGCGCTGCCGCGGTCCACACTCGCTGAACCATCTTGGAGCCTGCTGGCGCTGCCGCGGCCCAACCTTCCGGAACCCCCCAGCTCGAGGATTGAGAGCTGTGCGTAGAGTCTCCTTGCAACCGACCATCTATAAGACTGTCGCGCTACCTTGCCCCTTGCCACAAGACTTTCCAGATCTCGGGATCTGCTGTATATATTGAAACGATACTTATTGCCAGATAAAGATTGAAAACTCTATCTACGTGTGGTGTATGTTTGTAGTGGTGTGGTTACTCTGCTGTACGATTCTAGGAGAGGGCCCTCCCGTCGGAGGCCTCTCGACATCGCTCGGTCCCTTCTCTGAAGGATGGGTAGACCTAGGGGTGGTCAGTCAGACACCTTCTGCCTCCCCCGGGTTCGCCTTTCTAACAGTTACATTTGCTGTTACTCCCTTCTTTCGCCACGCATTGGGCCAACGCATCGCACACCACTCTTCGCCAAAGATAACACCAAAGCCCTCCCTACCAGATGCATCTGAAAACAAGCAAAGTTCCTGGCTGCTTTCCCAAGGTGCCCTCCAAATCACTGTACCATTAAAGTTCTCTAAAAATTCGGCCCACATTTCCAGGTCTGCTTTTAGACCAGGACCGAGGCGCACCAGGTGGTGTTTTCTACTTATGTTGGCCGTAGCCTTTGCCAACCTTCTGGAAAAGACCTGGCCTGCCGGTATAACTCGCGCTGCAAAGTTCAGCTTGCCTAACAAACTCTGTACCACTTCTAAGGTAGCCTTACCCCTGCCAATCAATGACTTAATGTCATGCTTCAACTCGCTAACTTTGTCCGCTGGGAGCCTGGATTCACCTCTGATGGTGTCCAGCTCAATCCCCAAAAGGTCAGTATTTGCGCTGGACCTTCTGTCTTGCCAGGGGCAAGGGACACCCCCATATCAGCTGCCATTCCTTCGAATGCACGCAAACCTTCTGCGCACTCCTGGGTCCCTACCCTGCCAAAAAAGAGGAAATCATCCAGGTAGTGTGTCACTTGAGAGATGCCATGTTTGGTGGTCAGCACCTACTGGAGGAAAGTACTGAAGGCCTCGAAATAGGCACATGAGACGGCAAAACCCATTGGCATGCAGCGATCAAAGAAATATGCGCCCTCCCACTTACAACCTAGCAGGTGTTGACTCATTGGATGAACAGGTAGGAGGCGGAACGCCGATTCGATGTCGGCCTTCACCAGCCACACCCCCTTCCCAGTCCTCCTTATCATGTCTATCGCCATGTCCAGTGAACAATAAGACACAGAACAGGCCCCCTCGTCCAGCCAATGATTAACAGAGTTGCCCTCTGGGTAAGATAGGTGGTGTATCAAGCGGTATGCTCCTTGCTGCTTCTTGGGCACTACTCCCAAAGGTGAGACTAAAAAGTGTTCAAGGGGTGGGGCTGCAAAGGGACCCGCCACCCTCCCAAGGGCCACTTCATTCTTTATCTTCTCACTGACCACTAGCGGGAGTTCTCTCGCTGATTTGAGGTTCAAGGCATCCCTGCAACCCATGGGTCCCCTGTATGGTATCTTGAAACCATCTACAAAACCCCCAGACAGGAGCTCCCTCTCCTTCAAATGCGGATACACTCCGACCAATGGAAGAAAATTCTGCAGTACAATAGGTGAGGGGCCCTTGGTCGCTCCCTGGGGTGGGCTCTGCCTAGCCGAGATCGGTGGGGTATTGAAATCTGTTGTCCTTGTGGTCCGTCCTCCATCTCCAACCCTACTGGCGTGCCCCGTCTGTTCACTGGGCCTGGGCGGGAGGCAAACTTTGGCTGGTGGTGCAGGTGATGGCTGCATGTTGAGCACCACATTTGCTACAACTATGGGCGAACCTGCACGCTCTTCCCCAGGTGCATGCCCCCCCGTTAAACAATCTGCAGGTCCCTGAATTGAATCGTCTCGGTCCAGATCTCTGGCCCCTACCCCTGCCCCCACAAAAGGACTGCTTGAAAGGGCGCCTAGGGAACTGTTCCCATCTCCTATTGTCTGACTCACCCTGCGCCTTGCATGGTACATCCTTCTTCTCGCTGACTGTCCTGCACATGTGCTTAATCCGGAGTTGGATTTCCTTCTGATCCCACCCTAACTCGGGGCAGACAGCCATTGTCTTCCTGAAATCCTGATCATACAGAAACCATCCCATTGTTGGGTGTTAGCGTACTCGATCAGTGCCTCACTCTGGGTCGGGTCCTTCTGTACTATTACTGCTGCTAGTATGTTAAAAGCCTCAGTCCAGTTCTCTATCGTTTTCTCGGGCCAACGCTGGTACCTAACCTTCTTCTCATCCTCTTTCCCCCCCCATCTTTCTGGTGTCTGCTCCTGCGGTGCTGTGCATTAATAAAGTCAGAATGTCAATATACTCCCTTCTCCATATACCTTCCCTAGCCGCTTGTGGTACCTGCCATGCCAATGAACAGCGGCCTGATGCCAATGGTGCCTGGGTAACCGCCGGTCTAGGTAACCCTCCCCCGGCTGGTTGTATCAACTTATCCTGGGCAGGGGCAACCGCGGCCGGGCTAGGCCGTTCCCCTCCAGCCGGGCTGCCAACAACCGCCTCTCCGCTCGTGGATGGTATTGTTGCACATATACCTGCACTGGGCAGGGCGGGTGCCGACCCCGTGGCAACAGAGTGGACCGTCGAAAGAATATCATGGGGGGGGCGGCGTGACGCCAAGGAGGGCCGCGGACCCTGTGACTGCTGTTGCTGTGGGGGCCGGCAGGACGCTAGGGAGGGCCGGCTGTACTATAGCTGGTGCTGCTGTGATGGCAGCTGCGGGGATGGCAAATTGACTGTAGTAAGCCCAGGCCCTTGGACCGGAGCAGTCACAGCCCCCTGCTGGGCCCACACTTGCAGCACTGGTGCTGAGGCCGCAGGAGCAAGCGGCAACACTTGCTGTGCAGGGACAGGTGGCAATACATGTTGAACCGCTACCACATCATCTAAGCGTTTTTGAAACAGTGCCATCATTCCCATCATTTGGACCATTGCCTTACCCATTTGGGCCATGTCTGTTAGGCTACTGGCTGACTCATGCACAACGGTGAGTGTCTCAGTCCGTTCGGGAGCCCGTGCTGCGGGGGGTGTCTGCTTTGGTCGATGATCCGGACGCGGTGCCTTGGCCGGGAAATCCTTTCGTGTGTGTTTCCGCTTGCAACTGGACCTCCGTGTCGCTCCTACTGAGGTACTCGCCGCGTCCTCAGGAGTCGAGGCGATTGCCTCTCCGGACTGCTCCTGCCTACGAACCTCGATAAAGCCCTGAGCCCAAGCCGGCCCTTTCGCCTGGGCCAGGGCCAAAAACTCTGCCCACAGGCCCTCTTGCGGTAGTGTGGTGCCGTGAGCGTCCATAGCGGTGGCGTCTACCCTCTCGGGTCCCTATGGGCGAAAAATTACGTGAGGTTGTGCTACCATTAAATGTTTAACTGGCAACCAGTGACGGCAGATAGTCTTCCTGGAACGAAGCCGTGTTTTGGAGCTGACATGTAGGATGGGGACCCCGAAATGAACCCGGGCCTCTAGGAATGTAGTCAAATGCTCTACCACTTCGTCGAACAACACAGAATTGAAACTAGGACCAGACGAGACAGTCAGCCTGCAACTCCCCGCCCTCTCTCCGAGGTTGGGGGGGGGGCAGCGAAGCTCGCACGGGCCGACGGGCCTCTGCGCCTGAAGCCACGTGCAGCCCCCTACGTTCGGGCCCACCACCTCGCTGCCCTCCCATGACCACAGCAATAATAGAGGCCGCGACCGTGGCACAGCCGGGTCCGGCCCGCATGGCTGCAGCCCTCTGACACATTCCCCTCCGGTAGCACGCGTAAGACAGCTTCCCTATCGAGCCTCACCAGCATGGAGGGATTGAAATTGCCCACCATTTTCTTCACTAACCCCTCCGGTACCACACCGGTACCGACAGGGGGTGTGAGACGGGCTCTCTCTACCGAGCCTCGTCCGCACGGAGGGATTAACATTGCACACAATGGCTGCAGCCCTCTGACAAAAATTCCCTCAGGTACCACACTGGTACCGACCGGGGGGCGTGAGACGGGCTCTCTACGAGCCTCGCCCGCATGGTTGAAATTGCACACAATTTTATAAATAACTCCTCGGTACCACCGGTACCGACAGGGGGCGTGAGGAGGGCTCTGCATACCCTCACCACCCGATCCGAGCACGCGGCTCGTACTTCCCCGCGCACTGTGCCCTTCACTCGCACCGCACCCACCGAACAAGCTTCACGGCCTACGCGGCCCGACGGGCTCACTCTCCCCACACCCCGTGACAGTGCTCGTGCACATCCGTCCGCCGCCCGATAGCGTAGCCACAACTACCCTCCGCACGATCGCATGGCCACCACTCACCCCCCCCCATGGTATCTTCACCACTGGGGCCCCGTGCTACCTGGTCATGCCCAGGGACGAGGCCGGGGGGAGGCGAGACAGCAGCACATACCTTGTTTAACGACGACAACAACAGCGCTTGGGCCACGCTTGGGCCGCGGGCGAGCAGGACAAAGAGGCCTGGCCGAGGGCGGGCTGGAGTTAAATAGGGGAGGGGTACGCCCTCCCAACAGGTGAGCCCGCCCCCTTCAGCCACCGTCCGGTGGCCGCGGGGAGGGCCAGGAGCCAGCTTCACCTTACTCCGCCCACCCTCACATGTACAGAGGGCGCTGCCACTAGTGGCACTAAAGCGCTGCTTTGCCCATGCTCCCCTGCGGGTCACGCAGTCAGCGGCAGAACATCGAGTGATTGGGGTAGTCTTTCAAACACAATGGTTTGCATGGTTCTGTAATGCTAAATAGAATATTTTTTGCCCCTTGTTTCTATGCTCTTCCTAAAGCAGTAAACAACTAATCATTTGGCTGAACTCAAACGTGGCAGTCAATATTTATTGAGGAACTAGCATCCCAGTCTTTCCGTTTAATAACCTGTAAAAAGCTGTTTCCACATCGCTCAGCCGATATGTTTACCCTTCCTACTGTTTGCTCCCTTGTTGAATGGTACGGAATAGAAGTCGAAAAAGAAAGAAAAAATACTTCACAGATGCTTACACTGGGTGCAACCTATAATGTTTAATTTGTAGTAGGAAAGTACATGTATTGATGATCATCCTAAATGCATCTCACAGAATGCAGGTATACTCCAAAGAGATAACAGTGTGATAGAACGAGAGTACTGGAACATATTCAATGCTTTAACATGAGCCACTCGTTTGTTTCCATTTTGCAGTCGTTGAACAAAATTAACAGTGAAATTGCTGCGATAGAACAACTACGGATGTCTGCAAACGTGGGGATGCAACCCCTGTTTTCCAGCGAGCTCTTCTCTCATTTCTTCAAGGTACAGAACACTTCTGTCAATGGTATAAACAGATGTATCTACGATAAGCCACTGCTAGTTGAACACTTATTGCAAGACATGTTGAAATGTTTGCTTTTAACTGAAATTTGATACTCTAGGGTGATTAAAACTAGGGTGTGCAAAGTTGAGACATCATCTGGCGCGCAAGTTTTTAGGAAAACGTCACCCAGCTTCATAGAGGGCTAATTTCGCTATTATTGATTAAACGTGTCTTGCCCATAATGAAAGTTGATTTCAAAGTTTTGCTGCCCTATTTGGAATCGAAATTACCCCAAATTCAATCTGGGGAATTTGCATGTGATTATTATTTGAACATTGTCTGATGCTCTAAGCAAGAGGTTGCGGTTACATTTGGTATTGAGATGTGAAGAAGTAGATGAGCTGCAGATTAAATAATGAAAGGGTGAGGACTAAAGTAGGAGAAAAGGAATTCCAGGCTATTTGTGAAAGTTAAGTAACCTCTTACCAAGAATTCCATTATCTAAACTCCATCATGAAGTAACCATTACCACAAATTATGTTTTAATTGTTTCTAACTAAAGCGTTACATTTTTGGCAAAGTCACTGGGCTCAGTCTAACTTCCCACACACATTTCTAGGTAATACCAAAGTATCACTATTGTACCACAAAAATTTGGGGCTGGAAAAGAGTTTATCAGTTCCATGTTTGTGAGAAATTGGGTATTATTGGTTGACTGGGGTGCGAGCCCTGGTCAAGCAGCAACCACAATCTACTGGACCGACCACCGCTGCATCCACTTCACCTTCAAGAAACCCCTCACACACCACCGCACCCAACAGATGCCTCACCGCTGCTGGAGCAAATTCACCGAAGACCAGCTAACCACCACCCTCGCCCAGAGCCTACCCGCCGACCATACCGACCCCGACACCGCCGCCCGCAACCAAAGACAGTGTAGCAACGACTGCGCCAACACCCTCGCCCCGATCAAGAAACGCTCCAACAATCATACCAACAAGAAACCAGCTGGTCCACTGAAGACCTCCGGGCCTCCAAGCAAACCTGTATGAAGGAACACCGGACAGCCACGCCGCCCACAAGAATGCCACCCGCAGACACCATCACCTCATCAGATCCGCCAAAAGGGCCTCCTTCAAAGACCGTCTAGACAACAACACACACAACAGCAAAGAGCTCTTCAACATCGTGAAGGAACTCTCCAACCCCAGCTCCAACACCAATGACGTCCCACCCTCTCAAGACCTGTGCGACTCGCTGGCCACCTTCTTCCACCGCAAGATCACAGACATCCACCACAGTTACAATGCCACGACTGCCTCGACAACCACTGAGACCTCCGCCCCCACGTCCACCATCCGCACTAACCGCCTGCTCTACTGGACCAACATCAACGACGATGACTCCATCAAGATCATGAACACCATCCAATCCGGATTTCCGTCAAATCCATGCCCACACCACATCTTCAACAAAGCCAGCTCAACCATTGCACCCCATCTCCGGAAAGTCATCAACACCTCCTTCGAGACAGCAACCTTCCCGGAGAGCTAGAAGCACGCCAAGATCAGTGCCTGACTCAAGTAACCCAAGGCGGACCCCAAAGACCTCAAGAACTTCCGGCCCATCTCCCTGCTCCCGTTCCCAGCAAAGGTCATCGAGAAGACCGTCAACGAACAACTGACCCGCTACCTCAAGGAGAACAACATCCTGGACCCTTCCCAGTCCGGGTTCCACAGCAACCACAGCACCGATACTGCCCTCATCGCCGCCACCGATGACATCAAGTCCCTGCTGGACAACGGGGAAACGGCGGCCCTCATCCTCCTGGACCTGTCAGCCGCCTTCGACATGGTCTGTCACCACACACTACGAACACGCCTCCACAACGCTGGGATCCAAGAGAAGGCCCTGGACTTGACCACCTCCTTCCTCTCCGGCAGAACACAGAGCCTCCGCCTTCCCCCCTTCCGCTCCGAAGCCACCAAGATCATCTGCGGCGTACCCCAGGGCTCATCCCTCAGCCCAACCCTGTTTAACATCTACATGGCACCGCTCGCCCACGTCGCCCATCGGCACGACCTCAACATCCTCTCGTACGCCGATGACACCCAGCTGATACTCTCCCTCACCAAGGACCCCCACACCACCAAAACCAACCTTCACGAAGGAATGAAGGCCATTGCTGAATGGATGAGGAACAGCCAACTGAAGCTGAACAAGACGGAGGTCCTCATCCTCGGATCCAACCCTTCAGCCTGGGACGACTCCTGGTGGCCGACCGCACTGGGAACCGCTCCAACACCCACCGACCATGTACGCAACCTAGGGGTCATCCTCGACTCCACCCTCTCCATGACTAAACAGGTCAATGCCGTCTCCTCCTCCTGTTTCAACACCCTCCTCATGCTTCGTAGGATCTACAAGTGGATCCCCACTGAAACGAGAAGAACAGTCACCCAGGCCCTTCTCAGCAGCAGGTTGGACTATGGAAACGTCCTCTACGCAGGAGCCTCTGCCAAACTCCTGAGACGGCTCCAACGCATCCAGAACGCCTCTGCACGCCTGATCCTCGACATCCCTTGCCGCAGCCACATCACACCCCACCTGAGAGACCTGCACTGGCTCCCGGTCAACAAGAGGATAACCTTCAAGCTCCTCACCCACATACACAAGGCACTCCATAACACCGGACCAACGTACCTCAACAGACGACTCAGCTTCTACACCCCCACCCGCCAGCTCCGCTCCGCTGACCTAGCCCTCGCTACAGTCCCCCGCTTCCGAAGAGCGACCTCAGGCGGCAGATCGTTCTCCCACCTCGCCGCCAAGACCTGGAACACCCTCCCCATCCACCTACGGCAGACCCAAGACCTGCTGACCTTCAGAAAACTCCTCAAGACCTGGCTTTTCGAACAGTAGCAGCATTCCCCACCCCAGCGCCTTGAGACCCTCACGGGTGAGTAGTGCGCTTTACAAATTATATGATTGACTGATTGATTGATTGTCAGGGTAAGACACACGCAAATTGACCTGTGCTCAACCCCTTGGGAGCTTGACACAGAGCAGTCAGGCTTAAGTTAGAGGCAAAGTGTAAAGTATTTGTGCAAAACTTCAATGAGTAAAACAATGACACCACCACACAAAACAATTCCATACCAGGTAAGAAAAATACAGCAAAATTGAAGAAATAAACAAGCCAAAACAAGAAAAACCAAACCAGTTAGGAATTCTTGTAAGAATAAGGTGTCAAATAGTGCCCAGAAGCTCAGAGCGCCAACTGGGCCTATCTTGTCATGCTTTATTCGGTCAAAGTCAAAAGTTCAGGGCAGCCGCAATGGAGCATGGTTCGGATACAGTACCAGATTAGTCCTGCTGAAGTTTTACTTTCTCAAGTTCTGTGCCAAGAGTCCTGTTCGTATTAGAGAGGATTGCAGAGAGCAAGGAGAATGTCATGGGTGGTTATCAGTGTGGGCTTCGTAGACGGGCGGGTGTGAGCTGTTGATGCTGCTGTGCGAAGAAAATTGTTAGAGGTAGCTTGCGCTGATTTTCAGTGCGTGCTCCGCAGTCTCTGTGCAATCAGGACCATTCGCAGTCATGAATAGCCCACAAGTTTCATTTTAGAACCTGTGAGCCACAATACGGGTCCAGGACCTTAGGGGCATCACGTGGGGGTAAGGCACATGCTACAGCAGAAGCTAGTTAGGGAGCCTTTTCCCCAGGAGGCTCAGATCAGGTGATCAGTTGACTAGTCTTTTGAGTCATTCTTGCTTCCTGGGTTCATGATAATATTGCAGGTCCAGTTCTTCTTCCCTAGGCAAGAGAGCAGCAAGTCGCCACAGCACAGCAGCAGTTCCTTTAGAGCAGCAGTCCAGCAGAGCTGTAGTCCTTGTAGCAGCACAATAGTCATTCTTCCGGACAGAGTATCCACAGGACCAGAAGTGTACTAAAGAGTTTGTGCCTGAGGTCCAGTATTTCTACCCAGTTGTGCATTTGAAGTGAATGAGAAGTTTCTGGAGATTTTCCTTTTAAGTCTCAGGCATCCTGCCTTTCCTGGTCTGGTTCCAGACTAACTAGAGGGGGTATGCAGCCCTTTGTGTGGAGGTATGACACTGCCTATTCAGGTATAAGTGGGACTGTGCACACTTACTCCCTTCCATCAACGTCAAAACTTTTCTTTCCGCCCCAGTTAAGCACTGATCTGGGAGGAGCTACCCCTCTGCCTCTTTTTGGCAATTTATTTGTCGAATTTGGAAAAACTTTTCCACTTCGTGTGCGGGGGCTGTCTTTGAGGAAGACAGGTTTCAAGCCATGCAGTGCTTCCCACAACATGATGTCAGTCTCCGATCCCCAGCTCATCTGTCTCTGATGTCTCAAGCGCAACCTCGATTTGAAGTCGTGCTCGTACTGCTGGGTCAAGGCTCCAAAGACCTCGAGGGAGTGAGCAATGAAGCTCCTCGCGGTCTGGCAGTTGACACCGGCCAGCGAGACTTTGCGGAGGTCCTGATCGAGGAAGAGGAGGTCAAAGGACTGCTCCCAGAGCCCTAAGGCCTCCTCATTCCACTTGAGGTCCATTGGACACTTGGGGAAGAGGCATAAGAAGAAGAAGATGTCCAAATGGACTTCATCTTCTCTATGGCTGATGTCCGTCGTCAAGAGTGGTAAGGAGCACCGATGCTCTAGGCACTGTTTCACGGAGCAGGAGTCAGAGTTGACTTTGCGCCTCCTACCCTTTCCGTGAGCCAGAGCTACTCCCGCCCAAATAAAAGAGTTTTACCAGGCCATGCACTGCGAATTTGACTGAAATTACACTGCTGGTGAGCTCTTATGCCCCGCAGAGTCAGAAGGGGCCCCATCGGCTTTGGCCGGTATACACCTGTTACAACGCATTTTTTACTCCGCACTACCATTACAACGCGACTTTTACTCCGCATACCATTACAACGCATTGCGCTGGGGGGCGCTCTAGGATAGGGAATAAGTATAATTTACTATCCAACACCTTCCCTAGGGTCCACGGGGACTGGAGTTAGAATAGTAAATTATACTTACCACTATCCAGCGCCCCAAGGCGCTATGCGTTGTAACGGTATGCGGTGTAAAAGTCGCGTTGTAATGGTCTGCGGAGTAAAAGTATGCGTTGTAACGTCATACATCCGCTTTGGCCACGGTACCAGTGGGGCCTCAAGGATGTGATCTCGGGTCGACGCCGGTCATGAATTTGTGACCTTCCCTGGAATGACACCCGAAGTTAGTGCCTGCAGCGCTGCGGGTGCATATCGGCGACGCCAGCCCCATCCTCACCCCCAATGACACGGAGCTGGAACGATGTCGCTCGTTGCCGATTCAGACACCGATTGTCCCCAGAGGTTCTATGTTGTTGCCTGAGCACTTTGAGGATGTGCTGTGTTCATGAGAGGAGTGGGAGGGGTCTGTGGACTCTCCGGAACTTCAGAATGTTTCTGAGGAGAACTTGGACTGGTATGGGGAACTCGGGGAGGCCAGCAGCCTAGACACCTCCCCAGATGCTGGCACTCTCCGCCAACAGTGGCTATGGAGGAGGGGGCATCCTATGCCATAGTGGCAAAGAGGGAAGCTGAAGTCCTAGGACTAGAGCTGTCCTCAGTGCAGGTCAGGACAAATCTCCTGACCAAGGTGATTTAACCAAGGGCTTCCACTTCCGAACCCCTTTTGCCCTTTAGTGAGGCACTTACGGATGTCCTTCTAGGCATGTGGTCCAAGCATAGCACAGGGGTTCCTGTGAATAGGACAATTGCACGCCCCCATCACCCAGCTTGAGGTAACCGTAAATTCCTCAGCCAACATCCCACCCCAGAAAGTTTGGTAGGGCAAAACTCCATGCCACAGGGTGCGTTCCCTTCCGCCCCTCCGGATAAGGACTCCAAGAGGTTGGATGCATTTGGGAACAAATTGATTTCTTCCTCCAGGCTGGCATTGCGGTCGGTGAATACTGCAGGCTTATTGGGCCATTTCTCCCATTCCCTATGGGAGATGGTTGCACAAGTGCTGCCCCAGTTCCCGGGGGAGGCCGGGGCTGTGCTCTCCCAAATGGTCAAGGATGGGAGAGGTGCAGTAAAATTCACCATATGGTGTGGCTTAGATACGACAGATACTCTGGGCAGATACAGTTCAACAACAGTGACATTGAGGGGCCACGCATAGCTTCGAACAACTGGCTTCTTGAAGGATGTCCAGGCTTATCTGATGGACATGCCCTTTGATGGAACCCGTCTTTTGGGGGAAAAAGCAGACTCAGCCCTGGTCCGGTTCAAGGACTCTCGACCTATGGCCAGATCCTTGGGCCTCTTCTCGACTCCTCGTGGCCAGTCTTCCTTTTGCCTCTTTCATGGCAATGGAAGGGGTTTCCAGCCACGTCACCCTGTCCCAGCCAGTGTCCTGCACAGACTGCCAAAAGCCGTGCGAGGATGTGGATGCAGTGCATTCTGATCTAGAAATGAAGGCCTGAAGTTGTCGACCACACAGCCCCCAGCAGCTGCAGCCTCCGAGCACTTCTAGGCTGACTCTGCAGGACCACTCTACTCCAGTTGGTGGGGGAATTCCTCATCATCTCCCTCACTGGAAATCCATAACATCGGACAAGTGGGTCTTGCAGATCATCCAGGAGGGCTTTTCTCTGCCTTTCCTTTCTTTTCCTCCTCTCATTCTGCCAAATCAGGATTGGCTGATGGAGGATCATTTAATGTTACTCCAAGAGGAAGTTACAGCTCTCTTACTCAAGGGAGCTATAGAAAGGGTCCTGGTTTCAGAAGTAGGCAGTAGTTGTTATTCCCACTACTTTCTGATACGAAAGAAGAATAAGGATCTATGGCCCATTTTAGATCTTCGGACCATCAATCTCTTCCTCAAGAAGGAGAAAATCAAGATGCTCACTCTGGCTCAGGTCTTGTCTGCCCTAGACCAAGGAGACTGGATGGTAGCTTTGGGTCCAGAGGACGCATATTTTCACATCCCCATCCTGCTGGGCCACAGGCATTACCTGCGGTTCAAGGTAGGCCGCAAGCACTTTCAGTTTACTGTGCTTACCTTTGGGCTTACCAGTGCCCCCGGGTGTTCACCAAGGTGATAGCGGTAGTCGCAGCTCATCTGTGCAGGTTCGACAACTGGCTGTTGAAGGCGTCCTCGGCCCAGGCTGTCGTCCCCCACTTTCAAACTGCGCCAAACCGCCTGCATTTGCTGGGATTCTCTATAAACGTGCCGCAGTCACATCTGATTCCTTCTCAGATGCTCCCTTTCGTTGGGGAGGTTCTGGACACAGTGCAGTTTTGGGACTATCCTCCCGAGCAGCGAGTCCAGGATATTCAGGCTATGATTCCGATGTTTCAGCCTCTATCTTGGATTTCAGTGAAACTGACTCTGAGACTGTTGGACTTCATGGCCTCCTGCATCCTGTTGGTGAAGAATGCCAGGTGGCATATGCGGGCTCTGCAGTGGGACCTGAAGTTTCAATGGGCACAGCACCAGGGAAATCTCACTGACATGTTACAGAAGGAACTGCAAGAGATCTGCAGTGGTGGTTGCCGAACCGCGATTGGGTCAGTGGCAGACCCCTCTCACTTGCCCAACCAGATCTCACAACCATGACAGATGTGTCACATCTGGGATGGGGCGGCCATCTGGGAGCAGTGGAGATCAGGGGACAATGAAATTTGTTGGAGCTTCGAGCGATTCGATTGGCATTAAAAGTAGGTGTTCATGGACAACACCACTGCCATGTGGTACTGCAACAAGCAGGATGTGTGGGGTCATGGACCCTTTGTCGAGTGGCCCTGCGTCTCTGCACATGGTTAGAATAGCAGGGTATAACCCTGGTGATTCAACACCTGGCAGGTTCTCTGAATGCCAGGACAGACTAACTCAGCCGTAGGTGCCTAGCGGATCACAAATGGTGTCTCCAGTCAGAGATGGCGCAAGGTCTCTGTCAGCAGTGGGGAGAACCTTCCTTAGATTTTTTCACCTGCTAAGAGAACATGCAGTGTCTACAGTACTGCGAGCTGGAGCTTCCAAGGTGGATATCGCTCGGTGACACCTTTCATCGCAAGTGGAGCTCAGACCTGCTGTACGCCTTTCTGCTCATACCTTACCTGCCCAGGGTTCTGAAGAAGACCAGGAGCGACCAAGCCCAAGTCATCCTTGTGGCCCCAGACTGGACAAGAAGAGTCTGGTATCCAGAGCTTCTGAGAATGAGTATCAATCCTCTGATCTGGCTGCTCCTTCGGGAGGATCTTCCGTCACAGCAGCAGGGGAGGGTTCTCCACCCGAACCGGTCAACTCTGCGCCTCCATGTGTGGAGATTGAGGGGCGACAGTTGATATCTTTTGACCTTCCTCCTGAAGTCTGTAACGTTATTCTGCAGGTCAGGTGGCCTTCCAATATGATGGTATATGCCTGCTGTTGGCAAAAATTTGTATTATACCGTTTCTCTTGCTACTGTCCTTTTGTTAATTTTTACCCTTGTCCACCAGGGCTCTGCTTTGGGAATTCTAAAGGGTTACCTTTCTGCTCTGTCTGCTTTTTTCGGCTGCCAGACCAATCCTCTCTCTTCAAATCTCCCATTGTACAGTGATTACTGATAGGGCTGGCTCCCCTGTTTTTACCTACGCCCTTTGTTATACCTCAGAGGGCCTTAATTTTGTTCTCCCCTGTCTGATGTGCGCTCCCTTTGAGCCCTTACACAATTGTCCCCTCAGGCTGTTGACAATCAAAACAGCCTTCTTGGTAGCGATTACATCGGCCCGGAGGGTGAGTGAGCTGCAGGCGTAATCTTGCTTGCTTGCTTATCTTATGTCCTTTCCGGACATGGTGGTACTTTACATCCGGGCATCCTTTTTCCCAAAATTTGTGGCCTGTTTCCATCTGGGTCAGTCCATCACGTTTCCCACCTTCTTTGCTCCCCCGCATCCCTCTATGGAAGAACAGCTCCACCAGCTGGACCCAAAAAGTGCTCTGTCTTTCTACCCTCACCACACTAAAGAGATCCGGGTGGATGACCAACTCATTGTGGGATCATGGGAGCGAAGAAGGGAAGGGCAGTGCAGAAAATGACCATCTCTTGCTGAGTCTTTCTCTGCATCAAGATCTGTTATGCCCTGGCAAAGAAGCAGCCCCCTGAGGGATTAAGGGCCCATTCCACCAGTGGAAGGCTGCAACTAGGGCCGTGGCTCGGGAAGTCCTAGTCCAAAACATCAGTCTGGTGGCAACATGGGCCTCTTTACACACATTTTCAATACCCTACTTCCTGGACAGTGAGGTCTGCAGGGACGGGCATTTTACTCGCTCATTCCGGCAGGACTTCCTTGTAGGAAGGTGGATACCTGACTATGGTTACCCCAGATTTTTTGCCTTGTGTTTAGCTGGTTTTTGGCTTAGTTGGCCTGGGATCCTGCTAATCAGGGCCCCAGGCTATCTGCTCTCTCTATAAAATGGACTCCATGTACGTTAGGAACATAACTAATTGGATATTGGGTCACCTTCTGAGCCCCTGTATAGTGTACTATAGGTACCCAGAGCATAGGTGCATCCAAGGCCTACCAGGGGCTGCAGCATATCTTTTGCCACCCCTGGCTGGCCATCCAAACTGACACAATTGGCTGATCACTCAGGTGGGGCAAGGTCATGTAATCACCCCTTGCTTAGATATAGTATACGTATGTCTAACCCTATATCTGGACACATATACACCTATAAATCACTCCTATGGCAGGCCTTAACAATCCTGGAGGCAGAGTGCTTGGTTTTATGTGAGATGGTGCTCTAGCATGAGCTGAGCCTGTCTGCAGCTTTCGGAACCATGTCCTTATAGCTGTTCCAGGATATTGCCATACCATATACTCTTAGGTGCATTATAATCCTCGCGGTTATTGCTAACTTTGGTTTGGCTTTATCAAAACATGTCGTGTAAGGTGTCAAACGCTTTGGAATATTACCCCCTCGCCAGTTCTGGCGATGGGGGTAGCATTCCACCCTTCTAGAGGGAGAAGACATGTTGCTTTCATTAATCCCGCTTAAAGTTAACCAGAGCCTCAGCATCACAAAATGGATGCTGCTGCCACAGACACAAGTCTGACCTCCTGCTGCTGGGAGCCCTTCCAGTGAGGGAGGCTTGGACAATAGGTTTCCTGTCACAGGGAGGCGCTAGCACCACCCCAGACAGGAGATAGTGGATTGGGGCAGGGAGGGCTGAATGAAATGAGACAATGCCTGGGGCACACAAGGTGTCCCATGCATAGTCCAGTTCAAACCGGTGCTGGGGCACTCCAGCCCCCGCTCTGACGTGAAACTGGACAAAGGGAAAGGGGTGTAACCACCCCCTTCCTGGGTCCCACCCATATGAGGGACCTAGCAGGTGATCCAGCCCCTTGATTGTGAATAAAGGTAGGAGCTGTGCCCTTAGAAGTAGATCATCCTGACTGAAACTCTGATACAAAACTATGGACCCTTCGACATCCTACTCGGCGAAGAAGACTGAAGAATCTCCCTTGTGGTCAAGGAGTGACCACCCTGTGCAAGCAGGCACCATCAAGCTCTCAACAGTTTGCTTTATCGTTGCTCCCGCCGGAGCTCGAACAACAGAGCCTGACGAGAACCGGACTTCCAGACATCCAACAGCCCGATCCACAGCCACAGCAAAGCTGAGACCCGTGGAGGCGACGAGAGACGTGGGACCGGCCATCTTGGAAAGCCAGATAAGTGCTTTCTGTGCTGCTCCTGAGGCACCCTCGAAGCTGTGCATTGGGGATTGGGAAGCCCCAGCCCCAAGCACCCTTTGCACCGAAGATAACGTCTCCACACTCACCGAGTGCTGCGTGGGGCCCTTTTGCATTTTTCTGCTTGACGCATCTGTCCGGTCACTTGCCCGTTGGCTAGTGGTCTCTGTGACGACGAACCTTTGAATTTTCAATACTGGTCTGGTTGCTCCAGACTGGCCCTTGCTCCACTGTAAAGGAACAGCCCATCAGACCTTGCTGGTCTGATCCAGAAGCCATCTTTGATTCTTGTGTGGGTTGCATTTGCCAAGGCCTGTTGATTCCAAATCAAGAACCGACACCGCCATCAGCGAGAACCTTTGTGGGACAGTCCGTGGCCAGCTCCTGGTTGTCGTCGACACCTCCTGGTCCACGTGGCAGCGGAGACAAGCTTCACGACATCACCTGATTGCAACCCGACATCGCCTGGTTCCTTCCTGGTTCCTTCCTGGTCACTGGCTAGTGACCCAGACTCTGTCCCCTCTGCTTTCAGGTACTCTACATCTTCGATCCACCCTTGGATCCAACCAGACTCTTCTCTCCTGGTCGCCTGCAGCATCTTTTCTCCAAGGCTCCATAGAACTCCACGACGAAACCCGACACACTTTGACACCTATGCACCCGCTTCCTGTGGGTGAGGTAACGCGAGTACTGCGGTGCTCCTGTAGAGATTTACATCCCCAGTGTCCTAGTTTTAAGTGGTTAAGTTCTAGTCCAGTCGGAAGACTTCCAAATCTGCAACTTTCTAACTTTACGCACCCATTGACTTCTATTGGTGCACGCGTGTGCATTTAGACCAGGGGTCTCCAACCTTTTGTGTAGTCAGAGCTACTTCTGGCCAGTGAAAATCGTTGTGAGCTACTGAACACGAAGCAACTCGCGCATTTTCCCGAGAGACACCCCACGCCCAGTTTCATTGACTTTAAGCCTAATTTCATCAGAGCCCATACTGTGCCTTTCTGCCCTCTGATTCACTCGTTTTTTGTGCCCTTCTGCCCTGTTTCACTCATTTTCCCCTTGTTTTTTGTGCCATTCTGCCCTGTTTCACTCATTTTCTGTGCCCTTCTGCCCTCTGTTTCACTCATTTTTTGTGCCCTTCTGCGGTTTCACTCATTTTCCCCTTGTTTTTTGTGCCCGTCTGCCCTGTTTCACTCGTTTTCTGTGCCCTTCTGCCCTCTGTTTCACTAGTTTTTTGTGCCCTTCTGCCCTCTGTTTCACTCGTTTTCCCCTTGTTTTTTGTACCCTTCTGCCCTCTGTGCCACTCGTTTTGGTGCCCTTCTGCCCTCTGTTTCACACGTTTTCCCCATGTTTTTTGTGCCCTTCTGCCCTCTGTTTCACTCGTTTTTTGTGCCCTTCTGCCCTGTTTCACTCGTTTCCCCCTTGTTTTTGTGCCCTTCTGTCCTGTTTCACTTGTTTTCCCCTTGTTTTTTGTGCCCTTCTGCCCTGTTTCACTCGTTTTCTGTGCCCTTCTGCCCTGTTTCACTCGTTTTCCCCTTGTTTTTTGTGCCGTTCTGCCCTCTGTGCCACTCGTTTTTTGTGCCTTTCTGCCCTCTGTTTCACTCGTTTCCCCTTGTTTTTTGTGCCCTTCTGCCCTGTTTCACTTGTTTTCCCCTTGTTTTTTGTGCCCTTCTGCCCTGTTTCACTTGTTTTCTGTGCCCTTCTGCCCTCTGTTTCACTCATTTTTTGTACCCTTCTGCCCTGTTTCACTTGTTTTCCCCTTGTTTTTTGTGTCGTTCTGCCATCTGTGCCACTCGTTTTTTGTGCCTTTCTGCCCTCTGTTTCACCCGTTTTCCCCTTGTTTTTTGTGCCCTTCGGCCCTGTTTCACTCGTTTTCTGTGCCCTTCTGCCCTCTGTTTCACTCGTTTTTTGTGCCTTTCTGCCCTGTTTCACTCGTTTTCCCCTTGTTTTTTGTGCTGTTCTTCCCTCTGTGCCACTCGTTTTTTGTGCCGTTCTGCCCTCTGTGCCACTCGTTTTTTGTGCCTTTCTGCCCTCTGTTTCACTCGTTTTCTGTGCCCTTCTGCCCTCTGTTTCACTCGTTTTTTGTGCACTTCTGCCCTGTTTCACTCGTTTTCCCCTTGTTTTTTGTGCCGTTCTGCCCTGTTTCACTCGTTTTTGTGCCCTTCTGCCCTGTTTCACTCGTTTTCCCCTTGTTTTTTGTGCCCTTCTGCCCTCTGTTCCACGTGTTTTTTGTGCCTGTGCCTAAAAAACGGTGTTGGATCCAGCCCTGATCTCTTGACTGGGTGAGAGTATTCTGCTTAATTCAGAGACTCTGTCCATCACCACCCCTTGTTGTAAATATTTTTGTCCACCCTAAGCGTGGAAGGGTATTCTCAGATGTGAGTCCCTTGCTCATTGCACCATCAGGATTCAAGCAAGCCGGGCCGAAGACGGCTGAAATGCCAGAAACCGGTCCCCGGAAGCTTGTTTCCTTCCCAGTGTAAGAATTGGCTTTTGTAGTCTGGTCTGCCCTGTTCCCATGATGCACTGGGCCAGGGACAGACTAATTTGCATACAGCCAGGTTCTGAAACTGGGATGGTGCAATGAGCTAAAAAACGGTGTCGGATCCAGCCCTGATCTCTTGACTGGGTGAGAGTATTCTGCTTAATTCAGAGACTCTGTCCATCACCACCCCTTGTTGTAAATATTTTTGTCCACCCTAAGCGTGGAAGGGTATTCTCAGATGTGAGTCCCTTGCTCATTGCACCATCAGGATTCAAGCAAGCCGGGCCGAAGACGGCTGAAATGCCAGAAACCTGTCCCCGGAAGCTTGTTTCCTTCCCAGTGTAAGAATTGGCTTTTGTAGTCTGGTCTGCCCTGTTCTCATGATGCACTGGGCCAGGGACAGACTAATTTGCATACAGCCAGGTTCTGAAACTGGGATGGTGCAATGAGCTAAAAAACGGTGTTGGATCCAGCCCTGATCTCTTGACTGGGTGAGAGTATTCTGCTTAATTCAGAGACTCTGTCCATCACCACCCCTTGTTGTAAATATTTTTGTCCACCCTAAGCGTGGAAGGGTATTCTCAGATGTGAGTCCCTTGCTCATTGCACCATCAGGATTCAAGCAAGCCGGGCCGAAGACGGCTGAAATGCCAGAAACCTGTCCCCGGAAGCTTGTTTCCTTCCCAGTGTAAGAATTGGCTTTTGTAGTCTGGTCTGCCCTGTTCTCATGATGCACTGGGCCAGGGACAGACTAATTTGCATACAGCCAGGTTCTGAAACTGGGATGGTGCAATGAGCTAAAAAACGGTGTTGGATCCAGCCCTGATCTCTTGACTGGGTGAAAGTATTCTGCTTAATTCAGAGACTCTGTCCATCACCACCCCTTGTTGTAAATATTTTTGTCCACCCTAAGCGTGGAAGGGTATTCTCAGATGTGAGTCCCTTGCTCATTGCACCATCAGGATTCAAGCAAGCCGGGCCGAAGACGGCTGAAATGCCAGAAACCGGTCCCCGGAAGCTTGTTTCCTTCCCAGTGTAAGAATTGGCTTTTGTAGTCTGGTCTGCCCTGTTCCCATGATGCACTGGGCCAGGGACAGACTAATTTGCATACAGCCAGGTTCTGAAACTGGGATGGTGCAATGAGCTAAAAAACGGTGTTGGATCCAGCCCTGATCTCTTGACTGGGTGAGAGTATTCTGCTTAATTCAGAGACTCTGTCCATCACCACCCCTTGTTGTAAATAGTTCTGCCCTCTGTGCCACTCGTTTTTTGTGCCTTTCTGCCCTGTTTCACTCGTTTTCCCCTTGTTTTTTGTGCCCTTCTGCCCTGTTTCACTTGTTTTCTGTGCCCTTCTGCCCTCTGTTT
This sequence comes from Lissotriton helveticus, assembly GCF_964261635.1. Lineage (NCBI taxonomy): Eukaryota > Metazoa > Chordata > Amphibia > Caudata > Salamandridae > Lissotriton > Lissotriton helveticus. The sequence goes on along the minus strand of NC_136070.1, from coordinate 110,073,489 downwards.
CACTCATTTTTTGTACCCTTCTGCCCTGTTTCACTTGTTTTCCCCTTGTTTTTTGTGCCCTTCTGCCCTGTTTCACTTGTTTTCTGTGCCCTTCTGCCCTCTGTTTCACTCATTTTTTGTACCCTTCTGCCCTGTTTCACTTGTTTTCCCCTTGTTTTTTGTGTCGCTCTGCCATCTGTGCCACCCGTTTTTTGTGCCTTTCTGCCCTCTGTTTCACTCGTTTTCCCCTTGTTTTTTGTGCCCTTCGGCTCTGTTTCACTCGTTTTCTGTGCCCTTCTGCCCTCTGTTTCACTCGTTTTTTGTGCCCTTCTGCCCTGTTTCACTCGTTTTCCCCTTGTTTTTATTGCCGTTCTTCCCTCTGTGCCACTTGTTTTTTGTGCCGTTCTGCCCTCTGTGCCACTCGTTTTTTGTGCCTTTCTGCCCTCTGTTTCATTCGTTTTCTGTGCCCTTCTGCCCTCTGTTTCACTCGTTTTTGTGCACTTCTGCCCTGTTTCACTCGTTTTCCCCTTGTTTTTTGTGCCGTTCTGCCCTCTGTTTCACTCGTTTTTGTGTCGTTCTGCCCTCTGTTTCACTCGTTTTTGTGCCCTTCTGCCCTCTGTTTCACTCGTTTTTGTGCCCTTCTGCCATGTTTCACTCGTTTTCCCCTTGTTTTTTGTGCCCTTCTGCCCTCTGTTCCACGTGTTTTTTGTGCCTGTGCCTGGCGTGTCAATGTAGCACCGGGAATTATTCAACATTATTCAACATCAGATGCATAAAAAAAAAACAGAATCCAACGTCACTAAACTATCTATCTGCTCTTCCATTGAGCTTACCTGCGGTCAAAGTCAAGTCGTCTCTGCTCCGTACTGCTCCGTGCTGGCACCCGACGATGACGTCACAGGAGTCAGACTCTCACAAGAGGAGTCTGCAGCTCCAGGACAGGAGCGTCATCCTCTTCGCCCGCCCCCACCCCCAGCTTAGCTCTAATCCGAGCGGCTGGTTTGGGTGAGGGCGGGCAAATGGAGCCGGAAAAGCTAATAGCCCATGAAGGGCTACATTAGCTACTCCCGGGGTCTCCGCGAGCTACCGGTAGCTCGCGATCAACCGATTGGAGACCCCGGATTTAGACACTGCACCCGCATCCTGTGGGCCTCCCACGTCCTAACTGCTGGTAGTCATGTGTAGCCCCAGCGATTCCCAAGGCCCTAGGCCTTACCATTGTTCGTGACGTGGTACTTATACCACTATTTTAGTATATGGTTTTACGGGCCACCAGGGCCTATCCATATTTGTGCAACTTTTGTATGTTATATTAAGTTACTTGTTATACGCTTGTGTTATGTTATGTTATGTTAAGTATACTTGTATAGCGCATGGCTACCCCAGCAACGGGGCGTCCCAGCGCTGCGGACATGTCAGAGGCTAGTGCGTTGGAGGATGTACTAGATGGACACTAACAGCCAAGTTTTTATCAGTTTTTTGGAATTGCAGGTGATTTGAAGTGGCCCGGGCTTTTGGAGGGATGGAGTTCCAAAGCTTGGGGGCCAAATACCTGAAGGAGCGGCCACCGGCTCTACTCCTCCGAATCCTGACAGTGCAAGCTAGAAAGAGGTCCGCTGAGCGCAGTGCGCGCGTGGGGGTGTAAAAGGAACAAAGTCCTTGCAGAATTTGTGGGCCAGCTCTATGCAAGATTTTATGGGTCAGGCAGAGGGTCTTAAAATGAATACGTTGCTGTATCGGCAGCCAGTGCAGTCGTCGGAGAAAAGGGGAGATGTGACAGGTTTTAGGTAGGGCGAACAGAACGCGAGCTGCAGCATTCTGTGCTCTTTGCATCCTATTGATCACCGTCATATTGGAGCCTAGCATGAGAGCATTACAATAGTCCAGGTGGGATAGGACTGATGCCTGGACTATAATCTGACGGGTAGGGGGCTCGAAGAAACCCAGAATAGGTTTGAGAGAGCGGAGGCGCCCGTAGCACGTGCCCGCCACTTTCTTTGCATGTGACTCCAAATTGAGTAGGTTATCTAGCACCACCCCCAGATTTTTTACTGACTCCTTTGGTATGGGAGCTGGTCCCAGCGCAGAAGGCCACCAGTGCTCATCCCATGTTTGCGTGCCATTGCCAATTAGAAGTACCTCTGTTTTGGAGGAGTTTAGCTGGAGACAGTTGTTAGATAGCCACCTTGATATTGCCAGGATATCTTCTTGGAATTTGTTTTGGTCTACCACATTGTTGTTTGAAAAGTTGAAAATAAGCTGCGTATCGTCCGCATATGATATTAACTGGATCTTACGTTCCCGGGCCATCAAGGCCAGGGGGCGGACGTACACATTGAACAATGTGGGACTGAGCGCAGACCCTTGGGGCACCCCACATTCAAGAGGGAACCTGCTGGAAGAGTACGGCGGGGCATGCACCTGGAAGGAACGGTCAGATAGAAATGACGCCAACCAATCCAGGGCCGATTCCCTGACTCCGATCTCCCACAGCCTCTCAAGTAGTATCTTGTGGGAGACCGTGTCAAAGGCCGCACTCAAATCCAGCAAGACCAGGATTGAGGTTGCACCCGTGTCCAAAGAAGCCCTTAGATGTTCTGTGACTGTTAGCAAGGCAGACTCAGTACTATGGTTAGCTCGGAAGCCGTTCTGGGACTCATCTAGGATCCCATTGGACTCCAGGTAGGCAGACAGAATGGAGTTGACTTGTACTTCAGCCACTTTCGCAAGGTAGGGAAGCAGCGAAATAGGTCGATAACTATCTGTCCTAGAGGGATCCAATGATGGTTTTTTCAGGAGGGGCACTACTTTAGCATGTTTCCACGATTTAGGAATGGAAGCTTGCTGTAGGGATCGATTAACCAGCTCTCGGCCTACCTGCAGGACAGAGTCGCTGAGTGATCTGAACAGATCCGGTTTGATGGGGTCATCCGGGGATCCTGATTTTACTCTTAAAGCCAGGTTTTCCATCCCTGTCTGCTCTATAGATGGAAAAGTTAAGAGGGAGTGAGGGGGGTCACAGTTGTCGCTCGCAGGGTAGGGGGAAGCCAAGGGGTCATCCGGTTGTAATAGGTCGTATATCCCTTTGACTTTATTAATGAAAAAGCAGGATAGTTCTTCACACTGGGCGTCTGACACTATCAGATTGCCTGAGCCTTCCGGAGCCTTAGTCATATCATTCACCAAAGAAAAGATCGTTTTGGAACGGTTGGTGCTTGAGGTAATCAGGTCTGTATAATAAGTGGCTTTAGTTTTTTTTATGAGTTTGTGGTACGCTTTGGTGGCCAATCTGAACTTAATTTTGGCCAGGGGGTCATAGGATCGTCTCCAGATATGCTCTAAAAGCTTGCATTGTTTTTTAGTTTCAGCGAGCATCTTCGTATACCAGGGGTGGGACTGATCTCGCTTAGGCCTTGAGTGTTTCATGGGGATAAAATGATCCAATGCATCTTTTATCCACTCCCGATAGGCTAAGTCCGCCTCCTCCATATTGTTTGACCAAACAGGACAAAAACGGTTAAGCCTAGCTTCAAATAGGGCATTATCTAAGCTATTCCATGGGCGCCTCCACAAAAAGGGGGGAGAAATCTCCTTGCCGCTGGTTGGAATCTTTACCAATACAGAGATCAGGAAGTGATCCGTCCTGCTAAGGGGGCTGGGTGGTTTAGCTGTAGCCTCCTCTATATTTGTAAAGACTGGGTCCAGAAGGTGGCCTGCCTGATGCGAGGGCCCCACAATCAGCTGATGCAGCTGGCACGCCTCCAGATCGCCGAGGAACTTCAATATACTGGGAGAGTCTTGGCGCTCAAGGTGTAGATTGAGGTCACCGAGAACACTGAAGTTGGCTGATTGAAGCGCCAGTGACGAGACAGTTGATACTAGCGATTCTTGAAATGCACTCATTGGCCCTGGAGGATGGTAAACAAGGAGCCCTGTAAGGGTAAAAGTGTCAGAGACCCTTAACTTAAAGAGTGCACATTCGCTACTTGCTATACTTATGGTCTTGAGGGTACAGGTGAATTTGGATTTGTAAATTACCCCTATTCCACCCCCTCTGCCAGTGGGTCTGTTCTGAACACTTATGCAGTAACCTGGGGGGAGAGCCAGGGCTAAGGAAGCCGAGGAGTCCTCAGATGACCATGTTTCTGTCTGAAACAGAGCGTCAGGACTCTCATCTGAGAGAAGCTCATGGACATCCTCGTGATGTTTCACAAGGGATCTACAGTTCAGGCTCAAAATATGTAACTTAGAGGCGCTAGAGGCTGTTGCGGCTGAGAAGGATGGTGGTGGACAGGCCTCAGATGCCTTGAAGCCACACTGGTTACAGTATAAAATAGAGGAGCCAGGATGCCATCCATGCGCCGTGCAATCCGCCGGATGTCTAAAAGCCAGAAGCTCGTCCCGAGCATAGGGTGCCATTGCCTAGTCAATAGTCCAGGGGTCTGGACGACAGGCGACGGACCAGCGCGGATGGGCGCAGACGGGCTCGCCTTTGGTGACCCGCCACGCGTGTCCGCTGCGCGGGAGGTAGTGGCTCAGCCTAAAAAGGTACCGGTCCCGCCTCTGGCGGAAATGTTACGCCCTCGGGGGGCCGGGCTAGAGGTCAGGGACGCCCTCCATACAAGCGGCACAAGCCATGGTGGAACGGGGCGGCGACCTAGTAGAGAGTTAGAATTTCTACAGGTAGGCTTTCACATGGTTAACTAACAATTTTAAAAGCTGCAAAAACAGTTTCTAGCAGAGGCACAGGTTAAAACAAGGACAAGCGCTGCTGCGGCGTCTAGCGTTTCCGACGTGTCCGCTGCGCGGGAGGTAGTGGCTCAGCCTAAAAAGGCACCGGTCCGCCTCTGGCGGAAATGTTACGCCCTCGGGGGGCCGGGCAAGAGGTCAGGGACGCCCTCCACACAAGCGGCACAAGCCGTGGTGGAACGGGGCGGCGACCTAGTAGAGAGTTAGAATTTCTACAGGTAGGCTTTCACACGTTTAACTAACAATTTTAAAAGCTGCAAAAACAGTTTCTAGCAGAGGCACAGGTTAAAACAAGGACAAGCTCTGCTGCGGCGTCTAGCGTTTCCGACGTGTCCGCTGCGCGGGAGGTAGTGGCTCAGCCTAAAAAGGCACCGGTCCCGCCTCTGGCGGAAATGTTACGCCCTCGGGGGGCCGGGCTAGAGGTCAGGGACGCCCTCCACACAAGCGGCACAAGCCGTGGTGGAACGGGGCGGCGACCTAGTAGAGAGTTCGAATTTCTACAGGTAGGCTTTCACACGGTTAACTAACACTTTTAAAAGCTGCAAAAACAGTTTCTAGCAGAGGCACAGGTTAAAACAAGGACAAGCGCTGCTGCGGCGTCTAGCGTTTCCGACGTGCTCCTGTGCTCATAAAGAGTTAAGGGGATATATTTAGAAATAAATACATATATATTTTGAATATATAACCTGTGTGGTGTCCTTTCATTTGGTATTAAAAGGTTTGCATATGGTAAAACAGCTGGCTTCACATGCCCTCTTGAGTTTAGCCTAAGACTGCTTTTGTCCATGCTACCACTAGGATAGCTGGTCTATAAGGTTGACTTTACAACCATCACCATAAGGGTTGTTTGGACTGGTGCAAGGTGCTCACTAGAATAGTGAACATCATATACCAGACCAACTTCTCACATTCCTAGTATACGATATTGGTCCGCAGCTCACCGCCGGGATGGTAAGGCTTGGGTATCTAATTCAAAGGTAAGGAATCTGCAGCTAGACGTCTCTATTACATGAACAAGTTACTTACCTTCGGTAACAAATGATCTGGTAGAGCCTCTATCAAGCTGCAGATTCCTTACAGCCCCACCCATGCCTCCCTCTTTCCAGACTAATATTGTAGGGCTAGGGTTACTCCCCCTTTCAGGGCCTTTTGCACATGACTACATCAATTACTTTGTGGCTCTGCTCTTCTGGTGTGGAAAAAAAATTTAAAGTACTGACGTCCGTGTGCCTGATTGGCGCCTATATAGGCACCGTGACATGATAATCCCCACCCTAGTGGATAAAGCACCAAATTTAGGAGTAATTATCGATACCAAACCTAATTTTATTGATCACGTAAATACACTCACTTCCTCCACATTCAGCACTCTTAGAATAATTAAAAAGGTCCAACCTTTCATACCGGCCAACCTGCAAAACACCTACTCCTAAATACGATCTACTGGCTCCGCATTAAAAAAAGAATAACTTTTAAGGTACACTGCATAACCTGCAAAGCAATCCATAATCTGGGCCCGGCTTTTCTGAGTCACATTTTCAAGCAGTATATTCCAGCTAGGAAACTTCGATCAGCTACTGAAAATCTATTGATACAGCCCGTTTTGAAAAAAAATGATGGGGCGGGATGAGCAATGTGATAGAAGCAACTAAAATATGGAATACACTCCCTTTGGGGATGAAAAATGAACCAAGTCTTCTATCTTTCAGAAAGGCTGTAAAGACCTGGTTATTTAAACCAGAGTAACTTATTGGGCAGTCTTTTATCTACATTCACTGAAACAAACAGCGCTTAGATGCCTTAGGGCATTAATGCGCTAAATAAATAAAATTAACATAGCATAATCGACGAGCCGAATGGAGCCACGCAAAACCACGTGCAAAGGGTATTGCTCAGTAAAAGTTTCCAGATCCAGCCTAATGCCTCGGCAATTCAAAGGTAAGGAACCTGCAGCTAGATAGAGTCAGATAATGCTTTACCAAAGGTAAGTAACTTGTTCTATAATGTGGGGCTCACAGAGGTCCTGCTGGGCACTTGGTCCAAACCTTGCACAGGGGCATCTGAATGATTGCCCACCTCCACTGCCCTGCCCTCCCCCAGGTGAATCTAACTTCCTCATGCAGCACCCTTCCTTGGAGAGCTTAGTGATCCAAACCTCCACCTCCCATGTAAATCTTGGCACATTCCCTACTACTCCACCAAATAGAGAATCCAAGAGGCTGGACAGCTGAGGAAAGAAAATATATTCTTCCACAACCCTGGTGCTGCAGTCCGTCAACACTGCATGCCTTTTGGGCCATTACTGCTATGCTCTTTGGGATTCAGTTAAGCAGGTGCTTCCCATGTTCCCAAAGGAGGCCCGGGCCATACTCTCATAAGATATATGTGATGGGAGTGATGCAGTGAATTTCATGATTCGATGTGGGCTGGACACGACTGACTTGCTGTTTAGATCGGTTTCTTCATCGATGGCCTTACAGTGACGCACCTGGCTGACAACAACTTCCTTTTTTTCAGGGATGTCCAAACGTAGCGTATGGACATGTCTTTTGATTGATCCTGTCTCTTCGGAGACATGGTGAACTCAGCCTCAGAGTGCTTCAGGGATAGCAGAGCTACAACCAGATCTTTTCCATGGCGCCCACCAACCCCAGTCTGCCTTTTTCTCCTTATATTTCCATTGAAGGGGCTTCCAGCCGCGTCTCTACCAGCCCAGCCACCACGGCGTGCATGCTTCTGAGTCTGTGCGTCGCTAAGGATGCAGTACCCACAGAACCCGTCGGTCAGACAGCCATAGTTTGGCCAGTCCACCACTTTGCCGGCAGCCACAGCCTCCAATACCCCTTCAGTATGCCCACCTTCTATCATGGGCACCCAGGGGGAGGCAACATAAACCATCACCTGCCCTGCTAGAAGCCTATGACACCAAAATGCTGGGTTCTTCAAGTTGTCTGAAGGGGATACTGCCTCCCCTTCATGACAACCCCTCCACCAATGCTACCCAGCTGGAACAGGCTGATGGAGGACCATCTCTCCTTGCTCCACCAGGAAGTGACAGCTCTTTTTGCCAAGGCAGCCATAAAGATGGTGGCGATGCCAGAAGTAGGTTGTGGTTGTTATTCCCACTACTTTCACGTGACCAAGAAGGATGGAGGCTTTTGTCCTGTCCTAGATCTGTGCCATCTCATTTTTTTCCTCAAGAAGGAGAAGTTAAAAATGCTCATGCTCGCTCAAATTCCGCCTGCCCTGTACTCAAGAGACTGGATGGTAGCATTGTACTTGCAGTACGCATACTTCCAATTCCAATTCGTTTCCTGGGGTTAATGATGCGCCATGAGCACTTTCAGTTTGCTGTCTTTCCTTTTGGCCTTTACAGAGACCCTCGATGGTGGTGGTTGTTGCAGCTCATCTGCAAAGATCCGGGGTGCCAATCTTCGCCTCTATCGATGACTGGCTGTGAAGACGGGCCCACCCAGACTGTTGTTTCTGACCTTCAGACTATGGTGGACCTCCTGCACTCACTGGGCTTCACTATTAACGTGCCAAAGTCCCAACTGACTCCCTCTCAGACTCTTCCTTTTAACTGAGCTGTTCTGGACATGGTGCAGTATTGTGCCTATCCTCCCGAGTGGCGAGTACAGGATATTCAAGACATGATACCAATGTTTCAGTCTCTATTCTGGATTTCAGGAAGACTGACTCTGAGTCTGCTGGGTGTCATGGCCTCCTACATCCTGCTTGTGACACATGCCAACTAGCATATGTGGGCTCAGTAGTGGAACCTGAAGTTCCAGTGGGTCAGCATCAGAGAAACATCTCCTACATGGTCCAGATCTTGGAGGGAACTGCAAAAGATCTTCAGTGGTGGTTAATTAACCATGATTGGGCCAATGGCAGATCCCTCTCTCTTCCCCAAATAGATCTGACAGTGGTGACAGATATGTCACTCCTGGGTTAGGGTGGCCATCTGGGAGAGATGGAGATGAGAGGCCTCTGGTCTCCTGCGAAATCTGGACTCCACACCAACCTACTGGAGCTCTGGTTGGAATTAAAAGCTTTTCTGCCCTCCTTCAAGGGAAGGGTAGTCCAGGTGTACACAAGCAACACCAGTGCCATGTGGTACTGCCACAAAGAGGGTGGGGTGGGGTTGTGGGCCCTTTTTCAAGAGGCCCTGCATCTCTGGACATGTCTGGAATGGCACAACATATCCCTATTGGTTCAACTCTCTGAACGCCAGGGCAGACAAACTCAGATGAAGATGCCTAGCTGATCTCAAATGGTGCCTCCATCCAGAGCTAGTGCAATGTCTCCTTCAGCTGTGAGGAGATCCTTGGTTAGATCTGTTTGTCACCGCCGAGAATGCCCAATGTCAGAAGTTTGGCACGCTGGAGTTTCCAAAGTGGCTCTCACTTAGATACGCTTTTTGTCTCAAGTGGAGCTCAGGTCTCTTGTAAGCCTCTCCACCCATACCATTCATGCCCAGATTTCTCAAGAAGGTCAGGAACAACCGTGCCCATGTCATCCTTGTGGTCCAGGACTGGGCCCAGAAAGTTTGGTATCAGAGCTGTTGAGCATGGTCACTGGTCCTCTGATCTGGCTGCCTCTTTAGGAGGATCTTCTGACACAGCAGCAGGGGAGGGTTCTCCACCCAAACTTGTCAAAGCTCTGCCTTTATACGTGGAAATTGCATGCAACAGTTATCACAGATATCTTGGGAGCCAGGCATACCTCCACTAAGACTGTATACATCTGCTGTTTGGGCAAGTTTGTGGCATGTTGTGCAGAGAAATAGGCTGCTCCATTTCTGCTCCCCTCCTCAGGTCCTTCTCTTTTTGCTTTCTCTTGCCCAGTAGGGCTTTGCTCTGGGCACGCTAAAGGGCTATTTTTCTGCTACCTGAGCTTTTCTGGGGTTGCCTGACTCTTTAAATCCCTTATTGTACATAGGAACTTAATAAGGTATGCAACACGTTTCTACCTTCGCCCTTCATCAAGCCTCAGTGGAAAGTAAATCTGGTATTGACTTTTCTGATGTGTGCGCCTTTAAGCTATTGCACAATTGTCCTCTCAGGCTTCTTTCCATCAAGATGACCTTTCTTCTGGCAATAGCATCTGCCTAGTGGGTCAGTGAGTTTCAGGGTTTGTAATCCTGGCATCCTTACCTGAACATCTACTGTGAGAAGCTGCCTTGTTATATGGTGTACACTTATGTATGTGGGCACCTTGCACCAATCTAGACAAACCTTATGGTGATTTTTGTGGTCTTAGACAACCTTGAAAAGCTCTCTAAGTGTTAACTGTGGAGAGCAGCCTTCAGGCTTAGTCCAGAAGGAGTGTATAGCAGCTTGTTTTACCAGAACATAATCCTATAGGTATAGATTAAGTAAAAAAGACCCACACAGTGTATTTATATAAATATGTATTTATTATAAGACACTCACTAACTAATACGGATCACTGAAATAATATCGACTACCAAAATATCGACTACCCAAAATATCGACGAGAAAATATCTACAACCAAAATATCGAGTTTGTATGTACAAACAGGTAAGTACAAAAATATCGAGTACAAAATATCGTTAACAAAAATATAGTTGTAAAAAATATCGACTTTAATAAAAACAATGTTTAATTACATTAATATAAAAAATTAATTACTAAAATATAATTAACAATACTTAAAATAACTTTTAATAATTAAATAATTAATGAAAGTAAAAAAATAATATTTTTTTAATCATATTTCTTAAAACATATATATATATATAGTAACAAAATTTAATTAAATAATAGCCAATATTATTAACGTACAAATACAAAAGAGTAAACATTACTATTCCCACTGCAAAGAGTGCAACAGTGGATATATGACGTTACAACGCAACTTTTACAACGCACTACCATTACAACGTAAGTATTGGTAAGTATATAATAATTTTTTTTAATTTAAATTATTTAAAATTATTTAAATATAATTTAATTTAATTTCATTTCATTAAATTAAATTAATGTAAATTTAATTTTACTTTATTTTTACACTGTACCCCTGTACCCCTGTACCCCAAAACTGACCCTGAACCCTAAAAAAACCCTTTACCCAAAAACCCAAAACTGACCCTGAACCCTAAAAATACCCCTTTACCCAAAAACTAAAAACTGACCCTGAACCCTAAAAATACCCCTTTACCCAAAAACTAAAAACTGACCCTGAACCCTAAAAATACCCCTTTACCCAAAAACCCAAAACTGACCCTGAACCCTAAAAATACCCCTTTACCCAAAAACTAAAAACTGACCCTGAACCCTAAAAATACCCCTTTACCCAAAAACTAAAAACTGACCCTGAACCCTTAAAATACCCCTTTACCCAAAAACTAAAAACTGACCCTGAACCCTAAAAATACCCCTTTACCCAAAAAGTAAAAACTGACCCTGAACCCTAAAAATACCCCTTTACCCAAAAACCCAAAACTGACCCTGAACCCTTAAAATACCCCTTTACCCAAAAACTAAAAACTGACCCTGAACCCTAAAAATACCCCTTTACCCAAAAACGAAAAACTGACCCTGAACCCTTAAAATACCCCTTTACCCAAAAACTAAAAACTGACCCTGAACCCTAAAAATACCCCTTTACCCAAAAACTAAAAACTGACCCTGAACCCTAAAAATACCCCTTTACCCAAAAACTAAAAACTGACCCTGAACCCTAAAAATACCCCTTTAATTTAACATAATTAGCAATTAATAAATTAAATTAAATTAATTACCAATTACATTTTAATTAATTAACAAATATTATTTAATTACCAATTAATTAAATATTACTACCAATTAATACATTTACATATTTAATAAATAATAATTAAATTACTTCCCACCCTATTCCCCTATAAACCCACAACCCGCTACAGGAAATACATTATTTTAATTTACATAATTAGCAATTAATCAATTAAATTAAATTAATTACCAATTACATTTTAAATAATTAACATATAATATTTAATTACCAATTAATTAATTATTACTACCAATTAATAAATGTACATATTTAATTAATTATAATTAAATTACTTCCCACCCTATTCCCCTATAAACCCAAAACCCGCTACAGAATAAAATTACACAATAATTAAAAAAATCATTAATTAAAAATAATTATAACATAAAATGACACTTTTCACACATATTATAACATAAAAACACTATAAATATTTACATATTATATAAAAAAAGATATTTTTTACTTTCGATATTATTTACAGTCGATATTACTTCACTTACCTTAAAAACGATATTTTGGCTGTCGATATTCTGTCCTGTCGATATTTTCTCCAAACGATATTTAAAACTCGATATTTTGTCCATTCGATATTGTGGAGTCGATATTATGTCTGTGCACCAACTAATACATATATTTTTCTTAGGTGGAGATATACACAATGCACACAATACTCTTTAATAGAAACAGGTAAGTAGCACAAAATACACATTGGTCGCCAGGGGGGGACCAAACCATGTACTAAAATAGTGGTATGCCAATCACGAGTCAAGACGATACCCAGAAGATGTAAAAGTGATGGGAACCCAAGGAACCACCCAAGGAAGGTAACCAAGGGCCCCACGGAGTCCGCGTGCAAAGTGGGAACATGACCGCGGGATCAATGCAAGTCAATGGGTAAGTCACGGTTGTAAGTTTAAAGAAGAAGGATTTCCCAGTGGACCCTGAAGAAATCCTGTAGAAGACAAAAGGTTGGAGAGCCACCCCGCCTGTGGCTACCCTAGGACCCAGGATATGTACACCAAGGAAGCCGGGTGCATAGGTGTGAAGTGGCGTTGGAAACCACCATCTAACCCAATGGAGGATTTCAGGAAGATGCTGCTGCTTGAGAAGGTGAAAGTGTGCTGTGATATCCAAAGGTGGATTCAAGTCGAGAAGTACCTGCAAGCAGAGGGAACAGAGTAACTGCCACTCAGGTGTGACCAGGAGGCATGGAAGACAAATGCCCACTGATGTCGATTGTTTCAGGAGAGATGACAGTGACCTTGGAGCTGCATCTGGGAGGACCAGGCAATGCTGTGGAAGACCAGGGGACATTCACGAGCTGTCCCATGTCGGATGTCGAGAGTTGAGGGGGCAATGTCCATCGGGAGCACCAACCAGCCTTGGCAACTGCAAACAAAGTGGAAAGCAAAGAAGGTACAGTGTCGGCACCAGCAAAGTCTGGGGGACTCAATACAAGCAGGCCCCGAGCAATCAGGGGAGCCCACAGAATTCAAAGATGACCTTCAAGAGGACTCACAGGTTGGAGGCACTGAAGACATAAGAGGACCTTGAGCAGCTCACCAAAGATGCAGACCCACTGTGCAAGTAATGGGGTGAGGACAAAGATCTTGGTCATAGGAGATGCTTGAGGTTAGGGATGCTTGGAGCCTGAAGATCTTGGTGCAAAGAAGCCAGTATGCCTTTGCAACTGCAAGTTGGCGTGGTGCACAAGGGTTTGGTTCCTGCGGCTCCGAAGAGGGATACTGGCCTCAAAATTGATGAGAGGACAGGGCAGGCCTCAGGGATGTAAAAAACCATGACCTGTGTTGCTGAGTTTTTCGGGGTCCGTGGGAGCCCAGGATCAGCAGATCAGTCAGCTTAGTTGTGGTTCATGCAGATGCAGGGAAGTGGCTCGTTCACTACAAGGGTGATTCCTTCAGGTGTCTTGGATGCTCACAGGCCTTGGAATGTTCCTGTATGGTGAACAGGCATGGACGTTGCAGCGGAGGAGCATGGTGACGAGAACAGGAGCTGCAGGATTCTTCCCAGTTACAGCCTTGATGCCCAGAGCGAAGTCCAGCGAAGTCCAAAATGTCAGACTGTTGAAGAAGTGGTGTCTTGAATGAATCATGTCCCACAACGAATCTAGGAACCTACCTTCAGGTAAGCCCTTAAGTACCCTAAGGAAAGGGGTGGAATGATTCAGGGTTCCCTACCAGGCGAGGACTCGGACAGTGGGGAGGGTACTCCAATATCGTTTGTCCAGTTTCACCCCAGAGCAGGAGCCAACGGCTTCCTGAGCTGATTTGAAATGGAGTATGCAAGGAGGGCACCAAATGTGCCCTTGAAGCAGACTGAGTGGCACTGGCAAGCTCTCCCTCCCGGCCCCAATACACTAAATCCTGTCTGGGAGGTGGTCACACCTCCCTGTGACAGGATACCTATTGTTCTGCCTTCCCCTGCTCGAGCTTGGCTCAGCAGCAGGAAGGCAGAATCGTGTCTCTTGTCCGCAGCAGCCATGTTGTGCTGTCCGGGTGTAGAAGACTGGTACCAGGAGCACTGAGGGCCTCCCGGAGGAGCTTTACAGTGCATGGAATCATACCTCTCACACTGTGTATGGTGTGGAGGTATGATTCCAACATGTTTGATACCATACATAATAGGGTACCTTACAGCCAGTTTCGAAATGGTCATCGCGTAATGAAGCGGTGCCCCTCTATGTTATATGGCTGTCTCACTTACAACCCAGGATAATGGACTCCATGGGCTGAAGGGGTGTCCTGCTCATGCAGGGGAACCCTCACCCTTAGAACCGAGCACCCTGCCTTCAGGATGGAAAGGCGTGCTTTAGGGGTGACTTATAGGTTTTAAGTGCCGTGACCCTAGATGTAGGTAGACCTATATCTTTTGTAGAGGATGCTAAGATGGGTGGATAAATCTAGGATTCACTGTACCATTGTAGAAAGCCAATCTAGGGATGGCCCCCGCCGCACAAATGGCTACACCCAAGAGCCATTGGAAAAAGAGATAGTCCGAGTTGTGATTGGAGGTCTGTGCCTCTTAATCCGATAAAATTGACGGAATAGCATTTCCAAAAGTTATGTATTGTAGGTGCCATTCAGCCATTTTTTAATCGTTTCATTTCAACATTTCAACATTGATATAACACAAAAAAGACAAAAACAGCTGACATGTGTGTTTCCCAAAGGCCAGTTAAAAGTGAAAACCCAAATATAGTGAATAAGATAAGTGAAATAGATTTGTGTGAGAAACGTTGAGGATAGGAATATTAAAAAAAAGGAAAACCAAGAAAAACCAGAGAGAGAAAAATAAAGAAAAAGAGAAAAACATTAGAAGAAAAGAAAAAAAGGGAAATATTAAAAGTTAAAATGTGATCTGCAATTCACACAAAGGAATGGCATTGTTTTGTCAAGTCACAATTCAATTAAACAAAAGACGCGTCATTGTCCTCTAAACCCACCAGTTCCGGATCCATACCCACCTGTTCCAGCTCCAGGTACAGATCCTTCGTATTTCTTGAATGAGTTTGGCATGTTTGCCGAGTGGGTAACCCTGCTGGTGTACCTGTTGGCCCCATGTGACGGCTTTCATACACCTTTGGAGGTTGGTCACCTCACCTTGCACAGCCACTATTCATGCCTTTCATGCTGATGACCCCAGGGAGTTGGCCTCTCCCGACGCCGATGTTCTCAATGCCTGTGTATTCCCTGGAGGGTAGAGTGCAGTTAGATGGGTCTTTTCCAGCGCCGTCTGGTTCCAGTCCGGCGCCGACCCGGCCTCATCCGGCACCTTCAATTATTCCTGTGGAGCCTCCATCGATGCCAGCTGAAGTCATTGGAACCGCGTCTAACACTGCCAATGCCGGGCCCTAGGATGAGATTCAGAAGGGTGGCACAGAGGATGCTGGAGGAGGAATAATATCCGGTGCAGCAGGAAGAGGCTGAGGAGGGGGTAATTGTTGACCCTGTGCAGGAATTTGATGGACTGCAGGAGGCTAGTGGTTTGGACACATTTCCCGAGTGGGAGCTCTCTTCACAGAAAGGCCTATCATCACATGAGGTTTCCTCTTACCATTCTATAATAAGGAAGGCAGCTGACCTACTGGACTTGCAGTTGCTTACTGTAGAGCTAAAGTCCAATATTTTAACAGAAGTTCTTCATTCTTCTACTTCTGCAACGGAACCTCTGCTTCCATTTAATGAGGCTTTGACTGAGCCCATTTTAGAGGTGTGGCAGAAGCCAATGACTGCTCCTGCAGTGTCCTGATCAGTTGCAAGAAGATATAAGGGGGGTCCTGGAGATCCTTCTTTTCTTACTGCACACACATCTCCTGAGACCTTAGTAGTCCAAGCATCATGCTCTACTAAGCAGTCTACAGACTCCTTCCAATCCGCGCCTCGAGATAGAGAATCCAAGAGGATGGGCAATCAGCTAAAAAAAAGTTTTCTTCTCTGGCTCTGAAATCCACAAATGCGACATGCCTGCTGGGTTGCTATATCTGCGCTCTGATGGATTCGGCAAAGGAGGTGCTCCCCAAGCTTCTGGAGGATGTTCAGTCCCATTTAGCGGAGGTTCTATCGGACACAGAGGCTGCGGCCCATCAGGTCATTCAATCAGGGCTTGATACTGCAACCCCAGTCATCAAAGTTATGGGTTCCTCTGTGGCAACCAGGAGGCACACCTGGATAAGTGGGTCTGGGTTTTCATCTGATGTTCAGGCCCTTTGATGGCTCTCGTCTTTTTGGTACCAAAGCAGACTCGGCACTACAAGGCTTTAAAGATAGTAGAGCCACAGTGAGATCATTGGGTCTTCAGTCCTGGTCCAGAAGTTTTGGGTACCGCAGAATTCACAGGTTTGGCAGGACTCCTTCCTTTCGGGCCAAACAGCAGCCGCAGCAGCAGCAATAGGAAAACCCTCTGTATAGGTCATACAGAGAAAGGGTCGAGGTCATCTGTGAAGTGAGGCTCAGCAGCAAGTCTCTTCCTCCTCTCCCGTCCCTCCAACAGGTACAGCAGGGGAGCAGCTCTAGATCCCCTATCCTAGAGCTTGTTTGTCCCATGGGAGTTCGGGTGTCCTATTTTCTATGAAATTGGAGATCTGTTACTTCAGATCCTTGATTTTTGGATCTTATAGAAAATGGGTATGCCCTTCCCTTCCGGGAGTTTCCACCTCTTTCCCCCCCTCACCAGGGTTGGTGCTCAGAGGAGCACCCGTTGCTTCCACAACAGGAGGTTCTATCTTTGCTGCTGACAGGTTCTAAGGTGGTTCCAGATGCTAATCCCTGTACTTCCTGATTTCCAAAAAGGACGGTCAATTGAGGCCAATCCTGGACCTCAGGGACTTGAATTTTTACCTCAGGCAGCAGAAGTTCAAGATGTTGACCCTGGCTCAGGTTCTGCCTGTGGTGCAGCAGGAAGACTGGATGGTGTTGATCGATTTGCAGGATGCGTATTTTCACATTCCAAACTTGAAGTCGCATTGGAAGTATCTGTGTTTTACAGTGAGATCTCAGCACTACCAGTTTGCGGTTCTTCCATTTGGTCTTCCATCCGCACCATAGGTCTTTACGAATCAATCAATCACTCAATCAGAACATTTGTAAAGCGCACTACTCACCCGTGAGGGTCTCAAGGCGCTGGGCGGGGGGAAGAGGAGGGGTGCTGCTACTGCTTGAATAGCCAGGTCTTTGAGTAGCCTCTTGAAGGTTAGTAGGTCCTGGGTCTGCTGTAGGAGGATGGGGAGGGTGTTCCAGGTTTTGGTGGCGAGGTGGGAGAATGATCTGCCGCCGCTGGTTGCTCTTTGGATTGCGGGGACGGTGGCGAGAGCGAGGTTGGTGGAGCGGAGCTGGCGGTTCTGGGTGTAGAAGTTGAGTCGCCTGTTTAGGTATGCCCGTCCGGTTTTGTGGAGTGCCTTGTGTGCATGGGTGAGGAGCTTGAAGGTGATCTTCTTGTTGACGGGGAGCCAGTGCAGGTCTCTTAGGTGGGGTGTGATGTGGTTGTGGCGAGGGATGTCGAGGATCAGGCGTGCAGAGGCGTTCTGTATGCGTTGTAGTCGTTTCAGGAGTTTGGCCAAGGCTCATGCGTAGAGGGCGTTTCCGTAGTCTAGCCTGCGAAGGTGATGGTGGTGGTAGCAGAACATCTAAGAAGATCAGGGATTCCTGTTTTTCCCTTTATAGATGACTGGCTGCTCAAAGCAAAGTCGCCTGGCAGGGTGCTTCATCATTTGCAAGTAACAACACGTCTGTTGTTCGACTTGGGTTTTTTCGATAAATGTGCCCAAATCTCACCTGGTGCCCTCTCAGCGCAACCTGTTCATAGGGGCAGTAGTAGACACTACTGTGAGTCTACAGAGTATTCAAAACATCCAGGCTATGATTCCAGTTTTTCAGAATGGAGCGACTGTTCCAGTCCTGAAGGCCTGGTGCCTGCTCGGTCTGTTCGCTTCCTGTAGTCTGTTGGTCAGTCATGCATGCTGGCACGTGAGTAATACTAAATATAATAGAGCCACCCAATAATCCCCTTGGGACTGGGTATAATCAATAACAGAATCTCATTGTCCCTAGAGGATACATTTCCAAATCATTTACAATTTATAATAATGTCGCATTCATGATCATTGATCCAGTTATACAGGGAAATATGCATATATACCAGAGTGTATAAAAAAAAGGTATATTTTATTCAACTCAGATTCTTTTGTATCCCTTAATTCCTGGCAACGGACATACTAGTAAGGTTCTTGAATTGGTTAACAGTAGTATACAAAACACCTTTTGCTTAAACTATGGATAATCCAAACACCATGGTAATGGAAATTAAACATAACATTTCATCAAATTTACAATCTGTGTAATCACCATATAAGCAAAACGATGTTAGACGTCAACGTTTCGGTTCCCCGTTGGTCTAAAAGATCCTTGGGATCATCTTCAGGACGGAAAAGTTGCACATCTACATCTAATATAATGAAAAATATATATACTTGTCATCCCTTTATCTATAAGAGGTATCGTCTGCTCAGCACATAAAGACAACAGCAATGGTGATGGACACCCTTTGTGTCAACCCAAACACCATATATAGTGGTTTAAACACAATGGAGATCTCAAGGAAGTGTTCAGAATCTCTAGAGACAATGCAGTGAAGCTGTTATGGTGGAGTCTTTCGGACAACCTGTCTCAAGGGAAGCCGTCTCAACTTCCTTCTCTGGTGGACATAGTGATAACGGATGATTCCACCCTAGGGTGGAACACTCATCTGGGGGATCTGGAGGTCAAAGGCCTTTGATCTCTAGAGGAAAGATTGTTTCACATCAATCTTCTGGAATTGTGGGTGATATGTTTGGCTCTCGAGAACTTTCTTCCCTCCCTTCGTGGTCAGTCGATTCAGGTCATGACAGAAAATACTGCAGTGATGTGGTACATCAACAGGGAGGAATAGGGTTATATAGTCTCTGCAGAGAGGCTCTGTGACTCTGGTCGTGGGCTCAGGAACATCAGATTTGTGTGATTGCGAATCATCTGACCGGAGTGCTGAATGTGCATGCAGACAGTCTCAGTCGGCATTACTCGGCGGATCACGAATAGCATCTCCATCCAGAGGTGGTCCGTCACATTTTCAGGATGTGGGGGTTTCCTCAAATGGACCTGTTTGCCACGAGAATGAGCACTATTCGTTGTTATGCAGTCTTTAGTATCTGATTCGTGGAGCGTTGGGGGACTTGTTTCAGCTAGATTGGGGCTCGCAGCTTCTTTATGCGTTTCCTCCCATACCCTTGATTCCCCTGGTTCTGAGGAAGATTTGCCAAGTCATTTTGATCACCCTGGATTGGCCAAGAAGGGTGTGGTGCAAAGACCGATATTGCCTCTCATCGCACCTTCCCCTCCATCTCCCTCTCAGGGCAAACCTTATTTCGCAGTCGCAGGGCATGTTCTACACCCCCACCTCCAGAGCCTGTACCTTCATGCCTGGAGATTGAACGGGGCAACCTGAGTTCTTTCTCTCTCCCACCGGATGTGGTGGATGTTATTTTATTGGCCAGAAGACTCTCCAACAACACTGTCTATTTCAGAAGGTGGGCTAGGTTTGTAAAATGGTGTGGAGATAGGTTGGTTGATGCATTACAAGCCCATTTGTGTGATGTTCTTAGTTTCTCTCTTTCCCTAGCACAACAGGGTTGTGCAGTAGCTATGGTTAAAGGCTACCTTTCTGCCTTGTCTGCTTTTCTCTGCTTACCAGACCAACCCTCTTTATTTAAATCTCCCATAGTCATGAGATTCATTAAGAGTCTTACTAATAGTTTTTCTCCCATTCCCTTTATCGTGCCTCAGTGGGATTTGAATGCAGTTCTTATTTTCTTGATGGGGTCTCCATTTGAACCCCTGCATAGTTGTCTCTTGAGATCCCTAGCGTTTATAATAATATTTTTTATTGCAATCACTTCTGCTAGGAGGGTTAGTGAGCTGCAGGCTCTTAGCTCCAAGCCACCGTTTACCTAATTTCATGCATATAAGATGTTTCTTAGGACTAGAACTGCTTTCCTGTCTAAGGTGGTCACTCCATTTTACCTAGGGCAATCTATCACTTTACCCACTTTCTATAATCCCCCTCACCCTTCTAAGGAGGAGGAGAGACTTCATCGCCTGGACTTTAAGAGGGTGGTCAGCTTCTACCTGGACAGGACAAAGGACTTCAGGTTGGATGACCAACTCTTCATTGGATATGTTGCAAGATGAAGTTCAAGGCTGTCCACAAGAGTACACTGTCCAATTGGATCTTCCTCTGCATCAATATCTGCTACGCCTTGGCCAAGAAGGAGCCTCCTGGAGGTATTAGAGCTCATTTCACAAGAGCTAAGTCTTCTTCTTCAGCTTTAGCTAAAGGTGTCCCTGTTGCAGACATCTGCAAGGCAGCAATTTGGACCTCACTCCATACTTTCGCGAACTATTACTGCTTAGTCTCGGAGGTGAGGAGGGAAGGCCACTTTGCACATTCTGTACTGCAAGTTTTTTTGGTATAGATAGGCAGATACCCTCCTCTGAGAGCCGGACTTCTTGGGGATTCAATTCAAAAGGTGAGGAATCCACAGGCATCTGTAATGCTTTTTCTGGTGAATTCAGTATCTGCCTGTGGTTTGCTCACTGACCCACATGTGATTCATGTATTTTACTATGAAATATTTGAGATAACGTGATATTTTCACTAGGCAATGTCTATGCTTTAAAATTTCCAGTTTCTTTCTTGATTTTCTATACTGTGTATACTTGCGGAAATGTTGTCGGGTAGCATGTTTGCCTCGAAAGCACAGGAAAGAGGGGTGGAACTGACATCAGCACGCCAGTGAGGTCTTCTTATGGCTCCGATGACATCAAACGAAGTCGCGTGCAGTGCTGTTACATTGTGACATCCTCGACGATGTGGGAGAGCTATGGAGAAATGTTTCCGTGGAACGTTGCGCATGGTTTAATTCAAAAGGTGAAAAATCTACAGACAGATACTGTATCCATCAGAAAAAGTGTTACCGAAGCTATGTAACTAGTTCTTCTAATTGGTACATCTGGTCGCGCTTAAATGGCACAAAGTCAAAGTTTGAGGCTGACCACAATTGAGCACTGGTCGCATACACTGAGCGGGAGGCTTCAGTCAAGTTTTTACCTTCGCACATAGTAATTTTTTAGTAGCTTTTTCTCTTGACGTTGAGGTACGCCTGGCTTCGAGTCAACAATGGCGGCTTGGCTCAGCATGATGCCTAGGTCAACTCCAAGAGGTCTCGTCAATGGTGAAAAGCTCCAGAGCTTCAGCGGGGCAAACCTAAATTTTAGGACGTGTTGCGGTTCAATGTCATTGGATTGACTCATTGACAAGCCGATCACCTTATGGAGATTTTTACAAAAGTCGCTCCAAATTTCTGGGACTTCTTCCTGAAGTTCCTCGTGTGCGTTCAAAGTCTCCAAAAGACATATCCAAGGGTCTAGAAGCTCTGAGATGATCCTTGGGATGTTGGGACTGTGTTTCACTGAACACACCTGGCCAAAGTCCCCTGGATGCTGTCCAACTGGGATCGTCTTCATGGAGATGATGCAGGAAGAGCCCTGTTAATCTGTTGCTTTCAGGGAGTCCACTCCTTCACTTCACTTAATGAAAGGCAAAGTCCTTATGACAGTAGTTCAACAGTGTGCAGCAGGTGCAGTCATTCAGAGTGCAATCCCTTGAGGTGCAGACCAGGGTTCCAGCAGGCAGTCCTCCTTCTCCTTGTAGTTTCAGGCAGGGATCAGAGTTTCTGGGCATCTCTCCCATATTTATCTGTGCTTCTGGGGTAACAAGTAGGGGGTACCCCTGACCAATGGGGTGCAGGGTGCCTCCCTCAGGTATGACTACTTCCTCTAAAGGGTGGCTTTCTCTTGACTCCAAAAGCACCACTGTTCTGAAATCCAGAATGGCGAAACTCTTTCTTGGAAGTTATGATCTGGCTAAGCCATCCCATTGTCATGGCTAAGTTTCCCTAGCACTCCCCTTCCAGCCCCTCTGCTAATCTAATTACTGGTGTTCCTGCCTAGCTGGGGTTGCATGATGCGAGGCGTAAGCCTGTGTCCTGTCCTAATTGTCATTCCCTCTTTGAAAACCGGTTTGGCTACACCATCCCCATCCTGCCTTTTGCCCTGCAGCTGCAGTTCTCCTCCCACCAGAGGCTTTTTTTCATAGCCCAGGCCACTTTACACCTCATTAAGACAGCTTTGCTCAGCCTGGCAGAGGCTGGCCAGTCAGAGAAGGGCTGGTGGAAGCTGGATTTTGGCAAATCAGAAAAGCAAGTTGTCTAACTTATTTTTCTGTGACAGTTATAATAAATCTAACAGTGGAAAGTTGTTACATTTATTCTAAGTAGCATTTTGTTGTTTTGAAGTATATTTTTAGCTCACTTCTATCAATAGTTATACTTTATTAAAGTGTTCCCATGATAGCCTATTGAGCCATTGTGCTACAACAGGGAAAACTAATTTTGCAGTTTTTCCATCATCAGGGCATATAAAACATAATTTTAAATGTTCTTGCTTAAAGTCACATGGCATACTACCCTTGGGGCACCTAGGGGAGACCTTATGGGTGACGTATATGTAAAATAAGGTAGTTTAAGACTTTGGAAGTGCATTTAATTTCAAAGTTGAATTTGCAAGACCACTGACTCATTTTCAGTGAAATTGCTCTTCAACCTTGCAGCTCCACCATTAAGGGCCGTATGTAGGTAGCAGCCGAAATTACCGAATTTCAGCCGTTACCGACCGGTATTAGGCATTTGAGATGTAGGGGCCAAATTTAAGGATTTGGTAATTTACCGAATCGGTAATTTAAGGAATCAGTAAATTACCAAATCCTTAAAATACCGATACAGTAAATTACCGAATCCGTAAAGTAGGGAGCACTCAAGTGAGTGCATTTCTGAGTTAAGGATTCGGTATTTACCGCCAACTAAAAGTTGGTGGTAAATATCGAAAACCTTAGAAAAAGCAAATTTGTGCTTTTTCAAAAGTGCCATGTGGCAGACATACATGCCCTTAGGGCATGTATGTCTGCCACATGTGCACACATGAACGATTCAGGGGTGCAACAGGGTGTCAATGTGACACCCTGCCACCCTTGAATATGCACCCCCATTACCAATTCGATATTTACCGAATCGGTAATAGTCAATGGCATCCCATTCATTCCTATGGGCCTCCAGGCCCATAGGAATGAATGGGAATTACCGAATCGGTAAATTTTACTGATTCAGTAAAATTTAGCGAATCAATACCTACATACCATTTACCGATTCTGAAATACCGAATCGGTAAAATTCGGTATTTTAGAATCTGTAAATTTGGATTACCTACATATGGCCCTAAGTGAGGCCCTCCTGAGCCCCTGCACTCCCAAAGTGCTGGTGTTTTGAAGCCCTCCTTAACCCACAGGTATACCTGCGCCTCATCCCTGTTGTTTTGAAGTATATTTTTAGCTCACTTCTATCAATAGTTATACTTTATTAAAGTGTTCCCATGATAGCCTATAGAGCCATTGTGCTACAACAGGGAAAACTAATTTTGCAGTTTTTCCATCATCAGGGCATATAAAACATAATTTTAAATGTTCTTGCTTAAAGTCACATGGCATACTACCCTTGGGGCACCTAGGGGAGACCTTATGGGTGACGTATATGTAAAATAAGGTAGTTTAAGACTTTGGAAGTGCATTTAATTTCAAAGTTGAATTTGCAAGACCACTGACTCATTTTCAGTGAAATTGCTCTTCAACCTTGCAGCTCCACCATTAAGGGCCGTATGTAGGTAGCAGCCGAAATTACCGAATTTCAGCCGTTACCGACCGGTATTAGGCATTTGAGATGTAGGGGCCAAATTTAAGGATTTGGTAATTTACCGAATCGGTAATTTAAGGAATCAGTAAATTACCAAATCCTTAAAATACCGATACAGTAAATTACCGAATCCGTAAAGTAGGGAGCACTCAAGTGAGTGCATTTCTGAGTTAAGGATTCGGTATTTACCGCCAACTAAAAGTTGGTGGTAAATATCGAAAACCTTAGAAAAAGCAAATTTGTGCTTTTTCAAAAGTGCCATGTGGCAGACATACATGCCCTTAGGGCATGTATGTCTGCCACATGTGCACACATGAACGATTCAGGGGTGCAACAGGGTGTCAATGTGACACCCTGCCACCCTTGAATATGCACCCCCATTACCAATTCGATATTTACCGAATCGGTAATAGTCAATGGCATCCCATTCATTCCTATGGGCCTCCAGGCCCATAGGAATGAATGGGAATTACCGAATCGGTAAATTTTACTGATTCAGTAAAATTTAGCGAATCAATACCTACATACCATTTACCGATTCTGAAATACCGAATCGGTAAAATTCGGTATTTTAGAATCTGTAAATTTGGATTACCTACATATGGCCCTAAGTGAGGCCCTCCTGAGCCCCTGCACTCCCAAAGTGCTGGTGTTTTGAAGCCCTCCTTAACCCACAGGTATACCTGCGCCTCATCCCTGGTGGTCCAGTGGACCTCTGACTCCTTCTCTCGCTCCACTTTTCCTCTCCTTTCTGCTCCGTTTTTCCTTGTTTTTCACCCTTATTTTTATTTTCACCCTTTCACTCTCTCTCTATCACTTTTTCCTTTTTCCCACTTTTTGTGCCTGTTTTTCCCTGCCACTGCTGCCCCGCGGCCCCTCCCCCATAGCGCGACAGCCAAAGCCAGTTCCCCTCCCTGCTCGCAGCCTCCTAGCTGTCCAGTCCTCCATGATCACAGCTTAATGGCTCACCAAAGACAAGCCCATCTACACCCGTTCGCGACCCTAACACTATCAGCGCCAGGAACCCTGGACCTCCGCATCACCAATGCTACAGCCCAGCGGTACTTCACGCACTCAACCCAGGTTGCAACAACAACTGCAAGCTAGCCTCACCAGCTGAAACCCACGGACCCTTCGGCTTTTACTCCTGCCAGCACACTTGCAGCACCACCAGGACCACGGATCCAGCATGACTCACCGCAACAACACAACCGCACGAAAGACCCTGCAATGCATCCTCCTCAACGTTCGATCCCTCCACAAACATGCCACCGAAATATGAGACTTCCTACACAGCACCACCCCAGACGTCGCATTCCTCACCGAAACCTGGACCAACACCACCTCAGGACCATATATCGCCATCGCCATTCCCCAAGGATATAAAATCTCCCGGAAGGACAGCCTCACCCGCCCTGGAGGAGGAATCACCATCATCCACAGATCTGCCATCCAGCTGAGCACACTCCCCGACGAGCCCACAGACTTGATGGAACACCTACAATTCAAGATACAGGCCATCCCTACCAGTTCCCTCAGAGGAACCCTCATCTACCGACCCTTCAGACCCCGCGGACCATGCACCAACTCCATCACGGACATCATCTCCCCGCAGGCCATCGCGTCCACCAACTACACCTTGCTGGGAGACCTCAACTTCCACCTCGACAACCAACTAGACCCCAACACCACATACATCCTGGACAACCTTCACAACATTGGACTCCACTAGATCGTGGCCGAACCCACACACTCAGTTGGACACACCCTTGACCCCCGCTTCACAACACGAAACTCCATCACTTTTAGCCACACCACCGTACTCCCATGAACAGACCATCGATGGATCCACTTCACCTTCAGAACACCCACCCTGCACAGAGCCCAGCACCTGCTCCCACGAAGATACTGGACCAAACTCACCGCCGACCAACTCACCGGCACACTCTGCAACTCCACCCCAACCATCGCGGAAGACAACGACCCCAACACCGCAGCCCGAACTCTGCCCAGATGGATCTCCAACAGCGCCAACACCATAGCCCCCCTCAAGAAGAACAAGAACACACACGCCAAGAAGGCCAGATTGTTTACCACGAACTTCGAGAGTCCAAACGCACATGGTGCAACCTTAAAAAGGCCTGGAGGAACTCCAAATTCACAGAAACCCACAACTTCAGAGCCGCCACCAACGCCCACCACCAACTCATCAGAAATACAAGAAAAACTGTGACCAATGACAGAATCTCCCCTCGCGCACAACACTAAAGAGCTCTTCAGCATCATCAAAGAGTTCGCCCAACCCACCAGTGAGTCTATGGACATCCCTCCATCACAAGCCCTCTGCAACAAATTCAGCTCCTTCTTCCACCACAAAATCAAGAACATCTACAACAACTTTGATGAAGAGAGCCAACATACTGAACCCTCACAACCACCACGACACCCTGAAACCAACGATTGACAGCTGGACAGTCATCACCACCGAAGACACACTGAGGACGATGAATCCACTCCGGGCCCCCACAGACCCCTGCACCCACCACATCTTCAACAAAGACTCTGACACCATTGCTCTCATGCTTTGCCACACCATCAACTGCTCCCTAGTGAATGCCTACTTCCCCGATGACTGGAAGCATGCCGAGATCAACCCCCTCCTGAAGAAGCCATCAGCGGACCCCACCTACCTCAATAACTACAGACCCAACTCCCTGCTCCTGTTCCCAGCGAAGGTCATTGAGAAAGCGATCAACAGCCAACTCGCCACCTTCATCGAAGAGCACAACATCCTCAACTCCTCCCAATCCAGATTCAGAAAAAACCACAGCACAGAGACCACCCTCCCCACTGCTACAGACAACATCCGCTCCATCCTGGACAGAGGAGAAACAGTAGCCTGCATCCTCCTCGTCCTCTCAGCGTCTTTTGACACTGTCTCTCTACGCACCCTAACACGCAGACTTTGCAATGCAGGGATCAGGGTCAAGGCCCTCGACTGGATCTACTCTTTCCTCTCCGGAAGAACGCAGCGGGTCAAACCCCCTCCTGTCCTCTCAACCCTAAAACAACCACCTGCAGAGTCCCCCAGGGATCCTCTCTCAGCCCCAGGCTGTTCAACATCTACATGGCTCCGTTCACCCCTATGGTCAGAACCCACAGACTCAACATTGTTTCATACGCAGACGACACTCAACTCATCCTCTCCCTATCCAATGCAGCCAAACACAACTTTCAAGAAGGCATGGAAGCAGTCGCCAAATGAATGAAAAACAGCTGCCTACAACTAAAAACTGAAAAAACAGAAGTACTCATCGTGGGCCAACACCCCCATGCCTGGAATGACACCTGGTAGTCCCCCGCTCTCTGAATCCCACCCACCCCCACGGACCATGCACGCAACCTCGGAATCATCCTGGACTCCGGACTCAAAATGGACCGCCAGATCAACTGTGTCACATCCTCCTGCTTCCACACCCTCCTATGCAAGACCTTCAAATGGATCCCTCCGAATGCAGAAAGACCGTCACTCACACCCTGATCACCAGCAGACTTGACTACGGCAAAGCACTCTACACCGGAATCAACAAAACCCTCACCTGCAAGACACAAAACATCCAGAATGCCGCCATGAGACTAGTCCTCAACCTGCCAAAACACTGCCACATCTACCAGCACCTGCACACACTCCACTGGCTCCCCATTGAGGCTAGAATCACCTTCAAGATTCCCACCCACGCACACAAAGCCCTCTTCAACACCGGACCAGCATACCTGAACAGCAGACTCGAATTCCACGCACCCCAAAGAAGCCTACAATCAGCCCAGCTTTCCTAATCTGTGGTCCCCCGTGCCAGGAAGTCCAGATCAGGAGGCTGCTCATTCTCTTTTCTCGCAGCCAGAACCTGGAACTTCCTACCGCTCCACTTCAGACAGACGACATCACTCACCATCTTCATGAGAAACCTCAAAATCTGGCTCTTCAATAGACCTCCTCCTCGATGGACTGGAACCTACACCTCCCCCCGTCCCCAGCGCCTTGAGACCCTTACGGGTGAATAGTAACGCTTAACAAAACCCTGATTGATTGATTGATAATTTGCTTTTAAAAGCAGGGCTGCCTTTGAAATTACAACAGACAACTCAGCAATGCACACTTCAGTGCATTAAATCAACTGGGCCTCTAAACCTACATGCCCTACCATATGCTAGGTGCTTACAGGTAGGTTGTCATGCCAATCGTAATTACACCTAATTACCATATACCTTTTAAACAGAGCACCGGACCTGGGTCTGGTTAGCAAAGCACAGGGCACAATCAGAGTCAGTAACCACCAGTATTAGACACAAAC
This sequence comes from Lissotriton helveticus, assembly GCF_964261635.1. NCBI lineage: Eukaryota > Metazoa > Chordata > Amphibia > Caudata > Salamandridae > Lissotriton > Lissotriton helveticus. The sequence goes on along the minus strand of NC_136070.1, from coordinate 110,045,273 downwards.
AGGGGGTAATCAGGGCAAAAAGTATGTCTTTCTCACACATCCCCCCAGACAAAAGGTTTCTGATGGATAGATCTGCCTGTGGATTCCTCACCATTTGAATATCTCTGCGCCAGCATTCCACAGAAACTTTTTCCTAGCTCTCCACGCCGATAAGGTCATCACAATACTATTGCTCTGCTCGCGACTCAGTATGATGTCACTGTAGCCATAAGAGAGCTTTATAGGCGTGATGACGTCAGTTCCCTTTTTTTATGGATACATCTGCCTGTGGATTTCTCACCATATGAATATCCCCTGCATCAGCATTCCGTGGAATTTTTTCCCAGCTCTCCATGCTGAAGAGGACGTCACAACCCCGCATGATGTCACTGGAGCCATTATAGAGACTCGTCGGCGTGATGACGTCAGTTCCCTTTTTCTTGCTCCGTCGATTCGTAACAGTTTTCTATCACTCTGCATATTTGTCATGTTACTTTGTTGTTCCTTCATCTTTAACTGTTGCTGTTTCGATGTCCTCCTCGAGGAAGTTCGGGTTTAAGCTGTGTAGGGAGTGTGGGGTCAAATGTCCATCACTGACCCCCATGAAGATTGATTATGGTGTTTGTCGTTGGATCACAACGTAGAGGACTGTTCCAGTTGCAGAAATATGAACCCAAAGGCTCTTAAAGAATGGGAGGCCACACTGTTTATGGCTAAGACAAAGAAGGAAGGAAGAGGAAGTTAAAGAGCTAAGTCGAAGTCGTCGACTACGCATACGTCGAAGTCGAGAAAACACACGAAGAAGAGGAGGCATGGGTCTCGGCGCCGTTAATCGAAGGGTAAGGCTTCGAGGTCGCCTTCACCGGTCCCTCAACGTAATCAGGTCACCTTCGCCATCTCCTCGAGTGACTCCAGAGAGATCGTCTTCTCCAAAAGGCACTCCGGGGCAGTCTCGGGCGCCGAGGGGTTCGCTGGATTCAGAGGGCTTGCCATTTCAGGATGATCCTTCTACTTCTTCTCCTTTGGCACGAGATTGAACCTGTGGCTCCACCAGTGGATCCGGCTGTTCCAACGTCGGATGCTCCTCGTGTGGATACTGGCTCAAATCCATATCCACAGTTTCCAACTCCAGGTTCAGGTCCAACGCATTTTTTAAATTCAATGTATGGCATGTTTGCCAAGGCAGCCTTCCCGCTGGAGCACCTTAGGGTCCCGTGGGTCCGCTGGCCTTCAATTTGGGCGTGCCTCAGCATTACGCCCAGGCCCCCTTCGTGCCTTTCATGCCAACTGCGCTGTCATGGCAGTTTCTGGCTCTGAGGGTTTCAACGCTGTTTATGGAGTCCCCGGCGCCGTCTGGTGGGCCTTCCTCTCGGCCTCGTACAGTGCCAATTCCACCTTCAGCTCCTCCTTCGACGCCGGCTCCGGTGTAGTCGTCGCCCCGTGTGGCGCTACCAACGCCTCAACTGAGGTTTTGCTCGAGGAGAGAGGCGCAGGTACTGTTGGAGGAAGAACAGTATCAGAGAGAGGAAGTTGAAGAAGGTAAGATAGAGGAGTCTGTTGATGATTTCGAAGGGATTCAGGAGGCAAGTGGCCTGGACACCTCCCCAGAGTGGGAGCTTTCTTCTTCAAGGGCTTCTCTACCTCAAGAGGTTGCTCCATATCATTCCGTTATCAGAAATGCTGCGGAGCTTTTAGACTTATAACTACCTACAGCAGAATGTAAGCCAAATCTGCTCATGGACGTTTTGCCTTCACCATCTTCAATAGTTGAGCCATTGTTGCCTTTTAATGAAGCTTTAACTGAGCCTAACCTGGAAGTGTGGCGTAAACTGCTCTCTTCTCCTTATGTATCTAAATCTGTGGCAAGGAGATATAGGTCTACTCCAGGAGACCCTCCCTTTCTTTCTACACATCCATCTCCAGAAAGTTTGGTGGTACAGGCATCCTGTTCTAAACAATCTTCAGGTGCTTTTCCTCAGGCTCCAGCTGACAGGGACTCTAAAAGGTTGGAGCAATCGATTAAAAAGGTATTTTCTTCCTCTAGCATGGCACTAAAATCTACCAATGCTACCTGTTTGTTGGGACGTTACATACATGCATTGTGGAATTGGCTAATCAATTGGTGCCCAAGTTGCCTGATGAAAAGCAGGGAAATTTTATGGAGGTTATATCGGATGCTCAGGCTGCTGCTCGACAGGTGATACAGCCTTGCCTGGATACAGCTGATTCGGTGGCCAGGGTTATGAGCTCCTCCATAGTTACCAAGAGACAGGCTTGGCTTAGATCCTCTGTTTTTTCCCCAGACATACAGGATACCCTTCTTGATGTGCCCTTTGATGGTTCGAAACTTTTCGGGAGAAGGCTGATTCTACTCTTCAGAGGTTAAAAGATAGCAAAGCCACAGCAAAATCCTTAGGGTAGTATCAAGGGTTTGGAAGGTCTTCCTTTCGTAGCTTGCTACAGCCTCAGCAACAACAGCAGCAAAATCCTCTTTATCCTATAGAGTAAGAAACAGGGGTCGCCAACGTGGGTTGGCCCGCAATATCTCCGCCTTCTCTTCTACCTCCCCTGCTTCCCCTGGTAATGCAGGAAAACAGCCCTAGATCCCCCATCATGGAACATATGTGTCCTGTAGGGGGTCGGCTTTCTCACTTTCTACAGGGTTGGAAATTGGTCACGTCAGACCTTTGTGTTTTAAACCTTGCAGAGAATGGGTACGCCCTCCCCTTTCGGGAATTTCCTCCTTACCCTCCTTGCCAAGGTTTTTGTTCGGAGGACCATTTACTTCTTCTCCAGTAGGAGGTCCTTGCTTTATTACAAAAAGGTGCAATAAAGGTGGTTCCCGAGAAGGAAAGGGGTCAGGAATGCTACTCCTGGTATTTCCTGATCCCCAAAAAGGATGGCAGGTTACGTCCGATCCTGGACCTCAGGGTCTTGAATTTTTACGTCAAACAGGAGAAATTCAATATGCTGACCCGTGCTGCAGCAAGATGGTGTTGATTGATTTACAGGATGCGTATTTTCACATTCCTATCCTGAAGTCGCACAGGAAGTATCTTCTTTTACGGTAGGGTCGCAGCACTACCAGTTTGCGGTCCTACCGTTTGGTCATACTACTGCACCTCGAGTCTTCACAAAGGTGATGGCAGTGGTGGCAGCTCATCTCAGGAGGTCAGGGATCCTGGTTTTCCCTTACCTGGATCACTGGCTGCTCAAGGGGGAGTCGCCGGAGATGGTGCTTCATCATCTACAAGTGACACCTAAACTGTTGTTCAACTTGGGTTTTTCAATAAATGTACCCAAATCTCAGCTGGTGCCTTCTCAGCGCAACCTCTTCATAGGGGCGGTACTGGATACTAGTGTGTGTCGAGCTTTTCTACCTCTTTAGAGAATTCTCTACATTCAGGAAATGATTCCTTTGTTTTACGATGGAGCGGTTATTCCAGTCTTGAAGGTCCTTCGCCTGCTCAGTCTGTTCGCTTCCTACCTTCCGTTGGTCAACCATGCATGCTGGCACATGAGGGCACTCCAGTGGTGCCTCAGCAGGCAGTGGTATCAACACAACGAAGATCTCAGAGAGTCAGTCAGAATCTCCTGAGACGCTGCAGTGGAGTGACTTGGTGGAGTGTGCAGGGCAACCTGTCTCAAGGTAAGCCCTTTCAGCCTCCTCTGCCGGTGGCCAAAGTGATCACAGATGCCTCCACTCTAGGGTGGGGTGCTCATCTGGGGGATCTGGGGGTCAAAGGTCTTTGGTCTATGGAGAAAAGGTTGCTTCACATCAACCTTCTGGAATTGCGGGCGATACATTTGGCACTAAAGGCGTTTCTTCCTTCCCTTTGCGGTCAGTCGGTTCAGATCCTGACGGACAATACCACTGCGATGTGGTACATCAACAAACAAGGAGGTGTAGGGTTGTATTATCTGTTGAGAGGCTCTGCGACCCTGGTCCTGGGCTCAGAACCATCAGATTTGTGTGTTTGCAAATCATCTAGCCAGAGTGCTGAATGTTCGTGCGGACAGTCTCAGTCGGTATTACTCGGCCAATCACGAGTGGCAGCTTCATCCGCAGGTTTTCCATCACATCAAACAGATGTGGGGGTCTCCTCGGTTGGACCTATCTGCCACTCACGAGAACGCACACTGTCTGATGTTCTGCAGTCTCCAGTATCCGATGCAGGAAGCGCTAGGGGACGCTTTTCAAATGGATTGGAGTTTGCAACTCTTTTATGGGTTTCCTCCCGTACCCTTGATTCCTCTGGTTCTGAGGAAGATTCACCAAGACCGGGCCCAAGTTATATTGATCGCCCTGGATTGGCTAAGAAGGGTGTGGTACACAGATATACTTCACCTCTCATCGCACTCTCCGCTCTGTCTCCCTCTCAGGGCAGACCTCCTCTTGCAGTCACAGGGGCACCCCCACTTCCAGAGCCTGCACCTTCATGCCTGGAGAATGAATGGGGCAACCTGAGTTCCTTCTCTCTCCCGCCGGATGTGGTGGATGTTATTTTATCGTCCAGGTGACTCCCTACAAAGTCCATCTACTCCTACAGATGGTCTAGATTTGTCAAATGGTGTGATCCTTTAAAGGCCCAATTGTCAGATGTTCTTCAGTTTTCACTTTTCTTGTCCCAGCAGGGTTGTGCTCTGGCCACTGTTAAGGGCTATTTGTCTGCTTAATCGGCATTTCTTTGTTTACCTGATAGCCGTCTTTGTTTAAATCTCCCAGTGTTTTGAGATTTATAAAAGGCCTTACCAATAGGTTTCCGCCTTCCCCCTTCGTTATGTCTCAATGGGATTGAAATCTTGTTTTGACTTTCTTGATGGGTTCCCCGTTTGAACCTATACATAGTTGTCCTTTGAGACTCCTGTCTTTTAAAACGTTCTTTCTTGTGGCTATTACCTCAGCCAGGAGAGCGAGTGAGCTTCAGGCTCTCAGTTCAAAGCCGAAAGGATGGTCCTCAAGACCAGGGCTGCTTTTCTGCCTAAGGTGGTTACTCCTTCCCATCTAGGACAGTCCATTACTCTTCCTGTATTTTATCCTCCACCTCACCATTCCAAGAAGGAGGAGAAGACTTCACCGCCTGGATCCAAAAAGAGAGGTGAGCTTTTATTTGGATAGGATTAAAGACTTGCAATTGGATGGTCAGGTTTTTGTAGGCTACATTAGATGCATAAAGGGCAAGGCTGTGCACAAACAAACTCTTTCCAGGTGGATCATCTTGTGCATCAAGATCTGCTACACCCTGGCTGGTAAGGATCCTCCTGAAGGTATTAGAGCTCATTCTACCAGAGCCAAGTCATCAACTTATGCTTTGGCCAGAGGTGTGCCTGTAGTGGACATTTGTAAGGCAGCAACTTAGGCCTCACTCCACACTTTCGCAAAGTATTATTGCTTGGACTCCCTCCTCCGGGAGTGGGACTGCTCTAGGTTTCTATTCAAAAGGTCAGGACTCCACAGGCAGATGTACCCATCGGAAGAACAAGTTACTTACCCTCTGTAACGCTTTTTCTGGTGGATACAGTATCTGCCTGTGGATTCCTCACTGACCCACCCTCCTCCCCGATGTCCACTCTTGTATACCTTAAAGGTGGCTTTGTTTAACATGTTCGTTTTGCATTGTCTCTTCTATCTATCTTTGTGTATTTATAGGAAATGCTTTTATTATTTGGCTTTCCTCTTGATTTTACACTATGTGTATTGGTATGAATTTTGTGTACTGTGTTCGCTTTTAATCTGTTTTCGGTCCACCTGTTCGCCACGGAGGCATGGAAAAAATGGGTGGAACTGACGTCATCACGGCGATGAGGCTCTCTTATGGCTCCAGTGACGTCATACAGAGTCACGAGCAAAGCCATAGTATTGTGACGACCTCGTCGGCGTGGAGAGCTAGGAAAAAGTATCCGCAGAATGCTGACGCAGGGGATGTTCCAAAGGTGAGGAATCCACAGGCAGATACTGTATCCACCAGAAAAAGCGTTACTGAAAGTAAGTAACTTGTTCGACGGGTCACCAACCAACACCCTGGTAGTCCTCATCATCTAAGTGAAAAAACCTGGAAAGCCCATCTCTATAAGCATGGGCAGTCCCATGTCTATGTTCCACAGTAAAGTCCATCCCTTGTAGGTAAATGGACGACCTCAACAGTTTAGGAATCCCCACTCATCTTCATGAGCCATCTAAGAGGTATGTGGTCAGTTTGAACATGGAAGTGAGTAACAAACATGTATAGTCTCAGCTTCTTCAGGGACCAGACCACAGGCTTCCCTCTCAATGGCACACCATCTTTTTTCTCTGAGGAGTAGTCACCTGTTAATGAAGGCAACTGGCTGATCTAGGCCCTCTTTATTTACTTGTGCCAACATTGCCCCAATCCCATGTTCTGAAGCATCTGCCTGAACCGCAAATTCTTTGTGTAGTCAGGAGCCAGTAAAGCATAGTATAGCCTCCTTCAGAGTATCAAAGGCTTTCTGACACTCTGGAGTCCAAATGACTTCCTTTGGTTGCCTCTTTGAGATGTATTCTGTCAGGGGTCCCACTATGGCCCCATAGGTCTTTACAAATCTTCTGTAATACCAAGTCAGGCCAGGAAAGGCAGTCGCCTGTGTCTGGGGTTTAAATCCTTCCGATCCAGAATGGACTGAATTTTGAGTTGGAGAGATTGTAGATGGCCTCCACCTACAAGGTGGCCCAAGTACTCCATGGAACTCTGCCCTATTTGGCACTTGCTGGCCTTAATAGTCGGGCCTGCCTGTTGCAGGGGCTTCCTTCAGGTGGGCCAGGTGATCCTCCCCGTTGGAACTGTACATAGTTATATCATCCACATATGCTTCACTGAACTGTTCCAACTCAGACAGGTACCTGTTCACAAAACTTTGGAATGTGTCAGGTGCATTCTTTACACCAAAGGGTATTACTTAGAATTGGTAATGTCCCTCTGGTTTGGAGAAGGCTGACCTCTCCTTTGCTCCTTTGCTGAGGGCAATCTGCCAGTAGCCTGAGGTCAAGTCAAATGTACTCAGGTACTTTGCAGCCCCTAACCTATCAATGAGCTCATCAGCTCTAGGTATAGGATGAGCCTCAGTGTTAATGACTGCATTCAACCCTCTATAGTCCACGCAGAACCTTAACTCCTTCTTTCCCATTTGGGGATTAGGTTTGCATACCAGCACCACTGGGCTAGCCGTTGGACTATCAGAGGGCTCAATTAATGCCAATTCCAGCATTTTAGCTACTTCAGCCTTGATGCTGGCTCTGGCCTGGTCAGAGAACCAGTACAACTTATTTTTGATAGGTAAGCTATCACCAGTGTCAATATCATGTATGCAATAGCTGGTGATATCTGGGGTCAACAAGAAAAGACCAGCAAACTTCTCCAGAACTTGCTTGCCATTATGAAAAATGGGGTGACCCAATAGTGGTCGTAGACCTGCGTTACTTGTGGTATGAAAAACAATGGTCCTAGACCTATTTTTGGGGGATGATGCAAATCACAATCAACATTTAATAATTCATAGTTAATTCCCGAGCCCATACCCTGTTGGCTCCCAGTAATTCATACAATGAATGTACTGAAGTGCAACAACCAAAAGATTTTTTCTTTGCAAAACAAGAATTTTTATTCCATCATGGTTTGCACAACAGTAGATTCCTTAATGCAAACAATAGAGTGAGAGGAGAGATTGCCCCAAGGAACGTGCGGGAAAAGAGTGGGTGCTCTAGTGTAGGAAGAGTGAAGAAGCAAATCAGAAAATGTGATGAGGGATTGATTGCAATTATTCACTGGTCAGACTGATCAAGAGTTTCTCAGTCTTTTTCAACAAGCCACATACTTATCATTTCCAATCCAAATTCATTCTATTTTTGAAAATACACAGATCAATACTTGTGTTGCACGTTACAGTAAGGGCTAGTGGACCAGGGTGGATATGTATGGGCGTCGACGTTTCGACCCGTCATGTGGTTCAAGGGGTACTTGTGGGCCTCGGCCTGCGGGTCTTCCTCAGGACAGGTATGGGGCAACCTGAGTGCAGATGTGTTGTCTGTGTCTCACACCTGCTGGGTGAAAGGGAGGGGGGTCAAGGTTGTGCACATAATGACTGAAGGTGTTCCTACATGGCCATACACAATAAGGCTTACCCGCTAGAAGGAGCTGAGTTGGAGATTCCTCCCACCTAAATAAGGGCAGGGCGTATCCTCATCTGTATGGAGAGGAGCTGAAGTGAGGCTTGTGGTTCTGTTTTACAATGTATTCACATAGCCAAGTTCACCATTCTATTACACTTACCCTTAGGGGAAGGGTACGTGCCGGCTGTAAATTCCAGGGAAATGATTCAGGAGCTACAATTCTTTAAATTAAACCGTCGTTAGCAGAGGGTCTAAACCACAGGAGGAAAAACGGAGTGGGAGGCAAGGAGCCGCAAGGCGCTCCTCGAATATCTCTTACCTTGCTAAATCTGGTATCCAGCCTCCGCGATCCGCACAGGACACTGGAAGCTGGCGGGCCCACCGCGAGGACGCTATTTAAAGCGTCCTGCTAGCGAGAGTCGTCACGCTGATTCCGCGGTTGATTGAGAAAAGACTCCGGCAATAGGTTACAACATGTGTACATGTGACCTGGAGTGATTAGTAGATCCTATCGCTATCAGGAATTGGGTGATGCCTGTACATGAAGGCATTTCCTACCCCCTAGTGAAGGGCGTGTATTCACATATTTACATATTGTGCCGGTAACGGTACAACAATGGGCATGAATTAAATTGGTGAAGGACGGCAATAACGCTAAGTGTGTGAGCACATATGCATAGTCTTAAACAATGACTATTGAATTATTGTCCATTCCTCATATACATTGTATTGCTTGCAACACGACAGCACAGGCATGTACAGGCATCACCCAATTCCTGATGTCGATAGGATCTGTTAATCACTCCAGGTTACATGTACATATGTTGTAACCTATGGCTGGAGTCTTTTCTCCATGTCAATCAACCACGGAATGAGCGTGATGAGTCGACTCACGCTAGCGGGACGCTTTAAATAGCGTCCTTGCAGTGGGACCGCTTGCTTCCAGTATACTGTGCCGTTCGCGGATGCCATATACCTGATTTAGCAAGGTAAGAGATATTCGAGGAGCACCTAGCGGCTCCTTCCCTCCCACCCGGTATTTCCCCTCGTGGTTTAGACCCTCTGCTAACCACGATTTAATTTAATGAATTGCAGCTCCTGAATCATTTCCCTGGAATTTACAGCCGGCACTGTACCCTTCCCCTAAGGGTAAGTGCAATAGAATGTGAACTTGGCTATGTGAATACATTGTAATACGGAACCACAAGCCTCACTTCAGCTCCTCTACATACAGATGAGGATGCGCCCTGCCCAAATTTAGATGGGAGGAATCCCCAATCCAGCTCCTTCTAGCGGTTAAGCCTTATTGTGTGTGGCCGAGTATGAACACCTTCAGTCATTATGTGCACAACCTTGACCACCTCCCTTTCACCCAGCAGGTGTGTGACACAAACAGCACATCTGCACTCAGGTTGCCCCATACCTGTCCTGAGGAAGACCTGCAGGCCGAGGCCCACAAGTACTCCTTGAGCCCCAAGACGGGTCAAAATGTCGAAGCCCATATATACCCAACCTGGTCCACGAATCCTTACTGTAACGTGCAACACAAGTATTGATCTGTGTATTTTCAAAATTCGAATGAATTTGGATTTGAAATGATAAGTATGTGACCAGTTGAAAAAGCTTGAGAAACTCTTGATCATTCTGACCAGTGAATAATTGCAATCAATCCCTCTTATCACATTTTCTTCACTCTTCCTACACTAGAGCACCCTCTCTTTTCCCACACGTTCCTTGGAGCAACCTCTCCTCTCACTCCATTGTTCCCATTAAGGAATCTACTGTTGTGTAAACTCTGATGGAATAAAAATTCTTGTTTTGCAAAGAAAAAATCTTTTGGTTGTTGCACTTCAATACATTAATTGTATTAATTACTGAGAGCCAATAGGATATGGGCTCAGGAATTAACTATGAATTATTGAATCTTGGTTGTGATTTGCATCATCCCCCCAAAATAGGTCTAGGTCCTTTGTTTTTCGTACCCCAGAACTTGCTTGCTGTCTCTATGCTGCTGGTCTGTCAATTTGTAAGAGAGTATCACTCCCTCCACTGTCCCATCTTGCACATTGCTGGGGAAGAGGTCTTGCAATGGGTTAGTCACCTCCTTTTCTCCTCTCCTCCTTCATCTTCGACCATCAGAATTGCCATGTCTGTCCTGCCTTGGTGGGGTTTTGATCTATTGATATCCAGGACTCTGTAGGCGTTCCTGGGGGTGTTCAGGTCTGCCAGGTACGTATCCTCACCCTTCTTCTCTGGGATTGGATAGGGCCCAGTCCACGTTTCTTGGAGTGCCCTGGAAGCTACAGGCTCCAACATTTACATCAATTGTCCTGGTTTGTCTTGAGGCATAGCAGCCTCTGATCATACTAAAGCTTCATGACCTCCCTGAACAGATTTCTAGTGACAGGGCTTTCCCCTTTCAGGTTCCTAGTTTTTTACACCAGTGGTCAGTGTTTTTACTGGCTTCACGCTCCTGGCATTGAAAGTGGTGAACAAAACTGATTTCAGTGCCCTGCGGTGGTACCTATGTAGGCACCACACACAACACTTCTGGCGCGGACGGCTCCTGACAGAGCAGAACAATGCCACCTAACGGCATGCAGGGGTACTGCTCAAGAAAAATATATGGATCCAGTCTGATTCCTGGATTTAAATCTAAAGTAAGGAATCTGTGACTAGATTCTCTACCAGATATGGTGTTATTCAAGGTAAGTAAGTTTTTCTACATGCCCTGGGTATACACAGTACCACTTTACTAGGGCCTTACAAGTAAATAAAATATGACAATTCGAACTAAGCCAATTCAACCATATTTTAAGGAGAGGCCACAAGTTTTTTAGCAGTGGTAAAGTGAACAAATCCTATGGTCAACAAAAATCAAGTCAGTAAAACTGGATGAGGAAGGCAAAAGGTTTGGGGGAAGATCCCCCTAAGACTAATACATCTAACAATATTTGACTGTTCGGTGACAGACAAAAGGAACATGGCTAATGAACTACATGTATAGCACATGCCTTTCTCAGGGAATAAATGCTTTCTATTGGAAAAGCCAGATGCTGTCAGGACCAGCCACGCAGCCTGTTCCTTTGCTAGATGTATCCTCCATAAGTATATGCTCTCAATTTTTCAGGATAGTCCTTATATTAGGAGATGAAAATGAATCACATGAGAAAATAATGGATGCATTCTAAACACTACATAAAATTCTTGAATGCATCATTCTTACACCAAGTGTATTTGTGATGTATTAAATACTTGATAAGATTATGTTTCAATTATAATTGTTTGTCTCTATTCCATACTGCAGCCATCAAAAGATGAAGTGAAGTGTTTCAAAAAGAAGAAGATGATCAAGGGAGCCTATTCAATGCACACTTCAGCTGAGGTATTGTTATGATATTAATGGCACAGAATAGTTCTACTAACGACACAAGGAGATTTGTTGATGACAGACAGAGTAGAAATACCACATGCCAGACTGGCAGGCTGAGGTAGAGGGGGCAAACATCATTGATTGCTATCCTCTGTCTTATACTCTTGTACCTAGGACACACCGGTAAACTATACTTTCAGAGATATGCAATAGTTGTGTCATTCAAAATATTTCTAAAAGCCATAAAATGTCAAGATTACAAATGTGATCCCAGAGAATGTCTAGTCAAAATTCAGAAGTTACATTTCGCTTTTTAAGATTGAGCTAGGCCAGTTTAACAGATTTGGACAAATGAGATAGGGTGTTTTCATGTGTCCTTCAATTCAGCACTAAAAACAGACTGCACGCTTGTCTTCCTTCATTATGTAACAGCAAGAAAAGATAAACAAGCATTGGAAATGCAATCGGTCTCGCATTTGTTTCAGGTAGAGCTTTTGGCGAGGCAAGAACAGATAAAAAAAGGATAAAAAAGTGTGTTAAAATCCAAACTGAAAACACGGCTAAGCTAAAAAATATGACTCAGTAGATAAAGAAATAAGTTGAAATTTTTCCCATAGAAGCCAGAGATTACAACTACTAACATCGGGGCTGAGGGGAATGTAAATGTGTGAAAAAAATGACTTGGACTTATAGGGAAGCCAGCATGTGCTCGTCTGATGACTTGTGACTAAAGTCAGTCAGAGATTTTATCTTCTTACTGTGGTTTTGGAACCACCTACCAATAGTCTTCACCAAACAGTTTTTGATGACAGAAGCTGCAGTCCAGTAAAGTGCCATCTAGTATCTGACAGAGGACCTTTCAGACTATTCCCACTTGAGGCCTCCTCATAATTGTTTATTTTTTTTGGCAAATCTTCTGAAGGTTGTGGTAGTCCCATACTGACGTCCATAGAAGAAAATTTCTGATGGATACATCTGCCTGTGGATTCCTCACCTTTTGAATTCTCTCCTGCACCAGCATTCCGCAGAAACTTTTTTCCTAGCTCTCCCACGTCGATGAGGACGTCACAATGGCACGGCTCCGCTCCCGACTCCATCTGATGTCATCGGAGCCACAAATACACCTCGCCAGCATGCTGACGGCAGTTCCCTTTTTTCCACGCCGACGACGAGTAACGGTTTTCTGGGACTCTCCAGCTATTTCTTAGGTTACTCTGTTTCTGCTCTTTCCCTTGGAGTGGCAGTGCGATGGCATAGAAGAAGTCAGGTTTTAAACTTTGTAGAGACTGCGGGGGCCATATGTCAATCACGGACCACAAGAAGACTGTTTGTGGTGCCTCTCCTCGGACCACAACGTCGATGGTTGCACCAGCTGTCGGAAGATGAACCCGAAAGCTTTGAAGGAGCGTGAAGCTAAGTCATTCATGGCGAAGGCAGGGAAGGAGAAAAGAGGTAAAAAAAGATTGAAGTCGTTGACTACGCATGCTTCGAAGTCGAAGAAGCACAAGAAAAAGAGAAGGCATTCTCGATGTCGTTCGTGAAAAGGTGGGGCTTTGAGATCGCCCTCTCAGGCACTGAGGCATCGTTTTAGAGATCTCATTTTTCCATTGCCTTCTCCTTCTCCTCCAGGGACTCCGGCTTGTTCTCCAACACTGATATGTTTAATTTGGGAGTTCCTCAGCATTATGTCCAGGCACCTTTCGTGCCCTTTATGCCGACGGCGATGTCCTGGCAGTTTCCAGTTCCGAGGTCCTCAACGCCATTCTCTCAGTATCCGGCTCCATCTGGTGTTCGCTCTTCTTCTTGACTTTGAGCTGCGCCGTTGCCCACTTCGGATGATCTCCCTTCAACGCTGGCTCCGTTTCATTGGTGCCACGTGTAGCGCCGGCAACGCCGATTTCTATACCAAATACGAGATCTAGGAGAGAGGCTCAGAGACTGTTAGAGGAAGAGGAAAATAGCAGGGTGAGGCTGAAGACAGTGAGATTGAAGAGGATGAGTTTGAAGGCCTTCAGGAGGTGATTGGTTTAAATACTTTCCCAGAATGGGAACTTTCATCACCTAAGGCTTTACCCTCACAAGATGTTGCACCATATCCTGCAGTTATTAGGAAGGCTGTATTTTCATGAAGTCGAGGCAGCAGTGGAATAAAAGTATTTCCATATTCATCCTTAAATAAATGTCAATAAATAAAAAAATATTGTGTTTCTATCGGCCTGTTGGGAGTGGATTTGGAACTTTTAGATCTTCTGCTACCCACTGCCAATTTCAGACCAAATATTCTGACAGGGGAATTATACTCTCCTTCCTCTGTGGTTGAGCCTCTTTCGTCCCTTAATGAGGCCTTGACTGAGCCTATTTTGGAGGTGTGGAGGAAGCCCCTTTCTGTTCCTGAGGTTTCAAGGTCTATTGCAAGAAGGTGCAGACCTGCTCTAAATGATCCAGCTTTTCTTTCAGCTCATCCTTCTCCTGAAAGTTTAGTGGTGCAGGCTTCTTGTTCAAAATATTTGGTGGGGTCTTTCCCTCAGACTCCTGGTGACAAGGATTGGAAAAAATTAGAACAATCCGCCAAAAAGGTTTTCTCCTCTTCAAGTATGGCTTTGAAATCCACCAATACAACCTGCTTGCTGGGGAGGTATATTCATGCCTTGATGGAATCGTCAAAACAGTTGTTTCCAAAGTTGCCGGAGGATGATCGAAGTTCCTTTTTGGAGATCATGGCGGATGCCCAGGCGGCTGCTCGCCAGGTTATACATTCAGGTTTGGACACTGCTGATTCAGTTGCAAGAGTGATGGACTCTTCTATTGCTACTAGGAGGCATTCCGGGCTTAGGTCTTCGGGGTTCTCTCCTGATGTACAGAATACTCTTCTCAATCTTCCTTTTAATGGATACAAGCTTTTTGAGAAAAAAGGCTGATTCTGCGCTACAGAGGATTAAGAACATTAGAGCCATGGCTAAATCTTTGGGTCTCCAGTCCCAATCTAGAGGATTTGGTTTTAAGAGGTATCGTGGTTTTGGCAGGATGTCTTCCTTTCAATGCCACCAACCACTTCAGCAACAGCAGCAGCAGAACCTCCTGTATAAATCTTACTGAGGGAAGAACAGAGGTCGTTTGCGGGGTGAAGCCTGTCAACTCTCCTCCTCCTCCTCTTCCTCTTCTGCCACTGCCACTGGTGTCTCTGGAAAGCATCCCTAGATCCCCCATATTAGACGGGTGTCCCATTTTCTACAAGATTGGAAATCTATAACATTAGACCTTTGGGTTTTGAATCTTGTGGAAAATGGGTTCGCCCTTCCCTTCCGGGAGCTTCCTCCTCCTTTCCCTCTTAGCCAGGGCTGGGGCTCGGAGGAGCATTTGTTGATTCTGCAGCAGGAGGTTCTTGTGTCATTGCAGAAAGGTGCAATAGAGGTGGTGCCCGAGCTGGAACGGGGTCAGGGATGCTACACCCGGTATTTTCTGATGCCCAAGAAGTATGGCAGGTTAAGGCCTATTCTGGAGCTTAGCATCTTGAATTGTTCGCTTCCTGCATTCTGTTGGTCAGGCATGCACGCTGGCACATGGGAGCACTTCAGTGGTGTCTCCGCTGACAGTGGTGTCAGCACACCAGGGATCTCAGGGCGTCAGTCAGGATCTCCAGGAGAAACTGCAGCAGATCGGTCTTGGTTGAGTAGGCAGGGCAACCTGTCTCAAGGAAAGCCCTTTCAGCTTCTTCCACCGGTGGCCACAGTGATCATGGATGCCTCCATTCTAGGGAGGGGTACTCATCTGGGGGATCTGGAGGTCAAAAGTCTTTGGTCCCCAGAGGAAAGGTTGCTTCACAGCAACCTTCTGGAATTGCGGGCTATACGTTTGGCACTAAAGACCTTCCTTCGTTCCCTTCGCAGTCAGTCAGTTCACGTCCTGAGGGACAACACTACAGTGATATGGTACATCAACAAACAGGGAGGTGTAGGGTCATATCGTCCCTGTCGAGAGGCTCAGCGACTCAGGTCCTGGGCTCAGAACCACCAAATTTGTGTGATCGTAAATCATCTGGCTGGTGTGATGAATGTACGTGCCGACAGTCTCAGTCAGCATTACTGGGCCGATCACGAGTGGCGGCTTCATCCAGAGGTGGTCCATCTCATCTTCAAGATGTGGGGATTTCCTCGGATGGACCTCTTTGCCACTTGTGAGAACGCGCACTGCCCGTCGTTCTTCAGTCTCCAGTTTCCGATAAAGTGAGTGTTGGGAAACGCTTTTCTGTCGGATGGGAGTTCGCAGCTCCTTTACGCTTTTCCCCCATACCCTTGATTCCTCGATTTCTGAGGAAAATTCCCCAAGACCGAGCCCAAGTCATATTGATCGCCCCAGATTGGCCAAGAAGGGTGTGGTACACAGATCTATTTCACCTCTCATCGCACCCTCCGCTCTGTCTCCCTCTCAGGGCAGACCTCCTCTTGCAGTCGCAGGGGCAAGTTCTAAACCCCCACCTCCAGAGCTTGCTCCTTCATGCCTGGAGATTGAATGAGTTCTTTATCTCTCCCAACGGATTTGGTGGTTGTTATTTTATCATCCAGGAGACACTCCACCAAATCTATTTATTCAACTAGGTGGTTCAAATTTGTCAAATGGTGTGGAGAGAGGTCCATTGCTCCTTTGAAAGCCCGTTTGTCTAACATTCTAGAGTTTTCTCTTTCTTTGGCCCAGCAGGGTTGTGCTGTGGCTACAGTAAAGGGATATTTGTCTGCCTTATCGGCTTTTCTATGTATGCCGTACCAGCCGTCTTTATTTAAGTCCCCCATTGTTATTAGGTTCATTAAGGGCCTTACTAATAGGTTTCCTCCCACTACCTTCATTATGCCTCAGTGGGATTTAAATCTTGTTCTTACATTCCTAACGGGGTCTCCTTTTGAGCCTCTTCATAGTTGCCCGTTGGGGCTTCTTTCTTTTGAGACAATCTTTCTGATCGCTATTACCTAGGCCAGGTAAGTGAGCTTCAGGCTCTTAGTTCTAACCTCTGTTTTTGATCATTCATGCAGAAAAGTTGGTTCTCAGGACCAGGGCTGCTTTCCTGCCTAAGGTGGTTACCCCTTTCAACTTTGGGCAATCCATTACTTTACCTACCTTCTATCCTACCCTCACCCTTCCAAGGAGGAGTAGAGACCTCATCGCCTGTATCCTAAGGGAGCTGTCAGTTTTTATCTCGACAGAACCAGGGATCTGAGACTGGACGATCAGCTCTTCAAGGCTGTGCACAAGCGGACTCTCTCCAGGTGGATCATCTTGTGCATCAAGATCTGCTACGCCTTGGCCAAGAAGGAACTGCCTGAAGGTATTAGAGCTCATTCTACCAGAACTAAGTCTTCTTCTACTTTGGCTAGAGGTGTTCCTGTTGTAGACATTTGTAAGGCAGCAGCTTGGGCCTCCCTCCACACCTTTGCGAAACCTTACTGCTTGGATTCAGAGGTTAGAAGGGATGGTAATTTTTCTCTCTCTTTGCTTCAGGAGTTTGTAGTATAGGTTGGTGGACACCCTCCTCCGGGAGTGGGACTGCTGTGGGATTCAATTCAAAAGGTGAGGAATCCACAGGCAGATGTATCCATCAGAAGAATAAGTTACTTACCATTGGTAATGCTGTTTC
Source organism: Lissotriton helveticus (assembly GCF_964261635.1). Lineage (NCBI taxonomy): Eukaryota > Metazoa > Chordata > Amphibia > Caudata > Salamandridae > Lissotriton > Lissotriton helveticus. Next base: position 110,028,170 of record NC_136070.1, on the reverse strand, counting down.
TGGTGGATACAGTATCTGCCTGTGGATTCCTCACTTTCCCACTCCCACCCTCCACCCCGTTATCCACCTTTGTATACCAAAGGTTGTTTCTGATGGATACATCTGCCAGTGGATTCCTCACCTTGTGAATATGCCCCTGCGTCAGCAACGTTCGGAAAATTATTTTGTAGCACGCCGGCGTGGACGACGTCATAGGAGCACGGCATCGCGCGCGACTACGACTGACGTCACTGACTCCTTATAAGGCCTACGTCGGCGTGATGACATCAGTTCCCTTTTTCCGCGTCGGCGACGCTAACGGTTTCGAGGGATCTTCTGTTGATTGATAGTAACTTTGTTACTATTGTGAGTTTATTTGTATCTCTTCGATGTTGCAGTCTTCTGTGGTGATGTTGTCGAAGAAGACTGGTTTTAAGCCATGTGATACCTGCAGAAAGATGATGTCCATTACAGATCCGCATGGTGACTGTCTATGGTGTCTGGTTCGGATCACGACGTCCAGGGATGTCGATCCTGTTTGAAGATGAACCTGAAGGCTCTTCAAGAACGTGAGGCAAAACTTCTTGTTGCCAAATTGAAGGGTAAGGATGCCAGGAAGAGTTCGAGGTCGAGATCGAGACGCCTGAAGTCAAAGTTAAAGTCGAGGTCGAGGTCCCGGTCAAGGTCGGCTTCGAAGTCGACTTCGGGACATGCTTCCAGGTCATCTAAGAAGAAGCATAAGAGAAGGAAGCATAGTTCAAGGCACCATTCCGGTAATGAGTCGGATTCGAAAACGAAGTCGTCTTCTAGAAGGCAATGAAAGGATATGGTATCTCCTTCTCCAGTTCAGAATCCAGAAGGTGGGGCCTCGCCTATGAAGTCACGGGAGCTTTCACCGGCTTCGGAGTTGAATCCGTCTCCGGATCCATCTCAGTCTTCAGGACATGAGGAGGAAGAAGAAGTTTCTATTGCTCAGGGTTCGACGACTCCGGTTCACCAACCCAAGGAACAAGAGGAGCAAGAGGAGTCGACTCCGGTGCAGCCTCCTCAGGAGCAGCCGGTGGGTTTGTACCCTCCTTTTCCGGGTCCAGGACAGGACCCTTCGCATTTATAAAAACGCCATGTATGGTGTTTATGCGAGAGCCATGTACCCCTCCGGAGCACCGGCTGGTCCCATGGGTCCGTTGGCATACAATTTGGGGGTTCCCCAAGCCTATGCTCCGGTGCCGTTTTTGCAGTTTATGCCAGCTCCGGCTCCACCTTGGCATCTCTCGGCATCGCCGTCGCTTACGGCTTCACCGGCTCCGGAACGACCTCGTGGTCCAAATCGAAGTTCTACGCCGGCTCCAGCTCCATGTTCGACGCTGGCTCCAGCTCCTCGTTCGACGCCTGCTCCGGCTCCACATTCGACGCCGGCTCCTTTGGAGTCGATACCAGATCCGACGACGTCGGTTCGAATAGAGTGGTCGAGGAGAAGAGTTATGGGGAAGCTGAAATTGAAGAAGGTGAGCTTCAAGATCAGGAAGATTATTTTGGTGATCTTCAGGATGCAAGTGGCCTAGAGCTGTCTCCTGATTGGGAGTTGGCCACAGTATCTGATGCTCCTTCAAAGGATGTGGCTCCCTACCATGTGGTAATTAAAAAGGCTGCAGAACTGTTAAATTTGACTTTGCCATCTGTTGAGTATAAGTCGAACAATCTGACTGAAGTTCTCCATTCACCTTCATCTGTGGTTGAGCCTTTACTTCCATTTACTGAAGCTCTAACTGATCCCATCTTGGAGGTATGGAATAGACCACTTACAGCTCCTGCAGTTTCTAAGGCCGTTGCAAGGCGTTATAGAGTGGCTCCTGGCGACACTGAATTTTTATCTACTCATCCCTTACCAGAGAGTTTGGAAGTACAAGCTGCCTGCTCTAGAAAATCTGCAGGTGCTTTTTCCCAGGTGCCTGGTGATAAGGATTCCAAAAAGGAGGACCAAAATTCAAAAAAAGTGTTTTCGTCAGCCAGTATGGCCCTAAAATCTACAAATGCCACTTGTTTGCTGGGTCGATATATCCATGCTTTGATGGATACTGTAAAACAGCTGTCTCCTAAGCTTCCTGAGGAGGACAGAAAGACTTTTAATGAGGTGATTTCCGACACTCAGGCTGCTGCTCGGCAGGTCATACAAAGTGGTATGGACACAGCGAATTCAGTGGCTAGAGTCATGGGGTCTTCGATTGCCACCAGAAGAGCTGCATGGCTGAAGACTTCCGAGTTTTCTGCGGATGTTCAAGCTGCTTTAATGGATTTGCCCTTTGATGGCTCAGGCCTTTTCGGGAAGAAAGCTGATGCTGCATTGGAGAGGTTCAAGGACAGCAGAGCAACAGCCAGATCTTTAGGTTTGCAAACAAGAGGATCTGTGGGCAAAAGATATAGGGGCTTTGGAAGATCTTCTTTTCGTCCCTTCAAGCAATCACAGCAACATCAGCAGCAACAAAATCCTTTGTATAAATCTTACAGAGGAAAACAAAGGGGTCGTTCTCGAGGATGTCAAGTCTCCTCCTCCTCTTCCTCATCTTCTTCCCACCCCCCTCCTGCTACAGCAAAGCAGCCCTAGATCCACCATTTCGGATCATGCGGGTCCTGTAGGGGGTCGGCTTACCTATTTTCTACGCAATTGGGAATCGGTCACGTCAGACCTTTGGGTTCTCAATCTTGTAAAGAATGGATATGCTCTTCCCTTTCGGGAATTCCCTCAGAATTACCCTCCTTGCCAAGGTTTTTGCTCGGAGGACCACCTGCTACTTCTGCAGGAGGAAGTCCTGGCATTGTTTAGAAAGGGTGCAATAGAGGTGGTTCCGGAGCAAGAAAGGGGTCAGGGATGCTACTCCTGGTATTTCCTGATCCCCAAGAAGGATGGCAGACTTCGTCCAATCCTGGATCTCAGGATCTTGGACCTTTACCTGAAGCAGGAGAAGTTCAAGATGCTCACCCTTGCGCAGGTTCTTCAAGCGCTGCTGGAAAAAGACTGGATGGTGTCAATCGACTTGCAGGATGCATATTTTCACATCCCAATCCTGAAGTCGCACAGGAAATATCTCCGTTTTACGGTGGGATCGCAGCATTACCAGTTTGTGGTCCTTCCTTTTGGTCTTACTACTGAGCCTCGAGTCTTCCCCAAGGTGATGGCTGTGGTGGCAGCACATCTCAGAAGATAAGGGATTCCAGTATTCCCTTATCTGGACGATTGGCTGATCAAGGCAGAATCTCCAGAGGAAGCGCTCCATCATCTGCAAGTCACAACTCAGTTGTTGTACAGGTTGGGTTTTTCGATAAATGTGCCCAAATCTCACCTGGTGCCCTCCCAGCGCAACCTGTTCATTGGTGCGGTACTGGATACAACTGTATGTCGGGCATTCCCTCCTCCACAACGGATTCGCGACATACAGGAAATGATTCCTTTATTTCACAATGGAGCGGTTGTTCCAGTCTTGAAGGTCCTTCGTCTGCTTGGTGTGATGGCTTCCTGCATTCTGCTGGTCAGCCATGCACCCTGGCATATGAGGGCACTCCAGTGGTGCCTCCGCAGGCAGTGGTATCAACACAACGGAGATCTCAGGGAGTCGATCCGGATCTCCAGAGAAACTGCAGCGGATCTGTCTTGGTGGAGCGTGGAGGCCAATCTGTCTCAAGGAAAGCCTTTCCAACTACCTCAATCGGTGGCCACAGTCATAACGGATGCATCCACTCTAGGGTGGGGTGCTCATCTGGGGGATCTGGAGATCAAGGGTCATTGGTCTCCAGAGGAAAGGATGCTTCACATCAACTTTCTGGAATTGCGGGCGATACGTCTGGCCCTCAAGGCCTTCTTCCCTTCCATTCGCGGTCGGTCGGTTCAGGTCCTTACGGACAACACCACCGCGATGTGGTATGTCAACAAGCAGGGAGGAGTAGGGTTGCAGTGTCTCTGCAGAGAGGCTCTGTGACTCTGGTCCTGGGTTCAGGATTATCAGATTTGTCTGATGGCAAATCATCTGGCCGGAGTTCTGAATGTGCGTGCGGAGAGTCTCATTCGGCAGTTCTCAGCCGACCACGAGTGGGGGCTTCATCCAGAGGTAGTTCTTTACGTCTTTCGGACGTGGGGAACTCCTCGGGTGGACCTGTTCGCCACTCACGAGAATGCTCACTGCCCGTCATTCTGCAGGGAGCCTTAGGGGACGCGTTTCAGTTGAGTTGGGACTCACAGCTCCTTTACGCGTTTCCTCCCATACCCTTGATTCCTCGGGTTCTGAGGAAGATTCGCCAAGACCGGGCCCAAGTTATATTGATCGCCACGGATTGGCCAAGAAGGGTGTGGTACACAGATCTACTCCACCCCTCCTCGTGCCCGCCGTTCTGTCTCATTCTCAGGGCAGATCTCCTCTCCCAGATGGAGGGGCAGGTTTTACACCCCGACCTCCAGACCTTACACCTTCATGCCTGGACATTTAACGGGGCAACCTGAATTCCCTTTCTCTCCCACATGATGTGGTGGATGTTATTCTATCGGCCAGGCGTGACTCCACCAAGTCAATCTATTCATACAGGTGGTCTAAATTTGTGAGTTGGTGTGGGGAGAAGTCCATTGACCCGTTGAGGGCTTGTTTGTCTGATATACTTCAATTTGCTCTTTTCCTGGCTCAGCTATAGTTTGCTGTGGCTACAGTTAAAGGTTATCTTTTGGCTTTGTCGGCATTTCTCTGCCTACCGGATCAGCCGTCTTTATTTAAATCTCCTGTGCTTCTAAGGTTTTTAAAGGGTCTTACAAATACATTTCCTCCTACTCCCTTTATTGTGCCTCAATAGGACTTGAATCTTGTGCTTACATTTCTGATGGGTTCTCCTTTCGAACCTTTGCACAAGTTTCCCATGAGACTTTTATCTTTTAAGACGGTCTTCCTGGTTGCAATTACCTCGGCAAGGAGGGTAAGTGAGCTTCAAGCTCTTAATTCAAAGCCCCCGTTCTTGACCATTCATGCTGAACGAATGGTTCTTACGACCAGGGCTGCTTTTCTGCCTAAGCTGGTAACTCCCTTCCATCTAGGACAGTCCATTACCCTACCTACCTTCTATCCTCCCCCTCACCCTTCCAAGGAGGAGGAGACTTCACCGCCTGGACCCAAAGAGAGCGGTGAGCTTTTATCTTGATAGGACAAGAGACTATCGATTGGATGACCAGCTCTTTGTTGGATTTGCTGGCTGCAGAAAAGGAAGAGCTCTGCACAAGCGCACACTTTCAAGAAGGATTATACTATGCATCAAGATCTGCTACTCCCTGGCAGGTAAGGACCCTCCAGAGGGTATAAGAGCTCATTCTACAAGAGCAAAGTCTACTACATCTGCTTTGTCTAGGGGTGTACCTGTAGAGGACATTTGTAGAGCAGTGACTTGGGCTTCCCTCCACACTTTCGCGAAGCATTACTGCCTAGATTCCGAAGTGAGGAGGGATGGCCACTTTGCGCGTTCTGTCCGCCAGGAATTTTCTGGTACAGGAGAGTGGACACCCTCCTCCGGGAGTGGGGACTGCTGTGGGACTCTATTCACAAGGTGAGGAATCCACTGGCAGATGTATCCATCAGAAGAACAAGTTACTTACCTTCGGTAACGCTTTTTCTGGTGGATGCAGTATCTGCCTGTGAATTCCTCACATGCCCAACCGCCTCCCCTTTGTCCACTCTTCTATACCTGAAGTTCATGACATTATTTAAATGTATTTATATGTATTTATATATATACACCACCATTCCTGGCATCTGCTTCGGCAATTGTACTCGGTCAAGATATTGGCAAAGGTTTGGTCCACCACGACGCCTGAGACGAAGAGAAGCGGTGCAGAGGTCACAGTGCCTCGCTCTGGGCTAGCTGCTTCGTCACATGCCCCTGCGGAGAAGAATCTTGGGTTGAATGGTTTATGCGGTTGGGGGCTGAAGGAGACTCTTGAACTCGCAAGGTATGGGACAAGGGGAAGCGCTGCACGCCGTCCGGTTTGCTGGCAATTCATGTGAACATCACCACCTGGGGATCCCGATACTATTTTGGTGCATTCTGGGTCCTGTAGTTGTTGCACCGATGAGGCAATCTACATCAGGTGGAGCCCCTTTTGTGGGGGAGGAACAGAGACAGCCTATCCATCAGAGCGGGACATTTAAAGGCGTGGACATTTCCCTGCCCGTTATTCCAAGCGGCGCTGATGAAGGCAATGACGCCGAAATGCATTCGCCCTCTGTGGCATTTTGTGAAATAAAGAGACTCCGGTTTGTCCCCGATGTGGCCTCCGCCTTTTCCTTGGGAAAGATTGTACTGCATTTATCTACGCCGGCCAGAGGCGTGTTTGGAGACCCCCGCATTATCAAGAGGCCTCACCATTCCTGGCATCTGCTTCGGCAATTGTACTCGGTCAAGATATTGGCAAAGGTTTGGTCCACCACGACGCCTGAGACGAAGAGAAGCGGTGCAGAGGTCACAGTGCCTCGCTCTGGGCTAGCTGCTTCGTCACATGCCCCCGCGGAGAAGAATCTTGGGTTGAATGGTTTATGCGGTTGGGGGCTGAAGGAGACTCTTGAACTCGCATGGTATGGGACAAGGGGAAGCGCTGCACGCCGTCCCGTTTGCTGGCAATTCCTGTGAACATCACCACCTGGGGATCCCGATACTATTTTGGTGCATTCTGGGTCCTGTAGTTGTTGCACCGATGAGGCAATCTACATCAGGTGGAGCCCCTTTTGTGGGGGAGGAACAGAGACAGCCTATCCATCAGAGCGGGACATTTAAAGGCGTGGACATTTCCCTGCCCGTTATTCCACACGGCGCTGATGAAGGCAATGACGCCGAAATGCATTCGCCCTCTGTGGCATTTTGTGAAATAAAGAGCCTCCGGTTTGTCCCCGATGTGGCCTCCACCTTTTCCTTGGGAAAGATTGTACTGCATTTATCTACGCCGGCCAGAGGCGTGTTTGGAGACCCCCGCATTATCAAGAGGCCTCACCATTCCTGGCATCTGCTTCGGCAATTGTACTCGGTCAAGATATTGGCAAAGGTTTGGTCCACCACGACGCCTGAGACGAAGAGAAGCGGTGCAGAGGTCACAGTGCCTCGCTCTGGGCTAGCTGCTTCGTCACATGCCCCCGCGGAGAAGAATCTTGGGTTGAATGGTTTATGCGGTTGGGGGCTGAAGGAGACTCTTGAACTCGCAAGGTATGGGACAAGGGGAAGCGCTGCACGCCGTCCCGTTTGCTGGCAATTCCTGTGAACATCACCACCTGGGGATCCCGATACTATTTTGGTGCATTCTGGGTCCTGTAGTTGTTGCACGGATGAGGCAATCTACATCAGGTGGAGCCCCTTTTGAGGGGGAGGAACAGAGACAGCCTATCCATCAGAGCGGGACATTTAAAGGCGTGGACATTTCCCTGCCCGTTATTCCACACGGCGCTGATGAAGGCAATGACGCCGAAATGCATTCGCCCTCTGTGGCATTTTGTGAAATAAAGAGACTCCGGTTTGTCCCCGATGTGGCCTCCACCTTTTCCTTGGGAAAGATTGTACTGCATTTATCTACGCCGGCCAGAGGCGTGTTTGGAGACCCCGGCATTATCAAGAGGCCTCACCATTCCTGGCATCTGCTTCGGCAATTGTACTCGGTCAAGATATTGGCAAAGATTTGGTCCACCACGACGCCTGAGACGAAGAGAAGCGGTGCAGAGGTCACAGTGCCTCACTCTGGGCTAGCTGCTTCGTCACATGCCCCCGCGGAGAAGAATCTTGGGTTGAATGGTTTATGCGGTTGGGGGCTGAAGGAGACTCTTGAACTCGCAAGGTATGGGACAAGGGGAAGCGATGCACCCCGTCCCGTTTGCTGGCAATTCCTGTGAACATCACCACCTGGGGATCCCGATACTATTTTGGTGCATTCTGGGTCCTGTAGTTGTTGCACCGATGAGGCAATCTACATCAGGTGGAGCCCCTTTTGTGGGGGAGGAACAGAGACAGCCTATCCATCAGAGCGGGACATTTAAAGGCGTGGACATTTCCCTGCCCGTTATTCCACACGGTGCTGATGAAGGCAATGACGCCGAAATGCATTCGCCCTCTGTGGCATTTTGTGAAATAAAGAGACTCCGGTTTGTCCCCGATGTGGCCTCCGCCTTTTCCTTGGGAAAGATTGTACTGCATTTATCTACGCCGGCCAGAGGCGTGTTTGGAGACCCCCGCATTATCAAGAGGCCTCACCATTCCTGGCATCTGCTTCGGCAATTGTACTCGGTCAAGATATTGGCAAAGGTTTGGTCCACCACGACGCCTGAGACGAAGAGAAGCGGTGCAGAGGTCACAGTGCCTCGCTCTGGGCTAGCTGCTTCGTTACATGCCCCCACGGAGAAGAATCTTGGGTTGAATGGTTTATGCGGTTGGGGGCTGAAGGAGACTCTTGAACTCGCAAGGTATGGGACAAGGGGAAGCGCTGCACACCGTCCCGTTTGCTGGCAATTCCTGTGAACATCACCACCTGGGGATCCCGATACTATTTTGGTGCATTCTGGGTCCTGTAGTTGTTACACCGATGAGGCAATCTACATCAGGTGGAGCCCCTTTTGTGGGGGAGGAACAGAGACAGCCTATCCATCAGAGCGGGACATTTAAAGGCGTGGACCTTTCCCTGCCCGTTATTCCACACGGCGCTGATGAAAGCAATGACGCCGAAATGCATTCGCCCTCTGTGGCATTTTGTGAAATAAAGAGACACCGGTTTGTCCCCGATGTGGCCTCCGCCTTTTCCTTGGGAAAGATTGTACTGCATTTATCTACGCCGGCCAGAGGCGTGTTTGGAGACCCCCGCATTATCAAGAGGCCTCACCATTCCTGGCATCTGCTTCGGCAATTGTACTCGGTCAAGATATTGGCAAAGGTTTGGTCCACCACGACGCCTGAGACGAAGAGAAGCGGTGCAGAGGTCACAGTGCCTCGCTCTGGGCTAGCTGCTTCGTCACATGCCCCCGCGGTGAAGAATCTTGGGTTGAATGGTTTATGCGGTTGGGGGCTGAAGGAGACTCTTGAACTCGCAAGGTATGGGACAAGGGGAAGCGCTGCACGCCGTCCCGTTTGCTGGCAATTCCTGTGAACATCACCACCTGGGGATCCCGATACTATTTTGGTGCATTCTGGGTCCTGTAGTTGTTGCACGGATGAGGCAATCTACTTCAGGTGGAGCCCCTTTTGTGGGGGAGGAACAGAGACAGCCTATCCATCAGAGCGGGACATTTAAAGGCGTGGACATTTTCCTGCCCGTTATTCCACACGGCGCTGATGAAGGCAATGACGCCGAAATGCATTCGCCCTCTGTGGCATTTTGTGAAATAAAGAGACTCCGGTTTGTCCCCGATGTGGCCTCCACCTTTTCCTTGGGAAAGATTGTACTGCATTTATCTACGCCGGCCAGAGGCGTGTTTGGAGACCCCGGCATTATCAAGAGGCCTCACCATTCCTGGCATCTGCTTCGGCAATTGTACTCGGTCAAGATATTGGCAAAGGTTTGGTCCACCACGACGCCTGAGACGAAGAGAAGCGGTGCAGAGGTCACAGTGCCTCGCTCTGGGCTAGCTGCTTCGTCACATGCCCCCGCGGAGAAGAATCTTGGGTTGAATGGTTTATGCGGTTGGGGGCTGAAGGAGACTCTTGAACTCGCAAGGTATGGGACAAGGGGAAGCGATGCACCCCGTCCCGTTTGCTGGCAATTCCTGTGAACATCACCACCTGGGGATCCCGATACTATTTTGGTGCATTCTGGGTCCTGTAGTTGTTGCACCGATGAGGCAATCTACATCAGGTGGAGCCCCTTTTGTGGGGGAGGAACAGAGACAGCCTATCCATCAGAGCGGGACATTTAAAGGCGTGGACATTTCCCTGCCCGTTATTCCACACGGTGCTGATGAAGGCAATGACGCCGAAATGCATTCGCCCTCTGTGGCATTTTGTGAAATAAAGAGACTCCGGTTTGTCCCGATGTGGCCTCCGCCTTTTCCTTGGGAAAGATTGTACTGCATTTATCTACGCCGGCCAGAGGCGTGTTTGGAGACCCGCGCATTATCAAGAGGCCTCACCATTCCTGGCATCTGCTTCGGCAATTGTACTCGGTCAAGATATTGGCAAAGGTTTGGTCCACCACGACGCCTGAGACGAAGAGAAGCGGTGCAGAGGTCACAGTGCCTCGCTCTGGGCTAGCTGCTCCGTTACATGCCCCCGCGGAGAAGAATCTTGGGTTGAATGGTTTATGCGGTTGGGGGCTGAAGGAGACTCTTGAACTCGCAAGGTATGGGACAAGGGGAAGCGCTGCACACCGTCCCGTTTGCTGGCAATTCCTGTGAACATCACCACCTGGGGATCCCGATACTATTTTGGTGCATTCTGGGTCCTGTAGTTGTTGCACCGATGAGGCAATCTACATCAGGTGGAGCCCCTTTTGTGGGGGAGGAACAGAGACAGCCTATCCATCAGAGCGGGACATTTAAAGGCGTGGACCTTTCCCTGCCCGTTATTCCACACGGCGCTGATGAAGGCAATGACGCCGAAATGCATTCGCCCTCTGTGGCATTTTGTGAAATAAAGAGACTCCGGTTTGTCCCCGATGTGGCCTCCGCCTTTTCCTTGGGAAAGATTGTACTGCATTTATCTACGCCGGCCAGAGGCGTGTTTGGAGACCCCCGCATTATCAAGAGGCCTCACCATTCCTGGCATCTGCTTCGGCAATTGTACTCGGTCAAGATATTGGCAAAGGTTTGGTCCACCACGACGCCTGAGACGAAGAGAAGCGGTGCAGAGGTCACAGTGCCTCGCTCTGGGCTAGCTGCTTCGTCACATGCCCCCGCGGAGAAGAATCTTGGGTTGAATGGTTTATGTGGTTGGGGGCTAAAGGAGACTCTTGAACTCGCAAGGTATGGGACAAAGGGAAGCGCTGCACGCCGTCCCGTTTGCTGGCAATTCCTGTGAACATCACCACCTGGGGATCCCTATACTATTTTGGTGCATTCTGGGTCCTGTAGTTGTTGCACCGATGAGGCAATCTACATCAGGTGGAGCCCCTTTTGTGGGGGAGGAACAGAGACAACCTATCCATCAGAGCGGGACATTTAAAGGCGTGGACATTTCCCTGCCCGTTATTCCACACGGCGCTGATGAAGGCAATGACGCCGAAATGCATTCGCCCTCTGTGGCATTTTGTGAAATAGAGAGACTCCGGTTTGTCCCCGATGTGGCCTCCACCTTTTCCTTGGGAAAGACTGTACTGCATTTATCTACGCCGGCCATAGGCGTGTTTGGAGACGCCCGCATTATCAAGAGGCCTCACCATTCCTGGCATCTGCTTCGGCAATTGTACTCGGTCAAGATATTGGCAAAGGTTTGGTCCACCACGACGCCTGAGACGAAGAGAAGCGGTGCAGAGGTCACAGTGCCTCGCTCTGGGCTAGCTGCTTCGTCACATGCCCCCGCGTAGAAGAATCTTGGGTTGAATGGTTTATGCGGTTGGGGGCTGAAGGAGACTCTTGAACTCGCAAGGTATGGGACAAGGGGAAGCGCTGCACGCCGTCCCGTTTGCTGGCAATTCCTGTGAACATCACCACCTGGGGATCCCGATACTATTTTGGTGCATTTTGGGTCCTGTAGTTGTTGCACCGATGAGGCAATCTACATCAGGTGGAGCCCCTTTTGTGGGGGAGGAACAGAGACAGCCTATCCATCAGAGCGGGACATATAAAGACGGGGACATTTCCCTGCCCGTTATTCCACACGGCGCTGATGAAGGCAATGACGCCGAAATGCATTCGCCCTCTGTGGCATTTTGTGAAATAAAGAGACTCCGGTTTGTCCCCGATGTGGCCTCCGTCTTTTCCTTGGGAAAGATTGTACTGCATTTATCTACGCCGGCCAGAGGCGTGTTTGGAGACCCCCGCATTATCAAGAGGCCTCACCATTCCTGGCATCTGATTCGGCAATTGTACTCGGTCAAGATATTGGCAAAGGTTTGGTCCACCACGACGCCTGAGACGAAGAGAAGCGGTGCAGAGGTCACAGTGCCTCGCTCTGGGCTAGCTGCTTCGTCACATGCCCCCGCGGAGAAGAATCTTGGGTTGAATGTTTATGCGGTTGGGGGCTGAAGGAGACTCTTGAACTCACAAGGTATGGGACAAGGGGAAGCGCTGCACGCCGTCCCGTTTGCTGGCAATTCCTGTGAACATCACCACCTGGGGATCCCAATACTATTTTGGTGCATTCTGGGTCTTGTAGCTGTTGCACCGATGAGGCAATCTACATCAGGTGGAGCCCGTTTTGTGGGGGAAGAACAGAGACAGCCTATCCATCAGAGCGGGACATTTAAAGGCGTGGACATTTCCCTGCCCGTTATTCCACACGGCGCTGATGAAGGCAATGACGCCGAAATGCATTCGCCCTCTGTGGCATTTTGTGAAATAATGAGACTCCGGTTTGTCCCCGATGTGGCCTCCGCCTTTTCCTTGGGAAAGATTGTACTGCATTTATCTACGCCCGCCAGAGGCGTGTTTGGAGACCCCCGCATTATCAAGAGGCCTCACCATTCCTGGCATCTGCTTCGGTAATTGTACTCGGTCAAGATATTGGCAAAGGTTTGGTCCACCACGACGCCTGAGACGAAGAGAAGCGGTGCAGAGGTCACAGTGCCTCGCTCTGGGCTAGCTGCTTCGTCACATGCCCCCGCGGAGAAGAATCTTGGGTTGAATGGTTTATGCGGTTGGGGCTGAAGGAGACTCTTGAACTCGCAAGGTATGGGACAAGGGGAAGCGCTGCACGCCGTCCCATTTGCTGGCAATTCCTGTGAACATCACCACCTGGGGATCCCGATACAATTTTGGTGCATTCTGGGTCCTGTAGTTGTTGCACCGATGAGGCAATCTACATCAGGTGGAGCCCCTTTTGTGGGGGAGGAACAGAGACAGCCTATCCATCAGAGCGGGACATTTAAAGGCGTGGACATTTCCCTGCCCGTTATTCCACACGGCGCTGATGAAGGCAATGACGCCGAAATGCATTCGCCCTCTGTGGCATTTTGTGAAATAAAGAGACTCCGGTTTGTCCCCGATGTGGCCTCCGCCTTTTCCTTGGGAAAGATTGTACTGCATTTATCTACGCCGGCCAGAGGCGTGTTTGGAGACCCCCGCATTATCAAGAGGCCTCACCATTCCTGGCATCTGCTTCGGCATTTGTACTCGGTCAAGATATTGGCAAAGGTTTGGTCCACCACGGCGCCTGAGACGAAGAGAAGCGGTGCAGAGGTCACAGTGCCTCGCTCTGGGCTAGCGGCTTCGTCACATGCCCCCGCGGAGAAGAATCTTGGGTTGAATGGTTTATGCGGTTGGGGGCTGAAGGAGACTCTTGAACTCGCAAGGTATGGGACAAGGGGAAGCACTGCACGCCGTCCCGTTTGCTGGCAATTCCTGTGAACATCACCACCTGGGGATCCCGATACTATTTTGGTGCATTCTGGGTCCTGTAGTTGTCGCACCGATGAGGCAATCTACATCAGGTGGAGCCCCTTTTGTGGGGGAGGAACAGAGACAGCCTATCCATCAGAGCGGGACATTTAAAGGCGTGGACATTTCCCTGCCCGTTATTTCACACGGCGCTAATGAAGGCAATGACGCCGAAATGCATTTGCCCTCTGTGGCATTTTGTGAAATAAAGAGACTCCGGTTTGTCCCCGATGTGGCCTCCGCCTTTTCCTTGGGAAAGATTGTACTGCATATATATATATATATATATATATATATACATATATATATATATATATATACATTGTCTACACACTATGGGCCAGATGTAGGAGCCCAAATACCGGTCAGTAACGGCCGATTTCGGCCGTTACCAACCGGTATTCAGGAATTGGCATGTAGGGGCCAATTTTACCGATTCGGTAAATTTACCGAATCGGTAAAATGCCGAATCGGTATTTTTACCGATTCGGTAACTTCCAGATGTAGGTGGGACTCTTCTGAGTCCCAAAGGCCTTTCAGATTCGGTATTTTACCACCAAATCCAATTGGGCGGTAAAATACTGAATCCAGGTGTGCATGCACATGTGTGCATGCACACCTATGCCATGTGACAGACAGACATGCCCTTAGGGCATGTCTGTGTGCCACATGGCACACATGCCTGTATTTGGGGTGCTAGAGGATGTCAAAGTGACACCCCCTGCACCCTTGCTGGATTCGGTATTTACCAAATCTGTAAATACTGATTCGGTATTGCCCATTGATTCCTATGGGCTTCAAGGCCCATAGGAATCAATGGGCAATACCGAATCGGTATTTACCGATTCGGTAAATACCGATTTTTACAGAATCGGTAATTCAATTACCGATTTTACCTAAATCTCCCTCCTTCTATTTTACCGATTCATAAATACCGAATCGGTAAAATTCGGTATTTATGAATCGGTAAAATAGAATTACCTACATCTGGCCCTATGTGTGTTATTTTGGATATTATGTACTGTGTACACTGTATATGTGTACATCTACTGTCATTGGTCCGTCCGGGTGCCTTGAAGGCACGGAAAAAAGGGCGGAACTGATGTCATCACACAGACGTAGGCCTTATAAGGAGTCAGTGAAGTCAGTCGGAGTTGCGCGCGATGCCGTGCTCCTATGACGTCATCCATGCCGGCGTGCTACAAGAGAATTTTCCGAACGTTGCTGACGCTGGTGGATATTCACAAGGTGAGGAATCCACAGGCGGATACTGTATTCACCAGAAAAAGCGTTACCGAAGGTAAGTAACTTGTTCATTAGTTATTTGACATGGTTGTTTTCCTGTGTCTTTTGATTGCCTTGCTGTTGGTTTATAGGAAATGCTTTGTTTCTTTAGCTTTTTCTATTTTTCTTTATACTGTGTGTATTTGTGTTTATATTGTATACTGTGTATACTCCAATTATGTTGTTGGTCCACCTGTTCCCCTCAGAGTCACGGAAAAAATGGGTGGAACTGACGTCAGCACGCTGACATGGTCTATTTGTGGCTCTGATGACGTCAGACGGAGTCGCGAGCTGAGCGGCCCATTGTGACGTCCTTGTTGACGTGGGAGAGCTAGGAAAAAAGTGTCAGCGGAATGCTGGCACAGGGGAGAATTCAGAAGGTGAGGAATCAACAGGCAGATACTGTATCCACAAGAAAAAGCATTACCGAAGGTAAGTAACTTGTTCATTAGCATTGTTTATAAAATCAGAGTCTGATAGAGACTTCTATCTGCTGATTTCTTACCTTTGAATTTCCTAGCTGTCAGGCTGGATCCCGAAACTTTTGCTGAGCAATACCTCTTGCGTGTGATGTCGAATGGCTCCCTTCGGCTCTGCGTGACATTGTCAACGTCGGTTAGGTTGTTATATGCGCCTATGTAGGCACCACTCAGGCATGCAGACGTCAGTTCTTTTCCTTCTGAACCAGTTAAGCACTGATCCGGGAAAAGCTACCCCTCTTTTTGGCAGGCTTTCTCTCAACTTTTGTCAGAATTTTTGGATTCCAACTTCGTGTGCGAGGCATGTCTCTAAGGAAGACAGGTTGCAAGCCATGCCAGACTTGTTTCCCCAGGATGTCGGTGACCGATCTCCACAGCGTATTTCTGTGGTGTCTTGAGCACGAGCACGATACAAAGTCATGTTTGGACTGTCGGGTGATGGCTCCAAAGACCTTGAGGGAGTGGGCGATGAAGTTAGTTGTGGCCTGGCAGTCAACACTGTCAAGTGAGATTATGAGGAGGTCATAGTCCTGATCGAAAAAGAGGAGATCGCATGACTGTTCACGGAGCCCAAATTCTCTCCCTCCCATTTGAGGTTCTTGGGACACTCGGGGAAGGGGCATAAGAAGAAGAAGAAGTCCAAGTGGACTTAGTCTTAACCTCAACTGGAATCCGTCATCGAGAAAGGTAAGGAGCACCGATGCTCTAAGTTTGGTTCTGCCTTTACTGGAGACAGAGCAACTCCAGCTCTAATAAAAGAGTTTCACAAGGCCAAGCACTGCGTATTTGAGCAGATGACACCACTGGTGAGCCTGCAGACCCCTCTGAGTCAGAAGGGGCCCCGTTGGGTTCAATGCCGTCGGCTTCGGCCACGTCACCGGTATGGCCCCAGGGATCCGATCCCAATTCCGTTCGACGCCAGTCGTGCCAACACAACTATCCCCGACACCAAATCCGAATTTGGCACCTACAACGTCACCGATGGTGGTGCATGTCCCATCCCCATCCCTGACGACACGGAGCCGGAACGCCGTCAATTGACGCTGATTCCAACGTTGACAGAACATAGAAGTTTCTATGTTGTCACCTGAGCACTTTGCGGGTGTGCTAGGCTCGGGAGAAGAATGGGAGGGTTCTGGGGACCCTCTTGAAACCAGGAAGTCTCTGAGGAGAATTTGGACTGGTATGGGGAACTTGAGGAGGTCATTGGACTGGATACTTCTCCAGATTCTGGCATGCTCTGTCCGCCAACAGTGGCTACGGAGTATGGGGCATCCTATGCCATAGTGGTTAAGAGGGCAGCTGAGGTCCTTGACTGGAGCTGCCCTCGGTGCAGGTCAGGACTACTCTCCTGACTGAGGTGCTTCAACTGGCGTCTTCTACTTCTGAACCCTTATTTCCCTTTAATGAAGAACTTAAGGACGTTTGTCCAAACCTGGCACAGGGGCTCCTGGGAATAGGACAATTGCATGCCGCCATCGCCCAGCACCAGATGACCCAAATTCCTCAGCCAACATCCCACCCCAGAGAGTTTGGTGG
Organism: Lissotriton helveticus; assembly: GCF_964261635.1. Taxonomy (NCBI): domain Eukaryota; kingdom Metazoa; phylum Chordata; class Amphibia; order Caudata; family Salamandridae; genus Lissotriton; species Lissotriton helveticus. Next base: position 110,011,369 of record NC_136070.1, on the reverse strand, counting down.
TGCTGGCCTCTACGTCCCAAAGCGCATTTCTTTCTGCCCCTATGGATAGGGAATCCAAGAGGCTGAATTTATTCGGAAGGAAGATGTTTTCTTCTTCCAGCCTGGCATTGTTGTTGTTAAATAGCACATGCTTATTGGGCCATTTCTCCCATTCCCTTTGGAACATTGTTGCGCAAGTGCTGCCACAAGTCCCGGAGGAGGCCCTGGCTGTGCTCTCTCAAGCTGTCAAGTATGGGGGAGAGATGCCACAAAATTCACCATACGGTGTGGCCTAGATTCAATCGATTCGCTGGGTAGATCGATTTCAACGATGGTTGGGCTTGAGGCGCCTTACCTGGCTTCATACAACTGGCCTCTCAGGCGATGTCCAAGCCAATTTGATTTACACGCCCTTTGATGGAACTTTTTCAGACACGACCCTGGTCAGGTTCAAGGACTCTCTGGCTAAGGCCAGATCCTTGGGCCTCTCCCCCACCCTTCATGGCCTTTCGCCCCTATTGTTGCAATGGAATGGATTTCCAGCCACAACCCTATCACAGCCACTGGCCTGCACAGACTGCCCAAGCTGTACAAGGAAGTAGATGCGGTGCATTCTCGTAGTTCGGAATAGAGTCCAAAAGTTTTCAGCTACACTGCCCCAGCAGCAGCAGCCTCCAAGCACTCCTAGGCTGATTCTGCAGGACCCCACTACTCCAGTTGGTGGGAGAATTCGTCATCATCACCACTGGAGATCCATAACATCGGACAAGTGGGTCTGTTAGATCATCCAGGAGGGCTATTATCTGCCTTCCCTTTCCTTTTCTTTCCTTTCCTCCTCTCATTCTGCCAAATCAGGAACAGCTGACCGAGGATCATTTAAAGTTGGTCCAAGACGAGGTTACTGCTCTCTTTGCCAAGGGAGCTATAGATAGGGTCCTGGTTTTAGAAGTAGACAGTGGCTGTTATTCCAGCTACTTTCTGATTCCTAAGAAGAACAAGGGGCTATGGCCCATTTTATATCTTCCTACAGCCAATGTGTTCCTCAAAGTGGAGAAGTTAAAATTTCTTACTCTGGCTCAGGTTTTTTCTGCCCTAGATAAGGAAGACTGGATGGTAACGTTTTACCTGCAGGACGCGTATTTACACATTCCCATCCTGCTGGGCCACATACATTACTTGCGGTTCAAGGTAGGCCATGAGCACTTTCAGTTTACAGTGCTCCCTTTAGGCCTTACCAGTGCCCCTCGGGTGTTCACCAAGGTGATGGCAGTAGTCGCAACACATCTATGCAGGTTAGGGGTGTCAGTCTTACCCATCATCAATGACTAGCTGTTAAAGGCGTCCTCGCCCAAGGGATTCTTCTCCTTCCTTCAGACTACGCCGAACCTTCTGCATTTGCTGGGGTTCTCTATAAACTTGCCGAAGTCACACCTGACTCCTTCTCAGATGCTCCCTTTCATCAGAGCAGTTCTGGACACAGTGCAGTTTCGGGCTTATCCTCCCAAGCAGTGAGACCAAGATATTCAGGCTATCATTCTGATATTTCAGCCTCTATCCTGGATTTCGGTGAGACAGACTCTGAGGCTGTTGGGCCTCATTGCCTGCATCCTGTTGGTGAGACACGCCAGATGGCATATGCGGGTTCTGCATTGGGACTTGAAGTTCACAGCATCGGGTAAATCTCGCAGATGCGGTACCGATCTTGGAAGGAATTGCAAAGGATCTGCAGTGGTGGTTAACGAACCCCGATTAGGTCAACGGCAGACCTCTCTCCGTTCCCCAACCAGATCTCACAGTCATTACAGATGTGTCACTTCTGGGATGGGGCGGCCATCTGGGGGAGGTGGAGATCAGGGGATACCATTTGGTTGGCATTGCAAGCATTTCTTCCCTCTGTCAAGGTGAAGTTAGTGCAGGTGTTCATTGCCATGTGGTACTGCAACAAGCAGGGTGGTGTTGGGTTGTTGACCATTTGTCGAGAGGCTCTTCATCTCCGGACATGGCTGGAACAGCAGTGCATAACCCTGTGGGTTCAACACCTGGCAGGTTCTCTAAATGCCAGGGCGGACAAACTCAGCCGTCAATGGTAATCTTTGATAAGGTCTATCTTTTGATGCCCAGGTCAATCGTACAGTTAGCACATGCTTTTACATTCTAAAAACTCTCAGAAAGGTGCTTACACTCATCTCCCCATAACTGCACCGGCCTACTATCATCAGTTTGATTACCTCTCGTTTTGATTATTGTAACGCCCTTTACCTTAATATCACCGCTGCATCTCTGAACAACCTGCAGATAGTTCAGAACAAAGCAGCAATATTGATTTGAAATATTCCTAAACATCAATCTGCCAGAGAAGGGATCCGGTCTTTACATTGGCTCCCTGTTAAGGAGTGCATTTCATTCAAGGTTCTAAGTACAGTATATAAGGCCGTGCATTGCAATGGTCCGTTCCAATTTAAATCTTTGTATCAACGATGTACCCCATTGAGGACTCTGATATCATCCACACAATTTAAACTGGCCGTGCCCAGGCTTCATAGATCCAGATGGGGCGGCCGCGCCTTTTCGGTGGCTGCTGCCAAGCTTTGGAATTATTTCTCCTCGGATGTTCCCAATGCAAGTTCCCTTCCTGCTTTCAGGAAACTCCTGAAAACTTGGTTATTCTCCTCTTAACTCCTTCGGTGCTCGGGACGGCCCCCAGCCGTCATGCGTCACGGTGGGCTTGTGCGCACGACGGCTGGGGGCCGTCCTAATCCCGTACGCTGTTTTAAACTCCCACACTGCGTGAAAATTCACGCAGCATGCAAGGGGTTAACCTACTGCTGCATTTGACTTCTTTACTGTGTCTGCTAAGCACCTTGATACCTACAGGTTTAGTGCGCTCTATAAATATTATCTTATCTAGCTGATCAAGAGTGGCATGTCCAGTCAGATGTGGCAAACGGTTTCTTTCAGCAGTGGGGAGAACGTTAGTTAGATTTGTTCACCTCCGAAGAGAACGTGCAGTGTCAGCTGTACTGCGCACTGGAGTTTCCAAGGCAGCCATTGCTCGGCGACGCCTTTGTTCACAAGTGGAGCTCAGGCTGGTTGTACGCCTTTCTACTCATGCTCAGGGTTCTGAAGAAGATCAGGAATGGCTGGCCCCAAGTCATTCTTGTGGCTCTGGACTGGGCGAGGAGAGTCTGGTATCCAGAGCTTCTGAGAATGAGTTTCTTTCCTCTGATGAGGCTGCCCCTTTGGGAGGATCTTCTGTCATAGCAGCAGGGGAGTGTCCTCCATGCGAACCTGTCAACTCAGCGCCTACTTGCCTGGAGATTGAGCAGCAACATTTGCACAATGGAGCAAGGGTGCCTGCATTGCAGGGATGATTGTTTTTGTTCAGGAAGAGGCACATTCCAAAACAAAAAACTATCATTGAGGGGGGGTGTGGCCAACCTAGATGGCCGGGTAGACCTAATCCAAGAGGGCTTGCAGCAAAGGACTCGTAAGCCACGTGGTAAATGAACTACGAGCAGTTTTGACAGGATGTAAACTCGGCAGAGGGCCACTTGAACCCTGGCTACACCGAGCAAAGAGTGAAGAGTGAAGCAATGGCTGGAATCACCGGATGCCACCAGATTGTGCGGCGTTATGCAGTGAATAATGAGGACTGGAAGGCCACAGTCGATAACGTGCAGGAAGCGGCACCCGAGTCGCTGCAGCCTAAGGTACGGCGGGGGACACTAGCTGAGGCTGGCGACGGACAGAGACTCTCCTCCCCCGTGCCACCGGCCAAACCCCTGGAGTGATGACAGTAAGGTCTGCACGACCTGTAGTGAGCTTGTGGGGGGCAGGGCTGCCGTCGCTCTTGGACTGCCAGGTGGGGGAGGCAGACCACAAGATTCAAGGCGCGCTTACATGAAGGCGAGACCCACGTCTGGCAGGGCATTGTGAAGTGGAGGCAGTCGCAGGAGCAGAGAAGAGGCCCATGGGAACCGGCCGGGAGATCCTATTCGCAGATGCCGGACTCCAAGATGGCACTTGGTGGGGACATGTAAGGCGGTGCACAGCGGAGGGAACAAGCGAGTAGCAGTATTAATTTTCCAAGCATAAGGTATAATATGGACACTGGGGGCCACCTGACACTGAGGTACTGGGGCAATGCCAAAGTTGGGACAATGAGCCCCACAGGCGGGGAATGATGGCATGCAGGAGGGACAGGGCCCTCACCATCTAGCAAGGATCCAAACTGAGCACGAAGAGACAGTTGATCATACAAGGCAGGATCTCCAAACAGTGCGGTTCGTACAGACCCATTGCACTTTTAAACCTAGATGCCAAACTTTATTCCAAGATTCTTGTGACACGGCTAGAACTCATACACCCGGACCAATCAGGATTTAATAAAGGTCAGCAAACACATGATAACATCCAACGGGTCATATACTTGATAGAAAAATGACAACAATGGGGTCCCAGCAATCTAAGTGGGTCTAGACCCTGAAAAAGTCTTTGATCAGGTGAACTGGGCTTTTCCTTTCTCCATGCTCCGAAGGTTCGGCTTCGGAGACCAATTCATGCAACTTGTTTGAGCAAACTATGTAGCACCGACGACAAGGGGTGAGCTCTGAACTCTTCTGTTTGGGGCGGGGAATGATACAGGGGCGCCCACTGTCACCACTTTCATTCACACTGAGCATTGAACCTTTAGCTGCTAAAATATGCTCCAAACAGGCGATAGAGGGGCTCACTTTGGTGACACAGAACATAATATATCCCTATTTGTGTATGATGTACTGCTTGCCTTAACCTCTCCCCACTCCGTGCAGCCTCCACTACTGGAGGAATAGAGGCAGTTCGAACAGGTGGCAGGCTTCCAAATTAACCTAACAAAATCTTTCATACTCAATTTAAATCTCGCCGAGGCTGACAAGGACTTTATAGTGGCAATTACCCCATTCCAATGGGCTAAGAAAGACATAACTTACCTGGTCTTAAAACTAACCCCGCGACTTGAGGATCTATTCAAAGCTAACTATCCTCCATTGATACAATTGAAAGCGGACCAGAAACAATGGGCGCCAATGTATCTGTCATGGATGGGGTGCATACAGGCGGTGAAGATGTCGGTATTGCCTAGGCTTCTCTTTTTGTTTCAGGGCCTGCCTAGCCCACTGGACAAGGGGCTCTTTTCAGACCTTCACACCATGGTGATACACTTTATTTGGCAGGGATAGAGAGCTTGACTCTCTTACAAGGTTCTGCGTGCGTCTAAGTTGGCAGGGGGCCTCGATCTACCAGACTTCCTCTTTTACTATTAAGCAACCCAACTCCAGGTGATACCAGAGAGGTCGGTAAGGGGATCCGATAAACACTGACTACACACGGACAGGGAGGTGGCAGGGAAATTCATGTGGAAGCCGAAATCAGATTGCCCGACAAATGTATGACTAAGCATGCCACCACGGACCATGCTGAGAGTCTGGGATGACATTAATAGGCAGAAGGGGTGGACCATGTTTCCCTCACCCCACACATCCATTCACTTCAATCTGGCATTCCTCCCTGCTAAGCATATGGGTCCTTATGAGGCATGGCGCCAGGGAGACTGTCTAACAATCTTGAACAAGTTTACACTCTGGGATATCAAAACGTTTGATTGTTGCAAGCACAACTTTAAACTCCCAGATACAGAACTATTCAGATACATACAACTCAAGCACTGGGCCATGCAGGCAACCCTAAGGGAAGCCGCCACCAGGGACCCGACTCCCCGGAGCAATTTGCCAAGAGGGGCAGTGGAGCTAATGGCTTCATCTCCTTCCTATATACAGTTACTTGCCGCACAGACACCGGTCAGGCCCTGGCACGTCACATTGGTAACACGCATTGGGGAAATCTGTTTTGGACTCAGACTGGTCACAGTTGTGGCGAGACATTCCGTAATGTAATCATTCCACAGGATGAAGGATGCAAAATATAAACTCATGTATGCCTGGTATCTATACCCCACTAAGCTCAAGAAATGTTTCCCCACTCATCGGGCATGTGTTGGAGAGGTTGTGGTCTGTTGGGGGACTTTAAACGCATATGGTGCGACTGCCCGACCATCCGCCCCTCCTGGACGGAGATTCTTGCCTGTATGAAAACCATATTAGGATACCCAAAACCAGATGATTCCAAGATGATCATATTGGGGTTGTGCAAACATAATCTTCTGATAGATACATCTGCCTTGTGGATTGCTCACCTTGTGAATATCCCCCTTGCGCCAGCAACGTTCGGAAAATTCTTTGTAGCACGCCGGCGTGGACGACCTCATAGGAGCACGGCATCGCGCGCGACTCCGTCTGACATCACCGACTCCTTATAAGACCCACGTCGGCGTGATGACGTCAGTTCCCTTTTTTCCGCGTCGTCGACGCTAACCGTTTCTGGGATCTTCTGTGATTCAGATAGTAACTTGTTACTATTTTGTGTTACTGTTTCTCTGTTGAGTGTTTCTTCTTCGCTGAGGATGTCGTCGAGGAAGACGGGGTTCAAGCAGTGCGGATCGTGTGCCCGAATGATGTCAATTACCGATCCGCATGACGATTGTTTGTGGTGTCTTGGATCGGACCATGAAGTTAAAAACTGTCGATCCTGCTTCGAGATGAACCCTAAGGCTTTTACGAGAGCGGGAGGCTAAGCTTCTACTTGCAAAGGTGAAAGGAAGAGAGGCTGGAAGGTCTTCGAGGTCGACGTCCAGACGTTCGAGGTCGAGACAGAAGTCGCGATCGTAGTCGAGGTCGAGATCGGCTTCGAGATCGAGGTCCAGAGTGAGGTCGAGGTCCAGAGAGAGGTCGAGGTCCGGATCCAAGTCGGCTTCGGGTCATGCTTCGGGCTCCTCGAAGAAGAAGCACAAGAGGAGGAAGCATAGCTCAAGACATCACTCTGGCAAAGAGTCTTTGGATTCGAAGAGGAAGTCTCGAAAACATCATAAAGACTTCGTGTCTCCTTCTCCTATGCAGTCTCTTGGAGGTTCTCCTGTTCCAGAGCAAGAACGGGATCCGGAGTCGCACCATTCTTCGGAGCATGAAAGAGACTCCGAAGGCTCCACCGAAGGCTCCGACTCCGGTGGAAGACCCTGAGAATCAAGAGGGCCAGGATGAACCGATGCCGGAGCAGCCTCCTTCGGAGTGGCCGATGGGTTCGTACCCTCCCTTTCCTGGTCCTGGACAGGACCCCTCGCATTTCCTTAATGCTATGTTTGCCGTTTATGCGAGGGCACTGTACCCCACTGGTGCACCGGCTGGTCCCATGGGTCAATTGTCTTATAACTTGGGCGTCCCTCAGGCTTACGCCCCGGCTCCTTTTATGCCGTTCATGCCGGCGCCTTATACTCCTTGGCTCGGTACGGCGCCGCCGAGGTCGTCGACTCCGAATACGGCTTCGCCGGCTCCGGAACGACCTCGTGAGTTGGATCGAGGTGCCACGCCGGTTCGTGAGTCTCGTCCTCCAGCTGCCCCAGCTTCTTGTTCGACGCCGGTTCCGGCTCCGTCGGAGTCTTTACCGGATCCGTCGACTTCGGTTCGCATGGAGTGGTCGAGGCGCAGGGCTCAGCGCCTCTTGGAGGAAAAGGGGTATGAAGATTCTGAAGTAGAGGGAGGAGAACTTCTGGATCAAGGGGACTGTTTTGAGGACCTGCATAGTGCTAGTGGCCTGGAACTCTCTCCTGAGCGGGGTTTGCCATTAGTTTCTGATGCACCATCTAAGGACGTGGCACCCTACCATGTTGTAATTAGGAAGGCTGCGGATCTGCTCAATCTGACTTTGCATACTGTTGAGTACAAGCCTAACATCCTCACGGAATTTTTACACTCGCCTTCATCCATTATAGAGCCTACACTCCCATTCACTGAGGCTTTGACTGAGCCAATAATGGACCATACGCCCCTCCTGGACGGAGATTCTTGCCTGTATGAAAACCATATTAGGATACCCAAAACCAGATGATTCCAAGATGATCATATTGGGGTTGTGCAAACATATTATTCGCTACCAAACAAGCAGTGACAGTGCAGTGATGTGGCTCTTTCTCAGGGCGGCAAAGATAGTAGTGGTGGCTGCTTGGAAGCACTAATCCACTCCTTCACTGACGCAATACCATGCCAGAATAGGGCACGCAGTCACAATGGAACGAATGCCAGACATCGCCTCAGACTCGTATTACAATTTTGAATATATATGGGGACCCCTGGTGGGTTACCCCTCTATAAGATTGCCACTTTTCACTTGCCCCACACTCAGCAAAGCCCTACCCTTGTTCCAATTTTAACCTGAAGCAATTCCAGGGAAGATCCAAAAGAAAAGGGAGAAACTCCCCATAAAACCATATCTAGCTGGCCTCCCAGAAACCTTCGCAGGTCAGTTGTGAAGACATGCTAAGAGCTTATCCATGTACCACAGTTATGTTGAATGGAGTTGTGGGGGGGTGTAAAAGGGTGTATTCAGAGAAAGTAAAGAGACTTATGATTGTACAATACTGTATACTTTAATACTTTATCATAGTGCACACTGTATTAGAAATGTATGTACTAGATAGCCTGTTATATTGTACTTGGACTATTTAACTAAATATCTAAAATTCCAATAAACACAGTTGTAAGAGAAATAAAAACAATAATTGATGGCATTTTCCTCCTTCTGGGTGTAGCAGAATAGAGCACACCTTGAAAGTGAAAAAAACAAGGGGAAATAAAGGTATTTCTCCTGGTTGTGCCACGTTAATTAGTAAACCCGATTCCTTGGATTTTATTCACAAATTGGGATTGTAAGTAGTCATGTTATTGTTTGGGTGGTGGGGTGAAAACCCAAGTCAGGCAACATCCACAGTCCTTGTCAGGGTGAAGCACAAAAAGCCAATAAATTAACTTGTGCTCAACCCTTTGGGAGCTTGGCTCAAAAGCAGTCTGGCTTAATTTAGAGGCAATTTATTTATGTAGCTCACAAACTGTAATAAAGTGAAAATCCCACACCAATTTAGAAAAATCGGGACAATTTTAATTAATAAAATGACACGAAAGAAAATTTCATCCAATCAGTAGAACCAGAGTTTTGAATTTTTAAAGTTTGAGTGAAAAATAACACTTAAAGATCAACGCGTCAACTAGGGGTATTTGGTCACGAGAGACCGGGGAAAGTCAAAAGTTTAGACCAATCTCAATGGAGCACCAATCGGTGCATGAGGTGGATTGGACCCGGTCCCAGCTCACTCCCAAACTTAGAAGAATATTTTGAGAAAGGTTCCTAAGAAGATAACGTTCGGAGGGGCAAGGCAGCTGGTGGTGTCTGAGTACTAGATGTTGCTGTCAGGGAGCCGCTGGACAGAGTTGCAGTGAAGATTTCCACCTTCGGACTTTGTCACTTTTTTCGAAGTCGAAAATGTCCAGTAGGACAAAGTTGCTGGCTGTAGCCAACGAGAGATCCACAAGAGTCAGACCAACTGGCAACCCACCTTGAGCCAAGGAGCAAGCAGGTAGGTCCTGGTCTACTCTCAGTTCTCCTGCCACCTTGGGTAAAAAAAGTTTCTACGTCTCAACTTTTGGGGTTAGTCAGGAGCAGCACCTTCCAGATCACCACCAAGGATCCATGACTGGAAGGAAACCACTTGAGGATTCAGGAGTCACTGAAGCAGAGGCCAGGGGCAGGATTCAATGTCTCTGAAACTTATTATGTACCTTCAGCTCACACAGGAGAGCAGTCTCTCTGGTAATTATGGGTTCAAGCAGCGGGGCAGTTCTCTGAGGGTACAAGGCAGACCTCATTCATCAGGAGATTATAAAAAACAAAAAGAAAAAATAGCTAGGTTCAATAGGCTCACTCTACCACATTGGTTTTTAGAGAGGTTAGAGTTATATAATCATTCAAAGTCCATATATCTTCTGGTGCTTAATACACACCACGCTGGTCTCACTTACTGCATGGACCTACTCGAATGGATGACATCCACGGACAAGATCTTTCATAAATTTCCCTACTTCCCCAGATTCACAATAAGGATTAAATAACATAAGAATACATATTATCACAGAACCAGTTCATAAGCTGGATTCTATTATTGCTTGATCATATCTTGGCTGAATGCTTTGACCTGAAGAAGTCTGCTGGGATTGGAACAGCACAAGAGGAAACATGTGTTGGCGAAGGGGTATGTCTAAGATGATTGAATAAAAAAAGGACTTCTGAAACAACAACCTCAGTTTGGAATTCTGTGTGCTTGGGAACATTGTGATTCTCATCAGGAGAGCACTCTGGTAGTACAGAGCAGTCCTCTGAGGTACAAGGAAGGCCTTAAGCACCACAGAAGTCCTCTGGGAGTCGAAGGCAGTCCTTATGATGTTCTCCTCATGTCCAGGAGTGTACTAAGAGTTGGTCTGAGGGTTCCATTTTATACCTGGTGCCAACCTTTGAAGTGGGAGAAATGTCTAGACTACCCCACATCTGGTCCTAGAAATTAGTCTATGATGACTAAAGGCTGGTGTCAAGTTCCTTTGTGAGTGTGCTGGAGGCAGCCAAATGAAATGTAAGTGGGAAAGGAACAGCTCCGCCCTCACATCCTGGCAGAAAGACAGCACTAAGGATGTCAGGTCTAAATGAAATTATCAAATGATCGAGCAAGACGATTGTGAGCTGGAAGCAAATCTGCACTTCATACTGAGATGTTCCTCTTGGAACACTGACTTGGCCATTTGTTTAAGCAAGTAGCAGCTAATCAAAGTATGTAAACATCAGACCCTTTAAACTTTATTTCGAAGTAGGTTAGTTTAATTCTACTTTCACTTTTCAAACAGATGGGTGCTCTGACAGATTCCTTACATAAAACCTTCTAGATTTGATGACAGATGTTAAGTTACATTAAAGGCACCACTCAAACTGGCAGCGTCAAATGCTTGCGGTAGGAAAGTAAATTATTATTTGGAGTGGACAAAAATCACTTCAAAGGATAAGTCTCTCAACTACCAGATCTCACACAAATTAAATAAAATAAACCTATGTTCTATCTCTGGTAACGTGAAACAAGCAGTCAGGCTTAAATAAAAGGCAATGTATAAAATATTCAAGCAGTGCATAAACACTAGAAAAAAGTGCCAAAAAACACAATAGAGCTCCACAAATTTAAAGTAAAGAGATAATATTGATGAGTAAAATTAGACCAAAATGACAAAAATAAGGGGAATGAAGATATGACCTTTAAAAGTATTAAAATGAAAAAGCACCAAGAAAAATAAAGTGCCCAATGTAGGTCAATGGTTATCATAGATCAGCACAAAGGTGCAATTTCACGGTGACCACGAGAAGTCCAGGTCGGATACACCAATTTGATTGGTCCTGGGAAAAGCCTAAAAGTAAAGAAGTTTGGAAAAATGTTAAAGTCCCACTTCAGAAAGGAACTTTGTCACTTTTTGAGGAAAAAGTATCGAAATTTCAATGCAGACAGGTACTTTGTTACTTCTTTAGAAGAAAAATTGTCTACATGCCGAATGCTGCTAAACTTGTATGCTGCCATAGAACTGAAGGCCGGTTACCTGAAGCAGGTTAATTTTGATGACTCTCTGGTAGGAATTTTACAGTTCTAGGACCCTTCACAAAGGACCCTGAGGAAACACTTGGATCAAGGAAGGTTGTAGAGCCACTCCACCCATGGATACCCTAGGAACTAGGATGCCTACACCAGAAAGACCAGGTGCATAGGGATGAAGTGGTATCAGAACCGCCTGTAGGTGCCAATGGAGGTTCGAGGAAGATCAGCAGCTACAGAGACTCGTGAACCATGCCGGTGGAACCAGGATGTGGAATCCAGACAACAAGAACCTAAAAGCAGAGGGGACAGAGTCCAAACCACCCAGAGATGACCAGGAGGCACATGAACACAATACCATCCCTTGTAATAAGTTCTTGCTGTAGCACAGTGAGGTTGAAGCAGCAGCTGTGAAGCCGAGGCGATGACGCAGGAGCACAAGAGTCATCCACGAGCTGTTCCTCACCAGTCGATGTGTGCTGGAAGGTTAGTGGCCGGCAGGGCCACCAACAACCTTGGCAAACGCAAACAACGGTTTGCGTAAGAAGATAGTGGTTGATCAAAGTCAATAATCTGAACTTTAAAAAAAAAACGACTTTGGAGGTTTTTCACTGCCAGGACATTGAGTAAAGATGTATGACCTATTTTTTAAATACCATATTCCCTGCCATTTAGGTGTTGAGAACCTACCTAAAGGGTAACTTATAGGTATTAAAAAGGATGGTTAGGCCAGTTAAAGAGCTGCACACCCAGGCTGGAGTTTCAAGCTTGGAGTTGTGTTTTATAGTGCCACTTTATTGGGTGGCACCAGGAGGGCAGCAGCCCATTGGTATTATTTATTTACAGGCCCTCGGTACATTAGTACCATAGACTAGGGACTTATGAGTAAACTAAATGTGTAAATTGTGGGTATCCCAGTTAAAGAGGTTCAGAGATTAAACCACAATCACTTTAACACTGGCAAATGGGAGTAAAGTATGCAGAGTCCTAGGACCAACAAAAACAGGTTAAAAAAAATGGCAAAAATTGTGTGTGACCCTCTGTGAAGGGCACATTTCAAAGGCAACCTCCCCCACTAAAAAGCTAGGGTAGACTTATGCATACCCTGCTCATGCATGGACAAATTGCCACATCTGCAGTGGCACTTGTCAGTAGTCTGCACCACTGTGCATAACTATAGCCCTCTATGAACATACTCCTGAGTCACAGCACTGGTGCAAGGATTGCTCTTCTCATCATCTGCAGGCTCCATCTGTGAGACTCCTGACCTTAGCTTGCTCATGGATGCATCCCAGAAGGCAGACATTACCACCATGGCCAGCAAAGTGGTGTGTCCCATTCAGCCCCTCAGATTAGATTTCTGTTCCAAACTAACCCCAGGCAGAGAACTCTGCTCTGCCAGCAGAGTTGACAGTGTTTTGCCTACTCAGCGCTCTGTTCAGTCAAAACTCCTACCCACAGCTGAGCTGAGTTCGCCGGCCACGCCAACCTCTCTAATTTAATTATAACAAAAAAAAGTCACTTACCTGCTGTGGCATCGCTGGGCTGCCCCCTTCTTGCTGTGGTCTCTCTCTCTCCTCCTCGTCATCCCCATCCGCGCAAACTCCTACGTTGTACGTCTTGACTAGAGTCCTCAGGTAGGTCCTCGGCATACACATTAATTTGTTCCCTACAGAACACTAATTGCAACCTCGGATTCCCAATTTGATTCTCCCCTATCAGTCAGGATTCGTTCCCAAGTTCTCCACAGTGCATAATCACTGTACTATTTTTGTCGTATTGCACCATTTAGACCCTGAGCTCCCTGCTGTCGTGGTGCTACTGGATGTGGCAAAAGCTTTTCACTTGCTTAAATGGGGGTATATGTTTGCAGCTGTACAAAGAATGGGAATGCTGCAGTTTTTTAAAAAGTGGATACAACTGCTATATAAAAGCCCGGTTGCCAGGGTGCGAGTCAACGGATGGGTGTCTGAACCGCTGGAGAGGCGGAGGTTGCCCTGGGTTACAGGCAGCGACTGCTAGATATCTCACTCTAGTCTACGTGGATGATATGTTATTGTTTGTCAAAGATCGAGCTACACATTTAGCATCGGTTTTACGACAGTGCATTTTATTTGAGATGCACTCTGGGTTGGGGATAAATTGGGACAAGTCCATGGTTCTGCCATTAACAGACAGCACTCAATAAATTTCACTAGAATACCCTCTCTCCTGGTCTGTAGACCCTGTGAAGTACCTGTGGATCTGGGTACTGGGACCCGGAGACGACTAAATATGAACTTTGGACACGTTGTCACCAATATCACCGAGTAGAGCGCTCGATGGACAGGACAGCCATTGTCACTGGCTGACAGAATCGCAGTGGTGAAGATGTCTGTGCTTCCTAAGCTCCTTTACCTCTTTTGTCGATGTTCCAATTAACATAGACAATGCAATTTTTTTTAAGACTTGTCTTTTGTCACTGGTGTGGGCTGGCAAGCAACCGAGGTGCAGTTGGAATACATTGACATTGCCCTTTGACCGAGGGGGGTTATGAAGCGCCTGACCTGCCGCTCTGTTATCTGTGCGCACAAGTGCAGTTTGTGCAATATTGATCTTTCCCTCAGAAATATATGCCGCACTTAGCAGTGGAAGCGGACACTCATTATCCAACACCGCTGACTGCTAGAGATTTATACAAGTGGGAGATAGGCAATAGGAGGGAAATTAACCCGTCTGACCACTACGGAGAGGCAAGATGGCCCGGCGTGAGCGGTCCCACCAGTCTCCCTCTGTGAGCCATGAAGTAGCTGGATACAAAGATTGTGCCCGATTTTTCCCCCGGATCCGCTGATCCGCTGAACCGTCTCTTGGGGCGGCTGACCACTGTTCCAGCCTGTACTATTGGAACATGATTGAGCCTGAGTTGGTGCTTGCTGCACAGGCTCAGACATCCAGGGAGGTGAATGGAGAAAACGGAGAAAACTGCTGCGGTAATCACTGCGGCCTCTATCGTCCTGTTGCGTGGCGTTCGACCCCTGCGGGGTGTTGCAGTGCCTGAAGTCGCTTGAAGTCGTCTACAGCCATGAATAGCCACTCTTCCTTGTTGTTGTATCGTTCCCTAGAGCTTCTCCGTCATCCTCGACATCTGATGTACCCCGGATGGTACGTGAGTAATAAAATATGCCGGGCTGCATTCAGACTTAGATTTGCCGAAAACTATGCTAAAAAAAACCTGACCGATTAGACGGACTTCACGCACTATCTGGCAGATGCATCAACGTAGCCTTTTGCTATTCCTATATAGCGATTTTTAAGGAATCGCTATTTAGGAATAGCAAAAGCCTATGCATGTAGGAATCGCTATTAAAATAGCGATTCCTAAACATTCCTTAATTGCTACTCGCAAATTGCTAGTCGCAATTAAGGAATGCTGTACCATTCATTCCTATGGGCCTATAGGCCCATAGGAATGAATTGGAGATTGCATGAGCAATTTCCGAGTACCAGTAGGTACTCGCAAATTGCTCATGCAATTTCAAGGGTGCAAGGGTGTCAAAATGACACCCTGTTGCACCCCTGAAATTGATCTCTGCACATATGTTGAACACACACATGCCCTAAGGGCATGTGTGTGCGCAACATGAAACTTTGAAAAATGCACAAAAGTGCTTTTTTCAAAGTTTTAGCAAATTACCATGAAGTTCAACTTCATGGTAATTTACTACTCCTATTTTTTGACTTTCATGCACTGTATTTAAGGAATCTCAATTTGGGATTCCTTAAGTGCAATCGCAATTTAAGGAATCTCAGCAGGTGGGTCAGCAGGTGGTGGCAGCTCCTGTTCCTCACTGGGGGCATTGGATTAGCGTGAGGCTGCAGTGACTGCAACTGTGGTTTTATCGGACTACCAGTGGTGTTCCTGCATGATTTCGATGCAGACACCATATTATCTTTTTAACACTGTTTATCTGTTTATGTAAACTTATTTTATAATTACATTGTACTGCGCACTTACTCCTTTTTGTGTGGCCTCCCCAGCCCCGGTCCATCACGGCTACTCGTGCCGATTGTGTGGAGGGCGGGCGGGCGCCATCTTGGGTGGAGCCTGAAGGCTGCCAGACCGCAGTTAGCGGTCCAGTTGCTCGGGGGGGATTCCCATAAATTGCGATGTGTCCCCGTGCGCGCACGAGCACAGCGGGCGCGGCGAATGCGCGCCGAAGTCGCGCTTAAGTCAAGCCCGCCTGCGCCCGTCCGCGGCCGATCGGGGCTAGGGGTTTGTCCTTATGCCCCTGTCATCTCCTATTCCTCTGAGAGCCTTAAAACTCTGCAAGGTAACTGGTCGCTCCCTACTTCCATCATTAGTACCATCTCTGCCCTTGGTCTCACTCCACCACCATTGTTGCCCCGTTCTCTCCCTCCTCCTCCCCCTCTTCCCCTGTCCATCACCTGACTCAACACCAGGTCGGCGGTGAATCATCACCAAGATCTGTTTGTCCTACTTGATTCCCACAAGCCGGACATACTGTGTCTTACCGAGACCTGGTTCTGTGAGTCTTCCTTGCCATCCCTCTTAGCTGCCCTTCCCCCTGCTTACACGGCCCTCCGTGCCGATCGCCCGGCAGGCAAGAAAGGGGGTGGCGTGGCGTTCATTGCTAGGTCGGAGTACAACTTCCAACTCCTCCCCTCCACCTCTATCGACTCCACTGAGTTCCTTGTGGCTTGCTCTGCCACGTTCTCTCCCCCGCTCATCTGCCTGTTAACATATCGACCACCCCAGCCCACTCCCCTGTTTATACCAGCCTTTCAGGATCTACTGGCCACACTGGCGGTTAATCATGCTTCTGTCCTAGTATTAGGTGATTTTAACTACTGGCACAATGACCCCTCTGAATGCTCAGCCTCCAAGCAATTTACAGAACTAATTCAATCTTTGAATTTTATCCCCCATATTCAAGTTCCCACACATGTATGCGGACACATGTTAGACCAAGTCTGGTCCCTTAACTATTCTATTTCTTCCATATTAGTGTCCCCATGCCCATGGTCTGACCATGCTTTTATTTCTTTCTCCCTCCACCTTAATCCCGCTGCTAAAGTTCCGTTGGCAAAGAACTCCTGGGCCCGGAACTGGAATCGTGTCGATCTTACCTCATTGTCTTCTTCCCTTTTAAACTCCTCACCTGACCTGGCGGGCCTACCCTCCTCAGCACAAGCTACTGTGATAGATACCTGGCTTGCGGGAGGCTGTAACTCAATAGCCCCCTTACGCCGGATATCAACCAAAAGACCTAAGGAGGCGAACCGGTGGTTCAACGAAGACCTAAAGGAAAAAAAGCTGTCCCTCCGGCGTGCTGAGCGTTTGTGGAGAAGGGAATATTGTCCCCTGCAGAAAACTCGCTATTTCACATTATTACAGGAGTACAAAAAGGCTATCTTAGGAGCTAAAACTGCCCATTTTTCATCCAAAATTCTAGCAGCAGAGAATAAATCGAGAGAAATATTTACCATCGTTCATGATTTAGCCTTTTCAGAGAGGACCATTTCTAAACCTCCTCCTACTCAATCCTTGTGTGACTCTTTGAATCATTATTTTTTGGACAAAATCTCCAATATTAAGACCAATATCCCTCCCCCAACCGCTATCTATGTTGATCCCCTTCCTCCCACTGTCCAACCTTGTTTACTTTTGATCCCCCCTCTCACAGAAGAAGTGTTTCTGGAAACACTCCTTAAAGTAAAGTCAGGCTCCCCAGCCGATATCTGTCCGGCCCGCATTCTCCAACGGATTTATTCCGTTTGCACTCAGCCCCCGATCACCTTCCTCAATAGTTCCCTTGTACAAGGGGTTGTGATTCCAGCTCTCAAATCGGCCACTATTGTGCCTATTTTGAAGAAACCTGGCGCCGATCCATCCACCCCAGTTAACTACCGGCCCATCTCCTTGCTGCCCTACCTGGGCAAGGTGCTTGAGCGCCATGTTGCCTCGGCACTTAGTGCCCATGTGGAAGCAACCGGGGGTTTGGCGTCCTGTCAAGCGGGTTTTCGGCCAAGGCACTCTACCAAGTCCGTCGTGGTGTCGGTCCTAAACAACCTCAGGGAGGGCTTGGACCAAAATAAACATCAGGCCCTGGTGCTCCTCGATCTTTCCGCCGCTTTTGATACGGTGGACCATTCCATCTTGCTTTCACGTATCGGAGCGGCGGGAATCGGGGGCTCAGCCCTGGTCTGGCTCTCGTCCTTCCTGCGGGATCGCACCCAGGCGGTCCGGTTGGGGGAGTTCACGGCAACCCCACTTAAGATCACTTGTGGTGTCCCCCAGGGTTCCTCTCTCTCTCCTCTTTTGTTCAACCTCTATATCTACCCTCTTATTTTTGCACTTCAGCAGCTGGAGGTCACTGTATATAACTATGCAGATAACCTCCAGCTCGTTTTCAATCTTTCCTCTTCTTCCCACGCTATCTCTAATTTTCAAACTATTATGATTTTCATCAGGGACTGGATGAGCCACAACCATTTGAGGTTGAACCCGGACAAAACCGAGTTGGTCCTCACTGGTGGCTCTTCCAGTCCCTGGAACTCTTCCTTCTGGCCCTCTTCCTTTGTTTCCCCTCCCGTTCCCTCTTCTACAGTCAAGACCCTAGGTATCAAAATGAATAATCACCTCACCCTTCACTCACAAATCAGCTCTGTTGTCTCTTCTTGCTTTCTTATTCTCCGCACTATTCGCACTGTTTCCCGTTTCTTCTCCCCCCCTGGCACTTAAGTTGATTATGTCGGCCCTTGTGATCTCCCGGCTGGACTATGCCAATGCCCTGTACAACGGCATCCCGGCCTATAGCCTACGTAAACTTCAGCTTGTGCAAAATCAGGCAGCTCGGCTGGTGTACGGCCTTCCTCGCTCCTGTCATTCTACACCACTACTGAAGGCGCTACACTGGTTGCCTGTTCGGCAACGTTTACTCTTTAAAACCGGTTGCATGGTTTTCCAGGCACGCCAGGGTACGGCCCCTGCTTTTATCTCCTCCTTGTTAAAGGAATATGTCCCCACCAGACAGCTTCGATCATCTTCTCAATCCCTTCTACAGGTACCTCGCTATAAGAGGAAAAAGTGGGGAGGGTCCAATTTCTCATTTTTGGCACCCACTTTTTGGAATTCCCTCCCCGATCATCTACGAGCGATCAAACACTATTCCCTCTTTCGTAAGGGCCTGAAAACTTTTTTGTTCAGTAAAGCTTTCCCACAGTAAAAATCTTTCCTTCACTCTTTTTTGTTTCTCGGCTTCACCTCCCATGCCTCCTAAAGCGCCAAGAAACCGATTGGTGTACGCTGCGCTATACAAATATTTTAAATTCAAATTTAAATTCAATTCAATCTCAATTTAGAGATTCCTTAAATTGCGATTTTTGCATTTGGGATGATGCATCCCAAATGCAAAAATACCGGTCGCAACGGGGCAGATTCTCAGGAATCTGGCCGTTTGCTCCCGGTATTTTCTTTGATGCATCTGCCAGTATATCATTAAAGAGACGTTTATTGGTCAAAACCGACTTTAAAAAAAAAAAAACGCCTGCAAGCTAGTGTCAGCCCGCTGTTTTAAACAACCTGATGGGAGCATGCTGGTATTTTTTACTTATTCAAACGCTCAGTGAAACGCACAAAATGTACAAAAACGCAAAATAACCCTTTCCTGGTATCTGCTGGTCTGCTGGTTGGCGCATGGCCCGGTGTTTTACAGCACATCGCAATCCCCGGCGTTTGCATCTCTTTACTCATCTCCCTCTGCTGCTTTTCGACCTGCTTTCTGTCTGCTGCCACGTCATCGGGACACCGGGGGCTGGAGCTGAAACAGTTTTTCGTGCAGTATCATACCAAGCCCCCTCAGGCTTGAGGGAGCGTCTGTAAACTCCTGGAAATATCGGGAGAATAAATGTGGAGCTGTGCATTTTGAAGCTATTTTTCTAGACACCCGAACACTCTTGCTGCATAGTATAGCATAGCTGCATAGCAACTAGGCCACTTATATGGATACACAGAAGAAAAAAATATATAAATTAAATTAAATCAAAAATTTAATTGAACAAAAACAGGAGCATCATTGTATTTTCAGTGTACTAAATCTGCTATAAGTTTTAGCACCGTTATTTACTGCTAGACAGAAGGCTTGGAGGCAAGAAGGCAAGAACCAAGCACAAACAAACACAACTTGGCCTAGAGGACTGCGTCTCGGATCACGGACCACGGACCACGGGGGTTACTAAATACTAAAGACTTCCACGTTCTATTATGGCATCTTAGACTTTGAATATCTTGAATACCTTGAATATCTGAAGATTTGTCATTTGAAAAGCTTGAAGCTGGGGGCTACTACGGAATCACAGGCGAGGGATACAGGCTGTATCCCCAGGATTTCGATTCAGATATATGTGGCCAAATTAGTCTATTCTCTCAAAACGGTCCGGCTGTGGCAACTGGGAGGTGAGGTCAAGCGTAAAAGAAGCCTCCACAAAGAAAAGTACATACTAAATCAGGCAGGGCGGAGGCCAGCTAAAAAAGGTACAAAAGGTACTTTAAGGACTGCCACAAAGACGGTCCAGGAGGATAATCTGAGACCGTGCGAACTGTGTGAATGGTGTGAACCTACGATGGATTTGGACTCAACTCAGAGTGTGCCCCTTGAGATACAGGGTAAGCTAGTAGCCCATGAAATTCCTGAGGTTACATCAAACGATGAGGCAACTTCAGCACCTAAAAATACATTAATAGCCCCGGACCATGATACCTGCTCAAAACAACAAACGGCGACCAGTATGCAGAAGACAAGTAATACTGGTAGAAGACCTGAAACCAGAGGGTTGAAGGCCCAGGAGGACAAAAAAGATAAGACTGGAAATGAGGACAACTGGAAATGTAAAAGTAAGGAAAAAACTAAAAGCAAAAATGTGAATAGAAACGCTGAGAAGGTGAAAGATAATGAGCAGGGGAAAATAAAGAAACAGGACCAGGTAATTGAGCATCAGAAGCATCATAATACTGAAGATGAAGTTGATGATAAGGCCGAGGAAAAGTCTGAACTCATGGCCAAAAAAGCCAAAAGGCTACAAACTATTAAAAACCTGAAGGCCGCAGCTAAAACAACCGGCCAGCTGGGCAAGACCCAACCAAGGATCTCCAATATATTCGCTCCAATACCCAAAGAAAGTACGAATAATGACATGAAATGTGGGAAGCCACAAGCTACAACATCGGAAGCACATAAGAATCAAAATGTGCCTAGAGATCTAACAAATGAAATCCGTACAAGCATTCAAATAAGTGCAGATTAATCCAGTACTGGGACAGAAACATTCGCAGACCGGTCTCAACACCTGGACCCCTCCGAAATAGAAAACCCAAGCAAAGAAGTCGACCATATGTCTTCCATGGGACAAACCACCACTATTGGTAAAAGGCCACAATAGGAGAAGGAAGACACTTCGGAAGGTTCCAACTCCGATATCTATGAAACCGGAATGTCTATTTCCAGTGAGACCGCAGGAACGAGCGCAATAAGCGATGAGGAAAAACCGGACGTAATCACGTTGGAGGTGTCTGACAAGGATGTATGACGTTACAACGCATGCTTTTACCACGCATGCTGTTACAACGCAGTTTTTACAACGCATACCATTACAACGCATAGCGCTTTGGGGTGCTGGATAGTGAATAGTTTAATTTACTATTCCAACTCCAGTCCCCATGGACACTAGGGAAGGTGTTGGATAGTAAATTAAATCTATTCCCTATCCTAGAGCGCCCCCCACCGCAATGCGTTGTAATGGTTTTGTCGTAAAACCTGCGTTGTAATAGCACTGCGTGGTAAAAGTTGCGTTGTAAAGGATGTTTCCCGTCTGACAACACAGGCACTAAGGATACCAACGCAACAGGTCAAGATATGATCCTAAGAAAAAGAGTGGAAAAAAAGAGGTCAAAGCATAGAAGACTTCACAAACCAATTGACGATAAAACTACCGATCAGGGGCGCAATCCGGACCAAGCAAGGAAAAAATCCAAGCACATATGGAAAAGTTCAACCCCCAAACCATCAGGAGAGGCAGGCGGTATACTGCAAAATAACGGGGGGACCGAAATTGGCACAAAAAGATCTTATAGAGATCTTGGTAACTCAGGACTGCCTATAGAACCCTCATTGGGGGATGTACTAAACTCCATCAAGGATTTTGATACAGACGTGAAAATGGATAGTGAAAGGAATCACGCTGCCATACAACAACTCCAAGGTGCTATCCAAAAAGTGGGCAAAACCTGCTCAGAGATAGTGGACAGAATGGCCTCGGTCGAAAGTCGTACCGAAAATTTAGAGACAGATGTCACCAATCTTCAAACTCGTGGTAAGGACCAGGCTGGTATCATCGAAGACCTAATGGCAAAAGTAGAAGATCTTGAAAACCGAGGCAGAAGAAACAATCTTCGCATTCTTGGAATTCCAGAAGGGGCAGAGGGCAATGACCCAAAGGGCTTCATAATCCATCTCTTAAAAACTGCCCTGCCTGAACTTCATACCTGGGAACTGGATCGAGAAGTCCAACGAGCCCATCGCTTTCATTTAACACTTCCCAAGCATTCTCAAAAAGCAAATCAGTACCCGAGGGCCATATTAGCGTGTTTTGGTAACTTTCTCCTACCAGAGGCCATTTACGATATTGCTCGACCAACGAGTAAAAGAGAATACAAAGGATCTATTTTTTTTGCTTGCCCAGATTTTGCGCATGCAACGGTGGAACGCCGCTGGAGGATGCGGCAACTCTGCCCCATTTGAGCAGATTGGAGCAACGGTGCCCTATGACTCAGGAAGCCTCAAGGTATGGTGGGGGGAGGTGGGGTGGGTGCCTTTTAGTGGTGGGGGTGTATATACAGGCAAGGTATCGGGGCAGAAGCTATAGCTCGATCTATCATGAAGAGAGCTGTTCTAGAAGACAATACAGATCCGATAGGTACCAATGGCTAAGTTGAAAATCTTGACCATCAACATCTGTGGGCTAAATGATATAAATAAAAGACAAAGAATAGCAATAGGTCTAAAATCAATCGGGGCAGACATTGTTTGTCTGCAAGAAACTCATGTTGAGGGGTCCCAAATACATTTACTGAAAATATTAAGATATAGAGTTGTTACAGCTACAACCCAGACAAACAACACTAGAGGGGTGGCTATTCTGGCACGGGGTGGTGGGGTCCAGTTTCTAAGATCCGCAGCTGATAAATCTGGTCGATGGGCCATCTCTGAGTGCCGATATGGTGAGGGAGAAAAACGTACTGTCTGTTAAGTATATGGATGTGTCACCGATGATCCCGATCTCCTGAATTTTTTAGCTAACGAATTAGCACACTGGCCTGCCCCTATGATTGTTTGTGGTGACATTAATCTAAATCTCCCGTCTAAGTGGCCATCTGTGCATAACTTTAGCTATCAGGGAAGGAAACCTAAAACATTTAGAGCTCTTTGGGATCTTTGTAATACTCATGCGATCTCTGACTGCTGGGAGATGAAATTTCCAACTAATCCGGAGTATACTTTTTTCTCACATCCCCATCTTAAATTCGTAAGATTGTATTATTTTTTTGTTTCAGATACCATTATATCGAATTGTTCGGTTGATCGACTACCAAGGGTTTTCTCTGATCATAACCCTCTAACTGTTAGCATAGAAATTGGTAATCAGCAAGTAGACCGCAGTAACTGTACTTTCGAAAGGGCCTTACTGTTTAATGTAAAATATTGTAACCTTATAGAAAACTGGATCCCACAATTTTTAAAGCATAATCTGGGGAGTGCCCCGTTAGAGGTGGTCTGGGATATACTAAAGGCTGGTGTAAGGGGAGAAACCCTCAGGTTTTCTATCAAAAATAATCAGGAAGCAAAACACAAATTAAAAAACTTACAGGATAACCTTGCTAGCAAAGAAGAAGATCTGATGATAGGAGTTCAGGGCGATATTAACATAGAAGGAGCAGTAAGAAATGTCACAATCGCAAGAAATCTAATAACGGAAATGCTTATTACAAAAGCGATATATAAAGCCACTTTGAATAGGAAGAAAGTTTACGAATTAAGTGAGCAGGTTGGACATCAGTTGGCAGTCTGTACAAGACAGCAGAATAGTGACAATACAATCAAAAAAAATAGAGATCCATTAATGGCCTTACTTGTGAATCCAAAGAGATTAGGGAAGCGTTTCATAGATATTACAAGGATTAATATACTGAGTCTGGGAAGAGCCAATCCAAAATAGATACATTCTTGGATTTCTGTATGGTGGCCCAACTATCCCAATCAGATAAAGATACCCTTGCTGAGGCACCACAATGGGTCGAAATTCTCCTTTCTATGACCCTATGGCATTAATACTTCTAGACGCTGAAAAAGCTTTTGATAGGGTCTCCTGGAAATATCTATGGACTGCTATGTCAAGGAGTGGGATCGGGGATGTATTTATTAATGCGGTCCGCATGATGTATGCCAAGCCAGAAGTAGTGGTCTCGATAAACTGTGAAAATTCGGCCAGAATCAAAGTATCTAGAGGAACAAGGCAGGGGTACCCATGCTCCCCTTTGCTATTTGCTATATTCATTGACCCGTTCATCCACAGGTTAGAAATGAATACATCTATAACGCCAATAAAGACTCCTTATGGTGAAACCAAGTCCCTCGCATATGTCGATGACATCGCTATAGTTACAGCCGACCCAAACGTTTCTGTAGATGCAATGGAACAAGAGGCAAAAAATGTTGGCGAAATTTCCGGACACAAACTGAACCAGAACAAAACTCAAATTATTATCAATGGCAAATGCAACTATGCGGATGACAGGGTGACGGATAAAGCGATGTATCTCTGTGTTAATCTTACCGCTAATCTAAATATTCTGGTAAAATTTAACATAGACCCTTTAATGAAACAAACTGAAAAAAGGTTAAAAAAGTTCCATAATCTACATCTTACAATTATAGGAAGATGTAACTTAATCAAAATGATATTTTTTCCTAAATTCTTATATCTTTTTCGGACAATCTGTTTAAACTTTGAATCACTGTTATTTAAGGAAATGGATGGTATCTTTGCCCGTTTCATATGGGGATATGGAAGAACCCGAAGAGAATTTAAAATAACCTATAGCAAAACTACCTTTTTTTGGGGGGGGTCACCTGAGCTTTTGGCCCGGGGCTTGGCGGGCATCTTTGGAAACTACCAAACCCAAACAGTTCTGAAAACTAGACACCCGGGGGAGTCCAGGGAGGTATGGCATGCGTGGGTTCCCAATGTTTTCCTACCCAGAAATCCCTGCAAACCTTAAATTTAGGTTAAAAAAAACACTTTCCCATAAATTTTTGCGTGGGATCTCCGTGCCGGCACAAATGTCCTACCACCCAGCGTTCCCCTTGATCTCCCGAGTAAAATGATTCCTCACTTGTGTGGGTGGGCCAAAGGCATGTGACTAAGGTGAGGTGCTTAATTTGTCAATCCTAAATACTACAATTTTTAAAAATTCATTTTTAGCCTGTTCTGCTTTGGGGCACCCACACAAGTGAGGTATCATTTTACTCGGGAGAACAAGGGGAACGCTGGGTGGTAGGACATCTTTGCCGGCATGGAAATCCCACGTAAAAAAGTTTGGAAAGGTGATTTTTTTTACCTAATTTTAAGGTTTTCAAGGAATTCTGGGTAGGAAGACATTGGGGGACTCATGCATGCCATACCTCCCTGGACTCCCCCGGGTGCCTAGTTTTCAGAACTGTTTGGGTTTTGTGGTATATAAATAAATAATACCGGATCTATTTTTGACTGGACATAGTAATAACAGATAGCTCAATAAATAAGAGTCAAGATTCGAGGTAGTAGGAGTTTGCAGGTTTAATACAGCATAAGGACAGGAACAGGACAACCTGCACAGGAATAGGATGGCAGCGCTGCCGGGGGCAGGATCGGAGTTGGCGTCGGCGTAACATTTAATAACAGTGCACAAGTATATATACTAAAACAATTGCATTACA
The DNA here is from genome assembly GCF_964261635.1 of Lissotriton helveticus. Lineage (NCBI taxonomy): Eukaryota > Metazoa > Chordata > Amphibia > Caudata > Salamandridae > Lissotriton > Lissotriton helveticus. Next base: position 109,985,815 of record NC_136070.1, on the reverse strand, counting down.
ATACATACAATAGGCGGAGCAGTGGGTGTGGTCAATAGCAGTCGCGAAAGATAAGGGTGGAAAGAGGTGTAACAGAAGGCGTTTACATAGACATGTGATGTAAACGTAACAGAATATGTCATAAATGGGGCGGAAACATGGAGGGGGCTACCTAAGGAGCCGGGACCTCTAACCTAGTGGTGCGCGTAAACTGACAATGACGTGTTACTAGGAGAAGCTGGGGGCTATGACTTCTGCGCTAGGAGCAGAGACTGAAGTCTGGAGAGTCAGGGCGACATGTACCTAAACATTATCTAGTATCTGATGTTTAGAGAACATGTTGATATAAACTAAAAGTTATCGGGGTAAAGGCTAACAGATTCTAAGACTGGTGCATGTATTATTCTATATGTAGTGTGTGTTGAGGAATATTAAATGACCTTTTAATACAGTATTTCTCTTACATGGAGACGTAAAGGCTAGACGATGACTGAAACTATTGATGCGATTCAGTAGCTTAGGAATGCAGAGAAGGAGGGCTGGACTGATAACTAGAATCATAACATACTCTTGGCAGACTAGCAGGCAGAGCCAGGCCGAGGCCGAGCCGGGCACTGTGAGGCAGGAAGTAAGTGAAGGGTCAGGAATACAGGTGGGGGCTGTATCGCTCCTCAGCGAGGGCTCAGGAGACAGGAGCTGAATCTGGTGTCCGGGCCCTTTTGAGGCCTAGAAACGGGGACTTTTCAATGAAATAACGTGCACACTGAGAAACGTGGCAACGTAACCTTACATAGGCCTGATACTCGTAGCTTTCACGAGAACTGGAAACTGGCATACTAGAGATGGACACAACTGTAAGTGCGTCTTTAATCGAACATGGGGAATACATATGCATATTAATCATGCACATGCAACATAAGATGGGGAACACGTAGGGACACAGAACATGGCAAAATTTACTTTTCCACATTCCCTCCTTGTCACTACGTTTCCATCAGGAAACATCAATATTCATGATACCATCTATTATTTCATACAGTATCATTTGCTCGTCTCGAATTTTCTTGGACCTGGATTTAGAACGAGACTTGGGACTAGGAATACAAGAGGTAACACAAATGCCGCAAATCGCAGGGCCACATTGTATACAGAGGCAGCAACTGAATATGATCGCTACTGCAATACCTAGAAAGGACAACACTTTCCATCCCCAGGCGGAAATTATATTCCAGAACCAACCGGACCATGTCCAGGTGCCTGGATTTTGGTGTAACAGATGGGCAATTTTATGGAGTCTGGTTATAGCTGAATAAACAGACGGCGCGTTATTAGGAATGAAAATGCAGCAACTAGATCCGATGACTCTACATGCCCCGCCCCTATCGGCCAGTATGACGTCAAGGACGAGACGATTCTGGAGCACAACAATTCTCATAAAGGATTGCTCTTCGGTTAAGTTACCTAGAGCAGAGGTAGTCTCAATCACTACTGCTTCAAGTGTTCTGGTTAATCTACGTATCAGTTTACTATTCACGACAGTACCTAAGTAGGGGAAGACACCTTTATTGATATCTATGTATTGTTCTAGAGCAGTTTCAGTATAATCGACAATCGGGAGGTCTCTCTTGTGTCTAGTATGTACTAGGTGGGAGTTCCTATGATAGTCAGGTGGGGCTAGAAAAACTGGTGGCCGTAGGAAGGCAATGTAACAGGTTCCCTCCCAATCGAGGGGCAGACGAACATATGCGGTCTGACCACAAACAAAATAAGAATGACGTGAAGCTTTGAAAATAGAGTTCCCACTGTCACTATACTTGACAATAGTAGTACAATCACTATGTCCTACATGTACGGAACCATTCTTTCTGACACATAATTCACCTTTGACTGGTAGTACTGACATAGCAGGTAAGTCTGGAGTAGAATCAGACTGAACATTCAGGACCATGAAATTCGAAGAATAATTACCCAAATTATAAACTTCATTTTCTAGATCTAACCCTGTTCTGTGGGGAAGACCTTGCTTGTCTGGAAAACATGTACTGTTCAGAAAGAACATATCATTTGAGGATGACGTTAACGTGGACCATGCTCCACATGAACCGTTATGTGAAAATGGATAAGGAAAGAGTGGCAGAACTCCCTTCGGTGTCTGGAAAGGGGGGAGTCGACCACACACCCAACAATTAGTGGCATTGCTGGTCTGGTGTGAATAATGTAACATGCGGATAAAGGAATTATTTCGCATAGCAAGACGATAAGATAGTTCATGAGGAGGCAGATCACTAAACGTATGCTCTACTGTAGTATTAGAAGACTTATTTACATGAGAAACTAGAAAATATAAATAAAATGCATAACTCGTGCAGGTAATCATAAGGCTGAGATATAACAGAAAACATAAAATAATAATGCAACTTTTAGAGTTCTCACTAACTCTCTCTCTATGGGGGTCTATTTTATACATGTCAGAAACCGGTCTAACCGTTTCACCTAGGGGAGGACTTAGACAATCAAACTGGCTGACTTATTTTACTAGACCTTAATTTTAACTTATACTCCTGCTGCGGAGTTTTCTCTAACAGGGAGGGTTTCGTATCAATGTCATTTGCGGGACAGTCCTTGAGAATAGTACTTTGGCAGTCTTTAAAATCCTCGGAAATGTTCTTGTAAACAGTCTTTAGTCCATAAAATTTCTTTACATGCGACAAATGCACCCAGCCCTTCCTGCCTTCCAGCTTGACGGCAGTACGGGTGGCCAGGAGGACTTGCTTGGGCTCCTTACAGCGGGGCTCCAGCGGACTTGAACGATCAAAGTTCCTTACGAGAACCAGATTTCCGGGAACAATTTCATGCGGTGCCACCTCGGTATTGTCTGGAAATGCGGCGGCAACCTGTGAACGACAAGAGTGTAGGGCAGACATCAAGGAAGCTAGGTAATCTGTCAGCATATTACTTGAAACATCTGTAATACTTCGAGGTCTAGGTGTACCCCACATATTAGGGGGGCGGCCGAATACGACCTCGTACGGGGACAGACCTGATCTGGAATGTGCGACCATGCGCATATAAAACAGAGCGACTGGCAGAGCAACTAGCCAATCTACACCTTTTTCTTGACATACTTTAGCAATACGTATTTTCAGGGTCTGGTTATGTCTCTCTACTAGACCGGCTGCTTCAGGATGGCGTACACAATGGAACTTCCACTGGTATCCTAACAACAGGGAAACGTGTCTCATCAGTTCAGATGAGAATGGCTGGCCGTTATCAGAATATACGACCCTAGGGAGTCCATAACGGGGGAAGAATTCACGAACCAACTGCTTGGCAGTGGTCGCGGCTGTGTAATCTGGAACTGGATATGCTTCTGTCCACCTGGACAAAGCGCATACAACTACAAGGACATACTTGAAACCTCGACATCGCTCCATCTGAATATAATCCATCTGGAGGACCTCAAAAGGGTGGTCAGGGGGTTGGAATCCACCTTGTTCCACCGGGACACTTTTACCTGGATTGAATTGACAACATATCATACAGGTACGGACTTTCTGCTTGGCTGCAGCTCGTAAATGCTTGTTAAACCAGATGTTCTGGATACTGTCTAACATAGCTTTTTCTCCTAAATGTGCTGGACTATGTGCGGTATTGATAATGACTTGAACCATAGAGTCGGGGAGAAACCATGTGGCTCTTCCCTTCGTCACCCATCCCTGATCTGTCTGGACCCCTCCTTGTTTGGACCATTTCTTAATTTCTTCAGGAGTAGCATGTAACTGGATATCTATGACATCTTGAGTAGGGTCCTTAACTGTCATACTAGTAGTCTGTTCTAGAGTATGTGTCTGTGTCGGATTGACTGACCTGTCTGGAGTCTGTGCTGTAAGTTTGGCTGTGCGATCTGCTAGATCATTTCCTTGGGAAATAATGTCAGTAACTTTCGTATGTGCTTTGCATTTCATGATAGCAATAGATGTCGGTAAATGTATGGCATCTAACAGAGCTTGAATAAGGAGACCATGCTGAATCTTGGTTCCATGAGAAGTCATGAAACCTCTCTCCTGCCAGAGCACTCCGAAGTCGTGTACAACTCCGAATGCGTAGCGTGAATCTGTGTAAATATTAACTTTCAGGTTCTTGGCGTGAATGCAGGCTTGAGTCAGAGCAACTAGCTCTGCTGCTTGAGCAGACAGGGTGTCAATACGGTGCGTTTCTATAACTCCAGTGTCAGTAGTCACTGCATATGCGGCTACTAGTTCTCCTGTACTTGTTCTCATACATGAACCATCCACATAAAGTGTCAGGTCAGGATCTGGTAATGGAATATCTGTCAGATCTTGTCTTGGCTTAGTCATAGTGTTAACTACTTCCACACAGTCATGTGTGACAGGATTTGAAGTAACTGACGGTAACAGTGTAGCAGGATTTAGAACGTTGCAGCGTCTGATTTCTATGTGTGGCTGGAACAGTGTCAGTTCATAACCTGTTAAACGTGCAATTGTCAAGTGCTGAGTCTGTGTTCGGTTTAAAAGAACTTCCACGGAGTGTGGAACTTGTACTGTCAAGGAATGTCCTAATACTATGGAATCACTTTGTCTGATAGCTAGTGCCGTGGCTGCAACTGACTTGAGGCACGCAGGCAGAGCCTGGGCTACTGGATCTAATGTGCTCGAAAAATAAGCACAGGGCTTGTATTGTCCTGCTTGATCTTGTGTAAGAACAGATAATGCTGTACCTTCACGTTCTGTAACAAAAAGTGTAAAAGGCTTACTGTAGTTCGGTGTAGCTAGAACAGGAGCTTGGCATAAAGCTTTCTTTAACTCATTGAAACTAAGTGTATGTTCAGATGTCCAAGGGAGGACAGTCGATACGGCTGCCTCCTGTGTCGTTAACTGTATCAGTGGTTTGGCTAGAAATGCATACTGAGGAATCCATTGTCTGCAATAAGAAGTAAGGCCGATAAAAGCACGTACCTCCTTCTGGGTCTTGGGCTGAGGAAGACTCGCTATTAACTGGATACGGTCTGGTGTCAACTGCCTACCCCACTTGGACAGTAAGTGGCCTAAGTAGATCACTTGCTGGACACAGAATTGAAGCTTTGAAGGGGACACCTTGTGCCCCATCTCGGCAAGGAAATACAGAACTGTAAGTGACGCTCGCTCGCAAGCACGTTCAGAACGGGCTGTGATCAGTAGATCATCGACATACTGGAGCAGGGCAGTGTCAGTTGGCATGTGAATGTTGTCTAGTTGTCTCTTAAGTGCTTGACTATAAATACTAGGGCTTTCTGTGAAACCTTGAGGAGCTCGTGTGAATTTATAGCTCCTTCCATTTAAACAAAAACCGAAAAGGTACTGGCTGTCTGGATGAATTGGGACACTAAAAAATGCGTTCTTGAGGTCGATTACGGTAAAGAATATTGCCTCAGAATCAATGGCTGTCAATAGGGATGAAATATCTGGAACAACTGGATACTGGGGAATAATACATTTATTGAGTTCTCGAAGATCAATCACTAATCGATATACTGGGGGTGTATTTGGATCAGTACGTTTCATGACTGGAATGATCGGAGAATTACATACATTGGAGTCAGTTTCTACAACTACTCCTTGAGCCATGAGCTCGTCAATAATTTTGGATAAGGCTGCTACAGCCTCAGGTGGCAATCTGTACTGTCTGATTCGTGGCAGGACTATACCTGGTTTGAGAGTCACACGATGAGGTGTGATCTGCATGAAACCAACATCAGTTGGACCTTGCGCCCATAGATGCTGCGGAACATTAGACAATCTTGGATCGAAATCTCGCAATACATAGTGACCCTTGAAGTCACGTAAAAACAAACGTATTCCCTCTGGGGAACAGCAAATAACTGCACCTAATTCTTTCAGTGTCTTAATGCCTAACAAATTTTCTGGACATGACTTCGTAAGTAATAGATCAGTAGTTCGGGACAATGGACCTACTTCAAGAGTAACTGGCTTTGATATCTCGTTTACAATAGGTTTTCCTGAAAATCCAAGGGAAACATTTCTAGAGCCTGAGAGCGGAGCCCCTGGAACTTCGGCGTGACTTATGGTAGTCCTACTTGCCCCTGTATCAATCAGAAACTTTCTGTCTTTCCCTAATACTTGACTGTGAACATAGGGACCTTCTTGATCTACAGGAATCTCGATGAGAGGCAAGCCTACCTCCCTCTCTAGGCTGTTTCATGAATACTGTTGATACTCTGGATACTCAGACTGAGCATACTGATACATTTGTTGTGTAACATGCTGTGCTGCAGCAATAGGCTGCGGTGCTGGAACTGTCTGTTGTGCATTCTGTGGCTGAGAAGTCTGTGAAACTTGTTCTTGTCTAGACGGACGTGGTCTTTCTTTAGTTTTACCAGTGGCTATATTGTGTTTCAGAACTGCACACTCGTTTACAAAATGACCTGGCTGTTTACAATAATTGCATGTCCCTTTAACGGGAGCCGCAGGATGACTGGCTTGATTCGGACCCCTCTTCTGACTGTCTTGTGGAATAGATTGTGCAACTAGTACTTTCATTTTCGTGTCTTTCATACGTCTTCTCTCGTGTTCTTGCTCTTCTCTGATTCTATTCTGATGATACTGGAGCATCTGTAACATCTGCGACGGGGTACTAGCTTGCCATGTACTTTCGACTTTCAAAACTCGATTCTTAACTTGTGGACTTGAATTCTCGACTAATTTAGTAACAAAAAGATGAGGGTATGACTCGCTACTCGTCTTCAATCCACTGTTTATAATAAAACATTTTTCAAATCTAGAATAAAAATCACTAGTGTCTTCATCTTGTTTCTGTTTACAGGCTGAGATTGCATCCCAGTCTTCCTTTTTAGTGGCTAACAATCTGGGCAAAACTTGTATTAACAGTTCTGGTAATTCTTTACATTTCTCTCCAAGACCGGTACCTGGTACTCGTATCTTATCTTCAGCTTCTAGAACTGCCCAATCGATCTTTTTCTCTCCCACCTCCCATTCTTTTTCCTTGAGTTTTTCATATATGCCCGCAGGCAACAGGACCTTTAACATTTTAATAATATCTGGATACGTATATTCTCCCATACGGAGCATGTCCTTTAATTCTCGGTGGAACCTTGCTGGATCTTTGTCATGACAAGGAATTAATTTCTTCATCTCTAAGAGTTCCATTTTTGTAATCGGGGTGTAAACAAATACTCGTTGCATTTCACCATCTGCTGTCCTGACTGGGTGTACTTCTCGTAACGGATGCTGTCTGTCTATGTAAAACGGTTTACTTTCTGGAGGTGAGACATGAACAAAATGCGGGTTCAAAAACATACTATATTTGTGGCGCTGTTCTAGAATGACACTAATTAAATCGGTACCTAAACCTTTCCATCTATACTGGAGTAACTCGTTCAGGACATCATGTAACGGACCTGGATCAGAATGTTGACCCTCATACAGAGTGATGAGGTGTTGGATCATATACATACCCACCAGTCGTTGCTCGGCTGGGGGCAATTTCAGAAACATTTGTGCCACTATTTTGTCTGGAAAAGTGGTAGAATCAGTAATCCATCGGACTGCTGATCGGACTAGTTCTTGTTCATGCATAGTACTTAGTTCCCTATAACCGATTCGTGATTTCAAAACGTGATCGGTAGCTTGAAATACTTGTTCTAGAGAACCTTGTTCTGGTGCTGGATGATGAAAGATTTTCTTGTGTTCTAGGCGTAAATGGCGGTCTGGAAATCTAGATTTTCCTACATACGCTATTCTGGCGGTATTCTCGTCCTCTACCTCTTCTGTAGGAGAGTCATTCTCTTTCTCGCTTACTTGTGCTGTTTTACGTTGTTCGTGTAACCTTATTATTTCTTTACGTATCTTCTTGTACATACTCTCTATACTACTGATAGTTCTGTGCTTACCCTCGGCTATATTATCACTCCACCTTGACAGGGTTCTCATTTCGGCCGGATCTTTGGTCGGATAATCTTGTTCCCTTATTAAACAATTAATCAGAAACTTTAATATCATGAGCTGGATCTCAGCTTTCCTTTGAGACATGGCTTCACCAATACTTTCTGGATCATCCCCTGTACGGATGAAACGATATATTCTGTCTAGATCTTCTTTCATATCTGGTAGGGTGTCCAAATACCCGGTCACCCGTCTTACACGTATGGAGTATATAACCGTACTATCATCGCCTGTGACTGGATCATAGCGGCATTCAGTAAGAGCTCGTCGGATGTCTGCAACGGACTTATATTTGGGCGTACGCTGTAACGCACGTTCATGTAACTCGACTAACGTTACACGTTGGTGTGGTGGCGGGGTACCAGGAGGACCTCCTCCTGCGGCCCCTAGACTAGAATCGTCGACTGATACTCTTCGTGCTGGCAGAGTGGCTGATGTGGCGGGAAGTTGTACTATGGGCTGGACCGGGGGTACCGTAGCAGGTACTGCAAAAGGTGCCCCGGTGACTGGAGGAGCAGGAATTGCATTATTTACAGGAACTGGCGGAACAGGATTTGCATATTCTGGGACTGTGTCGTCCAAATAGGACGAGAGAAAAATATCAGCTGCGGTCGGTTTGTGACGTAGCTTGGTCGGAACTAAGGGCGGCGGAAAACTACTGGATGCCTCCGGGGTTGCTTTTGGCAATCCCTCGGCAAGAAGAGGATACATACCCTTAATGAGGGCATTTCTCTGTCTGTCTGACTGTTCGGTTTTAACTCGTTCACCTATTTCGGTTAGTTCCCTTTCTTGGGCTCGTTCTAAGGATTCTCTACTTAATTCTGACTTTCTGATTTCTTTTTCAGTCCTTTTATGAGATTCTTTGCGCCATAACTCGATGGCATCTTTCTGTGACTGTCTGGCTTTCTTTTTCCATAATACTTCTTCTACTCGCATGATGCACTCGGCATCCCATGTGCCTGATACTGGCCATCTATACTTTTCTTCTAATTCCTTGGTGTACTCGACCCATAAATCTAGATACAATATGGCACTTATGCCATGCTTTTGATACATAAAGTGACCTGGACTGTCCCTAGGCGGGACAGGAACTGCTTCTTCTAACAGACCTTTTCTTGTTTTTAACTGACGTAGTTTGGAAAACAACGGCATGACTGAACTGTAATCTAGACACAATACAATACACAATGAACACGATAATTACACCACTTTCATACCACGACATTAAAATACATGAATGACATTTTAAAATAACAGTTCTGACAAAATACTACCTGGAATACTGGAAACAGAATACATGAATTTTCTCGAGAACAGAACGGACTAGAACAGAAACTAGATGCACTGCTGAAACAGTACGAAACTTACCGGTCTCATAAAGAGACACGTCAGGACCCGCATCCACCGGAGTGGACACTTCGTGTTGGATCTGTGTACCACCAAACCCACGGACCAGAGTCAATTAGATTGACCCTGTCTAGATACTACCCCAGCAATGGTACTCACCGGGCAGCAAGAACGGAAGGCCTCGGACTGGACTGGACTGCTTCGACGCCGGACGGACAAACTTCGGACTTCTGTTACGGGTGGGCCTCCGGATACCTCGGACCTTGAACTCTCGGCTTGGGCTCTGGTCGGGACTCGCCGCGTTCCTCCACCGCCTCGTCTGGATGCTGGACCGCAACCTCCGTCTCCTCCGTGGGCCTGAGGGATACTTGAAGCAGAAATATCTGCACGTGCACGGTATGGTTCCGTCACGGCTGTAGAGGATCAGGGGGCTTACGTGGCTTCACCGGCGCGTGGGGAAAGGGCAGGTCCCTATTCGGGCGCCATTATGTGGTATATAAATAAATAATACCGGATCTATTTTTGACTGGACATAGTAATAACAGATAGCTCAATAAATAAGAGTCAAGATTCGAGGTAGTAGGAGTTTGCAGGTTTAATACAGCATAAGGACAGGAACAGGACAACCTGCACAGGAATAGGATGGCAGCGCTGCCGGGGGCAGGATCGGAGTCGGCGTCGGCGTAACATTTAATAACAGTGCACAAGTATATATACTAAAACAATTGCATTACAATACATACAATAGGCGTAGCAGTGGGTGTGGTCAATAGCAGTCGCGAAAGATAAGGGTGGAAAGAGGTGTAACAGAAGGCGTTTACATAGACATGTGATGTAAACGTAACAGAATATGTCATAAATGGGGCGGAAACATGGAGGGGGCTACCTAAGGAGCCGGGACCTCTAACCTAGTGGTGCGCGTAAACTGACAATGACGTGTTACTAGGAGAAGCTGGGGGCTATGACTTCTGCGCTAGGAGCAGAGACTGAAGTCTGGAGAGTCAGGGCGACATGTACCTAAACATTATCTAGTATCTGATGTTTAGAGAACATGTTGATATAAACTAAAAGTTATCGGGGTAAAGGCTAACAGATTCTAAGACTGGTGCATGTATTATTCTATATGTAGTGCGTGTTGAGGAATATTAAATGACCTTTTAATACAGTATTTCTCTTACATGGAGACGTAAAGGCTAGACGATGACTGAAACTATTGATGCGATTCAGTAGCTTAGGAATGCAGAGAAGGAGGGCTGGACTGATAACTAGAATCATAACATACTCTTGGCAGACTAGCAGGCAGAGCCAGGCCGAGGCCGAGCCGGGCACTGTGAGGCAGGAAGTAAGTGAAGGGTCAGGAATACAGGTGGGGGCTGTATCGCTCCTCAGCGAGGGCTCAGGAGACAGGAGCTGAATCTGGTGTCCGGGCCCTTTAGAGGCCTAGAAACGGGGACTTTTCAATGAAATAACGTGCACACTGAGAAACGTGGCAACGTAACCTTACATAGGCCTGATACTCGTAGCTTTCACGAGAACTGGAAACTGGCATACTAGAGATGGACACAACTGTAAGTGCGTCTTTAATCGAACATGGGGAATACATATGCATATTAATCATGCACATGCAACATAAGATGGGGAACACGTAGGGACACAGAACATGGCAAAATTTACTTTTCCACAGTTTTGTAGTTTCCAAAGATGGCCGCCGAGCCCCGGGCCAAAAACTCAGGTCCCCCCCCAAAAATCAAGGTAGTTTTGCTGTAGGTTATTTTAAATTCTCCACCGTAAGATTTGGACCTTTTCCTGTTGCAGCCACCATGCCTACCCACGCAAGTGAGGTGCCATTTTTATCGAGAGACCTTGGGGAACGTTGGGTGGGTGGAACTTTGTTGATCCACGCAGGTTCCAGAACTTTCCACCACAGAAATGTGAGGAAAATGCGTTTTGTTTGTCAATTTCTTAGATTTGCAAGGGATTCTGGGTAACAGAACCTGGTGGTAGGCAGTCGAGTCACCCCATCCTGAATTCCCCTGGGTGTCTAGTTTTCAAAAATGTATAGGTTTGCTTGGTTTCCCTAGGTGCCGGCAGAGCTAGGGTTCAAAAACAAAAGGTAGGCTCTTTGCCAAAAAAGGGCACATTTTCACTGCGAAATTACAGTGCGGCCACGTTGCGTTTTGCGCTGTTTCCTGTCGCAGGCACTAGGCAGATCCAGGCAAGTGAGGTACCATTTTTTTTGGGATACCTGGGGGAACGCTGGGTGGGTGGAAATTTGTTGATCCACGCAGATTCCGGAACTTTCCACCACAGAAACGTGAGGAAAATGCATTTTTTTTCACAATTTTTTAGCTTTGCAAGGGATTCTGGGTAACAGAACCTGGTGGTAGGCAGTCGAGTCACCCCATCCTGAATCCCCCTGGGTGTCTAGTTTTCAAAAATGTATAGGTTTGCTAGGTTTCCCTCGGTGCCGGCAGAGCTAGGGTTCAAAAACAAAAGGTAGGCTCTTTGCCAAAAAAGGGCACGATTTCACTGCGAAATGGAGGTGCGACCACGTTGCGTTTTGCGCTGTTTCCTGTCGCAGCCACTAGGCAGACCCAGGCAAGTGAGGTACCATTTTTTTCGGGAGACCTGGGGTAACGCTGGGTGGGTGGAAATTTGTTGATCCACACAGATTCCAGAACTTTCCACCACAGAAATGTGAGGGGAATGCGTTTATTTGTCAATTCTTTAGCTATGCAAGGGATTTTGGGTAACAGAACCTGGTGGTAGGCAGTCGAGTCACCCCATCCTGAATTCCCCTGGGTGTCTAGTTTTAAAAAATGTATAGGTTTGCTAGGTTTCCTTTGGTGCTGGCAGACCTAGGGGTCAAAAACAAAAGGTAGGCTCTTTGCCAAAAAATGGCACGATTTCATTGCGAAATTGAGGTGCGACCACGTTGCGTTTTGCGCTGTTTCCTGTCGCAGCCACTAGGCAGACGCAGGCAAGTGAGGTACCATTTTTTTGGGAGACCCAGGGAAACGCTGGGTGGGTGGAAATTTGTTGATCCACGCAGATTCCAGAACTTTCCACCACAGAAATGTGAGGAAAATGTTTTTTTTTGTCAATTTCTTAGCTTTGCAAGGGATTCTGGGTAACAGAACCTGGTGGTAGGCAGTCGAGTCACCCCATCCTGAATTTCCCTGGGTGTCTAGTTTTTGAAAATGTATAGGTTTGCTAGAGTTCCCTAGGTGCCGGCAGAGCTAGGGGTCAAAAACTAAAAGAAGGCTCTTTGCCAAAAAAGGGCACGATTTCACTGCGAAATTGAGGTGCGATCACGTTGCGTTTTGCGCTGTTTCCTGTCGCAGGCACTAGGCAGACCCAGGCACGTGAGGCACAATTTTTTTCGGGTAGGCAGTCGATTCGCCCCATCCTGAATTCCCCTGGGTGTCTACTTTTCAAAAATGTATAGGTTTGCTAGGTTTCCCTAGGCGCCGGCAGAGCTAGGGTGCAAAAACTACAGCTAGGCACTTTGCCATAAAAGGGTCAATTTCTTAACTGCAAAATTGAGGTGTGACCACGTTGCATTTTGCGCCGTTTCCTGTCGCAGGCACAAGGCCGACCCACACAAGTGAGGTACCGTTTTTATCGGGAGACTTAGGGTAATTCAGATTGGTAAATCAACTGTTATTACCAATTGAGTTTTCATGCATTTCTCCTTTCCCAATGAAAGACATTCTCATGCTCGTATGAGTATTCCCAATTTTGAAAATGTGCAAATATATACTGTTTCTAAACTCTATAATTTGTACCCAATTCAGAAATACATAGGTGTCTTTCATACAGATTTTTCCATGTATACATTTTCCAAGAAAAAGTGCTCTATACCCAGTAAATAATAAAATACCATTGCAAGTTGCTGCTCAGTTTTTGGATCTAGGTTCGTCGGGTTCTTGGTGAAACTACAAGTCCTATATATCCCCACAACCAGGAAGGTCTAACAGATGTAACTGTATATTGCTTTCCAAGAGCTGTCAAAATTACAAGAAGTTATAGGTGAAAACGTTGAGACAAAAGGCTGGTTTTTTCAACAAATTTTCAATTATTCCAATATTTAACTGTTAGTTTCTATAAAGAAACCTTCATGGATGTAGACAAATGACCCCTTTATGAATTCAGAATTTTGTCTACATTTCTAAAATGTATAGCTTTCCAGGATCCATTATTACTTTCAAACTCATTTCTACCATTAACTGGAAGGAGGTTGAAAGCTTTAAAAATAGCAAAAATAGGCTATGTCCCAGAAAAATGCCAAAACTGTGTAAAAAATGTTGGTTCTCTGACAAAAGACTGTCATTCCCTAAAAGCTGAGAAAATGGAGATTCCAGCGCCACAAACCCTTTTTTGATAGCATTTGCAGGGAAAAACCCAGAGGCTTTCATTTGCAGTCCGTTTTTCGCATTTTTCTGAAAAAAACAAAAATTTCACTGTATTTTGGTTAATTTCTGGGACCCCTCCAAGGGAATCCACAAACCCTGGGCACCTTCAGAATCCACATGATGTTGGAAGAAAAGGACGCAGATTTGGCGTGGATACCTTATGTGGTCAAAAAGTTACAGGGGCCTAAGCGCGCACTACCCCAGATCGCCAAAAAAGGCTTAGCACAGGAGGGGAAAAGGCCTAGCAGCGAAGGGGTTAATGTCCTCTAAATTGCAAGCTCAATTCTATAAAACTTTTTTTCATTTATATCACACCCCCTACAAGCTAGCTAAATGGAGCACAGGTAAAGGGACATCCTGCCCCAGATGTGCGATGCCAGAAGAAGATTTTATTCACATGTTTGCTACATGCGGAGCACTCTGTACCATTAGATGTGAGATTTCTACCTTTCTTTCTGAAATATTTGAGACACAAATGGAGATCACTACATCAGAAATAATATTGGGTGTAGATAGGGACATTAATGCAGACAACAGAAAGGGACTCCTGTTTATTTCTATGGCTGTGCTTAGAATCTGTCTGGCTTCGGCCTGGCTAGACACTGTTCCTCCGTCTTTCCAACAATGGCGGGCACGATTACTAACGACATATAGCCTGGAAAAAGCTATATACAGTAGGAAGGGTATGAATAAGAAAAAGAAGGGACTAGAAATGTGGTACCCACTTGCTCACTGGATTGAATGTCTAGAACAGTAATGACTTTAATTACCTTGTTGAAAATATCAGTAGTATTGTTTTTTTGTAATAGTTGTTTATTTTGTCTAGTATATTTAATGTACGCTGATATGGATTTTCTTATCGTTTAAAATTGCCTGTATCGGGGTGGGTGGGGCTGGGGGGGAAAACTCATCTACGTCAAGGCCTACTAGGACCATTGTGTTGGGAACGAACCTTCGACCCCAACACAATGGTCCTAGTAGGCCTTGACGTAGAGTCATTGTACACAAGCCTGCCCCAAGACGATACATTACAAATGCTAGAGGACCTACTCTTCCAAGGAGAATGGTTACATCAAACTCCTCGCCACTTTATTCTTGAATGATGTCGCTTGGCACTAAAAGAGAATTATTTTAAATTCAATGATCAGCTCTACCTACAGTGTCATGGGACTTCCATGGGGAGTGCCTTTGCCCCTTCGGTAGCGGGACTGTATGTCAGCCAATTTGAACAGAAATTTGTCCTACATGATGACAATCCATTCGTTTCCAGTATTTTATACTGGAAGCGTTATATCGATGACGTCCTTCTAATTTGGGACACCAGCAAGAACCTTACGACATTTCTGGAATGGCTAAACACCCGAGATCAATGGCTGAAATTCACTTGCACTGCCAGCAACCGATGTATTGATTTTTTAGATCTGACCATTTTTTGTGAAAATGGTAAACTGGAGACAAAAACGTACACAAAGCCTACAGCCAAGAATAGTCTCCTATCATATTCGAGCTACCACCCTCGACCATTAAGAGACAATCTTCCTTATAGTCAGTTCCTACGACACAAACGCAATTGCAGCAAGAATACTGACTACAAGATTCAAGCGACAATCCTCTGCAAAAAATTGCGAACCAGAGATTACACTTCTCGGGTAATTTCCAAATGCAAAAAGAGAGCGTCTAATCAACCACGAGACTGTCTCCTACAAATCCATCGAAAAGAACCGATCAAGGATTTAGTCACCTGTGTCACCACTTTCTGCCCAGCCTCCTATGAAGTACAAAAACTAATAAGAAAAAACTGGCAGATTATTACATCAGGTAGCCTAAATTGGCCTAAACCCAGGTTCGCCAATAGAAGGACCAAGAATCTTCGGGACACACTTGTTCATACACGCCCAAGAATAAGACCAACAATATCCACCATCAGGGATGCAACCATGACCCCAGTCACAGGTCACTATCCATGTGGTACCTGTGGAGTGTGTAAATACACAAAAACAACAAAAACATTACAACTAACGAATGATTTTGTCTGGTCCCAAAGACAACATACAAATTGTAATTCTACCCACGTAATATACCTAGTGACATGCCCCTGCAAAAAACAATACGTGGGTATGACATGTAGAAAGATTAAAATCCGGATCGGTGAACATCGGAGTAATGTGCGATTGAAGAAAAAGACAACGAAACTCTGCGCACATTTTGTGGATACAGGCCATACTTGTGATGATCTGAGATGGACTGTCTTAGAAATGCTGCAGGCTAAAGACAACAATGCTGAACAACGACTATTCGAGAAAGAACAAAGATGGGTCGAGCGTCTTAGAACACACATAATAGGGATGAATGAAAATATTCCTTGGCACCAGTTTTACTGATTGTTTCTGTAAATTCATTGAATACTGTAAAAACATGGCGAACATAATTCCTGAGATTTAGATGGGCAAAGGTTTTTTCATAAAAAGTTTTTTCACAAAACCACTTGCGAAAAATCGCCATCTTGTGAGTAACTCTTACAACATCCTGAACCCTCTCTTTATTTCTACTTTTGTGGTTATATCGAGGCAGGAAGTATGCCTTCCATTACCGGGGGCAGAGTCAGCACAATAAACTTCTAACTTGCACACGAGGGTAAGACCGGCGTTTCAAGATGCCGAGATGTCGTTTTCTATCACTCGTCAGCTAACAGGTATTTAACATAACCTCTCGTTCTGTACAGAAACAGACTCCTCATGCGACTCTATGCGCCCTGAGGAAGAGAACCTCTAACCTAACTAAGGTACTTGTTTTGTTTTCTTTCACTGTTTTGAGACTACAACTGCTCTTAGAATTTGTGCCTTTAATTCCTATTCAGTCAGGGGGTGAGGCCATATACGATCTGACAACAATTTTTTCCAGACACACCCTCGCAAAGGCGAAACCACATGCCATTTAATACATAGAACGATAGATTCCCTACTTATTACCGGGGCATCGTCAAAAACCAGATGGGCGTAAGTTTTTTCATAACACTACTTGCAAAAAACCGCCATCTTGCGAGTAACTCTTATAACATCCTGAACCCTCTCTTTATTTTTACTGAAGAGGTTATACCGAGGCAGGACGTAGGTCTTCCATTACCTGGGGGCAGAGTCAGCACAAGAAGCTTCTAACTTGCACACGAGGGTAAGACCGGTGTTTTTAGATGCCGAAGATGCCATTTTCTATCACTCGTCAGCAAACAGGTATTTAACATAAGCTCTCGTTCTATATAGAATCAGAATCCTCATGCGACTCTTTGCGCCCTGAGGAAGAGAACCTCTAATATAACTAAGGTATTTGTTTTCTTTTAATTTTTTGCGACCACAACTTCTTTTTGAATGTGTGCCTTTAATTCCTATTTAGTCAGGGGGTGAGGCCACATACGATCTGACACCATATTTCTTGCCAGACCCACTCTCGCAATAGCGAGAGCACATGCCATCTATTACATAGAACGATAGATTCCCAATTAACTATCGGGGCATCGTCATACACCAGAATGCCGTCTGCCAATTCAGTCCGATGTTCACTCGAAGTTAAGATTTTACTGCTTGTTCTCCAACTCCCTGTTTGTATGTTTGTTCCTATGTGCGATTAGTGACGCACCCCTTACAAGTACTCTCTGATCCTATTGATTGCTTGAATAGATAGATAAACTAAGAATTCTGTCTTGATACGTGCTATATGCCAATTATTGTTTACTGTTTGAAAATGCACAGTATGTCTCTCGATGCTTATTTCTCTTTCCTACATGCAGGAAAACCCCTTGAGAGTTCCACAAATACATTTTTCTGAATACTACACAAGTCGTGTGAGTACTATATATATCCCCCTGTTTTGTCCTGACGAAAGCTCCATAGACCCGGCTGGGCCCAGGTGAGCTGAAACATGTCGACCACATTTTGATCATATTTATAATCTAGTAACTCGATTATAAAAAATATACTGATAAGTTTTAGTCACTAGTGTCTACCTTTTTAGAATAAAGATTTGGTTTGGTAAGACACTGTGTTTTAAATACCCCTCGTAACTGCTCTAGTTACCTTTTGCTTAGCCGCTGTCCTAAAATCCCTGGACACTTCTACTCTTACCAGAGGTTGCCTCTGGTGAGGCAGGCATACAACACGTCCTTTGACAACCCATTGACTATGCCATAACGCAAAAGAAGGGGCGGATAAAAAGATATACCGCAACGTTACATTCTAAGCGTTTATGAGGGTTGTCAAACAATAACCAATGGTTATGGTAGATACCAGTGTCCTTTCCAATTTGATTACCTCAGTATGTTCTCCATGTAGTCTGTAATGCAGCCTGCCTGGTGAACATGCGAAGTGCGCAAGACTGTTTTGGGGGGCACAAGAGTGCCAGCCAAGCAGTCATTGTGCGCTTTAGGAGAGTGCTACCACTCCTCTCCTCTCCTGCCCCCACCCCCACACATAAAGCTAAGGGAGGAAGTAGGAGAAAATAAAATTATAATAACAGAAGTTATTACCATTTTATTTTCCCTGTGTTTTACTGCAAAAATGCAGTGGAACAACACTCCTCTGCCTCAGTGGAGGAGTCGCCACTGTGTTTGAATGTGAATGTTAGTATGGAGTGGTGACATGCTTCACAGAGGCGTAAAGCAAGCCCCTGCAGGCCCCAATTATTTACAGGCTTATCAACCCTCCAGAAGCCCCCATTGAGCAAGGGTAATAAATATCTGTGAGAAATTGTAGACTCAAGGGCCCCTCTTCACATTCTGCATGGGGAGGTGACCCATTTTCTGTTACACCACTGTGGTTTGGGTGTGAATGTTGGCATAGAGTGGTGATGTATTTGAGTGTGGATGTTAGCAGGGAGAGCAGCTGTCATCCAAGTATGTTAAGACAGCAGAGCGCCTTGTGCTTACCTGGAGACCCACAGGAAACAGCAATGTTGGTGTTTTTTTAATCTGATAGACTTCTAGCTTCACATTCCTTACCTTTCAATTTCCCAGGCATCAGGCTGGATGTGGAAACGTTTGCTGAGCAATACCCCTTATGCGCACTGTCGGGTAACTCCATTCGGCTCCGTGTGAGGTCGGCATTTTTAGCGTTGGTTATGACGCCTATAAGGACACCACCTAGGCCTGCGGACGTCGGTTATATTCTTTTCTGCGCCAGTTGAGCACCGATCGGGAAGAGATACCCTTCTGTCACTTTTTGGCTTGTTTTTTCTTGACATTTTGTTGATTTATATATTTTTTGCATCGTGTACGAGGGATGTCTTTGAGGAAGACAGGGTTAAAGCCATTCAGGGCCTGTCCCTGCATTATGTCGGTCACTGATACACAACCTCGTATGCATATGGTGTCTCGAGCACGACCATGATACAAAGTTGTGCGTGGACTTTCAGGCCATGGTTCCTAAGACCTTGCGGGAGTGTGCTTTGAAGCTCCCTGTGGCCAAATAGCCAACGCTGTCAAGTGAGATTCTGTGAAGATCCCGGTCCTGATGAGGGAAGAGGAGGTTGTGGGACTGCACCCGGAGCCCAAAGTCCTATTCATCCACTCAAGGTCATCAGGACACTCAGGGAGGAGGCACAAGAAGAAAAGAAGTCCAAGCAGACTTCTTCTTCACCTCGGATGTCATCCATCGATGAAGGAGGTAAGGAGCACAGACGCTCTAGGCACGGTTCTGTGGAGCTGGAGCCAGGGTCGACTTTTTGCCTCCCTCCCATTCTGGGACCCGGAGCGACCACTGTTCAGATTATGGAGGTTTACAAGCCCGTGCACCAAGTATTTGAGTGGGTTGACCCCTCTGGTGAGCCTTCAGGCCCTTCGGAGTTGGGAGGGGCCCTCTTAGATTCGATGCTGTTGGCTCCGGCCACAGCGCTGGTGGGGCCTCAGGGATCTGATCCCAGATCCGGTCCGATGCAGATTGTGTCACCAGGACCTCCCCCGGTGTCGGACCCGAAGTCAGTACCTGCTATGCCCCGTTGTCCATCAGTGGTATAAGCCCCATCCTCATCCCCGATGACACAGAGCCGGAATGATGTCGATTGAACCAAGGGGTTTTATGTTTTTGCCTGTTGATGTGCTTTGCTTGGGAGAGGAATGAGAGGGGTCTTTAAACCCTCTGGAACACCAGGATGACTCTGGGGAGCAGTTGAACTGGTATGGGGTACTTGGGGAGGCCACAGGACTGGACACTTTTCCAGATAATGGCATAATCTATCCGCCAACTGTGGCTAATGAGGAGAGAGCATCCGGTTAAGAGGCCAGCCGAGGTCCATGTTCTGGAGCTGCCCTCAGGGGAGGTCTGGAATAATATCCGACTGAAGTTCTTCAGCCTGGGGCTTCCATCTCAGAACCCAGTTTACCCTTCAATGCAGTGCTTGCTGATATCCTTCTAGGCACATGGTCCAAGCCTAGCACAGGGGCTCCTGTGAATAGAACAATTGCCTGCTCAATCGCTCAGGTACCGGTGACCCAAAGTTTCTCAGCCAACACCCCACCCCAGAATGTTTGGTGGTGCAGGCCTTTACGTCTCAGGATGCATTCCTTTCCGCTCCTCGGCTAGGGAATTCAAGAGGCTGGTTTCATTTGGGAAGAAGTTGTTTTCTTCCCACAGCCTGGCATTGCGGTCGGTGAGCACTGCATGCTTATTGGGCAGTTTCCGCCACTCCCTGTGGGAGATGGTTGGTCAAGTGCTGCCACAGGTCCCGGAGGCAGTTAAGGATGGGAGAGATGCCTCAAAATTCTCAAAACGGTGTGGCCTAGATACAACAGATTCGCTGAGCAGGTCAATTTCAATGACAGTGGCCTGAAAGCGCCACTCCTGGCTTAGTAGAACTGGCTTCTCAGGCGTCATCCAGGTCAATCTGATGGACATGCCGTTTGACGGAACTCAACTTTTTGGGGAAAAGGCAGATCCGGCCCTCGTCAGGTTCAAGGACTCTCTATGGCCAGATCCTGGGGCCTCTCCTCTACTCTTCATGGCCAGTTTACCTTTTGCTCCTTTTGTGGCAACAGTAGGGGATTCCAGCCGCATCAGCCCTATCCTAGCCATCATCCTGTGCAGGCTTCCCAAGCTGTGCGGGGATGTAGACGCAGTTCATTCTGGCATCTGAATGGGAGTCAGAAGATGTTGCCTATCCTGCCCCCGGCTGCTGCAGCCTCTTAGCACTCCTAGTCAGACTATGCAAGACCACACCACTCCAGTTGGTGGGAGAATACATCATCATATCCCCCACTGGAGGTCCATAGCATCAGATAACTGAGTCTTGCAGATGATTCAGGAAGGCTATTCTCTTCCTTTCCTTTCTTTTCCTCCTCCCATTCTGCCAAATAAGGAACGACTGATGGAGGATCATTTAAAAATGCTCTAGGAGGAAGTAACAGTTCTCTTGGGCAAGGGAGCTATAGAACAGGTACAGGAGAAGGCAGTGGCTGTTATTCTGGCTACATTCTGATTCTGAAGAAGAACAAGGGGTTATGGCTCATTTTATATCTTTCCACCGTCGATCTCTTCCTCAAGAAGGGGAAATTCCAGATGGTCGCTCTGGCACAGGTCTTGTCTGCCCTAGACCAAGGAGACTAGATGGCAGTGTTGGACCTGCAGGATGCGTATTTTCACATCCCCATTCTGCTGGGCCACAGGTGGTACCTGTGGTTCAAGGTAGGCTGTGATCACTTTGAGTTTACTGTGCTCCCTTTCGGCCTAACCAGCGACCCTTGGGTGTTCACCGGGGGGATGGGGGTGGTCGCAGCTCATTTGCGCAGGTTTGGGGTATCAGTCTATCCCTACCTCAACCACTGGCTGGTGAAGGCGTCTTCACTCCAGGCAGTCATCGCCCACCTTCAGACTGTGGCAAACCTCCTGCATTTGTTCGGGTTCTCTATAAATGTGCTGAAGTCAAACCTGACTTCTTCTCAAATGCTCCCTTTCATCAGAGCTGTTCAGGACACAGTTCAGTTTCAGGCCTATCCTCCCCAGCAGCGAGTCCAGGATATTCAAGGTTCGAGGTTTCAGCCTCCATCCTGGATTTTGGTGAGACTGACTCTGAGGCTGTTGGGCCTCCTAGCCTCCTGCATCCTGTTAGTAAAGCATGCCAGGTGGTTTTGTGGGCTCCGGAGTGGGACCTGAAGTTCCAGTGGGCACAGCATCAGGGAAATCACGATTGGGTCCAAGGCAGTGGCACTGGTCTCCGGTGGAGTCGGGGCTCCACATAAATTTGTTGGAGCTCCAAGCAATTCGGTTGGCATTGAAGGCCTTTCTTACCTCTCTCAAGGGGAAGTTAGTACAGGTTTTCGCGGACAACACCACCGCCATGTGGTACTGCAACAAGCAGGGCGATGTGGGGCCATGGACCCTTTGTCAAGTAGCCTGCATCTCTGGATATGGCTGGAACAGCAAGGTATAACCCTGGTGGTTCAACACCTGGCACATTCTCTGAACCCCAGGGTTGACGAACTTAGCCGTCGATGCCTAGCGTATCACAAATGGCATCTCCAGGTGGAGGTGGCGCAAGGTCTCTTTCATGAGTGGGGAGAACCTTGGCTAGATTTGTTTGCCTCTGAAGAGAACGTGCAGTGTCAGTACCTCTCCTGTCCAGGGTTCTGAAGAAGATCAGGAGCGACCGGGCCCAATGGCTCCGGACTGGGCAAGGAGAGTCTGATATCCAGAGCTTCTGAACATGAGTATCGATCTTCCCACCAGGCTGCCCCTTTGAAAGGATCTTCTGCCACAGCAGCAGGGGAAGCTTCTCCACCCGAACTTGTCAACTCTGGGCCTCCATGCGTGGAGATTGAGCAGCAGTAGTTGATGGCTTTTGTCCTTCCTCCTGAAGTCTGTAATGTTATTATGGCGGCCAGGCGACGATCCACTAAGATGGTATACTCCTGCAGTTGGTAGAAATTTGTATTACACTGCACAGAAAGGTCTATTAACCCTCTTTCTGCTTCTCTTTCCACTGTTTTTTTGTTCATTCTGGCACAGGTCTTGTCTGTCCTAGACCAAGGAGACTAGATGGCAGTGTTGGACCTGCAGGATGTGTATTTTCACATCCCCATTCTGCCGGGCCACAGGTGGTACCTGCGGTTCAAGGTAGGCTGTGATCACTTTGAGTTTACTGTTCTCCCTTTCGGCCTAACCAGCGACCCTTCGGTGTTCATCAAGGTGATGGTGGTGGTCGCAGCTCCTCTGCGCAGGTTTGGGGTGTCAGTCTTTCCCTACCTCAACCACTGGCTGGTGAAGGCGTCTTCACTCTAGGCAGTCATCGCCCACCTTTAGACTGTGGCAAACCTCCAGCATTTGTTCGGGTTCTCTATAAATGTGCTGAAGTCAAACCTGACTTCTTCCCAGATGCTCCCTTTCATCAGAGATGCTCTGGACACAGTGCAGTTTCAGGCCTATCCTCCCCAGCAGCGAGTCCAGGATGTTCAAAGTTCGAGGGTTCACACTGTTTGTGTGGTATGTGGGAGTGAAGAAGGAAAGGGCAGTGCAGAAAAGGACCATCTCTCGCCGGGTTGTTCTCTGCATTAGGATCTGCTATGCCCTGGCAAAGAAGCAGCCCCCTTAGGGAGTAATTTCCCTTTACATCGGGGAAAAGGCTGCAACTATGACCTTGGCTCAGGGTGTCCCAGACATCTGTCAGGCAGCAACATGAGCATCATTGCAAACGTTCGCCAAACATTACTGCCCAGACAATCAACTCCACAGAGACGGGCATTTTGCCCGTTCAGTCCTGCAGGACTTCCTGGTTTGAGGTATTGGTCTGCAACCCACCGCAGGGATGGCATGGCTGGGGTATATCATTAAAAGATAAGGAATCTGCAGCTAGAAGTCTCTAGTAGATGAATAAGTTACTTACCTTCAGTAACATATTTTCTGGTAGAGACCCTATATAGCTGCAGATTCCTTACAGCTCTAACCATGCCTTCCTGTTTTGTAGAATAATGTTGTATGGCTAGGGTTACTCCCCTTTTCAGAGCCCTAGTTTTGCACACAACTACATCTGTTACTTCGTTTCTCTGCGTTTCTGGCGTGGAAAAAAAAGGTACTGACGTCCGTGCACCTGGGTGGCGCCAATTTAGGCACCGCAATATCATAACCGATGCTAACAATGCCAACGTCACGTGGAGCCGAATGGAGTCCGTGCAAGGGGTATTCCTCAACAAACGTTTCCGGATCCAGCCTGACCCCTGGGAAATTCAAATGTAAGGAATCTATAGTTAGATAGAGTCTCTACCAGAGAAAATGTTGCCAAAGGTAAGTAACTTGTTTTTTAGGTTGATAATTTGGGCCTATTTCAGAATGCAGTATAACGATACTGTGAACATTTAAAAACTGCAAATCGATATGACTAAGCCCTTAATTGTATTGATGAGCTCTACTAAAGCTCTGAGAATCTCTCTTCTGGAAGCTAAATTCGTGATTGCCTCGTAGATTTCTAAGGCTTTGCTGTCCTTAGGATTTTCTAGATCATGCCACCTGACCGTTACATTTCAAAAGAGACTCTTATGTTTTCCGGCCTTGCAAGGATACGTATGAAGCACGTTTTTAAAATATAAATGTGCCCTTCCTTCACTCGGATGTCTTTTACTCACTAGTCAACCTCTAAAACCTCGACATTTATTCACATTTCTGATTGCAGCTATTTGACTATTGATCCCTCCCTCTCTTTGTCATTGTGACATCTTAACCAGCCTACACACTATAGACACAAGTATTCATTCACTCTCTCTGCATACCAGAGGATAGTGTCACAGTGGTAATAAACTAACATCAAGTGTGAATTAGATGTAATAACAATGGTCTCGATTTCAAGGGTTGTTTCAATTTCATATGCAGTCATCTGAATTTGAAGAAGTAAAATTCCACATCGGAAATCCCCCGACGAATAGGCGTGAAGAACAGAATGCATCATTGACGTCGCTTAAAGGAAGTTTGTCATCACCCCACAGCCACAGCGCCACTTCCGACAGTGCTTCTGACTCAATAGCATCCGGTTATGAGGTAAAGCAATACTAGTCATACTTTGTGTTGACATAGCCATGTCCTCATTCCACCACGGAGCTCATTTCTGGAGTTGGTAATTCCCCTTTGAGGACATTCATTTGAGTTGGTTGTGGGTGCTGTTATGGGCATTGTCTTCTCTTGTGTTTTTACTCCTGGTGCTATCATTCTTTCCTCTTGCATTTTCACTCCCAGTGCTATCATTTTTACCTCTTGTGTTTTCACTCCTGATGCTATCATTTTCTCCTCTTGTGTTTTTACTCCTGGTGCTATCATTCTCTCCTCTTGTGATTTTCACTCCCGGAGCTATCATTCTCACTTATTGTGCTTTCACTGCTGGTGCTATCATTCTGTCCTCTTGTGTTTTTTACTCCTGGTGCAATCATTCTCTCATCTTGGGTTTTTCACTCCTGGTGCTATTGTTCTCTCCTCTTGTGTTTTTTACTCCTGGTGCAATCATTCTCCCATCTTGGGTTGTTCACTCCTGGTGCTATTGTTCTCTCCTCTTGTGTTTTTTACTCCTGGTGCAATCATTCTCTCATCTTGGGTTTTTCACTCCTGGTGCTATTGTTCTCTCCTCTTGTGTTTTTTACTCCTGGTGCAATCATTCTCCCATCTTGGGTTGTTCACTCCTGGTGCTATTGTTCTCTCCTCTTGTGTTTTTACTCCTGGTGCTATTATTCTCTCATCTTGTGTTTTTCACTCCTGGGGCTATCATTCTCTCCTCCTCTGCGTAGATGTTCATGGAGGGCTTAATGCAGTCTCATTTGAACTTGCTTCAGGCAGTAACACCAATTATTTTCGACTGGAAAACAATTAATTCAAATGAATTCTAAACAATATAGCAGATTTGTTTTTTCTAATATTAAAAAGAAAGAGGAATCCTTAAAAAATTGAAAAACCTAATTAGACACAGAGTAGACCCCGAAAGCTTTCACAATTACAAATAGAGCTCCTGATTTTAAGGTACTATTTACTTCTGCCTGTTCTCATACATATTTTTTTTCTTCTAATGTGTGGTTATTTATATATGGGTTTGGCAAATATTAGAACTGTGGGTCTCTAGTTGGCTGAGGTAGGTACCTTAGTCCAAATAGGGACCCTTGCTTCTAGTCAGGGAAAGGAGGGACACACTCTTAGATAACCCCTCCTCACCCTCCGATAGCTTGGCACGAGCAGCCAGGCTTATCTCCAAGGCAATGTGTAAGGTATTTGCAACCACACTCCTAGTAACACAGTAATAACACCACAAATGGACACCACACTGATTTAGGAAAATAGCTGTATCTTTATCAAGTAGAAATATGATGAGATCAAACGATAAAAATATCCAGCATATGCGTATTCGTAATTTTTCACTGGGCTTCTTATTAGGCCAACAATCACTTGTAGGTTCTTGCGGTATTAATGAGCAGTTCATGATGATCTAATGCAGTCCTAATACAATGCTGTGCAGTTTGTAATGCAGTTATTAATGTATAAATAAGACAGTCCTTAATGCAAGTACTTATGCGGTTCGTAAAGCAAGGAATCATGCAGTCCGTATTGCAAGTATTAATGCGGATCGTAAAAGCAAATAATAATGCAATTCATAGTGCAAGTACTAATGCAGATCGTAAAAGCGATTTGGCACCGAGCATGGTGCTAGTGAAGGTCTCTATGCCACTGTTGGCTGACTCGCTGCCAGCGACTGCCAAAAAATGCCCCCAATACTGTTATGAAGGAAACAAAGTGCAGCTTCACAATCCGACCCTGGTACTGCCACTCTTCGGCGAGTACGCGATACTGACTTAAGCGGAGGCTCGAGCAGCAAAGATGGGAAAGGCCGAGAGTGGTCTCTCATAACACCCACTCTGCCCCAGGCAGCGACACACGCACTCTCGCTGAGTGTTACCTGGGGGAGTGCAGTCTCAATCTCCTCTCTTCGTGGCTTGGGTGTCACGCTTTGCGACTTCGGGTTGGTGACGGCTGCTCCTCGCAATGAGAGTTGGGCTACCAGGCGACAGCCTCGCAGGTGATCTGCTCCTGGTGCGACTCTGTTGATCTTGGGCAAAGGACCTCGGACCCACAATGGTGAAGGTTCACTGGTCTCTCCTTGGCAAAGGCTGGCTCGGGCAGGTGGCGCTTATTTCTCACAGCTCCCCCTTGGCCGATCACCGATGGCGATAACGATCACAGCACTTCTGGTCATGCTGTCTATCAAAGGAGAGCGCAAGACTGCTCCGGGGCACATGGTCACGGGGCAATTCTCACGAAGGTCTCAGGCTGCAAAAAGCACACGCACACAGCATCGCTGAGACGCACTTGGAAACTTGGATGCTCCTGAGTTTCCACAACAGGGAGCCAGCTCCTCTCTGGCCCTTGGAGACAAGTTACTTCAGGA
This sequence comes from Lissotriton helveticus, assembly GCF_964261635.1. NCBI lineage: Eukaryota > Metazoa > Chordata > Amphibia > Caudata > Salamandridae > Lissotriton > Lissotriton helveticus. The sequence continues at coordinate 109,958,709 of NC_136070.1, read as the reverse complement.
CACAGCACACAGCACACAGCAAAGTCCTTTCAAGCAGGGGGACACCTCACACAGCAAAGTCCCTTGTACTTTTCTTGGTCAAATAAGCAAACTGCAGGCCAGCCCCAGAACACATAGCAAGGGCAGTCCTACTCTTCAGTCTCTTCAGCTGTTCTTCTTTGGCAGACGTTCCTCGTGATCACGAAGGAGTTTCAATCCTTTTTCAGGCTTGAGTTCAGTCTTGTGTTCAGGTGTTTCAGCTCTCACATTTATACCCCTAAATGCATTTGAGGTCTTAGTGTTCATGGGGCTCTGAGCCTGGTCCAAACCAGTTCTGGGTTTCTTCCTGCCAGTACAAACCTTCTTTCTTTGATAGTGAGGGTCTTGGCCTCAGACACACCGCAGGAGGTGGAGCCATTCTTTTGTGGCACAGCCCTCTTCGCATCAAAGGGGCTACTCCTCCCACCACACCAAATTCATGTCAGCCTGTTGCTGTCTTACCTACTCCTCCCTGGTGTCAGGACACCTCCCCAGACCCTGTCACATCCAACCCCAGACAGTCAATACACAACCAGGGTTCTAATTGAAAATAGTGAGGATGTGTGCCAAAGATGGCTGTAGGATCCAAATAGGTATTCAATGATCGGTGGCACCAACCATCATGTAAATGCAAAAAATCAAAGTCGGTACAGACAATTAATGGTGGGTGATAACTTTAAAGGCGCAGTGTCCGATCGGCACGTCAGCTCAAAACAAAGTCACGGCCATGACTTATTCACTATTTTGAATTTGAGGATCTCTTTGAGAACCCTTCTGACATACCTACAAATTTGTGTTGTACCAATTTCAAGTTTAAGTGCCCAATGCACAATTTATGGTGGTTCTTTCTTTGTGTTTATTGAGAAAATATAGTAGACGCTCCTACATATGATGCTTTTGTCCTGATGATGACCCTCAAAGTATCCTTGAGTCGAAACGTCATGATACTTGTATTGTGGCCTAAATGAGAAAAGACACATTTGTTGTATTGTGCATTTTTGTTTTATTTTGATACCTGTTTTTTTTTTTTTTCCTCTGCCATTGTCCGTACAGTTTACACTTGTTATTGTCCACAACCTTAACACTGTGTGTGTAACTATATGAGCGCCATTATTGATGTGTATATGTTTGCAATATGTTTTTTGTTCAATTTACATTAAATATTAGTTTTCTGACATAATTATTGGTACCTGGGTAATGTGAAATTGAAATAGCACTTGGTTTTCCTTATTCCAGGTTCTTTCTTAAATTTTAAATATAACTAACTTTACTTGTTAGTTTGGCTCTCAAACCATTGTTTGGATTAGAGTAACTATAAGCTTGGGAAAAAAGGCAGGTCTTCAGCTTTTTCCTGAAACGCAAATGGTCTGTTTTTAGTCACAAGGACCTGGGCAGAGTGTTCCAAAATTTGGGTCCCTGTTTGAGAAATGCGACCCTCCCATCCATTTTTGTCTGAAACCCAGAACCACCAATAGATTCATGTGCATGGATCTTAAAGTGCTCTGTGGAAAGTACCTGTGAATTTTGAGGATATGTACTTTGGGCTAATACCATGTATAGCTTTGAACAGGATGCAACCTGTTTTGAACATAGAATGCAGCTCCACTGAAAGCCAGTGCAGCTCTTTCAGCAGCGGCTTGGGGTGACAGCTTCTGCCTTGTTGATAGATAATTCTAGCTGCCTGAATTTGTATCAGCTGCAGACGGTGATTCCGGTTGCACTGGAGGCCTAGGTAAAATGCCTTTGAGTAATCGATTTTTGATAGGATCAAGGCCATGATGATATAAATGCTGGTCTCTGTGCTGAAAAACCTTCTGATTGTTTTCAGTTTCCGCAGTTGGAAAAACAGGCAGAGGTGACCGCCCCAATCTGCGTGTTCATGGTGATATTGTGAGTCGATATGTATGCTTAGTCTCTTTATCAAATTCGTAGGGGCCGGTGTAGGTCCTAACTCCATAGGCTAATGGGCAGGTGTCCAGTGCAGACGTTTGTTGTTAGGGATGATGATTTCAGTTTATTCAGAGTTTAGTTTTTTTTTTCATAACAGTTTTAAGAGTTTAGTTTTAATTAATTTTTGTTCATCCAAATTTTGATGAACAACATGGAATTCCTGAGGAACTCCTTGGAGTTTGTAGAGTCATTGATGGAAAAGAGTGGGAGAGTTTAACAAAAGATATGAGGGTGTTAGAAACAAGCAATAAAAGGATATGTGATAACATTTGCCATGGAGCCAATCCAGAGAAAAGAACCAAGGGAGATAATATTCAAAGAAGAAACAAGGAAGGTTATAGAACGAATAATAAAGGAGATGATAGGTAAAAAAATCTATAATAAAGGTATCCGTGGAATTAAAAGGGTTTGTAAGAACCGTTTTTGTAGTTGAAAAGAAAGACAAGGGTTGGAGACCCATAATAAATTTAGGGGAGTTGAATTATTTTGTGATTTACAGACACTTCAAGATGGAGGGAATCCATCTTTTAAGAGATATTTTGGTAGAAGGAGATTGGGTGGAAAAGATAGACTTAAAAAATGTTTTTTTCAATAGCTATGGTGAAGGAGAATCAGCGTTATCTACAATTCAGATGGGGAGGCCAGTTGTATCAGTTCAAATGTCTTCCACTTGGTCCTTCGTCTGCATCATGGTGTTTTTCAATGTTTTTGAGACCGGTTGTAGGTTATTTAAGAGAATGACGAGTTTGTTTAATAGTCTATCATGATTATATTTTTTGTCGGTGAATCAGGATATTATGACGTTGGAGGAGAATGTGAAGATGGTTCAGGACCTTTTAGAAAGGTTAGGATTTGTAGTAAACTTGGGGAAGTCAAAATTGAAAGGGGAACAGAGAACGGAGTTCTTGGGTTTTGTGGTGGTCACTGTGGAAAAGAAGTTAGAGTTGCCGGAGAGGAAGATTTCTTTGATAAAGAGAGAAGTGAAGTCTTTACTAAAAAAAGATTTGGTGACTTTACGACAGTCGGCGAGAGTGATTGGGCTTTTGTCATCATCAATTCAGGCAGAGTTTCTGGGACCATTACATTACAGAGATTTATAGAGAGTGAAGAAGGTAGCACTGAGCAAAGGGCCTTGGTATGGAGACAAGGTGGAGTTAGATGCAATAGCAAAGGAAGAATTGATGTGGTGGTTGGAGAATTTAGAGGCATGGAATGGATGGACAATATTTGGAACTCGTTCGGATTTCCTGCTGGAAAACGGATGCGAACAACTTAGGTTGAGGCGCAAGATTGGAGGATCAGCAGGCAGGGGGGAAATGGAAGGAATGCGAGAGAGTGGAGCACATACATTGTTTACAATATAAGGCAGGAGAATTGTCGATTTGAAGTTTTAGAGTTGAATTAAAGGGAAGTTTGATTTTGTTGGAGATGGACAATATGACTGCGGTAACTTACATAAACAAATTAGGAGGGAGCAAGTCAAAGAAGTTGTCAGAGTTGGCAAAAGATTTCTGTAGATTTTGCATGAAATTGAAGGTGAATCCGACACGAAATATTTACAAGGGCAGGAGAATGTGATAGCGGACTGGAATTCAAGGAACTTAAAGGATTTTTGCAATTGGAAGCTGGATCAGAGGGTTTTTCGGTTGATAGAAAAGGGATTGGGACCGTTGAAAGTAGATTGATTTGCTTTACGATTAATAATCAGTTGGGCATTTATGAGAGTTGCAGACCGGATCCAGGTGCAGTAGCAGTAGATGCTTTTACTCTGAATTGGAGGGGAATGCGGGGGTATGCCTTCCCTCCATTTTCAATGATCCAGAGGGTATTAATGCAAGTGAGGAAACAGAAGTGTGGAATAGTGTTGGTGACTCCGTTTTGGAAAACTCAGGGTCGGTACCCATTGGTGATGGAATTGGCAATAGCAGATCCTTTTTTGCTGTTGGCAGAGGTCGGACTTCTAGGAAATGTGGACGGTCTAGAGCATCCTCTTGTAGAGTCAGGGGTGCTCAACCTTCTAGTTTGGAGCATTTCAGAAGATCTGAAAGATTCTCAAGCTTTGGAATTATTTTATTAATCTTGGGGAAAAGGAACAAAGAAGAGATGTGCAAGTGCATGGAAGATTTGATTATGCTGATGCGTGGAAAGGGATTTGGATCCCGCTGAGGCAGATGACTTATGATTGCAAATTGTTTGGTGGATTTAAGAGAGGTTTAGTTATAGGACAATCAATTGTTATAGGCCAGCTATTACTGCTATTCACTCTCTGGTTGAGGGTATGTCAGTAGGCAGAGGACAATTGGTTTGCAGGATTATGAAAGGTATTCGTTTGAGGAAACCACCAGGTACAAGGTATAATTTTTTGCTTATGTTAGTTTGCTTTTCAAATTGTTTGAAAGTTGCCAAAGTAACTGCTATTTGATAGTTAAACACTTAACTTGGAAATTGGCTGCATTATTATGTTTGATATGCTAGAGGAGGGTATCAGATGTTCAAGCTTTAGATATATCTGGAAGATTTTACCATCCAGAGGGTGTGTTTTTTTAAATTAAAAGGGAAGGTGAACAAAGACTATGACAGAAAGGATTTGTTTTTTCCTCCTCAATCACAATAAAACCATTATGACCAATAAAAGTACATTAAAAAACCTTAAATTCAATCATATCAAGAAAGAGTATACATACCTGCTCGGAAGCAGCAAACAAGAGAGGATGAGCCTAGTATGTTGATGGGTTATATGGTGTTTGGAGTTCTGGATTATTGTGATTTCTTGTTGTTCTTAGAAGCTTTTAAGGTGCTGCTCAGAAGTGTTGAATAAAAGGTCATGCATAATGCTAGCCTCCTTGTCTTTAATACAATCACAATTCTATGTACATTATACCTCTGAGAATCGACATTCCCACCTAAGTGGGAAAGAAGACCATGATGGGCTGAGAAAGGATCACTGGATGCTTGTGATCACAAGGCAGGGTGAAAAGATCCAAGACGGTGCAGGAGAGGAATGTAGAGCAGTAGTCTGCTGTGGTGGAGCAGCCGTTCAGGTAGGTATATTGGGGATCACTGCTGCAACCAATCCACCTGATGTTAAATGTTGGCAGACAGGGATCTACCTGGCAGGAGGGAAGCATGAGCAGACATGGAAAAAGCGGAATAATCTAAGACTCAAAGAATGATTGAGACCCTGTAGCAGAAGGAATTGGAGACAAACTGGCACCTCAAAGACATACAGGATGAGAGGCCAACCCTAGCGAAAGAAAGAGCACGACTCTCCCAGGAACCTGTCAGTTGTCCAAGTCAGCCTTAGCCCTACCTGTCTGCTAGAAGTATGTGTAACTTATTAGTCTTTTTCTACCAGTCTTATCAGACTTTCAGAAAGGGACCTTGCATGTGTCTGGCTGTGTGCCAGACCTGATGATCTTTAACAGGTGAGCTTTGATCGAGATTGTGTCTACTTCAGTGTTCTGTGATGAATGTGACTAATGTTTGACATTCTCAGCCCTGTCTGCCTGTCAAAGGTGGTAACTGATCTGGTTGGGAGACCTCCCGTCCTGTAGAAGGTGCCCACTTATTTCCAGGGAACCGTTTGTTCCTTATCAATTTCTCAAAAAGAATTTCTCAAAAAACACATGTCCTTTTTGCAATAAGTTTCAAACTTCTTTTATTGGATTACATTCTTTTCATGATTTCTTCATTTATTCACAGCAAATTAAATCAATCCCATGAATTATACTCAATGCATTTTGGGTCACTTTCAGGGCCCTTCCTCAGGGGTCTATATATAAAAAAAGATGAAAGAAATGGAAAACTAATTAGTCCCAAATCTCGAGTCAAGGTGTATCAAAGACATATCGTGTTTTTTACCAAATACAGTCTCCATACAAATCAAATGCATGTACATGTTGTTATAACGATTTTGGAGATACCATAATCAATCAGGCACTCGGTTACTTGTTCCATAAAGATCTCTGTTGTTAGTAATAGAAGCTTGAATTGGCACATTGGATGGGTCAAACATAGTTGCATGATCCTTATCCTCCTTTTCCAGGACATGGGGCGGATCCTTTGCATTTCCTCAATGCGATGTTTGGCATGTTTGCCAAGGCATCTTACCCTACCAGTGCACCCCCTGGCCCCGTGGGTCCGCTTGCCTTTAATTTGGGCATTCCTCACCAGTATGCCCAGGCGCCTTTCGTGCCTTTCATGCCTACGGCTCTGTCAGGCCAGTTTCCGGCACCAAGGTTTTCGACTCCAATACCTCAATCACTGGCGCCATCTGGTGTTGGACAGATGTCATCCCGGATTCATTCGGCGCCGTTGCCTGCTTCGGAAGGTCCTTCTTCAACACCAGCACCGTTGTCACCGGCGCAGCCGATCCCGAAGCAGCGTTCCAGGAGGGAAGCGCAGAGACTGCTGGAAGAAGAGTACCAGCAGGAACATGAGGAAGCGGATATCCTCGATTCCATGGACAACTTCAAAGGGCTGCAGGAGATAAGTGGCCTGGATACTTCCCCCGAATGGGAGCTTTCTTCTCCAAAGACCTTGCCTTCACAGGATGTTGCTCCTTACCACACAGTCATCAGGAAGGCTGCTGATCTGTTGGGCCTACAGATAACCTTAGCTGAGGTGAGATCAAATGTATTGACTGAAGTGTTGCATTCTTCCTCCACTACTGTTGAGCCTCTGCTGCCTTTTAATGAGGCATTGACAGAGCCAATTATGGAGGTGTGGCGGAAGCCCGTGTCTTCTCCTACAGTTTCTAGTTCAGTGGCATGGCGTTACAACCCTGCTCCTGGTGATCCAGCTTCCTTTCAGCCAGGCCTTCTTCCGGAAAGCTTGGTAGTTCAGGCGTCTTGTTCCAAGCAGCCAGCTGGGTTTTTCCCTACTACCCCGGGGTATAGAGACTCGAAAAAACTTGAACAGTCTGCTAAAAAGGTGTTCTCCGCAGCAAGTATGGCTCTTAAATCTACAAGCGCCACATTAATGCTAGGGAGATACATTCAAGCTCCTAAGTTGCCTGAGGTTGATCGTGTTCACTTTCTGGAGGTGTTATCAGATGCTCAAGTGGCAGCCCATTAAGTCATTCAGTCGGGTCTGGCCACGGCGGACTCGGTCGCCCGGGTAATGGGATCTTTGGTGGCTACCAGGAGACATGCCTGGCTTAGGTCTTCAGGTTTCTCTCCTGATGTACAAGCTGCTTTGCTCGAACTACCCTTTGATGGATCTAGACTGTTTGGAGCAAAGGCAGATTCTGCACTGCAGCGTTTCAAGGACAGGAGGGCTACTGCAAGATCCTTGGGCCTGTAGACCCAGTCCACGGGTTATGGTTACATAAGGTATCAAGGCTTGAGGAAGGTGGATTCCTTTTGAGGCAGACAACAGCCACAGCAGCAACAACAGCAGAATCCTCTGTAAAAGTCATACAGAGGAAAGGGTAGAGGCCGTGTGTGAGGAGCTTCTTGACTTCATTCTTCCTCCTCCTCCTCCTCTCCTGTACAAACCACCAGTTCTGCAGAAAATCAGCTCCAGCTCCCCCATCTTGGAGCATGCTGGTCCTCTAGGGGGCTGCGTGTCCCATTTTTTTCAAGATTGGAAATTGGTTACTTCGGCCCGTTGTGTTTTGAAACTTGTGGAAAATGGGTACGCCCTACCTTTTCAAGAGATTCCACCTCCTTACCCTCCTCCCCAGGGATGTTGTTCAGAGGACCATTTGCTGCTTTTGCAGCGGGAGGTTCTTGTCTTACTGCAGAAAGGTGCGATAGAGGTAGCTCAGGAGCAGGAAAGGGGTCAGGAATGCTACTCCCGGTATTTCCCTGATCCCCAAAAAGGACGGGTGGTTGAGGCCTATCCTGGACCTCAGGGTTTTGAATATTTATCTCAAGCGGGAGAGATTCAATATGTTTACCATAGCTCAGGTTCTTCTGTTGCTGCAGCAGGAAACCTGGATGGTGTCGATCAACTCGCAGTATGCATATTTCCACATCCCTATTCTGAAGTCGCATAGAAAGTATCTCCGGTTTAAGGTAGGGTCTCAACACTACCAGTTTGTGGTCCTTCCGTTTGTTCTCACTTCCGTGCCTCAGGTCTTCACAAAGGTGATGGCGGTGGTGGCAGCACATCTTAGAAGGTCAGAGATTCAGTTTTCCCCCTATCTAGACCACTGGCTGCTCAAAGCAAGGTCGCTGGAGCTGGTACTGTGTCACTTTCAAGTTACAACGCAATTGTTGTTCAACTTGGGTTTCTCAATAAATATACCCAAATCTCACCTGTCACCCTCTCAGCGCAGCCTGTTCATAGGGGCAGCACTGGACACTACTGTGTGTGGAGCTTTTCCGCCGCCGCAGAGGATTCTTGACATTCAGGAAAGGATTCTTTTGTTTCATGATGGAGCGGTTGTTCCAGTCCTGAAGGTCCTACGCCTGCTCGGTCTGTTCACTTCCTGCATACTGTTGGTCAACCATGCACGCTGGCACATGAGGGCACTCCAGTGGTACCTCCACAGGCAGTGGTTTCAGCACAATAGAGATCTCAGGGAAAAGTTCAGGATCTCCAGGGACACTGCAGCGGAGCTGTCTTGGTGGAGTGTGCCAGGCAATTTGCCTCAAGGAAGGCCTTTACAACCTCCTCCACCGGTGGTCACAGTGATCATGGGTGCATCCACTCTAGGGTGGGGTGCTCATCTGGGGGATCTGGAGATCAAGGCTCTTGTATCTGAGGAAAGGTTGCGTTGGCATTCACCTTCTGGAATTGTGGGCAATACGTTTGGCTCTCAAGGCCTTTCTTTCCTCCCTTTGCGATCCGTCGATTCAAGTCCTGACGGACAACACAACCGCGATGTGTTACATAAACTAACAGGGAGGGGTAGGGTTGTATCATCTCTGCAGAGAGGCTCGGGAACTCTGGTCCTGGGCTCAGAGCCATCATATTTGTCTGTTTGCAAATCATCCGGCCGGTGTGCCCAATGTGCGTGCGGACAGTCTCAGTCTGCGATATTCGCCCGATCACGAGTGGGGGCTTCATCCGGGGTAGTCCATCGCATCTTCCGGATGTGGGGGCATCCTTGGTTGGACCTCTTTGCTACTTGTTTAGAAAGTACACTGCCCGTAGTTCTGTAGTCTTCAATATTTGATGCAGGGAGTGTTGGGGGACGCGTTTCAAGTGGATTGGAGCTTGCAACTCCTTCACACGTTTCCTCCCATACCTTTGATTCGTCGAGTTCTCAGGAAGATTCGCCAAGGCCGGGCACAATTCATATTGATCACTCCGGATTGGCCAAGAAGGGTGTGGTACGCATATCTTCACCTCTCTTCGCACACCTCGACCTCCTCTCACAGTCGTAGGGGCAGGTTCTACACCCCCACCTTCAGAGCCTGCACCTTCATGCCTGGAGATTGAACGGGGCAGTCTGAGTTCTTTCTCTCTCCCACTGGTTGTGGTGGATGATATTTTATCATACAGGAGACACTCCACCAAATCTAGTTATTCCTCTAGGTGGTCTAACTTTGTGAAATGGTGTGGAGAGAGGTCCATTGATCCTTTGAAGGCCCGTTTATCGGATGTTCTTGACTCTTCATTTTCTTTGGCTCTGCAAGGTTGTGCTGTGGCTAGGCTAAAGGGTTACTTGTTAGCCTTGTTTGGTTTTCTCTGTTTGTCGGACCAGCCGTCTTTGTTTTCAGTACCCATTGTTATGAGGTTTATTAAGGGCCTCATCAATAGGTTTCCTCCCACTCCCTTCATTATGCCTCAGTGGGATTTGAATTTAGTACTGACTTTTCTGTTGGGGTCTCCTTTTAAGCCTCTTCATAGTTGTCTGTTGAGACTTCTTACTTTCAAGATGTTTTTTCTGATTGCTATTACCTGAGCCAGGAGGGTAAGTGAGCTTTAGGCTTTTAGTCTAAGCCTCCGTTTTTAACCGTTCATGCAGAAAAGGTGGTTCTCTGGGCCAGAGCTGCTTTCCTGTCTAAGGTGGTCACTCCTTTCCATCTGGGACAATCTATTTCCTTACCTACCTTTTATCCTCCCCCTCACCCTTCCAAGGAGGAGGAGAGAATTCACCGCCTGGATCCTAGTAGGGCTGTCAGCTTCTACCTGCACAGGACCACGGAATATGAATGATTAGCTGTTTCTGGGCTATGTTGGTAGAATAAAGGGCAGGTGGATCATTTTGTGCATCAAGATCTGCTTCGCCTTGGCAAAGAAGGAGCCGCCTGAAGGTATTAGAGCTCCTTCACACCAGGGATAACTCTTTATTCTTCTGCTTTGGCTAGAGGTGTTCCTATTGTAGACATCTGTAAGGTGGCAACTTGGGCCTCTCGCCACACCTTTGCGAAGCATTTCTGCTTGGATTCTGAGGTTAGGATCCAACATCTTGCAGCACGTTCTGTGCTGCAAGATGTTTTGGTATAGGTAGGCGGACACCCTCCTCCGGGAGGGGTACAGTTTAGGGATTCAATTCATAGGGTGAGGAATCCATAGGAAGATGTATCCATCAGAAGAACAAGTTATTTACCTTTGGTAATGCTTTTATTGGTGGATACAGTATCTGCCTTTGAATTCCTCAATGACCCACCCGCCTCTCCATTGTCCACCTGCTTATACAGAAAAGCTTCTGACTGTTTGACATTGTTATTTTTCAAATGTTTATATTCCATACAGTGTATTGCTAGGAAATGCTTTGGTTTTGGCTTTTTCTTTATCAATATACTGTATGTATTTGTGTATTTATCTGGTATACTGTGTGCACTTGTATTATGTTGTCAGTCCGCCCGTTTGCCTCGAGGGCACGGAAAAAAATGTGCGTAACTGACGTCAGCACGCCAACCAGGGCTTCTTATGGTTCCGGTGACGTCATACAGTCGCGAGCGGAGTCATGCTATTGTTATGTCCTCGTCGACATGGGAGAGCTAAGAAAAGAATTTCCGTGAAATGCTGGCACAGCGGTAATTCATAAGGTGAGGAATCCACAGGCAGATACTGTATCCGCCAGAAAAAGCGTTACTGAAGGTAAATATATTGTTCATCTGGTGAAAAAACAGGAACCCCTGATCTAGTAGTACAGAATATTATTATTATTATTATTATTATTAAAGGCTTTTATATCGCGCTCTATTACTAAAAAAATAGTATCCTGGCGCGTTGAAGGCAGAGCAGACTGGGGGAGCGTAAATAACTAGGAATACAGAAAGTAGGGAGGTTTAGACTATAATATTGAAAAGATGGGTTTTAAGACCCTTCTTAAAAGAACCAAGAGTCGGTGCAGTTTTTAAATGAAGAGGTAAAGTATTCCAGGATTTCGCTGCTCTCACTGAGATTGATTGGCCACCAAGTCTGCAATATTTAAATTTGGGGACAGTCATTTGGCACAGATTGGCCGAGCGCAAAGGGCGATTGGGAATATACAAGCAGAACCTTTTTCTCAGGTAGACAGGACCAGTGTGGTGGATGGCCCGATACGCCAGCACTAGGATTTTAAACAAAATCCTGTGGGCAACAGGGAGCCAGTGCAAAGCACGGAGAAGAGGTCGAGCACTGGAACGCCTTGGGACATTAAACAGAAGTCTGGCAGCGGCGTTCTGAATAACCTGAAGGCGGTGAATCAGGTAAGCCGGCAAGCCAGAAAACAGTCCATTAGCGTAGTCTAACCGAGAGAGTATTAATGCCCGAATGACAGTCTCTTTAGCTTCTTTCGGTAACAGAGGGAAAAACCTGCGCAAAGTTTTTAAAGTGAAAAAACAAACTCCAGTGACTTTATTTATATGGTCCTCGAACTTAAGGTTCTTACCAAACCAAACCCCCAAATTTTTCACTGGGCCCGAAGCAGCTTTTGGAGGGGGTAGGTCGGTAGGCCAAAGACAATCACTAAAATCCTCAGGAAAAGAACCATATAGCAGGATCTCGGATTTGCTTTCATTACATTTTAGCTGGGCGTTAGCTAACCATTGGAAGACAGAGGATAGGCATAATTGGGCCGCCGACGTATCTAAATTATCTTTGGGCCAAGTAAACAGAAGTTGCGTATCGTCGGCGTACGCCATCATTTTTGCCCCTAACTGTTCAGCCAGGTAAATCAGAGGGGTAAGATAAATATTGAAAAGCAATGGGCTTAACATGGACCCCTGAGGAACACCAGTAGAAAGCAGTTTAGGAGTGGAAGCAAAGGGGGGCAACCAAACTTGTTGCGTGCGGTTTTTTTAAAATGAGGTCAGCCAGTCAAATGCGGAGCCAGTAATACCTATATCGGCTAGTCTGGAGAGTAGAAGGGAGTGAGGCACCGTATCGAAGGCAGCAGAGAGGTCCAATAAAATCAGAGCCGCTCTGCCACCCCCGTCAAGACACTCCCGAATAGCCTCCGATATTTCGACTAAAGCCGTCTCAGTACTATAGGCGGCCCTGAAGCCAGACTGGGCTGGGTGTAGGGCCTCCGTGGATTCCACGAATTTCTCCAGTTGACCAAAAACAATCTTTTCGCATACTTTTGCAAGCGCTGGCAGCAAAGATATTGGTCGAAAATTGGACGGGGTGGCCGGATCAAGACCATTTTTTTTTAATAGTGGGAGCAGTTTTGCTTGTTTCCAACAGTCAGGGACGGTAGCTGAGTGGAGCGAGAGGTTAATGATCTTGGTTACCTCCTTTCCCACCGATTCCGCTACACCCGCAAGTACTCTGGCCGGGCAAGGGTCAGAGGGAGATCCAGATTTTAAGGCAGCAACAATGGCAGTGATGTCCGAATCTAGTTGAGGGGTAAAGTTGGCCAGTTGGGCGATGCGTCTGGGCATTAAAGGAAGCGGAGTTGTTAGGAGAGACGAAGGGCCATTACAAACATTTTGCAGGTCCACCTGAATTTTGGCAATTTTTTCAACGAAGAACTCAGATAGTTCTTCGCACCATTCTTCTGATGCGGACAGCAAAGGTTTTGATGCACAGGGGGATACAAAGCTATTGACAATCGCAAATATTTCCTTGCTGTTGTTGTTAGCTTTGCTGATGCGCCCTGCATAGTAGCTACTTTTGGCAGATCTGATGGCTGCATAATACTTTTTTTGTGCAGTCCGTAGATCCTTTTTCGCCTCAGGCAGGTAAGCTAGTCTCCATAACCTCTCCAGCTTTTTACAGCCTGATTTAAGGTCTCGGAGAGCAGGACAAAACCAAGGTTTAGAAGGGGTAGAACGGAGTCTACAGACCCGACTGCTCTTAATTGTTGCGGCAGTCGCACACTCCACCCATAGGTTAAATGCGCTGGCTGCAGCATCAATGTCAGGAGGGAGCAGTGGGCGAGAGGCAACAAGACCAGCTGAGAGAGTATTTAAGTTGATCTTCTGTGTGTGGGCAATTTGGGGCTGGATCGCAGTAGAGGACAATAGAGGCCAGGAGAATCTGATGAGCTTATGGTCAGACCAGGTTACTGGCTCAGGATGGACCATGTTGATGTCAAAGTTTGTGCATACCAGATCCAAAATATGGCCGCCTAGGTGGGTTGGAGCGACCACCCATTGTTTTAGTTGGGCCATAGAGAGAACTTCTGCAAGGCGAACCGCCTCTGGTAGGTCCGGGCTATCAACATGGATATTAAAATCCCCCAGAAGGAGGTACCGGGAATGACGCAAAATCCTAGGAACTATAACTTCTTCCAGGACCTGTACGAAATTGCCGATATAGCCAGGAGGACGGTAAACCAGCGTGCCACCAATGGATGAGTGGGCATTGAATATCAGAGAGAAGTGTAGCATCTCCGCCTCAGCCAGTTGTTCTTGGGAGTCAAAGGAGAAAATCCACTGTTCTCTGAAAACAACCGCGGTTCCGCCACCTCTACCCAGAAGGCGGTCAGACCTAAATATTTTAAATCCACGTGGAATAGCAAGTTCAACAGAAGGGGCACAAGTGTCATTGAGCCAAGTTTCCGTAATGAATAATAGGTCCAACAGATTGTCACTCAGCAGCTCAAAGATATCTGCTGCATGTTTGACCAATGACCTAGCATTGATCAAACCGGCTTTCACCAGTGAGGTATCAGTGGGATGGAAAGGCGGGAGGTTAAGGCTGGGCCGAAAACGGAAATTGCACACCTGGCATATTGTCCAGATAAGGTGATGCTAGGTAGTTTATTAGTACCTGCTAAGAATCATGTAACTGGAAAAATCTAATTAAGGGATACTTAGAAAATATTATAGATTCTATAATGAGAAAACATGCCAGATTGTAAGACACCTTTTAGAAGGAACTTTCTTTTGCATACCTTTGACCAAGACAAAACGGTACAAGACATTTAGAAGTGATAAAGATAAGGTTTAAGAGTGTTGATAGCTCATTCTTAGTATTAGTTCCTTTGAATAGCATTTTTAAGAAAGATCAGGGCCTGATTGCAAGTTTGGCAGCACCACAGCTGACGGTGCAACCCGCCGTTCGCTGGGGGCCGGCCAAAAAAGTGGTTCAACAGCCCACAAGATCAGGAGTTTTTTCCTGGTCTGGTATGTGGTCCTGCGGAAGTCTGATAGCTGCAGTATGTCAGGCTAAAACAGCCTAAGAGGCACACTGCTGCACCCAGAATGCTGACTACACCTTCCTGCATGGCGTGGCATGCATGCCACACCATGCAGGAACTGGGGATGGTTATTTACAGAGAGGCACAAAATGTGCCCCCCTGCATGCACCCCAAGGCCCAGAGGCACAAGGGAGCCGTGATAGTTCCCCTGTTTTCATGGCGGTCTTACCGCCATGTAAAGGGTGGTGTTGAGGTAACTCATAATATACTTGGCGGTGCTGCTGCAGCACCACCAGCATTTATACCTCTGACCTTTGCGAGACCGCCCTAGGATCCTGGATCCCCAGTGGTTGCAGCGGTCCTGTGGCAGCCCAACTGCCACACTAAAAATACTGCTGGCTGGCCCCCAGTGTGACGGCAGTCGAACCGCCACCACAGGTTTGCCCTTCCTATGCACTGCCAAACTCGTAATCTGGCCCTAAGTCCAGCAAAAACGTGCTCACACCTTGACCTAAAACATCAGACCTAATTTTCTACCTACTAGGACAAAGTTTAGGAAAATCAGAGACAAGAATTGTTTGACAAGAATTGTTTACATCGTCGGTGAGACAAAAAAAGAGTAGCAAACATATATTTAACATGAACGAGGGTGAAGGATATATGCAATGTGATCAAAATTTCATTAACCATTTGTGCACGCCAATTGTGGTTGATTTATAAAATACATTTGAAGATAAGCTCCCATTCACCTGCCATCAAGCAATACATACATGCCAAGACTTGTCTGCTGCAGCGGTTGTCTGCCTTAGCTTTACTCTAATGAAGGTCCCTCAAATACTGTACTTTATTTGTTAAATAAAGATTATCTGGAATACATTCTTTTATCCATGTATTTCTTTTCCAATTCAGGAACGAGATGAAGACACAGGGGCATATTATCAAGGGGGTTTATCTCCGCTTTTTTGGCTTTAAAAGCCAAGAAAGCGGAGATAAAATTATCTGCCTATTACCTAGCTGTCGCTAACACCAGTTAGCGACAGCTAGTAGGAGATAGCGACCATCTTGGGCCCCACTTTGCATGTCAGTGATATTTATCACTAATGACATGCAAAGTGGGCGTGCCAAGATGTTAGCGACTGGAAACAGTCGCTAACATCGCTATCTCCTATTACCAACTTTTGGAGATATTCGCGCTAAGCGCGAATATCTCCAAAAACTAACACCTGCCCTAAGCAGTTCTTAGCCATGTTATCCAATGGGAGGGGGATAACATGGCTAAGAGCATTAGCTCGGTAATGCATGAATATCGCTGACTTTTCAGCGATATTCATGCATTGCGGCCGTTTTTTATCGCATTTGCGATAAACCTTGATAATAGCAAGGTTTATCTGCGATAATTTCTGACGATGCCTAGCGTTAAAAAATTCGTTGCTAAGTATCGTTAGCGATAAATATCACTTAACGTTGGTAATATGCCCCACAGTTGTTTAAAGAGCACCACATCGTGATGCTCTCCACTCATTTGTTTGATGTATTGCAACTTTTGACTTAATATAGAGCTCCAAATCCTGTCAGCTAGGTCTTTACAATTATCACCTCCCAACATACATATACATGCTACAATACAAGCTTGTGTTTTTAAATCGTGTGTGAAAGATGCCATGTGCGGCAAAATGTGACACTCATGTATTTTTTTTTAAATATAGATTGCACACCCATTTGGCGTGGTGTATCCAGATGAACATTCAAGCTCAAAAACCTTTGATCCAGACGGATTCACAGTGATTGAAAATCTCAAAGCAATCCGCATCAAGGTGCTGTATCACTGAAATACTGTTTTTCTGACAATGGTGTAGATATAGTCCCCGTTTTAAGTTCATTGACACATTGTTGGTATCCTTTAATTTTCAATGAGCAACCACAGAGAGACTGTGACTGGCAGAGGTTCTAACTGTGCTTTCAAATGCTCACCGTGTATAAAATAGATGCTAAGAAAGTTACTGAAGTAGTGATGGTTTCTGAAAAAATAATTACAAATAACGTAAGGCTTGTATCTGTAATTTGCTGAGTACAATATGGGTTCAAGTATGCTGCTAGCTGATATTCTGTGCAGATATATGCAAATACAGCTCTTTAACTAAAGAGGAGCATTAAGATTAGGAAAACAGTGGGGATTTATTGGAAATACATGCACGGTAAATATAATGGTGAGGAATTGAGTATTTTGAGTGCAGTAAAGTGAAACCGATACTACTGCAGTGGAAGCAGTATTGGAGAGATTTGTATTCACTTTTTTGGGGGAAATGTAACTAGTGTTCGTTAATCTTAAAACTTTCGTGTCTACTTGCTTAAACCAAAGATAGTATTCATTGCATCTTTGGACCCAATTTAGAGTTTTGTAGATAAGGTGCTCCATCACAAAGGTAACCGAGTACTCCGGCAGCCATGCCTCTGCCTGCTTCATTTAGACACAGACAAACCTTAAGTGTTACATGGACAGAACCATTGTTTCCTCAGTCAACAGAATATTTATTTTAACTGCCCAATGGATTAGGGACCATCAGGGGAAGGACATTAAACCATCAGCCCTATGTATGGTGGACGGTATAATGCATTTTATTCCTGTTCATCACTGCTAGGAAAAACCTGGCAGTGAGGGACAGGAAAAAACACAAAATGACTCCGACACCATGAAAGAAATCTCCCAGAGTGTGGAGGTCATTAGTTTTTTATTTTTCCAATACACATTACCATTTTGTGAGTTTGCTTTTGAAAAACAAGAAACCATTTGAAAAGTTTGATGGCCGGTCATTGTGGCTGACGGTATAGTTCACCAAACATTTAGTACATTGACAGAAATCTTCATGAAGACAGTTCATGTCAATGTGAAGAGATATTCATGAGTCCATGGGACATCTCTAAATTTCATGGATGGAAGTAATGTTCTCCCCTTTCCTAAAGGCAGTCTGTCAAAGTCTAAATTTGTCTGTTTGTCTAGTTAGGAGCGGTATTTGGTTAAATATAGTCCAATTCTGGCCTGCTTTCTATTTTGATCTACAATTGATGGCATTGTATTGAATTTCAATATCAATTAGAAAAAAATCAAATTCTACATGGGGATTCCTTATGTTTCAAAATATCCCCCGACACTGAGGTGAACTTGGAAAACTCCAAATATGAGAGATGTACCCTGGCAGTAAAACCTACTATCCACTTGTTGGACTTGGTCCTCTTCCCCCTAAATTTTTTCGCTTTTTTGCACGGGAGGCAGACCTTTGGGTGAGTGCCAGAGAGCCTGAGGAGTGGTCCTGAAGGGAATGGTGCAGGGATTTTCCGACCCAGCGAGGCGGGAGAGGTGCAGAATAGCCCAACTAGGTCCCGGGTTAGTGAGAGGGTTGTAGGGCCTCACATCCTATCTACAAGGAGTGAGACGGGGAGGTGTCCCGAGGTGCCCCAACCGCAGTCTAAGGTCCTGGAGAGTTCCATAAGGGAACCCCAGGTTGGGTGCCTAGGCTGTCCTGATGTGCCATCCAGTGAAGGGGAGCCCCTAGTGTCAGGAGAACCTGGGGCATCTGTCAACGGAGCTCCAGTGATTCGGTGGTCTGCCCAGTCGCAGGGTTTAGATCCTAGACTGGGATGACAGGTTCAGGGGTTGCCTGACCTGAAGGGAGGGGCACTTGTAATCAAGGTCCCCCCAGAATTGTCTTCTAGGAATACTTCTCCAGGTGGGAGGGTGCAGAGCTCTGGAAGGGGATGCAGAGGGAGGAAGGTCTCGCCTCTGGCACCGGCTCACCCACAGGGCTTAGATCCTGGGTTGGGAGGCCAGGGACAGGTACTGCTTGACCTGGCGGGTGGGACATCTGTAAGCAGTGTCCCCCCAGAATTGTCTTCCATGGGTACTACTCCAGTTAGGAGGGTGTGGAACTCTGGGAGAGGGTGCAGGGGGAGGGAGGACTCACCCTTGGCACCGGTGCAGCTTAAGGGTTCAGACCCTGGGCTGGTGGAGCAGATGGAGGGCCATGGCCCTGGACAAGTGAGAGAGTGGTGGTCTCAGGGTGCTCCGCAGATGAGGAAGAGAGGGCGGAACCCCGGAAGGAGAGGTAGGGGGAGGAGATCCTCACCCCTGATTGCTGGTCAGCCTGTGGGTGCGGACCCCAGGTGGTAGGACCGGTGGCAGTTTGGAACTGCACGGAGGAGAAGGAGAGTGGTCAACGGGTACTACAGGGCTGGGGCTAAAGCCCCCCACTCTGTGAGAGAGCAAGGGCCAGAGACATCTGGATGGCCTAGGGGCCAGTCCTGGCCACAACCAGCTAGAGAAAACCAATGGGGTGGCTTAGTTGGTCAAGGGAGGTTTGAGAAAGGGAGCCATTGGGTTCCAGAATGGTGAAGAACCTGCAGATGCCCCTGCAGTTGCGGGCTTGCATCCACGTTTTTCACCCCAAGCCGGAAAGCCCATCAAGGCATTGATCGGTCTACCCTGGCTTTTGGCTGGGGGGAAGTTGTGTTGGACTTGGCCCTCTTCCCCCTGATTTTTTTAGCTTTTTGGGGAAATCAACACGTCATTTGAGGATATTTCCCCCGTGGTAGAGAAATAGGCCATGTGTGGTATGAGGTGCCATAGTCCGTGCTGCACAATGGCGTGCGCACCTGTAATTCCCCCATTGTAAGAATGCACCTTGGTAAAATGTCGCTTTTAAAATTAATACCATGGCTGTGTGTGGTGCCGCCTGACTGAGGTGGGTTACCAGTCTAGTTGTTGTTTCCCAGCAACCCCAGCTTTTGGAGGGAAACCTGGCACCCAGGGTGCTCTACTCCTCCCCTTGAGCCAGTCAGGACTGGTTTCCCCAGATGCTTCTAGAAGCTTCTGGCACTGTCTGGTAGGTGGGGTGAGGGGCGTATAAATAGGGGGGCTGTGCCACCATGTGCTCAGTCAGAGCGTGGATGTGAAGGTGAGGGGACCTGCTGCCAGGGGGTGCCAACACATGGGCCTGTGTACTGGCCCCTGAGCCCATCTGTACCCCTCCACTGTCTACAGGGCCAGTGAGAGCCCACTGCTGGAGTACAGGCTGCTGTACCAGGAGGAGTGCCACGTTACAGGGGATGATGGTTCCTAGGAGCTGCTGTCCCGTACTGATGAGTACCCACTGACAGCGGACCTGGCCCAGTACTGCCTGTCTGCTTTCCTGCCCTAGCGCCTCGTGAGCGCTACAACTGTACGCTGCCTGCTGACTAGTCCCTGAAGAAGAAGACCGCTAAACTGGACTGGTCTGCGCTTCCCCGTCTGCTATCAAGCGCTTGGTGGGGGTGGCGCTCTATACTGATTGCCCCGAAGAAAAGGAGCACCTTTGATGGCACCCAGAAGGAAGTGAGGAGCGGGACCTGTTGTCCCTGAAGCCTTTGGTGGGACCTTACGCCTCATGAGCGCTATATCTTACTCCCCCCAAAAAGAAGAAGGAGGTGAGGAGCGTGAGCGCTATATCTGGTGGGCGCTATACTTAAAGTGACTGTCTCCTGCCTGCACCCCTGCACAAGGAGAGCGCTTTAGGAGTATTGCCCAGGAGAAGAGGGGAACTGGTGGATGCAGCGCTGGGCTGTGAAAGTGCTATATTTCTACTCCCCGCATTGTGGCCAGTGGTAGAGGAGCAGGAGCCTACTCCGCGTTATTGCCATAGCGGGTGCCCATCCCGCGTGTATGCTGCCCCTAAATATTTAACAATACTGCGGGAGCCTACCCCACGTATTGCACATCCCTGCATATGTAAATAGCTGGTGCCCACACCGCCTAGTGGCGCCCTTTTGCCGATTTGAAAACGCAGCGGGAGCCTACCCCGCGAGTTTCAGCCTAATTTGGTGGAAGCCTACCCCGCACTTTGCCCGCAAGGAGATCACCGCCGCAACCCGTGGTTGCCGAAAAAAACCCGGGCCGCTGCGCTGATTGCAGCGATCCGGAAGCCTGGCAGGAGCGTGCCTGGTTGGGGGTGTGGCCTGCCGACCGAAGGCGGAGGAGAGCCAGAAATAGGCGGAGTGGTGTCGGGGCTCCCGTGGTGCAAGGGAGCCCAGTGGAGAGAGACCGAGACTGGAGCCCACCCCGCCGGCCAGTGCCCCGCAAGAAAACCAGCCCAGAAGTCAACGGAGACTTCGCTCCGTGGTGGGGGCCCTCCAAAGGCGGAGGAGAGACTCGAGTGCAGCGGGAGGCTGCCGGCTACTTGACAATGCCCTGGGCCCCTGGAGAGGGACCCGGGTGAAGGGCGACGTCGGAACGAGGCGGAGGTGAGACGGGGCTCCCGTGGCAATGAGGGAGCCCCGTTGGTGGAAAACAACCGGAGCGTGAGCCCACCCCGCCGGTCAGTGCCCCCGCAAGGCAAGAATAGGCCCAGGTGAAGTTCGGCAAAGCGCTGCTGTGGGCGAGGCTCTTGTGTAGTGCAGAGAGCCCCGCATGTTGCTGCAGCCCAGAAACGAAGAAGCCGTCCGGAGTCCGCAGGAATCCTGGTGAGTGAGGCGGAGTTGTGGGACTGTCGGGGGCCCCGAAGCACTGGAAGGGTCCTTTTGAGGGCTGGGGGTGGAGAGGGCAATGGGGCACATTGTCGGTGCCATCCCCCCCTGCGCCAGTGTGACTTTACAGCTGCCCTAGCTAACAGGGGGCAGCTGCAACGTATTGGCCATTTTTACTTCAGGAGTCCCAGGGTTGGACTCCTAAGTTCCCAGTGCGGCTCAGAGCTACGGACCCATGCTGACTGTACTTACCCAGCTGCCCCGCCGGACAGTAGGCAGCAGCCACGTGTAGGGGCATTCATGAACCTAGAGACCCTTTGAGGACTGCGCAGTGACGCCAGAGGTTTCTCTGCAAGTTTGGGGCAAATATTTTCGGTGGGACCCCGGGTGCACCACTGGTTATGTTTCATGCCGTCATGCCCCCATGGTTATGCATTGATACTAATGTGCCTAACATTTTTTTTCTACGGTGGGGGGGGACTTACGTTAGGATTCAGTCCCATGCTCATAATTTGATGCATTATGCATTGTGGCCTAATGAGATGCCCCAGGTACTTATGTTGAGGCTCCCACTTACGCTTACCTTGCTTAGGATTCATGCCTAGCGTCAGGCCCTACAGGAATGAGGTTGCATGCTTGCAGAATGTAATGCCCTTACACTAATGGGTTTTTGCGCATAATATGCTTTTGTGCCCCGAGGTTCATGCATAATGCCTATGTTCCTGCCTGTATACGGTTTGCTTCTATGCCTCATGCAGTTCTACCTAAAGTTATGCCTCATGCTGCTAATGGGGGTTTATGCTGATTGTCGCGCATGAGGTGTTGCTAGGCCCGCTCTGATGCCATATGTTAATGTATTTACAGTCCTGACCCGAAGGTGATGATACTGTATTTGTCTGCCTAACAGTGCCTAATGTGATGTTCACATGATTTACGCTTATGTTTATGCCTCCTGCTTACGCTTTTATGCCTAAGGGGGCTCATGCTAATGTGCTGAGCTGAGTTCAGTTCGTTGCCAGTAGTTGCTGGCTGTGATAAATTTATTGATGGACTTTCCTTTACCCTATGTCCTGTTGCGATAGTTCTGGCAGCGGCCTGATTGGCCCTGCCCTGTAAATAGTTCCCTTGTGTATTGCTACCTGGTGTCAGTTGGCACTGTGTTACCCCTGTGATTACTTCTTGCTGTGTTGTGCATAATACATATGCTGTTTTTCACCTAAACTGGTGTGGTCTCTTTTTGTAGTGTGCCTTGTGTGTCACTTGTGTGTGCTGCGCGGGTGCTTTACACATTTCCTCTGGAGTTTGGCCCACCCGCTCTGCACCACACTACCGCATTTCTAACACCACTGGTTTACCCTAATTTCACAGAACATCACTGCTGCTCAATAATATCACAGTGATAGTACTCTTTGGAACATACTTGTCACTATTCAACTTGTCAACTGTTTCTGATGGATACATCTGCCTGTAGATTCCTCACCTTTTTTAATACCCTCTGCGCCAACATTCTGCGCAAACTTTTTCCTAGCTCTCCATGCCGACGAGGTCCTCACACTACTATGGCTTCGGTCGCGACTCCGTATGTCGTCGGTGTGATGACCTCAGTTCCCTTTTTTTCGCGCCATCGACGTGTAACAGTTTTCTGGGACTCTCCATACTGTGTCAAGTTACTTTGTTGTTTCTCCAGTTTTAACTGTTGCTTTGCAAAGGCGACTTCAAGGAAGTCAGGATGTAAGCCCTGTAGAGAGTGTGGGGGACATATGTCCATCACTGACCCCCTTGAGGACTGTTTGTGGTGTTGGTCATCGGATCACTATGTGGAGGGCTGTTCCTGCTGTCGTAAAATTAACCCAAAGTCTCTGAAAGAACGGGAGGCCAAGCTTTTTATGGCAAAAGCAAGGAAGGAGAAGAGAGGGCGAAAAAGATCAGAGTCGAAGTCGTCGACTTTGCATGCTTCGAAGTCAAGGAAGCACAAGAAGAAGAGGAGGCATGGCTCTTAGCGCCCTTCGTTGAAGTAAAAGGCTTCGAGATCACCTTCTCCAGCTCCTTGACGTAGTCGAAAAGGCGTTGTGTCTCCTTTACCTTCACCATCTCCTCAGGTGACCCTGGAAAAATCTCCTTCTCCAAAAGGTACTCCAGCGTGGTCACAGATGCCGAGGGGATCTCCGGAGTTGGAGGGCTTGCCGGTTCAGGATGATCCTTCTCCTTGCTAATCTCTTCAGCGGTCAAGGTTATACCTCCCAATGTGCACTAGCTGAATTTGGATCTGTGTTCACTGTGCCTGTGCTCAACTCTCTGAAGGCTACCACTGTAAGCCTCCCAAATTTTTAAACATACATGAAGTGAAAGGAGCACATGTATTTTCCAAACACCAAGTAAGAATATATTATTAACAATTCTTAGTACCAATCCAGTCCACAGGCCTTTCGATGATGTCAAAAATGTTTATTATTTTCAAGAGTTCATTTGAAATGTTCATTTTCTTGTTCTCAAAATTCTTTATCATTGTTCATCAGTTTTTCATACAGCTTAACATACACAGCCTATGCATTTCGTCCTAACACAGGACTTCGTCAGGGCTGTAATGAAAACAAATAGAAAATAAAATGTGTATGAATATATTGTTGGATGTGCTATGTCTATTATTGAAACACATCCTATCCTATTCATAACTCATCAAACATTAACAGCCTTTCGCTATCCATTCTAAGTATTTAATATTACATGATAAAGATGGAAAAACCGATTATCAAACAAAAAACTGTACAAATGTCATCTCATAGCTCATGAATATTATCATTTTTCATCGGTTTTATCAAAAACCTTGCCACACATAATAATATGATCACCCCACTCCGGGTGTCAGACCTCATTATGCACACAGTTTGCTCCCTCTGACGTCAACCTATTCATGGGTTGCTTGGAGAGGGAGCATGCCTAAAACTAGGTATTTTGATTTATCACGATTCAGGTTAAATCGATAAGAAGGTTGAATAAGTGAAAAGATTGGGAATATTTTCGAGATTGCAATTTATCCAACATATTAGCAAAGGTAATTTGATATTTATAAATTTGAATAAAATACACTGATGTAACCTAAACAAGTTGTAAGAGTAGCATCAGCACTAGAATATCACGTGCCAATATTGAACTTGTGTGCATAATGAGGTCTGACATCTGCAAGTGACAGCTCCACTGTTGTTCAACTTGAGTTTTTCAATAAATGTGAGCAAATCTCACCTGGTGCCTTCTCAGCGCAACCTGTTTATATGGGCGGTACTGGATACTACTGTGTGTGAGCTTTTCCACCTCCTCAGAGAATTCTCAACATTCAGGAGATGATTCATTTCTTTCACAATGGAGCGGTTGTTCCAGTCCTTCGCCTACTCGGTCTGTCTGCTTCCTGCATACTGTTGGTCAGTCATGTACACTGGCACATGAGGGCACTCCAGTGGTACCTCCGCAGGCAGTGGCGTCAACACAAAGGAGATCTCAGGGAGTCAGTAGGAATGTCCAGAGACGCTGCAGCGGAGCTGACTTGGTGAAGTGTGCAGGGCAAACTGTCTCAAAGAAAGCCCTTTCAGCCTCCTTAATCGGTGCCCACAGTGATCACGGACGCCTCCACTTTAGAGTGGGGTGCTCATTTGAAGGTCAAAGGTCTTTGGTCTCTAGAGATAAGGTTGCTTCATATCAACCTTCTATAATTGCGGGCAATATGTTTGGCACTAAAGGCTTTCCTTCCTTCCCTTCACTGTCAGTCGTTCAGGTCCTGACAGACAACACTACCGCGATGTGGTAAATCAACAAACAGGGAGGTGTAGGGTCGTATCGTCTCTGTCGAGAAGGCTCTGCGACTTTGGTCCTGGGCTCAGGACCATCAGATTTGTGTATTTGCGAATCATCTGGCCGGTGTGCTGAATGTTTGTGCGGACAGTCTCAGTTGGCATTACTCGGCCGATCACGAGTGGTGGCTTCATCCGTAGGTGGTCCATCACACAGTATCCGAAGCAGGGAGCATTGGGGGACGCGTTTCAGATAGATCGGAGCTCGCAACTCCTTTACGCTTTTCCTCCCATACCCTCCCATACCCTTGATTCCTTGGGTTCTGAGGAAGAGTCGCCAAGACTGGGCCCAAGTTATATTGATCGCCCTGGATTGGCAAAGAAGGGTGTGGTACACAGATCTACTTCACCTCTCATCGCACCTGCTGCTCCGTCTCCCTCTCAGAGCACACCTCCTCTCACATTCGCATAGGCAGGTTGTACACCCCCACCACTGTTACATAAACAAAAAGAATCCTACTTACAGTGGACAGGGGGAATGTCGACCACAAATATGGGGACACTCAGTGTTTTGTAAAATACCCCTCACACACCAACAGGCCCCTTGGTGTCATGCTTCATCATTGGGGCCTTCGCACCCCTCTAACGGTATGCGGCGTGCTGCGACCTACGACTACGCGGGAGCACTGAAAGTGTAGACTATGTGTGGTGCGTGTGGTGGAAGTGGTTGGGTATATTAAAATGTGAGTGGTGGGATATAGTGAAGATTAAAAAGTACCTGGCTCGTAGGTGTTAGGAAAAAACTTTATTCACAATCTCGGGCTGGTACTAATAAAAGAAGTGCAGGTTGAGGTAGTTAACTGTCGTGACTATGGACAGTACCTCTGGTGTGCGTCGACATGTTTCGGAGCGGTATAAGATCATGCAGTTGCATGTGCTATTTTGTAAGGTTTTCTTGCTTCATGAGCATTTTAAGAACGTCAGGGGTTTTGTTGCTAAATTCGGCTAAAATAGGCTCGGGATGAAATTACCTCCGTCCTACCCCTTACGCTGCTCCGCTGGTGCTCAGCGGAGCAGCGTAAGGGGTAGGACGGAGGTAATTTCATGATCTTATACCGCTGTAGGCACATTATAGCCTTAGTTTTCCTTAAAAAAAACTGTAAATAGTCCTTCACTTTTTGGTTAATTATACACCAATTAGAAAAACGTGAGTAAGGTGGGGAAGTTGTGCCCCCGTCCTGAAGAAGGAGCACCAGCTCCGAAACATGTCGACGCACACCAGAGGTACTGTCCATAGTCACGACAGTTAACTACCTCAACCTGCACTTCTTTGATTAGTACCAGCCCGAGGTTGTGAATAAAGTTTTTTCCTAACACCTACGAGCCAGGTACTTTTTAATCTTCACTATATCCCACCACTCACATTTTAATATACCCAACCCCTTCCACCACACGCACCACACATAGTCTACACTTTCAGTGCTCCCGCGTAGCCGTAGGTCGCAGCACGCTGCATCCCGTTAGAGGGGTGCGAAGGCCCCAATGATGAAGCATGACACCAAGGGGCCTGTTGGTGTGTGAGGGGTATTTTACAAAACACTGAGTGTCCCCACATTTGTGGTCGACATTCCCCCTGTCCACTGTAAGTAGGATTCTTTTTGTTTATGTAACAGTGCCCGTGGAGTAAGAATCCTACTCTGTACTCTACCTCCCTTCTATTGTTATTTTGTATCTACACCCCCACCTTCAGAGCCTGCACCTTCATGCCTGGACATGGATCGGGGCAACCTGAGTACCTTATCTCCCCCGCCGGATGTGGTGGATGTTATTTTATCGTCCAGGTGACACTTCACTATGTCTATTTACTCCTATAGGTGGTCTAGGTTTGTTAAATGGTGTGGAGAGAGTTTCATTGATCCTTTATAGGCCCACTTGTCAGATGTTCTTCAATTTTCACTTTTCTTGGTGTTCATGTTCGTGCGGACAGTCTCAGTTGGTATTACTCGGCCGATCACAAGTGGCGGCTTCAACAGGAGGTGGTTCATCACATCTTCCAGATCTCCTCGGTTGGACCTATTTTTCCACTCACGAGAACGCACACTTCCTGTTTTTCTGCAGTCTCCACTATCCAATGCAGTGAGCATTGGTGGACGCATTTCAAATTAATTGGAGCTCGCAACTCCTTTACTCGTTTCCTCCCACACCCTTGATTCCTCGGGTTCTGAGGAAGATTCACCAAGACCGGGCCCAAGTTACATTGATTGCCCTTGAATGGGCAAGAAGGGTGTGGTACACATATCTACTTCACCTCTCATCGCTCCCTCTGCTCTGTCTCCCTCTAAGTGCACACCTCCTGTTGCAGTCGCAGGGGCAGGTTCTATACCCCCACCTCCAGAGCCTGCACCTTCATGCATGGAGATTGAACGGTGCAACCTGAGTTTTTTCCCTATCCCGCCGGATGTGGTGGATGTTATTTTATCGTCCAGGCAACACTCCACTGAGTCTGTTTACTCCTATAGATGCTCTAGGTTTGTTATATGGTATGGGGAGAGGTCCATTGACCCTTTAAAGGCCCACTTGTCACTTTTCCTGGCTCAGCATCGTTATGCTGTGGCCACTGTTAAGGGCTATTTATTGGCTTTATCTGTGTTTCTTAGTATGCCGGATCAGCCGTCTTAGTTTAAATCTCCTATTGTTGTGACATTTATTAAAGGCCTTACCAATAGGTTTCCGCCTTCCCCCTTTGTTATGCCTCAATGGGATTTAAATCTTGTTTTGACTTTCTTGATGGGTTCCCCATTTGAATCTTTACATAGTTGTCATTTGAGACTCCTGTCTTTTAAAATGGTCTTTCTTGTGGCTATTACCTCAGCCAGGAGGGTGAGTGAGCTTCAAGCTCTCAGTTCAAAGCCCCCGTTTTTGACCATACATGCTGAAAGGATGGTCCTCAGGACCAGGGCTGCTTTTCCGCCTAAGGTGGTTACTCCTTTCCATCTAGGACAGTCCATTACTCTTCCAGTATTTTATTCCCCCCCCTCACCCTTCCAAGGAGGAGGAGAGACTTCACAACCTGGATCCAAAAAGAGCCGTGAGATTTTATTTGGACAGGAATAAAGACTTGCGATTGGACAATCAGCTTATTGTGGGCTACGTTGGACGCATGAAGGGCAAGGCTGTGCACAAATAAACGCTTTCCAGGTGGATCATCTTGTCCATCAAGATCTGCTACGCCCTGGCTGGTAAGGAACCTCCTGTAGGTTTTAGAGTTCATTCTACCATAGCCAAGTCATTCACTTCTGCTTTGGCAGAGGTGTACCTGTGGTGGAGATTTGTAAGGCTGCAACTTGGGTCTCCCTCCACACTTTCGCAAAGCATTATTGCTTGAACTCTGAAATGAGGAGGGACATGTAGTATACTTGTAAAGCGCACAGCTGCCCCAGCAACGGGGCGTCCCGGCGCTGTATAACTCTGGGGAACCCGTCCTGGCTTTCCCTGTGGGATGGTCCCTTGCTGGGAGTCCCCAAGGTGGAGCCAGGCATCCCCGGAATTGGTGGGGCCGTTGTGGAGATTAGGCAAGCTAATGCCCAGAGTTGCCGAGTGGAACCCCTGATTAGAGTAAGCACCAAAGCGAGAATTATCGAGTCCGCTGACCAATGTCCACAACCCTGCCGCGTCGGGAATTGAACCCTGGTCCCAGGCTGACTTCTGCTCTCAGGCCTGCCGCCTCTAACCAGTGAGCCACACTACTCCACTTTGCGCGCTCTGTCCTCCAGGATTTTTTGTTATGGAAGGGTGGACACCCTCCTCCGGGAGTGAGACTGCTGTGGGATTCTATCCAAAAGGTGAGGAATCCAAAGGCAGATGTATCCATCAAAAGCACAAGATACTTACCTTCAGTAACACTTTTTCTGGTGAATACAGCATCTGCCTGTGGATTCCTCACTGACCCACGCTCCTCCCTGATGTCCACCCTTGTTTACCTTAAAGGTGGCTTTGTTTAACATGTTTGTTTTGCATTGTCTCTTCTATCTATCTTTGTGTATTTATAGGAAATGCTTTTATTCTTTGACTTTCCTCTTGATTTTACACTATGTGTATTAGTATGAATGTTGAGGACTTTGTATACTTTAAATCTGTTGTCGGTCCACCTGTTCGCCTCGGAGACATGGAAAAAATTGGTGGAACTGATGTCATCATGCCGACGATGCTCTCTTATGGCTCCAGTGATGTCATACGGAGTCGCGAGCGGAGCCATAGTATTGTGACAAATTCGTCGGCGTGGAGAGGAAGGAAAAAGTTTCTGCTGAATGCTGGCGCAGGGGATATTCAAAACGGTGAGGAATCCACAGGCAGATACTGTATCCACCAGAAAAAGCGTTACCGAAGGTAAGTAACTTGTTCATTAGGAGAGAAGTGGCCAAGTGCAATAGGTGTACGCCTAAAAGATGATTAGTGGTGAGGCTCGATATGGGTAATCTCAAAGCCATGATTAACATTTTATATATCAAGTCGAACAATTTGATGGAGGTTCTTCACTCCCCTTCATCAGTAATGGAACCATTACTTTTGTTCAATGAAGCCTTGATAGATCCCATTCTGGAAGTGTGGCAAAATCGTATGTCTACCCCAGCTGTTTCCAGATCAGTGGCAAGGTGATATAAAGTTGGGCCTGGGGATCCTGCTTTTTTGGCAATGCACTCTTCGCCTGAAGGTTTGGTGCTTAGGCTTCCTGTTCTTCAAAGCAGTCTTCAGGTTCCTTCCCGTCCACTCCTGGGAATAGGGATTCAAAGAAGCTGGAACAGTCGGCAAAGAAGGTATTTTCATCTGCCAGTATGGCCTTAAAGTCGAGTAATGCAACATGCCTGCTGGGATGTTACATCCATGCGTTGATGGACTCAGCCAAGGAAGTGATTCCTAAACTCCCCAAGGATGTCCAGGGCCACTTTGCAGAGGTGCTGACGGCCACTCAAGCGGCGGCCCATCAGGTGATTCAGTCTGGGCTTCACATGGCTGACTCCATGGCCAGGGTGATGGTCTCCCTGGTGGCTACTAGGAGGCATGCCTGGCTGAGAGGATTGGTGTTCTCTCCTGATGTTCAGGCCATGCTGTTGGACCTTCCTTTTGATGGCTCCAGACTTTTCGGGACCAAGGCGGACACAGCGCAACAGCGTTTTAAAGACAGCAGAGCTACCGCTTGGTTTCTAGGTTTGCAATTTCTGCCTAGGGGCTTTGGGTACTGAAGATTTTCAGAGTTTAGGAAAGGCAGTAGCAGCAGCAACAAGAGACAAACCCTCTGTACAGAACATACAGATGGAAGGATAAAGGTCATCTGCGGGGAGCTGCTCGCCAACTAGTCTTCTCCTCCTCCTCCTCTTCCTCTTTTGTCCCCACAACTGGATCCTCAGGGAAACAGCTCTAAATCCCCCATCTTGGAGCATGTTGGACCCGTGGGAGGTCTGCCATTTTCTACAAAGTTGGAAATCTGTTACGTCAGATCTTTGGGTTTTAAAGCTTATAGAAAATGGGTACATCATTTTTTCCCGAGAGTTTCCCATTCTTTCCCTCCTCACCAGGGCTGGAGTTCGGAGGACCATCTGTTGCTTCTGCAACAATAGATCCTGTCCTTGTTACAGAAAGGTGCAATAGTAGCTGTTCCGTAGCAGGAAACGGGTCAGGGAAGCTACTCCCAGCATTTCCTGATCCCCAAAAACGAAGAGCAATTTAGGTCGATCCTAGACCTCAGGATCTTGAATTTTTACCTCAAGCAGGAGAAGTTCAAGATGTTGACCCTAGCTCAGGTTCTTCTGGCGCTGCAGCAGGAAGACTGGATGGTGTTGATCGATTTACATTCTCACCCTGTGGTCGCATCGGAAGTATCTCTGTTTTGTGGTGGGGTCTAAACTTTATCAGTTTGTGGTCATCCGCTCAACGGGTCTTCACAAAGGTGATGGCGGTGGTGTCAGGGCATCTCAGAAGGTCGAGGATTCCTGTTTCCCCCTATCTGGATGACTGGCTGCTCGGGCAAAGTCACCAGAGATGGTGCTTCATCATCTGAGAGTAAACAACTCAACTGTTGTTCGACTTGGGTTGTTACCGATAAATGTACCCAAATCTCACCTGGTGCCCTCTCAGCTCAACCTATTCATAGGGGCAGTACTGGATACTAATGTGAGTCATGCTTTTCTGCCTCCTTAGAGGATTCTAGACATCAAAGCTATGATCCCAATGTTTCAGGATGGTGTGGCTTTTCCAGTCCCAAAGGTTTTGCGTCTGCTTGGTCTGTTCGTTTCCTGAACACTGTTGATCAACCATGCACGCTGGCACATGAGGGCACTCCAGTGGTTTCTCCGGGGGCAGTGGTTTCAACACAATGGGATCTCAGGGAGATGGTCAGAATCTCCAGAGACACTGCAGCGGATCTGTTATGCTGGAGTGTTTCAGGCAACCTGTCTCAAGGAAAGCTGTTTCAACCTCTGGTGGCCAGAGTGATATCAGATGCCTCTACTCTTGTCTGGGGTGCTCATCTGGGGGACCTGGAGATTGAGGTTCTTTATTTATTTATTTACACACGTGGGCACTTGAGATAGAAGGGCTGTTCACAGAGCCACTGATAGCTGCCGCCATGAAGCACCTCGTGATATAGTATTGTTCCCTTGAATTCTCTAAAACTTTTCATGCTGTCTTGTCAAAGTGCTGCAAGGTGTGTGTTGTTAAAGTGAGACACTGTCAATTTGGTGGCTCTACTCGGCCAATCTGAAATCATTTGGTAGGAAATCGCCTCACATGAGATACTGAGAGGGGTAGGTCAGCCACTGGTGGTATCCATACAAACTGGCACTGGCTTTACCAGGTACAGTGTAATGAGTAGTTAATTAAGGGGGATATTCGCACCAGTACAGGTAAATTTACCCAATATTAAGATTGATGTTTTCATGGTTAATATATAGCAAGCCTTGAAGGCACAGGGTGTTGCTAAGGGGATTTAAGCAAAGACGCACAGCTGAAGAGAGGGTATTGCAATGTGTTATCCCCTTGACTTGGCAGGATTACTGGGCGAGCTTCAAGCATTATGGAACAAGCAGGGTAGCTTTAAAAGGGGGCACGTGCCCCAGCTGTTTCTTTTCCTCGCCCAACCACCACAGCTGCTGCATTTACCAAGAGATGACACAAATAGACATTTACTTGTAGCCCAAAATCGGGGTTCTCGTATACAACGTCATCCTCACACCAGGTTGTGGCACGAAGCACCCGAGCAATTTTAATTTTCACGGTATGGAAGCAGTACACACTCTATGCGACTACAGGCACTGAGTAAAGCCTGACTGTAATCCTCAAGCCGCTAAAGACTGTGGGTGGTGCCCTTATAGATGCAGGACTGGCCTTTAAAGGGTCCCATTCAGACCTCGTAAAATGACACCCCACGCACACCGAAGGGATGCTGAAAGCAAATTTAACCAGGAAATCTTAAAGGGCGCAGGGTTCCTGAATTTTACAATGTAAGATGTGTTCCCTGGAGCGTGGCCAATCTAAAAACTGAGAGCCCTTTGCATCAGGAAGAAAGCAGCAGTGCGCGCCCCGACCCCTTCGCATGTCGTATGTGTCCTGGATTTTTAGCCAACAGCACTGCATGCTGGGCCTTGTTCCATTTTTCTTCATCATTCTCAGGTACCTAAGACAGTATTTATGAGGAAACTAAAACACGATTGTCATGTGTCACACCTTCTGCAGGCTGTTGTACACCTAAGACCACTTTGCAGGCTGGAAAAGGTGGTTTCACGTTTCCTTGTTAAAGTTGGCTTAAAGTCATGCAAATCAAGTGAGCCTTATCACATGCGACACACTTTCAGACAGCGCTGGCCTTTAAAGCCAAAGTTACATTACAAACTGTCCATATTTATAGAGTAAAGAGCAAAACTATAAGTTGTGGACGGCCAGTATTGCCTGAGGAGTCATACACAGTGGCCTTCAGCAACTATTAGTTGCATATCAAAAACTACACACGGCTGACTTAAAATCCAGCCCCTACTAAATGTGACACACATTACATTTTAGTCTAATGGGCAGTTATTTTAAATTTAAGCTCCATCCAATTCTTAAATGTACACTGACAAAATCCCCTACACTCTGCTACCCCTCTGCTTCAACTAAGACTATACCTTCTGTCACTCTTTCAGGACAGTTTCCTGTTACCTGAGGGCTCCTAGCGACCGTGGGTCCCCGGGCTCGTGTCCAGGAGCAGGGTTAGCACGTTTCTCTTGAAATCAAAGGTAGCGAGCAGCTCCAAAAGCACCATGGAGGACCAGCGGGCGCAGCACTCAGCCTCAGCCCGGCTCCCTACTATCTCGTCCCGGGGACTAAGGTGCCTGGCAGTCACACGTCCAGGAGCTCAGCACACTATTTGATGCGAGTGGATACTTTCATTTTGCGTCTGTGTTATTGCAGGGGAAAACAAGCATTTGCAATGCAATTGGTCTCCAATTTACACGAGACTTATTGCATTGCAAATGGTGGGCAACTTGGCATCACGGACAACATGAGGGTTGGCGGGCGGCATGGGGTGGAGAGGTGTAGAAGAGGACAAGGCACGGACAAAGATGCGTGACACCACATGTGCGCGAAGGAAATAGTACGGGCCTCGGGCAACAACCAAGTAAAGGGGCCAGTAGCCATGGATAGATACAAATGACAACATGGCTGTACTAAGGAGGGACTAACAAGCCTCATAATGAATCAGAAGCCAGCATTTATGGACTCAGTCATGCAGCTAGCTCTGAAGTTGCCTTAGGAGGATCGGAATCATTTCTTGGAGGTCTTTCTGATTCTCAGGCTGCGGCCCGTCAGGTGACTCAATCGGGTCTGGACACTGCTGACTCTGTGGTTCGTGTGATGGATCCTCTGTGGTGGCAGAGAGAAAGGCTTGGCTTCGGTCATCTGGTTTCTAACCTGAGGTTCAGGCAACTCTGCTGGATTTACGTATTTTCATCTTTCCATCCTTAGGTTGCATCGGAAGTATCTCCGGTTCACTGTAGGGTCGCAACATTATCCGTATGCGGTTCTTCCGTTCGGTCTCGCTTCCGCGCCTCAAGTCTTTACAAAGGTGATGGAGGTGGTAGCTGCTCATCTCAGAAGGTATGGGGTTCCTGTTCCTGTTGAAAGCAGAGTCTCCAGAGTTGGTATCGCGCCACTTGCAGGTGACAACACACCTGTTGATCAAATTGGGTTTCTTGATAAATGTACCCAAATCTCACCTGGTGCCTTCTCAGCGCAAAAAGAACAATTGATGGACAGAATGCAGAACAATGTGATACATTCACCCCAGTACAGAGATCTGGGCCTAAATCCATAGTTTTTGTGCTCAACATGCCATTCCAGTTTGGACGCAGTCATATGCAAATTGGTCTTGACCATGCGCCCAATGGGAACAGTTCAGTCCGAATTGCCAGGCTTGGTCCTCCCTTGACTGAAAACAAGCATCCTAGGACCTGTTTCGGGCTTTCAGCCCTCATCAGCCAGGATAGCTTGATTCCAGTGGCATGGAGAGCATGGGACCCACGTCTGAGCAGACCCATCCCACTCAGGCTGACAAATGCAAAAAAAAACATTGATGGATAGAATGCAGAACAATGTTATACATTCACCCCAGTACAGAGATCTGGGCCTAAATCTATCTTTTGTTTTGCTCACAATGCCATTCCAGTTTGGACCCAGCCATATGCAAATCAGTCTTGACCCTGCGCCCAATGGGAACAGTCCAGCCCGAACTGCCAGGCCAGGTCCTCCCTGGACTGGAAACAAGCATCCTAGGACCGGTTCAGGCTTTCAGCCCTCATCAGCCAGGATAGCTTGATTCCAGTGTCATGGAGAGCACGGGACCCACGTCTGCACATACCCGTCCCACTCGGGGTGACAAATGCAAAAAGAACAATTGATGGACAGAATGCAGAACAATATCATACATTCACCCCAGTTCAGAGATCTGGGCCTTAATCTATTGTTTTTTTTCTCACCATGCCATTCCAGTTTGGACCCAGCCATATGCAAATCAGTCTTGACCCTGCGC
Organism: Lissotriton helveticus; assembly: GCF_964261635.1. Lineage (NCBI taxonomy): Eukaryota > Metazoa > Chordata > Amphibia > Caudata > Salamandridae > Lissotriton > Lissotriton helveticus. The sequence continues at coordinate 109,923,932 of NC_136070.1, read as the reverse complement.
CCAATGGGAACAGTCCAGCCCGAACTGCCAGGCCAGGTCCTCCCTGGACTGGAAACAAGCATCCTAGGACCGGTTCAGGCTTTCAGCCCTCATCAGCCAGGATAGCTTGATTCCAGTGTCATGGAGAGCACGGGACCCACGTCTGCACATACCCGTCCCACTCGGGGAGACAAATGCAAAAAGAACAATTGATGGACAGAATGCAGAACAATATCATACATTCACCCCAGTTCAGAGATCTGGGCCTTAATTCATTAATTTTTTCTCACCATGCCATTCCAGTTTGGACCCAGCCATATGCAAATCAGTCTTGACCCTGCGCCCAATGGGAACAGTCCAGCCCGAACTGCCAGGCCAGGTCCACCCTGGACTGGAAACAAGCATCCTAGGACCGGTTCAGGCTTTCAGCCCTCATCAGCCAGGATAGCTTGATTCCAGTGTCATGGAGAGCACGGGAACCACGTCTGCACATACCCGTCCCACTCGAGGTGACAAATGCAAAAAGAACAATTGATGGACAGACTGCAGGACAATATCATACATTCACCCAGTACAGAGATCTGGGCCTAAATCCATATTTTTTGTGCTCAACATGCCATTCCAGTTTGGACCCAGCCATATGCAAATTGGTCTTGACCATGCGCCCAATGGGAACAGTCCAGCCCGAACTGCCAGGCCAGGTCCTCCCTTGACTGGAAACAAGCACCCTAGGACCTGTTTCGGGCTTTCAGCCCTCATCAGCCAGGATAGCTTAATTCCAGTGGCATGGAGAGCATGGGACCCACGTCTGAGCAGACCCATCCCACTCAGGCTGACAAATGCAAAAAAAAACATTGATGGATAGAATGCAGAACAATGTTATACATTCACCCCAGTACAGATATCTGGGCCTAAATCTATCTTTTTTTTTTGCTCACAATGCCATTCCAGTTTGGACCCAGCCATATGCAAATCAGTCTTGACCCTGCGCCCAATGGGAACAGTCCAGCCCGAACTGCCAGGCCAGGTCCTCCCTGGACTGGAAACAAGCATCCTAGGACCGGTTCAGGCTTTCAGCCCTCATCAGCCAGGATAGCTTGATTCCAGTGTCATGGAGAGCACGGGACCCACGTCTGCACATACCCGTCCCACTCGGGGTGACAAATGCAAAAAGAACAATTGATGGACAGAATGCAGAACAATATCATACATTCACCCCAGTTCAGAGATCTGGGCCTTAATCCATTGTTTTTTTTCTCACCATGCCATTCCAGTTTGGACCCAGCCATATGCAAATCAGTCTTGACCCTGCGCCCAATGGGAACAGTCCAGCCCGAACTGCCAGGCCAGGTCCTCCCTGGACTGGAAACAAGCATCCTAGGACCGGTTCAGGCTTTCAGCCCTCATCAGCCAGGATAGCTTGATTCCAGTCTCATGGAGAGCACGGGACCCACGTCTGCACATACCCGTCCCACTCGGGGGGACAAATGCTAAAAGAACAATTGATGGACAGAATGCAGAACATATCATACATTCACCCCAGTTCAGAGATCTGGCCCTTAATCCATTGTTTTTTTTCTCACCATGCCATTCCAGTTTGGACCCAGCCATATGCAAATCAGTCTTGACCCTGTGCCCAATGGGAACAGTCCAGCCCGAACTGCCAGGCCAGGTCCACCCTGGACTGGAAACAAGCATCCTAGGACCGGTTCAGGCTTTCAGCCCTCATCAGCCAGGATAGCTTGATTCCAGTGTCATGGAGAGCACGGGAACCACGTCTGCACATACCCGTCCCACTCGAGGTGACAAATGCAAAAAGAACAATTGATGGACAGACTGCAGGACAATATCATACATTCACCCCAGTACAGAGATCTGGGCCTAAATCCATCGTTTTTGTGCTCAACATGCCATTCCAGTTTGGACCCAGCCACATGCAAATTGGTCTTGACCATGCGCCCAATGGGAACAGTCCAGCCCGAACTGCCAGGCCAGGTCCTCCCTTGACTGGAAACAAGCCTCCTAGGACCTGTTTAGGGCTTTCAGCCCTCATCAGCCAGGATAGCTTAATTCCAGTGGCATGGAGAGCATGGGACCCACGTCTGAGCAGACCCATCCCACTCAGGCTGACAAATGCAAAAAAAAAAATTGATGGATAGAATGCAGAACAATGTTATACATTCACCCCAGTACAGAGATCTGGGCCTAAATCCATCATTTGTTTTCTCACCATGCCATTCCAGTTTGGACCCTGCCATATGCAAATCAGTCTTGACCCTGCGCCCAATGGGAACAGTTCAGTCCGAATTGCCAGGCCAGTTCCTCCCTGGACTGGAAACAAGCATCCTAGGACCGGTTTCGGGCTTTCAGCCCTCATCAGCCACGATAGCTTGATTCTAGTGGCATGGAGAGCACGGGACCCCCATCTGCGCATACCCATCCTACTCGGGGTGACAAATTCAAAAAGAACAATTGATGGACAGAATGCAGAACAATGTCATACATTCACCCCAACACAGAGATCTGGGCCTGAATCTATCTTTTTTTTTGCTCACAATGCCATTCCAGTTTGGACCCAGCCATATGCAAATCAGTCTTGACCCTGTGCCCAATGGGAACAGTCCAGCCTGAACTGCCAGGCCAGGTCCTCCCTGGACTGGAAACAAACATCCTAGGACCGGTTCAGGCTTTCAGCCCTCATCAACCAGGATAGCTTGATTCCAGTGTCATGGAGAGCACGGGACCCACGTCTGCACATACCCCTCCCACTCGGGGTGACAAATGCAAAAAGCACAATTGATGGACAGAATGCAGAACAATGTCATAAATCCACCCCAGCACAGAGATCTTGGCCTAAATCCATTGTTTTTTGCTCACCATGCCATTCCAGTTTGGACCCAGCCATATGCAAATCCATCTTGACCCTGCACCCAATGGGAACAGTCCAACCCGAACTACCAGGATTGGTCCTCCCTGGACTGGAAACAAGCATCCTAGGACCCGTTTCGGGCTTCCAGCCCTCATCAGCCAGGATAGCTTGATTCCAGTGGCATGGAGAGCACAGGACTCACGTCTGAGCATACCCGTCCCACTCGGGGTGACAAATGCAAAAAGAACAATTGATGGACAGAATGCAGAACAATATCATACATTCACCCCAATACAGAGATCTGGGCCTAAATCCATTGTTTTTTTTTTCTCACCATGCCATTCCAGTTTGGACCCAGCCATATGCAAATCAGTCTTGACCCTGCGCCCAATGGGAACAGTCCAGCCCGAATTGCCAGGCCAGGTCCTCCCTGGACTGGAAACAAGCATCCTAAGACCGGTTTCGGGCTTTCAGCCCTCATCAGCCAGGATAGCTTGATTCCAGTGGCATGGAGAGCACGGGACCTATGTCTGCGCATACCCGTCTTACTCGGGGTGACAAATGCAAAAAGCACAATTGATGGACAGAATGCAGAACAATGTCATAAATCCACCCCAGCACAGAGATCTGGGCCTAAATCCATTGTTTTTTGCTCACCATGCCATTCCAGTTTGGACCCAGCCATATGCAAATCCATCTTGACCCTGCACCCAATGGGAACAGTCCAACCCGAACTACCAGGACAGGTCCTCCCTGGACTGGAAACAAGCATCCTAGGACCCGTTTCGGGCTTCCAGCCCTCATCAGCCAGGATAGCTTGATTCCAGTGGCATGGAGAGCACAGGACTCACGTCTGAGCATACCCGTCCCACTCGGGGTGACAAATGCAAAAAGAACAATTGATGGACAGAATGCAGAACAATGTCATACACCCCAGCACAGAGATCTGGGCCTAAATCCATTGTTTTTTTGCTCACCATGCCATTCAAGTTTGGACCCAGCCATATGCAAATCAGTCTTGACCCTGCGCCCAATGGGAACAGTCCAGCCCGAATTGCCAGGTCAGGTCCTCCCTGCACTGGCAACAAGCACCCTAGGACCGGTTTCGGGCTTTCAGCCAGGATAGCATAATTCCAGTGGCATGGAGAGCACGGGACCCACGTCTGAGCATACCCGTCCCACTCGGGGTGACAAATGCAAAAAGAACAATTGATGGACAGGACAGAATTCAGAACAATATCATACATTCACCCCAGTACAGAGATCTGGGCCTAAATCCATGTTTTTTTGCTCACCATGCCATTCCAGTTTGGACCAAGCCATATGCAAATAAGTCTTGACCCTGCGCCCAATGGGAACAGTCCAGCCTGAACTGTCAGGCCAGGTCCTCCCTGGACTGGAAACATGCATTCTAGGACCGGTTTTGGGCTTTAAGCCCTCATCAGCCAGGATAGCTTGATTCCAATGTCATGGAGAGCTCAGGACCCATGTCTGAGCATACCCGTCCCACTCGGGGTGACAAATGCAAAAAGAACAATTGATGGACAGAATGCAGAACAATGTCATACATTCACCTCAGTACAGAGATCTAGGCCTAAATCCTTCGTTTTTCTGTTCACCGTGCCATTCCAGTTTGGACCCAGCCATATGTAAATCAGTCTTGACCCTGCACCCAATTGGAACAGTCCATCCCGAACTGCCAAGCTAGGTCCTCCCTGGACTGGAAACAAGCATCCTAGGACAGGTTCCGGGCTTTCAGCCCTCATCAGCCAGGATAGCTTGATTCCAATGGCAGGGAGAGCTCAGGAGCCATGTCTGAGCATATCCGTCCCACTCGGTTTGACAAATGAAAATAGAACAATTGATGAACAGAATGCAGAACAATGTCATACATTCACCCCAGTACAGAGATCTGGGCCTAAATCCATAGTTTTTATGCTCACCATGCCATTCCAGTTTGGACCCAGCCGTATGCAAATGAGTCTTGACCCTGAGCCCAATGGGATCAGTCCATCCTGAACTGCCAGGCCATGTCCTCCCTAGACAGAAAACAAGCATCCTAGGACAGGTTTTGGGCTTTCAGCGCAGCCTGTTCATAGGGGCAATACTGGACACTTCTGTGTGTCGAGCATACCCTCCGCCGCAGAGGATTCTTGACATTCAGGAAATGATTCCTTTATTTCACGATGGAGCGGTTGTTCCAGTCCTGAAGGTCCTTTGTCTGCTCGGTCTGTTCGCTTCCGGCATCCTGTTGGTCAGTCATGCACGCTGGCACATGAGGGCACTCCAGGTTTGCCTCCGCAGGCAGTGGTATCAGCACAACGGAGATCTTGGGTAGAAGATCAGAATCTCCTGAGAAGCTGCAATGGAGCTGACTTGGTGGAGTGTGCAGGGCAACATGACTCAAGGGAAGCCTTTTCAATCTCCTCCGCCGGTGGCCACAGTGATCGCGGATGCCTCCACTCTAGGGTGGTGTGTTCCTCTGGGGGATCTTGTGGTCAAAGGTCTTTGGTCTCCAGAGGAAAGGTTGCTTCATATCAACCTGTTAGAATTGCGGGTGATACGTTTGGCACTAAAGGCTTTCCTACCTTCTCTCCACGGTCAGTCGGTTCAGATCCTTACGGACAACACTACCGCGATGTGGTACATCAACAAACAGGGAGGTGTAGGGTTGTATCGTCTCTGTCGAGAGGCTCTGCAACTCTGGCCCTCGTTTCAGGGCCAACGGATTTGTGTGTTTGCAAATCATCTGGCCGGTGTGCTAAATGTTTGTGCAGGCAGTCTTAGTCTGCGTTACTCAATGATAATGAATGCCCGCTTAATCCAGAGGTGCTCTATCGCATTTTTCAGATGTGGGGGTCTCCTCGGTTGCACCTTTTTGCCACTCGCGAGAACACGCACTGCCCCTTGTTCTGCAGTCTTCAGTTTCCGATGCAGGGAGCGCTGGGGGTCGCGATTCAATTGGATTGGAGCTCGCAACTCCTTTACGTGTTTTCTCCCATACCCTTGATACCTCGGGTTCTGAGGAAGATTCACCAAGACCGGGCCAAAAAGTTATATTGATCGCCCCGGATTGGCCAAGAAGGGTGTGATACACAGATCTACTTCACCTTTCATCGCACTCTCTGCTCCGTCTCCCTCTCAGGGCAGACCTCCTCTCGCAGTCGCAGGGGCAGGTTCTACACCCCCACCTCCAGAGCATGCGCTTTCATGCCTGGAGATTGAACGGGCAACCCGAGTTCCTTCTCTCTCTAGCCAGATATAGTGGATGTTATTTTATCATTCATGCGACACTCCACTCTTCCAGGTGGTCCAGATTTGTTAAAAGGCGCGGAGAGAGAAACGTTGATCCTCTTAAGGCCCGTTTGTCTAATATTTTGGAGTTTTCACTTTCTGTGGCACAACAAGGTAGTGCTGTAGCTACAGTCAAAGGCTATTTGTTGGCTTTGTCAGCCTTTATATGTTTGCCGGATCAGCCGTCTTTATTTAAGTCTCCCATTGTCATGAGGTCCATTAAGGGCCTTACGAATAAGTTCCCTCCCACACCTTTCATTATGCCTCAGTGGGATTTGAATCTCGTTCTTACTTTTTTAATGGGTTCTCCATTTGAGCCTCTTCATTCTTGCCCATTGAGGCTTCTTACTTTTATAACGGTTTTCTTGATTGCCATTACCTCGGCTAGGAGTGTAACTGATCTTCAGGCTCTTAGCTTGAAACCTCCTTTCCTAACCATTCATGCAAGTTGGTTCTAAGGAGCAGGGCTGTTTTCCTTCCCAAGGTGTTTACCCCTTTTCATATAGGACAGTCCATTACTTTACCTAACTTCTATCCTCCCCCTCACCCATCTAAGGAGGAGGAGAGACTGCATCGTTTGGACCCTAAGAGAGCTGCCAGCTTTTATTTGGATTGGACAAGAGATCTAAGGCTGGACGATCAGCTCTTCGTGGGCTATGTTGGGAAGATGAAAGGCAAGGCTGTGCACAAGAGGACTCTTTCCAGGTAGATTATCTTGTGCATCAAGTTTTGCTATGCCCTGGCCAAGAAGGACCCTCCTGAAGGTATTAGATCTCATTCCACCAGACCTAAGTCTACTTCCTGTTCTTGATATCTGTAAAGCAGCAACATGGGCCTCCCTCCACACCTTTGCAAAGCATTAATGCTTGGACTCTGAGGTTAGGAGGGATGGCCATTTTGCTCATTCTGTTTGCAGGATTTTTTTGTCTAGCCAGGTGGACACCCTCCTCCGAGAGAGGTACTGCTTTGGGAGTCTATTCAAAAGTTGAGGAATCCACAGGCAGAAGTATCCATCAGAAGAACAAGTTACTTACCTTTGGTAACGCTTTTTCTGGTGGATACAATATCTGCCTGTGGATTCCTCACGGTCCACCTGCCTCCCCGTTGTCCACCTGCTTTTACCAAAAAATGGTTTATTTTAATCGTGTTTATGTTTTAAAAATGAGAAATGCTTTTCCCTTTTCTTTGCCTTTATTGATTATGCATTTGTGATTTTGCATATGTGTATAAATTTGCTATGTTATGTATATATTTGAAAATGTGTCGGTCCACCCGTTTGCCTTGGTGGCACAGAAAAAATGGGTGGAACTGAAGGAAGCACGCCGACGAGGTCCTTTTGTGGCTCTGATGACGTCATACGGTGCCGCGAGCGGAGCCTGTCAATTGTGACATCCTCGTCGACGTGAGAGAGCTAGGAAATAATTTCCCGGGGAATGCTGGCGCAGGGGGATATTCAAAAGGTGAGGAATCCACAGGCAGATATTGTATCCACCAGAAAAAAGTGTTACCGAAGGTAAGTAACTTGTTGTTTGAGGGCATAAGTCCCAGGCACGGCCAGTACAGGTAAGAGCAGTGGGGCGGGGGGTCAACAGACAACGGAATATGAAAAATAAAATTGTAAAAAAAAAGCACTTACCTTGCGCTAGGTAGGTGTTTTTATTTATTTATTTATTTTATTTTCTCTATTCCATTGTCTGTCGACTCCCCCCCCCTCCGCTCCACCCCACCGCTCCTACCTGTACCGGCCGTGCCTGATAATTCCAGATCTTTTTCAAGTTTCATAGTTTAAGTTTGAAACAGTAGAATTGAGGGTGGATTCTATCCATTTGGTTTGGATTCTGGAATTGAATGTATTGTTTGTCTTGGAAGAGTTTAGTGTTTTGTAGACTATAGCAGCTGCCTGGGACAGGTTGGATAATTTATAGAGAAGGGGAATCAGGTCTGATTTGAATTCCTTTTTTATAGCGACTTGTAGTTTGAGGAAGCTTTAAAATTCGATTTTTTCCAGGTTGTAATAGTTTTGCAGTTCTGCCAATGTTTTGGGGTATGTTGATAGGCAAAGGTTTTGGGAAATAAGACTTTCTTTAATGACCAAGGGGCCCATGATGGGGAAGTGCCATCTATTTTAATTTTGGGTTTATTCCATATTGATGCGTAGTCTGAATTATTAATTCTCTATGTTAGCATTTTATCAGGTGTTCTAAGTGCTGAGATGGTGTCTTTAAGGATAGCATGCAAGTTGAAATGGGGATGTTTTCATGGTTAGAATTGTGATTATGGAGTATGGTTTGGCTAGAGATTCTTCAGTATGTGCCCTCGCAACTCCACCAGGTCATGAAATTTGGCAAACAGGCTGAGAAAGTTCCTTTGATTCTTTTTAGAAGTTTCTCTTCAGTTAATTTCTTTGTGTTTTCTAGATAACCTTTGAAATATATACCTAAGCATTTGCTCTGAGAAGACTGCCAATGAAGTTTAATGTTATTTACTATGTTCGGTAGAGTTAAATTGTTTAGAGGGAAGACTTTGTGTTTCTCGAGCTTCAAGGAGTTGCCTAAGACCTTTGTAAATAATTTAATATCGCCTAGGATTGCTGGAATGGCAATTTCTGCCTCTTGCGAGAAAGTAAGTATGTCATTCACATAGGTAGCAACTTTGTAGGAAGTGTCCCCCATAGAAATACCTTTAAAGAGTGTGATGGTTCTGATGTTGACAGGTAGGGGTTTGAATGCTTAGAGATAGAGTAGAGGTGATAGGGGACAAGCTTCTCTACTCCCTTGTGCTAAGCTTATTTCATTTGAGAGGAAGCGATTAACCTTAATGTCTAGAAGGTTGGGAGTATAAAGCAAAAACGTGTCGGATAAACATAACTCCAAGTTTCAATTTGTACAAGACAGCATGTAAAAAGGGACAAGAGACCCTATTGAAAGACTTTTATGCATCCAAGGCCATAAACATTGTGGGTGAAATGAGGAAGTAAGCTTTTTCAATGATGTGGCAGAAGATTCTAACATTGTCTGATCCGTGCCTACCTTTCAAAAACCCAGTTTGTGATTGTTAGAGAAGGGATGGGAGAATTCTCTCAAGCCAAGTTGCCAAGACATCTGCACATATTTTACAGTCTAGGTTTAGGAAGGAAATGGGTCTGTAATTTTTTTACCTCTATAGGATCCTTCCCTTCTGCGTGAATTACGATGACAGCGGCTTCGGAGGTTGTACCTGTGATTTTACTGTCTCTTGAAATGTTGGAAAAGGGATTTCGTTTGAAGGAGGTTTTATAGATGGTGGCTGTAAAGCTATCAGACCCTGGTACTTTGTCTGGTTTTAGAGAATATATCGCGTTTGTGATCTCTGTGTGGGAAAAAGGTTGGCTGAGGAATATGAGATCTGGTTCAGAGAGTGCTGGAAGTTGAATATTGTCCAGGTATTACTCACAAGTGGTTGCTGGTGCCATTTCTATGGTTTTTTTTAGGCATTGTAGAATTCATAAAATACCTTAAATATTTTTAGTGGGTCTATGGTAATCATATTTGCTTTATTTAAATAGATGTGATATAGTTATTGCTATTTTAGAATTTTAAGAAATTTGGCAGTGTTTTACCTGCTTTGTTTGACCCTTTGAATGTTTTCATTTTGTTGTGTTGTATCCAGATATTGGCCCTGCTGCTCAGAAGCTTATTGTACTAATTTTTTATTCTCTTAAGTTGGTGTTAGAGGTCCTTGTTTTTATCTACAGCAAATTTATTTTCCAGTTGTTTTACTGACTGTTCCAGAACTTTGAGATTAGTTTGTTTATATTAGACATGATGTTAATAATGTTACCTCCAATGGTAGCCTTCACGGCATCTCATAAGGTTTCTTTAGAGATTTAGTTAGTGTCATTATAGAGCATTTTATCTGATAACGACTTCTAGCTTCATATTCCTTACCTTTGAATTTCCCAGGCATCAGGCTGGATCCGGAAACCTTACCCCATGCACGCGACATCAGTTGGCTCCATTCAGCTCCGCATGACGTCCTTGGCGTCGGTAGCGTCGGGTATGATGTTGCATGCCTACATAGTCACCACCCAGGTGCACGGACATCAGTTCTTTTTTTTCCACACCAGCAACAATCCGGGAAGAGCTACCCCTCTGCCGCTTTTTGGCAGGCTTTCTCGACTTTTGTCAACATTTTTTAAGTAGCGACTTTGTGTGCGAGGGATGTCTGGTAGGAAGACAGGTTTTAAACCATGTGGGACTTGTTCCAGCATGATGTCGGTTACTGATCCCCACTGCGTATGTCTGTGGTGTCTTCAACGCGATCACGATTCAAAGTCATATTCAGACTGTCGGGCGATGGCTCCGAAGACATTGAGGGATCGGGCGATGAAGTTGCTTGCGGCCAGGCAGTCGACACCGTTAAGCAAGACCCCAAGGAGGTCATGGTCCTGTATGGAGAAGAGGAGGTCGCGGGACCGCTCACGGAGTCCTAAGTCCCCTTTCTCCCAGGCAAGGTCATCTGGACACTCGGGGAAGTCACACAGGAAGAAGAAGAAGTCCAAGCTGACTTTGACTTCACCTCAACTGGCGTCCGTCATCGAGAAAGGTAAGGAGCACTGACTCTCTAGGGACGGTTCTGCGGAGCCAGAGCCTGAGTCGACTTACCACCTCCCTCCCTTTCCGGGAGCCGAAGCGACTCCCGGTCAAATTAAAGTTTTTACGAGGCCATGCGAACATATTTGAGAAGAACGACCCCATTTGTTAGCCCTTGGGCCCCGCGGGGTCGGATGGGGCTCCATCGGGTTCAACGCCCTTGGCTTCAGCCATGGTGCAGAGTTGGGGCCTCAGGGATCTGATCCTGGATCCAGGTCGATGACGGTTGTACCAACGCAAACTCCTCCGGCGTCAAACACGAAGTTGTTGCCTGTGATGTCGCCGTTGCCCATCGGTGACGCAAGCCCCATCCTCATCCCGATGACACGGAACCGGAAAGGTGTCGAACGACGCCGATTCCAATGTTGAAAGGACCCAGGGGTTCTAAGTTGTCACCTGGGCACTTTGTGGATGTACTGGGCTCAGGAGAGGAATGGGAGGAGTCTGGAGTGCCATTGGAGAGCCAGGATGTCTCTGATGAGACTGTGGACTGGTATGGGGAACTTGGGGAAGCCAGTGGTCTGGATACTTACACAGACACTGGCATGCTCTCTCCTCCTACAGTGGCTACGGAGGAGGGGGTGCTCTATGCTATGGTGCTTAAAAGGGCAGCTGAGGTCCTAGGACTAAAGTTGCTCTCAGTGCAGGTCAGGACTAATCTCTTGACCGAAGTGCTTCAACCTGGGGCTTTCACCTCTGAACCCCTATTGCCCTTTAATGAGGCACTTACGGACATGCTTCCGGGAACATGGTCCAATTCTAGCACAAGGGCTCCTTTGAATGGGACGATTGCACGCCGCCATCACCCAGCTCTGGGCGACCCAAAGTTCCTCAGCCAACACCCCACGCCGGAAAAATTGGTGGTACATGCTTCTACTTCCCAGGGCGCATTCCTTTCCGCCCCTCCGGATAGGGAATCCAAGAGACTGGACTCATTTGGGCATTGCAGTCAGTGAATATCGCATGCTTATTGGGCCTTTTCTCCCACTCTCTTTGGGAGACAGTTGCGCAGGTGCTGCCACAAGTCCCGGAGGAGACCCGGGCTGTGCTCTCCCAAGCTGTCAAGGACGGGAGGGATGCAGCAAAAATACTGTGTAGCTTGGATACAACTGATTCGCTGGGCAGATCGATTTCAACAATGGTGGCCTTGAGGCGCCACACCTGGCTTCATACAACTGGCTTCTCAGGGGATGTCCAGGCCAATTTGATGGACATGCCCTTCAATGGAACCTGCTCTTTGGGGAAAAGGCTGATTCGGCGCTAGTCAGGTACAAAACCCTTAGAGAACATGGCCCTCATCATCTGGTTAACAAACTGAAAAGGTATCAGGCCTCCCGAACTTTCTGAACCTCCAATAAAAACCTCCTAACTATCCCGAAAATTCGTACAGTTAAGAACTGCAGAAGATCATTTTCCAGTCGTGCTCCCACATTATGGAACACCTTGCCTCTGCATCTTCGTACAGAGAGCGACCACAAGAAGTTCCATAAATCTATTAAAACCTGGCTATTCTGAGACTTCTTCCCTTCAGTTTGTACCCCCCCCCCCCCCCTTCTCATCCTTTCCTGTTTTCTGAGTTCAGGCTAGAGCTTGAGACCTTAGGGTGATGGAGCCACCGAAGTCATGTGCAAGGATATTGCTCAGCGAAAGTTGGCTGATCCAGCCTGACGCCTGGGAAATTCAAAGGTAAGATATCTGCAGCTAGATAGAGTCTCTACCAGATAATGCGTTACCGAAGGTAAGTAACTTGTTCATTTTGTCAATGAATGATCTTTAAAAATGTCTTCATTGAATCTTCATTGTTTTGACTGAGGGGGAGTTTGTGACCAATCACTAGGTCCACTGAGATACATGTGTGATCCTCTATTAGTATTGGTTCGATCGTTGGTGCTGGGGCAATCTTAGTGAGGACATTGTTCTTAAGAATGCAGTCAATTCTTGAGAGAGTATTATGAGGGTGCAAATAAAATGCGTGATTGTTGAGGTACGCTGGGTCAGTTTTATGTATTGGCTTAAATGTGTGGATGAGGAGTTGTGCTCGTTTGTGAGTGAAGAGTCAGTGGATCTCCTTCAGGTATTGTGTGATGTTAGTGCATTTGGGCAGTTCAGAGAGATTCTGGCTGCTGAGTTCTGCAGGGGTTTCTGCCTTCTGGTGAGTGTTTTGTAAATCCCAGCATAGAGGTTTTCCCGTAGTCCAGCTTGCTTGTGACAGGACACGGGTGACAGGGTGTGGAAGCATGAGGCGGTGACGGGATTGACTTGGGCGGTCATGTAGAGTTTGCTGTTGATGATGATCCTGAGGTTTCTGTTGTGGGTAGTGGTGGTGGGTGTTGGTCCTATCTCTGTTGGAGCAGGTGGAGTCCCACGGTGATGTGCTCTTCCCAAAGATCAAGATTTTGGTCCTGTCGGTGTTCAGCTTTTGGCAGTGGGCAATTTGAGTCATGCAGGCATTGAACTTGATCTGGCCACAACGGCACTGGGCGCCTTGTCCACAAGGGAGAGAATGAGTGGCATGCCGTTGGTGTAGCAAGGACATTGATGTGAGCGCAGATGATGCTGGCTAGAGGGAACATGTATGCATTGAATAAGGTCAGGCTCAGGGAAGACCTTTGCGGAACGCCGCAGATGAGGTCACGGTTGTCCGAGGTGTACAGTGACTGACTGGATCCTTCTAGTCAGGAAGGAGCAAATCTATTGGAGTGTGTGTCTTTGGATTCTAATGTTGTGGCCAGATCTATATAGATATACCATTTTACACAATTGCAAATATTTATCAATAACATTATAGTTTTGCCAACGACTCGGTACCAATCCTTTACATTTATAACAGATGCTGAATGTATTGCATTATATTTGTTCTTGTGATACCTCAGTATTCTGTTTGTTTCTATTCCAGCAGAGTTATATAGAAACAGACAGCAGCAGCACTGATCAACGCGTTTCCATGGAAGAGGTATGATTTAACAGATTAGCAGACAATATAAGTGCCACTGTAACAAATTTAATAGATCCTATCGGTATCTAACCACTACTTAATTTCACATTTAAAAGTAACATACATTTCTGATGGATACATCTGCCTGTGGGTCCCTCACCTTTTGAATTACCCCTTGCGCTAGCATTCCACTGAAACCATTTCCTTGCTCTCCCGCATCGACGAGGATGTCACAATGGCATGGCTCTCCTCGAGACTCCTTATGACATCATCAACCCCATAAGAAGACCTCGTCGGCGTGCTGACGTCGGTTGAATTTTTTCTGTGCCGTCAACTAGTAACGCTTTTTTCTGGGAGTCTCCATTTTCTTCCTATTACTTTGTTTCTACTTTCTCCCTTGGTGTTGCAGTGCGATGGCTACACTTGAGATGTCAGGGTTTAACCTGGGAGGAAGTGTGGGGGCCATATGTCCATCACGGACCCCCACGACAATTGTCTGTGGTGTCTGTCTTCGGATCACCATTTCAAAGGATGTTCGTCCTGTTGGAGGATGAATTTGAGGCATTGAAGGAGCGTGAGGTAAAGCTTTTCAAGGCCTGGGTGGAAAAGGAGAAGACGGGGTGCAAGAGGTCCAAGTCGAAGTCGTTGATCTCAGATACCTCGAAGTCGAGAAAGCATAAGAAGAAGCACCAAAATGGGTCTCAGCATCGATCTTTAAAGGGCTAGGCTTCGAGGTCCGCTTCTCCTGTTTATCGGCGTCATGCTAAAGATGACATCTGACCGCCATCCTCAGCTTCTCTGCAGGTGACTCCAGCCCACTCTCCAACACCGAGGGATTCACAGGTGCCCAGTGATTCGCCAGCACCCAGGGAGTCTTCCCCTGCTCTTGCAGCTTCACCTGTACTGGCCCCGGTGTCCCAGGCGCCACCGCCATATCCCACCGCAAGGCCTCAGTCGGATCGAGAGCCAGCAGTTCCAGATTCTTATCCACCCTTTCCGGGTCCGGGAGCAGATCCATTGCATTTCCTGAATGTGATGGTTGGCATATTTGCCAAGGCAACTTTACCTACCGGTGTGCCGTCATGCCCATGGGTCCGCTTGCTTAAGATTTGGGCATCCCCCAGCAATATGCCCAAGCACCTTTCGTGCCCTTCATGCTGACGGCTCTGTCATGGCAGTTCTCGGGGCTGAGATTTTTGATACCAATACCACAGTCTCCGGCGCGTCTGGTGTTGGGCCACTGTCTTCCCGGTTTTGAGCGGCACTCCTTTCCGCTTCTGAGGGTCCTCCTTCGACACAGCGCCGATGTCATCGGTGCGTCGCTGCCGATCCCAAAGTTGCACTCCAGGAGGAAGGTCCAGAGGCTGCTGGGGAGGAGGAGTACCAACAGGATCAGGCTATAGAGGGGAAATCCTCGACTCTGTGGATTACTTTAAGGGCCTTCAGGAGGCCAGTGGCTTTGACAGTTCCCTGAAGTGGGACCTTTCTTCCCCTAAAGACCTGCCTTCACAGCACGTTGCTCCATACCATTCCATTATCAGGTAGGCTGCTGACCTATTGGATCTACAGTAGCCCATGGATGAGGTCAAGTCAAATATCCTGACTGAGGCGTTACATTCCCCTTCTTCTGTTGTTGAGCCTATGCTGCCTTTCAATGAGGCATTGCCTGAGCCAATTATGGAGGTGTGGCAGAAGCCCTTTTCTGCCACTGCTGTATCGAGTACAGTGGCAAGACGATATAAGCCTGCTCCAGGTAATCTGGCTTTCCTACTGCCCACCCTTCGCCAGAGAACTTGGTGTTTCAGGCTTCCTTCCCACCACACCGGGGGATAGGGGCTCAACGAAACAGGAGCAGTCTGCCAAGAAAGTTTTCTCCTCAGCAAGCAAGGCCTTAAAATTGACTAATGCCACATGCTTGTTGGGGAGGTATATACATGCCTTGATGGACTCTGCTAAAGAGGTGGCAGAGTTATACCATATTATCAAGGACTAGCATTAAAATTATCGCTGCTTTAGCGGCAGGAAACTGCCGCTAAAGCGGCAATAATGGGCTTGATAATATGCCGTAGAGAACTCCAATAGAGGCCCATGATAACACCAGAACTTGGGCTTCTTTTGGAATTCTCAAGGGCATATTATCAAACCCATTATCCTGCTGGTATAGCAGCGATAATTTTAACACTGTTCCTTAATAATATGCCCCTAGGTTTTTTGGTACGAAATCGGATTCTGCTCTGCAACACCTGAAGGACAGTTGGGCTACTGCAAGATCCTTGGGCCTTCAGTCCCAGCCGAGGGGCTATGGATTCAGGAGGTTTCAAGGTTTTGGGAAGGCAGCTTCCTTTCGAGGAGGTCAGCAGCCACAACAGCAGCAGCAAAACCCTCTACACAGGTCATACAGAGGGAAGGGTAGAGGCCGTCTGTGCGGGGACTCCCAGCACCAGTCCTCTCTTCCTCCCGTCCCTACCACCGGTACCACAGGGAAGCAACTCTAGATCGCCCATCTTGGAGGATGTAGATCCCGTCGGGGGCGTGGGACCCTTTTTCTACAAAATTGAAATTATTTTACGTCAAATCTTTGGGTTTTGAATATTGTAGAAAGTGAATGTGCCCTACCTTTCCAAGAGTTTCCACTTCCTTATTCTCCTCGCCAGGGCTGGTGTTCAGAGTACCATCTGCTACTCCTGAGCAGGAGGTTTTTGCCTTACTACAGAAAGGTGCGATAGAGGTGGTTTCAGAGCTGGAACAAGGTCAGGGTTGCTACTCCTGGTATTTCTTGATCCCCATGAAGGACGGTTGGTTGAGGCCAATCCTAGACCTCATAATCTTGAACTTTTACCTCAAGCAGGAAAAGTTCAAGATGTTTACCCTGGTTCAAGTTCTTCTGGTGCTGCAGCAGTAGAAGCAGATGGTGTTGATCGATTTGCAGGATGCGTATTTTCATCTTACCATTCTGAAGCTGCATCGGACGTGTCTCCGTTTTAAGGTGGAATATCAACACTAACAGTTTGTGGGACTTCCGTTCGGACTTATGTCTTCACGAAGGTGATGGGGATGGTAGCAGCTCATCTCAGAAGGTTGGGGGTTCCTGTTTTCCCCTATCTGGACAACCGGCTGCTCAGGGCAAAGTCGCCAGTGTTTGTGTTGCATCACCTGAGAGTAAAAACGCAGTTGTTGTTTGACTAGGGTTTCTCGATAAATGTACCCAAATCACACCTAGTGCCTTCTCAGAGCAACCTGTTCATAGGGGCTGTACTGGACACTACCGTGTGTTCAACTTTCCTACCTCCGCAGAGGATTCTCAACATTCAGGAATTGTTGCCCGATGGAGCGGTGGTTCCAGTCCTGAAGTTCCAACTCCTGCTGGTCTGTTCGCTTCCTGCATACTGTTGGTTAACCATGCACACTGGCACATGAGGACACTCCAGTGGTGCCTCCGCAGGCAGTGGTATTAGCATAATGGAGATCTCAGGGAGAAGGTCAGAATCTCCAGAGACACTGCAGTGGAGCTGTCTTGGTGGATTGTTTCGGACAACCTGTTTCAAGGGAGGCCTTTTCAACCTCCTCCACCGGTGGCCACAGTGATCACAGATGTCTCCACTCTAGGGTGGAGAGAACATCTGGGGGATCTGGAGGTCAAGGGTCTTTGGTCTCCAGAGGAAAGGTTTCTCAACACCAATCTTCCGGAATTGCCGGCATTACGTTTGGCTCTCAAGGCCTTCCTTCCCTCCCTTTGCGGTCAGTCAGTTCATGTCCTGACTGACAACACTACCGCGATGTGGTATATCAACAAGCAGGGAGGGTCAGGGTCACTTTGCCTCTAGAGAGAGACTCTCTGGCTCAGGTCCTCAGTTCAGGACCACCAGATTTGCGTAATTGCAAATCATCTGGCCGGGGTGTTGAACATGCGAGCGGACAGTCTCATTGGGCAGTACTCAGCTGACCACAAGTGGAGGCTTCACCCAGAGGGGATTCAACGCATCTTCAGGTTGTGGGGGTCTCCTCAGATGGACCTGTTTGCCACTCACGAGAACGCGCACTGCCCATCGTTCTGCAGTCTCCAGTATCCAATGCGAGGAGCATTTGGGGATGCGTTTCAACTGGATTGGAGCTTTTGGCTTCTTCATGCGTTTCATTCCATACCTTCCTAAGGGGAGCGCCTGGGTGACCGCGGGAGTGACCACTGTGCCTCTCGAGGCCGGGTCACCCCCCTCACTTGCCTGCTGCCCTGCTAGCCAGCCTCCTTGCCAGCCTCCTGCCTGCCTGCCTGCCGCCTGCCTGCCGCCACCGCCGCCCCCCCAGCACCCCCGAGCGGCCCAGCCACAGCGGAGCCGGCCGCTCGCCACTTTTCCCGCCGCTGGCCCCTGCGGCCCCGCCCACCACCGGCCCATTGGCCCGGACGCTCGCCCAGCCCAGCAGACCCGCCCTCCCGTCCCCCTTCTTATGACGCCCCCTGAGCGACCGCGCAGCGGACGCGCGCAGCGGGAGCACCGATTGAGCGCCGAAGGTGCGCCAAAGGTAAGCCCGTCTGCGCCCGTCCGCGCCTGGACCGCGCCCAGTGCCAGGACCCCTGGCCCCCACCGCCGGAAGCCGACCAGACGAACCTACGACTCCACCGAACTCAACGCTCTCAACACCGGCCGAACCCCGCGCTGCTACCGAGCCACACCGAGACGCACCCACGGACCCTTCAGCTGCCACTCCTGCAAGTTCACCTGCAACCGGACCCACGCTACACCAGCACCCACCAAGCCGAACTTCAGCAGCACCCACCTGAAGTGCATCCTGCTCAACACCCACTCCGTCCACAGACACGCCGTCGAGCTTTGGAACCTGCTCGACACCACAGACCCAGACGTCGCCTTCCTCACGGAAACCTGGATGAACGCCTCCTCAGCGCCCGACATCGCCATCGTCATCCCGGACGGCTACAAGATCATCCGGAGGGACTGCGTCAACCAGACAGGAGGAGGCATCGCCATCATCCACAGGAACTCCATCCGCATCACGACCAACACCGACGACAACCTCGCACCGGCCGAACACCTGCACTTCCAGATCCACGTCAACCCCAAGACCACCCTCAGAGGCACCGTCATCTACAGACCCCCGGGACAACGCGCACAATTCAGCGAGGACATCGCCGACTTCGTCAGCCCGCTCGCCCTCCCCTCAACCGACTACATCCTCCTCGGAGACCTCAACTTCCACCTGGAGAACAACAACGACCGCAACACCACCACCCTGCTGGACAACCTCGCCAACCTCGGACTCAAGCAACTGGTGACCACCCCCACCCACTACGCCGGACACACACTCGACCCGATCTTCTCTTCCAGCAAGGACATCGCCTTCAGCCACGCCACGGGACTCCAATGGACGGACCACAGCTGCGTCCACTTCAGCTACAGAAGGACCACGCTCCACCATCTCCAGCAACAGGCTCCCCGCAGAAGCTGGAACATGATCACTGCAGATCAGCTCACTACTTCCCTGAGCAAGAACCCTCCCACCAGCACAACGAACCCCAGCCAAGCGGCCACCAACCTCACGAAATGGATCAGCGACTGCGCAGACGACCTCGCCCCTCTGAAGACCCAGCCGAGCAGACCCGGCAGCAAGAAAGCCCCATGGTTTAACGACGAACTCAAGAGCTCCAAGAAGAACTGCAGAGCACTCGAGAAAACCTTGCGCAGAGACCCAACACCGGACAACATGACTGCCCTCAAGCTCGCCACCCGAAAACACCACCAGCTGATCCGCGCCACCAAGAAAACCGCATTCAAGGAACGACTGGACAACAACGCACACAACTGCAAGGAACTCTTCAACATCGTGAAAGAGCTCTCCAACCCCAACGCCGGAAACAACGACATCACCCCTTCGCAAGACCTCTGCAACTCCCTCGCCTCCTACTTCCACAACAAGATCGCGGACATACACAACAGCTTCAGCACTCAACCAACGCACGCCATGACCGAACCACCGCCACCCTCCGCGCCTGGACCCCGATCAGCACCGAAGACACCATCCGCACGATGAACTCCATCCACTCCGGATCTCCAACAGACCCCTGCCCTCACCACGTCTTCAACAAGGCCGACGCTGTCATCGCACCCCACCTGCGGGACATCATCAACACCTCCTTCGACAGCGCCACCTTCCCGGAGAGCTGGAAGCACGCCGAACTCAGCGCTCTACTCAAGAAACCATCAGCAGACCCTACCGACCTCAAGAACTACCGCCCCATCTCGCTGCTCCCGTTTCCAGCCAAAGTCATCGAGAAGACCGTCAACAAGCAACTGGCCGCCTTCCTCGAGACGAACGGCTCCCTCGACCTCTCGCAGTCTGGCTTCCGGGCCAACCACAGCACCGAGACCGCCCTGATCGCAGCTACAGATGACATCCGAGCCCTGCTCGACAACGGAGAAACAGCGGCCCTCATCCTCCTGGACCTCTCCGCGGCCTTCGACACTGTCTGCCACCGCACCCTAGTACAGCGCCTCAGCAACGTCGGAATCCAGGAGAAGGCACAGGAGTGGATCACCTCCTTCCTCGCTGGAAGGACACAGAGAGTCCACCTCCCCCCGTTCAGATCGGAAGCCACCAAAGTCATCGGCGGCGTCCCTCAAGGCTCCTCGCTCAGCCCAACTCTCTTCAACGTCTACATGAGCCCCCTCACAGCCATCGCACGCCAGCACAACCTGAACATCATCTCCTATGCAGACGACACCCAGCTGATCCTCTCCCTCACCAACGACCCCGCCACCGCCTGAGCCAACCTGCACGAAGGGATGACAGACGTAGCCAAATGGATGTTGAACAGCCGCCTGAAACTGAACTCGGACAAGACGGAAGTCCTCATCCTGGGATCCTCACCCTCCGCCTGGGACGACTCCTGGTGGCCCCCCGCCCTGGGCAGCGCACCCATACCAACTGACCACGCACGCAACCTGGGCTTCATCCTGGACTCCTCCCTCTCCATGACCAGACAAGTCAACGCCGTCTCCTCGTCGTGCTTCAACATCCTGCGAATGCTACGCAAGATCTTCCGATGGATCCCCACCGAAACCAGGAAGACGGTCACCCAGGCCCTCGTCACCAGCCGGCTGGACTACGGCAACTCCCTCTACGCCGGCACCACCGCCAAACTCCAGAAGAGACTCCAGCGGATCCAGAACACCGCAGCACGACTCATCCTGGACATCCCCCGCCGCAGCCACATCTCCGGACACCTGAGAGACCTGCACTGGCTCCCGGTCAACAAGAGAATCACCTCCCGGCTCCTCACCCACGCACACAAAGCCCTACACAACCAAGGACCAGGATACCTCAACAGCAGCCTCAACTTCTACGCTCCCACGCGCCAGCTTCGATCGACCAGCCACGCCCTCGCCGCCGTCCCCCGCATCCGAAGAGCCACCACAGGAGGAAGGGCCTTCTCCTACCTGGCCGCCAAGACTTGGAACTCCCTCCCGACCCACCTCCGCCTGACCCAGGACCACCTCGCCTTCAGGAAGCAGCTCAAGACCTGGCTGTTCGAGCAGTAGCGGACCCCTCTCCCCCCCCCAGCGCCTTGAGACCCTCCGGGTGAGTAGTGCGCTATACAAATGTTCTGATTGATTGATTGATTGATTGATTCCTTGGGTTCTGAGTAAGATTCCCCAAGACCAGGCCCAAGTTATATTGATTGCCCCAGATTGGCTAAGAAGGGTGTGGTACACAGATCTTCTTCACCTCTCATCACAACCTCTGCTCCGTCTCCCTACCAGGGCAGATCTCTTGCAGTCGCAGGGGCAGGTTCTACGCCCTCACCTCCTGAGCCTGCATCGTTTCCTCCCAGTCCTTTCATTATGCCTCAGTGGGATTTTAATCTTGTTCTAACATTTCTAATGGGTTCTTCTTTTGAGCCTCTTCATAGTTGTCTGTTGAGACTTCTTTCTTTCAAAACAGTCTTTCTGATCGCTATTACCTCGGCTATGAGGGTAAGTGCGCTTCAGGCTTTGTTCCAAACCCCCGTTTTTGACCATTCATGCGGAAAAGATGGTTCTAAGGACCAGGGCTGCTTTTCTACCTAAAGCGGTAACTCCTTTCCATCTTGGCAATCCTTCGATCCTCCCCCTCACCCTTCCACGGAGGAGGAGAAACTTCATAGTTTGGATCCTAAGAGGGCTGTCAGTTTCTATTTGGACAGAACCAAGGATCTGAGGCTGGACGATCAGCTCTATGTGGGCTACGTTAGGTGAATGAAAGGCAAGGTTGTGCCCAAACGGACTCTCTCCAGGTGGATTATCTTGTGCATCATGATCTGCTACACCTTGGCCAAGAAGGACCCGCCTGAAGTTATCAGAGCTCATTCCACTAGAGCTAAATCTTCTGCTTTGTCTAGAGGTGTTTCTGTTGTTGATATCTGTAAGGCAGCAACTTGGGCATCCTTCCATACCTTTGCGAAGCATTACTGCTTGGATTCTGAGGTTAGGAGGGACGGCCATTTTGCACGCTCTGTGCTTCAAGATTTTCTGGTATAGGTTGGTGGACACCCTCCTCCGGGAGTGGGACTGCTGTGGGATTATATTCAAAAGGTGAGGAATCCACAGGCAGATGTATCCATCAGAAGAACAAGTTACTTACCTTCGGTAACGTTTTTTCTGGTGGATACAGTATATGTCTGTGGATTCCTCACTGACCCACCTGCCTCCCCGCTGTCCACCTTTGTATACCAAAGGTTTTATGATTTATTTAACATGACTGTTTTCCTTTGTATTTTAAATGCCTTGTTTCGTTCATAGGAAATGCCTAGTTTGTTTTTGCTTTCCCATTGATTCTTTATGCTGCGTATATCTATGTTTATATTGTATACTCTGTATACTTCAATTATGATGTTGCTCCACCCGTTTGCCCCAGAGGCACGGAAAAAATGGGCGGAACTGACGTCAGCACGCCGACAAGGTCTATTTGTGGCTCCGGTGACGTCCGCTGGAGACACGTGCGGAGCCGTGTCTTTGTGATGTCCTCGTCGACGAGGGAGAGCTAGGAAAAAAGTTTCTGCTGAATGCTGGTGCAGGGGTAATTCAAAAGGCAGACACTATACACCAGAAAAAGCGTTACCAAAGGTAAGTAACCTGTTCTTTTAGTGCAATAGAAAGGGTCTAAAAGGTATTAATCGAAACCAAATACAAAAAAATAAAACATTCTGATTTATTGAAAAATGTCAAGCTTCAATCCACAATGAACCACACTGAGTTGACAAAGACATTAACACCAGAAAGACAAATGCAATGACACATATGTCTTAAAAACTGTACAGTGGGCCTAATAACACTACATCGTCATTAAAAAACGGTGAGAAAATTAGTACATGTTATGGATGAACTTTCATGGGTAGGATGGGGAACCTGTAGGGACAGAGTGCATCACTTGCATGCAGATTCATAGCGAGTCAGCTGTTAGCTGAACACTTAAAGTTTCGAAATTCCAACCCACCTCTTCTATACATGCTCCAACACTTTATTTTAATCATATCATAAAAATTACAATGGCCTGTCATCGGTGTTAAAGGTCATGTGATATTTCTGTACTTAAACCATTAAGTGAGTTATTTCACTTTTGCCACACCTATAAGTAGAATTAAAGAAAATTATCTGTGCCTCATTTAGTAAGCAAGCAATCATTTCATACATCTTCGGTCATGCCCATGTCTATTGTTAAACTGTAAGGAGTATCTTCTAGCCATCCCTTCCCTAACAGTTTTATGTTGTCTTAAGAAACAGTCCTAACAGTATGGAATACACTACGAAACACAGCTACTACTATTTTTTTAGCCATAAATATGTTTATTTTTTTTATATGTCTCAATGCACCAGTTTAGTTAACAAATTACACAGATTTCAAAATTAATCTTAAAATCCTTTTTTTTCTTACTTAAAGTTATTTTCCCGAAAGTTCTATGTCCACAAGTCTTCACTGCCTTGAGAATTAGGGAGATTATTTTGGTCTTTCACACACTTTCTGCAGCAATTACACCCGAACCTACCAGTTGACTGAAGTGAGCAGATAAAGCAGCCCCTGGGATGCCAAGAAGTGACCCTTGAGAAATCATATGTGTACATATATTTCACATCCAGCCAAAGTTCAGCCCAACCCATCGCCCGTTGTGACGGTGGTGCATGGGTAGGCGGGGAAGGGCTGGAATTATCAGCAAAAATTCTCAGTCACCTCATCAGAAAAAACATGTATTCATCGATACTGCAGCAATGCAATACTTTCGTTTTGGTGAAAGACTTGTACACGGGTCAAGAGTGAGCTCTTTGATAGTGCCATTTAGCCAATACCATTGTAGTGCATAAACATTAACAAATGACAAACATTCCGGAGTCAGTATACCGTGTAACAAGGTTGTCTCTTTGAAATGGTTAACTTATGCGATATTTTCTTAGGGTATCATACTTAATTTCAGATACATTCGAATGTGCTTCTATGATATCGAGATATTTCATATTATTTAGCATTATTGTTTAACATGTATAATATGCAATTACAATTACATCATTAATGGCCTTTATGCACATCCAGTCGATATTGCAGCAAGTGATGCAAGAATTGCAATAGATGACACTAATTAATGAATGTCCATTGGGGACCTACTTTGTCTCCTGGGACATTCCACCAGAAAAGGCTGGTGGTTCAAGCTGCTACAGCTTCACCAGACCCTAGTGCCCTTCCCTTGGTTTCATAAAATAAAGAGTCCAGATGTCTTGAATATTGAGGGAGGAATATATTCTCTTCCAACAGCTCAACATTTAGGTCGGTAAACACTGCATGTGTTTTAGGCAGGTTTTCTCATGCTTTATGGGACTGTTGCAGCGGTTGCTTTCTCTGTTAGAGGAAGCCAGGAGTGAACTCCTGCAGGTGATGCTAGATGGCTCCTAGGTTCGAAATTCACCATAAAATGTAGTATAGGCACCACCGATTCTCTAGGTGGATATATGGCTCAGTTGGTTGCACTGCACAGACATGCATGGTTGTGTCCGACTGGGTTTTCAGAGTCTGTGCAGGAAAGCCTTAAAAATATTTTGTTTGATAGTATTCATTTACCTGGTGACCAGGCTGATTCTGCTTTAAGGCGATTCAGAGCTGGTGGATCTGATAAGACCACCTGAGATGTTTTTGACAGCTTTGGTTGAATTCTTTTTTCTGACCTGTGTAGAAATATTTCTACATGACTGAGGTACAATACGTACTTCATCTGGTTACGACGAGTGTACTGTTCTGTGAATGAACAAGTTACTTACCTTCGGTAACTCATTATCTGGTAGAGACAATTAGTGATTGATATATCTCCCTGTGGATTTCTCACCTTCTGAATTACCCTTCTGTGTCCATTCTTGTCTTGAGTCGTGGATCGCATTCCACTATTTTAGCATAGGGTTTGGTACCCCCATGGGGACCACTGTGTATTTGTGCTTCTTGCTTATTTTATTAACAAATATGGTGTGTATTATACACATATCTCCAGGTAGGAGATACTGTATCATGTTACTGAGTGTTAAAAATAAATACATATTTATTATAACTAAACTGTGTGGTTCCTTTTCACTTAACCCATACCATAAGATTAAGTGCTGTTAAAACAAGCTGCTTTACCCTCATCCGGGACTACGCCTGAAGAACAAGTTACTTACCTATGGTAACGCATTATCTGGTAGAGACTCCATCCAGCTGCAGATTCCTTACCTTTAAATTTCCCAAGCATCAGACTGCATCTCGAAACTTTCAATTGAGCAGTACGCCTGCGTGTATTCCGGGGGCTCTGTTAGGCTCCGCATGACATTGCCGGAGTCGGTGACGCCAGTTGTGACATCGTGGTCACCTCAGGTGCGTGGATGTCAGTTCTTTTCTTTCCATGCTAGTTAAACACTGATCATGAGAAGAGCTACTCATCTGTCTGTCTTTGACAAACTTTTTCAACATTTTGTCAAGAAATTTTTTTCTTGTGTTCCGAGGGATGACATGTAGGGTTCAAACCGTGTGGCACCTGTCACAGCTCCATGTCAGTAACCAACCCCCATCTTGTCTGCCTGTGATGTCTCGAGAGTGACCAGGACTCTAAGTCGTACGCGGATTGCCGGGCCATTGTGCTGAAGGCCTTGCCGGAGTGATCTTTGAAGCTTCTTGTGGCCTGGAAGTCGTCACCGACGAGTGAGACTCCTTGGAGTTCCAGGTCCCGTTCAAGGAAGAGAAGGTCCCAGGAACGCTCCAGGAGCCCCAAGTCCTGGTGTGATCCAACTTTAGTTCCGTACTATTATTTCAGTATTCTCTGCAGATTATTAGACATTATTTTTGTAAAATTAAATATGGATTTGCTTTGTTGAAACATAGGGGTTTAACTCTTTTACTCCTATGTCTCTATCTGTGGTATTTCCTTGAGATATTTTTATCATCTCTTTTCGCTATGGTAAGTCAGCGTCTATGCCAATAGTAGCAATAGTTGACTTCAACTTCTTTTTCATAAGAACGTTTTTTATGTTTTCTCCACAGGATATGTTTTTTCTCTGTGTAATTTGCAGGGCAGTCCTGGCTAGGATAGGACTTTATATGGCATAAAGGTATTGCTCAGTGGTATGGTCTGCCGTTCTGTGTTCCACAGGTTCAAACACACATTACAGCCTGGATAAAAGAGCAAATGGGATTATTTCATAGGGTCATTTCACAATGTTGTCTTATTTTCATGGGCAATGTGATCCCCATGCTTTTAACGTTTTTATGACTTTGTTTTACTAAGTGTAGGACTCTGGGTAACTATTTGGTGCTCACTTATTTGAGTGATGCACCCTGCACTAATCCAGACAACCATTATGGTGATTTTGAGGGTCTTAGACAACCAAAAAAAGCTCTCTAGTAGATGTGGAGAGCAGCCTTCAGGCTTAGCCCAGAAGGAGTGTAAAGCAGCTTATTTAACCAATACTAATCATATAGTGTAGGTTAAGTGAAAAAGGATCCACAGTGTAGTTAGAGAAATATTTATTTATTATGAACAATCAATAACACTTTGGTATATCTTCTACCCGGAGATCTAATCACAATATACACAATACTGCAACAATAGAACAGGTAAGTAGCACAAATACACAGTGGTCTCCAGGGGGAGACCAAACCATATACTAAAACAGTCACGGCTGGCATTGCTTGTGGGTCGGGTGCGAGGGTTCACCGGTGGAGGGGATTTCGGTTAAATAAAAAATATTAAAAAGTCAATTGAACTTACCTTCCTTTCCACTGAGTCCCACGTCTTCTTGGCTCCTGCTCCTGCTCTCCAACAGGAACAGGAAACAGTCAGCCAGACTCCCTGCTGACACATCCCTAAGCCAATCACAACACTGTAAGAAGCATTGTGATTGGTCGGGAAGCCATCCAGCTAGGGGCCATTGCGGTCTCATGTTCTCCATGTAGGCTGCTATGCAGCCTGCATGGAGAAAGGGCAGAGTGCGCATTACTGGTTTGGGTGGCTCGACGGGGTTGTCCAAACAGTCTTTGCGCATGCAGGAGTGTGCAAACCACTCCTCCGCTGCCTTGCTCAAAGAGCAGAGCAGCCCGGAACACCCACCCACCCGCCCGCAATGCAAGGAAACAGAAAATGGTAATAACTTTTAGTTATTACCATTTTATGAAATGGCTTTCGCAAAGAGCGAGAAAGCACTGGGGCGTCGCTCCTTCGCCCTAGTGGCGGACCCGCCCCTGTACCAAGAAAGTGGACAGCGAACTATGACCAAAGTCGAAACTGGACCCAGAAGACTGAGAAGAGCCGGGGACCCAAGGAACCACCCAAGGTAAGTGCCCAGGAGGCCATATGCAGAGTGGGAACCTGCCCGCGTGCTCAATCCAAGTCGAAGGAGAAGTCGCGGTTGCAGTTTTCAAGAAGTGGGACCCTGAAGAAACTCCATGGAAGATGGAAGGTTGGAGAGTCACCCCAACCGTAAATACCAGGATACCTACACCAGGGAATCTGGGTGTATAGGTGTCAAGTGAAATCGGAAACCACTGTGAACCACAATGGAATCCAAGGGTGGATTCTTGAAAAGGGTACCTGCAAGCAGAGAGGACAGAGTCAATGCCACTGGTAGTGGCTAGGAGGCACGGGAGACCAATGACCACAGATGGACCAAGATGCAGGAGAGTTGACGGGAACCTTGTCGCTGCAGCTGTGAGGACCAGGTGATGCTGTGGAAGACCAGCAGCCATTCATAACCTGAAGTCAAGAGGCAGGGGGTCATTGTCCAGCGGCAGCACCAACAAGCTTTGGCAGCAGGATCAGATGAAGAAAGCGACGTAGGTTCTGTCAGTGTCTGTACCAGCAAGGCCAAAATGTACTAACCACATGCAAGAGAGTCAGAGCAGGCCCGAGCAAGCAGGGTAGCCCACAGGAGTCAAAGAAGGCCCTCAAGAGGACCCAAAGGCCGAATCACAGGAGTCCGATGAGGATCTTGAGTGGCTCACCAAAAATGCAGACCCACAGTTCAGAGAATGCAGTGAGGATGAAGCTATTAGAAGCAGGAGACGCTGGAGATGCTGGAGGCTGGAGCTTCCTGGAGCCCGAAGATCTCTGGAGAAAATATACCAAAGTACTTACCATAGTCTAATTTAGGGAGAGAGCACAGTGACTGGGGTCCTGGTTAGCAGTATCCCAGTCAGTCTAGTCAGAAAGACAGTGTGACACCAGCAAAAAGTGGGGGTGACAATGAAAGCAGATCCTATTTTCCTACACCCCCCACCGCCAACACAAGGAGATGAGACTAACCTTGCCCAGTTGAGTCTTCATTTTGTAAGTGGAAATATCTGGAGAGGCCCTCTGCATTGGCATGGTTACTCCCGGGCCTATGTTCCACTGAAAGGTTCATCCCCTGTATGGAAATTGACCACATCAAAAGCTTCATCGGTTTAAGCCATAAGAGGGGCTTATGGTCTGTCTGAACAAAGAAGTGAGTACCAAAAAGCTATGGTCTCAACTTCTTCAAGTCCCAGACCACAGCAAAGTCCTCCCTCTCAATAGCTGACCAACGTTTCTCCCTGGGGGTCACCCTTCTGCTTATAAACACTACTGGTTGATCCTGGCCCTCTGCATTAAGTTGTGATAACACAGCTCCTACCCCTATCTCAGAAGCATCTGTATGTACAATGAAGGCTTTGGAGTAATCAGGACTTTGTAGAATGGAAGCAGTACACATGGCCTGCTTCAGGTCATCAAATGCGTTTTGACAGCTAAGTGTCAAAATAACTTTCTTTGACATTCTCTTGGAGGTGAGATCATTAAGAGGAGTCCAATGGACCCATATCCCTTAACACACCTCCTGTAGTACCCAGTCTGGCCCAAGAAAGCTCTGACCTGAATTTGGGTAGAGGGAGCAACCGAGTACTTAATGATCTGGATTTTTACGCTCAAATGTCTGACTTTGGCCTCCACCTACCAGGTGACCCAAGTATATAACCTTCCTCTGCCCCATATGGCACTTTGTGGCCTTGATAGTGAGGCCTGCCTTTTGCAGGGCCTCCAGAACATTTCTGAGCTGGACTAGGTGATCCTCCCAGTGGACCAAAGAAAGCAATATCAGCTACATATACTGCGATGTAGGCTTCCAGGCCTGTTAGGACTTTGTTCAGCAGCCTCTGAAATGTGGCAGGTGCATTTGTCGGACCAAAGGGCATCACAATAAATTGGTAATGCCAATTAGGGGTTGAAAATGCTGTTTTAGGCTTGGCATTCTCAGCAAGTTTGGTTTGCCAGTAGCCTGCAGTCAGGTCAAATTTACTCAGATACTTGGCTGGGGCCAGAGTATCAATACGCTTATCTGCCCTTGGAATTGTATGGGCATCAGTCCCAGTGACTGCATTGAGGCCTCTGTAGTCCACACAAAACCTCATGTTTCTCTTGCCTTCTTTGGTGTGAGATTATGGCACAAGGACCACCGGACCAGCCCTGGGGCTATCTGAAGGGGTAATGACCTCCAACTCCAACATCCTTTGGACCTCAATCCTAATGCAGTCTCTGACATGGTTAGGCTGTTAGTACATTTTGCTTTTTACAGGCAGACTATCAACTGTGTCCACTTCATGGGTACACTAGGTAGTGTGACTGGGTGTCAGAGAGAACATGTGGGCAAACTGATTGAAGACTTTCCTGCAATCAGCTTGCTACTGGTCAATGAGGCTGACTGCCAAGGCTACTCCATCATCTGAAGCATCAACAGGGTCCTGAGACTACTCTCTTCCTCCTGTCCATCAGTGACCATGAACAAGCTCATGTCAGCCCTGTCAATAAAAGGTTAGATGAGATTCACATGACTTACCCTTTGGGGACTTTTAACTGTTCCTAGGTCTACCAAAAAGGTGACAGCACCTTTCTTTTCAAGGATTGTATGCGGGCCACTCTACTCATCTTTTATAGCTGCTGCGGCCACAGGCTCTAACACCCACACTTTCTGACCTGGCTTATAAAGAGTAAGTACAGACTTTTTGTCATGCCAAGCCTTCTAAAGCTCCTGGCTGGCCTCAAGGATTTGCTGGCCTTCTTCATGTACTCAGCCATACGTGAACACAGGCCAAGGACATAGTACACAATATCCTGTCTAGGAAGTTAGAAAGGTTTCTCCTCCTTAACTAGACCCAATGGATGTCCAAACAGAAGTTCAAATGGGCTGTAACCAACCCCCTTCTGTTTAACCTCGATGTAGGCAAAGAGAAGGCAGTGTAGTAAGACATTCCATTTTCGCCTGAGCTTTTCTGGGAGTCGCATGATCTTCCCTTGAGGGCCTTTCTGAACCTTTCAACAAGCCCATTGCACTGTGGATGGTACGGTGTGGTAAACTTGTAGTTTACTCCACACTCTTTCCACATTGCAGTGATATAACCAGACATTAAATTGATACTCTGTCTATTAAGACCTACTTAGGGAAGCCTACTCTGGAAAAGATTCCTAGGAGGGCTCTGGCCCCTTCAGGAGCAGTACTGGCTCTAAGGGGAATAGCCTCTGGATAGCTAGTGGCATGGTCCACCACCACTAGGATATAACTGTGTCCAGATGCTGTTTTAGAGTTTAAGGGAGGTAGAATGTCTATCCCTACACTCCCAAAGGAAGCCCCAACTACTGAAAGTGGAATGAATGGGGCCTTTGTAGTGCCACCTGATATACTACTGGCTTGGCAAGTGGCACAGGAGAAACAAAACTAATTGGTGTCTTCAGACACATGGGGTCAGTGAAAATGAGGGAAAAGTCTGTCCCATGTCTTGCTTTGCCCAAGATGTCCTGAAAGGGGAATGTCTTGTGCCAGGGAGAGAAGAAACCTCTCAACTTGGGGTCTCTACTCTCAGAGAACAGCAGCCCATATTCCCAATAGGCCCTATGGGGTCCACTTACATTCCCTGTCTCCTCAGCAGAAGCTTGCTGTCTGAGCTGTTGAAGAGAGGGACAGGATTTCTTCTCCAAATTTGAGTCTGCCCTGGAAGGGCCGGTGCCCTAAAGAACTCTGCTGGTCCAGGCCCAAGGTCCTCTGGGACAATTCCTTCACAAGGACTGAGATCATCTCCCTCAGGAGACTGATGCTCACTTGAGTTTGGGAGGAGGATACATCTTTACCCTTCCTGCTGCTTCTCTTAGGAACCAGCTGGGCCAATCTTCCAGGATCCAGTGCTCCTTCAGTGCTAAGCTGTTTGGCCTAAACTCTGGTGACAGCAAATACACTGGCAGAGAATCCCATCATCTCTGCATGTGTCCTGTACTCTACTTCAGACCAGGCTGGAGTTTCCAAATTGTTGCCCAGCAGACAATCTACAGTTAGTTCTAAAGAAACTACAACTCTTTTAGGGCCAGTTACTTCTCCCCAGCTCAGATTACCAGTGCCAAGGTTGGATCAGTCCTGACATCGCTAACGTTGGTCTCTTGGTAGAACTGACAAAGTATGATCTGTTCAGGGGATACAAGTTTCCCTGTCACCATTGTGACACTGGTCCTTGTGTCCCTATAAGCCATTGCTTCCTTTCCATTTAACAAAGGCTGTTGGCTATAATAGCCGAAGTTAGTGGGACTTACGAGTAGGGTGATAAGATGCATGCCACCACAGAGACAACACAATCCGTCTCAAAACCAGGAGAGGACAAAGAAAAAACAGGATGATCCTTGCGCAGCAGCAAGAATGTGAGTTAGTCATGAATATTTCTTCCAAGCAGCTTGAGCCTTCACAGTTGGCTGTTTTGAATCGAGGTTTATCTTTTGTACCTACTAATATCACCACTCCATTACAGGCACAAGCCGAATTGTTTAAATTCATGAGGCTTTTGAGACTGCAGCACTTTTTCAGCAACGTGGTGCCAGAAGACCCATTAAGTTTGACTCAAACAATTCGTCCCTTTAAGCCCAAGAGCACATTCATACCTCCCATCTCGCATAAAATGTTAGACACATTCGAGACATTGGTTCATCAAGATATCCAAAAATTGTCCTTTAGGAACAAAAAACATGACAACCTGACTAAACATGAAAGGAGAATTATCTCCACACTAGCCAATGATCCTTCCATCACTATGCAACCAAGCGACAAGGACGGCGCTCTTGTCGTTATGGGCACCCAGTTCTATGAAGCAAAGGTTAACGCTCATGTAAGTGATTCAGCCACATACATGCTATTGACGTATGATCCTACATCACAACTGCAAGATTTGCTTAATGTTATACTTCTTGAGGCTCACACCAACGATTGGATTGACGACCAAACTCTAGCATACATAACAACTCCCAATCCTAGACTACCAAACATCTATATGATACCTAAGATGCATAAAAACGCAATCGATACATGTGCAAAACCTCTAATCCGACCTGTTAATCCTTCAAAGTAGAGTTAATCTAAACAGTTCACAGAAATGCAACCATGATAGAAAATATTCACATTCACACTAATACACTGCACGGTATTTAGCCGGTTTCTGATATTTTTTATCACAGTCCCCCTTATCATGCGGCGCTATACACGTTGTGTTTGCATCTTCCAGACAGGTATACCGTTCCCAACACTCCATCCCAATATGGCGACTTATATTACACCTCTAATCGTCCTCCATTTATGTTGACTTCTTTACCTCGTCACATGATTTATTTAAATATGGACGCCACTAGCGATGTGCATTCCCTGAAGACGGAGGTAATCACCATAGGATACGGAGCTATCGTTTGTTTCACGGTAATTTTAGAGCCACAGGTTCACCATTTTTACATTTTATGAGTGTCACAGGAACCTTTTTTTCACCATACGGTTTGACACTCTCGTTCTCAGGGTTTTCACCGACGCATTGGCAAATTGTACAGAGAGATGCTAGTGGGTTAGTTTGGAGCATTTTCAGCAGTTTGCACACCATTAACCTGTATGTAATCTCCCCGTTTGGCACCTGCCACCGTCATTAAGTATTGTTACTTTATATTCTGACTAGTGGTAATATCAGCCGTGTCTTATTGCAGCTTTCTGCCACTTCGCAAATGCTTCCATTTCATACCCGAGTCGGCTGCTGCTTGCACCTTAATATCCCACCGAGACCATTCAGCCAGGTACCCCCGGCGGCCACCATCTCTTTATACTCATTGTTTTTGGGTTGCACCATCAATGTACCAGTTGTTTTAACGTTTTTCTACAGTCACCTCATCACTCATTTCTGTTAGTCATTCATCACCTTTTTTACCACCCTTTCGTTTCACTGCACAATGGTATCTTGATTTACCATTTTTTCACTTTGGACATCTACTTTTTTCTTTACTCACTGGATTCCTTATTAGCTATCAGTATTCTTATAGTCACAACCAGTCTGTATTCTTTTCACAATCTCCATAGTAACACTTTTATCCCTCATGGATGTCTTGTATATAGTCATTTAGGGGCCGATTAGGATGGCGGTTTTTCCGCATCCTCCGGGCCGGCGGAAGTGTCCGCCGGCCTGGAGGATGCGGAAAAACCGCGGCGGAGACTCCAAAGACCCACCGCCAAATTAGGATGGCTGGTGGGTCTGGAATTCCGTCCGCCGCTTTTCCGCCGCGGTCGGCTTCCGACCGCGGCGGAAAAGCTATAACATGGCAGGCGGTGTCTATGAGACACCGTCCGCCATATTATGATGTTGGTGTAAATATGCTTTTCCACGGCGGCTTTTCCGCCATGGAAAAGCATACGGACATTCACTTTGGGGGCCCGTTGCGGGCCCCCTGGGTGAATGGGGGGTGGGGGGTGCACATGGGGGGTACCTATGGTACCCCCCTGCATTTGCGTACACAAAGCAGCAGGCACCGTGCGGTGCCTGCCGCTTTGTGCATGTAAATGCAACACATGCATTTTTAACATTGCGGCGGGTGCAGCTTGAAGCTGCACCCGCCGCAATGTTAAAAATAGAGGATGTGACCGCCACCCTGGCGGTCACATCCTAATTGCCATGGAGGGACCGCCGCTGCCCATGCGGACGGTCCCTCCTACTCAGGGGTGGCGGACGGACGCAAGTCCGTCCGCCATCCTAATCGGCCCCATAATGTGCATTCCATCATCAGTAACTCACATCTTGTTTTCCTTGTAGATTGTCCCTGAAGAAGGGACATCAATGTCCCGAAATGCATCGGGCTGTTCTCAAGCATTTGCAAACTGTACTACGTTAATGTATTTGTCACTGCTAATGTCATGAAGTTATGACTGCACATGGTTAATTTTTTAAGTGTCTTCAAGCTATCTACAACCACTGTATAATCACTAGTCCATTATAATGTATTAATGTATATTCGATGAATACAATAGTTTCTGCAACTATACAAAGGATTTTCTTTATTGATATGGTATCTGTTTACTAATCATCAATACATTAAATTGTTAAAGTCCCACGGGACATAAAAGTGCACAGTGTGTGTTACCGTCTCCGGCAGCACCTTTTTTCTATTGTTCAGTCCACTCTTGATAGACAGCAAGTGTCACACTGTAGCACCATTGGATTACATCTATACTACTATTATAAAGTAAGAACTTTGAACCTTTGAGGCGGGTAAACTCGGGAACCACAGCGCCAATCCACACACCCGATACATCATTGTAATTGTCAAGGTGTGCAGATGGACATAGGCTATATAAACTATAAAAATATGCGTTATTTAAAAAATTTACATTAAAAAATAGTAGTCCCTTCGAAGTAGCGCCGGCCGCGACCTGCGTGCTGACGTCAGGAGCGTGGGGAGGAGCGGCGTCCAGGAGCGCGAGGAGGAGCGGCGGACATGGCGTGGGGGAGGAGCGGTGAGGAGCGGCGGACAGGCGGGAGGAGCGGCGGACAGGCGGGAGGAGCGGCGGACAGGCGGGAGGAGCGATGACGAGCGGCGAGGAGCGGCGGAGCGGTGAACTGTGGAGCGGCGGCGGAGGTAAGGCTCCGGGGGACCCACAGACAAAGTCAGGGCAGGCGGGGGTCGGGGCAGGCGGGGGACGGGGCGGGCGGGGGCCCGGGTTGCTGGACAATGTCGGGGCGGGCGGGGGTCGGGGCGGGCGGAGGCCCGGGCTGCTGGACAATGTTGGGGCCGGCGGGGGTCACGTCATGGATAGAGTCAAACAGCAGCAATGTCTCATCGCTCCAAAAGAAAAGTACACTGTGCTCAATACGAAGAGCCTCAAATAACAAAGGGCACTAATGATCGCGGTGGGGGCCCGGGCTGCTGGACAATGTCGGGGCGGGCGGGGGTCGGGGAAGCCTGATTGCTCCCGGACAAGGTCGGGACGGGCTGCTAGTATGTTACATATTTACATTTACTGATCTTTATTATTTAATCAGCGGTGTGCTCTCCTACCCCAATTTCTCTACCACATAGACAAGGACAGCCTGGGTGGGAGTTCTCACTAGGCCAGAACACACCTCAGAACCCAAGGTTAACCCTACTAATCCCTTGGTTGTTGTACTACCACTTGTACTGGTGCTAGGGGGTGTAGGTGCTTTAGAGGCAATGGTAGTCTGCTTGGCCTTAGGACAATCAGCATCTCTTTTCAAATGGGTTTTTACTTCACACTAATAACACATGGTTTCTTTTTGCCCTTCTTGGAGTTTTGGGACTCACCCCCAGATGCAGGTTTTTAGGGCGCTTCAGAAGACATTTTAGTGGTTGCCCTTGTCTCCACCCTTCTCTTGGGATTTGGGAGAATATTTCTTCTTCTGGTCACCTCCACAACCATGTTTTTTCTGCTTAACCCTAGTGCGGACCCATTTGTCTGCCTTCTTTCCCAATTATTGGGGAGAGGTCAGCTCAGAGTGGACAGGTGCTGGTGCAGTAGTTGATTCTGACAATTATTAAGGATGTGCTCCTTCATCAACAACTCTACAATCCCTCAGTCCTGTACTTAGCTTCAATGAAGCCAGCCTTCCAGAGCCTTAATAGTACTGTCTATGAAATCAAGCCAGTCTTGAGTAGTTGTCTCTGAGTTTCCCTGAACTTAACTCTGTATTGCTCAGTGGTTAAGCCAAACCCATCTATGAGGGCTCTCTTCAAAACCGTGTAGTTGTCAGCATTCTCTTCTCTAACAGTGAGGACTTGTCTCTACCTTTTTTTAGCAAAGGAGAGCCACAGCATAGTTGCACACTTCCCCTGAGGGACCTTCTAAACTTTACAGGCCCTCTCTAAAGCAGCAATCCATTTATGGATGTCACCCCCCTCTTGATAAGGAGGGACTATCCTGCTCAGGTTCCTAGTATCAAAGAAGTTTTCCCTGACTATAGGGACACTAGTGCTGCCACCATGGGTCTCTAGTCCCAAAGTCTTCCTAGCCCTCTGGACTTCCAGGGTCTCTTTATCAAGGACCAACTGTTTTTGCCGGAGCTTAAATCTATCTCTCTCAAGTTTGATCAGGTGGTATTTTCTTTCTAAAGATTCCTCCCTCTTGCTAGAGATGGAGGTCCCTATGGAGTTCCCAGACGTATTGAAATTTGCAGAGCAGGACCCAGACCTTCTCTAAATCCTCTGCACCCTCCAAGGAGGGACCCAGGGGGACCTGCCTCTAGAGATGACCTCTGACCCATCTGTACTGTTCCCTGGGGGATCAAAGTTCACCAAGGTAGAGTCATCAGACTCCTCTTGGTCATGCTCAGAATTATGGGCACTAGGGGTAACCTCTGCTGACCCATCTTCTGGAGCATCCCAACCCACTTTGTCTTGTCCCTATGCCCTGTCAGTGTTCTGGAGATCTTCTAGGATAAGCAGCTCTAAGAGGTGCATAGTGGTTGGGTTACTACCGTCTTTAACTTCTAGAAGTATACAGAGTCCTTAGTTCCTGGAACTTAAGACCATGGTATCTAGAATACTGGGCCCCATTGAGGTCCATTACTAAAGACATGGTGTATACGTACACTATAGTGTTGCACCTACCTTCCCTAGTGGAAACTAAGTTTCATAAGATTGGAGAAAGTGTTGTGCTAGACCCTTAACAACCAATCTAAAAGTTCAGTAGTACTTACTTGTCTAAAATCAATAATATATATGTCTAATACTAGTGATGGTTTCTCAATTAATCCACACCTAGATTAGTTGGTAAAACAATGCAGGCTTAGATCCTAACTACTGCACACCAATCTAGGAGGTTTGCTTAGTATGTAGTGCACACTTAATTAAGAGAAGCACCCTGCACTAATCCAGACAATCCTTATGGTGATTTTAGTGGTCTTAGACAACCATAGAAAGCTCTCTAATTGGTAGCTGTGGAGAGCAGCCTTCAGGCTTAATCCAGAATTAGTGTAAAACAGCTTGTTTCACAATTACAAATCATATAGTGTAGGTTAAGTGAAAAACGAGTACACAGTGTAGTTATAAAAATATGTATTTATTATAAACACACACTAACACATTAGTAAATGTCCTACCCATAGATATAATCACATTACACACAATACGTCAACAATAGAACAGGTAAGAAGCACAAATACACAGTGATCTGGAGGGGGAGACCAAACCATATACTAAGAAAGTGGAAAGTGAACCCAAAGTCAAGACTGGACTCAGAAGACTGAGAAGAGCCGGGCCCCAAAGAGCCACCCAAGGTAAGTACTCAGGAACCCCACGGATACCATGTGAAGAGCGGGAACCCGACCGCGTGCTCAATACAAGTCAATAGGGAAGTCGCGGTCACATTTTTCAACAAGGAGGACCTTTCCCAGAGGACCCTGAACAAACCTTGTGGAAGATGGAAGGTCAGCCCGCCTGTGGATACCCCAGAAACCAGGATACCAACACCAGGGAAGCTAGGTGCATAGGTGTCAAGTGACGTCAGAAACCGCCGTAGACCAAAATGGAGGACTTCAGTGCAGATGCAGCTGGCAAAGAAGGTAAGTGTCCAGTTGAATCCAAGGGTATGTTCCCTTTTTTTTTTTTCTTTTTTTTTTCCTCATAACCACCGTTTAGACCAGTGCCAAAAAGGGATCAACGGAGAATAACTGACTCAGTTAAAAACTGGTAGGGACACATATCTTGAAGGCCATCTATCCCACAGTCTTCCACCGTAATCCGAAGAGGCACTAGATCCTAATCTGCCATCCCGCAGCAGATCTCGGAGTAGTTTTGGCAGCCATATAGGAGCCGGGCATGAACCGGATAGCAGCTGTTCCAATGGTGCTGAAGACAGAGAGCACCTTAGGAGATCAATCATTGGACTCGGGGGAAAAAAAAAAAAAAAACCCGAACACATCACTGAGACCACTTTATCAGATGCCAAAATGCCCTTTTTCTGCGATTTCCAGATCTAGCCAAATCCATGACTGATGTCCGCAATACAGAGTCTTGCCAGTCTCTAAAGGTAGGAGGTGAGGGGTCCTTCCATTTCCTGCAGATCTCTCTTCTTGCGAGCAGGATGGAATAAAAAACTAAACATTTAGGTAGATGTTGTACTCCTTCCAACACTCCAAAGATAATCAAGGACAGATCCATTGTGACATGTCTTCCTAAAGACTCAGTGAGGCAGTTGCTGATATTCTGCCAAAAAGCTGTTAGTATCGGGCGTTCCAAGAACATATGTGTATCCGAAGCAGCAACTTGACCACATTTAGCGCAGGACACTGTCTGACCTCCTGTAAATTTAGAAAGTCTAGAGGGGGAGTAATACGCCCTATGAAGGGTAAAGATGTGATTTCTGCGAAGCCATGATGGCTTGACGATACTCCACAAGAGCTCGAAAGAAGATTTCCAAAGTATTTGTAAGTTCACATCCCCCAGAACAGAACCCCATACTGACTCTGGTAAAACGAAGTCTCCATCTACCTCCTCCATTATAGAGTTGTACCATCTAGATATTTCTTTCTTTTCTGGCCCTCTGATTAGTAGATCGGAGATAAAGGGGCTATGTCCACCCAGTTTGAACTTATTTTTATTAGCAGGAGATGTTTTATAGGCTGCTGTCCAACTATAAATCTGGATATATTTGAAGCGTGAAAAGTTAGGACCGATCTTGGCTTGCAAATATTCCCATGAAAATAAATCTCCCTCATAGAAAAGGTCCCCCCAAACCTCCATGCCCGCCTCCCTCAAAGGGACTGCCAGGATGTCATCAAGCCAAACCGGACTTTCGGGTAGGTCCCACAACGGGGTTTTTTCACAAAAGTAGTTTACTTTTATAGCTTTCATGATTTCTGCCCATGTTCGGGCAAGACCCTGTAGGATCTTCAGTTTAATTTTTTTTTAAAACTTAGGATTTCCAAACTTAAAAAGAAAGCTAGAGTGATTGATATTTTCCCCCTCCAACATTGCTGCATACATCATACCCATCCCCAAGGAGTCAGGATTCTTTAACAGCATCCTTGAATGGGATAATTGAAAGGCCCAAGCATAGATTTTTAAATCTGGAGCCGCAACCCTCCCTTTTCACGTCGCCGTCTTAGTTTTTTCCAGGCAATACGTGGAAGATGGTTGTGCCAAATAAAAGAAGAGACGTTTGATTGAAATTTAGCTAATATTTTTTGATCAAAATATAAGGGAATGGTATTAAATAAAAAAGAAATCTTTGGGAGAATAGACATTTTGATAAGATTAACCCTACCTATTAATGAGAGGGGGAGATGTAGCCAAGATTGAAGAAGCTTACGACAGTCTTTAAGTACTGTGGATAAATTAACTTGGACTATTTTATTTATGTCGTTTACAATTGTTAAACCTAAGTAACGCATAGAGGTGCTGGGAAGAAGTTCTATAGGTGGATTCTCATCATTCCAGATAAGCATTTTGGTTTTGGTTGCATTTATCTCATAACCCGACACCTGTCAAAAGCGCTAGCCAGCTTCACTATGGCAGGGAGGGCCGTGACAGCCTCTGATGTTAAAATAAGTACATCGTCGGCATATATTGCCACCTTCCTCATCCAGCCTTGATAATGAAAAGGTTTAATGGCGGGCTCCTCCCTTAAATATTGCGCAAAAGGTTCGATGTCAGTCAGTGAGGTGGTCGATGGACTCTGGAGACTCAGCGATGCTGGTGCTCCTGGATCTGTCGGCCGCCTTTGATACGGTCGACCACGCTATACTACTGTCTCGACTGGCGGAGATAGGTATCCAGGGTCAGGCACTGGAGTGGTTACAGTCCTATCTGACTCAAAGGACTCAGAAGGTGGCATTAAGGGACGTCTCTTCTACACCAAAAGAGCTGAACTGTGGCGTCCCACAGGGCTCAGCTTTGAGCCCACTCTTATTTAATGTTTACCTGGCTCCACTCTTCACGCTGATCGCCAATTGGGGGATCAAGGCAATCTCATACGCCGATGATACCCAATTGGTGTTCCCATACTCAGAAGTGTCAGAGGCATCCTTCTTAAATTTCAAGGGGTGCCTACAAGACGTAGCCTGCTGGATGAACACTAATAAATTAAAACTCAACACTAATAAAACCGAGGTGATCTTCTTTGGCAAAGACCCCCCCCACCATCTGATTTGTGGTGGCCGGCAGAGATGGGTCAAGCCCCCTCGCCTAGCCTTTCAGCAAGAAATCTAGGTGTGCGATGGGACGATAAGCTGTCCTTTGTTTCACACATACAGCAAGTTGCTGGCTGCTGTATGAGCAAGTTGAGGAATTTACGTAAGATCCTTCGACTTCTACCAGTTAGCTGCCGAAAAACTATAATCCACGCCACAGTTACATCTAGGCTGGATTACGCTAACGGTCTGTATCTGGGCCTACCAAAGTACCTTATACAGCAACTACAACTGGTCCAAAATGCGGCTGCGAGACTTTTAATGAGGATTCCGTTCAAGCACGCAGTCTCTCCGTACCTCCTTTCCTTTCATTGGTTACCAGTGGCCAGTAGAATAAAATTCAAAGCACTTACTCTGGCCTTCAGATCTCTATACGGAAACTGCCCAAATTACCTGAAAGCTCGACTACCAAGGTATTCCCAAGTTCGCTCGCTCAGATCCAACAACCATGTGCGACTGACAGCCCCTAGAGCTAAAAGAGCCCGACTAGGCGGACGAACCTTCTCGGCCAATGTGGCCAAACTATAGAACTCACTACCCGTCACTCTCCAACAGGCCCCATCTGAAGCCTGTTTTAAACATCTGCTGAAAACCTGGCTGTTCACCCAGTCACGCTAAAAGCTACCCTCTCCAGCTTCCGCGGTCTTATACACTTGTTCCCTCAGCGCCGGGACACCTCCTCGTGAGGTAGCTGTTCGCGCTATACAAAATTCTGTATTATTATTATTATTATTATTAAAAATCAAAAAGTAAGGGGGAGAGTGGACAGCCCTGTCGAGTTCCCCTTGTGATAGAAAAAGGGCTTGATAATTTTCCATTAACGAGGAGGGATGCCGAGGGATTGCTGTACAAAAGACTGATCACCCTACGAAAACCACCCCCCACACCAAACTTGGCCAGGGCCTCCGACAGGTAAACCCAATTCACCCTGTCGAAGGCCTTGGTTGCGTCCAGCGTCAGGGCCGCCAGTGGGAGGTTATTAGATGTTGTTATATCTATGGCACCAATTAGATCAAAGGTCAGTTCATATAGTTGTCTTCCCTTTAAGAATCCTTTTTGATCCAGATGAAGGACCGATGGTGCGATATTGGCCAATCTTGATGATAAAACCGTGGCAAAGATTTTATAGTCCACATTCAGAATAGATATTGGCCTGTATGACCCACATTCTTCCTTCGGTTTACCTGGTTTTAAGATAAGGGTAATAGAGGCACCATCCCAAGATGTTGGAGGAGCCATACCTTCTAAGAGAATTTGGTTAAACAACTTTGTAAGAAAAGGAGCAATCTCTGAGTCTAAGAATTTATATAACTCAGCCGGAAGGCCATCGGGACCCGATGCTTTCCCCTTCTTAGATTTTTTAATAGCTGATATCACCTCACTCTCAGTAATGGGGCTGTCCAGATATTGAGATTGTTCCAGAGAGAGGGAAGGTAAGGTGATATTATCCAACCAGCTCTTTACAGACTCAACCGATATCACTTTATCTTCTTTATAAATAGCCTGAAAGAATTCCCTAAATGCCTCCCTGATGTCATCATCGGAAGAGAGATTAGTGGTACCTATTTTTACGGTTGCAATATTGTTCCGGACCTGGTCTACTTTAGTCTTCCAGGCCAGCAGTTTGCCTGCACCTTCACTATATTCGAAGTGGGCCAACTTGCTGGTTTCCCACCTATGTTGGATTCTCAAACTCAGAGTCGATGCCAGGGTCCCCTTCAGTGTCGCCAGTTTGTTATATAGGGGGTCTAAT
Source organism: Lissotriton helveticus (assembly GCF_964261635.1). Classification (NCBI taxonomy): domain Eukaryota; kingdom Metazoa; phylum Chordata; class Amphibia; order Caudata; family Salamandridae; genus Lissotriton; species Lissotriton helveticus. The sequence goes on along the minus strand of NC_136070.1, from coordinate 109,881,486 downwards.
ATTGACCTTGAAGATCTGTTACTTAGATCTATTTCCCGTTCGATAGCAACCATATCTGATTCTATAGAAGAAATCGTTTCGTTGTAATTCTTTTTCTGGAAGGCTACTTTGGCAACAATCAACCCTCTCAATGTTGCCTTATATGCATCCCAGATAATTTTATCCGATGCTGTTCCTTCATTAGATAGAAAGAAATTACGTGTCTCTGTTTTTAAAAACGAGATGTCCTCTTCATTAGTGAGTAAGGAACGATCCAAGGACCAAACCGTCGAGGTTTTTTTGCTGCGAAAACCCATCACCAATTTAACAGCAGAATGATCTGAGAGGTGTGACGGGAGATATTCTATTGTTCTAACTGAATCGACCAGTCTTTGGGTCATTAAAATGTAGTCTATCCTAGACTTATGGTGATACTTATAATTCCTATAAGAGACCCCCTGTTGGTTTCCTGATCTTTGTCGCCAGACGTCGACGAACCCTTGCTGTCTCATAGCATCTAACAGAAAGGATCTGGTTTTAGACAAAACCCTGGAGCGATTGTTGGGAGACTTATCCAGGATGGGGTCCAAGACAATATTAAAATCACCGGCTAAGATGATGGGTCCTGATATTGATAGTAACTTCAAAAAAATTGTTTCCAGTATCGTGGGGTCATCCTGATTCGGACCATAATAGCCAACTATTGTAATCGAAACCCCAGCAATAAGAACTGTCGCAATAACCCACCTGCCTGAAGAATCCACAACCTTTGGGATTAATTTGGCTTTGGCTCCCTTTTTAAAAATGATTGCAACCCCTCTCGTATGGGATGTTTGTGTGGTAGTGACCATAAAATCAATCCATCTATTCTTTTTAATTATTTCCAACATTTCAGTATGGGTAAGATGGGTTTCCTGCAATACCATGACCTGCACTGCCGATTCTTTCAGATATTGTAGAATTCTATTTGCACGGGGCTTTGTGCGCAGGCCATTGATGTTCCAGGAAAGGAGACTTATACTACTCATCTCTTAATTGGTAGGACAATTCAATTAATACTGCATCAAAAAGATACGTTTGTAAAACTGTTAAATGTTTGTACCCAGCAATTACAAGTAAGATATATAAAATATGTGAAATGTATAAACCAAAAATTGCTATTCCAAAAATTTCCAAACTGGTTATTGAGGACATTTTATGTTTTTTCCACCCCTGTGCACTCACCCGCTCGAGGTGAGAGCCCCCCCCCGTGAAGAACCCTTGCATTATCTAACCGGAACATAGTCCCAGTAGATAGTGCCCCACCAGTTGATCCCCTACAGAAAAGTCCAACCGCTAACTATTCAGGTAAATAGACCTAAATGAACCTAATGAATAAGATGATTTTTGTGATTAATTTTTCTTTGTGGTTTTTTTTTTTTTTTTTTTCTCTTTTCCCTTAATCGTTCCCCTTTTCCCCCATTCTTTTATGTCTTTTTTTTTTCTTCAGTTTTTTAATTTTTTTTATTTTCTTATCCAATCCCTCTCTGTTTCCTTTTAACACATGTAGCCACATGTGGAGATATATACCACTGATTATTATTATCAAAAATTAGGACTATGAGAAAACAAACTTCAAACTTGTTGAGTCCATTCAGTGCTAGGGAGAGTGGGAGCTATCAATAATCAAGATTTATACCAAGATTCCTTCCATCCAAGCCCATTTATGAGTCATTTCTGGGTATTCGGATCATTATTATACTTTTATGCTTTTGCCCTAAGAGACTGTTTTACCCAGATCCATTAACAACTCATCTGCCGCTTGAACTGACCTAATGTTATACATCTTATTATTATGCATAACTTTTAGAGCAGCCGGGAACATCAGCTGGGCTGTTGCCCCCAATCTTCAGAAAGCATCCAGGCGTTTGCCAAACTCCCACTGTTTTTCCAGCGTTATTCGGGACAGGTCAGATCTTATCAAAAAAGTAAAGCCTTTCCCAGACAAAGACTTTTGTTTCAGGGCCAAATTCAAAATACGTTCCTTTAAAACGTAGGTGTGAAAGTTTACCAAAATCTTTCGTGGTTTAGAACGCTGAGGATTAAGCCTAAAGGGGTCCCTATGTACCCTCTGGATGTCAACAGACAACTCCTCGGTAGTATGTTCTAATGGCAAAGCTTCCTTCAGTAGTGAGACGATGTATTGCTTTATATCTGACCCTTCAGAGCCTTCTGGGACATTTAAAATGCGGATATTTCCTCTTCTCACATTATTCTCAAGGGTCTCCATCCTCTCACTAAGGGCCAGATCTTCCTTTGTGAGTTTGACTATATCCTGCCTTGCCTGATCCAGATAAACTGTATGGACACCTACTGTTTCCTCTAATACTCCCGTTCTTATGGTGAGGTTTTCGATTTTACTGTCGAGGGACTCACAATAATTTTTGAACCCTTGTTGATTGGCTGCAGACTCAGCAAATCCCTTCCTTATCTCCTTAGTGAGGACTGAGAACATCTCTAGTACAGAGGCTGCCGTCAGTGGAGCTTGAGATATTAGAGGAGGGGTCGGTAAGGAATTAGTTTCGGGTTGAGCCGAAATTGCTGAGGCATCTTCAGATGGCCCCCCAGATGCACCGCCAACAGCACCCAAATCAGTAGAATCTGATTCCTCATCCTCTTGAGAAAAAGCTGTAGTGGGGGATTGAAGTTTACTCAATTGCTGCTCCAAGAACAACTGTGATTGTGACTGATGTTGGTCTGGCACTCTTCCTGAATCTAGTAATCCTCGCAAACTAGCCTCTTCACCAGAGGTTACATCGGTAGCTTTAGCAAAGTCGATTATTTGATCAGAGAATTTCCCGTCTTGAACCGACTCTTTGGATAATACTATATCCACTGATGTGGTATTGGAATCCGATATCGACACCATGCCTTGACTTTTTAAGCCTTCAGAAAGGTGTATAATCTGAGGAATGGCTTTAAAATAGGCGCGAAGTGAAGGTGTTAGCTTAGAACCTGCAGGAAGTAATACTTTAGTGTCCTTAGAGTTAAACTTTGCTTTTGCTTTGGATTTAGCCCTCACACTTAAGGCTTTAGACTTGAATTCGGTATTTAGATATGAAGAGGGTTTCGGTTTGGATAGTGTTTTAGTTACTTCTCCTGTTTTTGCCCCCCCTTCTAAGGTTCCGACCTTCTTGAGCTCTACCTTCTTTTTCTGTTGGCGACTTCGACCACACTTAGCTCCGCTTTTGGGAGTATTAGGTAAGTCATTAATTGCATTAGATGCACCAGATGTTACTGACGTATTCTTGTCAAGAGGGGACTGTGCTTGCTCCCCTACCCTGACCGCGTTACCACTCAAATCAGACAGAGTGATCTCTAGCAGTTCCTGACTGATAGAGCTGACGTCAACCAATTCCTGCCCAAGAGACCCCTCCACTGTTGAGGCAGGAGCAGGTGCTTGTGAATATTGGGGGACTTCGTGAGATTCACCCTTAGAAGGAGAAACCCGGCTTATTTCACTATCCGCGGCAGTGTGTCTTACAGGCTCTAAAGCTGTCTTTAAGCCCTTGGGGGGAGAGAAAAAGAGGTTCCTCAATCTTTTCCCTTTTCTGAGCTCCAGGGCGGCTGTGCAGATCCTTGGACTAAATAAAGTGCTCAATGTATTTAAACACTTATTAGTAGAATTAGCAGGATTTGAGGGAGATATTGCGTTGTTGCTGAATCCTGATTGATGTGAAGTGTAGATAGCTTCAAAATTTTCCCCACTCAGTTCACTACTGCTCTGACTATAGCAAATTCCAAAGTTCTGAGCAAAAATAAGCAACTTACTTTTGGTCGCTGAAGCCTCACCTACTCCCCCGTTACACCCGTTACCTCTGCCGCCGCACCCGCAGCCGTCCTCCTCGCTGCATACCTTCCAGTCGAAATCGAGAGTAAGGGAGCATGGAGGTGGAAAGAGGACTCCTGCACCACACCAGCCGCTACGCCAGGCAACCACCATCGGGACGGAAAAATGAAGAGCGGGATCCGTTAAGAGTAAGCAAAGATATTTTCAATATCTGCAGTTACACAAATCAGGAAAAGTGCCTCATTCAGGGCCTCTGCGGTCGCGCAGTCTTCTATTCAGCGGGACTGTCCTGCAGGGGATCGACCTGAAGCACCACGGCAAGCTAGTGCGCCTCCGCCATGTTCTTCCTCGTCGGGTATGTTCTTGAAGATAAGTACCTAAAAACAGAGGGGACAGAGTCTATGACACTCAGGAGTGACCAGGAAGCCCGAAGTTCGATGACCACCACTGGACGAAGATGCAGTAGAGTTGACGTTGACCTTGTTGTTGCAACTGTGAGGAGCAGGCAATGCTGTGGAAAACCAAGAGCTGTTCAAGAGCTGTCCCACATTGGAAGTCAAGAGCCAGGGGGTCAGTGTCCGGTGGGAGCATCAACAAGCCTTGGCAGTAGCAACAGACGAAGAAAGCGAAGAATGTGCATCATCTGGATCGGCAAGGTCCAAGGGACTCCTCACATGAAGGAGAGTCAGAGCAAGCACCGAGCAAGCAGAAAATCCCACTGGAGTCACAGAAGACCCTCAACAGGACCCAAAGACTGAAGGCACAGGAGTCACAAGAGGACCTTAAGCAGCTCACAAAGAGTGCAGACCCATGGTGAGTACAAAGATCTTGTAGCAGGAGATGCTGGAGGCCAGAGCTTCTTAGAGCCCGTAGATATGTGGAAAATAGAGTCAACAAGCCTTGGCAATGGCAAATCAACGCAGTCCGTAGGAGCTCAGGAGCAGCAGACCGTCAGCTTTGTTGCGGTGCCCGCAGATGCAGGGGAGTGACTCCTTCACTCCAAGTGAGATTCCTTTGGGTGTCTTTGATGCCCACAGGCCTGGAGAAGAACCTGGATGGAGCACAGGCACAGATGATGCAGCAGACTGGCAGGATGACAAGGCCAGGAGCAGCATGAGTCTTCCAGATGCAGTCTCGGTTCCCAAGGTGAAGTCCAACGTGACAGGATGGTTGAAGATGAAGTGGTTTCAGGACTGAATCTTGTCCCACGATAAATGTCAAGACCCAACCAGGAATGAGTTGGGATGATTCAGGGAGCCCTCCCAGGGAGGGGCTGGACAGAGCGGAGTATACTTGCAAAAACAACACTTGATGGACAGAATGCAGAGCAATGTCATGAGCAGGACACCTGTACAGTCTTCGGACTTCATTCTGACAGGCTGTAAGTGCATCAGCCATTACAATACACAGAGTGGCCATGCATCCTTTGTGATGACCATCTCTAAACTAGCTGTAACAAAGCCTATCATGTTTGGTTTCAAACGTGTTGGAATCATGCCCCCACACCGTAAACTGTGTTGAAGGTATGACTACATACACTGTAAAGCTCCTCCGGGAGGCCCTCAGTGCTCCTGGTACCTGTCTTCTAGATCCGGACAGTACAACATGGCTGCTGCTGACCAGAGACACTATTCTGCCCTCCTGTTGCTGAGCCAAGCTAGAGCAGGGAAAGGCAGAACAATAGGTATCCTGTCACAGGGAGGTGTGACCAACTCCCAGACAGTGTTTAGTGTATTAGAGCCAGTTGGGCACGCTTGCCAGTGCCACTCAGTCTGCTTGAGGGGCACATTTGGTGCCCTCCTTGCATAGTCCCGTTCAAACCAGCTCAGGGAGCCGTGGCGTGAAACTGGAGAAAGGACATTGGAGTATCCTCCCCACTGTCCGAGCCCTCCCCTGCAAGGGAACCCTGAATCGTCCCAATCCTTTTCCTAGGGTACTTAAGGACTTGCCTGAGGGTCCCTAAATTCACTGTGGGACAAGTTAAATTTCAAGACATCACTTCTTCTTCGACCGTCTGGGCACTCTGGACTTCACTGGAATCGCTCCGGGCATCAAGGCTGCAACTGGGAAGACTTCTGCGGCTCCTGATCTCGTTGGCCTGCTCGTCTGCTGCAACGTCTGTGCCTGTGCTCCATACAGGAACCTTCCAAGGCCAGTGGGCTTCCAAGACACCTGAAGGAATCTCCCTTGAATTGAGGGAGTCACTTCCCTGCGACGGCAGGCACCGCAGCTCAGCTGACCAGTCTGCGGATCCTGAGCTCCCATGGACTTTGAAAATCGCAGCAATACAGGTCATGGTTTTTCATTTCCCTCAATGCCTGCCCTGTTCTCTCACCAAGTTTGAGGCCAGGATCCCTCGTCAGAGCTACAGAAACCAAACCCCTGTGCACAGTGTCAACTTGCTGTTGCAAAGGCTTGTTGGCTTCCTTCCATCAAGATCCCCACCTCTAGCATCTTCTGTGATTGCTCAGGGCCTGCCCTGACTCCCCTGCTTGTGGTGAGTCTCCTAGACCTTGCTGACCCCGACACTGTACCTCCTTCACTTTCCACATTTATTGCAGTTGCAAAGGCTTGTTTGTGCTACCAACGGACACCGACCTCTCAACTCTCGACATCCAACATGGGACAGGTCGTAAATAGTTCCTGTCCTGGTCTTCCTAAGCATTGCCTGGTCTGCACAGCTGCAGTTTCAAGGTCACTGTCAGCTCTCCTTCAACACTCGAATTCGGTGGACATTCGTCTTCCAGGCCTCCTGGTCACTTCCAAGTGGCATAGACTCTGTCCCCTCTGCTTGCAGGTACTTCTCAATTTGAATCCACCATAGGGTTCCACCGTACACTTCCACCTTCTTCAGCAGCGGCATCTTCCTGAAGTCCTCTATTGAGTTTGACTGAGGTTTCTGACTCCAATTCACACCTTGCACCCAGCTTCCCTGGTGTAGGTATTCTGGTTCCAAAGGAATCCACGGGTGGGGTGGCTCCCCAACCTTCTGTCTTCCACGGGATTTCTTCAGGGTCCACTGGGAAGAGTTCTTCTTCTTTAAAATTGCAACCGCGACTTACCCAGTGATTACATTGAACCCGCGGTCGTGTTCCCACTCTGCACACGGCCTCCGTGGGGCTCCTTGTAACTTACCTCGGGTGATTCCTCGGGCCCCAGCACTTCTACTTCTTCTGGGTATAGTCTTGTCTCTAGTTCCCTACATCACTATTTTAGTATATGGTTTGATCTCCCCTTGGTGACCACTGGGTATTGCGTGCTACTTAACTGTTTCTATTGAAAATAATTGTTTTCATTGTGTGTATCTCCGGCTAGGAGATATATGTATGTGTTAGTGGGTGTCTTATAATAAATACATATTTTTATAAATACACTGTGTGATGCTTTTTCACATAATCTATACCTATAAGATTTTGTTCTGATAAGAGAAGCTGCTTTACACTCCTTCTGGACTACACCTGAATGCTCCTCTCCACAGCTACCACGCAGAGAGATATCTAAGATTGTCTATGACCTCTAAAATCACCATGAAGGTTGTCTGGATTAGTGCAGGGCGCCCACTTACATGAGTGGGCACCATATACTAAGTCAGCTTTACACAAGCACTAAATATGCCCTTCAAAGCAGTCTGGTGGTTCTGGCAAGCGCCCCCACCCCAGCCCAATACACTAAATCCTGTCTGAGAGATGGTTACACCTCCCTGTGACAGGAAACAAATTGTCCTACCTTCCCCAGCTTGAGCCTGGCTCAGCAGCAGGAGGACAGAATCATGTCTGTGGTTCGGCAACAACACTAGCTTTGCATAGAGCCTATTGGACACCGAAAAAACTCTCAAAATTCAAAAACGCAGGAATCAAAAAATGCCCTAAATGTGGGGAAGAAAGGGCAGACGATGTCCATATGTTCTGGAGCTGCCCATCCCTGAGAATATTCTGGGAAGAAGTTGGTAAGACGTTAAACTCGATATTTCAAAAACATCTAAAAGTAAGTACAACTCTTATTCTCTTTGGGATTGGTAACACAACAGAGAAAGTTAAATTAACAGTAATGGAAGCAAAGCTACTTTTTGTATTAATGGTGATAGCTAGAAGGGAGATCTGCATTAAGTGGATTGGCCCATCACCCCCGACACATGGAGAGTGGATGAACTCAGCCATTAAGACAAATAAACTAGATAGAAGGGGGAAAACTAGCAAGAGGTTTAAGTATTGGGAGATCATGGAAAAACATCTGACAACTGAGGAAAGGGCAGAACACACTGTCCTATGATTAAAGCGAAAGCATAATCTGGTTAATGAGTATGATACTCATCGAGTAGCCAAGGTGGCTAGCTCCCCTCATCTCGACTACAGATATGTTTATATGTAAATGGCAAAGGAACTCCTCTGACCGAGCAAGATAAGGGAAAACTCCCCAGACAAGAGAGACCATGGGGCAGTGACGGTACAAAAGTTTCAGAGGCAGAATCCAAATTTTCCATACACATAAAATTTTCGCAATATGAGGATTAAAAAAAAAAAAAAACAACACTAGCTTGCTGTTAGACCCTGAAAGGCTGGTAACGGGAATACAAGGGGGCTCCCAAGGGGACTCAGTTTTGGGGTAGGATTACAACTTGTTTGATTCCAAACATGACCGGCTTCGGTGTAGCCATTATATAGTTAGACATCTCCTATTTGACTTTAGGTCCAAAATATGTATAAAATAGCTGACCGCACTTACAAAGTCTGGAGAATCGACTATTGGGTTTGTAGGGGGTGTCTTATAAGTTTTATGTGCAGTGATCTCAGATATAATTAAACTTATATCTTTGGTGAGTAGTGCTAACATCCGCTCACACAGGCTGCAATGGCAGGCCTGGAGTCACAGTTTGAGTGGTCTCTCATGGGTGGCATATTATAAGCTGCAGCTCATGGGAGACCCCTGGAGTACCTATTCCCTGGGTACCTTAGTAACCTAAACGTGGGACTTAGAAGGGTACACCTGGAGCCAATTAGGATGGTACCTCAGTACTTAGTATAGTTTTTTTTAGGGAGAGAGCACCGTGACTCGGGTCCTGATTAGCAGGATCCTAGTCAGACTAGTCAGAAAAACCAGCAAAAAGAGGGGTGACCATGAAAGCAGATCCTACTTTTGTACACTGAGGTTCTGTCCACAGTTATTATGAGGTAAGAATGCATGGTTCGGATTCTGTTAAGGGTACGAATAGTTTTATACTCATATTGATGTTTGCTTTCTGACACAGATTTGTCATGCTAACATTGGTATTTTATTCCCATGGTTTAAATGTCTTGCAACTTTACTTTCCTGTGGTTACCTACGCTGGCTTTTATGTAGTAGTGTATGATATTGCTCACCTAAATTATTAATGTCTAGTCTTTTTTTCTTTTGCTGGGCCGGTCTTCCTATAGTAAGACACTTGTGATATTCTCAGTTTACAGACCCTCTTCCGGGGATAGTATGGCTTTGGCATTTGATTCTAAAGTAGGGAATCTGCGGCTAAACGACTTCATGAAATGAACAAGTTACCTTCTGTAATGCATTATCTGGTAGAGACAGGATTTAGCTGCAGATTCCTTAAGGACCCTCCCACACCCTCTTTCCTTCTCTGGGAACTGAATCTTCTTTTTTCTCAAAGATTTAATTAAGGTTATTCACATCAAGTGGCGGCTGGTGACATTTGAAAGTGGTGCGGCGGAACATTATTGTCGTACTGCACTGCGGCGAGCGAGCATAGCGAGCGAGCTCGAACAACCCATGGTGGGTTTTTGTGTTCTCCCCCCAAGAAAAGTTTGAAAAAAGAGTGGACAAACGAAGCAGTTTTAAGCAAATTTGAGGAAGCAGGAAGGTTAATAAAGCAATTAGTGCTGGGCCTAAATTGCTCTCACAGGCTTATCTTCAAGTTCCTCATCTCAGCACATCTTAGACACTGATAGGCTGGCCACCCAACCTTACTTGCAGATCTCACCTTATTTGATGGTAAAGCCAAAGATTGGATCTCCTATCTCACCAATTGATCTTTATTGGCCTTCTGCTGCTCCTCCACTTGCCACCTGCCCTCCTACCTGTTAGTGAGCCCCATGGTTCTGTCCTGGACCAGTCATTTTTTACCCTTTACATGATGGTGATCCCAATGATGTTCTTCTTTCTTCCTCCTCTGCCTGGAACTTAAGGATCCTATTTAATCCCGGTTTGTGAACTTTGAACCCATTACCTAATTGTGGAATATGGTGGCAACACTTTTACACACATTACTTCATTATAACTCACTGCACCATCATATTTCTCCTATGTCAACATACAGTATAATATGGTACTGACCCCTTTGCCATAAGTCTCTTTATATATCTGCATTGCCTCATTGAAACCACCCCTCTGTCCGAATTCCTTCATCATATATCATAACAATCATTGTACCCTTATTTCCTCACCATATTACATGGTGGGGGTCTCTTTGCCTAAATCGGATGTGCTTCCATGGTGGCGTGAGAGGATGCTGTTAACATGAGGCTTGTGCAGCATGGAAGGGGGGCCACAGTTACTACATGATGGTGTGAGAGGATGGTGTTAACACAAGGTTTAGTGGGGAAGGGGCACCCTGTGAGTACATGGTTGTGTTAGCACGAGGCGTATGCTCAGCATGGCAGGAAGCACCCAGTGTGGAGACGGTATTGTGAAAGGATGTTAGCGGTAGGTGAAGCACGCGTGCCGCACAGTATTAGTTGTTGTTCAGCATTGGAAAACGGTCTGAATGTTTGGGTGGAGCAACAAAGACTCGGGGTTCTCGGAGTGTCTTAGCTAGAGTCTGGAAGTGGGGTACCCATCACCAATGTGGCCGAGCACTGACCTAAACTCCTGGGTGGCTCATGCTACTTAAATCAGGGCAGTGACCGTGTGTTATTCTGCTGGAAGGGGGAGGGCTCACAGTGGGGGGCAGTGACACGTTATGATATGTAGCCTGCCTTAAAACATGCTATGCTGTGATCTGTTCTGTCAAGCTAGTGCCTTCTGTATAGCGCAGCCTGCCTTTAAAATCGCCTTGAAGCGCTATTGGTAGCACATGAGTGACTAGACGGCCCAAGGTTTCAATCTCGGACATTGGTCTGTATCGCCTCTGAAGAAGTGCTTTGAGCATCGCTTCCTGGTGGCTCTGTAGGTTTGGCTGGAATGTCTTTTTGACTAACTGTGGGGTCTTCTGATGGGGGCCGACGGTGCGGTGGAAGGTGTAAGGGATTGTGTTCTCTCCATGCCCCGGCTACAGCACACATGTAACATGTCACACATGGCGCAGAGGGTGTGCCGTGATTCGGTTCTGATGGACGCAGGTGCGGTGTTTGTCAGATCTTTCAAAGTGTTTGACAACTTTTTTACCTCTGTCTTTTGTAACACATTGCTCCAGGAGTTGCTAGACAAGTTCCAAGCACCTTTACAAAGGTGCAAGTCACCTGCATACCAATCGCTTTGGCTGCACGCGTGGACGTGGAGTTGTTACTGCAATGACACTGTATATCACCGCCCCCTCCCAACCCCTCTCCCCTATTGATTGCCACCTTCCTTCCCCACTCAGCCTCTTTTCCCTTTCATCCCCCTGCCCTTCCTCATGTATCCTTCCTCCCCTGCACAATACTCCTTTCACGAACACCAGGAGAGAACAATTTGCTTTGCGTGTGCGGGCCCCCGATTCCTAATTCCTTAGAGCATGACCCTGCTTAAAAGGTTTTATTGCACGTTTATGATTTGAAAAACAATTTAAGGGGATAGGACTTTCAATGTTATAAATCATCTGACTAATAAAATTTAAAGCTTCCTAAAAACAATGCGATATACAAATTTGCTCTTTTCCGAAAGCGGCATAAAGGATTTGAAATGGTACAAGGCAAGTCTTTCTGACATTACTTAATTACCGTTGAGCGCATATTTATAAGAACTGTTTAACACCTTCGCCGCCGCGGCTATTCCGCCGCAGCGCTAAGGGGGCGGGGGCCGCGCAGCGCGCCCATGCTGGTGACGGAACCACTCCGTCACCAGCCTCAGTTGAGCTGTGCTCATGACGGAGCGGTTCCGTCATGGCCCCGCCCGCTCAATAGAACGCGCCGCGCAGGCGCGTCGAGCAGGCCATGACGGAACCGCTCCGTCATCAGCACAGCGCTACCGCGGCTGATGACGGAGCGGTTCCGCCATCAGCGCGGAAGGAGTTAATATCACTCGGTTTGAATACGAGCACAGGCAACTAAAACGTTGTTGCTGGTTACAGTTAATTTGCTAGTGTGTCTGGTATGTAAGAAATCAGAGCAATTATAAATGAACCAATCCATCTTTTTGTACTATACGCTGCACGCTCCTGGTGCATGCACAAGGGCATACATTGCGCAGACAAGAGTATGCACTGCATGCGCCTCCTAGTAGAACGGTATGCTGGTGGGACGCTACACTGCACCCACTGGCAACATAGACCGCAGACACGATGCGGGCACAGCATGGCCTGGGATGGTAAATTGTACACAATGAAAGCATACACTGCATACAACTGGGAGCACGATAAGCAGTTAGATGCACTGCCCACATCCTCGTGCGCGATGCACACATAGGCTCACTGCTCACACACATCACGCGCCTGAGAACACAGCACGCACACAGGTCTATTGCTCGCACAATACCACATGTAGAAACGGCCTCACTATGCAGACAGAAGAGCACCTTGTACACCCGAGATTGCACAGTGTAAATTCCTGGCACCACATGCTGCACACGCCTAGTGGAACACATTGCACCCACCTATAAAGACGGAAGACAAGCAGGCCCATACACAATCTCACCAGAAAATATTTGAGAGCACACGCCTCGGAGGCACGGCAGTTGGAGGCAGCACACACTTCATCTACCTACTGCACACACAATGGAGAATTATTGAGAGACAGCTTCCCAGTAATCCTCTCCCTACAAAGTGCTGTTTGGGGTCAGAATTTCCTGTATATGGCCCTTCTGTGTCCACACTGCTTTCCCTTCACTGCCTAGATTCACTGCAGCGTCTCCTCGCATAGTACTGCCTCTTTTCACTGTTCTCCCTCTCTGCAGGCACTGCCTGGGTACACAGGTCTCCGCATTGCACTATTTTGTTCACAATACTCTTCCTGCACTGCACTCTTTATATTTGTAACACTCTTCCTGCACAACATTCACTGGGATCACAGTACCCTCTATTTGTGCCATCACCTCCTGTTTTCACAGAACTAACTCACTTCACGTGCTGCCTGTGTCTCTGCAGTCAACTGTTTCTGTTTACAGCACTCTCCCTGCTCTGCCTGAGTTCACAGCACATTCTCTGTATTCAAGGCACACTCCCAGCAATCGCTGCCAGCGTTAAGACTTCACTGCATGGCACTGTATTCCAGTCGACTCGCAGTACTCGCGGGGGGGGGTCGCACTGGGGTTGGGGGCCGAGGGAGAATAAAATGTAGAAAACTTACCTGACGGCCTCTGCTCCTGGTCCGTGTTGGCGCCTCTTCAAACAGGAACAGCACTGGGGTGGCAACCCCACCCTCAGCCAATCCTGGCGCTGCTCCAGCAGCGCCAGGATTGGCTTAGGGCACGGTTACTCTTCGCCCGCCGCCTGCGCGTTAGGAGACCGAGGGGCTCCTAATGGGCATGTGCAAGCCAGTGCAAACACAAGTGCGCATGACTGGCACGGGCAAAAAATGTGCTCACCTTTCCCACTCATGCGCACTTGTGCTGCTGCCTGTCCCTGGCTGGTCTGACAATCCATGTCAGTCAACATGACGACAGACCGCTAAACCCCTTCAGACTCTGAAGGGGGTGGGCGGTCTGACATCATGCTGACTGACATGATTGTCAGTTCTCCCTCGGCGTCTCTGAACTTAAGTAAGCTGAGTCAGTTTACTTAAGTTCAGAGATGCCGAGGGAGCTGCGAGCGTGGGCGGGCGGGCTGGCAACGCCCCAATGGACGCACTGCGCCTGTTCACATCCTCCAAAAAATAAAGAGAGGAAGGAATAATCGAGTAATTATTTGACACAAAGGTGTCTTTTATTTTACCACACTATTTCAATAGGCAATCTTTAGCTGTGGCTCCACGATTTGAATGCGGAAAATAGTAATTGAAGAAACTGATGTCAGTACGTCATGGAGGAAGTTATATGGACTCCATCACATACAGTTGATGATATTGATACGGAGTTGCGTGATGTCCTCTACAGATGCATAACATGCTAGGGGAAAAGGTTTCCGGATCCAGTCTCAAGCCTGGGGAATATTCTAAAGTAAGGACTCTGCACCTAGATCCTGTCTCTACCAGATAATGCATTGCCGAAGATAAGTAACTTGTTTGTTAATTCCACCCTTTGGAGAAAAAAAACCGAATTATTGATACTACTGCAACCTGATGTTTAATTCACAAGTGGTTGGGACCCGGATTTGTTTTGGCGAAAGCCTTGTTCACAGGTCAACAGCGAGCTTGGCGATAGTGCCATTTCACCAGTACCATCAAGTGCATAAACAAAGGACCAACATTCCAGCGTTAATATACTGTGTAACAAGGCTGCCATTTTGAAATGGTTAACTTATGTGATATTTACTTCTGATATCATATTTAAATTCAAATATTTTTTAATGTTTGCCTATAATATCTGGATATTTCTAATTATTAGAGTAAGAAAAAACACACAGAAAATTAGGAATTTTTACACTCAATTGTATTTTCTTGCTAATATTCCTGAATACAAAAGCTAAAAATAATGAAGGATAAGTAGAACAGTTTGGAGAAGGTTAGAAATAAACTAAATACCCAAATAGATACATATCTAGAAATGGAAAAAATAATGTAGAATGTGTTTTTTTCTTTTTGCATTCACAAAAACACTGTACAGGCTTCCATGTTGTAAAATGTATTCCAAAATATATATTCAGAACACTTTCTAAATTAGTTAGCCAACGTACAATAGATGAAAAACCCATTTGTGCGTCCACTTCCTGTGAGCAGGTTCTTCATGACATGATACTGCCGAATGTATGCGCTATAACTAATGCGATTTACATTTTGTGTTTAATCTGGACTGCAAGTGGAATTATTCTTTTGTGAAATGTCAATAACTTTTACTAGTTGATAGCTTGTTCTTGAACCACACCCAGTCAATATATGCCTGTAATAATTGTGGCATGTCAATAGTCTTCTTTTTCCACCTTTCAGAGCTCTAAATCTCTGTTGACGTCGAATACCCAGGAGCAGGATCCCGAACCGAATCAGGTACAATGATTTTCTTACATGTCCACTTCACAAAAAGCTACACAACCATGCATTAAACTTTGAAAAACGTTAACATATTTAGAAAAAATCCCCTGCCACCTGATGGCAGTGTAGCCCAGTCTGCAAATATAATCATTTGTAAAGTGGCCTTTTGAATCAAGACCTTGCTTTTTGAATTCACTTTAAAAAAAATCGAACAATCATAGTAGCATAAATCATGCTCCACGCTGGTAGTTCAGAACAGAGGGTCCACCTCACCAGGAGTAGGAACCCCACAGACAGGAGACAGAAATAGACACAACCTGCATTGCTGACACTGTATGCCACCCCTAAAGAAATGCATGAGCGGTGGGGTACATATTTTCATTCCCATCTCTCTCTTGGAGGTGGAGATAACATCACCTGTTACACCCTTTAAAGCATATGTACTCTGAGCTGAGTTAAGGGTAAGGAATTAGTAACACTGCAAGTCGATTCAGCAGAATGCAGGGGAAGCAGAAGAGACATCGCATACCCATCCTTTCACCTAGGTACATTTCACCAACATCCAGTGGTAGCAGAAAAGACATGATATACCATCCTTTCACCTAGTTACGTAGCAGGAAGTGGCATCATATGATCTTTGACACTAAATCCTCCCAGGAGGTGATGCAGGGAGAGGTGTGGCGCCGCGGCCAGGGCGACTGACGCTGGAATCTGGGGATCACGGTTCGATCCCCAGCGCCGGCGGCAGGTTAGCCCAGCACCATGTGACTCTGGGCAATAGCTTGCTTAATCTTCCCGACGGCGCCTAGAGACCCTTGCGGGTGATTGTGCGCTTTACAAATGTGGATTATTATTATTATTATGTCACATGACCTTAATCCTGATAACATCACCATAATAGTGAATGGTGACGTTAAGAGCCCATTAATCACGCTATTATGCCATCACACAACAGACACTAACACAAATAAATGTCATGATATAAATCACCTACATTTTAAAATGATGGTGACATAATAGGGACATTACAGATTTCTTTTTATATTCTATTTGTTCAAAGAGGGGAATATAGTGCCACAGAAATTCAGAACAACACTGCAACCAAATTTATTAATACTGCAAACGATTATGGTTTAGTGGTTCCCCAGTCTATATTCCAAGAATAAAATGTCCTTCTAAATTACAGGGAGACATACAAAAAATCTATTTTAAAAACAATAGTGGTTTTGTCCACCTCTGTTGTTTCATGTAGCCTAAATATAGATTGTTAACCGTGACTTAATATTCATTATCATAGTTAATACATTTGGATTATGATCACTTGTAAGGCATTATGCTGTGACCTTTTATGTGGCAGAACTCCTGATCACAAGCTAGATGATCAGCTGTTTGGTGGCACTGTGGGCAAGATGACAGGAACAGGGGTGCATAACAGGTCACTATCCAGATGAATCATCCTGTGCATAACGATCTGCTATGCAATGGGCAACAAAAAAACACGCCTGCAGGTATTAGCGTTCATTCTACTGCAACTAGGTCTTCTACTTCTGCTTTATCTAGAGGTGTCCTTATAGTAGACATTTGTAAAGTGGCAACTTGGGCCTCCCTCCACACTTTTGCAAACAACTATTGCTGAGACTCATAAGTAAGGTGGGACAGTGACTTAGCCCATTCTATTTTGCAAGATTTTTTGGTATAAGCTGACAGGCACCCACCTCCGAGTGTGGATTCATTTAAAAAGATGAGGAATCCACAGATAGATGTATCCATTAGAAGAACAAGTTACCTTTGGTAGCGCTTTTTCTGGTGGAAATGGTATCTACCTATGGGTTCCTCACTGACCCACCAGCCTCCCACTTGTTTGTCTGCATATGCCAAAAGCTTTTTGTATATTGTGTATTTTATTTTTCTTTACAAATATGTGTGTGTGTGGTTGTGGGTGTGTGTGTGTGTGTGAGCGGGTGTTCATATATGTCTTAATAAAAGTCTTTGGTTTGAAGTATGCTGTATGCTTTTGAATGGGTGATGTTAGTTTCACCCCTTTGCCTCAAAGGTATGAGCCAAATGGGTGGAAACTGACATCAGCACACCGATGAAGGTTTCTTATGACTTCGATGACGTTACGAGGAGTCAAGTGCGGAGCCATGGGCATTATGATGCCCTTAGTCAATGTGGGGCAGCTGGAAAGAAAAGTTCCAGCGGAATGCTTGTGCATTGGCATATTCAAAAGGTGAGGAATCCATAAGTAGATACTGTATCCACTACTAAAAGCATTACCGAAGGTAAGTAACTTGTTCTTCTGGACAGGCCTAACCCCCCGAACTGATTCAGGGCATGACACTGGTGTTTCAATCTCTATCCTGGGTTTCAGTGAGAAAGACTCTGAGACTCCTTGATCTCATGACCTCGTGCAACCTGCTGGTGATACTTGCCCGCTGGCATATGAGGCTGTGCAGTGGGAACTGAAGATCCAGTAAGCGCAGCATAAGGGGAATTTTACAACATTGTCCATATCTCTGAGGGAACTGCAAAAGATCTACAGTGATGTATAACAAACCATGATTGTGTCTGTGGCAGACCCCTCTTGCTCCGCCAACCAGATCTCACAGTGACAGATGCTTTGCACCTGGAATGGGGTGGCCATCTCGGAGAGAGGGTGATCAGAGCACTCCACCAGAATCCGGACTCCACATTAACCTTATTTAGCTTCAGGCGATCCAGCTGGCATTAAAAGCCTTTCTACCCTTCACCAGGGTAAGGCTATTACAAGTGTTCATGGACAAAACCACCGCCATTTGGTACTGCAACAAGCATAGCAGTGTGGAGTCGTGGACCCTTTCTCAAGAGCCCCTGCGTCTTTGGGCTTGGCTGAAACTACAGGGCATATTCCTGGTAGTTCAGCACCTGGCTTGGTCTCTGAACGCACAGGTAGCCAAACTCAGCTGAAGATGCCTAGGGGATCAATGATGACGTCTTCATCCAGAATTGGCGCATGGTCTCTTTATGTAGGAGGGGGAGAGCTCTGGTTAGATCTGTTAACTCCAGCCAAGAACACGCAATATCTGGAGTTCTGCGTGCTAGAATTTCCAAGGCAGCTCTCGCTTGGAGATGCTTTTCACCTCGGTGGAGCTCAAGCCTCGGGTACTCCTTTCATCCATTACCACTTCTGCCCAGAGATCTCAAGAAGATAAGGTATGACCGGGCTCAAGTCATCCTTGTGGCTCCAGGCTGGGCACGTAGAGTTTGGAATGTTGAGATGTTGAGCATGGCCATCGGTCGTCCGATCAGGCAGTCCCTTCAGGAGACTTCTCTGTCGCAGCAGTAGGGAAGGGTTCTCCTCCCAAACCTGTCAACACTCCATGGAGATTGAGTGAAGACAGTTGATAGCTTTTGACCTTCTAACCACAGTCTGCAATGTTATCTTGACAGCCAGGCGCCCCCCCCCACCAAAACAGTAAAAACCTGCCTTCTGTTAGAGACATCTAGCCGCAGATTCCTTAACTTATGAATTCTTCACTGGTGCCAGTCTGCATCCGGAAATCTGTCAGAAGTACCTCTATGCTCCGGGGGACAGTGTCGTATGGCATCATACAGCTCTGTGATGATGTCTACTGTGGTCATGAGGTAAGGGGAGCCATATAAGTCCACTCCGGCGCACAAACGTCTGTTTCTTCTTTTCCGTGCTGAAACACAGACCTGTAGAAACGGTTCCTTGGGTCATTTTTTCTTGACCTACTTCAACACCTGGTTTTGATGGAATAGTGTGCCTTTGTCTTATGTCGACAGGTTTCAACCCTTGTGGGTCTTGTAGCCAACATATGTCGGAGATGGACCTGCATACTATTTGTATGTGGTATTTAGTTGAGCACCACGACGCTGAAGATTTTGGTTCCTGACAAAAACTAAAACTGAATTTGTTGAAGGAGTTGCATTTGAAGTTGATGGTGGCATGTGTAATGCGATACTCAGAGGCTTTCCAGCCTCGGTCTTCATCTTCCAGTAAGAGCATTTTCAGGGTTGATCTAGGAACCAAAGTCGGTCTGGAGGATGTTGTTCTCCATTGAAGTCAAAAGTTAAGTGCAGTTGGAGTCTCAGCCTTCACTGCGTGGAGATTCCTGGGGCTTTTTTATGAGCCCTTGCAACACTTTGCACCTCTGGTGCATCACTTTTGTGACGCACCAGCTGCGTAAAAAATAGCCTTGTTGCACCATATTTAAAAAGTGATGCATCTAGGTAGATGCGTCACTTTGTAAACCCCTGCTCCAGATATACCTGCGCCAGGTATAACCCCTTCCATACTCATGACGAGCTCAGCTCGTCATGCAGCACAGTGCTCCAATGCTCATGACGAGCTGAGCTCATCATGACCACACCCGTTTTTATTGCTGTCCAGCACAGCAGAGGAAAATCTCTTGCAGGGATGTGGATAATGTATGCAGGGAGCCGTTCCGACGCAAGAAAGGGTCGTAGAAGTGACGGAGTGACATCTATAAGATGTCACTGGGTTACTTCTAGGATGCAAATGTGTCAATATCTTATGCCTGCCTCATGGCAGGTGTAAGACTGACGCAGGCACATTTCACATGGGACTTGCCCATGTGTAATGACCCATTGCTGGAGTTGAGTCACTTTTGTGACTCGCTCCAGCAATGCGCCATTTTTGCACCTACAGATACATCTGTAGTACTGATGAATCTGTAACTCCTTGAGACATTCTGCGTCATATTGTAAATATGACGCATCATTGGTGTCGCGAGGGCACAATGAAAAGTGACGCATCGCTGTTTTCTCACAGTGATGCATCACTTTTCATAAATGAGGCCTTTCATCTTCCATGGCTCCTCCCTCTCGATGGTTGAGGAAGCTGTACACGACTCCGCACCACATCTCCCTGTGTTTCCAGGGACCGGTGTGTCGATGGCTCAGATGAGAAAATATTATGATTCCTTCCACCTCATCTTTGGGACACCATCTCCCTCTCCAACACCTCTAGGCCCCAAGGAGGTGAGGGGGCTCCGTCTGAGTATTTGTCCTCAGTGACGGTTGAGCCATTGGAGTCAATGGATCGACGCCGGTCAACGGCTGGCGTTGCTTTGGCGCTGGCTCACAGCCCTTCAGGAACTTTGTCTAGGATGCCGGTCTTTAATCAACCGAATCCGACATTGACGTCGGCGAAACCAGGCAAAGGCACCTCTCCTCTCCTAGTCGACGTTTTGATGGTGCTGCTCCGGTGTCATACGGTGTTGGCTATACAACCTGAGGGGATTGTACAGTTTATGGCCCCTTTTCAGGGAAAGGCATTGGTAGGTCCACCTGTATCGACAAATGTGTTTTAGGTGGAAGAGAGCTGGGTTACAGCTCTTGATGAGGCTAGTGGGCTGGATTTTCTGCCAGCCTTGGGGTTGCTTTTTCCCCGTAGTCTTGCCATGGAGGCACGTTCTTCCTTTGCGTACCTGAGGAAAGTGGCTGCAGTTTTAGGCTTGTCACTGCCCATGGTGCAGAGGTCTACAGACCCTTTGTTCAAATTCCTTTGCCAGGGACAGATGGGAGAAGAGCCTATTCTTCTGTATCATGAGGCCCTATTTGATATTTGTTTAAGGGCCTGGGCAAAGCCTGAGTCGGGGTTCTCAGTAGTCTGTGATATTGCACATAGGCATTTACATACCCCTGGGGACCCAGTTTGCATAGACATCCTTCCACTAGTGGCCTGGTGTCTCAGGCTGCAATGTCTTCTCAAGATGTAGATTCTACTCCTAAGACTCCGGAGGTTAAGGATGCTAGGGGCCGTGATGCTTGTGGTAAACACATATTTGCTTCAGCCAGCTCAGCACTGAGCCACCAACATGTCTTATGAGTTGAGGCATTTTTCCCATGCTTTGCTAGACTCTTTACAGAACATGCTCCCTTCTCTAACCTCCGTGCTGAGATAGGCAAATTGATTAGGAGTAGGCTAGTTGATTGGAGATGCTCAGCAGGCTGCTAGGCTTACCATAAGGTGTGGCATGGACATGATGGATTCTGTATGTCGGGCCATGGCATTTGCTGTGACGCTAAGGTGTTGGGCTTGGTTGGCATCTTCAGGCTTTTCAGAAGCTGTCTAGTTGGCTTTGGTTGACATACCATTTGATGGTGACAATCTTTCTGGGGATCAAGCAGATGCGGTGTTAAGGCGCTTCCATGGAAGGGGACGAATTACGGAGTCATACTCCTACATTTTCTGTTGCTATGTTACTTTGCTTGTCCCTAGGCTTGGGATATATACTTTTGTTGGCCAAGGAGTATCCTTATTAGGACATTGTATATGTCCAGCTTCGGTTTCAGTACTACCACGAGTACTCCGGTGGGGAGCGATGGTTATAACCTCAGTTCCGTTTTCTTCTTTATTTGTTTATGGATGTAAATGACTGAGGGAGGTTTCCTTTGTTCCCTGGGCTCTGAGGATGAGCTTTATGCTCAAGAGGCTATCATTAAAAGAGGTGACTTCCTGTATGGAAGTGGATATGTTGCATGCTTCTTCGAAGCAGTTCAGTATGCAAGTTGCATTGCTTTCTTCTTGAGTGTTCTTTTAGAGACATATGGTTATGACAGTTTTAAGCTGGGGTATAGTGACTCTTTTGTTCTACTCTTGGAGTAACTGGATGCTTCAGCAAGCTGAAGTATTGATCTGGCTCAGAGTATCTGCTTGTATTATTTGCATGTTGTTTGCTCGCAAGATCTTCCTTCATGGCAAAGGACGAGTGTCTAGTGAAGGCA
The DNA here is from genome assembly GCF_964261635.1 of Lissotriton helveticus. NCBI lineage: Eukaryota > Metazoa > Chordata > Amphibia > Caudata > Salamandridae > Lissotriton > Lissotriton helveticus. The sequence goes on along the minus strand of NC_136070.1, from coordinate 109,859,682 downwards.
TAAATATTACTGCAACTATATGCAATACTTGCTCCATATTGTGGTGCTGTAAATTGGCAGCCAAAAATGTATAATACATGGGTTGGGCCAACTTGTCCCAAAACCAATGTGATTTTAATGGCTTACTGTCCTTTACCTCAGACAATATTAACTAGTGTGTCGGGCCATTTTGGTCTCCAACAAGGCCACCAATCATCTATAAAACTCCTGGGAGACACTTTTATAATTGGAGTTTTTTTTTTACTTTATAGTAAGTTTTTCTTCTTCCTATGATAGTCTTGATATACGAGGTTCTGTCGAATCGACTTTACCTGCCTTCTGCATTAGATGTTTCTATTATTTTCTGCATTCCTCAATTCGTGAGGAATTATGACTGTTGTTTCTTCTGGTGTCAGTTATTTATGATACCATTTGTCAGACAGCTTTTTCTTACAGCAAGTCACCTACGGTGCTGTGTTAGTGGCGTAGGACCCTTTTTTCACTTGATTGTGTATTTTTGCTGAACCTCTGATTTCAGAGTGGCTATTTGTATACGGTGTATACATGATATAACGTGCCACTGTGTTTCACATAGTGGTTGAACTTACGATCATATTTGTCTTGTATCCCATGTGTGCTTGTTGTTGACAAGTGCACTAAAAGGTGTGTTACCATTTCAAAATTATTATATAGCACTTTTTGGGAATGTTTTCTTGTTCTAAGGTATACGGAGTATATACACGTGTTATGCATATTTGTTCTTCGAAAATAAATAGAAAAAGAAAACTGAGGTTTTGATCAAAGATGTGGTTGCGTCTCTTTCTGGCTTGCCTTGGCGTTTCGAGCTTATCTACGGCTTGAAGTTGTGTTCAGTCTTCCAGAGTATGGCACTGACCGCTGTATGAGGGCAAGCTTTTTAAGTCCTGGCGGTCTGGCCAGTGACATTTTGTGAATTTACAGGCCAGTTTCTAGTGACACAATTATGTCTGTATACATATTTCACATGGATACATCTGCCTGTAGATTCCTCACCTTTTGCATTACCCTTGCGCCAGCTTCTACAAAAATCTTTTTTTAGCTGTCCCAGGTCTAGGAGGACGTCACAATGGCACGGCTCCGCTCCCGATTCTGTATGATGTCATCGGAGCCATAAGAAGACCTCGTTGGCGTGCTGACGTCAGTTCCCTTTTTTCCGCGCAGTCGACGTGTGAGTTTTTTTCTGGGACTCCCCGTTTTCTTCATTAATTCTTTGTTTCTGTGTTTCCCTTGCTATAACTGTGTGATGGCTACATTGAAGGAGTCAGGATTCAAGCCTTGCAGAGAGTGTGGGGCCATATGTCCATCACAGACCCTCACGACGATTGTCTCTGGTACCTGTCAACGGATCACGACGTTAAAGGGTGTTCTTCCTGTCGCAAAATAAATCTGAAGGTGCTGAAGGAACCTGAGGCAAAGCTCTTCATGGCATGGGCACAAAAAGAGAAGAGAGGATGCAAGAGATCCAGGTCGAGGTTGTCGACCTCGCACACATCGAAGTCTAAGAAACAAAAAAAGAAGCACCAACGTCATAAATCTTCGAAGGGAAAGGCTTCAAGGTCGGTTTCTCCTGTTCTGTGGAGTCATACGAAATATGTCATCTTGCCGTCACCTTCTTCTTCATCGCAGATGTATCCGGCTCACTCTCCGACGCTGAGAGATTCACTGGCACCCAGGGATTCACAGCTCAGAGGGAGTCGATGTCCCCCACATCGCAGCCTCAGCCTGCCACATGACCTCGGTCAGATCCAGGCCCAGTGGTTCTGTATCCACCCGCCCCGGTTCTAGGAACAGATCTGTTGCATTTCCTAAATGCGATTTTTGGTGTTTTTGCCAAGGCTGAGGTCAAGTCAAATATCTTGACTGAGGTTTTGCATTTACCATCTTCTGTAGTTGAGCCATTGCTGCCTTTCAACAAGGCTTTACCAGAGCCAATCTTAGAGGTGTGGCAGAAGCCCTTATCTGCCCCTGCTCTATCAAGGACAGGGGTCAGACGATATAAGGCTGCACCCGGGGATCCTGCCTTTCGTACTACCCACCCTTCACCAGATAGCTTTGTGGTTAAAGCCTCTTGTTCGATAAAGCAAACTGCTGGGTCGTTCCCCACCTCCCCAGGGGATAGAGATTAAAAAAAACTGGATCAATCTGCAAAGAAGGCTTTCTACTCTGAGAGCCTGGCTTTGAGGCCTACAAATGCCACATGCCTGTGGGAGAGGTATATCCATGCCTTTATGGACTCTGCTAAAGAGGTGGCCCCTAAATTGCCTGAGATTGACCATGGTCACTTCTTGGAGGTTTTGGCAGATACGCCGGCTGCATCCCATCAGGTAATCCAGTCTGGGCTGACTCTATTGCCAGGTTAATGGGCTCCTTTGTGGCTACCAGAAGGCTCAGGTCTTAGGGGTTCTCTCTGGATGTGCAGGCCACTCTACTTGTTCTGCCTTTCGATGGGTCCAGGATTTTTGGAATGAAAGCGGATTCAGCTCTGCAGTGTTGCAAGGATAGGTGGGCTACTGTGAGATCCTTGGGCTTGCAGTCTCAGTCTAGGGGCTATGGATACAGGAGGTTTTGAGTATTTGGAAAGGCAGCTTCTTTTCGAGGCGTCAACACCAGCAGCAGCAGATACCTTCTACAAGACATATAGAGGAAATGGTAGAGGCCACCTGAAGGAGCCACCAGGCAACAGCCTTCCTCCTCCTCTCCTGTCCCTAGCACCGGAACTACAGGAAAGCAGCTCTATATGGCCCCATCTTGAAGCATGTTGGTCCGGTAGGAGGCCAGGTGTCCCATTTTCTATAAAATTGGAAATATGTTACATAGGATCTTTTAGTTATGAACCTTGTAGAAAATGGATACCCCCTTTTTTACCTAGAGATTCCACCCCCTTACCCTCCTTGCCAGGGCTGGTGTTTGGAGGATCATCTGCTGCTCCTGCAGCAGAAGGTTCTGGCCTTGTTACAGAAAGGTGTGATAGGGTCAGGGTTGCTACTCCCGGTATTTGCTGATCCCCAAGAAGGACGGTCACTTGAGGCCAATCCTAGACATCAGGATTTTCAACTATAATCTCAGGCAGGAAAAGCTCAAGATGTTGACCCTTGCTCAGGTTTTTCTGGTGCTGCAACAGGAAGACTAGATGGTGTCAATCGATTTGCAGATTGCGTATTTTCATCTTCCCATCCTGAAGTCACATCGGAAGTATCTCCGTTTTGTGGTGGGGTCTCAACACTACCAGTTTGTGGTCCTCGAGTTTGGGTTTACATCCCCACCACAGGTCTTCACGAAGGTGATTGCAGTGGTAGCAGCTCTTATCAGGAGGTTAGGGATTCCTGTTTTCCCCTCTCTGGATGACTGGCTGCTCAACACAAAGTCACCAGAGTTGGTGCTGCATCATCGGCAGGTAACAATAGGGCTGTTGTTAGACTTGGGTTTCTCGATAAATGTACCCAAATCTCACCTGGTGCCTTCTCAGCACAACCTGTTCATAAGGACAGTACTGGACAGTCCTGTGTTGAGCTTGACATTCTGGAAATTATTCCTTTGTTTCACGATGCAGCTTTGTTCCAGTCCTGAAGGTCCTACGCCTGCTTGGTCTGTTTGTCTACTGGATACTGTTGGTCAACCATGCACACTGGCGAATGAGGGCACTCCAGTGGTGCCTCCGCAGGCAGTGGGGAGAAGGTCAGAATCTTCAGAGACACTGCAGCGGGGTTGTCTTGGTGGAGTGTTTCAGACAACCTATCTCAAGGGAAGCCTTTTCAGACTCCTCCATCAGTGGCCACAGTGATCACAGATGCCTCCACTCTGGTGTGGAGAGCTCATCTGGGTATCTAGAGGTCAAGGGTCTTTGGTCTCCAGAGGAAAGGTTGCCTCACATCAACCTTCTGGTGGGCAATATTTCTGATGGAAAATTATTTCGTAGCCCGTCACGCCAACGTGGACGACGTCACAGAAGCACGGCATCGCACGCGGCTCCGCTGACATCACTGAATCCATAAAAGAACCCCGTCAGCATGATGACATCAGTTCCCTTTTTTCCGCGTCATCGACGCTAACGTTTTTTTCTTGGGATCAACATTCGCTTGTGTGTTACTTTGTTACTGTTACTTGTTTCGAGTTAAAACTTGTTTCCTTTTGACATGTCATCGAGGAAATCAGGGTTCAAGCCCTGTGGGGCATGCGGGAAGTTGATGTCGATCACAGATCCGCATGAGGACTGCGTTTGGTTCCTTTCATCTGACCACGACGTCCAAGGATGCCCCAGCTGTAATAAAATGAACCTGAAGGCGCTGCGAGAGAGAGAGACAAAGCTACTTGTAGCTAAAATGAAGGAGAAGAGGGGTAGGAGACGTTCGACATCCTGTTCGAAGTCGAGGTCGGCTTTGAGACATGCTTCTCGATCTAAGAAGAAGCACAAGAAGAAGAAGCATGGGTCACGATGTCACTCTGGAAAAGAGTCAGATCCGAAGTCAAAGTCTCTGAGGCATCTACATCGGAAGGACTGTATCTCTCCTTCTCCTGTTCCATCGAATCCGGAGTCGCAAGGTGAGCCTTCTCCTGAGGCTTCTCCGGAGCATTCCCCAGCGCCGGCTTCGAATCCTTCTCCGGCGCCGTCGCACTCTCCATTTCGAGAGGAGGTTGACGCTCCATTGCCTGAAGGGTCTTCGGCGCCGATGGATACGCCCTCGTGTCCGGTTGCCCCGACTCCTATTGTACCACGACAGGAGCAGCCTATGGGTCCATACCCACCCTTTCCAGGCCCGGGGCAAGACCCGATACATTATTTGAATGTGATGTTACGGCATCTTCCCAAGAGCCATGTACCCCTCTGGAGCACCTTTTGGTCCCATGGGTCCAATGGCCTATAATCTGGGTGTTCCGCAGGCTTATGCACAGGCACTGTTTTTGCCTTTTATGCCGGCGTCGCCCTCCTGGAATTTCCCGGCGCAGAGGTCATCAACGCCGATACCATCTTCTCCGGCTCCGGTTCCATCTCGTCCTCGTACATTCCAGACTGTGCCCCCGGATCCGAGCACGATGCCGGCGCCGGCTCCATTGGAGTCGGTTATAGCTCCATCGACGCCGATCCCGAGGATGAGGTCTAGGCGTGAGGCTCAAAGACTATTGGAGGAGCAAAGGTATCAAGCAGAGGAGATGGAGGAGGGAGAATTGCAAGAGTCTGAGGACTTGTTTGAAGAGCTTAAAGAGGCAAGTGGTCTGGAATTATCTCCGGAGTGGGAGCTTTCTTCGACTCCTGATGTCCCATCAAAGGATGTTGTACAGTATCACATGGTCATTAGAAAATTGGCTGAGCTCTTGGATTTGAATTTGCCTACTGCAGAGTTTAAATCTAACATCTTAACAGAGGTGCTTCATTCCCCTTCTTCGGTTGTAGAGCCAATGCTGCCATTTAACGCGGCTATTACTGAGCCAGTTTTGGAGGTGTGGCGTAAGCCCTTTTCTTCTCCTGCGGTATCAAGGACTGTAGCAAGGAGGTATAGGGTTGCTCCTGGGGATCCGGACTTTTTGTCTTCACATCCATCTCCTGAGAGTCTGGTAGTTCAGGCAGCCTGCTCCAAGAAATCTACCGGAGCCTTTACTCAGGTACCAAGTGATAGGGAGTCAAAGAAATTGTACCAATCAGCAAAAAAGGTTTTCTAATCGGCCAGCATGGCTTTAAAATCTACAAATGTGACATGCCTTCTGGGGCGTTATATTCACGCTCTTATGGACACCGCAAAGCAGTTGGTTCCAAAGATATTTGTAGAGGATAGGCAGAACTTCAGTGAGGTTCTAGCAGGTACGCAGGCTGCCGCTCGCCTGGAAATCCAGAGTGGTTTGGATACGGCGGACTCTGCGGCAAGGGTCATGGGTTCATCTGTTGCCACTAGGAGGGCTGCTTGGCTGAAATCTTCTGAGTTTTCTCCTGATGTGAAGGCGACTTTGATAGATCTTCCTTTTGATGGATCGGGTCTGTTTGGCAAGAAGGCAGATGCGGCCTTGGAAAGGTTCAAGGACAGTAAGGCGATGGCTAGGTCTCTAGGCCTACAAACCAGAGGATCTTCAAACAAGAGATTCAGAGGATTCGGAAGATCTTCCTTTCGCTCTTACAAACTGCTACAGCAGCAGAATTCCCTGTACAAATCTTACACGGGCAGAAACAAGACCCGTGGTCAAGGTTGTCAGGCCTCCTCTTCCTCCTCCTTTTCTTCCTCTTCCCACCCCCCTCCTGCCACAGCAAAGTAGCCCTAGATCCACCATTCTGGATCATGTTGGTCCTGTGGGGGGTCGGCTGACTCAATTTCTGCAGGATTGGGAATCGGTCACATCAGACCTTTGGGTTCTCAATCTTGTATAGAATGGGTATGCTCTTCCTTTTCAGGAATTTCCCCCAAATTATCCTCCTTGACAAGGATTTTGCTCAGAGGACCACCTACTTCTCCTGCAGGAGGAAGTCCTGGCGTTACTGAGAAGAGGTTCAATAGAGGTGGTTCCGGAGCAGGAAAGGGATGCTACTCCCGGTATTTCCTGATCCCCAAAAAGGAGGGCAGACTACATCCAATCCTGGACCTCAGGATTTTGAACATCTTTCTGAAGCAGAAGTTCAAGATGCTCACCCTTGTGCAAGTTCTTCAAGCTCTGCAGCAAGAGGACTGGATGGTGTCGATCGACTTGCAGGATGCGTATTTCCACATTCCAATCCTGAAGTCGCACAGGAAGTATCTCCGATTTACTGTAGGATCGCAACATTACCAGTTTGCAGTTCTTCCGTTTGGTCTTACTACTGCACTTCGAGTCTTCACCAAGGTTATGGCGGTGGTGGCAGCCCATCTCAGGAGGTCGGGGATTAAAGTTTTCCCCTATCTGGATGACTGGCTCATCAAAGCGGAGTCGCCTGAGAAGGCGCTTCATCATCTGCAGATTACAACTCAGTTGTTGTAAGGTTGGGTTTCTCAATAAACGTACCCAAATCTCATCTGGTGCCCTCTCAACACAACCTGTTCATAGGTGCGGTACTGGATACCACTGTGGGTCGGGCATTTCCTCCTCCACAAAGGATTCTCGACATACAGGAAATGAGTCCTTTATTTTACAATGGAGTGGTTGCTCCAGTCCTGAAGGTCCTTTGTCTTCTCGGTCTAATGGCTTCCTGTATTCTGTTGGTCAACCATGCATGCTGGCACATGAGGGCACTCCAGTGGTGTCTCCGCAGGCAGTGGTATCAACACAACGGAGATCTCAGGGAGTCAGTGAGGATCTCCAGAGAAGCTGCGGCGGATCTATCTTGGTGGAGCGTGGAAGGCAATCTGTCTCAAGGAAATCCCTTTCATCTGCCTCTATCGGTGGCCACAGTGATAACGGATGCATCCACCCTAGGGTGGGGTGCTCATCTGGGGGATCTGGAGATCAAGGGTCTTTGGTCTCCAGAAGAAAGGTTGCTTCACATCAACATTCTAGAGTTGCGGGCGATACGTTTGGCGCTCAAGACCTTCCTCCCTTCCCTTCACGGTCAGTCAGTTCAAGTCCTAATGGACAACACTACTGCGATGTGGTAGGTCAATAAACAGGGAGGAGTGGGTTTGCATTGCCTTTGCAGAGAGGCTCTGCGTCTCTGGTCCTGGGTTCAGAACCATCAGATTTGTCTGATGGCAAATCGTCTGGCCGGAGTTCTGAACATACGTGCAGACAATCTCAGTCGGCAGTTCTCAGCCGACCATGAGTGGATGCTTCATCCGGAGGTAGTTCGTCACGTCTTTCGAACATGGGGAACTCCTCAGGTGGACCTGTTCGCCACTCTTGAAAACGGTCACAGCCCATCGTTCTGCAGTCTCCAGTATCCGATGAAGGGAGCTTTGGGGGACGCGTTTCAGTTGAGTTGGGGCTCACAACTCCTTTAAGCGTTTCCTCCCATACCCTTTATTCCTCGGGTTCTGAGAAAGATTCGCCAAGACCGGGCCCAAGTCATATTGATCGCTCCGGATTGGCCAAGAAGGGTGTGGTATACAGATCTTCTCCACCTCCACTCCGTCTCCCTCTGAGGGCAGACCTCCTCTCGCAGTCGCAGGGGCAGGTTCTACACCCCGACCTCCAGAGCTTACACCTTCATGCCTTAAGATTGAACGGGGCAACCTGAATTCTTTTTCTCTCCCACCTGATGTGGTGGATGTTATTTTATCAGCCAGGCGGCACTCCACCAAGTCTATCTATTCTTATAGGTGGTCCAAGTTTGTTTCATGGTGTGGAGAGAAGTCCATTGACCCCTTGAAGGCTCGATTGTCCAACATTCTTCAGTTTTCTCTCTCTTTGGCTCAGCAGGGATTTGCTGTAGCGACAGTGAAAGGTTATCTTTTGGCTTTGTCGGCATTCCTTTGCCTGCCGGACCAGCCGTCCTTATTTAAGTCACCTGCTGTTTTAAGATTCTTAAAGGGTCTTACGAATAAATTTTCTTCCACTCCTTTTATTGTGTCTAATTAGGACTTGAATCTTGTCCTTACTTTCTTAATGGGTTCACCTTTCGAGCCCTTGCACAGGTGTCCCTTGAGGTTGTTATCTTTTAAAACGGTCTTTCTGATTGCGATAACCTCGGCAAGGAGGGTAAGTGAGCTTCAAACTCTAAGTTCAAAACCCCCGTTCTTGTCTATTCATGCTGAAAGAATGGTACTCAGGACCAGGGCTGCTTTTCTGCCTAAGGTGGTAACTCCCTTCCATCTGGGGCAGTCCATTACCCTCCCTACCTTCTATCCTCCCCCTCACCCTTCCAAGGAGGAGGAGAGACTTCACCATCTGGACCCTAGGAGGGCAGTGAGCTTCTACCTTGACAGAACCAGGGAGTTCCGAATTGATGACCAACTCTTTATGGGTTTCGTTGGCTGCAGAAAAGGCAGAGCGGTGCACAAGCGCACGCTGTATGGATGGATTGTCTTGTGTATCAAGGTATGCTACTCCATGGCCAGTAAGGAACCTCCAGAAGGTTTGAGAGCTCATTCTACTAGGGCAAAGTCATCTACATCTGCCTTGTCTAGAGGTATTCATGTGAAGGACATTTGCAGGGCTGCAACTTGGGCCTCCCTCCACACTTTCGCAAAGCATTATTGTTTAGATGCAGAGGTGAGGAGGGACGGACACTTTGCTCGTTCCGTCCTCCAGGACTTCTTGGTATAGAAGGGTGGACACCCTCCTCCGGGAGTGGGACTGCTGTTGGAATCTATTCACAAGGTAAGGAATCCACTGGCAGATGTATCCATCAGAAGAACAAGTTACTTACCTTCGGTAACCCTTTTTCTGGTGGATACAGTATCTGCCTGTGGATTCCTCACTGACCCACCCGCCTCCCCATTGTCCACACATGTATACCTATAATAGTTGTTATTGCTTTTGAGCATGTTGTTTTTAAGGCAATGTCTTGTTTTGTTTTGCTCTACTGCATTGTCTTCATACTGTGTGGGTTACCTTGATTATTTTGTACTGTGTACACTGTGTATATATATACTGTTGTCGGTCCGTCCGTGTGCCTCGAGGGCACGGAAAAAAGGGCAGAACTGATGTCATCACGCCGACGGGGTCCTTTTAGGGATTCAGTGACGTCAGCGGAGCCGCGCGCGATGCCGTGCTTCTGTGACGCCGTCCACGCCGCCGTGACGAGCTACAAAAGAATTTTCCGAATGTTGCTGACGCAGGGGATATTCACAAGGTGAGGAATCCACAGGCAGATACTGTATCCAACAGAAAAAGCATTACCAAAGGTAAGTAACTTGTTCGTTTGGCTCTCAAGACCTTCTTTCCCTCCCTTCGCGGTCAGTCAGTACTGCGATGTGGTATATCAACAAGCAAGGAGGGGTAGGATTGTATCGTCTCTGCAGTGAGGCTATGCGGAGCTGGTCCAGGGTTGAGGACCACTAGATTTGTGTAGTTGCAAATCATCCAGACGGGGCGCTGAACATGCTTGCGGACAGTCTCAGTCGTCAGTACTCAGCCGACCATGAGTGGAGGCTGCACCCGGAGAGGATTTGCCACATCTTCAGGTTGTGGGGGTCTCCTTGGGTGAACCTGTTTGCTACTTGTGGGAACTTGTACTGGCCGTCATTCTGCAGTCTCCAATATCCGACAGAGAGCATTTGGGTATGCGTTTCAACTGGCTTGGGGCTCAGAGATTCTTCACGCATTTCGTCCCATACCCTTGATCCCTCGAGCTCTGAGAAAGATTCGCCAAGACCGGGCTAGGTTGATCACCCCAGATTGGTCAAGAAGGGTGTGGTGTACAGATCTTCCCCACCTCTCATCGCACCCTCTGCTCCATCTCCCTCTCAGGGTAGACCTCCTCTCGCAGTCGCAGGGGCAGGTTCTACAACCACACCTCCAGAGCCTGCACCTTAATGCTTGAGATTGAATGGGGCAACCTGAGGTCTATCACTCTCGCACCGGATGTGGTGCATGTTATTTTATTGTCCAGGAGGCACTCCACCAAATCTGTCTATTCCTCTAGATGGGCCAGGTTTGTGAGGTGGTGTGGAGAGAGCTCTATTGATCATTTGAAGGGCCATTTATCATATATTCTTGGTTTGTCACTTTCCTTGGCCCAACAAGATTGTAAAGGGCTACTTGTCATCCTTCCTTTGCTTGGTGGACCAGCTGTCTTAATTTAAGTCCCCCATTGTCATGATGTTTGTCAAGGGCCTTACCAATAGGTTTCCTCCCACTCCCTTCATAATGCTTCAGTGGTATTTAAATTCAGTTCTTATGGGGTCTCCTTTTCAGCCTCTTCATAGTTGCCCTTTGAGGCTGCTTTCTTTTAAGTCTATTTTTCTGGTGGCTATTACCTCGGCCAGGAAAGTGAGTGAGCTGCAAGCTCTTAGTTCTAAACCTCCTTTTACTACTATCCATGTAGACAAGTTGGTTCTTAGGACCAGGGCTGCTTTCCTGCCTAAGGTAGTTTCTTCTTTCAACCTGGGACACATTGCCTACCTTCTATCCTCCCACTTACCCTTCCAAGGAGGAGGAGGAGAGACTTCACCGCCTGGACCCTAAGAGGGCAGTCAGCTTCTACCTGGACAGGACCAGGTTCTTGAGATTGGACAATCAGCTCTTCGTTGGCTATTTGGGGAAGATGAAGGGCAAAGCCATTCACAAGAGGACGCTGTCATCTTGTATATCAAGATACGCCCTGGCCATGAAGGAGCCGCCTGAAGGTATCAGAGCTCATTCTACTAGAGTAATGTCTTCCACATCTGTTTTGTCTAGAGGTGTCCCTGTGGTGGAAATGGGCCTCCCTCCACACTATCGCAAATCATTACTGCTTGGATTCTGAGGTGAGGAGGGTTGGCCATTTTGCACGGTCTGTGCTGCAGGACTTTTTGGTATGAGTAGGTGGACAGCCCCTTCCGGTAGCGGGACTGCTGTGGGATTCAATTCAAAAGGTGAGGAATCCACAGGCAGATGTATCCATCAGAACATGTTACTTACTTTCTGTAATGCTTTTTCTGATGGATACATCTGCCTGTGGATTCCTCACCCTTTGATTCATCACCTTTTGAACTACCCCTGCGCCAGCATACCATGGAAACTTTTTTTCTAGCTCTCCCACATTGACGAGGACATCACAATGGCACAGCTCCACTTGCGACTCCGTATGACATTGCCAGAGCCACAAACAGACCTTGTCGGGGTACTGACGTCCATTCCCTTTTTTCTGCGCCGTCAACATGTAACGATTTTCTGGGACTCTCCATTTTCTTCACAGTTAGTTTGTTATCTGCTGTTTCCCTTAGTGTAGCAGTGCTATGGCGATATCGAAGAAGTCGGGGGTCAAGCCCTGCAGAGAGTGTGGGGGTAATATGTCTATCACATACCTCCATGAAGACTATTTGTGGTGTCTTTCTTCAGACCACGACCCCCGGTGATGTCATACGCAGTTGCGAGTGGAGCCGTGAGATTGTGATGTCCTGGTCGACGTGAGAGAGGTACAAAAAGATTCCTGTAGAATGCAGGTGCAAGGGTAATTCAAAAGATGAGGAATCCACAGGCAGATACTGTATCCAGCAGAAAAAGCGTTACCAAATGTAAGTAACTTGCTCTTCGGTCATGTACGTACCATTTTGCCTGTATGTCTACCCTAATATGTACTATGAAAACCACATCATTTCTACTCTGTAAACATTGTGAAGTTCTCTAATGCTTTCGGGTTAAGTTTGAGCTATATAAAACTTACCAAAGTTACCAAAGATAATTAATTTGTTCATTCCCACTCAATGGAACCATTGTTAGCGAACCTTAGCTAACAGAAGATTGGGGTAAAAAAAACAATACATTTCTAAACTTATGGCTTGGAGTTTTCACATAGCTCCTTGATGCTGATTTGTAGCTCACTGCAATATATTAGATAGGATTGTAAATTATTAACTGCAAGTAGCAAATGGAGTTCTGAATCAAAAGCAGCAACCCACTGAACTAACAACGTAAAATACAAATCTGTACGCTGCATGTTACATAATGTGCTGACAGACTTCTAGCTGCAGATTCCTTACCTTTGAATTTTCCAGACGTCAGTCTGTATCCAGAAACTTTTGCTGAGCAATACCGCTTGTGCGCGACATCGGGTGACTCCATTAGGCTCCACGTGATGTCGTCGGCGTAGGTAGTGTTGGTTATGACTTTGGGGTGCCTATAGAGGCTCCACCCAGGCACCGATGTCAGTTCCTTTCTTGCCGGGCCAGTTAAGCGCTGACCCGGAAATAGCTACCGCTCTGCCACTTTCTGGCAAGCTTTTTCCCGACTTTTGGCGAACTTTTTGAGATATGACTTTGTGTGCGAGGGATGTCAAGTAGAAAGACAGGTTTTAAACCATGTGAGACTTGTTCCCGCATCATGTTGGGTCACCAATCCCCACCGCATATGTCTGTGGTGTCTTGAATGCGACCATGATTCGAAGTTGTGTTCAGACTGTTGGGTGATGGCCCCAAAGACCTTGAGGGAGCGAGCGATGGAGTTGCTCGCGGCCTGGCAGTTGACACGGTCAAGAGAGACTCCGAGGAGGTCACGGTTCTGATCGTGGAAGATGAGGTTGCAGGACCCCTCATGGAGCCCTAAGTCCTCTTCCTCCCATTCGAGGACATCTGTACACTCGGGGAAGAGGCACAAGAAGTAGAAGAAGACCAAGCAGACTTCGTCTTCACCTCAGTTGGCGTCCGTCGTTGATAAAGGTAAGGAGAACCAACATTCAAGGCACGGCTCTGTGGAGCCAGAGTTGACTCCGTGCCTCCCACCCTTTCCGGGAGCCAGAGCGACTCCTGCTCAAATTAAAGAGTTGTACAAGGCCATGAACTTAGTATGTGAGCAGAACGACCCTGCATGTGAGCCTTCGGGCCATGTGGGGTTAGTTGGTTCCCCATTGGGTTTGACGCCGTTGCCTCCGGCCATTGTGCCGGTGGGGCCTCAGAGTTCCGATCCCGGTTCCGGGTCATGCCAACACGACCTCCTCTGCCGTTGAATCTGAAGCCGTGCCTGCGACATCGCCTATGCCTGTCAGTGGTGCATGCCCCTCCCTCATCCCCAATGACAGGGAGCCGGAACAGCGTCGAGTGATGCCCATTCCAATGTTGACAGAAGCCAGGGGTTTCTATGTCGTCGCCTGAGCACTTTGTGAACTTGCTGGGTTCAAGAGAGGAATGGGAGGAGTCTGGAGACCCACTAGAGAACCAGGTATGGGGAACTTAGGGACTAATCTCCTGACCGAAGTGCTTAAACCTGGGGCTTCCATCTGTGAACCTCTATTGTCCTTTAATGAGGCACTTACGACGTCCTTCTAGGAACATGGTCCAAGCCTTGCACTGGGGCTCTTGTTAATAGGATGACTGAACGCCGCCATCGCCCAGTTCCACAGTCAACACACCACCCCAGAAATTTTGGTGGTGCAAGCTCTACTTCCCAGGACGCATTCCCTTCGGATCCTACGGATAGGCAATCCAAGAGACTAGACTCATTTGGGAACAAGGGGCCCGATGTAGGTCGGTCGGTAACGGCCGAAAATCGGTATTTTCGGCCGTTTCCGACCGGTATTCAGTAATCGGTATGTAGGGACACATTATTTTACAGATTCGGTAAATTTACCGATCGGTAAATTTACCGAATCTGTAAAATACCGATTCGGTATTTATACCTATTCGGTGATTTCGATATGTAGGTGGGACTCTTCTGAGTCCCACAACCCTTACCGATTCGGTATTTTACCATCAAATATATTTGATGGTAAAATACCGATTCCGGTGTGCATGCACATATGTGCATGCACACCTGTGCCATATGACAGGCAGACCTGTCCTGAGGGCAGGTATGCCTGCCACATGGCACCCGAGCCTCTTTTGGGGGTGCCAGAGGGTGTCAAAGTGACACCCCCTGCACCCTTGTGTGAATCTGTATTTACCGATTCGGTAAATACCGAATCGGTAATGCCCATTCATTCCTATGGGCTTCATAGCCCATAGGAATGAAAGGGCATTACCGATTTTTACCGAATCGGTAAAAGGAACATCTGGATGTTCCTACATATCCACCCCATAGATTTACCGATTTTTAATTACCGAATCGGTATGATTCAGTAATTTAAAATCGGTAAATCTATTTTACCTACATCTGGGCCAAGATGTTTTCATCCTGCAGTCTGGCATTGCGGTAGGTGAATACCTCTTGCCTATTGGGCCGTTTCTCCCAATCTCTTTGGGAGACAGTTGCGCTGGGGCTGCCACAAGTTTCGGGGGAGGCCCAGGCTGTGCTCTCCCAAGCTGTCAAGGACGGGAGAGAAGCAGCAAAATTCGCCATACGGTGTGGATTAGATACAGCCGATTCGCTGGGCAGGTCGATTACAACAATGGTGGTCTTGAGGTGCCACGCCTGGCTTCGTACAACTGGCTTCTCGGGGATGCCCAAGTCAATTTGATGGACATTCCCTTTGATGGAACCCACCTTTTTGGGGAAAAGGCAGACTCCGCCCTGGTCAGGTTCAAGGACTCTCGAGCTACGGCTAGATCCTTGGCCCTATCCTCCACTCCTCGAGGCTAGTCTTCCTTTCACTCCTTTCGCGGCAACAGATGGAACGGGTTCCCAGCCGCGTCAGCCCTGTCCTAGTCACCGCCCCACTCAGACTACCCAAGCTGTGTGTGGACGTGGACGCGGTACATTAATTTCTAGGATTGGAGGCCCGAAGTCCTCGACCACACTGCCCCAGCAGCTACAGTGTCCAAGCACTCCTAGGCTAATTCTGAAGGACCGCATTTCTCCAGTGCTTGGGAGAATTTGTCACCATATCCCCCGCTGGAGATCAATAACATCAGAAAAGTGGGTCTTGTAGATCGTCCAGAAGGGCTATTCTCTTCCTTTCCTTTCTTTTCCTCCTACTATTCTGCCAAGTCAGGAATGGCTGGTGAAGGATCATTTAAATTTGCTCCAAGAGGAAGTTACACCTCTTTTGGCCAAAGGAGCTATAGAAAGGGTCCCAGTTTCAGAAGTCGGCAATGGCTGTTATTCCTACTACTTTCTGATTCCGAAGAAGAACAAGGGGCTACGGACCATTTTGGATCTTCGGACCGTCAATCTCTTCCTCAAAAAGGAGAAATAAAAAATGCTCACTTTGGCTCAGGTCTTGTCTGCCCTAGACCAAGAGGGCTAGATGGTTGCATTGGACCTGCATGACGTGTATTTTCATATTCTCATCCTGCCGGGCCACAGGTGTTCAAGGTAGGCTGTACGCACTTTCAGTTTACCGTGCCCCCCTTCTTCCTTACCAGTGCCCATTGTGTTTTCACCAAGGCGATGGCGGTGGTTGCAGCTCAACTGCACAGGTTAGGGGTGTCAGCCTCCCCTACCTCGATGACTGGCTGTTGAAGGCACCTTTAGACTACTGTGGACCTCCTGCATTCGCTGCCGAAGTCACACTTAACTCCTTCTCAGACTCTCCCTTTCATCAGGGCTGTTCTTGACACAGTGTAGTTCCGGCTTATCCTCCCGATCAGTGAGTCCAGAATATTCAGGCTATGATTCCGTTATTTCAGCCTCTATTCTGGATTTTAGTGAGACTGACTGATGCTGTTGCCTCATGGCCTCCTGCATCCCGTTGGTAAGACACGTGAGATGGCATGTGCGGGCTCTGCAGTGGGACTTGAAGTTCCGATGGGCCAGCACATCGGGGAAATCTCACTGATGTGATTCAGATCTCAGAAGGAACTGCGAAGGATCTGCAGTGGTGGTTAAAGAACCGAGATTGGGTCAGCGGCAGACCTCTCCCCCTTCCCCAACCAGACTTCACAGTTGTGACGGATGTGTCACTTCTGGGATGGGGCGCCCACATGGGAAAGATGGAGCTCCAAGCTATTCGCTTGGCATTGAAATAATGGCTTCCCTCTTTCAAGGGTAAGTTGGTGCAGGTGTTCACGAACAACATTACAGCCATGTGGTACTGCAACTAGCAAGGCGGGTGAGGTCATGGACCCTATTTCGAGATGCTTTGCATCTCTGGACATGGCTGGAACAGCAGGGCATAACCCTGATGGTACAAAACATGGCAAGTTCTCTGAATGCCAGGGCAGATGATCTAAGCCGTTGATCCCTGCCGGATCACGAATGGCGTCTCCAGTCAGATGTTGCACAAGGTCTCTTTCAACAGTGGGGAGAACCTTGGATACATTTATTCGCCTCCGAAGTGCTCACTCAATGTCAGTACCACTAGTACCCAGGGTTCTGAAGAAAATCAGGAGCAACTGGGCCCAAGTCATTCTTGTGGCTCCGGACAGGGCAAGGAGAGTCTGGTATCCAGAGCTTCTGAACATGAGTATCTAACCTCCGATCAGGCTGCCCCTTCGGGAGGATCTTCTGCTGCAGCAGGAGGGGAGGGTTCTCCTCCCGAACCTGTCAACTCTGTGCCTTCATGTGTGGAGATTGAGCGGCGGCAGTTGATGGCTTTTGACTTTCCTCCTGAAGTCTGTAATGTTATTCTTGTGGGCAGGCAGCCCTCCACTAAGTCAGCATACGCCTGCAGTCGGAAGAAATTTGTATTTTACTGTACAGGAAGGTCAATTGACCCTCTTTCTGCTCCTCTTTCTGCTGTCCTTGTATTCATTCTAACCCTTGCACAGCAGGGCTCTGCCTTGAGAACTCTTAAGGGTTACCTCTCTGCTCTGTCTGCTTTTCTTGCGGCTGCCAGACCAGCCTTTAAATCTCCTATTGTAAATAGATTACTAAAATGGCTGGCTCACTTATTTCCACCCACACCCTTTATTATGCCGCAATGGGACCTTAATTTGGTCTTCACTTACCTGATGTGCGCTCCTTTCGACCCTTTGCACAATTGTCTCCTCCGGCTGTTGACCATCAAAACAGCCTTCTTAGTGGCGATTACATCGGACCGGAGGGTGAGTGAATTGCAGGCATTATCCAGCTTGCCTCCTTATCTTATATTCTTTAGGGAAGCAGGGAATCATTTTTACCAAAGGTTGTGACCCTATTCCACCTGGGTCAGTCCATGAATTTGCCTACCTTCTTTGCTCCCCCACATCCCTCTAAGAAAGAGGACGTCTCCACTGCCGGGGCCCAAAAAAGAGCGTTGTCATTCTAGTTTGACTGCACAAAAGAGTTCCTGCTGGATGACCAACTCTTTGGGAGCAAAGAAGGTAAAGGCAGTGTAGAAAAGAACCATCTCTCGCTGGGTTGTTCTCTGCATTAAAATCTGTTATGCCTTGGTGAAGAAGCAGCCCCCTGAGGGATTAAGGGGCCACTCCACCAGGGGAAGGGCTGTGACTACGGCCTAGCCTCTGGGTGTCCCAGTCCAAGACATCTGTCAGGCAGCGACGTGGAAATCATTGCACACGTTCACAAAACATTATTGCCTTGATGGTGAAGTGCGCAGGGATGGGCACTTTGCCCGTTCAGTCCTGCAAGACCTCTTAGTCTAGGTCATGAGTCTGCAACCCACAGCCGGGATGATATGGTTTGAGTATCTGATTCAAAGGTAAGGTATATGCAACTAGAGGTTTCTATCAGATTAACAAGTTACTTACCTGCGGTAATGCATTATCTGATAGAGACTCTATCTAGCTGCAGATTCCTTACAGCCCCACCCATGCCTCCCTGCTTTGCGGACTGATGTAGTAGGACTAGGGTTGCTCCCCTTTTAGGGTCCTGGTTTTGCACATGAATATGTCAGTCAATTTGTGGCTCTGCGCTTCTGGCGTGGAAAAAACAAAAAGTAGTTATGTTTCATTCCTGGGTGGGGCCTATAAAGGCACTGCAACGTCATAACTGACGCAACCAATGCTGACGACATCACGCCGAGCCGAATGGAGACCCCTGACGTCGCGCGCAAGGGGTATTGCTCAGCAAAAGTTTCCCGATCCGGCCTGACACCCTGGCAATTCAAAGGTAAAGAATATGCAGCTAGATAGAATCTCTACCAGACAATGTGTTACCCAAGGTAAGTAACTTGTTCTTCAGGAGTCACATTAACCCTCCATGCCACTTCATGAATCAAAACTGTGATTAGACAAAACACAGATCTCTCTAGCAAGGGCATTACCCACCAGAGGTACCATTAGTATTAATTCGCTAAGCACACAAAGATATCTGCTGCAGATGTCTTCACTTTGAAAGATAATCTTAAATGCAGACTATTTTTGCTCGATTATATACGCCAGAACAGAATTAATGTCACATTTGACCCTGTTGCCAATTTGCTTGTGACAGAGGTTTAAAAAAAAGTAGAAGTTAACTGTCAGACTTCGCTTTTGATTGCTCTGTCCTTCGAGACTGCACTTCTTTACACTGATTCACCTTGACCCTCCAATGTATGGGTTCCTGGAGTGAATTTTCTCCAGTTCCAGCACTGGCTGTCTCTTCTCCTTGGTTTTGTTTTTCCTGCTTATGTAAGAGTGATGTAACCATCATTAGTGCCCTGCAACGGTGGCGCAGGAGCATAAGTGTCTTGCTGTACCCTAATTATGGCTTTAGAGACCATGGAAGAGGGGGTGGGGGAGAGGTGGCTCATTTTGCTTACTTACATTATAGATCAAGGTTCCTTTTCTAAGCTGTGCACACATTTGTCCATTTTCTACTATAACACTTTAACCCCTTCCCCGCGGGGCTAATTCCCCTGCTGTGCTGGGGGAAGGGAGGGGCTCGCACAGCACGTTGGTGCTCGTGTCGAGCTCAGCTCCTCACGCAGCACGGTGGCACTGTGCTCATGACGAGCTGAGCTCATCATGACCACGCCCGTTTCAATAGAACGCTCAGTACAGCGGGGGAAATAGCCATAAGTGTGAGCCCCGCGCGTGTCATGACGAGCTGAGCTCGTCATGAGCACGAAAGGGGTTAAAGCTTACTTTTCTCAAGATTTCACAATATTATATGAAATGTCCAATGTTTAACACACAGGCACATGCAACTCGGATGCATTACAGCAAAAGACACAGATGCAGGCGCATGCCCGCACATGCGCCCAAACATTCAAAAACACACACACACACACAGACTCACACCTCTGCACCTCTTTTGTCCTTTAGCCTTTGTATACATGTAAGCCGTTCCTGCAGCACTGATGCACTGACTTCACTAGGAGTATACACATATCAGTATTATAATCGTTTTTTTATGTTTGAAAATCTTTATTGAAGAGCAAAAATGGTAAACAACCTTAGGCATCAGCAAAAGAGAAAATGCAAAAAACAAAGTCTTAAGTAATGTCATTGCTAATGTCATGGCAGAGAATAGCATTTTCTGGGATTTTAAGGCTATAGGGGAGGGGGGAGGGAGGGGAGGGAAGAGTAATGCTACGACAGGATAATATTATAAAGAATCGCAACTAAAGCTATGAGAAGAAACATTCGACCATACAACAATATACATTGTATAAAAGCATTGTAATATAAGAAAATTTCAAAAAACATCAAGTAAGCAAAAAGGAGAGAGTATGAGTCCTTCAAGGAGGTTTAACATTCTCTGAGGTGGTATGATTGGGTAACTTACGAGCTAATTGGTCTAAATATGTGGTAAGAGGTAACCAGTAAAGATCCACATTGCGTTTTGGTTTACAAGAAGAAGCAAAGGCAACATCAAGTCTGTGAACATGACATAAGGAATTCCTCTCAGGAGCTTTTTTTCTCGGCGTCCTCCGGCTGCCTGGGTTCTCTGCTGTTGCTATTCAGCTCTGGTCCGAACTTGTCTTCTGTCACTAACTCTCCCAGACATGAACTAACTGTGCGCTAGTTCCTTCGGCACGCACCAAGAGTGCCTGCCGCCCGCAAGCAAGCAGCCCCCAGCCGTCTACGAGCAGCTCCTTCCAAGCCCAATTTGTGAGGTCCTCTCCGGCACAGCTTGGCAGGCGGCACTCCGACAGATGGCGGCTGATAGTAGCGACAAGCAGCAGGGAGAAGGCGTAAATCTCTCGGCACAGCTGCCAGAGACAAGTAGAATGCTTTTAACGAGCTGAGAGGTTTATTAATAGATCTACGTAGTGAGACCATTATTTCTAATGAGTTATTAACCGTTAAATCCCATATAAAGCAGGTGACCTAATACATTTAACGTCTCATTCGCCAAAACCATGAGGTATAACGGCTAAGGCAGCCAGACTGGGAGATGTCTTAAATTCGAAGAGTGACTGGACTCCGATCCATTAATTTTAACTGTCCCGGTAAAATCCTCAGCAAACCGTAAAAAATCTGATATCAGACTGGTCACAGGGCTTTTGCCAGATTCTTTTATTTTCAGATGCAGTCCACCTAGTGTATCATTGTTCGTATTTTGTTGAGAGAGAAACAGATGACGACATATGTCGAAGAGAGGTTTGTTGCTTCGCTTATATAGCAGACCGAATGTATGAGAGAGGCAGCTTTGGGTACTTTGATGCAGGTATTTTGATACATTCATTACAAACTAGTTTGTAGTTGAGTTGCTGTAAAGTTATCCCGGCGAACACTTGTTTGTGAAACTCACTTTCTTTGGATTGCCTTGCTGCCTGTGCAGTTTTGGGGAATTGCTCCTTGCTCTGGGTTTCCGGTTCTTTGGTTTGTCATAGACCTGTTACCCTACTAAGGGGGTCCTTGGTAGATCATATTTTGTTTGACTGACCTGAATGTTTACTTCTGCCCCTTGTTGAAACTCAAGATATTTCTTCTTTGCCGAAATCCTTCTGGGACACGCAAGAGGAAAGAACAGTGTTGATGGACATAGGTCTGCAGTTCATCAGGTGTTGGGTGCTTAAGGATACTTGCCAGTTATGTGTTTACAGCAGACATGTACTTACCAGTGGACAAGGTTGTCAAACAGACTGGGCCTGACTTTGCTAGTGTTTCAAGGTCACAACAAATACCTTTAAGGAGGACAGAGATTAATATTACTTTTCTTCGAACACGAGTGCTCATTTTACGCCGTACTTGAATTCGGGTGGCGACTACTACACGAAATTTATGGTGAATGTTATGGCAGTGATATGCAATTATACTGGACTGCCCTAAAGGACCTACTTTTTGTCATTAAATCGTTTCCCCTGTGCCTTGACAAAGTCTAAGGGAAGACGAAACATGTGTTGGTTGTTGTTGCTTTGGGAGATATCATCAAAGAAAAATTAAGAATTTACGTATTTGAAGAAACTAAGTGATGTGGACTCTGCCTTCGGTAAAGAATATGGGAATTGGGACAGTTTGTTCTCATATATTATAAATTGATGAATGATCATTGTTCTGATTAAGAAAGAACTATAACTTTGACAGAAATGTAATCTCTAATTGTCTTGATAAAATATAAGGGTGTGCTGAATATTTTCTCCATTCCCTTGAAACAAGGTTTCAGATTGCTATATGTGACATTTTCATAATTTCAGTGTAATTATAAGTGACAATCAACGACTATAAGTGACACTTTCTCGCCAGCAAAATTAAGCAGTTTTAACGTCAAGCGCCAAGTTCTGCCTGCAACATGCGAAGTCATATACAGTAATGGATTTTTCACACAAACTTTAAAAAACCTACCAAATGTATAGTAACAAATTATACAAATATTGTAACAGTGAAAAATAATAAAAAAGTTTGTACTTACATAAATAAATGCTTTATAAAATTGTAACTTGTTAAGAATTATATAACCTATATATAAAACTATACCTTTCCAGCATTGGTTTTCACAGTTTAAATGCTGCAACGGCACAACAAAAATTTAAAATTAAAAATATATATATTACACTGTTTCAAATGTTACTACAAACATGTTTAACAAAAATAGCTCACACCAAAGCTTGCTTCTTTTGTTACGTGGTCCCCCACACAACCTTAACCCTATCATACCCTTCCTTATAAACTGCATACCTTTTTCATTCAATTACACGTTTTAAAACATGTATGCTATACCTTGATCCTAAAAAAGACCTTATTTTCCAATTATGTATAAGTCTTATATTACAAAATACAATACAAGTTAAAAATGATTACTTGAATATATTGTATCACTCACTGTTTTCATGCTTACAAATGTAAAAAAACAAAACATGTTTGCTGTGTCAATAAAACGATTTTTAAGCGAACTGAAATATCGAATGGATTCTGTTACACACTACTTTTCCATCTCAGAAAAAAAAACATTACATCAATAATTTATAATAGAAAATAAACTCCTTAACTAATCAATATGGCGAGACCGATTGGCATTGCCAATGCTTGTTAAACTTGCTAACAGTGCCTGGGCATTGGTTGTACCTCATTGGAACCAGTTTAACACCCAATTATAGTAAAGAGCAACAGAAAGATGACAAGTCCAGTTTTGCAAATAGCCTTCCAGTGCGTGGCAACAGTTGTTGCTGCAATTTTAGTAACTTTTGAACCGTTTGAGCTAGAAAAAATTATTTCTGTTACAATTTGCAGATTATGTGGCAAATGCTGCAAATATGTAATTATGCAAAAATCACCGCAGCTGAACAATTGCATAATTCCAGTGGCCCTGACCATAACCATGCCATTAAATAGTCTGTGCCACATTGTCAGGCTCTGCTCGTAACTGATTGGGTGTGGACAGCGGGTGCACAAAGGACAAGAGATTGCTCACTGTGTGCCAAACACCCACGCATCTCCTGCCTCTCTACCAGCACCACTAGGGAAGTGGTAGTGAGGTGGTGACATCTAGGTCATAATTATCTGCAGCCACATCTGTGTTACACCCTGTCTGAGCTGCACTAAGGAGAACAGACTTTAGCTCTGCCTGGACTTTCCAACCTGCTTCAGGTGACGCTGAATGCCACTTCATAGCTGAGGGACAAACGTTTTGTAGTGTAGTTCCTATTATCCCAATAGGCTCTGCGCATTGGAATAATACCTCCAATAGTATAGACCTAGACCAGACGTTAACTAGGTCTTCTACTGTCGATATTAGACTTAAAGTTTTGGGTTTGCCAGCTAGCTCAGAGTTCACTAGAAACTTTCTCGAATAGGCAAGGAGGAGTTGAACCTCCCTGGATAGACAAGAAGGGATTTAGTTTCTGACAACCATAGAACATGACAACTTTGCTCTCCCCTAATCAAGAGTGTATCTCTAGAGTCGTGTGAAAACAAAAGACAACTTATTTTACTCAGTCAGTACGTGCATTCTTAGTTTCACCAGTTTGTAGAGAAAAGGAAGAGACGGGCGTGTTCAATAAAAGATGTTGTTTATTGATCAGTCTCTTTTCTCGTACAAGAGAAATGGATCGATATTATCGCAATACTTATGGTTAAGTAAAGTGCATACAATAAAAGCAGAATTATGAAATAATACTGTAAAAGCATTGATATGGTTTCTAAGCCATATGCTATTTAAAATAGATAGAATATATACATACACATATACATTCGACTAATCGTGCTCAACTGGTGCTTCTAACCACGCCTACACCGGTGTACCTGACCTAAGCCTAATACGTGGGCTGGAGTAGAAAGTAGCAGTTTTGAGTTAAGTTTGTTTTGCCAAGTGACTGACTCAAGAATTCTCTGCAAGGGGTTATTCAGTTCTGTACCTGAGATCTAGGATGGTTGAGGGATGGTATCTCTCGTCTGTGGTCTCGATATTCCAAGCTGCCTGCAAGGGCTGCTCGGAAGCGCCGGAGCTGGATTTCTCGGCAGGAGAAAGGCAGCGTCTCGTTCTCAGCGCGTCAGGAAGGCGGGGCAGCGCCAGTGGGCTTCGCTCTCTGCTGGGCTTCGGCAAGTCTCGCTGCTCCGATCTCGTCACCACCGCGTGTGTTTGCTTAAGGCAATGTCGGTAATATTTATACCTGTAAGGTGCCGAGATTGACGTAAGGATGGACATAGATACGTCAATAAGGATGTCATACGAGCTGGTCGTTAGCACATTCTTTTACTGAAGTTCTTTGAGAAATCAAAACAATGGCCGCAGGGATTTTCCCAGGTTGTCATAGGTTTGATTTGTTTTGAAAACTCCGTATGCCTTATCAGGGGCTGGAGGAATATTGCTTGCCTAATTAGATGGCAAGCGTTATGACCTAATCAGATAACGCGCTCCTGTGCCGTGGTCTGGCTTAATCAGATAACGGTTTCTGCATCATGGGATGGCTGCTAGTTAATTTGTTAACCAGAATAGGGTCAGGAATAGGGGGATCTATACAGAACCTATAGGAATACATCACACCCACTCCACGCTAACTATGGCCATATTTACGAATCTAGGCATAGTAAAACATACTGTAGAGTATCGTGTATACCTTACAACCCCAAAATACACATAATGCATTTTGAAATTATGTAATATACGGGAAAAAAATAGTCACATGTACTATATGCACTCAAGCAGTAGAATAATGCTAAATAAATCACGCATATGTATACATTATTAGTAATTGAATATGAGAATTACACATGAAATGGCTCTTAATACAGAAGAAAAGTTCAAGACCACTTCATCACAGTTCAAAAATATTTATGAACATACCAGCGGGCAGCTAATGTCTATGAAGTTTTTTTTTAAAATAGAAATGAGTTCTCTAAGAATAGTTCTTACTTTAAGCAGAAGATAAGTGTCCCGAAAAAATTATAAAAATATTTTGGGGCTGCTAAAAAATTGCTGTCCGTGAACTGGAGGAAAAAATTGTTCTTGCTACTTTATTATTAAAGTTGAAGGCCAAATTCAAGGTGTCGGGAACGCCGTGTGCTAGCTTGCTCAAGAGTCGTTATTTCTGCTCTGGTGAGAACATCATATCATTGAGACTGCTGAAAAAGCTGTCAACAGCTTCCTGTGAGAGTTCCACTAACTCGGAATAAGATGTAACCATGCATTCATGTGCATGATTGTCTCCATTGACGTTTTGAGTAGTATTGCTGACAGAAGGTCGTACCTGATCGATGCTGCTTTCATCTTGATCTTCACTACCCCTTAATCGTAGTGGTGAAGTTTCCACGAATGCCGTCATCAGGATTGGCAGCCGTTGAGGGCAGCACAATGCATGAGCCGTTACCGGACCCAACAATGTTTCTGCATCCATTGGCGCATCCGATTGTAGTGTCAGACAGGTGTCCAACACGCATTCTTCTCCGCACAGCATGCACCTTAATACAGGTAAAACACATCTTTGCCATATCGGCCGAAATGAAAGAAACCAAGTCATGTTCAGGTCTCTAAGCCGGGTTAGTCCCAGGATTTTTGATATCCGGTCCCGGTATCCAATGGCTCGGATTGTTTCTTCCCTTGTCGCAGGTGTTTTGTCTGTGACATGGTTTGCCATAACGAAATATAAGGACCAAGAATAGGATTCCTGCAATTAGTCCCAAAATTAGGGGAACTCCTCCAAAAATCGAATGGACGAGGTCTGGAAAAATACCCAGTATGGCTTTGAATGGTGTTAATGCCCCTGAAAACAATGTCTTAAATACATTTGAGACTCCCCTGGTATCAGAAATATTTAAGATTTCATTCAGGATTTCTGCGAAATGTATGGGGGAATTAGTTGATAACAATGAGTGAATCTCTGCAGTCGTCCTTGCGACTAGGGGATCATACGTTTCTTTTGATGACGTGAGCCTGGTCGGCGTCTGAAGAAGCACTGTTTTCATTCTGCTTAAAGTATCAATTCGAATAGAAGTAATTTTCAAGTTAGGCCATGTCCTTGCCTCCCTGTCTGGAAAGGAGCTGGGGAACAATAAGCGTCCACAGCACATGACCTTCGCAGTCGTACTTATGAGATAAGGAACCGCGGGCAGTAGACTACAACATCTGCGATCCACAATTAGGATGTAACTCCCGTTGTAGAGTCTTTTAAAGAATGGTTCTATCTGTGTTGCAGGTGTGCCTAGCTGGTGACATGAAAGGTTATTTGAGTTCCCTTCACAGGCTCCATGCAAACTAATTCCATTACACAGAAGTGTACCGCTTAGTGACATTGCACAATTATTGCCACTAAGGAACACTTTCTGTCCTTTATTACTGACACATTCATGTGAATAGGGCAAATTCCATGTTGACTTAATGTACCCTTTTCCCAATTTTTCGTACATGCAGGCCTGTATATATTTTTGGCAGTATTGAAACCTGAAAGTAGATATCGGAATATTAATTATCCCATGTATTATCCATTCAATTACAGGTCGTTCTGACATTGTCAATGGTAATCTCTCGAGTTTCTCAATGCTCAGGATTGTATAATCAGCACCCTTTTGTGCCATACTGATTTGTTTATCAGTAAGGTTAAAGATATTGAATAGTAACGTTGTGTTGATTAAACGCCAAGGCACATAGCCTGAACGCAGATTTTGTAACGTCCATCCAAGCTGTATAATAGAACGCAATTGCGACTGGCCGTGTTGTAACAACAGTAAGTCTTGCGATATTATGTCGATTGCTGAAGACACAATGCTGTCCAATGAAAAAATTCTGGAGGACAGAGTCATTAACCCATTGTCCACTACAGAAAGCAATTTTTCCAAATTAATACGGTCAATTTCCCGTATACTTTCTGCTGTCTCAATTTGAGTTATCTTCCAGGCCTTGTTGTAAGCTGCATATATAGAGGCTGCTATGAAGCGTTTTTGACGCTGTTTGCGCGGTCCCATAATGAAATCACGCAAGTCAGCAACATCAGTAAGTAAAGGTAGGTGTTGCTTAATTTCTGTCAGTGTGGAAGTTTGTAGCCATTGAAGGCAGAGTTTGCCCACACTGTAGGTGGTGATTATCCCTGGGTGTTGTCTTTGGGAATATCTAGGGTCTGGCCTGGTCAATGTGAACCCCTGTGTTTTGTTCAGGAATCTGTCTTGACAGTTATTAGTATCTGTGGGCCAGATTAACCATTGTTTCCAATCAGGATTTGTTCTGTTTTGGTTTAATACATAGTTTACGTCTATCTCTTCATCTGCAGAGTTATTGCTGTTCATTGTTGGTTTTGGAATAGACGGTTTAGTTAAGTCTTTGATTTTGGCTAATCCAAGACAGGTAGTTTGTTGAATAGTATCATTCAAGAATATAATTTGTTCTGGGATCATGCAGGCTCTAAACAATGATTCTATACCCTGAACTTGCCATTCTCTTGTACCCCAAACACTTTTTACTTCCTCATTTTTGTCCCAATAATCAAAACCAAATGTATTCATTTGTTCAAAAAATGAGTCCGAATATATCAATTTTGTGTTTGTAAGCATGGTTTTTGTTCCTGTCTTATTTGACAATTTAAAATAAAATGTTTCAGCTTTACTTATATTGAACCCTGAAAAATATGAATATTTGTCATAAAAGGTTCTTGAGCTTCCTTTTGGAGGGGTTGCACAATGTTCCCATTGATTATAATTTAAAACAGTTCTAGGTTGTGCAGATTTATGTAGAAAATGGTTACCATAGTGGTTGTAGCAGTACATACTATCATAATTAGACGAACCCTGCAAATAATCATGTTTGGTAAATTTAGCAGACATCACTAGGTCAGACATCATGTCATTAATACTTTCAAAGTCCCAATCATCAGCAAATGAGTTTGGTTTTACAAAGTCACTCAACGAGATCTTGATTTGGTGTGGATATTTGAGGATTTCAACCGGACCATAAATTTCATAGTCAGTATTGTCCCATGCTACCCCACCCGGTATTGGATTGGCTGTGAAGTTGAATGAAGAGAGTTCTCTTTTCTCGACGTGTGAAGACGTGTGTGGCTTGAGGATCAAGTTGATTTTCTGGCTTGCTGTGTCCATTTTTGCATATTTTCCCTCAATGAAGCGTCCCAAGCATAGTACCATGATGAGCCAAAGTATGAGGATAAATACACCAAAGGACACCCAAAATTCAACCCATGGAGAAATCAGATAGGTTTCTTTCAGTTGTTTCAAAAGTTCCTTAGCTTTGTCTTTAAGGGTTTTTGTTGATGGCTGTGTCTTTGATTCACTGAGGTCTTCAGAGGAATCATTGAAGTTTATGAAGTAGCCGGATGCTGTTCTATCAATTGTTCCAATTGCTTCAGGATTACTGTTTCTTGCATATTCATTTGTTACTTCATTGTAGGTTGGTGTGTCTCTACTAAACGTTTTTATTTGGGGTTTCAGAGGTGTGAGTTCCATTGCATTGTTGCATAGTCCTTGTTGTTGTTCTGTAGGCGTTTCGAATGTGATTAGCCTTTTAGTTAGCACTTCTGTGCTTGTAGCAAACCTCGGTGTTCTACTACTTATCGGGAGTCCACTTGGCCTACTGTTTGTTATCGGCCACATGATTGTGGTTTTACCAGGTCGATGGATACAACTCGGTTCTCCTTTTTACCAGCAAGCGGCGGTAGTACAACTGATCTTGTCCCGTTGATGGACAAGACAGGAACTGCTTTTCTGTAAGAAGGCCCAAATTCCTTCTTTACCGCGATCTTTTCTCTGACTAGATCCCCGATTTTTGGAATCCAGACAGGTCTTGCTGGGACAGGCGGTGTTTCTTCAGTGGTTGTTGGCTGTTGTTTCAACTTTATGTTGCTCAGGTCTTTTCTTGTTTCGTTTAAGTCCTGCAAAATAGCCAAACGATCTTTGATATCAAAGCTTTTTTCTTTCACCACTGAAGTCTGACTGTCAAGATCTAAGACTAACATCCTAGTCCCAAACAATAATTCGTACGGACTGAATCCCTTCAGAGAATTTCTTGGCAGGTTGTTTAGACTACGTTGGACACTTATTAGATGTTTGACCCACCCAGCTCCCGAACCTAATACCTTTGCTGTTATAGATCGCTCTCTGCCTTTGGTTTTTTCTTTACACCATCCCGTATCCCTCAGGAAGGAAGTGAGAAGATTCCCGCAAATGCAATGCTCATTCTGGCCAAGCACTCCCCACAAACCCGAGAGGCAATGGAAAGATATTGGTCAGTACGTAGCATGCTTCTAGCGTATATGCCATTATAGACTTGCAAATCTTGATATAACAGTTCTGGCGTCAGCCGAAAGTTGGGGTCTACATTATAAGTGAAAACTAGTCTCTGTATGTTAATACAACGCATTTTTCATATTGGGTTTATTTTTTATTGTTGATCCTTTCTGGTGTGAAACGCCAAGGTAATATACCGTTTCTTTCACCACTGCGATTTCTGTTACAGTTTGGGCAGTTTTTTACAAAAATGGTATGATGCAGGCCCATGCCTGGCCACCAGTACACTGATTGTAATTCTTCCAGAGAATCTTTTAGTTTGAGGTGTCTGAGACCCTCGCCCATATGTGCGTCTGCTATTAACAAGCCTCTCCTGTCCATGTTTGGAATCACTCTATCCCCCACTCCAGGGATTCGAGCAAAAGGAACGGAGTTTGCATCGATTATGTATGTATATTTGAGTGGGTAACTGATCGGTAACGCTGAGCAGTCGCCTTTTGATGACGTTTTCACTACCAGCATTGTTTCACCGTCAATGTATTTTACTGCACGCTTTTTTCTAGCTACGGAAGCCGATTCAGTTGCTACCGTTGTGGCTTTCTCAGCCAATGAATTCCCTGCAACGTGAACGCCATCACGCTGATGACTCAGTGAGTGTATCACGTGAGTCTTTGGTAGTTCTTTTTTTAACAGAACTATTTGTTCCCAAAGCAGTTTATGCTTTATTGTTGCACCTGTGTCATCTTTGTAACCGTTTTGAATCCATTTCTGCAAATCGCTGTTATATGATTTGACGCAGTAATATGAATCGGACACTATGAGTGTCGGGAATTCGCGATCTGCATTATCTAGCGCCATTTTCAATGCTATTATTTCAGTCTGTTGTTCTGAATTAGTTTCTACTGAGTGTGTTTTTGTTAATAGAGGTCTTAGTTTACCTCCGCGCCACACTTCTTTTGTAATCTCACATGTGGGGTTGTATGCTTGTTCACCCCAAACGGGGGGTTGAGCATGTCCGTCTGTATAGATTACACAAGCGTACTGTCGTAATGGCAGAATGTCGATTGGCAGAGGGAATGTTCTTTCATATTCTAGATATTTTAGTTCCTTTAGTTCTGGATCAAAGTAGTATTTTACTTTGTCCATTGTAATGGAATTCACCCATTGTATCCATTCCGGATTCAATGCTGTTGTTGGTAAATTACACGGGGTTGTTAATGCCTCAAAGGCTGATTCTGCTGTTCTGACTGTGATGTGTCTACCGTCAGCTTTATCTTTTTCTCTAGCTATTGCGGTTTGAACTGCATGAACAATGTTTTCTTTAATGCTGAATTTCTTTTCAGCTTCTGTGTACAAGTGTGATTTGAATGCAATTGGTACCTTTTCTCCCTCGTTAGAGGTCAGGTATGTGAATCCGCATCTTCCTGGGATGACTCGAATCACAAGGTTGCGTGTGTTATCACGTGTTTCTAATTTTGTTTTAATTAACATATCTGTTTGTAAGGATCTCAGAATTTCTGTGTGTATTTGAGTCCAATTGGTTTTTTTTAAATCTGGTTTTATTAGATCATAAAGGGGTTTGACCCTTTCTGCGTAATTTGCAATGTATGTTCTTCCGAAATTTAGGAAGCCTAGAATTGACTGTAGGTTTTTTAGTGTTCTAGGTGCTTGGAGTACGGCACATTTCTCTAGGAAATTGTCAGCCAGGCTTTTGCCTTCACTTGATAATTCATATCCTAAGAACAGGACTGTTAGATGGGCAATTCTAGATTTTTTAAAGTTGAATTTGTAACCCTCTGCTGCGAACCCAAGTATTATGGTGTTCACTCTCTTCAAGTGAGTATCCAAGTCATCATCTGTTAGGTATATGTCATCGACATAAGATAATGCTTCGTCATCATATGTTTGTAGTAACTCTGTTACTCTCGCTGAGAATAATCCTGGGCTGTTCTTGTACCCCTGGGGTAACCAACAGAATTCTTTTTGAGCGCCATTTATTGAGAACGCTGACAAGTATCTGCTCTCTGGTGCTATATTTTGACAAAAGAATCCATTAGAGATGTCTAATGTTGTTTTATATTTTTTGCGCACTATGTTATTCATTAGTGCAGCACTATGCGAGTTTTGTACTGCAAACGTTTTGCAACATGAGTTAAGGTGTCTGTAATCCAAAACTAGACGATATGAATTGTCTGGTTTGGAGACAGGAAACAAAGGGTTGTTCATTTGTGAGGTGCAAGTTTCAATCACCCCCTGGTATTCTAGTTGATCTAGAATTTCTTTTACCTGTTTTTTAGCTTCTTGCTTGATCGGATACTGCCTTTGTGCAGTAGGTTGTGATTTTAACTGGATTTTGTGTGGAGGAGATTCCTCATCCCATCCCACATGATTTTTATATAAAGCAGGAGCTTGAGCTACTGCCCACTTTCTTGCAAGTGTATATTTTTTATGAATTGGAATATGATTTGAGAAGGCAGGCATAATTATTTCTTCACCATGTGGGCACTCCCTGACAAACTCTGGTGGCCAATCTTTTTCAGCTATAAGGATGTCATAGCCCTTGGAGAGATTATCCCAAAAAAGGCCCCTTATTTTTCTAGTCTTATTCCCTTCTATACGTAAAGTTATTTCATATATTTTGTGAGGTTTGCTAACTCTGGTGTCTGCAGTTTCCACTTGAATGTATTCATTCGTGTCCACTGTCTCCAGATGATTCATAAGGACTTTGCGTGCTATGCTCACTTCTGCTGCGCTGTCTAGCATTGTCTGAGCCCACTCTCCGTTTTTCAGCTGTGTCCTCAGTATTCTCGGCATTGTTGAATACTTTAATACTGGCTACCTTCTTCTTTGGAAACTGTAATTTTTTATTTGGATGAGCAGGTTCCTTGTCTTTGGACTTGACGTGCCCTTCCCTGGGTTCCGATCGTCCTCTTCTTTCCGATTTCTGCGAGGAAGTCTGAAAAGATTGAGAGGGACGTGTATCAAAATCTTGATATCTATCAGGTTTCTTTATGTTATCCCTATTTCTAAGGTTGTATCTTTTCACAGAGAGCTCCCTTTGGGGAGACTTGGGTCCTTGGTCCGGAGATCTTTCTCTCCGCCGAGGAGACCTTCCTCTGGACTGGAATCTTTTTTCTTTTGGATTGGATTGTTTGTTTCCATCCCAGTTCTTCTTTTGACTGTTTAGATTATTTTTAATAAATATTTTTTCAGGACTTTCAATTAGTTGGGGCTTCACTGGTATTCCACCCAAACTATCTCTACCTAGTTCTTCATAGGATTGTTCTATAATTCTGGCAATTTCAGCTGGTTGGTCTGCTATATCTGTCTCTTTTAACCTCTGGCGGATCGCCACATTCGCTGCTTCTCCTTTTATGTTGGCTAGTAATATTGCCGAGACCTGCTTGAAGTCTTTTAGTAATTTCATACCGAGAGTTAAAGCGGGTTCTGGACCGTACTCGTCTTGAATTTGTTTTAGCACATCTGGTATTACTGACATGGATGGAACTCCATGTGTTTTTGTGTAAATGGAAGCAAAGACTGTACCCCAAGTGTCACAGTCCTCCACGTGTGGTGCGATTCCCATTGGAAGACAGATAGTCAGACTCCTATGTTTTTCTACCGGGGTGGTATCTGGAAATACCGCCTCTATTTGGGTGATTTTTTGTGCTAACCAGAATGGTATTTGTTCCCGTTTAGCTGGTACTTTACCTAGGCAGGACTGTATGTTCTGTGGTGTAATTTTATTTGTGTTCCCCTGATGAGGGGTCAGCTGTGGAATTTAATTACTGGTTGGACAGTTGAAGTCCGCATTACATATTGGACTAATTGTCTATATATTTTAATTAATTGTTTTAGTTGTACTAAAAGATCTGCTGCAGACATTCTTTCGATGTCTGGATGTGGTGTGTATCCGGCTAGGACCGGCCACGTTGCTCCTGGTCTACCTAGTGGACCGAGCCTGGTGATGTGAATATTATGTTTTAGGGCGCCATTAAACAAGAGCAGGTGCTCTTGGAATTTGAGTGGTACTTCCACTTCCTCGAAAGGAGTGTACTCATTAGGAGGTTCCTCTATCTTATAATAGTGGAAGTCCTTTGTTACAGCATTTGCTGCTGGAAAGTTTATCCATGAATAGAATACCTCTGTCTGCCGATATTCGTGTGCCTCAATTACGAATATGACTGTACCACCTCTTGGTGTCAGTCCATTTTCTATAAGTTTTAACGTTATAGATCTTCTTATGTTGACCGGGATGAGTATTATATCCGGGTCTGCTTCTTGCATAGTATTATCAGCTTCTATTAGTTCAGCTGCTAATCTAACTCTCTCTCTTTCATCATCACTTTCTGACATTTTACTGTCAGGAAGGTTATTCTGTTTGTTTGCAGATCAGGTTCCTTATGGAAACAAAGATTAGATGCACAATATTTTGGAACAGTGTATCCTTCAACGTTGATTGAACCAAGAACCATACATAGGAGTTCCCTCCTGCGAGGTTTGGCGGATTTTACCTCTCACCCACTCCAGACGTCTTTGGAGTATTATGGGAAAAAAGGGTCTGAGTGAAAGAGCACGACTGAGTTACTCTAAAGTCTTGCGTTAGTTTTATCGCCTTTCCAAACGTTGGGCGCCATGTAGTGTAGTTCCTATTATCCCAATAGGCTCTGCGCATTGGAATAATACCTCCAATACTATAGACCTAGACCCGACGTTAACTAGGTCTTCTACTGTCGATATTAGACTTAAAGTTTTGGGTTTGCCAGCTAGCTCAGAGTTCACTAGAAACTTTCTCGAATAGGCAAGGAGGAGTTGAACCTCCCTGGATAGACAAGAAGGGATTTAGTTTCTGACAACCTTAGAACATGACAACTTTGCTCTCCCCTAATCAAGAGTGTAACTCTAGAGTCGTGTGAAAACAAAAGACAACTTATTTTACTCAGTCAGTACGTGCATTCTTAGTTTCACCAGTTTGTAGAGAAAAGGAAGAGACGGGCGTGTTCAATAAAAGATGTTGTTTATTGATCAGTCTCTTTTCTCGTACAAGAGAAATGGATCGATATTATCGCAATACTTATGGTTAAGTAAAGTGCATACAATAAAAGCAGAATTATGAAATAATACTGTAAAAGCATTGATATGGTTTCTAAGCCATATGCTATTTAAAATAGATAGAATATATACATACACATATACATTCGACTAATCGTACTCAACTGGTGCTTCTAACCACGCCTACCCCGGTGTACCTGACCTAAGCCTAATACGTGGGCTGGAGTAGAAAGTAGCAGTTTTGAGTTAAGTTTGTTTTGCCAAGTGACTGACTCAAGAATTCTCTGCAAGGGGTTAATCAGTTCTGTACCTGAGATCTAGGATGGTTGAGGGATGGTATCTCTCGTCTGTGGTCTCGATATTCCAAGCTGCCTGCAAGGGCTGCTCGGAAGCGCCGGAGCTGGATTTCTCGGCAGGAGAAAGGCAGCGTCTCGTTCTCAGCGCGTCAGGAAGGCGGGGCAGCGCCAGTGGGCTTCGCTCTCTGCTGGGCTTCAGCAAGTCTCGCTGCTCCGATCTCGTCACCACCGCGTGTGTTTGCTTAAGGCAATGTCGGTAATATTTATACCTGTAAGGTGCCGAGATTGACGTAAGGATGGACATAGATACGTCAATAAGGATGTCATACGAGCTGGTCGTTAGCACATTCTTTTACTGAAGTTCTTTGAGAAATCAAAACAATGGCCGCAGGGATTTTCCCAGGTTGTCATAGGTTTGATTTGTTTTGAGAACTCCGTATGCCTTATCAGGGGCTGGAGGAATATTGCTTGCCTAATTAGATGGCAAGCGTTATGACCTAATCAGATAACGCGCTCCTGTGCCGTGGTCTGGCTTAATCAGATAACGGTTTCTGCATCATGGGATGGCTGCTAGTTAATTTGTTAACCAGAATAGGGTCAGGAATAGGGGGATCTATACAGAACCTATAGGAATACATCACAGTTTACATAAAAAAATTAAATTGTTTTACTTTGGGACATTAGGTTATATCCCTATAATGAGTGGACTTTCTTACTATGAATGAACCACACCCCTTTTACTCTGATGATTTTTTTTATGACTCAAGGCAAGGTACTTCTCTAGGACCATATTTATTAGTCTTTAGTATTATGGACGAAGCAACTTTATGGTCTATTATGCAATATTCAAGAAATAATTAGTGCAGTGTGTACTCTGAACTGAATTATTTCGAAGGTGCTCTGAAATGTGAAAATCATGCGAACAAAGACTGTGAAGAAAAATAGTTGCCAAGGGTCAGATAGGTAATCTGGCTTTTCTGATTATACATTGTGCAGGTCAGCCACGGAATGGGTATCACATTCATTCTGATATCTGCCCTGATGAGAAAAAGTTTAGTGATTAACAAAGCATGTCAGCTGCTTTGTGTCGTCTCCTATCGATGGCCTCTATTGGTGTTATGGAGTGAGCAGCACTATGGTCTATTAAACCATATACATAAAGCGTTTTTTTGTTGTTGTTGTTGTAAATAGCTTTATTTCGATATTGTTGATATCATAAAAAGCAATACATATACATTAAAAAACAGTAAAAAACAACACACATTAAAATTACATAAGCTCTCTGCAACTTTACATGTGTAGAAACAGTCTAAAATACTCACAGGCAAGGTAGGAAAGTCTATAAAATCTAATGCGCCATGCCCAGCCTAAAAACTTAGCTAATCCACTAGCAAACAGGGGGCGAGGGTCCGTTTTAAGATTTCTTAAGGCCTCCTTATATGACCTAGTCCCAAATTCTCTACAGAGTGGCTTCAGCCATCTGCTACGGGGGGACTGTGTAGGCCGGGCATTCAAACAATAAATGGGGAACTGTCTCTAATCTGTCCAAACAACAAGGGCAAAAAGGGGAGGTCTGCGCCGGGACCTTCAAATTGGCAGTCACAGTTCCCACTGGAAGATCGCCTACCCTGAATTTAAAACAGAGGGCCCTATCCACAGGCACTGTGATAAAATCCAGATATGGCTCACAGAAGTGCACATCTTTTACCAAGAGAAATTCTACCGTTGACCTGCACAAATTAACATTCCTCTTTCTGCCCTCGACCACCCAGGACCAAAATAGTTTTTTCAGACTTGACTTTGGCGGGGCAGATCTATTGATCCAGTCGACCTCAAGGCCCAGATCTATTAAAAGGCATTTAACTTCCTTTAGCCACTGAATCTTAGCCCAGCCAGGCAATGCAAGAATCTCTTTTAGGCCATCAGCATAGCTGGACAATTCAGGGGCTCTCCGGATACGAGCCCATAAAAGGAGTGGGCGCAGCCTCACTTGATCGCTAATAGGGCGAGTGCCCATATCTAGGAGAAGAGGAAGAGTTGGGGTGCTGTAAGGGAGGTCCATTAGATCTTTGTGGAATTTGTTTTCAGAGCGGGTCAGCTGGTCGACGTTCTGCACACCCCATAGTTCTGCCCCATAGAGAGCTGCACTGACGCCTCGTGCCCTATAAATATCAAGAACCGGTGCAATTGGTTTGTAGGAGGAGCCCCGATGTTCCTTGAGAAGGGCACCCATCACTCTCTTATGGGACAGTAGCATTTTTTGGAGATGGAATTTCCAACTCGTGGAGTCGCAGAGACGAATGCCAAGATAGTCGAACTCCTTAACCCTCTCGAGTGGGACTAAGTCAAGTTCCTATTTCTGTGTTAAAATCTCACTGTATTTTATGGGGAAAAAATGTATATCCATTTTTACATTTTGCTTTACCAAAGGCATTGTCCCGTATTCCTGGAAAGGGAGT
Organism: Lissotriton helveticus; assembly: GCF_964261635.1. Taxonomy (NCBI): domain Eukaryota; kingdom Metazoa; phylum Chordata; class Amphibia; order Caudata; family Salamandridae; genus Lissotriton; species Lissotriton helveticus. The sequence goes on along the minus strand of NC_136070.1, from coordinate 109,822,539 downwards.
ATATTGGTTCCTCTCTTTAAAAAGGGGGCAAGAGATTTACCTCAAAATTACCAACAAATTGCCCTCCTAGATGCCATTGGTAAGGTTTTTACCAAATGCCTACTAAATTATTTAAATGACTGGGTATCTTTGACAGAAATACTCCCACTTGAGCAGACCGGCTTTAGGAAACAACATGGTACTCTAGACAATCTCACTGCTCTCCAGGTTTTGACAGAAAAATATGTCTTAGTCTGTGGAGGAGGTATATACGGTGCTTTTATCGACTTCTCCACTGCTTTTGATAAGGTGGACAGATCTTTGTTGTGGAGTAAATTATGTGACCTAGGGATGCCCCCTAGTTTATTAAGGTTAGTTATTGCCTTACATACAGATACTTGGTGCAGAGTATTAATGGGGTGTGAGAGAGGACTATCTAGGGTTATTCCCTCGACTAATGGACTTAAACAGGGTTGCCTACTGGCTCCTCTGCTGTTCTCTTTATACATAGCTGATCTCCCCCAGGCTTTATTATCATCTAGCAACGGCATTGCTCCAGTTTTAGGGGGTACTTCAATAGTGTGCCTAATGTATGCGGATGATATTTTAATTTTGGACCTCACCCCAAAAGGTTTGAATGGTCGCCTACACACCCTGTACACCTATGCCGAGGCCCATTATTTAAAAATAAATATTTCTAAAAGCAAAATAATATGTTTCCGGGGAATGAAAAAATCCAAATATGACAATTACTACTGGTCTGTTGGGGGCGAAAGGCTAGAAGTAGTCAAATCTTATCCCTTCCTCTGAAAGATTGTCACAAGTAGCCTAAGTGACAAAGCTCATATTGAGAACAATAGCAGGAAAGCTCTGGTTCAAGGGAAGAGCCTTGTCTCTCTTTACAAGGCAACAGGTAGAAGGCATTTTTCCATATTGCTCGAGGTATTCCGAGCAAAAATTCCCGCATCCCTTATGTATGGTCTAGAAACAGTAGATATGTCAAGTTGGAAATTTTGGGATTCCACTGAAGGAAAAATACTACGTAACCTAACATCGGTAAGCACTGCAAATTCCACGTCCTCTCTGAGACAGGAATTCGGTTTGCGTAGCTCCTGGGCTCAGGCAGTTGCGAGTGTGGTGCGTTGGGTTTTCAATATAGCTAAAGGAACACAGGGTACGCTGAGGCATCTCATAAAAAATGAGCTGTTGGGTACTTTTAATGCTTATTCCTCAATTGTAAAGAATTTTCGACAATCAGTTATATTATTACAGTTGGATGAATTAGATCTTTTTTCACTATCAGCGGCCCAACTAAAGTCGGTTCTAAAGTCGGCTTCTTGGGAGCTGGGATATAGAGTAGATAGTGGGGCATGTAAATTAATGAGAGGAATCCTTATTAGTAGTTTTTCCCAAATGAAAAAACCTCAGCCTCTTGTTAAGGCATAATTTACTTCCATTAACTTGTCTTTTGTCTAAATGGTATGGCCGTTCCGACATTTGTGATTTCTGTAACTCTAATTCCCAGGACGTGTATCATGTAATTTTTGTTTGTCCTGCACTTATGGCATTTAGACGTAAATGGTTAAAACCAATATGTTTCCAAATGGGTATCCTTACAGTCTCTGATTTTATTGAAGCAATGCTTAACCCGCCAAATGAAACGTTCTGTTTTAAATTGTTCTATTATTTTAAATGTTTTCTGCAGTTATATTGACAGATTGATACATGTATTTTTTTCTTCTATGGTTTTGTTTTTATCATTTGTTTGTAATTATGTGGACCTCAATGGAGTTCCGTTATCATAAAATAAATAGCCTTGAAACTTGACTAAGTCAAGGGTGGGCGGTTTGACTGATTTCTTCGGGGGGTTTAAGACGAGGAACTTCGTCTTCCCCGTGTTTATGGCTAGACCTCTTGAATCGCAGAAGGTCTTAAAGCTGTTCAAGAGACTCTGCAGGCCCACTGGTGACTTAGAGATCAGGAGGGTATCGTCTGCAAATAAGAGGGTAGGTATTTTCTTGCCCGACAGGGATGGTGCGTCTGCTGGATGTTGTAGCAGATGCTCCACCACTCCGTTAACATATAATGAGAACAGAGTGGGGGCCAAAACACAGCCCTGGCGGACACCTCTATTTACAGGAATTTGCGATGTTTTTTGTCCCTGTACACCCCACCTGATCTGTGCAAAGTTGTCTGCGTGGAATCTTATCAGCATATCCAGAAGGTAAGGGGGAATGCCTAGCGCATCGAGAACACTCCAGAGCTGATTGCGTGGGACCAGGTCAAAGGCAGTCCTTAGATCTATAAATGCAAGGTACAGGCTGCCTTTGCCCAGTACAACCACTTTCCAGTAAAGCATCAGCAACCGGAATGCTTGCTCGATCGTCCCCGTGCCAGTTCTAAAACCGGCTTGGAAGTCTGATAGAATATTGTTCTCTTCGACCCACTGCGTAATTCTTCCTAGGACGACTTTGCCTGCCACCTTCTGCGAGGAATCCAGGAGGCTAATAGGATGGTAATTGGCAGGGTCGTCCCGACTTCCTTTCTTAAAGATAGGGACGACCTCTGCACCCTTCCATGAATCTGGTAAGGCCGCACCAGCCAAGCCAGCATTCATTACGGAGGCAATAAGTCTCCCCCCCTCGACTAGGTTGACACGAAGCAGGTCCCCTGAAAGGCCGTCGGGGCCCGCCGCCTTGTTGGGGACCAGGCGCTTAATCGCCCCTTCTACTTCTTTGCTAGTAAATAGGAAGTCCTCACTGGGCTCTAATTTACCCGGGGCATACTGACCCACCTCGGTATGCTCAGGGCCCTCGGCCGCTGCGTAAAGCTTGGAAAAATGGTCAAACCATACTCCCTCAGTTATGTTACATGTTATGAGCGAGTCCGTGGGTTTGTCCTTAGTTCTTATTAGGTCCCAAAAGCCTTTGGAGTCCTTCCTAAGACTAGCTGCCAATAGGTCCTGCCAAAATAAGATCTCATGCTCAGCCCTTGCCTTTATTAAGGTCTTTCTATAGTTACGCCTAGCAAAGCTAATCTGGGCCCATCCTTAGCTTTTACCGCCCTGATCAGCTCCCTTTTGGCAATACTGCAGGCGTGTGAAAACCAACCCGCGTTGCTCATGGGTCTACCATTTCCGCTGCCCCTTGAGCCTGAAGAGTAAACCACAAACAGTTCACCTAACGCAATAGTTGTTTCAGAGAACAAGTAAGGAACCTCAAGATCAATGGCTCCTAAGGAGTCTAACCGCGTTGCGGTGTTGGACATTATAGATTTGGCACCCCAGATCTTATCCTCATTTACCACAAAGGTGTTCCATTTTAGGCGTCTGCCGCAATTAGAGGGGATTACTTTATGCGTTAATTTCCAGACATGAGGGGTTGGGGCTGGAGACATACCCGTCCAGAGGGAAGACAGGGACAGGAGTAGAGGATTATGGTCACTGACAGAAGACTGGAGGACCTCCATGTCAATTAAGTGTGCCCAGAGGCTGTAGTTCAATAGGATGAAGTCAATTCGCGAGGAATGACCCACTCTATTAAACGTATGAGCTCCTGACTGGTCTGAATTAGATCTACCATTAGTGGCCCTAAGGCCGTGTTCCAGACAGAGGGCATTAAGATCGATGGCATTTTGGGACCAGCTTCGAATGGGGGCCAGTGAGAGGGGTGGAATGCCTCTCCTGGCATCATCCTCCCAGGTGCCCAATACATCTTCGCTAGCCAGGGGTTCAAATGTGCAGTTGAAATCCCCTGCTAGTATAACAAGGGCGTCGGACGCACAAGAACTAAGACCCTCCTCGATGCCCGTAAGAGACAGTGTGGAGGACCCGCCCCTTGCCCCTCTAACATAGATGTTAAAAATTTCAGGCCTTATGGTATGGTTCTAGACACCAGGTTTCCTGGAATAGGCACAACCCGAAGGGTTCAACAAATGTGTTCCAATCGGGTATGTCTATATTCCGCGCAAGGCCTGCTATGTTCCAGCTAAGCACCTTCAGTCCTTCGCCACCAATTCCCTCTAGGCCCCGTACCTGGTCATTTGTGGGAGGGGCAAAGACAATGCTAGGGGCAATACTAGAGGCCTCAGCCGGGGTCAGAGATACAATTTCTCTTCCAGAGACCGCCACGGGGGAGCATAGAAGCTCCCCCCCGTAATCAACGGCGGCGGTAGAGTATAGCTGCTGGCATGAGGTCCCTCACCTTGAGTGGCCACTTCGGATGGGGGTAGCTCTGGGGAAAACGATCCCTCTAACAGTAGCCTGCCTGTTCCAAACGACTCCCTAAAGAGGAGATTGCCCTTGGCATTATGGTGAACTGGGTCTACCTGGCCTAATTTATCGTCAAAGGACTCAGGGACTATTTTAATTAGTCGAGATTCTGCAACTCTACCCTCGTTGGGCAAAGCCCCATTTTCCGATAAATTACAATTATCAGGGATGCATATGGGTAGCACAGAGACAGGGCACGGTGAAGGGGAAGGTGAGTCCTCTGGAGAAGTTGTACAGGGTACCTTGCCAGTGAGTCAGTCAACATCCTCAAGACAGCCAAATCTGTTATAGGTGGGTGCCCCATTCCACCTACCTTGAGTGCCATAGATGGTTTCTAACCGTAGGCCAAGTCCCCCCATTTTTGGAGCATGGTAGCGGGGGATAAAAATAGGTTAGGGGTCTAGCTACTATGGTCGAATTCCCCCCAAAATCGTTCCATGTGCATACATGATGTACTGTATTGGGGTCATCAAAAGAGATAATTATACAATCACCCGCAATTGATTTGTGCGAGGTGCTTATCCATGGTACCCTTCGCACCATAAGAATTTTACTTCTCAGGTGGATGGGTAATGGCCTGTTTTCGTTTAGCCAGTGTGTTACCTTGTTTCTCAATGACCCGAAGTTTTCCTGCTGGTGATATGCAATTTCCGGAACTCCTGTTAGCACCACTACATAGGGCCCAACATCCGGGGGGAGATCAATGTAGCCCCCACGCTGTTTCTCCTTAGGTTTTACCCCCTGTGTCTTGGGATAATAGATCTTAGGTTCTTTAGCCCTCGAGGCTGCCGTGACTTTCGGGACTAAGGCAGGTTGTACAGGCAGTTGATTAGGTAACTCCGCTATAGCATTAATGGTATTACTTATGGCAGTCTTGGATCAGGGTTTGGGAATGGGTTTGGTCACAGGAACCATAGGTGGGATAGCTGTGGTTGTTGGTGTAGGATGAGTTACGCCAAGTGTGCTATTCGGTTTATTATCAACTATACTAAGAGTTGCTAGGGTTAAGATGCTCTTTTCTGTCTCAATCAGCTGGTTTTCTATACGCGATAGTCTGACTTCCAGGGGGGTTAGAAGTTTTTTTAGCGTTTCCCAGACAATCGTTAAAAATTTCACATCTCTTCCCTCTATCACACACACAGGAACCGCATCATTCTCACCTTCTATTACTAGATCGTGGTCCCCCACTGAAGCTGCCCGACTAGTTTCTGCAGCAATGGGGCTGTTATACGCCGTAGGTGGTGGTACTTGGGGGGATAAATGGAGGGGTATGGCGGCCACCCCCCCCTACTGTAGGATTAGCACCCGTGAAGATCTGAGCCTTTGCAACCTTCGCCTTCTTCCTAGAGAAGCCAGATGTAGTGTTGCGCTTACGTTTTTGGACAGCTTCCTCTTTGATTGTGAAGGGATTCCTCCCACCCTCCCCCTTAGGATTAGGGGATATCTCCAGTGGGGCCCCCTTTACCGGCACCACCCCACCCAAGGAAGGACCATGGTTGGAGGTTGATGAAAGGGGTAGCCCCACCATAGGGGCTGAGAGTGGGGAGGCCGATAGCTGATGGACAACTGCCTGCGTCAGAATAGGAACAGGGCCCACCCGACGCTCGGGAGTTATGGCTGAGGCAAAATGACCTAGAGATGATTTCCTCACCAAGGACAGCCCCTGGGATATTCTTCTAGCTGCATCAAGTTCCATAGAGACTCTCTGCTGCATTTTATTGATTTCCACATCAACAGCAGTGTTAGTCCTAGTTATAAAATCATCAAGTGTCCCATTCAGTTTCTTCCCTTTAGCTGCCCTGGTTCTACATTCGCGCACAGACATTGTACCTGTACCTTGAATTCGTCAAGGGCTAGTGGGAACAGGACAAGGATTGAAAATACAATCAAGGAGCCAAGAGGGGTGGCCCGGTCCGGTCTCTACCGTTCTCTAACGGCCTCAAACGGCCCGCCCTTGTCCCGGGCTTCTCCCGGGACGCTCCCGCGCAGCGGGCGTACAGCCTTCTAAAGTAGCAGGAGAGGGGAGTGACGGGCGGGGGGGCGGGGCCAGCAGGGAGAGCAGCCCAGGTGGAGCAGATTGGGCTCGCAGGGACTCCTGGGTGATTGAGTCCCTGCTACCGTGCTCGCAGCCCTGCCAGCAACACCACGCCCCAAGCCCTAGCACAGGTGACCGCCCCTCTCCCAACAGCAGCTCCCGCTGTTCTCAGCCAGCGAGTTGCTGTTAGTTTCCTCAAGGGCAGAAGTCGTGAAGGGAAGTAGCAGCAGTCCGGTCCAACCAAAGGGCAGGTAAGCGTCCCACCAACAAGTCCTGCAGCCTGGTTTTTACTCGGTGGGCGGGGGGGGTGTGGGGCCAGTAGGGAGAGCAGCCCAGGTGGAGCAGATTGGGCTCGCAGGGACTCCTGGGTGATTGAGTCCCTGCTACCGTGCTTGCAGCCCTGCCAGCAACACCACGTCCCAAGCCCTAGCACAGGTGGCCGCCCCTCTCCCAGCAGCAGCTCCCGCTGTTCTCAGCCGCGCTGCGGGACCCGCGAAGCGGGTCCGGCGAGTTGCTGTTAGTTTCCTCAAGGGCAGAAGTCGTGAGGGGAAGTAGCAGCAGTCCGGTCCAAACAAAGGGCAGGTAAGCGTTTTTTGTGCAGTGCACATCCTGAACAGAATTATTTCAAGGTGCTCTCACATGTGATGGTGACTGAAAAAAGAGGGACAGTAAAGAAAAGTAATTGCCCATGATCACACAGTTTGTTGAAAAAAAGTTATGCAAGATGTGTGAAGTTCATCAATAGAATTATTTTTATTTGTTTCGTTTTGTTTTCATGGATTATATTCTTTGTTCATTTAGTAATATAATTTATTATTAATTCTGGTCAAACTCATGTATCCATAACATAAATACGCCCATTGCATTTCGGGCAGTGCCCTTCATCAGGGGCTTAATCCTGTAAAAAAAAAGGAAACCTGAGCTCAGTCTACCTAGCTCAGTATTCAATACCACAAATCAACAATGTTATAGATGGTAATGTGAGGTGAAGGCTTATACATCTCCAATGAATCATGCGTGACATTACCTAGATGAGTGACAGTCTGATTGCACCCATTTACAGCTGTTTTATTCTGCCACGGCCCGTGGAGGGAATTGCGGTAGGGCACGCAGACGGGGCGAGGGCACGGTGGGGGGTGATAAACACCGGAATCTGGATGATTGCAGGTAAGTAAACAATTAAATTAATAAAACTAATTTCGTAGTGCGCCCTGCATTGCATTTTGCGATGCAGGGCACAGAACGAAATTGTTTTTTATTATTTTAATTGTTTACTTACCTGCAATCATCCAGATTCCGGTGTTTATCACCCCCCACCCTGCCCCTCCCCCGCCCCGCCTGCCTGCCCCACCGCAACTCCCTCCACGGGCCGCGGCTGGATTTATTAGTATGAAATCAAAGTTTGATGGTTAGTCACATTGTTTCCATGACCCTTTGCTTCCAATATATTACATATACTTAGGGTGGGCATTGGGTCAGCCCCTTGGTCAAGATTGGTTGGCTTTGTTGCTATCTCACTAACCTGCCCGTGGTTTGATAGCTTTCCTCCTTGTTATTGTGTTTGTCTGTCCCTCCAAGGAGCACTATGCTCTCAAAGTGTTTTGAGTGAATGAGTTAGAAGATGCTTACTGCTGATGCACAAACATCTACACCATCCATGTTGCAACATAATTTGTTAAAATATAACAAAATTAATTGGTAGGGTGGCCTGGATTAGAGCATAGTGTACAAGCACAATCAATAACACTGTCCTAAAGAAAGTTACCCTGCAACGATCATATCTTTTTCTCATTGCCTTTCCACCAGGCTGTGGCACCAGAAACCAGCGAGCAAAACACACTCCTAGAAGCGGCCAGCAGCACAGGGTGCTTCCGGATGTTTGAAATCTTAAGAAGATTCCGAAAGAGCTGGAGGAAGTGCCTGCCATGGAGGAGCAATCAAGTGAAACCCCTTTAAAAAGACAAAAAGACACCTTCATTGTCAAAATAGGCATCAACGCATGTCATGTATTATAGGACCCTTTTCCTGCATTCTCCTTTTGTCAACCTCCTTCCTTTTTAGATTTGATTTATAATGCCAGATCTTCACCCTTTTTTTTAAAGCCAACTCAGATGAGACATTATTATTAACTTCAATCTAGATAGCCCATCCAAAGAAAAATAATTCTCATCGACATCATTCTGAATAGCATTTATCTCATTAAAGACAAAAATTACATTTAAAAGTCCATCTCTTTAGAGAAAAGAAGCCACGCGGGACTTTCAAAGAATGCGGACCAAGAATATCCACTGTGCCAAGCTAAAATTAGGAAATCGGTGCCTTCATAGTAATTCTACATATGTTGAGTGAATGATGCTGAACTGTGAGATATGAGTATGGGGGAGCAGCCTTGATGGTAGGGAGATGAAAAAGGAATATTTTCTGTAAAACATTATCATTCTTTTTTAAAAAAAGAAAAAGGTTAATAAATATGTTTGTGTTATGGAACACTTGTTTCATTTCATGGGAATCAGGTAATGTTATTCAAACATAGTCTGGCTTCCTAGAGCTCTTTATGAGAATGTATGGTATTGCAAAAAATAAAATATTTTGTAAAAATGACAGCTGATATAGGCATTGCATTTAAAGGTGGTTACTAATTTCTTACATTTTATTTTTGTCAAGAGCGTCACAACTAGATCTCTTTTTAGTGATGTTTATGGCATCACAAAGACACCATATTTTTCATATCCCACTAGGGGAATTACAGCAACTCTTGTCCTGATACAAGGAACTGTTGGGGCCTAGAACTCATTACTGAATATTTTTCCTTTCTTGTTATTTATCAATGTATAGCATTGTTAAATACAATACCCCAGCAGGCCACCGATCATGTGATTGTAGCAATTTCCAAAGGGTCACAAATCGAGAACTTACTCATGAATATTAATGAGGTAGGTCTATTTGCAATCCACTGGGAATCTCCAATGTGCCAAAGACACATAAGTACATGGGTGTTTACGATGCCCAAGTAGCAAAACACAAAAATGTGCTATTCTGTAATCGCTAGGAAAAAACTATGTACATCTGGCCCACTGGAGCTAATGGACCAACCACGGTGTTTGCCTAATGTGATTTGTTCCTACCAAAGATGCTCATATACAAGTACTTCTAGATGTCAGAGTTAGATAAGCGGGCTCATGAACTTCTTAGACATCCTATTTCCCTTCCTACTAATTTTAAATCGGCATGTAAGGCATCTCTAAAATAATATAGAATTCCAAAATAAACGTATCTTTTCATTTATCACAGTCAGCAAATCCTCATTGTTAGACCTGGCATCCTTGGCATGGTGCTCCCCTAACTTTTTGCCTTCAATCTTCCTGTTTTGATGATTTTGTTTTTGCCTCATTTAGGACTCTGCCCACTATACCACTGCTGATCAGTACTAAATAGCGTGTGTTTTATCCTTAAAACATGGTAAAATTGGCTTATGTCCAATTGGCCTATTTAATTTACTTGTACGTCTCTATTAAAGTGGCACCACATGTGCCCAGGGCCTGCAAACTAAATGCTACCAGAGGGTCTGCTATACTGGTTATGCCACACACTTAAGTAGACCTTTGACCGTGTCCTAGCTTGTGTGTGAAGTTTCAAAGTGCCATTTTGACCTGAAAGAATAAACCTTTTTGCCAGAACAATCCTTCCATTTTAATTCATATTAGTCATCTCTAGGGAAGGTCCTGAACAGCTTAAAGGGCAGGGTACAGTGCATTTACAAATCTGACCATGTACTTTTAAGTTTCACTAGTCCTGGTAGTAAAAACTCCTCAGTATTGCAAGGCCTACATCTCCCACAATTTGGCACTGGAGTTACCTTATTGCATCTTATAAGCTGTAACTTCCAATTGGGAGCAGGCAGACAGTTCGATATTGGTGTTGAGACAATTATAATTACAAACCCTCTTTAAAGGTAAAGTCAGACTTTTAGCCACAATTCAGTAAATGCCAGTTTTAGAAAGTTGGAATTATTTTGTTCTAACCATTTGGTACCTGCAGCTTGATCCTGGGTCACATGACTAAGTGTAGCTGGAAGTTGGTCTTTGTGTATTGCTTCCAGGCAGTAAGGCAAAGGGAAGATAGGTAGGATGGGCCACTCTGAGTTAACGAGGA